>NC_133751.1:146189039-147486539 GCF_036562045.2 Rhinolophus sinicus | reverse complement strand
GATACCCTACAAAATCTTTACAACATCATTGATTACATTCCCCAAATTGACTTTCGTATCCCCATGGCAATCTTGTGGTTACCAATTGTGCTTTGTAACCCCTCACCTTCCCCCTTATCCCCATCCCTTTATCCCCCCCCCCATCTAGCAATCCTCAGTTTTTCCTCTATGACTGACCATAGTTTTAAATAAATTAAGGAGGTGGGAAAAGGTTACTGGGTTAGCAGTTCTATAAAAACACCTTGCCAAGAGGACTGTTATCAACATAAGTATTGAGCATTTCCAGACATACTTGAGGTTAGAATAATTTTTCAGTTCCTCTCCGTGTACCAGGAAAAATGAAAATGAAAAAGCTACTTCTGCTGCCTCGCTGGCCGCCAGCGGGTCCTATGACTGCCCAGTAAAAGCTGGTTCTTCTTTCATAACCTGAAGGACCACATCCTGCCCTTCTCCAAAAGTGCACCGAGATCCAGCAGCTGGTTCTTCCTGCCATTTCCTTAAACCCACAGCCTCAATTCTACTACCAGTCTGTGAAGAATGGGGCTATTGGTCCATCTCTCTAACTCCATGGTCAGTTCCAAAGTCCATACCCACCCTCAGTGATTCCAATGGGCTTTTCTGGCCCCACTTTTCCTCAAGAAAAGAAAAGAGACTATAGGTGTAATCTCAGGCAGGGCACCCCTTCTGGTGAAGTACTCTGCCAACCACAGTAATCAGTTGATCCTTATTGGATCAAGCCGTGATCTTTTAGCTCTTATCACACCACAATAAATGAAGCTTTACATGGGTCATCTCATTGAATCCTCATGAAAAACACCCATGAGCTAAGAACTATAATTCGTAATCTGCAGATGCAGAAACTGAGGCTAATAGAGGTTGGAGAGTTTGCCCACAGCCACGCAGTTGGTCAGTGGGGCAGCCAGCTTTCAATTCCAGACCTGAGCAGTCAGCATCCAAGCTCTGCGTTCTCACACTGTGCAGGCTGTCTAGATAGTGTGTTCTCATAAGTGAAAACAACAATCTTTCTTTCAAAGCAGTTTTAGAAATTAGTTAGCTGGAACTGATTATCCAGTTTTTAATTCTTCTCTTTCCCCTCCAACCCACAGAGATATATACCAGAGATGGGAACTCCTATGGGAGACCCTGTGAATTTCCATTCTTGGTTAATGGGACCTGGCATCATGAATGCATCCTTGATGAAAGTCACAGCGGGCCATGGTGTGCAACGACCTTAGATTTTAAATATGATCAAAAGTGGGGCATCTGCTTAAAACCAGGTAGGTATGCGCTAGTAAACTTTATTTATGGAAAACAACGGAAACCCTTTCTATGCGGCAAAGGGAGAAGGAAGAGTCCAAGATGATTCAAAAATGATGACAACAAACATTATCCTAGATAAGGGGTATGTATTTGAGGAAAGAGGGAGAAGTAAGGTGTAGCTATGAAACTGCTTTCAGACGTAGGCCAGGAAGAGAACAAAGGCAGGGTGGTGTCATGGAAGACAAGTGATGAGAGGGAGTGTTCTGTAGCACAGATATCCTAGGGAGAGGAAGTGGAAAAGGCATGGGCAGTTAGGAAATTGCTGCTGGCTTTTAATGGAGAAGTTTCAAAGACTAGTGGCTGCAGAAGCTGGGTTATAGTGGGCTGAAGCGTGACCGGAAGGCGGGTAAGCCTCTTAAGTTTTATGGGAAAGAAAAGGAGAGAGGGAAGGGGGAAAATTTGAGAGTGAGAGAGGTTGAAGACAAACTTTTAGGATGGTGGACACTTAAATATGTTTATGGCCTGCAACCAAGAGTGGGGAGGGGGGCAAAAGAGACAGACATCCCTGGCCCTCTCAAAATTGGTGACATTGTTCTCTCTGCCATTCCTATATATTGGTCAGGGTATTTTTTTAAATTGCTTCTTACTTGAAGAAAACGATTCAAGGTGTGCTAAAGAATTCACTGAAAGAGAGAGAGAGAGCGAGAGAGAGGGAGACAGAGACAGAGACATAGCAGTTGCATCATTACCTGGTATATAACTCACCAATCAGGTGAGAGTTATAGGGGATCACAGTACCTGATGTGTGGTAGGTATTCAAGAAATGCTTTTCATGGGCAACAGTTTGGGAGAATCTGTAGTAAAGAAAAAGGGAACAGCTCCAGACCTAAGTATTAATACTTATAGGGTCCTGCCAAGTGTCAGGTACTATTCCAAGCACTCAATCTGTATTAACACATTTAATCCTTATACCACCCTATATAGTAGGAAATATTATTTATCCCCATTTTACAGATGAGCAAAGTGAGGTACAGGGGAGTTAAATCACTAGCCTAAGGTCACACAGCTGATTAATTTCAGAGCTAGGATTTAAAGCCAGGAAATCCAGCCCCGAAGTCTTTGACCCAAACGACTATACTATTCCGCTTCATTCAGCAGCCAACCTGATGACCTAGTAATGCCAACCCCTCCTTGAGAGAAGCTGTGCTTCAAAATGCAGCGTTCTAAACAACTTGAAGAGGTTATACTGAGCCAATGATTCTCAAACTTTAGGATGCAACAGAGTGACTTGGAGAGTTTGTTAAAACACAGATTTCTGGGGCCCATGTCCAGAAATCGTAATTCAGTAGGTTTAGAGTGCGGCCCAAGAATTTGCCTTTTAATGAGTCCCCAGACGCTGCTGCTGCTGATGTGTGGGGAGCACATCCCAGAATTAGTTTTATGGAAGAAGCAAGACTGTGAGTTTTTCAAAGTCAAGAACTGCTAAACCATGGAGATTTTATTTTATAGCAAACACTGCCATTCCAGTGGAAGCTTCTGGATTTACAAGCATAGGGCCTCAGTGGTAATAAGGAATCTGTAAGCAGTATACTTATAAATCCACCTATTTTGTTTTCACCAAATTTCACAGCAACCCCTGTTGCTATGTAGGACATTCGAAAGTGACCGAAGGAGCAGTGTTAGCCATTCAGAAAATCAGTAAGACCGGACTTAGAGACCAGTGCTCTGATTCTAGCTCTGCCACAACATCTCTAGATCTTTGTTCCCATCTGTGAAATGAGTACATTAGCCTAGATAACATCTAAGGGCCCTTCCAGTTTGAAAGGCCATGAGATGTGTGACTGGTTATGGGAGGCCCTTTGGAAACCCCTAGAGGGAAGCATAGGACACACTTGATGTAACCATACTGGGTTTTCCCATCGTAGCGAGCACATGGGAATCTCTGAGTTTATTTTTGGGAACCAGTTGCATCAAAACCTATTTGTCTTATCCAGGAAACAGCTTGAAGGTCTTTTGCCTGAAATAGTACATGCTTTTTAAATATTTGTTAAAGAAAATAATATGTGCGTTATACAATGAATATATATGTTTGTATGCATATGCACACATATACATATACATATATAATGATAATCATATAATATTAATTATATATTGTATATTATATCATCTATTAAAATATTAAGGAGAAACTTGCACTGAGGTCCCCAAATAACATAGCCACTTGGGCTCTAAATCTTGAGCATTTAAGCAGCATATCTTCAGGCTGTGCGCAAACCCCTCTGCAGTCTGACACCATCTTCACATGAGCTTATTTTCTGTTATCTGAGGGGTTTAACAGTGTGAGCACAGTTGAAGACTCCTACCTTTAGGCAGAGGGCAGGCATGGGCTGAAATATGGCATTGTAATTGATAGGGGATAAAGGGAGAGGGGAAGACAGGAGAGTGGAAGCTTTAACCAGCCTGAGTCATTTGGGGTCCTGTGACTTCAAATTCTTTGTGTAACCAAAGAATCAAAATGTGGGCTAGTCCAGCAATAAGCTTAGCATATCCTAGGAGTACGCAGATTGAATTGCAGTATTTATAAGCATTCTAAGTAATAGAAAACATTATGCCCTTACTTTATGATCACTGCGTATGTTTTTATCAACAGAAAATGGCTGTGAAGGTAATTGGGAAAAGAATGAGCAGACTGGAAGTTGCTACCAGTTTAATACTCAGGCAGCTCTTTCCTGGAAAGAAGCTTATGTTTCATGTCAGAATCAAGGAGCTGACTTATTGAGCATCAACAATGCTGCTGAATTAACTTATCTTAAAGGTAAATTGGACTTGCATATGGTAGAGCAAATTACTAAAATTATAAAGATGCTGTCTGTCTTCCTCTATTTTCATATCCAGGTATGTTGTTTTGTGTGTATATATTTTCTGTCTTCTCTTGGTATTTCAACTTCAACACTGAAACCCACAAGCAAAAACTTATCAAATATAATCCTGTTCCATCCATTCAAAATACATCTCGTGATGGAGACTAAAAAGAGGTTAATGTTCAGAAAATGGGGTGAGGTAGCAAGATTAAACTGCAACTCAAACCCTAAGTGAAAAGATTTGGATATGTAGGGTGCCATATGGGTACTGGACTTATCGGGGGATCACTTCATAGACTGTGTAGATGCCTGACCACTGCGCTGTACACCTGACGCTGATGTTGAATAATATTGAATGTCAACTATAATTAAATATATGTGTGTGTGTATATATCTATTTGTATATATGTGTGTGTATCTATATATACACATATACATATATATGTGTATATATGTGTGTATATACACACACACCAGGGGAGGCCAAAAAATGTACACATTTTAAGAGATGTTATCTATGTATTACTTTTCAAAGTTGAATTGAATTATGGTAGCAATGTGCAGTATGACATTTGCTCAAAAGATGGCATTAATCAAATGAATGCTAGCGTAATTTATTGTATTACAATTTTAATACAGTTTTTTCCTTTCTTAAAATTCATTTCTTTGGTACCCTCTGTGTGTGTGTGTGTGTATGTGTGTGTGTGTGTGTGTGTATGTGTATCCATACATTACTTTTTATTTAGAGCTATGTGATTTGTACAGAAAAAACCATATCCACACTTTACCTTATATACATATCCATGTGATTTACATATATAAAACCATATCCATATTTTTAGGGCTTTTTGAGGATACTTTTGACTATGCATTGTTTTTTGCCTTACTGCAGACTTTAGATCTCAATGTCTACACCAGGTCACTCACTGGAACTTGTCACACACACACACACACACACACACACACACACACACACATACCCTGTTTCCCCAAAAATAAGACCTAGCCAAACAGTCAGCTCTAATGTGTCTTTTGGAGCAAAAATTAATATAAGACCCGGTATTATATTATATATTGTATTGTATGGTATCGTATCGTATCATATAATATTATATTATATAGACCCGGTCTTATATTATAGTAAAATCAGACCAGGTCTTATATTAATTTTTGCTCCATACACATACACTATGTATTATATATGTATATGTATATATGTGTATGTATATATTATATATACATATACATTATATATGTATATATACATGTATATATGCATGCATGATGTAATATATGTATGTATATGTATGTGTGTATATATGTGTGTGTGTGTATATATGTGTGCGTATATATATATACATACACACATACATATACACACACATATATGTGTATATATATATGTGTGTGTGTATATACACACACACATATATACACACACACACACATATATATATATATATATACACATATATATATATACACACACATACATTTCTTGTTCCTGAAGCCCTGTCTCTTTCTTCCACAGTCAAGCTCTTGGAAAGTGCAGTATATTTTTCTGTTCACTCCTAACCTCACATATGCTCATTGGTGGAGCCATAATTGGGCCTCTATCCCCACCGCTCTCTTTCTGGACTCCTGCCCATCCCTTGAACGCTGGTGTCTGTGTTACTGCTCTTGGTTCCTTCTGTCTTTGCTGTTGCTATTTGTGCTCTGCCCAGGGGACCTCTTCGACTGCCTAGGTGTCAGTTCCAGTGGAGTCACCTGGTGTAGACATTGAGGTCTAAAGTCTGCAGTAAGGCAAAAATTGTGTATAGTCAAAAGTACCCTCAAAAAGCCCTAAAAATATGGATATGGTTTTATATATGTAAATCATATGGATATGTATATAAGGTAAAGTGTGGATATGGTTTTCTCTGTACAAATCACATAGATATAGATCTAAATAAAAAGTAATGTGTGGATACACTTTTCTACATGCAAATCATACAGCTATATCTGATATATATAATGGAACAAAATATACCAGGGGTGCCAAAAAAATGTATACATATGACTTGTATTCATCTTTTGTCATTGGTATATATTGAGCATTACAATTTTAATACAGTTTTTTTCTTAAAATGTGTATACTTTTTTTTGGCACCCCCTGTATATCAGATATGTCTGTGTGGTTTGCATGTAGAAAACATATCCATACTTTAAAAACTGTTTATAGGTATGTAATATAATGTACATATAAAATATAATTATTTCATATGTATATATACAGATATAGAGATTTTCTATATATAGCACAATAATACATCATACATAATTCCCTGGGAGTAATTAAGAAATTATTATCAAGTGTTTTACTGTTGAGACTATTTTAACAAATTTACAGAGACTCCAACCTGTGAGCTCTTCCTGTTTGTCAATATCATCCTTGTCTTGTCTTCTGTAGACCATTTTATCAGTTGCTCTATCTCTTCTACCTGGCCCTGAATATCTACACATTCTTTCATCATGGTGTCAATGAAGTCTTACCAGGTTCTTGAATAAGAACCTGTTGACTTCCTTGGCAGTGGTTTGAAAATCCTTACCATAATTCACACATTCCTTACACTCTTTGTCCAATACACATGGACCTATGCTAGCATGATTGCATCCATTGCTTCTGGGTATATGCATGTTGACACATCTGCAAGTGGCCTGATATTTAAATTGTTTCTGCTTCTCTGTCTTTCTATTTTTTACTGATGGCATCTTGTTGTCAATTGATAACATAGAATGATACATCTCCATTGTAGTGTGTGTGTGTGTGGGGGGGGGGTCTCCAATTCTGTAACTCCAGTCTAAATGCCTCCTTTGGACTTCAGAGCTGTATACCAAACAGCTTCTGTACATATTTCTGAAACAGTACTGGTAACACTTTACCATTTTGGAGGTCCACAAAATCTGTCTACTAGATTGAAATCCTCACGAGGGCAGGAACTCTTATTTTTGTATCTTTAGTACCTGACAAATAATATGTGCTTAATGAATTTAAACTGCCAGTCTGGAATACAATCCGATCTTCAAAATCTAGACATGCAATGGAAACTGCTTTTTTGCTTTTTCTAAATAACTGCTTTTTAAAAATTCATTTTTAAATTACAGATGACGTACAACATTATATTAGTTTCAGGTGTTCAACATTGTGGTTAGACATTTATAAACCTTACAAAGTGATCACCTCGATACGTCTAAGACCCATCTGACACCATCCATAGTTATTAGAAAATAATGCCTATATTCCCTATGCTGTACTTTACATCTCCCTGTTATATAACTGCCTTCTGACAAGAGGATTACAAGTAGTGAAACAGCTATTCTGAACAGCTATTTCAGCTATTCTGAAAGATTGTGGTCTTACCTTAGAAGAAAGGAATTGCACAAGCTAATGGGAAAGCAGAACTGAATTATCAGCCTTGGCGTTTCTCCATAGTCTGAGGTTTTGTTGTCTGTCAGCGTCACTTGCCTTGTTGGATGGACAGCCTCCTACAGGGAGGGATGCCTGCCTTACAATCGAGGCCGTCAGATAATGCTATTAGTAGAAACTTAAATCTGACTTAGGTAATAGCTTAGGTAATTTTGTCGCTTGTTAAAATTGTATAATTCTTACAGAAAAAGAAGGCATTGCAAGAATTTTCTGGATTGGCTTAAATCAGTTGTATTCTTCTAGAGGCTGGGAATGGTCTGATCAGAAGCCATTAAACTTTCTCAACTGGGACCCAGGTAACTGCTCCCTCCTCCACATACACTGCACAGAGCAAAAGCTATAAATACACACACACACACACACACACACACACACACACACACGTAAGTAAGGACGAGCTGCCCACTCACTGAGAACTTAAAAAAATTTCAAATCTTGACAACTCTCAGAAGAATTCTTTTTCCTAAGCCCTTCTTAGGCTCAGCCATTATAGCCATTATGCCGTGATAGTCTAGTTGATACCATGAGGCCACGTTGAACCACACCATGGACAACTGAGCACTTGTCTCTAACCTTTATAGCAACCGCACATGGTTAAGTAAGAGCAGAATGGACCCCACCACGGGGCCCAGGAGCCATTCTGTGTCCCTTAGAGGACTTGACATATCTATGACTGACCCATGTTGTGTTTCATCTGGAATTTAACTCTAATATGGAAATATTCCCTCATTTTACAACTCTTGGGGTCTTCCACTATAGCACCCAGTTACTGGCAACATAATAGTTATATTCCACAAATAAATACCTTAAAGAAACATCTGTAGTGAATAAAACAAATAAAACCCTAGTTAGCCAAAATATTTTTTTTTTTCCCAAAAGGAAGGTTTAGATACCTTTTTTTCACATTACCTAATTTAATTTTATTTAATCCACACAACAATTCTCTGGTCATCCTCACTGTACAAATGAGAAAATTGGGGTGTAGATAAGTTGGGTTACACTTTCAGTTAATGATGAAGTCAGGCAGTTTATAATCACAATTTGTTATTTTTCTCTAATTGCGTTCTGGAGTTTAATGGGCTTGGCTGGCTGGTTGTCACTTGGGGTCCTTTATACAGTTGACTTCATACAGTCAGATAGTGGCAAAGACTGAGTGTACATGTCTGGAGCCAGGGCTGGGACGTCTAGAATAGCCAAGGGCAGAACGGTCATCTCTGTCCACGTGGCCTCTGTCCAAGTGGCTGGCTTAGCAGTCACAATGGTTGGGTACGAGTATCTTGGATGGCAGTTGACCAGGCAAAAACTGTAAAATTTCTTAATGATCTTGCTTCTAAAAGCATACTGCATCATTTCCACTGTATTCTTCTAACCCTATTAATGGTCCATTTTCCAGGTTCTAAGAACTTAGCCCTGGGTAAAGAAGTCTGAAGGTGTCTCGTGATTTATCACAGAGATGTGCAATATTTAGATATAATACCTTGTCAAAAAATAAAACCTTAGGCTTCTGACAAATGTAGAACCTAAAAGTTAACATTAATTTCAATACAAAAGTGTTCTGAACATATTTTTTTAAAAAATGAGTTAAGTTCAATAAAATACCAATAGGTCATTTTACTTTAATGAGATTTCATTATTAGTAAATAAATTCTCTATTATCTCAGTAAGCAGAATCTTTGAATATAATTTAAACTTTAATTCAAGGTCTTAAAGGCATTACAGAATCATAAATTAGTATATTTTTTGTATAGAGTAGCAGATTAAGAGCTACTGGCCACAGGATGTGACATGGATGTTGACTAGGGGCAGAGGTTTGAATTTTGGTTGGAGGTTTGTTTTTTTAAATTAACGACAGTATATCAGAGTGTTTCCCCCTAGATTCTATATTTTAGAAGAAAGACATATTTAAGCACATGATTGATCATTCAGACTTATACATTTCAATTTAGCAGAAGTTTTTAACTATTTTATGGGTTTCCATAAAAGCAGAATATTAGGAATACAAATTATCTTTTCTAACCATCACTCTGGCTCTAACCTTTTGCTTTTAACTGTTGGAAAATTTTATCATTTAAGCTATGCCCAGTGCACCTACCATAGGTGGGTCAAGCTGTGCAAACATGGATGCCACATCTGGTCTTTGGAAGAGTTTTGCCTGTGAAGCTCAACTGCCCTACATCTGCAAGAAACCATTAAATAATACAGAGGAATTAACAGGTATCTTTCTCACTTCCTGTAGTTCTTAAAATCACAGTTTTGTGAAGTCAAATCAATCCATTTCTTCTACTTTTCTTTCACCTAATATGGCCAATGCTGAAAAGTACTGATTTTGACCCCTGTGGCTAGCTATAATCAACTATATATGAGGAAAGCTTTGGTTTGGTCTATGCCCATAAGAAGGCAGAGATATTCTAGACAGGAAATATATTTCTAAGGTGGCTAGTTTTTTACTAGAGCAATGGTTCTCAAAGTGTAGTCCCAGACCAAAAACATCAGTGTCACCGGTATTTGTTAGAAATGCAGATTCTCAGGACCTACCCCAGATTTACCGACCCAGGAGCTCTCAGGGTGGGACCCACATATCTGTGTTGTAGGAAGCTTCCTGGGGATGCTGCTACACATTCAGGTCTCATGTATTATTACCTGCCTCTGTGAGGCGTCAGAAAGGACGGCCAGGCTTTCCCGCCTCCTGCCCCACCACGCCCAGCCCTCCTCGGTCCTTCTTTGCCAGGCTGGTTCTTTCGGGCTTCGTGCTGATTAATCAGGTAGAAAAGGAGAGGTGCAGAAGGACAAAATGTGGACGAGGAGAGGTATTTTCCCGGGGAGGGTACGAGAGACACAGAGCAGCTGAACTTTCTGAGGAGCCTTTGGAAGAATGGAGGGGATTGCCCTTACTATCATGCACAGTGCCTGGTATTTGATTAAATCCTTACTGAATAAGAAAAACTAAGACTCCAAACTCAGAGGAAAACAGGATGTTCTAAAATGTCTTGCTTTAAGGGATGTTGAGGGAAGGGAATAAAACATAGATTTTCTTATCCACATACTGGTAGGAGCATAAAGCTATCTCTTTAAGATGAAAAAATAAGTGTATAGAATAAGGAAGTATGTTTTAAAATAAGAGGGGAAAATGAACACTTATCTTCTAAGTTGATTCAAACTAAATTTAGCTCATGTAACAAAAGGCATACTAGAAAAGACAGCACAAATGAAAATAAACCAGGGGGGCTAATGATAGGTCAAATAAATACCCTGTAGTAGCAATAATTAAGTAAATCATGATGTTTCCACATGATTGAATAATATGCATTTACTAAAATAACTGCACCAGCAGGAAAATACAAAGAGCAGAACAAAGTGATACGTCTACTTACCATTTTAATCTTATAAAAATATGAATTCATAGAGACAAAGACTAGAATAGGAAAATGATGGTTTTAAGATCAATTATGTGTGATTTTCCCCCCCTCCATTCCTTTATCAAAATTGTAAAATATAATAAGTGCTGTTTCAGAACCTCAACGTTAATTGAGTTATCTTGCAAATGTGAAAAGCTAGCTGAACCCGGATTTTATCCTTTTATAGAAACCAAACTGTCCACATTTTTAAAATGCTGTGTTTTTTAACATCCCAAACAGTTCCAAATCCATGAAATCTGAGTCACCAAACTACTTTCTAGTTCTGTTAAGAAGAGTGGAAGTATTTTGTACGGTTTTAGACCTCATTCTTTTTTTCTAATCTTTCTTGACCATCATTTGGGTGAGTTTTGTCATGGCCAAAACAAAGAATCACTAATTTCATGATGGTTAGAGGTCTCGCAGGGGAGAAGAGAAGAGGTCCAGAGATGCCCTTTGTCCTTTCCCTCCACCACTGCCCTCTCCTGATGTGGAGTGTATAAATTTCTTACTCTTTTCCTTAAGTCAGCCCGTCCTGTGTTCGACAGTGAGCATTAATGCATATCCCTGCTGAGCTAACTATACATGAAAAGGAGACTCAACTCATAATCTTTCAGAGGCAGAAGCTGGAGAGGAACCTAACAAATCCCACACCAAGGAGGAGATTAGTCAGCAACGGGCTTACCCCACACCTTCTACTGTCCACTAGAACTAAGGGCAGCCCCTCCTTAAATCATCTGAGCCCAGCCATATAGACATTTGTATCACATTAAGGTCATATCATCTGATCCTTGCAGTCTCTCTTATGATGTTGTGTTGACATTAGGCACCCCATAAACTCATGTCACTGTACTAGCTGACATTACATTCCCCAGTTTTTCCAGAAACCTTATGATTCAAGAAAGAAGAATTTGTAATGTTACTGATTCAAAGTAGACGTAACTGTACTGGAATATAAATAGCTGCTTTCCCCCCAGATGTTTGGACAGATTCAGATACCCGCTGTGGTGCAGACTGGCTGCCAAATAATGGATTTTGCTATCTGCTGGTAAATGAAAGTGATTCTTGGGATAACGCACATATGAAATGCAAGAAGTTCAGCAGTGACCTCATCAGCATTCATTCTTTAGCAGATGTGGAAGTGGTTGTGACAAAACTCCATAATGGGGGTAAGTTTTTAAAATATCCTATTTGAGAGGTTTAAAACATTTTAAAATATCCCTATTTTCAGACTCTTTGCAGGAATGAAAAGCTTACAGTTTGATCCTTATAGATCAGCTCTGGCCAATAGAATCTTCTGCAGTGCTGTCCAATACACCAGCCACTTGTAGCTTTGGAGCACTTGAAATGTAGCTCGGGGAAATTAGTTTCATTTAATTTTAATTAATTTACAAATATAAATAACCACATTGGTACCTAGTGGCTACCAATTTGACAGTACAGCCATTGATTGAATCATTTCCCTCTTCTCCTAAGTTAAATGATTATTAAGTTCTCCAAACACTTAAGTGATGATTATTTCACTTTTGTAATTATTTGAAAGCTCAAGACTAAAGAACAAAAATACACTCCACTGGCAGTATTATAACCTCCTCCCAGGATTCACTAATAGTAATGGCTAATAGTAGATACCTATTCTGTGTCGGTATGGTGCCAATTGTTTTACCTGGGAAGGCAGGATATTCCTTCCGGTTACTAAATAAGCAATCCACTTCCTGTCTGAGAGTCTCTGTTCTGGTCTGAAACAGATAAAGAGAATTGCGCCAGATTCTTGTGCTAAGTTGATTCTAATAAGCTGCTTTCTCTCAGGACCACCAGTGTGATATTTACATGTAGCCGTCTGATGGACAATATTCTTACTCTAATTGGGATATTTATGATTGTATTTGTATAAGTTTATTATTCCCCATAAAGCAAGATTTATCTAAAATCAGATATCAGGAAACCCAGCCTACAGGTCATAGTACAGCTGTTCCATCTGTGTGCTCTACCCGCAGGAGTGGCCTGAAAAGCCCTCATCACTCAGCCTGACTAACTTATCCACATTTTAACAGGGCAGTTAAGGAACTATCTTCTAAATTAAAACTTTAAAAGAAAAAAGAGAATACCATGAAGGCTCTTAAAGCCCCATATCAGAACATAAAGATCAGGAACAGTGTACATACTGAAGTATGTAATTGAGTAAAACCAAACAAGTAAAACATTTTCTTTTAGATGCCAAAGAAGAAACATGGACAGGTCTGAAGAACATAAATACTCCGGCTTTATTTCAGTGGTCAGATGGTACTGAAGTTACTCTAACGTACTGGGATGAGAATGAGCCAAGTGTTCCTTACAATAAGACTCCCAACTGTGTTTCCTATTTAGGAACGGTAGGAAACCTCCAATGGTTTATTTATATTCTTATTGTTATACCTGATAATACTATTAAGAGTACTTTGGTTGGGATATTAGTGTTTAAGCTGGGAAAGAAAATAAAAAGTAAAAGCCCTGCAGATTGTTTCTCTGGTATCTACTGAGAAAAGGTAAATAAAACAATGACTAAATAAGCATTCTACTTCCTGTATGAGAGTATCAGCTCTGCAACAGATCAAGAGAATTGCTTTAGGATTCAGATTTTTGTGCCAGATTGATTCTAATAAGCCACTTTCTCTCAGGATCACCAGTATGATATTTAGACGTAGCCATCTGATCTTCTGAATTCATGTTCGGGTTAAGTTTTATATTAATCCTACTTTGAGCAGTGAAAAAAAATATGTTTATTAAAAAATTAGGTCTAACTTTGTTCAGAGAATATTCTACTCATGCAGAATGCTTAAACATTTGTTGAACATGCTTCAGTTAAGAGTCCAAAATAAGCTGTATCTTGAGCAGAAAGGACATTATGTACCTCTGTATTTTGTTTGTATCACTTTCCTATGGACTCCTAATTGTTTAGGAGGCTGGTTGTGTCACCCAAAATTCTAGAGAGACTTAAGTGGAAGCATTAAGGAGTATGTGTATTTAGAAGTGTTTCAAGGGTGAAGATGTATTTGGAAAGGTGCCAAAGATTAATTTAGAAGGTTGTCACATTTGGTATTCTACTTTAAAGAATAGCTAAGATGTCTTTAGAAGAGTATCGAAGATAGAAAATGACTTCCCATACAAAAGAGGAAACTGATAGCATACCTAGGCAGCATTCCAAATGTCCAACTAGAAAGTTCAGTTCTCGGAAACTTTATCACAATTGACTTATTGAAATTTAATTTGAAGAAAACAGGATGACTTAGTCAATTAAGCAAAATATATGTTAAGTAGTATATTTGAAAGAGGACTGAAATCTAAGCTGAAGTAGAGTTGGAAGATACTTTTGATTCTAGAATTCTTGAAGAGTGGCTATTCTAACCATCATTTCACATATGAGGAAACGGAGACAGGCAGGTTAGTTGACATGCCCAAAAGTGTTTAACCTGTGGATCATCTTTGGCCATGTCATATGGAAGAAGACTAGAACACTGGCAATGATTTGTGGGCTGAGTTCTCTCTCCGACATGCGTACTAAATATCCTTTGATGGTTTTATTGCTGCTCTTATAAGAAAATGAAATTCATCCGCATTGTGACCTTGAGGTGATTCTGAAATAACGCAAGCCTGTTGGGTAGCATTTTCTAGGAGTATGTTCTCATATTTCATTATTCATTTGTATTCTTTCTCTCCTCCTCCTTCCCCTCGCCCCACTTCCTAGTTTTGTGAGCTGAAACTATCGTGACTAAAAATAACTTAGAGTTCAATTCTAAATATATGGCAAGTAATGTCTCTTGTGGGAAATTTTTTTTTTCTTTTTTTTAAAAGCTAGGTCAGTGGAAAGTCCAATCATGTGAAGAGAAACTTAACTACGTATGTAAGAAAAAGGGAGAACAAATAAGTGATGCAAGATCTGATAAGATGTGTCCTCCAAATGAGGTATGTAAAACCTCTACAAACATTTTCTAAGCAGTATTACACCTCCTTGGTTAGGGATGGTAGTTGAGACTTAAACAGTTCAGACTTGGCAAATAGAAGAATTACTAGCTTCTCTTCATCTACATTAGAGCAAGTCAGAGTGCAGTGAATACTGGTGTTCTTACAGAACAAAAAAGAGTTTTGGGGAAAAGAGTTACCTATTCATGAATTTCTATAAAAATGTATGAGATTACTATCCTCAATGCTGGTATATTTACTTCCCTCACTTATGTTATTCCTGTTCAAAAATAATTCAACCAACAACATTATCCTTTTATGATGAGCAAGGCACTGGGGGCCAAGAAAACTAAGTCACACCTGCTGTCTGACGCAGGTTCATAGTCTTGTGGAGATTATCTATGAAATTGTGCCCCATCCCCATCACATGTATGAATTCCCTGGCCATTGCCTTAATTTCCATAAGTTGTGAGGTGTTAGTAGTGTAGAAGAACCTTGCTTGTCAAAGGGGATGTCATCAAGTTTGGAAGACAGTTTGATAATATTTCTCCTCTGATTTAGGGCTGGAAGAGACATGGAGAAATCTGTTACAAGATTTACAAGGATGAGGTCCCTTTTGGAACCAACTGCAATTTGACTATAACTAGCAGGTGTGCCCATCAATAAACATGTCCTACTGAACGTTTAACTCTGAGTTCCTTTGCTAAATAATCTTCCTAAGAAAAAGTGCATCTTTAATTTATATAATAATTTAGTCAATGTAAAAACACCTACTAATTTGACTCTTGTTTTATAGATTTGAACAAGAATACCTGAATGATATGATTAAAAAGTATACTACAGCTCCAGGAAAATACTTCTGGACTGGCCTGAGAGATGTAGGTTCACGTGGAGAGTACAGTTGGGCAAGTGTTGGTGGAGTAAAGCGGTCTGTAACCTTTTCCAACTGGAATATTCTTGAGCCAGGTATGTGTCTTAGCCTTTTAAGTAATAAAAATACAGGGACCTGTGAAATACAGCATACTCCCAAATATGTTCTTCACTTACCTTTGAAACGTGAGGGAATTTATGACCTTCACGTCTAGAGTCTATCTGGGATCATAAGTAGAAGCAGTGATTGTGTCTTCCCTATGAAATCCATGGGAATATCCCAGTAAAAGAAGCTAGAAAACAGTTCTCGCTAATGGAATAGAGCGAGAAACCTCAGTGTTTGTTTTTTATCTTTTCCATATAAGTATCAAGCAGAATCTAGAAGCTTCATTGTGAGGCACTTTATATTTTCATCTCTCTGATTCTTAACTTCTTTCTCCCAAATTGAATGTGTATATTTCTATTATCCTCAATGGATGAAAAGTAAGGAGACAATATAGTGTAGGGATTATTTATTCTGAAAGTTAGTTCATCCTCCTTTAACCAGCCTAAAGCATTGACTGCAAGTAGCCATAGAATCAGAACATTTGAGCTGGAAAGGACCTCAGAAGTCCCTTCTGTTTTCAGAGCTGAGAAAATAAGCTAGACAGGTGATTTACTTGACAAAGGTTACCTGGTTATTGAATTACTAAAATCCAAATCTCCTGATTTCTAATCCAATGCTTTTTAGAGGATTTTGGCTTTGTATAAGACACCAGTTATGAAGGATTCAACTTTTCTCCCTTTTATTTATACTTTTTTGTCTTTATACAATGTGATTATGAAGACTAATTTTCATAATATAGAAATTAAAACATGTGAGTGTATCATTAAATACAATATTTGAAATAGAGAATGCCCACAAAATTTGTAACACATGGGGTCATCGTCATAAATGTGAGTGGTATTGATAACAAAAATCATATTTTTACTAGGAGAAAATGGAGATACAGATATTAATCCTGGTTCATTAAATCTCATCTTAAACTAAAATATTCAATCATGTAAAATACATGTGATTTCTTTTATACACTCAAACATCTTAGAGTCCATGTTACATTCTTCATGTGGTTGGAGAGATGCTCAGGAAGTAGCTACAAGGTCTATTCTCTCAGTCCTATAGCCAGAAAGATGGACATTAAGCTCTTTTACCATTATTACTCCCAGCTTCAACCAGCCTGATCTATAATAATAGACAAGCCATGGGTAGAACAGAGGAAAAATAGGACACCATCCAAGGTAACACAGGTTGCTATCTTCCCAGTTCCCTGTTCCTCTCTCTGTCGATGTATAACTATGAGACATGAGACCATACAGGGTCTCTATTTGGTGGGACAGAAGTTGTCCTCATTACTTCTGATGTATGCTGTCACCCTGGTCCGCTGTGGTGTAACGGAAAGGGAACATGGCACTTTGTAGGTTTGAGTCCTGACTCTACCATTCACTATGATTGTGAGCAAGTCACTTATTCTTATCTGGAAAATGGATTCTATAATACAAACTATCTTTTAATGTTTCTGTGAATAAATAAAATTCTGGCTGCCATAAAATAAATAGTAAACACATACATCCCTCCTCTGCCAGCCCTTCGTTTACATCTGGATCTTGAAGTATTTTGTTTTGAGGGTTACTGAGTTGCTTAAAAACTGTTCAAAGTGGCTCAAAGCTGATATGAACCGCTTAAGCTATCCTGAGCAGCATAGTGGTTTAGGGTATAGCTCTGCACACAGACCGCCTGGATTCCGGTCCTGGATCAACCACTTACTAATGTTTGACCTTGGGCAAATCACTGTTCCTTACTGTACCTCGGTATGACAATAGAATCCACTCGATAGGTTTTTCATGAGGATTCAATTCATTTAATCCTCTTAGAATAGAACCTGGCAAGTAGCAAACACTTCTCTATATTACTGTCGTCATCACATCATCATCATTATGAAGAACACATTTCTCTCCTATTCTTTCTCTCCACCATGGCTCACATAAAGAGTAAGGGCACTGGAAAATGTTTCAGGTTTAATTTTAAAATGTAGTTTTTAATTAAACTTTCCGATTCAACTGCAGCTTTTCCAGGCGGGTGTGTGGCTATGGCTACTGGAAAGTCTTTGGGGAAGTGGGAGGTGAAAGATTGCAGAAGCTTCAGAGCACTTTCAATTTGCAAGAAAATCAGTGGGCCTGTTGAGTCTGAAGAAGCACCTCCTAAGCCTGAAGACGCCTGTCCTGAAGGCTGGCATAATTTCCCCTCCGGTCTTTCTTGTTATAAGGTAAAGTAACATTCTTGTTCAGTTCCTTAATAAAGTTATCTATGTACTACCCTAGTCCATTACCTTGTACAAATTATGCTCCTCTCCAGACACGAATGTCACTACCAAAGTGTTTGGGAGCACAGAGTCCTCGTCTGGGAGGGCATCTGACATTGAACCTCTGGCGTCACACAGCTCATCCCCACATAAAGTCATCTCCTACCCAAAAGAGCAGGGCCAGAGTCAGAACTGGCTCTTTCCTAGGGTTCTTTCTTTCTGGGAAGCTGGGTGAGCTTCATGCTATGCTGACACTTTGATTATGGTTTTTATATCCCTCTAATTCTTGTTATCAAAGAAAGAGTTCTATCAGTTTTTACAATGTAAAAAAATTTGTTTTAGTGTCTGTATCAGTCAACTGTTCCCACAAAGAAATCATTACATACCACCTCAAAATTCAGTGGCTATGACAATAAACATTTAGTCTCATGTAACCAGATCTCTGGGTCAGAGAGGGTTTGGTTGATCAAGTTTGGGCTTAAATGGTCAGCTCTGCTTTCAATTGCAGGTTGGCTATGCTGGGCTCCAGGCTCTGAGTTGGGTTCTGCTGCCCTTCAATTTGGGTCTCATTTTGACCCAGCTGAATGGGCAGCAGCTATCGGGGGTTGTTCTCACGGTCAATCACTGAGAGGCAAGTCCAGCCATGTGAGCACATTTCAGCCTCTGTTCACTTTACTTTCACTAACGTCCCATTGATCACAGCAAATCACATGGCGGAGCCCCAAGTCAACACACAGGGAAGTATACTTCACCCACCTGGAGGCCATGCAAGAATATATAATTATGTCACAGGAAACTGAAGAATTGCAACCAATAATTCAATCTACCATTGCGTCATCTGCTCTTCCTTCTTTTGCAATGACTGTGGTTTTTTTGGCATAAAATTAGTCATCACAAACCAGAGAGACAATCCGAAGTGGCAAGTTTTGCTATGCCACCTTCTGTCAATGTTCGCACGCGAGTGCAGTCTGCCCTTTGATTCTTCTTCATCAGAAGATAATACTGTACTTGTGCAGGGCGCAGTGTATTATGTTCCAAATTGTATTGTTAACACATTTCTTTGCAGAAGTTTCCTCCCAAACCATTCATATGCATCTTTTATGGCCTCAGTTGATCTCTCAATGTCCTAGGAATGCAGGAAAACATGGCATCTTGTTGGAGCAATTCCCCATCCCGGCTGATGAGGGTCATCCCTCTGGCAACAGTGACTAGCACTTGGGCTGGCCTTTCGTGATGCTTTCAGCTGGATTTGTCTGTGACACAATATATGCACATGTACCTACATCATTACACCTATAAGAATCCATTTCAGGGGCCCATACATTTGATTACAATTGACTTTAAAATGATGACTATTTTCTGATTACACCAGAAAACAAATTAACATTGTATCTTCTTAAGCTATTTCATATAGAAAGAATTGTAAGAAAGAGGAACTGGGAAGAAGCTGAGAGATTCTGCGAAGCCCTTGGAGGACATCTTCCTAGCTTCCATCATATGGATGAAATAAAGACATTTGCTCACTTTTTAATGGACCAGTTCAGGTAATACTTTTAGCATGAGGTCTTCTATGCTAAATTAGATGTCTTCTAGGTATTCAGAATTGATGTGTTTTATTATCTAAAAGGGTCCTTGAGTGCTTAGCAGTCATTGAACATCAAGTATTTTTATGTGCATGATACTTTGACAGATTCAAAGATGACGGAGACAGAGACACCATCCTTTGCATAGCATAATAAAGTCCAACAGTAGGGATAAGAAAAGTGCGGTGAAAAATCTAGCACCTAGATAAGGAGGAACCATGGGAATTCAGAAGAAGGAGAAAGTGTTTCTGGGATGTGTAATTGGAAAAAATGTTCTTGGAAGAAACAATAATATTTTGAAAGGTAATGTAGGAGAAGGAGCCAGGGAAAACAGAACATAAAAAAGGGTGTGAGACCAGAATATGCAGGGGGGGAAAAAACTACTGATGATTAAATCATGAAAATAAAAAAAGAAAACAGATACTTACAATGAATCCTCAGTAAAGGATTATAAAACCCATTTCATGGAGAAATTTTGTAATTGATAAGAATACTATACATAATTCTATACTATTATACATACAATTATGAATAATTTCTAGGGGAATACAAATTATTATACAATTGAGTTGCTGAGTAGAAACCCAATAATCCAATAGCCATGGAAGTAATTGAAAAAGTTGACAAAGAATATCTTCAAAAAGAAGTGGGAACTACATGGTTCTACATGTGAACTCCTTCACATTTTACAAAAGAGATTGTTACCATGTATTTCAATAGTACAAGCAAGAGCTTGTATTCTATTACATAGAAACTGAAGCTAGTATCTGTTGTTGTTTTTTTTCACAAACTAGTCTAATTCTGATATCAAAGCCTGTCATCAATAGCACAAAGAATTACCAAGCTCATGGCTAGACTTCAAAAAGTAAATACTAATGACTGATATAATAACAAACACTTACATAATGTTTATTATGTACCAGATAATGTCCTAAGTGTTTTCTATTAGCTGATTTAATCCTTACAGCAACCTATGAGGCAGGTACTATTACTACACCCATTTTATCTCAATGAGAAGAGACACAGAGAAAACTTGCCCAGGATTATATAGCTAGGAAGGAAAAGATCCAATATTTAAACCCATTAGAACCCAATTTCTTAACGCACTATATAATAATGCCTCAGAATTACACACCTTGACAATGTAGGATTTCTTCCAAGAATCCACGAATAGTTGGCATCAGGCAGTTCCAATCACCTGTCCCAGTGACAGGACATGGGTCCATTTGGAGCTGAAGCCCCAGATCCATTTCTAATAGGCTACCAGCCTCACCAGATTCTAGTACCCTTTCATGAAGGGTGAGAGTATCTCTAAAGATTTTAGCCATTCCTCATACCTTGAATAACTTCCATTTCACCAGGGAGCGTGCATTTCTAACATCCTGCTGATTTACAAGCTTCTCATTTTGCTGATATAACCCATTTCTGACATTCACTATGTTAATGACCAAAGCCTCAGGTGTGGTGGCTTTGGATGACACAAGGCCTTGTGGTAGCTGCCTCTGGAACATGGCCTTTCTAATGCCCTGTTCATCCTCCCAGAAGGGAGAATTTGAAGCAGAACAACTTACTGGCCCCTAGATCTCAAATGTAACACACACAATATTGTGTGTCTAGAAAAGTATTTTTCAGTAAATACTGACATAAACAAACTGGATTTTGAACAACATCAACCAAGTGGTGAGGAAACTTTGAGAAGAACAGGGAGCCATAGATAACTACTAAGCAATGAGGTTGTAGCTATTGGTGGGAATCAACTGCTGGAAAATGAAATATCATATGATATAAATGATCCTTTAGAGCTTCTATATATGAAATAGATCACACTAGAAAACAAAGCTGAAGTCTGAGATAATTAAGGAATCTTTCTTGATTTGTTCTGACCATACTTGCTGAGGTTCCTTCCACCCCCAATTAAAAAGTAGTACAAGTTCATTATGTAAAGTTTGTGAAATATAAAAAACAATGAAAAAAAAATCCTAGTTCCCAATTATAAACAGAGTTAACATTTAGTGTAACTTACAATGTACAATGTTTAACTTTTTCTCTGATCACAAAAATAATATATACTGAATTTAGAAAACAGGAAAGCACAAAGAAAAAACAAATCATAATCCTTTTACTCATCGGGGCCATATTTTATTATATTCTTAATCCAGCAGTTAACACATTGCCATGTTAAACAGACTGTGTTGTCTGCTTAATATGCTCTCCATTAATAAAGAGATCATTTGCCCATTCTGTACTTAGGAAGACACCATATTCTAAAAGCAAAATTGTGACCATGACTTGAAGGAACGGAAGGAAGCCAACCTATTTATATGAGAAAATGATTCTAAAGCTTACTCTTTGAACACCTTAGCTTTTTATTGCAGGAATTGACCTTTCTCAGCAAGGTGTCCATTGCCCAAATTGTGTGTTGCATGGCAAGGAGTTAAATCAGATTACTGTATACTTCTCACAATCTACGTTCCACCCACATCTCTATTTGTGTTTCAATGAAAAGGATTCATGCTGCACCAAGTCATTAAGGCTTTAAGATCTTTGCAACTGTTAATGGCAGCCCACCAGGGAAAGCCACTGTAGAAGAAAAATAGTCATAGGATTAGAGAAGAAAGCCTTGTTTGCAGTGCCATTGCTGCCGTGTGCTCTACCTCCTGTGATGTGGCATGAATGGATTTAGATATAAATCTAAGGCTTTGCAGACTAAGCACACCCTCATCAAATAGTATTTATTGCAGGTTATGGCTGAGATATGTTTTTTAGGAACCAAATGCAACAGGAAATTTGATTGAGAGTAGGAATTTGAACACAAATACACATAATAACCTTTTATGCAATGCCTTCTGAGCCTGACAGCCTTAAAATTGTCTACCTAGTGCTTACAGTGGAAGAAATTCATAGAGAGAAAATTTCAATTGATTTGATTCTCTAGTTACAACCAATTTTTTTTTCTCAAATTTTCTAAAATCCATATTAGAGTTGTGCAATGATTAACATGATTCCCAATTTCTTTATCTGCCTATAGATAAATCAAGTCAAACCAGGAAAAGCTATAATTGAGGAAATATTTTCTACCTTCTACCACACAGAAACAAAACAAAACAAAACACAAGTGGCTACTATTTATTTATAACACACTAATGAATTTCTTGAAATGGAAGCTGAAAACTATAAATGTCTGGATTGAAATGAAGTTCAATCTCAGAAAGTAGTGAAGATTAGAAAAATTGGACGATAGGGCAAACTCAGCTCTCTAAGGAAACTGTTCTCTTGAGATGCAGCAGAGAAGGGAAAAATGGGCTTGAAAGCAGAGGTTTCTAAGTGGGAAAGTTGGAGCTAAGAGAGAATTAGATGGACAGGTTGGGGAAAGATCTCTAAAGAGCCTTCCTGTGGAACTGACTAGAATAAATGCATGTGACAAGTGACCTGTGATCATTTTTCAGGTTGTACTGTTGATAGTGTGAAGAAGATAAAATATCTAGTGCTTATTTTAGAGAAACTAAAAATTATGCACAAATTCCCCAAAACTTAACCTCCTCTTTATTTTAGCTTTCTGACTTTAATTATACTGTATATGCCAGTTACCTAGACCCTGTGGTTTAGCTATCCCACAATTAGGAAGAATGATAAATTTGGGAGGCTGTAAGAAAGCTCTGATTGGTCGAAGACACAAACTGAAAAGTTCTCCAATGGCTACTAAAATCAAACTGGGCTTTGTCTACACTGCATTTATTTTAGGTCTACAAACTGGTGATCTTTCTCGATGAAACAAAACAGTATAACAATAAAAACTGAAAGGAGACAATCCTCTCATTCTATTGCAGTCAGTTGAAAAGCTAGAAGTTGAAAAGATGGAAAAGTGCTCATTGGTATTAAAATATGAGGGAATGTTGATAGAGGAAAGAAGTAAAGCAATTATTTCATTTAAAAAATGAGGAATTAATGTAAAATTAAATTTGTTCTAGCCTTTGATTTACTACCGTGTTTCCCCGAAAGTAAGACCTAGCCGAACCATCAGCTCTAATGTGTCTTTTGGAGCAAAAATTAATATAAGACCCAGTATAATATAATATAATACCGGGTATAATATGATATAACATAACATAACACCAGGTCTTATATTAATTTTTGCTCCAAAAGATGCATTAGAGCTGATGGCCTGACTAGGTCTTATTTTCAGGGAAACACTGTAGCAAAATTTTTAAAGGCAGACTTCTTGTATTTCCCAGTGGTCTTGTAGCTGTACATTCCATATATTCCATATATTCTACTAACTTGAGAGTAAGAATTAATTTTAGATTCTGATCCTATCCCTTCTCTAATATGTGTTTTATTTATGTCCATATAACACATACATTGTTATGCATATATAATAAACACTCATATGTACTGATGATACATAGTATATGCAATCAGAAGGTTAAGTTATATGGAAAGAAACTAACATCACCTAAAAAATTACATGGAAAATGGTCCACTTTTTAAGGCCTAGAAAGTGTAATACATTTTAGAGAATATTTTCAAGTTGGGTTAGAAGTAGAGAAAATTTTTTCATGGTTATCATTTTATTTATATTGGCAATATCTCCCTGGCTAGAGCATACATTTCATTGAGGGAAAGGGGTCACTTACAATGTATGTCCCTGCCTCTATGTGTTCTTGTATATATTCTTCCTTGGAATACCTGTCCTTTTTCCTCTCAGCCAATCTGAATACTGGCACATGATAAACACTCAGATTATGGCTCAAAAGAAACATTAGCCATTGTTTGAAGACTGTCTTTTGTCCTATCAACCTCACAAAATGTTTCCTGACTTCCTGCAGTCTACAATGACCTCTCAGTTTCTGAACTTTTATAGCATCAACAATGTATGCAAATTTTATATCATTTGATGTCTTTCAAAAATGGTCTTATATTTTCTTTGTTCATATGTATCTTGTCTCCTTGACTAGTTTTTGTGCAATTTGAGGGTGGATATTAGGTCTTGTATCACCATTGCACGTGGCTCAGTGCCTTGTACGTAGAGGTATAGTAGTTATGAGTGTTAAATATAATCACTTAAGCGATTGCTTAATTATATTGCTCTGGCGTAGCCCATAGAGTTTGGCATTTAGAAAATACTTGTTTACTTTAAACTGAATGAGCAGTGGGAATTAAATACATTTTTAAAATCTTATTTAATAAAAATTTAGCCAAATGGTGTGTTCTGCATTTTAAAGAAAAGATTTGCTAGTGTTATGGACAGACGCTTTAAGGAAATGCTGTTGTTGTATTTGACTGTAACTGAAAACATTGTCTAATATTGAAGCTCTGCAGTAGAAGTTTTGGAATAATCATACACTTTTTTTCCCTCTTAAGTTCAAAGCAGCATAGTTTTTGCCTTTATGTGAAGGAAAGAACTTAAAATTTAATTTTATAAAATGGAGTACTTTTTTGATAGTTACCCCATATTTAGGGTTCAGTTTCATTTCAGAAGACTTCTTTACATAGCTTGAAACAATGCGTTTCAGTTTGTGACTGAAATAAACTGAATAAACATATATGTCCTAAGCATTTTAGATATGGTGAATGCTAAATATTTTTGCCAAATGTTGTGCTCAGATTTATTCAACACTTCCTTTTTACGTAGTAATGAGCGTTGGCTGTGGATAGGTTTGAACAAAAGGAGCCCTGACTTGCAAGGAGCCTGGCAATGGAGCGATCGCACACCAGTAAGTTTAACTTTTTTATTTGGGATAATATGGAAAGAGTATTTGTTTCAATAACAAGGTAGTTGATTGTTAAATAATATATCCACATACAACCATTAACTTAATTTTGTATCTTTATTGAAATGAAATAGATTCACAAATCTGAAGTGTGGGGGGAGGGAAATTACTAATCTAATTGTTATTTTTAAAAAAACAAACATAAGTATAGCCTCTCTATATATAGTCCAAAAATATAAAAATATAGATATTCAGATATTGTGGTCATCTTGGGGTGGTACAACTGATTTTTTTCTTTTTCTTTTTTTTTTCATAAGGAGAAGCTTTTATTTTTATTATCTAAAAATATAAGGGTTATGTAAAAAATGAAGTATCTTTATTGGGAGAAATGATTTATTTGAAGGTACCTTAAAATGTCCTTAAATATTATTTCAAATATTTACATTACCCTAAAGAGAAGTTTTAGGTGATACTTACAGGGATGGATTATTCTCAGATATTAAATATTTGCTCCTTGCTACAATTGTGTTAATTCAGTGTGTATTCTTTCCAAACGTAAAATCCCTTGACTTTCATTTTAGAATTGCAGCACATCTGAGAATAGGTCATCGAATAACCAGCATTTCAACAGATGCAAAAAAGGGAGAGAAAAAAAAGTCTTTTGCAAGTTCCTGATTCTGTGACTCTAACCATGAACTTAATACACTGTTACCCCTCCACTTCCAAAACTGCAGCTTCCTTTATTTGGAAACTGTTGACATTATGACATTTTCTAAGTCCTCTCATGATTTAGCATCCTGATATAAAAAAAAGAGATGAAAAAGTTTTCCTTCCATGGCATAGGAATGCATTTGGGTTATTAAAGCTGCCTAAATTACATCTAAATTGCAAATATTTATACATCAGTCTTGAATTCTCAAGCCTCTCTTGTCTTTTAAGGTGTCTACGATTATCATGGAAAATGAGTTTCAGCAGGATTATGATATCAGAGATTGTGCTGCTGTCAAGGTCAGTACAATGCTGGACAATCTGCATATTTTAAAACTAAAGCTGGCATCGCGTGCATTCAGGCAACGGATCCATGATCCGTTTGTGTATGGAGCATGATAGGAGGTGTGATGGGAAGTAAGACATATACCCATGGCCCGGCCCTCAGGGAACCTAATTTATACTTAATTTGAGAAGATAAAATTCATATTCAAGAAAGACAACTCTTATTACTATGTAGTAATAAACTCCAAGTAAGTGGGTTGAGGAAGCGGCTAATGAAACACAGAAGAGAAAGTGATGCCTGTGGCCTATTTCCAGAAAGAGGTGGGACTTGAATTGGGCCTTAAGGAGGGATGAGGTTTGGTCAGGTAGGATAGGGTTAGGTTTTCTAATACGGAAATGGTATGAGGAAGTTGTGTAAGGTAACGTAGGAGTGGAACGGAGAGGCTAAGGCCGTGAGCAGAACAGAAGACAGATCAAGAAGTTTTCATTGGTGTTTTGGTTGAAAACAAAGTTGGGAAATTAGATCGCTGCCAGGTTAAGGAGTTTGTGCTGTTTTTTGGTAGGCAATGGATTATTGAAAGGTTTTTGACATAAACTAAAGTGGGTATGAGAAAATTCATCTTGAAGACAGGTTTTCAAAATGCAACAAATCGGAACAGAAGACATAAAAGACCAGTTAGGCATCTCCCTTTGCAGAATTCACTTGTGTATTCATTCCATAAGTAGTATGTCCAAGCAGTCTGCATGCTCTGGGGACACATCTATGACAAGGTAGAAAACAGTCGTTGTCTTCACAGAACTTACAGTCTAGTAGAAGATAAATACAAGTAAATAAGCAATTACAAGGGTTATGGCAGACGATGTATAAATTACATGGAAAAGCAAGAGTGTCAGGGGAGAAGAATGATGGTCATTGTGGTAAAGATGATGATGATAGCAGCCATTAATACTTGTTAACTCATGAGCTAGGCAGTGCTATGCTAGGCGTGTCACATAAATTATTTCACTTAATACTTAAACCACCTTGTGAGGTAGGTACTGATACCAAATTCATCTTACAAGGAAGACATTTGCACACTGAGTGGTGTATGTGGTTACAGAACTAAAATTTAAATCCACGTGTCTGGGTCCTCTATGCTTTATGACTAGACATTTATAGAAACAATAAAAAGGGGTGCTGGCTTATGGGAAAAGAGTGCATTGTAATTTAGATATTTTGAATCCAAGCTAACTGTAAGAAATATCCTATAGTAAGTAGAAAGCAAAAGACTAGATTTGAAAGGAAAATGTACATAAACAGAAAGCGCGAAGGGCCAAGAAGTAGATTTGAGGGAATGACCAACACATAAAATGTAAGAAGATAAGGAAGGAAGAGACATCTAGATAATATCTGTTTTGCTATGTAAGCCCAAGAAAGAGATTCAAGACAGCAATTGACCAGAAATGTTATAGGAAGGTCGGACGAGAACTGAGAAGGCCACGGTAAAGCATTACTGCATGGTATCATGCCATTTTTATAGAATTCTCAATTTAACACATGACAAGGTGAAAACTTCAGACAGCTCGTGAAATTTCCAGAACACTGATGCAATATGTTCTATGTAAGGAGAGTCTTCAGGTGAGAAAAGGTGGAAAAAACTACCAAAAACTAGATAAGAGAGACCCTGATGCAGCCTGCATCCGGAATAAGGCCAGCCAGGGCAGTGTTTTAGGAGAAACTTACCTCACCTGCCACAGCACCCACCAGAATCAGGGCCTTAAGAGAAAATAGTCCAAAAAGTAATGGCTAATCCTCCCAGGTCATGCCGTCCCCATTCCTTACACCCCTGCTTGCTGGCTGGAATTTGTCAACTGCTATCTTGGACCATGTGGAGGAGGGTAACATCCTAAGAATAAAGAGCAACGTCAGAGAAGGAGCCTGGGCCCCTAAGGCCAGACTTTTATGTCACTTTTCATAGATCTGCTTTAATACAGCCAGGTGTTTGGAAACCACTGAACCAAATATTCTTTTCTAACATGATCTTTCCCAAATTTAAAGGTGTGAGATTCTACAATTTCATATCAACAAAAACAGAAAAGAAAAAAAAACACCCACAATAATTTGCATTTTGGACATAAACATGACCTTATGATATATTCCCTGTGCCAGACCCTTTGAAGGCTCGTGCTTAGGCTGTTACTGTTCCAACACTTCATTCATTCATTAAACAAATATCTTAGGTGCTGGAGCTAAAATACAGTTAAAAGACCATAGGGCGTACAGTTTAGTGCATCAACTTCAAAATATTGTGTAATCCTCTTCCTCCTTTAGGTCACGGATAGGCCATGGCGAAGAAGGTGGTATTTCTCTGACAGAGAATATGTGTATTTAAGGCCTTTTGCTTGTGATACAAAACTTGAATGGATGTGCCAGATTCCAAAAGGTAAGTGAACATTGAGCATGCTGAGCCAAAAGTACCTAAGAGAGGATTGTAGTCTATAATTATGGTGTTTAAAGGTATATTCATTTACTTATTAGTACTTTATTAGCTGTATTTATCCATCTCGTCTTCCTTTGTGACTTCCCTGCTGTAAGGCAGAATACCTGCTAATAATACTTTATGAATATTTAACAGATCTGCCTTTTTGGTTGCCACTAAAACAGCTATAGCATAGGCCCCACAAAATTCAGTCTGAAGCAATCATAACATGAAAGGAAAGGGTTTGGCCAGAAATGGACAAAACTCAGCAATACTGCAAGTCCTCTTGAGTTAGATTAAAGGCGCTTATAGCCACAATCTGTAATTGGATACGAAACTTAAGCCACTTGCTTTCTTCCTTATACAGGTCGTACTCTCAAAACACCAGACTGGTACAATCCAGGTGAGTTAAGAAAATTGAAATGTAGCCAATGCTGCTTTTACTTTTTCAATAATGTGTTTACTTAATTATTTAAGCCCAGACCTAAGTGCCAGCATGTTCTTTATCACATCGTCTGTGAGATGAGGTATCTCCAGGCAGGGAAGGTGGTTGGCTGATATGGAATGAGACTATGAGGCTGGATTTGTCTTTCTCTGTGACTGGGTGACAGAGTCACTCATGGCTCAGGAGTCCCGGGTTCCTTTCAGGCAGCATTGCTCAGGCCAAAGAGAGGCAGTGATCTAAATGGATTACTATTTATAAATAGTTTGGACCAGTAATCCATGCTTAGAGGGCGCGGTTTGGTTTGCACAGACCTAACTCTGATATTCTTCTCTTTTAGAGCGTGCTGGAATTCATGGGCCTGCGGTTATAATAGAAGGGAGTGAATATTGGTTTGTTGCTGATCCTCGTTTAAACTACGAAGAGGCTGTCCTGTATTGTGCTAGCAATCACAGCTCTCTGGCTACCTTAACATCCTTCGTCGGACTGAAAGCCATCAAAAACAAAATAGCAAATGTAATTCAACAGGACATCTTTTTAAATATTTTTCTTGTTTTTACATTTATTCCATGAAAAATATTTCAAAAATCTTGCCAAAATGTACAAAAATTGCAGTAGGACACTATACATCCAACTAATGAATATGCATAATTATAGCAACCGTGTTTTCTGCGTATGAAATAGGGCCTGTGAAGACAAAAAGAATTTTCAAACTGCTTTTTTGGTGAAAGAACCTGGTAATTTGTGTAATTTAGAGACCAAAGTAATGGAATGTCTGGAAAGTTTAGTGGTTTGTGGTTATGGGGAGACAGGGTATTTAAATCACAACTCTTCTCTAAAACTCAGCATATGTAAGGATGGATGTTTGGTTTGTTTTTCAGATATCTGATGAGGAACAGAAGTGGTGGGTGAGAACTGACCAGCAGCACATAATGGACCATCACTTTATGTAGTATGCGATCTCACTTATGCTTTGTAAAGTTATCATTTGAAAGAAGCAATATCAAATTTCCTTTTACTGAATGGATTACTATTTATAATTAGTTTTGAACATGAATCCATAAACTTCCTAGACTAGAGAAACCAAGTCCTTTTGCATATTAGCATCAGGAATAAAGTGGTATAAAATAATGGCATCACATTAAATTTGGAAGTAAAATTACAGTAACAAACAGGATGAAACATGCAACTACGTTCTGAGTAATCAAATCTCTCATTTTCCTGCAGCTCACGACATCCGTGGCATCACTTTCCTTTCACATTCGGAGAAGAATGCTTGTATATTTCTGCCAAGACTTGGCTTAGGGGTAAAATCAATTCCCAAATCCTTTAACGTTGATTATATAATATGTGAAATTCAGGTTCAATTACTAGCTTAATCTTGCTTTCTTTTTGATTATATGCTTGATAGCTTCATTTATGGCTAATGAGCATAACTCCAATTCCAAATGCAAATAAAGGCATTTTCACTGTGAATATTTTGACTTCCTGTATCCTGAAACAATTACTTAAAAATAAAGTTACCACATTCATAACTAATAAGCACATAGACACATGTGCAAAGGTAAACAGGCAGCAGTTCTAAAATATAATTTAGTTCCTTTTTCCCCTCATTAGCCGTCTTCAATTCTATTTCCTGCCATCAAGAACTGTGGTAACTGTGGTCGTTACACCAAATGTGTGCATTTTTAGAGGCAATATTGGTATGCTATATGAATAGAAATAGAAGACAAAAATGGCTAGAGAAGAAAAGGAATATATATTTAACCATTTGGGGAAGATTGACTTAAAGAGACTGTCTTTATTACTGGATTGTTTTTAAAATGTGCTGAATAGAAAATTCTCACCACACTAATCCCGCTTTTCATTTCTCAGATTTAAATAAGCCAGCAGACTGTAGCACCAGGTTGCCCTTCATCTGTGAAAAATACAATGTATCTTCATTGGAGAAATATAGTCCAGATTCTGCAGCTAAAATACAATGCTCTGGGGATTGGATTCCTTTTCTGGATAAGGTAAAAAGAGAATTGCTACACTGTGCAAATGATGATTGCTTTTGTGATGGCTGTATGGCCTGTGGCAGAACGGCAACCCATCACATAACTTCAACAAGACAGCCTCTGCATATTTCAAACATCTCACTTGATCTTCTACGTTGCCAGGAACCAAGTTAGCTAACTCTCAAGTTAGTCATGCCTACAGGTCTTTCAAAACACTGTTCCTATTCTGTTACTGTTAATGCTTGCTGAAGTTTATCCTGTCAATGGATAATAAGACATTGAATAGTCAGGACAATCTCGATAGCATATAGGAAACTGACTAAATTGCTGGCTGATAAATTTTCCCCTTTAAAGAACACACCCAAGCAGCATCTACCAATAGAATTATACCAGCGTTTCCCAAACTACTTTTTGGGAACTACACATACCAAATGTTAATCATTGATCTTGCCTCCCAAGTGATATTTATGATTAAATAGGTTTGGGAAATGCTACATTCTATTTTTGCTTCTTTGAGATGCATAATCCATGTTGGTATATGTATCTCTTAGGAAATGTATTTAGGTGCTAAAAAGAGAGATTGCTACAGTATGTTAAAACCTTTATTTTATTACGTAAAAGAAGTTTGAAGGTAAGTAGGCTGGGGTTAGTATGTAAGCTCTGTGAAGTCTTCAAAACCAAGCTCCTTTTGTCTTTTGGCTCTACCATCCTTAACCTAAGACTTTCAAACTCAAGTTCAGGGTGTTTTCTCTAGAGTCTTCTAGAAACCTCCCAGTGACTTATATCTCGCTGGCCACTCCAGTCTGTAGGGAGGCTGAAATAAAAACATTTTGTAGAATGTTTCAAGAAACACAATTTGGAACATACTACTGCACGCTAACATGATCGTAACATCGAAAAGAAAAAGAGATGTGTCTGAGAGCTGAAATCATCTGCTGGAAAGTTAAAATATTAGGGGTATATTTTGACTTTTTAAAATTAGGGCAATCTTCCCCCCCCCCCAAGGTCCTGGGACTAAATTAATTTACACAGTTGATGTAAATTCGAATTAAAGTAGTCTGCTAAGGAACAGAGGGCTAGGGATGATTTCTTTTAAAATGTGGGGTTTTTAAAAATCTATAAGGAGGTGATAATTAAGAGTACAGACTTTGAAATCAGGTATAACAGAGTCCCAGTGTTGACCATACCATTGTATGGCTATTTCACTTATGGGTAAAGTTACTTAACTGCCCTATGCCTCAGTTTCCCCATCCATTGTGAGAGTTACATGAGATAATATTATGCAAACTGTTCAGCACAGAGGAAGTACTCAATAAATGGGAGATTTAAAAAATTGATTTGAAAATCACTCTTCAGTTGTTTAAATTGAGAGTAAACGTCTGCATTCTTATGGTACTACTTTGTATATTTCCATGTCTCACAGAAAAAAAATTAGCAGCCCTCTAAAAAAATGAGGCATTTGTTTCCTATGTGAGCTTTCTCATGTCTTGAATTTTGTGCTTCATATATGTTCTTTGTTTGCAGTGTTTTCTAAAGATCAAACCCAAGTCTGTCATATTTTCTGAAGCAAGCGAGACTTGTCACTCCTACGGTGGCACTCTTCCTACGGTGATGAACCAGAGAGAACAAGGTAGCAGAATTGTTTTGGAAACATGTTTTATTCTGATCTAGGGCCAAGTTAGTTTTGGGAGACTGAGGAGAATTAACATATTTTAAAAATCCAATTAAACTACTTTTTTTACAGAGTAGGTAAAAGACTGTCTTGGTAGTTGCATAAGTAATAGGTATGCATTGACATTTTTAGTATACTGTTAATCTGAATAAGTCAAATGCTTTTTTAAAAAATCTCTTTCAGATTTTATTACAGTCTTGCTTCTGGATATGGAAGCTACTTTATGGATTGGTTTGCGCTGGACAGCCTATGAAAGGATAAACAAATGGATAGATAACAGAGAGCTGACATACAGTAACTTTCACCCATTACTGGTTGGTCGGAGGCTACAAATACCAACAAATGTAAGTTTTTTTGAATCAATCTGTGTAGCCCTGTGAAATCCTCGAGTCTTCCATAAATTATTGGTTTAACAACAAGAGACTATTTTGTGAGTCCATTTATATGAAACGTCCAGAATAGGTAAATCTATAAAGATAGAAAGTAGATTAGTGATTGCCAGAGGCTAAGGAGGATGAAAGGATTGGGGATGATGGTGAAAGGGTATGGGGTTTCTTTTTGGGATGGTGAAAATGTTCTAAGGTTGATTGGGGGTAATGATTGCACAACTCTGAATATACTAAAAACTATGGAGTGTGTGCTTTAAATGGGTGCATTATTTCATAATGAGTTATATCTCAATAAAGCTGTCACAAGAAGAACAACTGGAACTTCACGGGCCTTCATGTACCGTATATGCCCTGCTTTTTCACAATAGCATCAGATCCATAGCACTTGTTTCACAACCATGTAAAACAACCAAGTAGTGAATTGCAAATAGAAGCGGTTTATAAATGCTTTACTTAACATTTTGTGATTTGGAGCTGTCAGCCTCAGGCTCCTGAGGCAAAAAGTACAAAAATGGAGATTGTTGATCATTTTTCCCTAAGAACTAAATGTAAAGAAGCTATAGAAGGGAAGAAGGCGTTGTATTAACAATAGTTATCATATACCATGAAACTGCTTCTGTCTTCTCTATTTGCTGGATACACACCACCTTTAGCACCAAGGACAAAGATTAAGAAATTAACTTTAAAGTCAAATTCCAAAAATACGTCCTAGATAATAATCAACTAATGTTCCTGGTGCAATGTAACTTTGCTCAAGATTGGTGTTGGTGGCTAAGGGAACTCTGAATCATATGTGATTTTGGACAAAGTAAATATCAAAATAATCCTTAGCTATTATAGAAAATTTGACAGTTATAGAAAAGTAAACACAATAAAGAAAAATATCAACCCTTATCCCACTTATATTTAGGCCAGTGGCTTTCTAATTTTTAACCATACATTTAAATCACCATCCAGCACATAGATATAAAAATAATATTGCATTGACACAATAGTTTCAGGCAACAATACTTACCCTTAGAGCTTCTGCATATTGATATTTCTTTCTATTCTACGCTACTGTAGTTTAATCTATTCATTATACCCATCCTATTTCATTATCACAAATGTGAGTCAAGATCCATTGCAATGATCTACTAAATGGGTCTCACAAGATATTTGAACCACGATCTAGGAACACACAATGAATGTTTCAGCACTTTTTTTCTTCTAAGGCTTTTCTATATATTGTCTTCTTGAGATAGATAAGATCATATAGTATATATACTATTGTATTCTATTACTTTTCTCACAGTATTATAGCATAAGTAGTTTCTTATGCCATTAAAAGCTGTACTTGATAAGCATTTTCATGGTTGCATGGTACTTTTTGATAGATACACCATCATTTACCTAAGCAATGGTATTTAGATTATTTCCAGTTTTACGTAATCCTAAACAGTGCTTCAGTAGACATCTTTGTGCATATTCTTTGCTTATATTTCAGGTTACCTCCTTAAGATAGACTTTGGAGGGCATATAGCCAGATGAAAAGAAATAAATAAAGTTCTGGTTACCAAATTCCTTCCCAGAAAGATTTATAAGTTTATATTTTTGTCGGCATTATATTACGATGGTCCTTCTATCCTTACCCACCTATTAATAATTTCTAACATTTGTTGAGCAGCTAATATGTATCAGGCACTCTGCTAATACATCACAGGCATTATTTCATTTAATCTGCACAATAGATGTGAAAAGTCTGTTATTCCTTTCCTATCTTAGAAATGCAGGGACAGACATAGAGAGTCATGTAACTTGCCAGTGATCACGCTGCCTCTCCCTGCACAGCTAGCATTCTTAGCTTCTCTACCACATTGCTTCTAAGGAGTGTTATCGTCTAACAATTCTTGCTAATTTGGTGGTTTAAAGTATATTATATTTTCATTTCTATTTCTCTGATTTCTAATGAAAACAAGCCTCTATAAATTCAACAGTAATTTGAATTTTATCAAGTATGGATGTTCTTATTCTTTGCCCATTCATCTATCATCTGCCCATTAATTCTTTCTTACTGACTTTATGACTATGGGAATATTAAATGTGGTGACCCTGTGCTTCTTGTGTTTATTGCAAATATTTCCCTAGCTTTTTTTCTTTAGGTCTGAATACCAAACTTATTACAGGAATAAGTTTTTATTTATTTTTTTATTTTATTTTTTGTATTTGTTCAAATCTGTTTATTTCCCTTTCTTACCTCCATTGCTTTTGGGTCAGAAAGTCCATCATGTTAATGGTATTTAAATGTATGCTTCTACTTTCTTCATTTTGTTTTTTAGGTTACCTTTTATTTCTGACAGCATGATACATCCCTGATATATGGTCTGTGTTGTCAATGACTACTTAATCCTTTTCCCTAATCCTTGCCAGTTGTCTAGCATTATTTATTGTATATACTTCCATTTGTCAAAAGCAATATAGGTTGCTTCCTTTATCATATATGAAATGCATGTATAAGATATACTCCCTGATCTCAATACTATAATTTTACCATATTTAAAAAAGAAAACATAATAGATTAGTTATCTTTTATTATATGCCTTTAAAATATTTTTAGCTATTCTTGTCCATTCTTCCAGACATTTAGTCAATTTCCAAGGAAAACAATTAAATTAAAAACTTCTGATGAGACTTTGACAACATTTTAGGGAGAATTGACATCTTTTTATTGATCTTCCAATTTAAGAATATGGTATACCATATCTCTCCATTTATTTAAGTCTTTCTTTAGATCTCTCAGAGAAGTTTTTATAGGGGTACTCTTTCTTACCGCCATTGAGAATGGCAGCTTTTTCTTGATTTTCTTACTGATATATATATATAGGAAAGCTACTGTTTGGGGATTTTTATATATGTGTTTCATAGGCATGCATCTTGCTAAAAGCTCTTATTACTTCTCAGTTTTTCAATAGATTTTCTTAGGTCTCCTAATTAGACATTCATAATTTGCAAATAACAGCTCATGCTTCATTACATATGGAGGACTTCTAGAACCATGTTAAATACTAGAAGTAATAAACACTATCCTAGGCATGATCAAGACTATTAATGGAACTGTGTGCAATCTTTCATTGTTATATGTATATGATGTTGACTCTTTAAGATATGTCATCCTATAACTAGAATCTTTATTCAGGAATAAGTACTGGGTTTTCTAAAACCTGTTTCCAGCATCTATTGAAATTGTCATATAATTTTTTCTATTAGGCCTATTGACACGTAGTATAATACATTAATAGATGTTATATTAAACCATCTTTATCCTCTTGTCATAAAATCTAGTTGCTCCAAGTGGATTATCATTTTACTATTCTACTGAATTAGATTTGTTAGAATTTTATTTGGGAATGTTTTCATCTCTGTTCATACAGTTAATTTTTTTATGCCATATTGTCAGATATTTTTTCTAATCATGTGAGCTTCATAAGATGAACTGATCTAGCTTTCTGCCTTTGTGTTTTATAATTAGTACTCAACCTGGGGAATTATCTTTCCCTGAAAGTTTGAAGGAACTACCTACAAATCCATGTGATGTTAGGATCCTTTTCAGAGATCATTCTTTAATAATAAAGGGATTTAGTGCGGTAGTTGACGTCCTAATTCTAGAGTCAAATTGTCTGGGTTTGAACTCCATTTAGTATGCCTTTGGAAGTTCACCTAACTTTTCTTAAGCCCCAATTTTTTGTCTATAATGTTTTATCTGATACTATCGAAACTGCACTATGATGTGAGGATTACGTAAGAATTCATTTAAGGCTTTTAGCACAGTATGTGACACGTAGTTTTTAAAATGAGCTATTTATTATTAATTTTCAGTTTTCTCTAAAGTTCCTGGTATATTTTGGTGTTTCTACTTTCCTTATAACAATTATGCTAATTTGCATTTTTCAAGAAAGTTGTCTATTTCATTAAGATTTTCAAATATATTAAAGTTACATATGCTATCATATTTTTAAATCCACATATTTTATTTTGTGGATTCTCTTATTTAGAGAAATTCCTTTCTCTTATTTAGATGTTTACAAAAACTGATACATGTTTTTGTTTTTTTCCTCCCTCTTCTCCACCCTCTACTACAATTACTTGAGATATAGTTACCAGTACTACTACATTTTTCTGTCCTGTTTTTCTTGGAGTTATATTTTTTATGATTTTCTAATCTTAGTTCATCTGTCCTTTAAAATACAGAATACATTTATAATAATACACATTTGCTTCCACATAAAGTTTTACTCCTATCCCTTATAATATTGCTCATATTATTCTTTCCTGTATTTATTTTTTGGTTTAATGTTTATTGAGCAGCATGTGTGTAATTGTTATTGTTTTTTTAATCTCTATCTCCTGGGATAAGCTTTTCTTTTTTTTCTAAATGTGTTATGTTTCAAACAGACAGAAAAGTATAAGGACAGTATACATTGAATAAAATTTTACGTCTATTATTATTGATTTGTGATCACAGAATGGAATCTAGATAAATACTTATATTTATGAACTTTTGTAGTGACCAGTGTAGGATCAATGCTTCAAGGTGAGTTCTCTATTGTGTGATACACAATTTGTCATAAAAAGTTTATAAACATCTAATAAATTGAGTTAATAATCACTACTTTTTGCTAATCAGGAATAATAGCAGAGTGTTAAATATTAGTGTAATTCTGTCTTGTGTCATTTCTAACTTTTTCTTTATCTGTTTTGAAGATATATTTCTCAATATTGCCACTATTTTATTTTATAATTTCTAAAGTTAATTGCCCTTTTCTCAGGCTTTGGAAGTTCATCAGCATTTTCTTAGGGATTTCATAGTCAGCTTCTTAATGGAATTTTTTATAGGAGGAAAAATCCAACTTGGAATGTAAAGTTCCCTTGCTAAGATCTTCAGCCTATTCGTTTCATGACTGCCTGTGCCTATTTGCCTTTTTGTTTAGATTTTTGATGAAGAGTCCCGCTACCACTGTGCCCTAATGCTCAACCACCGGAAGTCACCTTTTACTGGAACGTGGAATTTCACTTCCTGCAGTGAACGCCATACTCTGTCTCTCTGTCAGAAATACTCAGGTACAGATTATTATCTAGATACCTATGGTATTTTATGCTATTAGCTATGTACAGTACTTTTTCACAAAAATCTTACAAATGAATTAATATTAATTTGTAATCGTATAGCTTCCACAAAATTTCAGCATGACTACATTCATATTGGCTCAGTGAGTCAGATTATCTCAAATGGAATAAGTTTTTTTTCAAGTATTGCCATATTTAATTAAATATCAAAATTAAGTATCAGACAGAATTTGTTAATAAGAGTTGTCTAATGATGATAAGTTATGGTTGAATTTTATTCTCCTTTCTACTCTAGCATTTTTTCAGACTTTATTTTCTATCATGGGAAAAGGAGGAGAGAAAGTTTAATGTTTCAAATTGAGTTCAGTATAAACATGCACGTTACATTTAGCACTAAAAAAAGGATGTGAAACACTATAAATGGGTCACTGTCTATGACTTCCTATAATCCAAATAAAACTAAAATGTGTACTTAAAAACAGGAATCATCCATATTTTCAAAAAGATACTTCAAGAGGTATTAACTTATTTTCATTGATCACAATAAGTTTTTAACAAGTGATTTAAAAAAAACAAACCTTGTTATGTGATGAGAACCTCAAGTAGATAATCTGTGTACTTCTGAAAACATTTCCCTAAATTAATCGTTGCTCGTTTGTCTCATACTTTTTATGAACTGCCTTATTCAGAAAAGTACTGTAAAGCAATAATTTAAATATCTCCTCTCGTGGATGGTTTTGTACGTTTTCTCGTGGGAGCGCTCCCAGATGAAAACTTTGTAATGGAACACCTAACACCTTCTCTTGGTGAAGCAGTTCAAACCAAGGAAGTATTTGACACCAACCTGAAATGGTAATCTTATCGCAGGCTATTTTTATTTATAGCTTTTTGTCTTCCTAAATTAGATCAACTGAAACAGAATCTTCTTCTGATTTTAGAAAGCAAATGTTGTAGCTCATACATTTTACTGAAGGCATAAATGAAGATATAGTTCTTCCACCCAAAATCTAAAATAAATGAATAGATAAGTAATATCTAAAGTACATTATTTACAGGAAAATTTTGAAAAAATATCCAGTGACTTACAGAGTGGGTGGATTTTGTGAGCTTTTTTTCTTTTATGCACAGAAATTGGAGGCACACCAACCCTGAAGAATACCTCAGAAACTGTAAAGCATCTAAATAATCTGTACAAAATAATCTTGAAGACTCTGACCTGGTCCGGTGCTCTCAGGGAGTGTGAGAAACATAACATGCGTCTGGTGAGCATCACAGACCCTTACCAGCAGGCGTACCTAACTGTGCAGGCGGTCCTTCATAACGCTTCCTTATGGATCGGACTCTCCAGTCAAGACGTAAGTTTTCAGTCCCAGCTGCCAGGACTGGGTGATGGAATGTAACATTTTTTATTGAGATTTTATCACAGCTCTCACAGAAGACTAAAAGAAACCAGAAATCATAAAATTTTACTCCAGGGAATGAATCATGTGAATTACATCATTTTTAGTGGTGGCAGTGGTCTTTCCAGTGCTGAAGGGTCTGATGCTTTATTGTGTAAATTAAGAAAAAAGTTTAGTGGACAGCTATAGCTGAGCGCTTCTTTTTATTTATTCCACTGAAAGACTGAACTGGAATCAGGAGTGGCCATGTCTCCTCAACCAACGAAGGGAAGAATTAAAACATCAAATGGGCTTGTGTGGGTAGAAGCACTGTAGATCGTGTTGAAGAATCCTTTTCATCCCTTTCAGAATCCGCAGAGTGAAATTACATCACTCTAAGAAGGGATTAGAATAATGTTTTGCCACATCTCAAGCTCTTGGATAGATGTCTTAGGTATTTTTCATTTATTTTAGAGCCCTGCAAGGAATGCTGCTCTCTTATTAATTCCCAACACTAAACTACCTACATGTAGCACAAATGGGAATATTTATGCTATGTAAACTTTCAGTTATAATTAATAGGGTTTTTTAAATAAATAAATAAACAAAGCTATAGTATTCCTTTCAACATTATAGGCCATTTTTGCCTCGTTTCTAGACCTCCTATGTAATACTTCAATACTCTGCCCACTGAGATGTACTGAAGGGTAAGATACAGGACCAGTACATAAGCTGCATACCTTATGCACTACGTAGGGGGTGCCATTTACAAAGATTGTGATGTGACCTTTGCCCCTTGCAGCTGCACGCCCAAGTTAGACAAATGTCACCTAGACTAATATTCCTAATCAAATCTCAGAGAGAGGGTAATTGGCAGAGTAGGAGAGAGGAGTCCATGGCATTCTGAAGCAAACCTAAGTTATGTAAACCCTGAATATACAAAGATGGTTTTAGGGCTGCATGGAGAAAATGTGATGGAAGACAATTTAGTCCTAACACCAACTCAGGGCTAAACTGGAGGATACACTCAGAAGTAAACATTATCTTTGACAAACTTTGGATTCATTACCACCAGCAGTTACCAGAACCTCAATTAAAAGAAGCAGTATTTAGAAATTGCTTGAAGAATAGTTTCTCCAAGACTCTGGATATTTTAAAATGTACCCCCAGGTCAAGCCAGATCATCAGCTGAATCTGCTTCCCCAGATCTCACAGTATCAGTTTCTTCATAACGTTGCTTTTCCTTACTTTCTTTTTGGTGTTTGGTATCATGTAAAACCCATCATTGTGTCTCTTGTGAGGGTGGTAATAAGTTATTATATTTCCTAGTTTCAAGCACATTACACCTTTGAAACAAAAGTATATCATCACCGTAGAAAATTTTTAAAGTTATAGTAAATTAAAAGAAAAATATTTAAATTACCTGTAATCGCAGTACCTAGTGATAAATATGGTTTAATCAATGGGTATATATCCTCAAGTTATTTTTCTATGTACATATATTTATTTTTAAGACAATTGGGGTCATACTGTTTTGTAGCTTTTTTCCCCCACTTAATGATTTAGGTCTTGTTTCTCATCCTATTTTTCTATCTTCACCTGTGTTTTTCTTTGTAGCTGTTTATTATATATCTTCATAAGCTGCCTTAAATCTTTGGAACCTGACAGGATATAAATAAATAAAACTTTGTGTTGAAAGCAACGTGAAGGTATTGAAGGATTTTTAAACACAATAACAATAGTACCAGATTTTTACTTAAGAAAAATTATACTGGGCAGGAAGTGGGGGAGGTAGTGAGCAATCTAGAGATAGGAGACCAGTTAGAGTTTCTTGTAGAAAAAAATTCATGCAGGGCACGATGTTGGCCCGAACTAAGGCATATTTACAATGTCTGCAGAGCAGCAGTTCTGGGTTATATAAAAAGTGTAGAGTATGGCTGTGGCACTGGGTCACTCAAGTACATAGAAGTGAAAATACATAGAAGTAGCGGAAGTCAAGAAGGCTTGGGAACCAGGTGAGTCATCCACGTGGACATAGACGTCCCTGAATCAGTAGTGGGACCAGGGGACAGAGCAAGACATGGGGCATCTCCTTAGTGAATGCCAGGGAAGAGCGAGGGGGCCAGAGCCTCAGTGAATGTCAGAGAGAGGCAGGGAATCTGGGAGTTGGCAATGAAAAGAAGGGCATAAACCTCAAAGGAAATGACTGAAGGAGATACAAATACCTACTACCCCATTCTCGTAGCCCTGTGATACTGGGAATGGAAAAACAAACAACCTTCCCTTGTGGGTGCTGAAAGGAAATTATTCTCTTAGAAAAGATAGGTTTTAATTAAGGTCAAGAATTTAGTAAAGAGATACATATTGTCTTAATAAAGAGATTTAGTATTCAGTAAGGAGATAGAAGGTGTGGGATGATTTATCTAGGAGGAATGCAAATTCCAAAGGCCCGCCCAGGACCTGGGAGTGCAGCAAAGGGGACTGAATCCAGGGCAATACAGAGTACAGGCAATGTCACATGGCCAAAAGGCCACATTTGGGGCCACATTGCCTGGGGATTAGCTGGTCACAAGGTTACAAATGGAACTCTGGTGGAGAACAGGTCAGAATGCAACATTGGTAGTATTGACGCTTGACCATGTTTGCTATTAAGGAGACTGTGTGTGACCTTTGCCCAATATTCCAAATAAACCAGTGATGCAAAATTGGCTGGAGCCCCAGAAAAGCTTAGCTCCTTAGGCAATTGTGTAAGGCCCCGTGCTCTGGCAGCACCATGGGGAAGTTCAGACAGGGCTGGACCCCACAGTTCACCTTCTAGACTCCTGTACCTACTCTGTAAAGCCTCTCAAGATAGGTGATTGGTCAGTCACTTAGCAGGATATAAAGACAGATGTTCACAGACTGAGTGCACAATAGAATATAGTGAGTAAAGAAGCTCCTCCCCAAAGACAAGCATGAAAACAGTGGTGTGAGATCCACAGGTCTGAGGGGCTAAGAGGAAGGGAGCTAACATTTACGTAGCTTTTTGTGTGTGTGCCAGCTAGTCAATGAGTTATGTGTTTTACACTTTATCCCATTGATTCCAGCCATGACGTTAAGTGTCACATTCATTTAATAGATGAAGGGGTAGAAACTTGGCGAGGTAAACTCACAATCAAAAATGAGTAAGTGACCGAACCAGAATTCAAAACTAGGTATGCTTAGCTCGGAAGCCCATGTTCTTTCCACGATTACATGTTGTCTCTCACTTCATCAGTGGTCCTCACTCCATTTTGGCTTTCTGATTTCTAACAACCAATGGTACCAATTATGTGTGAGGCAGCATAGCATGATATTTCAGACAGTGAACACTAGGGCCTGATGACCTGGAGTAGAATCCAAGCACTGCGGTTTGTATTCTACGTGACTTTGCACGTGTTACATGCCTTCAGTTTCCTCATCTCTAAAATGAATATAATGGTTGTTGTGAGGATTAAATAAGTTAATATTTGTAAGGCACTTAGAACAGTGCCTGGCACATACTAAGTGCAGTATAAGTGTGTGTGAAATATAAGATAAAAGTAATACAAATGGGGTAATATGAAGTTTTGCCTCTTGAAATGTATTTCTGCTCCTTGTAGGATGAACTCAACTTCGGTTGGTCAGATGGGAAACATCTTCAATTTACTCGCTGGACAGAAAATAATGCACAACTTGAGGACTGTGTATTATTAGACACTGATGGATTCTGGAAAACATCTGATTGTGATTCTTATCAACCGGGTGCTATTTGCTACTATCCAGGAAGTATGCTAAATTCAAATATTTTAATTCTTGAATTATGATCAGTCTCATGAGTAGTGGAATTTTGGGCGAGTGGTTTCATAAAATCTAGTTCAGAAATCATAAAGAAATTATAATCGTGTCCTTTTTTACATAAAAATTTGTTGTGAACATTTGTATTCAAGTCGAATTAATATATTAAATATTTTGTCATTAATTTGTTATTTTAGACATGTTTTATCTTTGTCAGCTGACACAGGTGATTGACGTTTTAGTTTCAAGTTCCCATTAGCCTCATTTTGCATTTATTTTGTGTTTAAATTCTTATAGAAAACTTATATTCATGGGAATTCTTTTATAATTCTTATCATCAACAACTAAATTTTCTTCTATGAGTCATTGTTAAGCTTCATTTGGTTGTAAGTAACAGCAACCAGCTCAAGTTAGCTTAAGCCAAAAAAGGAGATTTAGATCCTCGAAAATGGGGATAGAGCTAAGCCTCGTGCAGAATGGGAACCAGAAACTGAATGGGAAGCAGGAGCCCAGAGATCCTGTCTTCTGTCTAGCTTTTCTGTTTCTCTCTATTATCTACACTCTTCTCTTTATATACTTTCTGCTTCTGTCTGCTCACAGATGTTTGATGTTCTGTCAAACATCACAGCTCTGCAGCTTTCAATTATAACCATAACTGGAGATGAATTGACTGTCTCTGAGTTCCATTTTTCAATTTCTCAGAGAGAATCTGAAGGACTCAGCTTGAGTCAGGAATGCAATCTCTAGCTCAGACAGAAGAAAGAGGTTTTACAACTGCCAGGGTCCACATTTGTGAGTTTGGGGTGTAAAGAAGATACTACTTCACAGATGAAGAGAGTAGTTGTGAGCAGGGAGAGACTCTGAATGTATCTACTACGTACCAAAGTGGTTTGATTCGCTTTGAGTAGAGCATATCTATAGTTGCATCTTCTTGAATGTATGGCCTTTTCACAAAATGCAAAAAAAAAAAGCCGTAATCAGGTTTTCTAGATGTCAGATTTTCAACTATTTCTGTTTACTTTGGTTAAAACAATAACTTATGTAGAACATCAAATACTTCATTAAAATGTTCCTTTAAAATTAGAAAAGATATAAGTAACCAGAAACTTGAAGATGAATTCTCAAAGTTATGGTTAGGTACCTATTACTAATATGTTTGTATAGTTTCTCTCAGGTGGCCCCTGGTGTTTGAAGTTTGGAGATGAAGACAGACAGAAACTGTATTTAACCTAATAGCACTTCATGTTTTACATTCTTCCAATCACTCCACAGCAGGAGAAAGAAAATTACTGTGTTAAATAATTTCTTCCTATAGAAAGCCAGTTAAGAGGTCACATTATATTTGAGTATAAACAGGACAAGCTTCAGCAGGCTATTACTTCTTGGCTGCCTGAATATTTCCTACAAATCAAGTCTAATTACTACTAACAGGATTTTATATTTATATCTGAAATTAATATTCAGATCGTTAATTCTTTTTCTAGATGAGACTGAAAGAGAGGTCAAACCAGTTACCAGTATTCGATGTCCATCTCCTGTTTTAAATACTCCATGGATACCATTTCAGAACTATTGCTACAACTTCATGATAGCAAAGAATATATATATGGCAACAACACAAAATGATGTTCATTCTAGGTGCCAGAAACTGAGTAAGTATATTATGTGGTCATTATATATTGCACTATGCTCATTTAAAAAAATCTCACCTGAGTATGTTATAAATATTTCTAATTATCACTAGTAACTAGATCTCAAAAATGTTCATCTCCTAATTTCTACATTACCAATGACAAAATATTAAAATTTGTGTTTAGTTAAAAAAGGAAAGTATAGGAGTTACCTCTTTTTTCAGCCATCCATTAGACAACTAGTCTATCTTTACATGTATAAACAAAATGGGTTGTGCTTTGAAAGGAAAAGAAATGACACTAGAAAGTGGAGAACTGGATGTTAAACCAAGCTAGGCTGTGGGCAAAGTGAAAATTAGGTTAGTGTGAGTGGTCGAAAGCGTAGAAACCCCACAAAGCAGCAGCTCTGATTAAAAGAGGTACATATTTCACACTTTCAGTTCTCCAGATGCTTCAGATATTTCATATGAGCTCCACTGAGGATCCAAGGCCTCTGAACTTTTTGGGAAGTTCCTTTGGAAAGTATCCAACTGTTATTCCCCAAAGTGTGCTGTGTAGAACACTAGATGTTCTACATAAAGGATCCTTAGGAAAAGGCTACATCATCGCTTCTGGTTGGACACCACATGTACGTTAGCCTACACTTTAAGAAATATTGGCATAAATAAACTAAGTTTAACTTTGTTTAATTAGTTTAACCAATATTTGCAAAATTTTTATTTTTGTAGCCTTTTTCTGAAGAACTGTTAATTTCCTGAAGAACACACTTTGGGAAATACCAAACATTTTTAACCCTAATATAAGAGTGATCTCTAAGGAAAAGGAACATCTGTCTTTTAGCCCATCCAAGAGGTTTTAATGATTATAGTCTTTGACAATGCTTCATTACTACAGGTGGATTTGTAGCAACGCAAAATAAGCTTTAAGTGGGAAAAAGTGAAGTGAATCAATGTTTTAAATTCTCTACTCAGCTACTAGTTTATCACTTTTCTATAAGACCAAATTTAACATCAAAATGTTTAAAAACTTTTTAATTAACCTATTCATTTTAGTACAATGAGATTGTTTTAATTGACATGCTTTTCTTATTTTCATTATTGTTTAAGTTCGGGAGTGTATTAAGCTGGGAAATAAAAGTTTCTAAATCTGTCAAACAAAACAAAGTGTTCTAGGTAAGTAATTTTTAAAATTGTTGACTATTTTTCTTTTAACAGATCAAAAATCACATATTCTGAGTATTCGAGATGAAAAAGAGAATAACTTTGTTCTTGAGCAACTTCTGCACCTCAATTATATGGCTTCATGGGTCATGTTAGGTATCATTTATGAAAGTAAGTTGTAAATCTGCACATTTTCTGCATTTATATTCATACTTCATTATAAACTACTTGTTTATCAAGCTATGAAAGTATAGTTCTTCAAAGTATATGTTTATCAATATACAAAATTATAATTATGCTCTTTACATAACTTATACAAATGCCAAGACAGTTTCAGCTCTTGACATTAAAATGCTTTTACCACTAAGCTTAGAGTTAAATGGTGGAAAATAATTTCCCTTCTCTACTCTCCCTTCTAGCCGTTCAAGACTAACTAAAAAATGATAGAACTCCCATATAAAGCTCCAATACTTACTTTATTTCTGTACTATGTATGTGGGATGAGTGAGAACAGAATTACACTTGTACTAATGTTGTACCTTTGGATTTATTGCCTTGGTTTGGGCATACATTAAGAAAATGACCCGTGTAGTCTGACAATAGAATATTGGAATCAGGACTAAATACCACATATCAAAGATAGAATTGCTATAAAAAAATTTTTAAACACAGACTTTAAGAATAGGGGAGATAAGACCAATTTAAAAGATGCTCAATTAAAGATCTCCTGAAAATCATAGAAGTTTTAGAAATAGGAAAAAAGAAAACCATCTGTGGGCATAAAGCATCAAAAGCATACATTTACCCAAAAACAGGGCTTAATAAGGGGCACAGGACAATGATAGCCAGAGAGAGGGTAGGAAAAGAAGCTAAATTACTCAAATCTGAACATTTTACAAAAAGCCTTCTCTTTGCGATCTAACTTGTCTTTCTTAGAGTTGCAAAGCCTTTTCTTAAATGTTTATGGCTTGCAGGTGAGTTAATGGGGGAAAAAATGGAGAAAAACTAGGTGGAAAGTTCCCAGACTCTATCTGAAAGTGACTGAGGAAACGGTGGTCCCGTATGGAGCAGTGGAGAACAAACCCAGGATATAAGTAGAGATTTTAATCGTACCCTCTTGATGTACTTTGTTAATTGTATTGTCAGAAACAACTGACAATGTATCCTGCATCCTGAAAAGTATTTTCAGATCTGTAGACTTGCTTTTAATCGTCTTAAGTTTTTAAATCAAATGTATGAGTAACAAAATTTCTATTAAAATAAGTAGACATATGAGCAATATATAGAAAGATATCTCAAGCAAACAGCAAATTTGGTTTAAACCTTATTCTGACTGGCTTAATTTACATGCATAGGTTTGTTTGTGTTTTAGTACTTCAATATACTTAAATAATATTTAACTGTATATACCACCTATACAAAGGATTTTGTTTTGGTTTTTTTGAAAGTTCTGACTTTTCAAAAGTAAGGGCATGAATAGAAGTTACTAAGAGAAGCCACATGTCAACTGAAAGATACTTCAAACCAAGTGAAAAACAGACCCTTTTGAATAGCAATTTTAGAAATATACCATTGTCTATCGTATTAGCCAGAAAATTGTAACTTTAGCATTCGGGGAGAGGGAAAGAGGGACCTGGGGACACAAGGTGATACAAAGCAGCAAGCAAGGACCAAATCATAAGTACAATATTGCTAGTGTGTCATTGCTACAGGCAGGTGTTTAGTTAGATATGATGCCTGGGAGATGGTAGTCAGTGGAAGGTAGAAATAACCAGAACAACAAGGGGTATCCGTTGGTAATAATCACATCACTCTTCATACCAATTCATAGTTTTAATAGACTTAGTAACTTGTCTTTCCACAGTCTTTATTGATATAGCCACATATCATGTAATTCAGCCATTTAATGTATACATACAATTTAATGGCTTTTAGTGTAGCCAGAAAGCTTTACAACTATCACTCCTCTTAGTAGTCCCTCCTCATTCCCTCTCCCCTCTCCCAAACCTCAGCAACCACTGAGTTATTTTCTGTCTCTACGGATTGCCTACTCTAGACTATGGCTGAATAATAGTCCATTGTATGAATATACCTCATTTTATTTATATGTTCAACAGTTTGATGGGCATTTAGGTTGTTTTCACTTTTTTGTTACTATGAATAATGCTGCTGTGAACATTCATGTAGTACATGTTTTTATGTGGATATATATTTTCATTTCTCTTGGGTATGTACCTCGGAGTGCAATTGCTGGGTCTTTTGTTTAATCCTTTGGAGAACTGACAAACTGTTTTCCAAAGCTGTTGTACCATTTTCCATTAAGAGTTCCAATTTTTCCATATCTATGCCAACACTTGTTTTTATGTCTTTTTAATTATAGCCATCCAAGTGGGTATGAAGTGATATCTCATTGAGATTTTTTATTTCATTTCCCTGATGATTAATGCTTTTATGCATTGTTTCCTGTCCTGATTGGTAATTTGTGTCATCTTTGGAGAAATCTCTATTTGGATTTTTTAAATTATCTTTTTTATTGTTGAATTCTAAGCATTCTTTATATATTTTGGATATAAGTCCCTTGTGAAATAAATGATTTGCAAATATTTTCTGCCATCACTTCCTTGACAGCATAATTTATAATACAAAACTTTTTCATTTTAATGAGTCCCGTTTATCTATTTTTTATTTATCACTTGTGCATATCTAAGAAGGTTTTACCTACCCCAGGGTCATGGAAAGATGTCCTCTTATGTTTTCTTCTAAGAGCTTTATAGTTTTAGCTCTTACACTTAGGTCTATGATCTATTTTTAGTTAATTCTGTATATGGAGGAAAAAAAAGGGTCCAACTTCATTTTTTTTTTTTTTCACATGTAGATACTTGTTCTCCCAGCAACTACTCATTCATCATTGAATTGTCTTGGCATCCTTGTCAAAAATCATAAATGCGCACAATTGTGCATGGTTTAGGTCTATAGAAGATGTTTCTATCACTACTTTTATAATGTATTATTTTCTGTGAAATAGTTACATTCATTTTCATTGCAATTAAATGTACATGTAGGAAAAATGAATATTTGATGAAAGATAACAAAATGTAAAGTTATTGTAGGATGGTGGAATTATAAGTGAATTTTAATTTTTATGTTTATAATTTGTACTTTCCAAATTCAAAATAAGCATGATTTACTGTTATAATCATAAAATATTTTAGAGGGATGCATATAATGATACATCTTTTTAGGAGGTGGGAAAGAAAATAGAAAACTTGAGTTTGAAATATTTACCTCATAATTATAAATCTAGTCTTGAGTTAATCTCTAAGCATGGAAAAATTTGTTTCTTCTCTAGATAACTCTCTTATGTGGTCTGATAAGACTTCGCTGTCATATACGCACTGGAGAGCAGGAAGACCAGATGTGAAAAATGGCCAGTTTTTTGCTGGTTTGAGTACTGATGGCTTCTGGGATATTCAAACCTTGAATGCTGCTGAAGAAGTACATTACTATCATCAGCACAGCATTCTTGTTTGTAAAATTGAAATGGGTAAGTACGCTAATATAGAGTTTCCACTCCAGGAAAAGAGCATATAAGGCCTGGCTCCACTAGTGGGAATCTTGCAATTGTATTTTTTGAGTGCTTCCTCTGTCTTCAGTCTTATGAGAGGTGCTACTGAGTTTACAGAGGAAAGAAAGACACCGTCCCTGGTGTCATGGTATTTATCTCAAGGAGTAAAATGTAGCTGGAGAGACAGCATCAATTTCTTCATCCTTGTTTTATGTAGATGAGTCTTAGAATATTTGGTTCAGGTTTAAATGTCTTGGGAAGTCAAAAGAGATCAATGAAAATAAGTAATGCATGGAAGAGGTAAAACTTGGTTGAGCCTTGAAGGATGAATAAGATTTTTATGAATATGAAAGTGTGTGTGGGTAAAGTTTTGACATTCCTGGCTAAAACTGAATGTCTCTCAACCTTGCCTGATTCCTTAAATAAATCTATGTCTAAATGTATGTCAGTTTTAAATTTTCCACAGCTTAAAAACCGTGATTTTATGGCCACTCTGTTCTAAGCCCTTCACTAACATGGAGCCTGTCACAGTCATCATTTCCATCAACAGTCTCCCTTGTAAGGGATTTTCTCTTATCAATTATTTGATTCCATGTAAGCTTTGGAGAGTTTTTAGAAGTCACTGTCTATTCTAAAAATTTAGGCTTTCTCCCAGCCCCAGTTCTTTTCCCATTCTTGGCTCAGTAAGGATATTTTTCTATCAGGCTGATCTCTTTACTATCCCATGTACAGTGTATGTCTGTCCTTATTTGCACCATTATTTATGTTTATTCCCTGTCAAGAAGTCTTTCACCTTCTTTCTATTTTTCTTTACATCTTTAATAAGCTTTTCATTTTAAAGTAGTTGTAGATTTACAGAACGGTGGCAAAGATGGTACATAGAATTTCCGTATGTACCTCAACCAGTTTCTCCTATGGACATCTTACATTTGTATAGTACATTTGTCACAACTAATAACTGATAGAGTATTACTAACCAAAGTTCATATATTATTCAGATTTCCTTAGTTTTTCCTTTAGTTTATACTTGATAATCTTTTTCTGTTCAGGACTCCATCCAGGATACCATGTTACATTTAGTCCTCCTGTCTCCTTAGGTTCCTCTTGGTTATGACAGTTTCTCAGACTTTTCTTGCTTTTGATGACCTTGGCCGTTTTGAGGAGCACTGGTCATGTATTTGATAGAATGTCCCTCAATTTTGGTTGGCTGGTGTTTTTCTCATGATTAAATAGGGGTTTTGGGTTTGAGGTTTAGGGAAAAAACACAGAAGTGTCGTTCTCATCACATTATATGAGGGTATATGCTATCAACATGACATCGCTATTGATTTTAACCTTGAGCAACTGGCTCTAGGTAATATTTCCCAGCGTTCTCCACTTCAAAATTACTCTTTTTTCCCCCTTTCCATACTGTATTCCTTGTAAGGAAGTCACTCTACTCAGTCCACACTTAAGGAGTGGAGAGCTATTCTCCACCTTCCTGAGAGGGGAGTATCTATACAAATTATTTGGAATCCTACTGCACAGGAGACTTCTCTGTTCTCCTCCATTTTAAAATTTATTCAGTATGGGCTCATGGTTATTTATTTTATACTTGGGTTACAATCCAATATACTATATTAGTTAATATGTTGCTCAAATTGTTCCAGCTTTCACCATTAGGAGATCTTTCACTTGACTCCGGTGTCCCTTTGAAATATCCTCACCATTGTGGTTTTGTTGTTGTTTGTTTGTTTGTTTTTTAGCTTGCTTTCTGGTTACCTTATTTCTTTTTAGTCCTAATTCCCCCTATCCTAACCTCTGGAGACCTAATTTGTCAAGCTAGCTTTCTAATACCCTCAGATGAATCTCTCATTCTCTAGTTAGTCACACATAGCGCATGGTGGCATGTTCACGAAATTAATTGTCCGACCTTGTATTCTAGTGGGTAATTGTTTTGCCTTCATTTCAGGTGTTGTTGTTTTCTGTCCCCAGCTATTATGTGAGCTCCCTAAATGAAAGACAACCTTTATGCCTTTTTTTAATCAACTAGAAAACTGTAATATTTAAGAGCCTGTTATATTTGCCATAGCAATAAGACAAATAAAGTATGCATTGACCTCCCTTCTAAATAAGAAACCCAGTTTCATTTAACTTTTGAAGTGATTGCATGACCAATCTTACCCAAAATATGTATTTTAAATAATTTAAATTTAATCAATAACACTTAATTTAAAAATTATAGTTGACTACAAGGAAGAATTTAATACGACTCTGCCACAGTTTATTCCATATGAAGATGGTATTTATAATGTTATTCAAGAAAAAGTAACATGGTATGAAGCATTAAACATGTGTTCTCAAAGTGGAGGTCATTTGGCAAGTGTTCATGACCAAAATGGCCAGCTCTTTCTGGAAGATATCGTAAAGCGTGATGGATTTCCACTGTGGGTTGGTCTTTCAAGTCATGATGTAAGTATTCTTTTGTTTTCCAGAAAATTTCCAAACATGTTAGAAGTTTGGAAATTTGAGTATAAACTATCAATTCAAAGTATAACTTCAGATTAAGTCCTAGGACTCAATTTGCATAGCATTGTGCTTCCTTATCTTTTCACAACACAGAACAAATAGAAAATTGTATTTGTTGAGTGAACTAAAGCAAATGGCCAGGACTGCAGCTGCCCTAAACACTGCCAGGGCCCAGTGAGTTAATATTGCAGCACCACTTCTGAAACCTATTTGGGGCAGACCAATTGGAAAGCTTGTGAAAAGGGAATAAATAGCACAGGATGAGAAAAGAAACCCGAGTTCCAGTACAAATGGCGGGTCTTCCATTTACATGATGGGTGATCATGAGCAAGTTATTTAATTTGCAAGTTTACTTCTTCATGTGTAAAATTGGAGTGATCATATTTTCCTTAATATAGGATTATATTGGAGATTAGCATAAAAATTTATATACGGTGCCATGTAAAATTTTTAACGTTAGGACTAATATGTATTTTCTTCCCATTTTCCCCTTAGAAATTGGCACTATTTGAGGATACTCTGCTGGTAAACACGTCTTTTGTGCCACTATTTGAAGCCTATTAATTACTATATTCATGTACCTATAATAATGGCTAGTATACAAAAAATAGACGTGAAGGTCTAATTTAAATAATCTTTATTTTTTTATTTATTTTTTTAAGGAGGGCACAGCTCACAGTGGCCCATACGGGAACTGAACCAGCAACCTTGGTGTTATTAGCACCACACTCTAACCAACTGAGCTAACTGTCCACCTCTAAATAATCTTTAGAACAAAGAGGGAAACATAAAAGAAAGGATGGCAAATTAGGATTATAGAATCAAGGAAAAATCAAAACTGATCGTCCCATATGAGTTTCTTGGGAAGTATTTTCCTCTTCCAGCCCCTGCTGCTTGATGGCTTCTGTAATATGAAAAAATGTAGCCAGAGACACAAACCACAAAGCTATACAACATTAAAAAAAAAAAAAAAAAAAACTAATATCAAGACTAATATCAAGGTTAGGATTGTAAATCTGTAATTGAGACAAAAGGAAGCCATTTGCACATCATTTAATTTCAAGTGTTATATAAACCCATCATTAAAAAGAATAAATCTAGAGACAGAGTTCCTGTACTCTGTAGAGTAACTCTGTTTCTAGATTTAAAATCCTACTTAAATTGTGCCAGAGCAATTGTCTCAAATTAATGCATCAAAAGTAAATTCCCAATTTTATAAATAGATCTGGACCTACAATACTTATAAGCAAATAATTAACACTCCATTCCAATATTTCTTAAAGTATGTGTGTTCTTGTTTATGTTCTTTTTGAAGTCATACATCTGGATTCAGGTTATCTCTGTTATTCTTAAAACAGGGGAGTGAATCAAATTTTGAATGGTCTGATGGCAGTGCTTTTGACTACATCCCATTGAAAGAAAAAAAATCTGTTGGAAATTGTGTTCTTTTGGATCCAAAAGGAACTTGGAACCATGAAAACTGCAAGTCTGTTAAGGATGGTGCTATTTGTTATAAACCTACAAAATGTAAGACTTGATTTCGAATAACTGTATATTTATTAAAATATGACGTTTGTTTTATGCATTTAATTAAGTACTCAAAGGAATTTTTATAGATTTCTAAATAAGTTTTATTCACAAATCCTATAAAAATAATTTTGATACTTTGTGAAGAGAAATAAATACAATATACCCATTTAGGGAATTTGTTCCCAAAGACTTTCTCAGTTGTTCTATCACTAGGTAAGTTTTACTTTGGAATTTGTGAATTTTAATTTCATTTAGCACTGTTTTCAAAGATTGAGATGCTCCTTTTTAAAAAGCGTTCCATACCATGTAAATTTGGGAAATGCCTCCAGGGACCTACCATATTGATGGCTCTGAGAGTTTCTGTAGTAAAGAGGTCTGTTTAACTTTGTGTAACTATGTATTTTCCAAACTTATATGATCCTGAAAATCTAAGGGAGGAGCTGCTTCCAGCAGGGGCTGGACTTGGGGTCACCCCTGGTGGTAGAGCATGAACCTTGAGGGAAAGTACGAGGACCTCAACCATCCAGGAGCTGCAGAGGCATTTAGGACAGGCCAAGAGATGATGATGGTGTTGGTCTCTGAAACTTCTGAGTCTCAGTGTGTGTCCTGTTTTCTGCTCTGAAGAATCCTCAAGAGAAGATGCAACAGTTGGAACTGAACAGAGTCAGGCAGAAGAAAATGTGAAAATCTTATCTTGAGAAACAAGTGAATACAAGAAAGGGAGAATGATATAAAGAATGAGGAATAAAGGCACAATCAAGAACTGACATCTCAGTTGTTAGGAACAGAAGATAAGTGTAATCTTTCAGGAAAAATATAGAATACATGAGATATAGGATAAGGCATGCAGAAATGGAGAGGACATCTGTGTTAGAGAAACAGACTTTACAGGATGAAGGAGAATGACAACAAAATCAAACACAAATTCAGTACTGTACTGGGTTGAATAGTGTACCCAAAATTCATGTCTACCTCAGAATGTGACCTTATTTAGAAATAGTATTTGCAGATGTAATTAGTTGAGAGGAGATCATACTTAATTAGGACGGGCCCTAATTCCAGTGATGGTCCTTGTTAGAGGACAGACACAGACAAACAGAAGTCCATCTGATGACAAAGGCAGAGATTGCAGTGATGCAGCCAAAAGCCAAGGATTGACAGTAGCCACCAGAAGCTCGGAGACAGGTACAAAACAGGTTCTTCCTCAGAATCTCCAGAAAGAACCAACATTTTGACACCTTATTTTCAGACTTCTAGCTTCCAGAACTGTAAGAAAATAAATTTCTGTGTTTTAAGCCATCAAGTTTATAGTAATTTGTTATGGCAGCCCTGGGAAAGTAACACAAGAGCCAACTTAAAAACTGGATCTTCAAAAAAAGAAAGAAAATCACAAGTGTTAGTGAGGATGTAGAGAAATTGGAACCCTTATACATTACCTGTGGGAATATAAAATGGTGTGTGGCCACTGTAGGAAACAGTATGGTGATTCCTCAAAAAATTTAACCTAGCATTACCATATGATCCAGCAATTACACTTCTGGGTGTATAACCAAAAGAAGTGAAACCAAGGATTCGAACAGATATTTGTAGAACTATGTTCATAGCAGCATTGTTCACAATAGCCAAAAAGTGGAAGCAAGCAAAGTGTCCATTGATTGATGAATGGATAAGCAAAATGTGATATATACATACTATGGATATTATTAGCCTTAAAATGGAAGGACATTCTGACAAATAATACAACATGGATGAACCTTGAAGACATTATGCTAAGTGAAATAAGTCAGTCACAAAAGGACAAATACTGTGTGATTCCACTTTTAGGAGTTATCTAGAGTTGTCAAATTCATAGAGACAGTAAGCAGAATGGTAGTTGCCAGGGGTTGGCAGGTAGGAATGGGGAGTTGTTATTTAATGGGTACAAAGTTTCCATTTTGTAAGATGAAAACGTTCTGGAGATGGATGGTGATGATAATTGCCTAATAATGTGAATGTACTTAATACCACTGAACTATGTACTTAAAAATAGTTTTGATGGTAAATTTTATGTTATTTTACCACAATTAAAAAACAAAACAAAAACCTGACTCTTCTTAAACAGGAATAGAACAAACAGCGTAATGCTGGCCCTTGCAGAAAAAAAAAAAAAATGCAAGAGTTGGAAGCATAACTCCATGAATAGCAGTAAAGAAAGAAAATGTATGCAGCCTAAAACAGCCCAGTTGCAGACTGGATTAGAAACAAATACACTTTAAAGATATGGGATTTCCATATTTTCCCAGTATAAGAAGAATTTTCTTAAAAAGCCAAGCCATTCAGAAAAGTCCCCCAGGCCTAGCCATGCATTGGTAGCCAATGTTCAACATGCTTGGCACCTAATGAAGCAACCCACATCATTGCTTTGTGCAACGTTGGAGTTGTCAGCCGTGTATTTTTGGGAAAGCAGCTGTTTTCGCAAGGTGGTAAAAGCAAGAACTTGCTAGAAACCTCTCCCTCCAGCATTAATGAAAAGGTGTCACAAGTCTCACAGACTTGACAAATGAATTTGCAAATGAGCTTTGATCATCAGTCGCTAGGAAACTTATCCAGGAGTTATCAACTGTCAGACTGAAGGAAGACTTACAGCTCAAACAAGGGCATGAGTGGAAAGAATGGAGGCAAAAGCCAATCAATTAAGCAAAGTTCAAAGACGATCAAGCCCAGCTGGAGAAACAGAAGATAGAGAAGCAGAAGGAATTAAGAGCCATCAGAAAGCCCTTTGATGAAGAAGGAAATGGCAGCAGCCATTCTTTTGGAGTCACAGGAACCACACATAAGAACTCTACCAAATTGAGATGCAGTAGAGAGAAAAGCAGGGAAAGCCTTCAGTAAGCGGAGGACATACAAACCATACATACTGTGTACAAAGCAATTGTTTGCATTGAGATTACTGACCAGACCAGGTCAGATATTTGATTCAAATAATCTGTACCTCACCAATAGGATGTTGACAATTTCCTTTCCAGTTCTGATACTCTCTTCTGTTGGAATTAATAATGGGTATTAAGAGGTGCCAGCTTCGTTACACAAGCTCTGGTGTTATACAGCACAATTAAAAATTAAACAGTTTAAATGGAAACCAGGGGAATTTTAAGAGCTGAAAAGCCATACCTACTCTTTTTGTTTGTTTGTCTGAGACAGATTTTGCTTTGCTGATATATTGCACTTTGTAAACATACTACCAAATTTTCACTTGTGATTATGATTTTTCAAAGTAGTTCTGTATATGGCAAGGCGAAATTAGGTTTATATTATCAAAACTAAAAAGGAATCTAAAGAAAAAGAATTTTAATTATTATTTCAAAGTAGGTTCAAGTCTGCCTAGCCTGTCTTTGTGTCTTTTTTCTATTCTGCCTTTCCAATTGTTTTTACTTTAGTCTAAATCCATCTGAGAGGGCTAAGTACTTTCCTCTGTCTTCTAAGTTTTAAAAATAGTATTCCAAAAAGCTACTTAGAAGGTATATACTCTTGGAGTATGGGCTGTGGCTTTCTCTGATGTGTCCATTGAATTGAATGCTTCTTACCCACAGAAGCCACAGTTCCAAATAGGGGCATTTCATGAGATTTTTAAAAGTCAGTCATTTTTTTCTGTGCACTTTTACAGTTATCTCTCACATTTTTATAGCTAAAGAGATGTCTTCTCACACAACCTCATCGAGATGTCCAAGAACAAAAGGGAACGGATCACAGTGGATCCAGTACAATGGCCACTGTTACACGGCTAACCAAGCATTGCATAGTTTCTCAGAAGCCAAACAGTTTTGTTCAGAAGTTGGTGAGTTAAAATTTGTTGATTTTTCTTTGACTCGATAATTTAATCATTGAAATTATTCATAAGGAAATATTTTGAAACAATGTTTATATTTTTGAAAATATCTTTAAAGCACTCACTATTGATAATAGCGTTATAACCTAAATAATGCCCATTATAACCTAAATGTGGTGAGGAAGTGGTCAAGTATTTTATGATATATGAGTTCAATGGAATATTGGAATAGCCATTTAAAAAGGTCAATAAGTATATGAAAAATGAAAGTAAGTGGGAAGAAGTAGCATAAAAATTGCTAAGTGAACTGTTTTGTGAAAATACTGACAAGTGAAGTGGTTTTAAATATAGCTGGATATGCTTAGATGAAGGGATTAAGAGGTAAATTTTTTTGTAAAGTTGGTTAAGTAGTAAATACAAAATTGCATATTTTCCATTACTTAGTTATTAATAAGTAAACTTAGCCTGACCAGGGTAACAAATCAAAGAAGCATGGTTTGTTTATCCATTCTGCAATCGGAATGGCTTACATTGTCTGAACACCATAAGGGATCAAATTTAACTATTTTAGAAAGAGTGGCAATGATTGACTCTCTCCCATGATAAATTTTAGCCAATAGTAAATGTGAAATGACTTCCAGGAGACCACCTCGAGTAATTCAGAGACCTGCATCCTTAGGTAGCAATTTAGCGAGGCAGCTGGCATTTATCTCATTTATTTTGCTAAGTATTGTGGAGATTTTTAAATCTCCTTATTACTACATGGTGGGAACTCTTGTGTGGGAACTGTTCTGTGTTATATGTATGTGTGTGTCACACACACACACACACGATGGAAACTATTGTGAGCTATCTATATGTTCTGGCAGTCAGAAGCTTCTTGCTTCTAAAGGAGAAAATAGAAAGGTTTATTGTCATTCTATTGTGGGGATTAAACACCTAAGCCTGGAGGCAAATAGGTCTGGGTTCAAATCCCAACTCTCATACTTATAGCTGAGGGATATTGTAGAAGTTACATAATTATTTCTCTTTTCTCATCTGAAAACAAGAAGAACAAAAATACAGTTGACCTTTGAACAATGAGAAGGTTAGGGGCACTGACACCCATACAGTCAAAAATCCATGTATAACTTTTGACACCCCCAAAATTTAACTACAGACTTTCCTTAGTATCCAAGGGTGAATGGTTCTAGGCCCCCCATGGATACCAAAGTTCACAGATGCTCAGATGCTTATATATGGTGGGATAGAACCAGTGCATACAGTTGGCCCTCTGTATGCATGGTTTCTCAACTGTGGATGGAAAATACTGTTTTTGATCTGAAATTGGTTGAATCTGTGAATGCTAAACCCAGGGATATGGAGAACCAACTGTATATTGAAAAAAAATCTGTATATAAGTGGACCTACGTAGTTTGAACCCATGTTCAAGCGTCAACCATCGTACTTACTTCAAAGTTGGGTAAAGGGGTAAAGGTTGGATTGTTGTAGTTAATGAATAAATGAGAGAATGCATGCAAATGTAGCACAGTGCCCTGCAAATAACATTATTATTCATATTATTACAAAGATTGAGATTGACTTTCTAATTCTATAATTGGCTAGCTGTGTAAACCTAACCAATTTACTTAATCTCCTTGAGCCTCAGTTTCCTCTTCTGTAAAATAGTAATAAAACCTCCTCTACAGGATTATGTGATATAATATTTAAAAAGATAACATATAAAGTACCTGCCTGCACACTGTGGTGATCTATAAAGGAATAAAGGCTTTCCTTTGCCCTTCGTTAAATCCCCCCACCACAAAAGCTCAAATATGGACAGACTTATTGCTGCTGAAGATTATTTGATTCCATTTAGGATTGATTTCCAAGTTTAGTTATTAGCTTAATAATTCCATACCTTTGCTGGTGATAGCACCATTTTTTTTTTATGGATTTAGGGTGACCTATCAAACTTCAGGAATACTCACTGTTTCAATTCCATACAATTAGGAACTTACAATGGGCATGACCAGTGCCTTTACATATCAAATAATATTAAAAGAAGGCTAGGGGTCGACCCGGTGGCTCAGGCGATTAGAGCTCTATGCTCCTAACTCCGAAGGCTGCCGGTTCGATTCCCACATGGGCCAGTGGGCTCTCAACCACAAGTTTGCCAGTTCAATTCCTCAAGTCCCACAAGGGATGGTGGGCACAGCCCCCTGCAACTAAGATTGAACATGGCACCTTGAGCTGAGCTGCCACTGAGCTCCTGGATGGCTCAGTTGGTTGGAGCGCATCCTCTCAACCACAAGGTTGCCGGTTCAACTCCCGCAAGGGATGGTGGGCTGTGCCCCCTGCAACTAGCAACGGCAACTGGATCTAGAGGTGAGCTGCGCCCTCCACAACTAAGACTGAAAGGACAACAACTTGAAGCTGAATGGCACCCTCCACAACTAAGATTGAAAGACAACAATTTCACTTGGAAAAAAGGAAAAAGTCCTGGAAGTACACACTGTTCCTCAATAAAGTCCTATTCCCCTCCCCCCCAAAAAAAAATTAAAAAAAAAAAAAGAAGAAGGGAAGGCTAATGCTCTCCGATATCCCAAACCTATTTGCTTTAATTTTCATTTTAACAGAAGCAAATTTATACAGAAACGGCTGTTGAGGAAAGAGTGCTTAAAATCTATAAGGAAACACTTCTTTATACCATCACATACCCCATTGCTCATCATTAGCTGTTGATACACAAAGGTCTTACTGGTTAGGCAGTTCCAAGATCAAAAAAGATTACCAGGTAAACATTTTGAAGGAACGTAAAATTTCTAAGTGCAAAGTTTCAATCTAGAAACATTTCTCACTTTTTTTACAAAGCTATTAATGCTATACTTTTAAAAATCTGACAGATACCAGATTTTAAAAACATTCTCTGCGTAAAGTTTGAATTTCTCAATGATCTTGATCATGATAGTTGTTTTTGTTTTTTTGTTTTTTCTGAATGGGTGGTTGAGAATAAACTACTAGTTTGCATGAAACTAATTAGTTTGGGGGTTGTTTTCCTTCAACAGATGATTCTGCAGTTATTGTTACTATAGAGGATGAAGATGAGAATAAATTTGTGAGCAGACTGATGAGGGAACATAATAATATTACCATGAGAGTTTGGCTTGGGTTATCTCAACAGGCTGCCGGTAAGTGACATCAGTATGTGTTCTGTACTCAGGGTTCTAACTTGTTTAAATACCAAGTCAGTCTTGCTAAAGAATGTCAAGTGGTGGCTGATTCACATGCTTCTTATTGATGAATAAGCTAGGTCTGCTGGCTGTTTGGGAGGCTTATAAATTCCTAATGAATAAGGGAGTGACTTCCTAGTAATGATGGAAAACTAGTAAGTGATGGAAAACACTAAAGAAATAGAGAATCAGTTGACATCACCTGGAGTTGTTCTAGAGGCTTAAGATCAACAGGATATTTTTTTTTCTTCTACAGCAATATCTGTGTCCCTGCACCCCTACAAGGATTCATTCCCTCACTTACTTCCCTTAGAGTTCTCATGTCTATCACCCCATGTTTTCCAGTTTATAACTCTGTTATTCAGAAAGTTTTCTTCTTCTTGTTCCCTTTCCTCTTAGAACATTTTTACCATAAAGCAAAATTAAATCTGAATGGTGATCTTTCTTTCAAAACAGTTTAGTAAAATTACAGAGAATTAGTTCAAAACGATCTGTGGAAGAATTTTTAAATAAGGAATAGTACCGTGTTTCTCCAAAAATAAGACCTAGCCAGACAATCAGCTCTAATGCGTCTTTTGAAGCAAAAATTAATATAAGACCCGGTCTTATTTTATTATAATATAAGACCAGGTCTAATATAATATAATACCGAGTCTTATGTTAATTTTTGCTCCAAAAGATGCAGTAGAGCTAATTGTCTGGCTAGGTCTTATTTTTGGCGAAACACGGTAGCTACAGGGTTTGAGTGAACTTGGAATTGATAAAGAATGAATTCAGAGTACAAATTTGATAGAATAATAGGAAATCTGTTTAACATTTTATGCAAAGTTGAATTCTAAATAATTAAAATAAATGTGAATTCCAAAATATTAAATACTTGTCAAAAAGCGAATGGGTTCAAAGTTAACTGTCTAAATGAATTGTAAATTGTGTTTATGCTATCACCACAAGGTGGTGCTATCTCAGCTGGAAAACAAAAATGGAGTCATGGTGGGGAGGACCCTGATGGACCGTTCCTTCCCCACTAGCATACCTTCAATGATAGGAGCTTTTTAATTGGAGCGGGAGAGGGAGGGGATATAGGTCTTTAGCAATCTGTCTCTCACACAATAAATATGTAAGAATTCTGCACTTTAATCAAAACACGACGTTCTGTGTCAGTATTGTTTAATAGAACTTGCTGCAAAGATGAAATTGTTCTGTGTCCATGCTGTCCAATACACTAGTCACTAGCCACATATGGCTATTGAGCACTTGAACTGTGACAAGTGCAACTGATAGACTAATTTTTAAATTTTTTCCCTTTGAATAAATTTCATTTTAGTGACAGAGTTGTATGAGCTGCATGCCTTTTTACCTTAGTAATCTCATGGCAATAAACATCTATTTAATTTCTTTCTTTAGATCAGTCTTGGAATTGGTTAGATGGATCAAAAGTGACATTTGCCAAATGGGCAAATAAACGTAAGAGTGATGGTGGAAAATGTAGCATTTTGTTAGCTTCAAATGAAACGTGGATAAAAGTTGAATGTTCACGTGGCTATGGAAGAGTTGTCTGCAAAGTTCCTCTGGGTAAGTATGTAACCTGTCCTTAGGGAACATTTTTGCAGACCAGGTTAGGACATAAATGTACAATTCAGTAATATGCAAAGTTTTGTATTTGATCCTGAAGTATTTAGTCCTTAATGTATATCAAAAAGTATCATTGAGTCATGGAGATTCTTTCCCTCGGAAAAATAGATTACAAGAGACAGGAAATGCACAAGATGCCTAGGACTTCCAGAGGAAACTATAAACAACCTAAACTTTGTACAATTCCTTCCTAAGAAAAATGGAAGCTGCCAGAGTATTAAGATCATTTCTTTGAAAATGTTCTTAAGGTGTATTTTATTCTATAGTTTGAATATGTAAAAGCTCAAAGGTCTGGCTCTACAGTTAGTTTGCTTCCTTTCTCTTCATTTGCTTAAAACTCATGAATAACTTAACAACATTGTAAAACTGGATGTAATTACTTAAAATGCCCTGGGTATCTAGGAAATCATGATTTGAATTCATCTTTCATCATGCGTTGATATATAAAATAACCGTAAAAATCTTATCTTCATAAGTTCATTTCTAGAGAAAGATCTCTAAATTTTCCACAGCAACATTTTTGAAGATCTAGGATAAAAATGTCTATTTTGGTGCACAAATATTAAAGATAAAACCCCAATTCTAGGTTATCAGTATCTACATAATCGTGCATTGACTCAGCAAATATTTTGAGTGTCTACTGTACGTCATGCCGTGTTCTATGTGTTGGGGTACACCTGTGAAAAAGACACATAAAACACACTTTCTCACAGGATTTACAATCTGGTAGAGGAAGACAGATAATAACCAAGCATGTCCATTTTTAAAAGGGGAAATTTCAAATAGTCATAAACTCTGTGATCGAGATCAGGGGGATGGCTACTCTGGGTTATCAGGGAAGACGGCTAAGAGCAGGAGACTTTGAAGCTGAGATCTGAAAGGCTGGCCAAGCAAACATCCGGGGAAGAAGCTCACTGGACATAGGTACCAGTTGCAGCAAAGAGCCTAAGGCAGAACGAGCCTGATGGGTGTTCAGGGAAGAGCTGGGAGGTAGGCCAGTGACAGACACTTCAGGCTCCGGAAGCAATGGTCGGGAGTTCAGGTTGTATTCTGAGTGGAATAGAAAACGACTGGCAGGTTTTGGGGGGTGGTGGGAGCAATGTTAGGGTCGTGTAAACCTAGAATTCTGTTTGGGCCATTTTTAACTGTCCGTATTTCCATATGGAATGCATAATATGCTGTTGGATGTATGAGAGAGAAGGGAGGTTAGCACAGAGATGCTATTAAAGGCATTGGACAGAATGAGTCCATCTCGGCAGTATGCAGAGAAGGGGCCTGGGACTGCATTTGAAACTGAAAAGCTAGGAACTAAATGAGGTCATCCTAAAAGCTTAAATCATTTTAAAGCAAATGATATTTTATTTGGCTCTTGGTAGGTTAAACACAAAAATTTACAGCTCTTAACAATTTGCTGTCAAAGCAAGGTAATATACTGAGAGTGATATTCTCAAAAGGGTGATGGGAAGGAAAAGTGAGAATAATGCTAGTGCTCGAATGTCTTTGGAAGAAAATTGCTGTAGCAATGAAGAGAATTTGAATAAAAAGGAAAACAGTTGAAAATGACAAGAAGCACTTAAATGTTTGATGAGTTTGAATTCTGTATTCATGCTATGAAACAATCAGGAGCTTATTGTATCTAATTTATGAAGGGTTTACATATGTGACACACAGCTGAATGTATACAGTCAATAATGATCACTTTTATATTCTCTCATGTTAAACCTTTCCCTGTTCTAGGCCCTGATTACAGAGGAATAGCTATCACATTTGCTGTGCTAAGTGTCTTAGCTCTCATCAGCGGACTAATTTGGTTCCTCTTCCAAAGGAATCGTTTTCACTGGGCAGGATTCTCTTCAGTTCGATATGAACCAGGAGTGAATGAAGATGAGATTATGCTTCCTTCATTCCATGACTAAATTCTTCTAAAAGTTTGCTAACTTGCACTAATGATTTAGGAAAAATGAGCCATTTGAAATTTTCCCAGTGTCAGTATTTACAATGTTCCAAAGTAGAAGTCGTAAGTAGTTGTTTAGTTGCTATTCCGGTTTCCATGCTTAATTATCTACAAAAAAAGCCATGTATATAACTCTACTTAATAGAATGGAGAGTAACCGAAGCTGAAACGAGAGTCCAAATTGTTTGTAGGGTAATAATTTTAATGCATGTTTTCTATATAAGAATGTGATTGGTGACTAGACTATGTGTGTTTTAATGGCATTTTAACAAAACCTCTTAGAAAATTTAAATTGACACATTAAGGCCACACATCTCCCTTTTAATTTTTATGAACATCTGGCCAAATGCAAAATTAGTACCTCAAGGTAAAAACACAACTGTAAATAATATCAACATTGTTTTAAAATAGTCACTTGTAGCATTTGGGGGAAAATTTTAAGCAATGAGGGACATGCTTATTTTTACACAACAAAATGATGCCTCTTGGCAAGATGCTTCTTACACTATTACAAATATATTTCATACCGAATTACATTTCATACCAAATTAAATGTAAAAGTTTTGTTCTGTTCATAATTATTCATAAAACAATGGCTTTTAAATATTTAGTATTTAATATTCTTCTAAAGTGTGGGAACATTATTTGTAGATTGATTTTTCTTTTGTCTTTTCTTATGTACAAATCATACCTGTTTCCTTTTTAAAGGGAATCTGCAAAGAATTTTTGAAAATTTTATGATTTATATACTGTACAGGGTATGTCTACTTTTGACTAAGAAATCTTTATTACTTTGTTGCCTTTTTACATGCGCCAAAGAGAAGGGGTCTGTGAAGGAAACTGTATATCTTGCATTTGTAAAAATGAAAATTTTACAATGAAACTCTAAACCTTGTGATTACTACTAAAATGTTTAAAATTATGAATGATTAAGGAAATACTGTTCTGTGGTTATCACTTTAAATTTTACCACCTACGGGTGGTGGGTTAGCTCAGTTGGCTAGAGGGTGGTGCTGGTAGCACTAAGGTTGCCATTCGATCCCCTCCTGGGCCACTGTGAGCTGTGCCCTCCATAAATAGATAAATAAATAAATAAATAAATAAATAAATAAATAAATAAATAAATTTACCACCTAGAATATATTTTTTAATAATAGCTTGCACTGGACATGGTGAATGTTTTATTCAGTTTTTAACTTATATTTGTACGTTAGAATATTTTTGTATAAAAATCCATAGATTTATTTTAAAGTTTAGAATGTTTACACTGTGATAACTTTGTAAATAATTTTCTAAGACAGTTTTAGAATAGTCTAAAACTTAGTATAGTTGTTCTGAAATATTTTTTATTAAATTCGGTAGACTAGTTCTCTTGGCCTATGACCTGTACAATTTTAGGCATTAAGGCTTTCTTCGAAGAAATGAAGAAAAATACAGCTATACGAGTGTGTAGTAGTGATGCTGTAAAAGTGGTGATGCTTGCTGGAAAACAAATGTCTCTAGGTAGGGCTTTACTATGTTAGGCATATAGTATGACAAGAAATAATGTCCAGCTATTGTAAAATAAAAGCGGCACCTTTAGAATTTGTGTATTTTTAAAGAATAAATATAATCATGCTTACATTTCTGAATGTTTGATTTTAGTCCCTTTTTCAAATTGCTCCGAATCAGCGTGTCTTCTTTTAACTATCAGATCAGTAGAAATTCTATTTACGGTACCCTTACTTCTCATTCTGTGTGCTTCCCTCGGGAGAGCCTGTCCACTACCTCCCTCCCCCCCCCCCCCCAAAGGCATTCATCAACCCCCTTCTAAGTCAATGCTTCAAATATCTAGTTCCAGGTTCGTATTTCTAACTCTCACCAGACGATCTCCATGAAAGTCCTTCTCACCATGACCAGAACTGTATTCTCTTCCCTTTTTCCCCCTATACCAGATGTCTCAGAAGAACGGAAGACAGCCTTTTCTAGTCTTCTCTAACTAACCCAACCCACACATGTGGTCTAACAAAATTGATCTCTCAAAACGAGGCAAAAGCAAGCCAATAGACATTATAATGATCAGGTGTCGCAGACAAAATTGGAAGTGGTACCAATGACCACCCTTTTTTCCCCCTTCTCCACGCCCCCCCCCCCCAACACACAGCGTGTTCCCCTCCCTGATTCTAAGGCAAGACACTTTAATTACCTGGGAATTCTCCCTTGCAAATAAATGGCTGCTGTAGTGTTGTAACCTCCAATACTGACCCTATCGCTAAATTATGCTAGGGAAAGTTAGGAATTCAGATTCCTTTATCTTAAGTTCATTTAATCCTAACACCCTCTTGCAGAAACAAAGATCTAGTTGTTATTAGTTCAACTACTTTATCTTCCTTAAGACAAATTTTAACTGAATCTTAAAGACATTTTTTTCTACAAGACCTCATAATCTGTACAAAGTTCCCTTTAATTCCCTGTGTATTCCAAATTAAAACATTCTCACAATATCTACATCTCAACAAAAGTAGTATACAAGTATTTCTCTTTTTTTCCAAGCTAAATTAATCACAAGCAAATTTTTAGAAACTTGTTTCTATTTCCCCAACCAGTTTTTCTTCTTACATTCTTTCAATTTATACGAAGACACCGTACCCCACATCTCCCAAGCTAGAAATTCAGAAGTCACTCTCAAATCCTCTTTCTCATTTCGGTAATCCAACAGTTCTGTTAGTTTTACCTCAGACTTCTCACAGAGTGGCTATGTCCATTATTAACACGTTGCGTACGGGTCACAAGAATCTTCACGAGGGATTTAAACCCCGCCGTACGCAACGTGTTAATTGTCTTAGTTCAGGCCTTTATCTTTTTTTTTTCTCCCTGCATTATTTGCACTGGCCTTGTTACTGGTCTTCCTCAATAGCCTTCTGTTATGTGGGGTATCAGGCGGGGTCTCCGCTCCCGCTCCCCACATAAGAACGCAGAACACAGTGAAGCCAAAAAGGAACAACCACGGAGCCATAGATGGGGGAATCATACCTCTATAGTCTTGCTGGCGGCTGGGTTGGAGACACAGGAAGCAGGAGCCACAGAATCCGCAATCCACACTCCGCCATACTCTGCCAATTGCTAGCTGCAATCAACCATGCTAACTGCAATCCGCACTTGCCAGCCACCATCTTCTTGCTAGCCCCGATTTTCTGCTAGCGTAGCCACAGCAGTTATATTAGTGGCCAATGGCTCACTGGTTACAGCTGACGGCCAACTAGCCACAGCTGACAGCCATCTACTACCCGAACCAGCACCTTTCCATGTGAGGCCGAGAGCCTGGAAACTGCTCTCTGGGGCTCTGTCCCCACACAACTCTAGGGATGAGGGAAACACTAGTGATCTTAGCCAACGGAAATGCTGCAGAATCCACATGCAAGTGAGCTGAAAAGTAAAAAGGAAATTAGGAAATGGGGAATGTGAGAATTTGAGAAGCATGGTGCAAATGGGAAGGTGAAGGATTGGGCTATAGGTACAGGGAGAATAAAGGTTGAAGAAGGTTTTTTTCCCCAAAGGAGAGGGGAAAGAGATTCATTAGTTTAGAAGCTGAAAAGGGAAGAAATGAAAACATGGGATGGGGGAAGAGTGCCTTCTTCTCTGAGGCCACAAGAAGAACACCTGCATGAAAGAACCGTAGAGAGCAGATAAGTATTTGAAGATGTTTGTCATCACCTGATAGGCCCCATTTTCTTGTTGAGTAAAAGGTAAGGTATTCTGCTGAGAAAGATGGGTAGTGAATGGGGTCTCAGCTTGAAGAGAATAATGAGGATTAAATAAGAAGCATACAGAACTCAGATGAAATTAAATGCCATATACTTGTGACAACTATCAGGAGAATTGATAGATTTCCTCTACTTGTCCTCAGTTACTTCAATAAAGTTGAGGAAAAGGAAACTGTAAAGAAGATCTCATCCTAAAAAATTAAATTAAAAATAGAACTACCATATGATCCAGCAATCCCACTTCTGGGTGTATATCCAAAGTACATAAAGATGGTTACATATATATATTTAGTATATAAAGATATAGCTATAGATAGATAGATACTGGGGGTGCCAAAAAATGTATACATATAGCTTGTATTCATCTTGTGTTATTGGTATATATTGAGTATTGCAATTTTAATACAAGATTTTCCTTTCTTAAAATGTGTATACATTTTTTGGCACACTCTGTAGATAGATAGATAGATAGATAGATAGATAGATAGATAGATAGATAGAGAGATATAATATGTAGATATAATATATATGTATATGTATATATCTATACATATACACACAATGGAATATTACTAAGCAATGGGAGAGAAGGAAATTGCCATTTGTGACAACATAGATGAACCTTGAGGGCATTATGCTAAATGAAATAAGACAGACGTAGAAAGAGAAATACTAGATGATCTCACTCATATGTGGGATCTAAAAGAACCAAACTCCTAGAAACAAAGAGTAGAATGGTGGTTAACAGGAGCTGGTGTTTGGTGGGGTGGGGAGGGTCGGGAATGGGAGATGTTGGACAAAGGATGTAAACTTTAATTTATAAAATGAATAAATTCTGTGGGTCTAATATACAACGTGGTGATTATAGCTACCAATACTTGATTATATACTTGAAAGTTGCTAAGAGTAAATGTTAAATGTTCTCACCACACACACACAAAAAAAGGTAATTATGTGATGGTATGACAGCGTTAGCTAATGGTTGTAATCATTTTGTGATATATAAGTGTATAAAATCAATATTGTACACCTTAAACTTACACAATGTTATATGTGAATTATATCTCGATAAAGCTGGAAAAACAATTTTAGTTTTAAAAAGAAAAAAACAAAGAAGAGACCCCAGACTCGGAGCTGGCAAGGTGGATGTAACGGAGGACAAAATAGGGCATGGTATCCAGACTGGGTGGAGAAGGGAGAAATAAAACCCTGGGGAAAATGAAGTTAAGGGACTGAAGTCTGCAATGAGATCAAAGAGGAGGTAAGTTAGAGTGAAAGAGATGGAAAAATAAAAGGTGTGAGGTGTGATTAGAAAGTAGGACATCGTAACGAGAGACTTCAATGAACATTGTTCCACGGAGAGGCAGTAAGTAGTGTATTTTGTCATATTAATATAAAAAATGAGGACGTGTGCAAAAATACCTTCCGAAGTTCCAGTGACTTAGGAACAAAACACTGTTGAAATGGGTTATTTGCCTAAATTAAATTGATTTGTTAGGATGCCAATTCTATTGTAAACCTAACCATCATTTGAAAATTATCTTAATGCAAAGTAATCCACATACGTAGATAAATTATATTTTGGTGCCTGAGGTGGGGGTGAAGAGAACTTTTTCAATTGCATGATTGCATAGAACTGTTCATTACTTGTTTATTCACTGAGACAGAAGCATCCAAAATTAGAATGTTTGAATATATAAACATAGTGTACCTTTGGAAGGATTCTCTTTGGATATCGGTTTAATATGTAAACCCATTATTGATAGTCTGAGAAGAATAACGGAAATAAATTGAGCAAGATCTTGATACTTTGGCAAAGGGGCTGAGTCTGGAATGGGTGGGAGAGTCCAGCTGAAGACCTAGTCTCTGGTCCGTTTTTTTGGCATTCATTGTGCCCACGGATAAGTCACGTCCCTTCTTTAGGCCTCAGTTTCCTTATCAGTAAATGAAGATGGCCCTACCACCTCTAACACTCTACCACTCTCCTCATAGACCCCATTGGTTAGTTTCCTTGGTGCAATCACTCCATTTCATACTGGACTATCACAGGCAAAGAAAGGGTTAGAAAGGGTTGGAAAGGATTAGACTTAATTTTTTTAGGATGTACTTTAATTTTTAGCAGTTTTAGGTTTATAAAAAATTTAGGCAGAAAGTATAAAGTTTCTATATATGTTCTTATCTCTTCCACTCTTTCTCCTATCATTAGTGTCTAGCATTAGTGTGCTACCATTTGTTAAAATTGATGATCTGATATTGATGCAGTATTATCAACTAAAGTCCATAGTTTATATTAGGGTTCATCTCTGTGCTGCACATTCTATGAGTTTTGACAAATGTGTAATGATACCTACCATTACAGTGTTATACAGAATAGTTTCACTGCCCTAAAAAAAATCTTCTGTGCTCTACCGATTCATGCCTCCTTTCTTCTCTTCCTCCTCCCCCCACTCCCTGCCCCCCTCCACCAACACCTAGCAACCATTGATCTTTTTATTTTTGCCGTAATTTTGCCTTATTCCAAAATATTATGTAGTACATTATGTATAGCCTTTTAAGATTGGCTTCTTTCACTTAGCAATACATACTTAAGGTTCCTCCATGTCTTTTCATCACTTAATAGCTTATTTCTTTTAAGCACTGAATAATATTACATTGTATGGATGTACTACAGTTTGTTTATCCATTCATCTACTGAAGGACATTTTGGTTGCTTTCTCATTTGGGCAATTAGGAATAAGGCTGTTATAAACATCTGTGTGTAGGTTTTTGTGTATATATAAGTTTTCAATTTGCTTGTGTAAATATCATGGAGCATGATTATTGAATCCGTGGTAAAAGTATGTTTAGTTTTGTAAAAAGCTGCCAAACTGTCTTCCAAAGTGGCTGCACCATTTTGCATTTCGACCAGCAATGAATGAGAGTTCCTCTAACTCCACATTCTCACCAGCATTTGGTGTGGTTAGTCTTCTAGATTGTGGCCATTCTAATATGTGTATAGTGGTATCTCATTTTCGTTTTAATTTGCAATTCTCTGATGATATTTGATTTTGAGAGTCTTTATGCTTACTTGCCATCTGTACATCTTCTTTGGTGAGGTGTCTGTTCATATTATTTGTACATTTTTTAATTGTTTGTGCTTTTATGGTTGAGTTGAAACTCAATTTTAAAGGACTCTATTGCTAATGGCATGAGGCTCTGTCAGGGCTTAAATAAGAAGCCTGGCCTGACCCTGGTTTGTGCATTGTGTTGTCTGGTGCCAGGGGCCCTCATAGTCAAGTTATAGCTGCATATTTTATACATATATTTTGGCAAGCATAGTTTTTTGTTTGGTTTGTTTTTCTTATTGTTTGTTTTGGCTTAAACAATAGCAATTTATTGTCTCAGTTCTGAAAGGTTCAGGATGGTGTCGACAGGGTTGTTTCCTTCCAAGTGTTGTGCAAACATAGTTTAAAGAAACTTAATGCAGACTTTGGTGACATAGAAAAGTTATCTGATGGACATAGTCCATGGGGAGGAGCCTTTGAAAGGTTTCTGGCCATTAAATCCAAAGAAGAAACCAGGCAGACACCCCTTTAACCAGTGATGGTTATTGACAAAACTTGACATCGTTTCCCTCCCTGGACAGGGCACGGTACTCATGTCCCAAACAAAACAACCTGAGTCCTGTTCTTCCAATCTCCCTCGAAAGGAAACATCAGATAATCCAAACCTGAAGGACATTCTACAGAACAACTGGCAAGTACTTTTCAAACTTGTCGACATCATGGAACAAGACAAAGAATGACTTAGGAACTGTCCCACAATAGAGAAGACCAAGGAGATATGACATCACAATGCAATGTATGTTCCTGGATTGGACTGAAAAAAAAATAAAAAAACATTAGAGGGACAATTGGCGAAATGTGACAGGAGCTGTAGATTAGTTAATAGTAGTCTACCAGCGTTCATTTCTTGGCTTTGATCATGGTATTGGAATTAAGGACGATGTTAATACTTAGAGAAGCTGGCTGAAGCGTGACGGAAATTCTTTGCACTGGTTTTGCAACATTTTTGAGAGTCTGAAATTATTTCAGTTGCAATGAAAAGTTTTTAAAAATTACGGAGCGATGCAGAGCTGTTGCAGCGGGCAGCGCGCCGCCGGGATCGCACAGCCAGTGGACAAGCTTGGCCTCCGCCCCTCCCGCCCCTCCCGCCCCTCCCGCGGTCCGCTGGGTGGGAGGGGGCGCACCGCCCCGCACTTCCGAGACGCGCCGCTCGGCGCCCGCACCCGGAGTCATGCTCCGGGCCACGCTGCCCTCGCTCCTGCTGCTGCTCCTGGGCCTTGTGGCCGTCGCTGTCGCGGGTAAGCTGCCCCCTTGCCGCGCGTCCCATCCTCGGCCTGGGAGCCGGGACCCGGAGCGACCGCCTTCGCCCCTGATCAGCGGAGACTCTCCACTCCGTCCCCTCCCGAGGCGTTCTCGGGGGGCTGCATTCCGACCTGGCCTCTCGCCCTACCTGCGCGTCCACCCTGTGCGCCCCGGTGGGCCCTGGTGCCGAATTCCCCCACGCCCCTGCCCTTTCTGTGGGTTCCAAAAGAGCGCCCCCAGGAAGGGGTTCGCAGAGCAACCGAGAGTATCCTGCCCCTTCTACTGTGTCCACACCCTCGGCGCACTCGCGGGTAGGGACCCCCAAACGGGGGCTCTTTGACAGGAGAGCTGAGGGACTTAGAATGCCACGACGAACATAGTTTCAGGGCCGTTTGGGGCTAAAATGAGAAGCTGGGGAAGTTGGCTGCGGAGATTTCCCCAGCTCTGCGCAGCGGGCATGGAGGGTGGGGATGGGAGAAAGCAGGCCCTCTTGCTTACGGCATTGTTTGTACAATTGGTTAGTGTTCAAGTTGTTGAAACAGGAAAACAGTTCTGCCAAATAACCTCTGGATCGAAATGGGACATGAGCAGGCGAAGCTTGGATTCCACTTAGGTCGTGTGATTTAAAAATCTTTTAGTGTGCCGTTGTGCAAGTGACATCTGAAAAATTACACATGATTAGTCAGTCAGTCATTTCCAAAATGACTCCTGAGAAAAATAGACAATTCTATTGAATATGCGTTTTGGGGTTTTTTTCCAATAAGTTTCCGGTACACGCATGTCAAAAATGTTTGTTGGGTCAACTCTGGGGAAAGACTTCCATCCAAAACATCATTGATTGAACAATTCCAGGAATTAAAGAGCAAGAAAAGAACTAAGTGAATACTTGTGTGGTTTTGAATAAAATGATTATGCAAGAGGTTGAGATCCGCCCCCCCCAACCCTCCCGAATTTCATTGCTACTTTATAAGTTCCTGCTGGAAGCCTGCTGACTGGCAGGAATGTTTTAAAGGATCTCAGAGATGGAGGCAGCAACAGAGTAAGCAGCTCAGAACTTGTGTACAAATCCAATGTTCCTTTCCTGAAAGCCTTTGTCCATCAGCATTTATGACCAGTTATGTCATCTGCCTGGGGAGGAGCAAAAACAAGATGTACCGATTTTCACATTGTTCAGACTGAGCTCATTAGTTTTGTCAAAGACCAGGCTTGACTAGAGCTTCTGGGAAGACTGGACTGTTTTGAACCCTCCTTAACGTCTCCTCATTACGTGCCAGTAACATCTAAATATCCATTTAAGCCACCTTTTGGGTGACCATGCTTTCCTCCTTTAGTCAAATACTTTTCTTGTCAGACTTAAAAAAAAATCAATTTCTAGATTTTGATAGCTCTCTTCTTCAGAGATGTTTTGATCAGCAACAGAGGACAAGTTATCTTTGGAAAGTTTTGGTCTTTTTCCTTTTGTAAGTCCAGCATGGTTAAACAGGCTTTCTAAGAGCTTAAGAAGAAGTGTACGTTGAATAAATCAATGCTATTAACTAATCAGCTCTCAGTCAGGAGGCTTTAAGGATTAATTTAGAAAGAGCATGAGCTTTGGAGTTAGCTACAAACTGTGTGGCCTTGATCAAGTTACCCAACTCATTGTGCTTCCATTAAATGGAGATAATAACCCCAGGGCTAGCTGTGAATATTAAGTGCAAACACGATGTCTAGTACCCACTATAGGTACGGGACATCTTGGTTTCCTTCCTTTGTTCTCTTCATACAAAATGAAGGGTAATTTTTGCAACTAGAAAACATCCTGAGTGCCACTTGGTGGGGAGATATGTTAAATATTTATGGTTACTGAACACATCCACATACATGATGATACAGGGCTGAAAACCATGTGTTTTTCATCATAATACTTCACAAATCTCCTATCCAGACAAGATCAGGAATCATATTCGGCTTAGAACTAAGTCAAGAAAGAGCTTTTCAAGGTTATTGAAAAGATTTAGCTGAATGGCAAGCTCTTGTTTTTATTTATTTATTTTTTTTAAGGAGGGCTCACCTGACAGTGGCCCATGCAAGGAATAAGCCGGCAACCGTGGTGTTAGTAGCACCACGCTCTGACGCTCTGACCAACTGAGGTAACCGGCCACCCCCTGAATGGCAAGATCTTAACAGCAAAGCTCCTGTAGCATTGCATAAAGTATAAATTTAAAGTTGAAATGGAAATCATTGTTACTGTTCTCTGTTATTTTGGATTTTATTAGTGTATGTGATCTTATGTTGCTCTTCATTATTATCTTGAAAATTACAGTGAACAAAACACTCTTCAATTCCTGAATAAGGTTCTATGGCATCCCTTTCAAAAAGTTCTTCTGTAATGGTCATTTTTGCATGTAGTAAATGATCAGTATATGTTTACTGGGTCCGTGATTTCCCATGGGGTAGTGAGATGAGTGAATATAAACATGTTCAGAGTAAATCCTCATTCTGTAGTCATCACGTAGATTAGAATCTAGGTTTCTTTTTTTTTTTTTTTGTGGAAGCAGACCTGTTTCATTTTTTTAACACTTTAAAATTAAATTTATTGAGGTAACACTGCTTAATAACATTACATAAATTTCAGGTGTACAACATTGTAATTTAATATCCGTATACTCTACTGCATGCGTACCACCCAAAGTCTAGTTTCCTTCATCACTAGACTTTATATCATATATTTGTCCCCCTTTACCAATTTGCCCTTGCCACAGCCCCCGCCTTCTCCTCTGGTAACCACCATACTTTTGTCTGTGTCTATGAATTTGTTTTGCTTATTGCTTTTGTTTTATATCCCACATATGAGTAAAATACAGTTTTTGTCTTTTTCTGTCTGACTTATTTCACTTAGCATAATACCCTCAAGATCTATCCATGTTGTTGCAAATGGCAATAATTCATCTTTTTTGTGGCTGTATTCCATTGTACATGGAGTAGTATTCCATTGTACATATATACCACATATTCTGTGTCCATTTATCCATCAGTGGACACTTATGTTGTTTCCATGTCTTGATTATTGTAAATCATGCTGCAAAGAACTCATACAACTCAACAACAACAACAACAACAAAAAATCCTATTGAAAAATTGGGCAGATCTGAATAGACATGGCCAACAGGCATATGAAAGATGTTCAGCATCACTAATCATCAGGAAAATGCCTATCAAAACCACAATGAGATATCACCTCACACCTGTCAGAAATGGCTATTATCAAGACGACAAGAAATAAGTGTTGGAGAGGGTGTGGAGAAAAGGGAACCCTTATACACTGTTGGTGGGATTATAAATTGGTGCAGCCACTATGGAAAACAGTATGGAGGTTCCTCAAAAAATTAAGAATATAACTACCATATGGCCCAGCAATTCCTCTTCTGAGTATTTACCCCCAAAATATGAAAACACTAACTCATAAAGATGTAGGTTGCTAATTTTGAATTGCCGTAGCCTACATGAGATGCTCTGGCCTTACACCCTGATGTCATATCTTACCACCCTTCCTGCCATTCACTCTGTTTATCTACATCGACCTCATGGGGACTCAGCCACTGCTGGTTCTTCTGCCCAGACCACCCTCCCTTACCCTGGTCCTTGGCACAGCGTCCGCCATCCTTATCATTCAGATCTCTGTTCATATGTCACTCCTCAGGCCTCTCCTGAACACTCCACGTTCTATGTCACATCTGTATGTTTTATCTTCTTCAAAGCACGCAGTACTATCTGAATGCATCTTGTTTATTCATGGTCTTCTTGCTTGTTGCCGCCCCTTACCAGAAGGAAGCTCCATAACAGCAGAGACTTGACTGTCTTGTAGATTTTTGTTTTGTTTTGATTTGTGTCTCTACTTTATTCTAAATTATAATAAAAGGACAAAAAAATCACATCAATGATTTAAAAAGTAGGGGGATAATGAGATTGCGATTTCTTTTTAATTATTTTACTTTTGCCATGAACTCATCTCAGAATTGAATTCAAAGCATTAAATCATCTTAATCTATTGATATGACGTTTTCTGACCCTTGTGGATGGCCCAGTTATGTTTCAGGAGAAATTCTCTCAGACATATTTTTGTAAATTTTGAAATGTTAATGTTTATTGTTATCCAATGAAAAAGTGAAATGACAGGTATTATCTCAGGACTATTTTCATTGTCGAGAAGCTTTTAAAAATGTGCTTATATGTTGAAAACTAGTTTTGCAACAGGGTTATCGTCCGCAGTTAATGATATGTTTCACGTATTTCACTCCTCCTGTGGATTATTTTAGATTTTGAGGGCAAATCGTGAGACTAACTCTCTTAGAAAATAGACTAGTGATGCCCAGTGAGAAAAGGGCAGAGTAACACTGACTGGCCCACCGTATGAATAAACATGACAGCTCTTCTAAGAAGGGACGTGAAGGGGTAAGACGGAAGAAGAGATCTTGGAACCTAGGTTGGGAAGGGTGATGTGGAGAAGACGTGGAGTGTCAGAGTGTCTGGGTTTCCTTGAGATTCAGGGAGATCTTGCAGCCCAGTGTACTGGGTTCTAGATTACTTAGGGACTTGGAACAGCTCTCCCTCCTCCGTACATAATAAATGTAATAAACAGCTCCTCTTCCTCTCTCTGCCACAGTTGCCCTTGGCTCCTCTTCCTCTCTCTGCCACAGTTGCCCTTGTGGAAAGTGACTGCAAGTCTTAATGGGAGAAGGACAAAGGTCTTATTATTGACAAGGGGAAAAACTACAGTCTTTGCCTTTTCGTTAACATTCAGAACAAGTATGTCTCAAGGAGCACTTCCTCTTATGCCGTGCCTGGTTGTTAAAAAAAGGAAATTATAAGGGAACAGAGAGTTCTGTCAGAACTGAACCGGTAGTGCAAAATATCCCTGTAGACATGCCATTTTATTCTTTAGCACATGGTAATTTTAGCAGAGGCACTACATGGAAACTTTTGGAGTTACGTTAAGTACAAGCATTTACAATTTTCATCAAGCTGCTTCATTTCTCTACATATGAAATCGATAGAATTATAAAATTTAAAAAATCCATAAAGAGTCATTTAGGTGCATTATTAATATCAATGTGTCTTTTCGGACTGCTATGAAGAAGAGTAACAGATAAACACTGCAGAGAGCTTTGTGGGCAGGTGTTTTCTGTTTTTTTGTAGCTAAGTATATTTATGGAAATATATTCTATAGAAAATATTACAGAACCTGTCCTTGAAAAGTTGGGGCAGTATTTTGGGGAGGCAGGTTTTCATATAACAGGATGATAGCACCACACATAGGTAGCGTCTGTGGTAGACTTAGGTTAGCCTTCTGCACACGAAGTTCATGAACTTGAACAACTTTCCTCACAGCAGGCATCCACCCTCTATTTGAACGCTGTTCTTCGTTCTTCGCAGAGTAAAACTGTATCTCATGAGTAGTGTGTAAAGCTGGTTTCTGGGACAGACACTCTGGTCTGCCGCATGAGAAGAACGAGTCAGTGCTGGATTCACTGGAGTTACTGCTGATGCTGACATGAGCCTCAGCAGAAAGCAGTTGAAAGGTTTGAGGAAGTGAGTCAACTGTTTTCTGTTTTTCTGCCTGTAGCTTTTTTCTGTTTGTGGTCTTCTCCTGCGTTGCTTGTTTACTTTTCAACAATGGTCTTCGATTTGTTCTGCCTGCCATTATCCTCATCATACTCACTCCCAGCTCAGGGGCCTTGTGTGTGCTGTTCTGTCCATCTGACCTAGATACCCACGCGGCTTTTCTATGTCATCTTTATAATGAAACCTTTCTAAGATTGCAACCCTAACCCCTACCCTACACTAAGGATCTTGCTTCCCTGTTTTCACTTTTCTTAGTACTTATTATCTCTGTGGTTGCCAGCCTCCAAGATGGCCCCAATCATTCTCACCTCCTGGGATTCCTACCCTTGTGAAGCTCACCGCCTGACATGAAACAGGCCTGACATACATAACCAATAGGAAATTGCAGGAATAACGGAGTGGGACTCCTAAGGCTGGATCATAAAAGACATTGCACTTTTACCTGGTTCTTATTTGAATCACTTGCTCCAAGGGAAGCCACCTGCCATGTTGTAAGAACCCTTGAGCAGCCCTGTGGAGAGTCCACACGGTGCAGAACGGAGGCGTCCTATCCACCACCAGCACCACCTCCCCATCCGTATGCGTGAGTCTCTTGGAGGCCTTCAGCTCCAGTTCAGTTTTCAGATGGCTGCGGCCCTGGCCAACATCTTGACTGCACCTTCCTGAGACACCCCAAGCTAGAATCAGCCAGCTGAGCAGCGGCTTCTGAATTCCTGACCCAGAGAAACTGTGAGATAATAAAGGGTTTTTTTTTGTTGGTTTAACCTGCTAATTTGCTACCTAGGAATAGATCACTAACATACCAAGTAAATATAAAACACCATCGAGCGTATTATTTTACTTACTTATCTTGCCTTTGTGTATCTGCCTCAACTGGAATAGAAGCTAAAGGACAGCAGGAATTTTCTTCCCTTTTTTGTTAATTGTGGAATCCCTAGCACCTAGAGCAATTTTCTCACAACAACCGGAGATAGGTACTGTTATCATTCCCATTTTACAAACAAGGAACCCGGGGCACAGTAACATTACGTTACATAGGCAAGATCATGAAGTCAGAACCAGACTTTGCTCCACAGCCTAATATGCTTAGAACCCTGCACTGTCCCACTCCTCTGCATGCTGTCTTGTGTTATGTACAAGACACTATGACAGCTATCATTGGGGGTACAGTTAGATTTAAGACATGGCCTCCGTTCTCATGCAGTTAACAGCCCAATTGGGAAGTTAGGGTAAGTACCAGATAACTAGCATACAGAGCAGGATTTAATCAGTGCTGTATGACTGTTTGTAGGTCATCAAAGGATAACATATCCCCTTTTCTAAGAATGGCTACCTATGGTTCTTATGCATAGGTCCCCATGGCATGTGCCATGTTGTGCTCAGCACCCTAATCAAAATTGGGAGACTTTCCTAAATCAAAGGCTGACTACTCTAGGCTGGGCAGCAGCCCAAGCTGGGGACCTGGTATGAAAAAGCCTAAGAGGCCTATATGCTGACATAGAATCCTCAATTTTGTTGTTACCACATGGATCTCTACAATAAATCTCTACTATTTGGGGTAACCTGAACAAACCTGTAGTCTTCGTAACCAGAAAGGATCTCTCACACATAGTGCAGTGCCTAGTACTGGAGAAGTTCCGAGGAGTCAGAGGCTACAGGAAGGTGAGGGGTGGACACTTCATGGAGAATTGACAGGTGAGCTGCCACTGAAATAAGAGTGTACTTTAATCAATAGATGATTTAGAGATCAGAGTTCATTATAATTTAAAAAGCGTAAGAACTAACTACAAGTATGCAAAGAAATAATTTGTACATTTTACTTCACTGGGTGCTGATTATACTTTTGCATACTTAACAGAGATGCTTTATTCCATATACACAGTATTTTAAAAATTATTGATTGTTTAAATATTGTTGAGTTATTTATTACCAATACTAGGAAATACTATGTGTAGCTTTGACTAGAAATAATACAGGAGAGCATTTCTGAACTCCTGGTTCAAGACCTTCCAATGATTTATAAGTGTTTCAGATTACATGTGTAATGGAGTCCATTTCTATGTCAATGTTATTGTTGTTTTAATTACATAAGGCTAAAGAAAAAGCAACAGAAGGAACCAGGGAAAAGTAGCAGAAGAACAAAAGAAAAAAAAGAAAATCGAAGTTTGCATTTCAGAGTTTCTGCCCTTGTGACTTTCAATTTGAGTTTCATTCTGGAAATGAGTGTTTGTTTTCTCTTTCTTGTCTTAATACAGAAAGCATTATCAGGTGGGAGAAGGGGGAGGAGGGAGAGACCTGCCTAGTTCATGCATTCAATGAATATTTGACTCCTAACTAGATGCCTGGCATTGTGCTTTTTATGTAGTCCCTGCCTGGAATTTCTTTGTATTTTTCCTTTTCTGCATGGCAATCTCATTTATCCTGTGAGTTGTAGCTCATATATTGCCTCCTTTCTGAAATGTCCCTTACTCTACAAGTTGTTTACTCTTTCTTCTAGTCTTATAGCATTTTGCCTGTCATACATTTGTGGTATCTTTTATGTATATGTCTGACTCTCCCATTCGACTAAGCACTTGGCAATGTAGGGCTCATTCCTCTTTATATCCCTTTCTCTTTACTCCTGAGCACTACCCATTCTGTCTGACACATAGGAGTTGCTCCGCAACTGTTTGTTGGATGAGTAATAGCTAGATGGATGAGAAATAATTGGTAACTTGTTCAGAAGTGTGGAAGTGGGAATACTGCCCCTGACTATAATGAGTGGGAGACTAACGCTCCCCTGAAGAACAACTAGAAAATCTAGAGAAAATTCCATAAGAATTATATGTGCAGCTCAGAGAACTGCTAAGGCAGTTTGTTGAGGTGAGCCCAATACTGTTATGTGTTACTTTTCCCCTTAGGAGAGTTGCCAAAATTTTAAGCCACTAAAAGTAGAGCAGAGTTTTTGGCAGTCTCATGGTGTTTAAGGAGACAAAAATTTGAGTTTAATTTGCCAAAGAAGAGGGGCTCCAGTTAAGATCCAGGCTTTTAATTGAGATCCATGGATATTGGGCCTCACAAAGGCTCTAATGCTTCCTCAGTTCAACTCCATCCCTGGCATTATTATGGTAATCTTTAATAATCTAGCTGCATGCCAGAGTCCTTTCTAGAGGAGAATGTCATCTAGAGTCTCTTCAGTTTTCCTCCATGGTGTCTGGTATTTGATTAAAAAATAACAACAACAACAACAACAAAACTACCAGGCATAACAAGACACAGACCAAAAGGGGGAAAAAACAAAAACTGAAAACAGACCAACAGGTAACCCAGAAATTAGCTATCAGAAACAGACTTTAACTATTGTAATTTCAAGGATACAGATAATAAAACTGAGAATTTCACCAGAGACCCAGAATCTATAAAAATCTATACAAATTGAAATTCTGTAACTGAAAATTCAATGACATTATGAACTCAATAGATAGGTTTCACAGCATTTTTGTTAAACATGAAGAGTAGATTAGTAAACCAGAAGGAACAAGATGATAGTATGGGGGCCGGCCCGGTGGCTTAGGTGGTTGGAGCTCCGTGCTCCTAACTCCGAAGGCTGCCGGTTCGATTCCCACATGGAACAGTGGGCTCTCAACCACAAGGTTGCCGGTTTAGCTCCTTGAGTCCCGCAAGGGATGGTGGCTGCGCCCCCTCCAACTAACAACTAACAACGGCAACTGGATCTGGAGCTGAGCTGCGCCCTCCACAACTAAGATTGAATGGACAACAACTTGACTTGGAAAAAAAAGTCCCAGAAGTACACACTGTTCCCTAATAAAGTCCTGTTCCCCTTCCCCCAATAAAATCTTAAAAAAAAAAAAAAAAAAAAAATGATCGTATGTAGACGCAAAAGTATTAAAAATATAGAAAAGAGCAAAGAGGATATATGGGACATGGTAAAAAGTCTAACGTATACGTAATTTGAATCCCAAAAAGGAAGGAGAGAAAATGGAGTATCACCATTATTTGGAGTGATAATGGCCAAGAACTTTTCCAAAAGTAACCAATGAAAATAAGCTACAGATTATGGAAGTACAGTGATTTCTTAACAGGATTAAACAAAACAAAACAAAAACAACTGGGCATACCACTGTCAAACTGCTGAAAAATAAAGACAAAATCTTGAAAGCTGCCAGGAAGAGCGACAATTAAGCTGACAGTGGACTTCTCACTAGGAAGGATCAAAGCCAAAAAATAATAAAATTACATCTTAAATGAAAGGTAAGCTGCCATTCTAGATTTCTGTATTTGCAAAAATATCCTTTAAACATGAAGGCACTATAAAGATGTTTACAGAAAATCATGAATTAAGGGAGTTTGTAGTAGATTTGCACTTAAAGCCACACCAAAGGAATTTCTTCAGGCAAAAGGAAAATTATCCCAGTTAGCAACCCAGAAATGAAGAAATGAAGAAATAAAGAGCAACAGAATAGATGGGTAAACATGTGTTTAAATCTAAAGGAACATTGACCATGCAAAATAGTAATAAAACAATAAAGGAAGGGAGGTCCAGGAAGTTAAAATATTCTAAGATCCTAGCATTGTCTAAGAAGTGATAAAATTACAAATTTATTTTAGGTACCAAGAAACTGAGGTTGCATGTTGTAGTTTTTAGGGTACCCACTACAGAAATAAAAATAAAGAATATAAAAATAATAGACGACAAGAAAAAATGGAATTTAAAAATGTTTAATCCAAAGAGAAGAAAAAGGGACAAAAGGAACATAAAACAAGTAGGACAAATAGAAAACAAATAGTAAAATGGTAGACATAAACTCAAACACGTCAGTAATTACATTCAGTATTAAGTAAAATATTCCAGTTAAAAGACAAAGATTATCAAACTGGATTTTTTTTAAAAACCTACTTGCTGCTTGTAAGATTTGTAACCACTTTGGAGAAGTGTTTTGCAGTATCTGCTAAGCTAGACACATGTACCGTGTTTCCCCGAAAATCAGACCTAGCCGGACAATCAGCTCTAATGTGTCTTTTGGAGCAAAAATTAATATAAAACTGGTCTTATTTTACTATAAGACAGGTCTTTAATATAATTAATTATAATATAATATAATATAATATAATATAATATAATATAATATAATATAATATAATATAATATAATAATCAGGTCTTACATTAATTTTTGCTCCAAAAGACACATTAGAGCTGATTGTCGGGCTAGGTCTTATTTTCGGGGAAACACGGTATATACTCTATGACCCAGCAATCCACTTCTAGAAATATACCCACAAGAAAGTATGCATATGTGGACCAGGATATTTATAGCATGTTAACTGTAATGGCCACAAACTATTAGGTTGGTGTAAAAGTAATTGCGGTTTTTGTAATTTCTAACCTTTTAAACCACCATTACTTTTGCACCAACCTAATAGAAACTACCCAAATATTCATCAACAAAAGAATGAATAAATTCATACAATATATATAGCAATGAGAAAGAATAACCTACGGCTACACATTACAACATGAATGAATCTCATAAAAGTAATGTTTATCTCCAAAGAGGACATACAAATGGCAAATAGACATATGAAAAAATGCTCAACATCACTAATCATCAGAGAAATGCAAATAAAAACCACAATGAGATATCACCTCACCCCAGTCAGAATGGCTATCATCAACAAGACAAATAGTAACAAGTGTTGGAGAGGCTGTGGAGAAAAAGGAACCCTCAGACACTGTTGGTGGGAATGCAGACTGGTGCAGCAGCTATGGAAGGCAGTGTGGAGGTTCCTCAAAGAATTACGAATAGAATTGCCATATGACCCAGCAATCCCTCTCCTGGGTATCTACCCAAAAAATCTGAAAACATTTATACATAAAGACACGTGTGCTCCAATGTTCATTGCAGCTTTATTTACGGTGGCCAAGACATGGAAACAACCAAAATGTCCTTCGATAGATGAATGGATAAAGAAGTTGTGGTATATATACACAATGGAATACTATTCGGCGGTAAGAAAAGATGATATAGGAACATTTGTGACAACATGGATGGATCTTGAGAGTATGGTGCTAAGCGAAATAAGTCAGACAGTAAAAGCAGAGAACCATATGATTTCACTGATATGTGGTATATAAACCAAAAACAACAAAAGAACAAGACAAACAAATGAGAAACAGAAACTCATAGACACAGACAATAGTTTAGTGGTTACCAGAGGGTAAGGGGAGTGGGGGGTGGGAGATGAGGGTAAAGGGGGATCAAATATATGGTGATGGAAGGAGAACTGACTCTGGGTGGTGAACACACAATGGGATTTATAGATGATGTAAAACAGAATTGTACACCTGAAATCTATGTAACTTTACTAACAATTGTCACCCCAATAAATTTAAGAAGAAAAAAAGTAATGTTTATCAAAAGAAACCACACACAAAAGAGTACATACTGAATAATTTCATTACTATGAAGTTCAAAAACAGGCACAATTAATCTATGGTGTGACAAGTTAGGATAGTTATTACCTATTACCTTTGGAGGGGAGTGGTGATCAAAAGAGGTTCATGTTCTGTTTCTTCATCTCGCTGATAATTATATGGGTATGTTCATGTATGAAGATTCACCAAGCTGTGTATTTATGACTTGCACATTCTACGGTGTATTTTAATAAAAAGTTTACTTTTCAAGAATATTCCAGTAGCAGTATTAGAATTGGCAACGAGGTCAATCTGGTTATATTTTAGGATATAAGAAACAGCATGATTCTAGAAGGAAAAGATGAATACACTGGTAAGGGAAGTGTTTGAACTGCTGAAGAGATGATAAATTAAGCTACTGAGGGATGAAGAAGATAGAGGATTCATTCAGCAAAGTGTTTCCCATTCCTATTTAACCAAGGCTTAAAAATATATACCTTTATAATGAACAACAACAAAAGAGACCAAGACAAAAACAAAGAAGAGGCACCTCTACTCCACAGCAGTAGAGGAAGAGAGATGGTTGTTTCATAGAACTAGTTCAAAGAGTGTGCTTTGGTGAGATGTTAAATTAAGAACAGCAATCTTGTTTTCCCGTGCAATATGAAAACTTGTCTAAATCAACAAACAAACAAAACTTAATCTGTTCAATTGGCTGTGATCAAACTGATCACTGTTTGATCGAGAAAAATAAATATATGTAACTTCTAAAAAAGAAAAAAAGAAAACTTGTCTGAATATTCATAACCTAGCAACTTGTTTTCTTCTCTGTTCTTGGAGGTATAATTCTAACAAGAAGATTTTGTTAAACTAAGACTTTTGGAATTGTTACTGCATGCTGTGAAGATAACCTTAGAGTTTGTGATTCTGACTGGTTGTCTTCCTTGATAGTTTGTTACCTTGGCAATAACGCTATAATTTATGATTGAATTCCTAAGCAACCAAATGACTTAGAACTTGGCTCTGTAATATCAGAAGAGAATCATTTGCACACTTCTTTTTTCCCACATAGACAATGGAGAAAAATAAATTCCTATCACACTCATCAATTTCTTCTTTTAACAAAGACTGAGAGCCTTTTTTGCTAAATTATCGAGGGTAATTACCTTTCTTTACTTTCTGTGAAAATTTAATATTTTCTTCAGGAATTCATGAAAATCTTATTCTCAAGTTATTTAACAATGTTTCTCTTTTTCCACACAGACTGTCCTTCCTCCAACTGGGTTCAGTTCCAAAATAGTTGTTATCTTTTTCTTCAAGAAACCATCAAAGTAGAAAGCATAGAGGATGTGAGAAGTCATTGTACTGACCGTGGTAAGGAAGTTATTCTTTTTGTTTTTTCCCACAGATCAGTAAATAGTGTTCACCAGTTTCTTTTAAAATAGTGGTTTTTGTCATATTTCCCTTTTACCTGGGTCCTTATAATTTTATTCTACAACACACAAGGCACAGGCAGTGGAATTGCATGTACGTTAACTCTTGAGTTGGAAGACAGATATTAGACAATACTGTCCAAAGAAGAGTGACAGGATTTTAGCAACAACAGTGTCTATTTATTGTGCATTCTCTGTGCAGGCACTGTGTGCTTCAGCTATCATATATTTGAACTGGCTTTCCTTATTCTAACAAACCTATCAGGTAGTTTATTAGCCTCCTTTCCTCAAGAGAAGAAGTTCAGTTATTTGTTCAGGGTCGCACAGGTAATAATTGGCCAGGATTCAAACCTGGGTCTGTCTGACTTTCAGACCAGAGCTCTTAATCCCTTTGTTATTCTGCCCTGAACGGGCTGTTTCAGGGCATGTGTGTGGGCAGAAGTCAGATTACATGGGACCATGACATGAGACTGCAGTAAAGAAAAATGAGAAAAAGGCTATTTGTTAGAGGAAATGCTCAATGTTCTCTGGGAAATGTAGTTGTAACTTCACATTGTAAAATATTTTAAATAAAAATGTTATTTTTAAAACGGTGTGCTTGGGTATGCTTTATGTATTTGGCTGTTTGGTCCAAAGTGCATCCTTGCTGTTAAGCCTCTAATTGTTGTGGTCCTCATCAGCTTGAAAGTAAATTATGAGGTGAACTAACACCTTTTTCAACTGAAATATCCATGATGGTGAGATGAGAGTCCTTGATTCTCTCGTGCTTTTTATTACTGTTAGAGAGCTAAAGATCTCTTGATCATTTTATTAAATTTTGTCTTAGCCATCTTCATCACTTCAACATTTAGAAATGCACTTTACCTGAAAAACACAATTTCTGACAACCCACCAGTATAACATTTTGGAAGAATATCAAATTGTATTAGGGACACTTTAATTAAAATCATATTCACTTATTATAGAAGGAATAAATCTAAGTATAGGAGTTTTTAATCCTATTAAGTGCCATGTAGTATTCAATACATATTGTTTCCTTCTGAAAAACTCTCACCTGCTAAATGGTGTTGAACACTGGCTCTTTGAAAAACAAGACAAAATTTTCAATATGCCAATTTGGTTTCATTTCAAGGGTATTGAATAATAGGAATTTTGCTGGTCTTACAAGATTTTTAAAATGGGATTTCCCCTACAACTGTATTCTATCTTTTGAAAAAAAGAAACATTTATATTAGCTATACTGGAGGTGCCAAAAAAATGTATCAAGTGGACACTTTGGTCACCGCTGCTCAAGCAGTAGTTCGCCATAATCAGAAATTTCTGGACGCGGATGGTAACCACTTTGAACACCTCTTGTGATTGCAGAAGTCAAACGTGACTTGTATTCATCTTTTGTTATCGGTATATATTGTGTATTACAATTTTAATACAGTTTTTTCCTTTCTTAAAATGTGTATACATTTTTTTGGCACCCTCTTGTACTTAGGCATAAACACAGATTTCAATAAACAGAAATGATATTAGAGGCTGAGAGCCAGTAAGAGACATGTTCCTATACTCTTGTTATTAACAGTGTGTATGAACCACAGGCTGAAAGTTCATTGTCCAGCTTTAATACTTCTCGTAAGCAGTTAAGCAACTGCTTACTATACAGAGGCACAATACTTGTGACTGACTTCTGCTACAGCTCAGCTATAGTTAGCTGGATTTGCTATTTTTCTTTAGCACACAAAGCAAAACAAAATTGAAAACACCCAGCAATTCTGTGGCCTGATTTTTGATTGCTTGACTCAGTCATTAACTCTTTTTTCAAGCATGGCAGCCATTTAGGAATTTTAAATTGTTACGTACAAATTTGCTTATACAATGTTATCTTGTATCTAAAGACTACTGTCTTTTTTCTCCAGTTAAGATGTATAAATTCGGATTGTCTTACTGGTTTTAAAAAATTTCTCATATATTTCTGATAACTTCACCATTGATAATCCTCTTCATTTGCTTCCATGCTGGAAATACCCATTTCATTGATGATTCAGAAATTAGCTAAAATTAGTTTATAATACTGTTACTTATTTTTGGCTAGGATAGTGTTTTGGTTTAAAACAATAGGTAGAAATTAATTGTGTTTGCTATATATGCAGAGAAAAAGCATAAGGAATACTAGAATATTTATATTTAGAGTTATAAAATTTTCACAGCTATACAAAATTGTATCTGAAACCTATCATTAGGGGTATGTGTAGAAAATAAGTGACTTGTGTGTTGCAGACAGCTTTATTTAGAAAGATTTCCAGTGCTTTGAGCTAATTTACTTGATGTTACCTTTCCTTTTTCTTGATACTATTATTCATTTAGGAAAATAACTGTGAGAGGCTAAAATTTTTCTTTATTTTGCAACATTTACTTTTAATTTATATATTATCATTATAATAGAAAAAATATTTTCAGTCTTTCCTGCTTGTGATCTATGAGCTATGTCACTAGCCATAAAAAGAATTAAAGGCTCAAATTACATCTCAGTAGGTAATACATTGTCATTGCTAATACATTGTAAAAAGAAATTTGCTTGTGCATGTATATTCTTCAGGGACTTATGCTGTCATTTGTTAAAGAAAATGAAAGTGTGTCTTATTTGCCTGACATAGTAATTTAAGTTTATACAGTATTTACTTAGATTACAATGTTAAGAATCATTTAAGTTCCACTTGCTGCTACAAGGTCAGAAAAAATGATGAAAAACTCATATCTGAACACTTAAGCCTAAACTATAACTTAGTTAAATATTTCCCTTGAGGATTTTTCTAGTGTGGCATTTTGGTCACATTTCACAAGTAAGTACAAGTAAGTACTAGGGTTAAAGAGATTAAAAGTCTATATGGCATTTAACAGACAAGAGGTGATAGCAGCTGGAACCATCAGTTTTTAAAAATGGAGATATGACTCAGAGAATCTTGCTGAATCCTGATTTTGGATTATTTAAAGCATTATTACATATTTTAAAGGTCAGTCTTTTTTCTTTTAAAAGTTCTTTCTTAATTATGCAATTAATGCATGATCACTGTAGGAAACTTAGAAAAACACATATTCACATATTTTAAAAATAAAACAAAATTACCCTAAATTGTACCACCCTAAGGAAATATAATGAATTAACATTTTGGTAAGTATCCTTCTAGACTTTCCCCTACCCCCTAGGCAAATATATTTCAATATTTGCTTTTAAAAAAAATTATATATATATATACACACACATACACACATACACATATATATGGATATTAGGCAAACTATTCTGTAATCTGCATTTTCCCTTAAAAATGTCTACCTATGTTTGTAAATATAGAATAGATATTTCCTAATAACTATACATTATTCCACTACATAGACATGCCATAATTGATTTAATTGATCCTCTAATATTGGTTATTATTTCGTCTTTCAGTGTCATAAGCAATGTGATGAACATTAGCGAGTGTGCCTGTTTTGAGCAGAGCCAAAGATTGCCTTAGCATAATTGTTGGGTCAAAGAATATGTATGTTTTTAAGGGCGTTTGATACATCTTGCCAATTGTCTCCAATTTGTTGTACTAATTTTTACTCCAACTGACCACTTATGAGTACCTATTTTTCTACACCCAAGGTCAACGCTGTTTGAAGTCTGCTTATTTTAATTTTCATTTCTCTACCAGTGATATTATATTTTTCACTACATTTCCTTTGGTGAGGGTGAATTGCCCTTTTCACAGTATAAGAACAGTTTTCTTCTTCTGTTAGGGTGTATGCCTTTTTATTTATAATAGAGCTTTAGTCTGCCTAGTTTGTGATTTTCTTTTTTAACAATATGGTATGTTTTTTGGGACATTTTTGTCCCTATAGTTTTTCTCTCTGTAAGTTTCTTGGTCAAGGCTCTTTTAAAAGATGTAAAGGTAATAACCTAATACTGATTTTTCTTACCATATCAGGACATAATAGGAGCTCTTTCTCTTCCCCACTTAACTGTTAACTTATTACAAAAAAATTTACCCATTTTAGAGTGATGTCAAATACAGCTTATTATTTAAGCCTCCTGTCATTCTGAGTGTGGTCTCTATCAGCAGCAGCAGCAGCATTTCCTGGGAACTTGTTAGGAATGCACACTCTCAGGCCCCCATCTCACTCCTGCATCAGAAACTGAGTGCACAGACCACGTGATTCTGATGCACGCTCAGGTTGGAGAACCTGATCTAAGACAATGCAGGCATACCTCGTTTATTGCACTTCACAGATGTTGCATTTTTTCCCAAATTGAAGGAAAGACCCTCCACCAGCAAAACGATTACAACTTGCTTTATGGTAATTCTCGCTTTGTTGCCGTACCATGTTTCCCCGAAAATAAGACCTAGCCGGACAGTCAGCTCTAAAGCATCTTTTGGAGCAAAAATTTATATATGCAAAAATTTATATATAAATATATATATATATTATGTTACATATATTATAGTAAAATAAGACCAGGTCTTATATTAATTTTTGCTCCAAAAGACGCATTAGAGCTGATTGTCCGGCTAGCTCTTATTTTCGGGGAAACACGGTACTCATTTTATTGCAGTGGTTTGGAACCCAACCTGCATTTTCTCCATTCTATGCCTGTGTTCTGAAGTTTTCCGGAGACTTTGTCAGGATGATTTGGGAAGAATGTAATTCAGTAGTAGGCAAGACTTCTTCATCTCTCCCTGTATTTTAATTCATTGTAAACAAAGTCTCCAAGATAACTTTAAAATATGTGTAGGATGAACAACTTCTTGGAAAATAATAGGAAAGTTACTACTTTTGCAATTTCTGAGGCTGGAAAGTCACGTTTCTGAAGAACATTCTGTTATATTCCTTATTTAGCTGAGTACAGCTGAAAGGATGTTACCTGTTACTTGTCTCCCCCAGGGTTTAGTCCCCTCCCCACCAGATTTCTGGTTGCTGAGTATAAGCTTTGATGTCACATTGTTTTACCTTGCAAAAACATACAATATCATGAAAGAAACTGACTCCACTAGCATTCTCATAGGTATTGTCCAATTAAAATTGACAGTGGAAGTTTTTAATTTCTAAGAGAATCTTTGGGTTCAGAAACAAGGTTAAATACCTCTTGGAAAAGTCAAGTTACTGCTAATATTTATAGGGTGCTATGTAGCTTATAGGTTTTAAGGATGAAAAAAAAAAGTGAGACAAAATGTATGTGGCTGCTGCTCCTTACTCTTGAACCAGGTGACTCCCAGGAAAAATCAACTATCCAGTGAGAACGAGGATCTCCTGTATCAGTCAGTTTCCTTAACCAGGACTCAGTTCTAAGGATGACCAGGGAGGAAAACATGGGAAGGCATAGGCTTCGGGCAGCTGGAACATGAAGGCCGGTTGAAACTACTTGTTACTGAAAACTTCACTAGGTTTTGGGACTGTTCTGGCAAGTTGCCCTCATCCTTTGCAGCTCTCCTGGGTGTGGTCATAGCTACTCCTCCCTACATTTGTGAAATGAGGACAGGAGGGGCGTGATTGCTAGAGGAAGCTTGTAGTGGGAAAAATAAAAGTTGAGAGATGCATAAATGTGTTTGACTGCTCAAGCCTCCCCATGGTATTTCGTCTCCCTGTTGTTTATGAGATTATCAACTATAGGCGAATGAAATAGATTATACATTGATTCTGTTCAATGTATCACATTTTACTTTTCTCATGATTATATACTCTTCAGAAATGTGCATATTCTCAAGTTGAAATTTTTAAAACTGTAAAAGTGTAATGTGTATTATAATCATGTATTTTAATACTTCACGTGATTTTCACGGGTTCTGGGAACATGCTGACTTTTTTTCTTCCTAAAATAATTTCAGGAGCAGACATGATAAGCATACATAATGAAGAAGAAAATGCTTTTATACTGGATACTTTGAAAAAGCAATGGAAAGGTCCAGATGATATCCTACTAGGCATGTTTTTTGACACAGATGGTAAGTGATCCTTAACCTTGAGGGATATCACTTTTACTTCCTTAATATTAGTAAAATTGATGACTTTTTAAGATTCTTCAATTCTCTAGTTCATGTTTCCTCTGGTCTCCACAGACTGTATTTTCAATATGCACTCATGACTTACACCATAATTTTTCCCAGAGCAACTCAATGTACTTCACATGTACAAGTCAAAGTTGATTCTTTTGTCTGGATTAAAATGTGGTTCTTGGCTCAGTATTTTTGTCATACGGCAGGGTTGGAAAAATCAGTATTAGTGTCAATGATTGATAGGATACAGGTAGACTGAGCTATCAAGGTTATGTAGTGTACATGTACTTATTGTCACTATGAAAAATAGAAAGTACATGTATAATTATTTTCGAAGTGAAATGACTAAGGTCACTGTTAATAATTTAACTCTTTTTTGGCTACTTCCCTTAAAATGTTGTATTTTTTCTTTACAAATGACATCTTCAGAACCTTCTTGAACCGATACCTGATTTACCTGTACACAGGATATATTCCTAATTTAAATCCTACAACCAAAAGTTTAGACCAGACATACTTCAGTAGTAATTTCCCACCTTTAATCCTAGACCCTTTTCTTTGGCTTTCCTTTATACTGTGATAATGCTGAAAATATTCTTAACTGACAGATGAGAGTTTCAAGTGGTTTGATAAGTCAAATATGACATTTGATAAGTGGGCAGACCAAGATGGTGAGGAAGAGCTAGTTGACACCTGTGCCTTTCTGCACACCACGACTGGCGAATGGAAAAAAGGAAATTGTGAAGTTCCCTCTGTGCAAGGAACCCTTTGTAAAGCGGCTAGTAAGTATAATTGGAGACCTTTTTCCATTCTAAGAGGGGTGGGAAAGTAGGGCTGGTTTTTAACTTTCTTTGAGATAAGTGTGCCTCAATACAGGGAGGAAGACTTCAGAATGTATTAGGATGGTTTGTTCCCAAGTCTCTTGGAAGTCAAGCATGTAATTCTTTTACATTTCAGAGGTAGGGCTGGATCAGGTGAACCATGCATACTTTTATTCTGTTTGCTTATTCTGAGAGCTTGCGAGAGGTCAAAATTTCTTGTTGTTCAAATTATCATAACCTCTTGGCATGTGATTGGATTGAACAGTGGGAGGGGTGAAGAATAATGTCTGATTCCAGAATTCTAAAGATTGCAGAATTCTGTTAGTTTACAAAGAAGATGATTCTGTACAAAAACTAATATCTCCTGTGTAAGCAAAGAAAAATTGTATTGTAGTTTATAATTTATTCTGGATTAAAATATAAGTTTTTTGATCCATCAGAATGCTTTCCGGTGAACAAAATTATCCTCTCCCACAACATTCTGATGTTATTATTAAACATTAGATAAAGTTTGTTCTAAGTTTTAGAAAGAATTTTCTCATTAAAGACACTTAAAATTTCAAAATACGATTTGGGATACTTAAAACATGTCACAGCCATTTCCTCACTTTGCATCCTTAGTATTGCCCCCTTCTATTTCAGCGCTGTAAACCAAAACAGTACATCTGCCTCTGATTTATTTCCTTTCTTTACATCTGGAATTAGATACATTTTTTTACTTGCTTCAGACAAGTTCTTGACTAGTTTTATGGTGATTATATTCAATCTGTCAGTTTCATGGTAGTAGCATGGAAATTGTAGTATTCATGGGGTTTTAAAAAAATTGGTTCTTTTTATGTATTGTGCCTCAGGGCACCATTATAAAAACACAAATTTTTCATTAAACTGTAACTTTGAAACATCAGAAATAGGGAGCAAATCCTTACTAATGAGGTAGTCACAGTTGTATACTTTTATTACTATGCTTTTTACACTCTCCAACTAAAATCTTATTTCCTTTACCTCATCATTGTCTGTTTCTTGAGTTCCCTTATTCTTTTTCCATCCAGCCAAGCTAATGCATTTTGTTAGACCTCTATATCATTTTTTAAAAACTAAGTTTAAAACAGGTAACATAGACAATTGATCAAGCAATAGAAATAAGGATATTAAGCTATTAAAGGATTCATTTTTTACTGTGAAAGTGTTTAAAAGTAGTCTTAGAACAAAGCATACTTAAATATTAATTTTGATTTTCTTTTGTATTATAGTCCCACATAAAAAGAAGTATTTATCAGGTAAGTAATGGTCTTGTATTAAAAATTTTCCCACTAGTCAAACTATATTAAGATTCTGGCATGTTAAAGTACTACTTAAGACCCTTTTAAAAAATAATTTTAATGTAGAGCAACTTTTGTAGAATGTAGAAAAGTCTCTCAGCTTAGTAATAAGACTTGACATTTTAAGTATGATTAACTGCAAGTTACATACAAAATGAACATTTTTTTAAAAACACCAAATTATATTTTGTCACTGAACTCCATTGTGTGTTTTTGTGGGAAATGACTGTATATTTTGTTGAAAAGAATTTCACTTTACAGTTGTAATTGCAATTCGTGAAGCATCTGTCTTAAGGGCTTACTAAATGCATTTTTTTAAAAGTGAAAGGTAATATATTTACATGGTTCAAAAAGCAAAACTGTACCAGGCAAACACTGAAAAGCCTGTCTCCCATTCTGCCCCAATTCTACCTTTACTTTACTGGGCACCATTTACGTTTCTTCTTCAACTTTGCCAATGAGCAAAGTGAGATAGATGACTTATTTTGCCCCTTTTAGTCACTAATATGATTTAGATCTCTCTCCATATCATTACCTATAGATCTTCCTTCTTTTTTACAATTATGCACTCTTCCATTCAATGGATATACGTGGTTATTTAACCAACGCCTGACTACTATTGGCCTGTTTCCAAACATCTGCTATCATAAACAATGCTGCAATGAATCAATCACCTTGCACAAATACATGTTTATCTGAATGACCTGAAATGCAATTGCTAAATTGAAAGTGAATATGTAACTCCGATCGATACTGAGTTTCAGATGACTTGTACCATCATTTAGTATTCCCAGAAGCAACGTACGAGTCCCTGTTATAAAACTTTGGATTTTTGCCAATTGGATAGTACAGCTTTTAATCTCCATATTTTGAGGTATAAATAACAAAGGGTAAAATGCACGTGTTAAATGTACAACTTGATGGTTGCTTATATATATCGATACCTGTGTAACTACCACTCAAATCAAGATACAGAACAGTTCCATCATTCCAAAAAGTTCCCTTGTGCCCTATCCCCAAAAATGTCTACCCTACCCCCACTCACCTCACAGGTAACCACCATTTATGCTGTCACCGTATGTTAAGAGTTGCTTTTCTTGAACTTCACATAAATGTAACTCTAATGTAGTTTCTTTCACTCAGGGATTTTTTTTTTTTACCCACGTTGTGCATATACATTGTACTTTTTCTATTGCATAGTGTTTTGTAAGTATACCAGTTTATCCATTCTCATTTATTTGAATCATTTCTAGTTTGGCACTAATATGACAGAGCTGCCTATGAACAATCTCATGTTTCTTTGGACCAATGTTCTCATTTTCCTTGAGTATATTCCAAAGAGAACTGCAGGGTCATAGGATGGCTAATTTTTAATTAGAAACCATCAAATACTTTCTCAAAGTTGTTCCTACTGCTAATGTTTTCAAGTTCCATTTGCTCCTTCTACATCCATCCCATGGTATGTGGGTGGTATTGTCAATCTGTTTAATTTTGCCATTCAGATGGGTGTGTAGTGATCTTATTGTAATTTTTTTCATTTCCCTGATGAATAATGAGAACCTTTATGTTTATCAGCCTTTTGGATATCTTCTTCTGTTCAAGTCTTTTGCCCTTTTTATTTGGTTCACTTTCTTGATTCAAAGTTTGTTTTTTAAAATTCTGGATACAACTCCTTTGTCACCATGTGTATCATTAACATTTTGTCTCAGTTTGGGGCATGCCATAATATAACTATGATGGAAAAGGAGAAAAGGAATGTTTAATGACAATTCATGAATATCTAATTTTCCCTCTTCTGTAAGAGGAAATATAACATTAAAAAAAATCAAACAAAGCACAACCTCACACCCATTAGGTTGGCTATCTAGAAAACAAAAGAGAACAATTTTTGAAAAGGATGTGGAAAAATTGGAAACCTTGTGCTCTATTGGTGGGAATGTAAAATGGTATGTTATGGAAAACAATACGGTAGCTCCTCAAAAAATTAAAAATAGAATTACCATATGGTCCAGCAATTCCACTCCTAGTGAAATGAGGGATCAAAGAGATATCTGTACACCCATGTTCACAGCAGCAGTATTTGTAATAGCCAAAAGGTAGAACCAACCCAAATTTTTATCAATAGATGAATGGATAAGCAAAATATGGTATATATACTATCATGGAACATTGTTCAGCCTTAAAAAGGCAATTCTGACACATGCTACAACACGCATGAACCTGGAGGACATTAAGCTAAGTCAGTCACAAAATGAGCCACTCACAAAAGGACAAATACTGTATGATTCCAATTATATGAGGTACCTGGGGTAGTCAGCCTCAGAGACAGAAAGTAGAATGGTGGTTGCCAGGGCCTGAGGTTGGGGGAATGGGGAGTTATTAATATGTAGTTTTAGGTTTGTAAGAGTTCTATGGATGAATGGTGGTAACATAGCACATTGTGAATGTACTTAATACTACTTAAAAATTGTTATTTAAGACAGTAAATTTTGTTATGAGTACTTTACCATGATTATTTTTTTAAAATCAGGAAAAGCAGTGTAAGCATGTTACTTAGAAGCATGAGAGCAAACAGGGATGATTTTTGAGGAATAGAAATTAGTGGGGCAAGAGGAGCATAGTATTTTTCATTGCATACCTTGCAGAACCATAAATTTTATGCTATGTACTTGTATACTTACGGAAAAAAGATACATGCAAACCTGTGTAGGAAAATCAGGTAGGTCTATGGTGGGTCTGAAAACAACGTCACGAATAGTTCAAAGATCTGGCAACGTTTTGTCTTTAGATGCCAGCTATCTTTGAATTCACTAAAAAATGTATCTCATAAATATGTGTAACTACTACTGTACTTCAAGCTTTCTTCTATTAGACATTGAAGACAGAGCAGTGAATAGAAAACGCCTCTGCTTTCAAGCTTACATCGTAGTGGGAAGGTTAAATATATGCAAATATGTGGTATGTCAGACGGTGACTGCACTGTAGGAAAAAAAGGATGTGTACAGGGAGAAATGGAGGGGGGACTTGTTTCTTGTAGGGTGGCCAAGGAAGGCCGTATTTGAGCAGAATGAAGATCTAAAGGAAATGAAGCATGTGTGAAAGCCTGTCATAAGGTGATTAGGTTTAGTCTGACTTCATGGAGTAACAAACAGTACCAGAGTTGAAGCAACCAGGTGAGAGTTGAATGGCACTTGGTAACGGAGTTCCCTTGCATACAGGTGTGGGCTAGAAGACCCCCGTAGGAGCGAACGTAGCTGCACTCAGATATACATGGTGTGGTAAGCACACAGGAAAGAGGAAGTTAGCCCATGCTGGATTCAACAAAGGTTTACTGCAGATGATCCTGGGGCAAATCTCAAAAGACAAGTAGATATTAGTATTAGGCAGGAAGGAGGAAAGGTTATCCAAGAGGATGGATCAGAATAAACCTAGGTGAATGTTTGGATTTTTTTTTTCTCTCTGCCACTTACTAAAGGACTTGGGCAAGTCATTTAAATACTGTGCCTCAGTTTCTTCATATATAAAAAGGTTAAAAATCGGAGGGTTATATGTACACAGTAAGCACTCAAATTGTCCTGTAATGAGTCTAACAAAGTTTTCTATCATTTTTAAAACTTTGAGCCTCAGACGATCAGTGTTAGAACTAGGGTGTGAAGGAGGCAGGAATAAGAATGGTCTGACTGGGAAAAAGGACATAATGTGTAGTTTTCAATGATTAGTGAATGTCAAGTCTAGGATAACTCTAGATTGCATGGCTCGGCAGTGGCTACTGGTGTTATCAACTAAGGAATTCGAGGTAGAACGGACTTGAGAGTACAGTGAGGAGACGCATCGGCTACACACTCATATTTTCATAAAAGGCTAAAATGATTTAGCTCAACCAAGCAGTTTTAAGTCCAGAAAGATGATTAGGAGGGAGCAGTTTGAAAAAAAGGAAAAGGAGATAGCAACAGCAATGTCAGGGAAACCAAATGAGAATGTCTCAAGGCTGAGTGGCTAATACTCCAGCTGCAGCAGTACCAGAATGAAATGATGTACCCTCTGCATTTAGTCATACCAGAGATCACTGGTGAGCTGAGGTGGAGAAGATGAATTGTATGGGCTTGAGAAAAGAGGGGAGTGAAAGTTTACGTTTTAATATATGTTTGTTACAGGATTCGTCAACCTCCTTTTACTAGGCTAAGGAAGATTTCCTTTTTCAAGCTAAAAGCTATTTTTGCTCTTTTTAGTTTAAATTAGTATTAGATAATAGCAATTATTTACTCAGTAAAGTGGGTAAGGGATTTTTCCTGTGATAATAGATTTTCTAATGTAGAACTATCCTTTATTCGATAGAAAACCTTACATAGTTTTAATACACCATTCATTAGTTGCCTCAAGACTGCCATTCTTCCACATTTCACTAGTATGCAGCAGGCCTTGGAGACAGCTTGGCCACAGGTCACTTGCAGAATGTAAAAAATACAAGAAGCACATATACTGACTCTGCCTCACCAAGGCTGGATGCTGTTCAGTTCTTAGGATACTAGGTATCCTAATTAAGGTATATAATTGTGTCTGTGAACCATTGTCTCAATTACTGTGCTCCTTAGACTAAATTTTTCTTTGTTGAGCTATGATCATCCCTATTTAGATACTACTGATTTTGAATATATTGTACATTCATTAATAGATAGTGTGTTCGTTAAAATCAGTTTGTTCACATTGGTAGAGTGCTATGCTACAAATGGGCTGTTAAGTTTAACACAATTAACTGAAAGAATCCCATTTGAACTCAGTTTCCAGAATTCTTGGCTTAACATTGTTTCACATAAATAGCTCATAACACACCCACACACCTTAATAAATTGTGATCAGTACAAAATTTTTATCTATTTTAAGAGAATTGAGCTGTGGCTATTTCCCACGTCTCCCAACTTCTATAAAAAAAGACTGTCAATATTTTAAAAATACCAATAGCTTTCCCTCACCTTAATAAATAACTTTTGGCCAGGTATTTTTTGCTAAGCTTTAAATTTTCCAACTCTCACTTTAAACAAGTACTAGCAGAAAGGAACATTATGAGTATATTCAAAAAATAACAATGCAAAAAACTACACCTGTACAGAGAAAATAATTCTGGGATTCTTTTTTCATATATTAATACTTTTATTACTAAATACAAATACTTTCCTCAAAGCACTGTCCTACTAACTCCTAAGCCGAGTACTTCTGCTTGATTTATTGTATTCTTACAGAAAGATTACAAGGGTTTTGAATAGCCAATAGCTGTAAAGTTGTACATACTATTTCAGGAATACACATATAGTTATTTAAATAAACTTAAAAGACAAAAAAAAATTTTTTTAGGATTTTAGGAGTGGATAATTGCAAAATTTACTTGAAATTTTAAAGTATGGCAATAGTCCAAGCTCAGAAATATAAATCTTGACAGTAATAAATGTATAATGTTTTTCTCATCAGTGTGAGAAATTCTAAAAATAGGTAAATATTTACATGAGGAAACTGTATTTGTATCTCCCAAAATGTCATACTAGCAACTTGTGTATCCTGATTACCCATATTTTCTTTTGTCTTTTCCTTTTCAGATAACCACATTTTAATATCAGCTTTGGTGATTGCTAGCATAGTATTTTTGACAGTTTTGGGAGCAATCGTTTGGTTCCTGTACAAAAGAAATTTGGCTTCTGGTTTCACCACAGTTTTTTCAACTGCACCCCGATCACCTTATAATGACGACTGTGTTTTGGTAGTTGCAGAAGAAAATGAACATGCTCTTCAATTTGACTGAAATTTTGGAAATCTCAGATTAAGACATCAAATACATTGACAGTGATTCCTGTGCCAGATTTTAATATATAACTTGACAATGAAAATTAGAATTTTATGGTAATTTTCCTTATTCAGTAACATTCCTTATACTCATGTAATCAAAAATAATCTTTGGGTTCACTATAAAAAGTTTTGGAAAAGGGATGATCTTAGATATGTTAGTGGTTTTTAACCACGTCACTAAATGTTACCTTTCACTTCAATGAAGGACAGCTTAAAGCCAAAGCAGATAAAAATAAAAACCCAGTCTACCTGTCTTACTTGCTCTATCTTCCCTCCCACTTAGTTGAACCACCTTGTAGTTGAATTTAAAAAAAAAAAAAAAATTCTACCTTCCACTATAGCTTTAGCAATCACTAGGTATTTAGCAATTTATTAGTAAACATGATACAAGTAATAAACCTGACTTTAAAATAGATTCTATACATTTAAATATCACTCCTACTGATTACTCCAGCAGATAATTCCTGTAATATTAATTCACATCACTTTACAATTTGATTACTTTTGGAACACCATTTTGGACAACAAACAGTATTTAGCACTGACCACCAATGGTTAGAATTTTAATTAAACTTTATACACTTTTTGAAACAAAAAAATTACACCCATGCCAGGCAAGTAGGCAACAGGGTAATACTTGTATCACAGTGCCCCTTTCAAGATTTTTCTCCTCTCACAATACCTATTCCTATATGTGGTATCTCGTGCTCCCCAAGCACTGATAACTTTTATCATTCAATGACATAAAAAGTATGCAAGCAAAAACTGTAGAAAAACACTATGTACTACTGTGATGATGCTCAAAGTTTTCAGTACATTTATTGTATAATTTAAGACAAAGATGAAAATAATTATTTTAGGAGTTAAAAATGAAAATGGAAGCTGCAACAAGTTATTTTCTTTAGCATTCTTTACAGTTTAAAAACAGTATTAGAAAAGCTAAAGATTGTATAGAGTTCACATAAAATTATCTCTACACTACTGAGAAACTGGAAAGCTCTGGTAAGTAACTCTCTGTGCCTAACCCACATCCCATCAATTATCTTATGGAGAATACTTTTCTTACAGGGAGGTACACTATCTCTCAAGCTTAAACGAAGGCAAAAAGTCCCAGCTGTGCCATCTGTTGTTTCCTTGGCCACCTGAATCAATAAATCTCTCCTCACAATTAATGGCACTACTCTTAACAAGACATGAATAACTACAAAGTGATGACAGAAGACTATACAGTATGGCTATCTGGTACTAAAAGAGCAAATGTTACACCAGTTTTATTATACAATTATGCTCTTAAGGGCTTCAAATTTCTAAGATTTTGTGTAGTGATTTAGATGTCCACTTTTATTATTGATAAGCTATTAACAGTCGTAACTAATAGTGAACATTAGACTGGAATTCCTTCTTGCTTTTCCTATTCAAATTCTACCAGTCCTTTAAGAAGAATGATCTTATATCTTTCTTAAAACTGTCTCTAATTGTCACAAATCTCTATAATGTCTAATACATTAGCCACTAGCCACATATGGCTATTTAAATAAAATTAAATATAACAAAGTTCAGTTCCTTAATTGCATTAGCCATATTTCAAGTGCTCAAAATCACATGCAGCTAATAGTTACCATATTGGGCAATGCAAATTATACACTATTCCCATTTTCAAAAGTTTTACTGGCCATTGTTGCTATATAATCTGCCCTTTCATTCAACTCCCATACAACTAATTTTCTTTTGATTTTGATAACTTCTACCTAATGACAGCTCTTGCAAAATGGCTTTTAAAAATTTTCCACGTTTGATTTAATTTGTCAACCAAGTCCTTAAAGGACCCTGGTAATGAAGTGCTAAATCTTAATTTTATGTATCAGAACATCTGTAAAGAGGCCCTTGTGTCTATTTGGTGGTCAACACATGACAGGATCATTCAAATCCATACTTATGTTTAACATAACAAATAACATATGCATGCTGGTTTTCATTCAGAATGTATAAATGCTTTCTTTAACATCCTGGTTCTAGCTAGTCATACTGTATACATTCTTATGTTTGGCAGATAGCTAGAGAGAATAACATTACTTTTAAATACACTTTCCTAGGAATTTGCATTTTTTTGTAGTGAGTAGTGCATGGTCTCTATTTTTGTTCAGTTTTAAAGTGATAACCAATGAAAAGACTTCTTATTCCCTCTAGTTCACATTTACGGAATATCGGAAGCTAATACAACATTGAAATACTAAGTGGTGCTAAGGAACTACTAGAATACTATAAACCCCAAGCCACTATCTCTGCATTTAATATAAAAAACTATTAAAAATTGTATGTACACCAAAGGAATGTTTTCTACCATTTAATTTAAAATTTTAAGTAAGTTTTGTGTGTTAAAGCAGAAGACAATTTTCGTGTTGAGTTCTAAAATTATAAATGTTTTAAATTCAAAATATCCCTAAGGACCCATAGAATAGATACTGAAACTGACATCCTTACAGTTTTGTGTTTTTGATTTCAGTAAGGCAATGCAAAGATAACAGGTAAAAGTTGAGCAAATATATTTAGAAACATTTCTATCTTTCTAGAGAATGGAATTTGAAATTTTAATAAAATTCTTGCCTATAAGGTTTGAAGTCTACTTTCAGCACCAATTTAAAAGGAAACATCTCAAACTATAAAGTAAATCAATCAGTATGCACTTTATTTCGAGCCAAGGTTTTACATTAAGACCAACAAAACTAGGGGCAAACTGTTGAGTCATATTTGAGAAATTACATGGTTTCTATTTAGGTTCGGAAAAAGAAGTGTGTTGCCATGGCATAAGACTTTAATTTGAAACCACCCGAAGGTGTTTTTAAGTGTATCCTAAGGATGTTGAAGAGAAAATATACCGTTTCAGAAGTATACACAACTCATGATCACAGTGTAGATCTATTCATGGTGAATAGGTAATGTTCACCTGTTTTCCAAAGGTAGTGAAAAATAGTAAGTCACCAAATACATGTTCAGAATTAGCAAGGAACAGTTAAAAACGACCCAGATTCAAACAGGTTATTTATATCATATTTATCTATAAAGAAGTGACAACACTAAAAAACATACTGAAAACCAGTGTTTTAAACTTTGAATGTGGGACTTAAAAATATTCCATTAACTTGAGATTGCAGTAATTTTTCCTTTTTTACCAAATAGCACTTGGCAATTCTGATATAATTTATAGCTGTATTATTCCTAAAAGGAATATCTACATACCATGGCCTATCAAATATAATCTGCATTTTTCAAATCAATACAAAACTTTATCCATCATTTATACATTTTATATTTATATACTTTTTTAAAAGTTACATTTTATTGCTAAGGAATTTAGAATTCAAATTAAATTTGGACACTTAATATAGTACTTTTCATGACATACTTCCCTTTTTTTTTAAACACCGGAAGCAAATGATTATGAAAATGAGACTGCAACTTAAGGCATTTTAAAAAGAAAAATAATTAGGTGCCATTTAGCATTTTACTTTGAAAGAATATTTTTGTCTTTTTTCACTAGCAGGAGACTAAAACACGAACCTTTTTCATAAATATGACTACAATAATCAGAACACAAAAAACAGGGTTGTCAGCATTGCTTAGATATTTAAAACAAGGGTTAACACTTTCCCACTCACCTAAAAGAAAAATACTTTTGATTACCACTTTATAAACATCAGTCACTGGCCATGTTAAAAGGTCCAGCAAGTAGAATTTGAATTCAGCCACACTAGAGAATGAATACATATATATGCATACACGTGCATATATATATATATTCATTTTATAGATAATGTATTCAATAGGCATTCCCCACAAAATTAATTCATACTTAATTGCCAGCTTTAATAAACACTTGTTCACAGATCATCCATTTGTCTTATGTGCAGTTAGGCAATATCAAACGTTCTGTTATGCTCTCCATCTTCTTCAGAATCATCCTCTGAAGCTGTTGAAAGAACACAGGATGATCAAGAATGATTTTAAGGGGGACGAGAATGGAAGTATAAATATGAAGCCAGCACAGCAATGACTTGTAAAATAAAATCCCAATTTGGTATACTGTTTGGTCAAAATGACAGGTTATGACAGGGTTAGGGTGGTTCAACTGGGGGTAATGCCCATCCACAAGACCCCTACCCCACATCATTTTATGTTTGTTTATATAAAAATGAAAGTATTTAAAAATGTGGTTCAAGAATGTCTTCTAAAAAAGTCTCTGAGATCAATTTGTGTTCATAGTAGCTAATGATATATACACTAGAGAAAAAGTGAACTTAAGGCAAGTGCTCTCACACACCGGAGTAGAATCTGGCTTAATACTGCTGCATGTTAGATGCATCCGATGAGAATGAAAAAAAATGTACATAGAATAATAGGTTATGGGCGTTCTTGCAAATTACATCAAAGCTATGTCCATATAATGCCAAGAAAAAGCTCTAGTCAAAAAAGCTTCATGTAGACATAGCCTATGTTAAAATAATTGGATTTAGTAAAAAAACCTTTCATTGAGATTATTCCTATGCCTCCTCATTGTCAGAAACATCACTTTTCCAACATTTCTGAACTCAGAATCATTAGTGGCTCAACTTTTTAATATAAAACATCCTGGAATGTCTTTAAGAAGGACATAATAAGTACAAAACTACATATTCTGTAAACCGCTCTGCATGTTGAGGAAAATAGACGTTCACTAAAATAAAACATCTAACTAGCGTTTCCCCTATTATTAAGGGCAGAAAGGTTAAACGTATAACACTTCTTGTGTTAGTAACAGACAATTTAAGAGCACCCAGCAAACAGAATCAATAAGAAAATTACACTATACGTATAGAGGAAACTTTACTTTCCATATTTCAGTCTATTTGTTTACCCTGCAAAAATCTTAAATTCATTTTTAGTAAATGGTATCAAATATATACTTAGCTCATGAATGAGTAAATAGTATAGTTAACTTTTATGCTATTATTATGGAGCAGTATCAAGGTAAAAACTAAAATAGCTTTGCAGAGAACTTAATGTTTTCTATTTGATTTACTCCACAGAAGAAAATTCAGTCGGAACCTTTTTTCAGAATGTATTAATACTCTGGTACTTGGGAGTTAACTTGTAGCACCTATGACATCTATCACTCTCAGCTGAGCCTGGGTGGATTTCACCTCCATCATTTTCCTGTCTTTCACAGGACGGGAGTAGACAATGCTAACGTTTAGGAAACTAAATTCTAAATGAGATTTAAAAAAAAAAAAAAAAAAGCTAGGGAAAATGTGCACTGAAACAAATTACTATAATCATATCTGACAAAGTATAAATTATAATTCACAAAAAAAGATCTTTATATTAGAAAACATAATGGAACTGAACCACAAAGGTATAAAGGAAAAAAAGATTTATACCACATGAATTTGTTTTATATTCCACTTGACTCCTTTATATACTATCATTTTCATATATACTATACAAACTAAAATTCTGAAAAATGCATCATATGGTTGTACTTCTAATACTTTTAAGACTTAAAAATAGTACAGAATGACAAAATTCCATGTCTTCAACAATCAAGGAATTAAAAGGTTCTTATGAGGACTAATTCCTTCTTTAACCTTACCTCAAAGGATGCCGAGCTCTCTTTAAAGGTAAAAATGTTATGCCCACTACAGATAAACTTTAGGTATTTTGGAGATGAGTACAGAAGGTAATCAACTGGAGAATATATATTTTAAAATACTTCAAAGAATGTACTGGAATCTGATCACGGAGAGACACTTGCTTTGGGGGGAAAAGTACTAGGTCGGGTAATCTTGAATTCCCAGGTACTATTTCAGAGACACCAATAACTGTGCCCACCTGGTATGAAGCACCTTTGAGACTGTGGGACTTTGAGAAGAGGTTAAGCTGTAGAGATGCCTGTAAAGATTTGTGATTAAGTGCCTTCATATAGGCAGAAGTCCTAATGCTGGAATGTGATGTGAAGAGACTGGAACTGCTGGCAGAGCTGGCTGTCTGTTAAAGGTCTACGAGGACCTGAACAAGGAGCAAAAAACCAAAACCCAAACCTATGGCTTCTGTTAGAGACTCAGAATTAGGACTCTTTCACCCTTGTTTTCCTACAACTATATGTAAACCCAGGGAAAACCTTTTATGATCTAACAGTAAAATTTCATACACACACACACACACACACACACACGCACGCACGCAACATCTAATGGATTAAAAAGTGTGATTTGATTAGCAGTCAAACATGTCTCTTTCATTAAGTGTTAAAATTAAGGTGATCAAAAATAAAATTTAAAATAAAATACTGGTGGTTTAAATTACATCCTTGCATACCTTAAAATTAAAATAATTTAAAAAATGTATGTTTTTAAAAAATGAATGTCAGTTGCCCAGCCCATCTTTCCCAAATCAATTAAGCCTATAAATGAAGCTCTAATTTGATAGATATAGTATATACTTAGGTTTGCTCTGTGGCTGGCTTTAATTTGCAAAAGTAAATTCAACAAGTCTGGGAAGGGGAAATTCCACCTACTTTCGAGATCTTCCATATGTGCCTGAAGAGTTCTTGCAAGGTTAATAAACTAGAAACAATGCAGAAAGAAATACAGTAGTTGAAACGTTACAAATGGATCTAAAGATAGAATCAGTAAAGGAGATTCATTTCTATTTAAAAAGTCAAACATCATTTTAAGCCTTTAAAATAGGGGTCACTCTCCCCCCACATCAAAAATTACAAAACTTAAGGATATATTTTTTAAGTTTTTAAAAAATATTAGTCACATAGAAATCATGTATTAATCATGTAGAAATTGGAAGCAGATACAAAATTTTATCCAATGATATTCCTCTTGCATAAATATAACACTTCAAAAAATTATGAAGAAAAAATAATTAAAAGCTTCACAATTTGGAATCAAATAAATACAATTTTAGTGGTCAATTAAAAAAAAACTAAAAATAGGAATCAATACTTTTCTGCCTAAATTTGATAGCTGTAGGAGTATTACATTTAATTTTGTATTTTAAAAAAATCATAAAAATGACTTGCACTTTAACTTGTATATAGCTTTTACAAACGCATTAATTCAACAGATCTTAATATGCTTTATGTGGTTTATTCATTCTAAAGAGATAAGTCACCGTTTTAGAAATCATTTTATGGCATTAACTAAATTTAGGTACTATAATTCTAAAGCACCCTGAAGTCAAGAGATCTTTGCTCAAATTCTGAATGCTCTTAAATAGTTCATTCTCTTTTCTCTCAATGAAAATAATCTGTCAATTGGCTCACAGGTATAATGGTCACATGATGGTTACAGAAAACGTTTCACCAATTTAGAAGCAGTATTACACACAATCGTTTGATTATTTTTAAAATAGAAACTTTATACCTCACCATAAACTGCTAATTTTTTATCACCAAAATGAACATTTATGTAAAAATGTTGAAAGGATATGTTTATGAACACATTTCAAGATATGAAGTATTCATGTTACAGGAATGAAATGTAAGCAGTCCTAGCCTTTGCTACACAAAATGGGAAAAGCAGCGAAGTATAAACTTCTGCTGGTACACTGAGGCAAACCGTATTATTTACTTGTAAAAACCTAACCAAAAACAAACAAAAAAAGGTAGCCTAAGTGTTAAATTAAGGTAATAGTGTACAGATTAGTAAACACCAAATAGTCCATATCTTAGTTTGTAATATGGACACACTTAAAAATTAGTACATTGGTAATCTTTTACATGACAGTAACAAATTGAAGTTTATCTCCCACATTGTCTTGGTTTTTGGAGTTCAGTTTCAGGTTTTTAAGCTAGTATACTGAGGTGGTTTGTCGTCCCCCCACCCCACCCCCCAATTAAAAAGAGCCTTTTTCCTTAGTGTTTCCAATTATGTTTTCCCTGAGACATATTCCAATTACCTTAAAAAGCTAGAAAATTACTTATTTCTCTAAAATAGCTTTAGGAGAAAATTAGCCTAATTGACATAGAAGGAAGACAGCAATTGCTATTAAATCTACAATATCTTTATTTTTAAGACTCATTTTAATTTAAGAGCTTCCAAAAGGAAACAGAATGTGAACATATAAAACAATCTGCTTCCCAAACAAACACTTGGCATCACACCCTCTCTTTTCCCCCCACGCCAGTATTACTTACTCGGACACGTGTGCTTGGTTCATTTGTATTTCCCATCATATCAGAAAAGCTTTGTTCGCACAAGTGCAATAACACAACTAGGTAGAGACCAGAGCTGATAAACTCATACTCAGCCTTCAAAAGGGAAGCAAACAAGAGAAAAAGAAGAATATGAAGAAAAATTAGTAGACTCGAGACTGATATTCACAGCATACTGATAAACTAGTGGAAATGTATTCATGTCTAGTTCCTAGTAAGAGATAATGGAGCCATCTATTAAATCAGGAATAAAGGCTGCCCTTCATCATTTCATAGATTTTTACTAATGCCAAATAATGAGTCCAAATAAGTGTGTGAATATCTTCTTTAGGCTCATATAGTCTTCCCTTATGTAATGATTTACATAAAGTGGGACTATTAATCAGTTGATGGTAGAATGAATTCTCTAGTTCTCTAAAAAGCTCGTAACAGATTTCTTTGCACAAATAAATGACTATAAATACTTACTTAAAATTACCATTTCATCTACAACTAAATCAATATACTGTATACCTAAAACCTATTCTGATAGGTCAAGTGTTTCTTATGTAATGTGATTAATTTAAAGGCTACAGTAACTACAAAAATGAACTAAAAAAGGAAATAGAGTATCTTTTCCTCAAATAGTTCGATGCCAAACTGTGTTTTTTTTTTGAAGCTAAGACTACAAATCATGAATATACTGTTATTTAAATCGGAATTGTCCTGTAATTTTTATAGACTGTGTTTCCCGGACAATAAGACCTTGCTGGACATTCAGAGCTGCTTGTCCTGCTAGGTCTTATTGTCGGGGAAACAGCAGCAAAGTACCTGTAAGTTGTACCATTTTTTGGCAATTAACTCATCTCTAGTTAAGAATTGTACAGTCTTCGTACCAACTTCAGCAAGTTATCAGATTCTACAGAGTATTCAAGATATTTGAAATTTATTTATTAATTTCTTTAAATGTGTCACTTAATTCGCTTATTTTTTAGTTAAAAGGAAATCATACATACCATAAGATTAAAAAAATGTTAATAGTGGCTTTCCAGTCAAGATGGTGGAGTAGGTAAACACTGGGCTCACCTCCTCTCAGGACCACATCAGTTACAACTAAACTATAGAATAACCATCACTGAGAATTGCCTGAAGTCTAGCTGAACTGGAGCCTTACAACTAAGGGCATATAGAAGAAGCTAGTAAGAATTGTAGGCGGGGCAGAGACACAAAACAGTCTGGTCCCACACCCACCTGTGACCATTACAAATCAGGAAGGATACCTCAGCTGCAGAGGAGGAACATTGTTCCCCCCCACCCCGCCCACCTGGAAGAGCAATGGGTCCCAGTCCCACACCAGGTTCCCTAGCTCAGGGTTCCAGTGCTGGGGAAACAAGTGCCCGTAAGTGCTGGCTGTGAAAACCAGCAGAGACTGTGGCTGAGTGAGATGGAGAGCTGCTGCAGTCCTAGGCGCTCCTCTTAAAGGGCCCGTGCATGGACTTACTTGCTGTTGGATTCACTCGCTCTGAGCTCCAGGGCTGGGCCAGCAGCTCAAAACGCGTCAGGGACATACAGGGAAGAACTGAGGGTAAGGGCTGGAGGGGCAGCTTTCTCCCGGAGGGAGTAGCTGGTGGAAGCCAGTTTCTTTGCTGAGCGCTCCCCCTCCCTGTGTGCTGAAGCAGACAGATGCTATACCTGAGTCTCCATCAAACCGGCTATCACCTTTTGTCTGCCCTGCCCTAGTTATTCTCTGAAACCCTGCCCCAGACAACGTTCTGGCACACAAAGCTGATTCCAGTGGCTTTTCCCTACAAACAACTTGTTAGCGCATGCTGTAGACTTTCATAAAATCTCTCACAGGTTCACAAAACCCAAACAAGCAGCATCTGGCTTTGGCGTGTCCCATATGTCTGGCTTAGCAGCCCTAAGCCCAGCAACAGCAGTAGCCAGCCTTAGTTCGTAGATTGGCCTATCAAGGCACCGCCAAGCCCAGTGCAGGATTACTTTGAGGCTCATGCCAGGTGGCCCCAGGAAGATCACAGGCTGTGGCTAAACTTGGCCTGCAGCGGGTCCCCTCCTAGGAGGCCCCAGGGCTGGCACACCTGGTGGCCAACTTTGGACCAAGCTGGAGCCATCACCAGGCTACTTCCAAGGACAACACAAGCAGAAAGACTGGACAGGCACCAGAGCCCCCGTAAAGTGAACCCTGCTTTGTAGGATCAGCTCTTGCACCACATCAACTCTACTATAGTAATGGCCAGTCCACACAACCAATCCGCCCAAGGGTCAATCCCTCCTACTGACGTGCAACAACAGGGTGGTACACATAACACACACAAGGGACACACCTAGAGTACCCGGCTTGGGTGACAAAGGAGACTGCACCACTGGGTCCCACAGGACACCCACTACATAAAGCCACTCTAAGACTGGGAGGCACAGCAGCCTACCTAACACATAAAAGCAAACACAGGGAGGCAGCCAAAATGAGGAGACAAAGAAACATGTCCCAAATAAAAGAACAAAACCAAGTTCCAGAAAAAGAACTAAACAAATCTGAGACAAGCAATCTACCAGATGCAGAGTTCCAAACACTGGTAATAAGGATGCTCAATGATGTCAGTAAGAACTTCAACAAAGAGATAGGATAACATAAAAATAGAGATAGAATACAAAAAAGAACCAGCCAGAAATAAAGACTACAATAACTGAAATGAAGAATACATTAGTGTGAATCAAAAGCAGATTAGATGAGGGGTGGCCGGATGGCTCAGTTGGTTGGAGCGTGAGCTCTGAACAGTGGGGTTGCTGGTTCGATTCCCACATGGGCCAGTGAGCTGTGCCTCCACAACTAGATTGAAGACAATGAGCTGCTGCTGAGCTTCCAGAGGGGCGGCTGGATGGCTCAGTTGGTTAGAACGTGAGCTCTCAACAAGGTTGCCAGTTCAATTTCCGCATGGGATGGTGGGCTGTGACCCTGCAACTGAAGATTGAAAACAGCGAATGGAATGGGAGCTGAGCTGCGCCCTCCACAGCTAGATTGAAGGACAGCAACTTGGAGGTGATGGGCCCTGGAGAAACCCACTATCCCTCAATATAATTTATTTAAAAAAAAACACTAAAAAAAATGCAGATTATATGAAGCAGAGAATCGAATCAGAGAATTAGAAGGTAGCAAAAACAAAAAACAAAAAACAAAAACCCCAATAAAAACAGCAAAAAAAAAAAGGAGTTTAATGGGTCTCTGGGACATCAAGCGTACCAACATTTGCATCATAGAGGTACCAGAAGAAGAGAGACAGCCAGAAATTGAAAATCGATTTCAAGAAACAATGATGGAAAACTTCCCAAACCTGGCGAAGGAAACAGAAGGAAGTGCAGAGTCCCAACGAGATGAACCCAAAAAGGCCCACACCCAGACACATCATAATTAACATGGCAAAGGTTAAGGACAACGACAGAATCTTAAAAGCAGCAAGAGAAAAGCAGTTAGTTACCTACAAGGGAGCTCCCATAAGACTGTTAGCTGATTTCTCAACGGAAGCTTTGCAGGCCAGAAGGGAGTAGCAGGAAATATTCAAAATGAAGAAAAGCAAGGACCTATAACCAAATTACTCTACCCAGCAAAACTATCATTTAGAATTTAAAGACAGATAAAGAGCTTCCCCGACAAGAAAAAGCTAAAGGAGTTCATCACCACCAAACCAGTATTACAAGGAATGTTAGTTAGAGGGACTTATTTAAGATGAAAAGATAAAATATATTAATAGAATGGAAATAACTACTATATATCTATCAATAATTACTCTGAACGAAAACGGCTTAAATGTTCTAATCAAAGATAGGGTGGCTAAATGGATAAGAAAACAAGGCCCTTACATATGCTACCTACAAGATTCACTTCAGATCAAAGGGCACACACAGACTGAAATGAAAGTAAAGGGACGGGAAAAAGGTATTTCACGAAAACGGAAACAAACACAAAAAAGTCAGGGTAGCAATACTTCCACCAGACAAAATAGACTTTAAAACAAATGCTGTAACAAGAGACAAAGAAGGACCCAGTAATCCCCTTCTGGATATTTATTTGAAGAAACCCAAAATGCTACTTTGAGGGGATAAATGCATCCATATGTGCATGACAGCATTGTTTACAATGGCCAAGATGTGGTGACAGCCTGGGTGTCTGTGGATGGATGAATGGATAAAGAAGAGGTAGTACATATAAACAGTGGAATATTGCACGGCCATGGATGGGATTGGGTTCTTATCATCTGTGGAGGCATGGATAGACCTGGAGGGTATTGTGCTGAGTGCAGTATGCCAAACAAAGAAAGACAGATGCAATGTGATTTCACTTATATGTGGAATCTAAAGTACAAAATAAACCAACAAAACAGAAACAAACTCATAGATACAGAGAACATTTTGATGGTTGCCAGATGGAAGGGGGTTGGGGGAGCATGAAAAAGGGGAAGGGATTAAGTACAAATTGGTTGTTACACAGTAGTCATGAGGATGTAGGGTATAGCATAAAGAATACAGTGAATAGTATTGTAATAACTATGTATAGTGTCAGACGTGTACTATTAGGTTGGTGCAAAACTAATTATGGTTTATAAGATTAAAAATAATTGCAAAAACTGCAATTACTTTCACACCAACCTAATAGATTTATCACTGTGATAGATGTGAGGGGGTTTGGGTACAGGGTGAAGCGTGAAGGGATTGAAAAGTATAAATTGGTAGTTACAAAATAGTCATGGGGTGTGAAGCACATGGGGGCATAAAGACTGTATTATTGGTATATAGTCAATAATATGGTAATAACTATGCATAGTGCCAGGTGGGTACTAGACTAGTCAGGGGGATCACTTGTTAAATTATATAAATGTCTAACTACTATGCTGTACACCTGAAAGTAATATAATATTGAATGTCAAAAATAAATAAATACATAAATAAAGTGTAAAAAAATGTTAATGGTTATTACCTCGAAAAAGATGAAGCCACTGGATAAAGAAATATAAACCATATTAAACTAATCATTTAAAATGAGGGTAGCTGTCAGACCACTAGAATCCATGATTCATAAAGAATAAAGATGTTAAAGGCAGGAAGCTTAATCAAAACTGTCATTTTTACAATGACTCCACCTAACATTTCCTACCACTTCTAAGTTACTTAAGATGTAGATCATTAAAATCCTTGGAGTTAAAACATTCCTGGTTGAACTGAAAAGCCAAACAACACTTTTAAGAGACATGATGGAGCACCCAGAGAAGGGAGAATGGCAGGAGAAAATAATCCTTTGAAACCTACTCTCATTTTGAGAAGACACAAAATAACTTCTTGGCCATAAATCCACCTTTCCATATTTTCCCATTCTTTAAAAAACCAATGCTCAGCTGTCTAGAGAGACTCCTTGGGAATTTTAAAAAATTCCTTGCTTAAAGTGGTATTCTTTATGGACAACTGGCTCATCAGAGAAAAAAACAATAGTTAGTATTAGTGTAGCATTTGTGCTCCATCAACTGCCTAATGGTTCATTCACTAGATCAGTGATTCTTAACCTGGATCTAAAAAATTAGCTTCAAGGAATCTGGGAATCTCTTAAGTTATATACAAATTTTGTTTCTTATACTTCTATTTTGTAAGGCGTGTCCATGGTTTTAATGTGATTTTCAAAGGGTTCCATTATTCCCACGTTTAAAAGGGTGTCCACAAATGATCATATACTACATTATTACATTTATATGAAATATTCAGAACAGGTAAACCCATAAGGACAGAGAGCAGATTGGTGGTTGCCAGGGGATGAGGAAGGGGGTATAGGGAGAAACTGCTTAATGGGTATAGGATTTTCTTTTGGAGAGATGAAAATGTCTTGGAACTAGAGGTGGTGGTTACACAACATTGCAAATGTACTGATACCACTGAAATGTTCACTTTAAATGGTTTTTATGTTTTGTGAATTTCGTTGTCAAAAAAAAGTGGGGATCAATTATTCTTTCATTTAAAAAGTGTTTTTTAAGGATTCATGATTTCTTTCACCACAATATATCTCTTTTTATAACAAATATGCTAAGCACACTTGCATAGTACAGCTCTAGGATCATTCTTGTAATCTCCTTTATCATCTTTTCTTTTTCCCCAAGAGTTTTCCTTTAAGCTCTTCATATTCTAACTATATAATTTAAACATCTCAAAAATTTTTAAAAATTTAAAACTGTCCAAGAAATAAAAATTAGTAATTCATTTATTGGGAAGGAGTTATCAATACACACTGAAATATCTGAGAAATGAAAAAAAAATTTGTAAAAACTTCATATGATAAAAAAACACTAACATTATTCATTATATAAATAACAGCTAGACTGCAATGATACAAATACTAAAGGAAAGAGAAAGAATGTAAACTTGGAATAAAAGATTTCATAAGATTAACTTGGTCAACATAAAGCTGGTGGCAGGAATGGGGAGGGCAGGAAAGGGAACCAGGACAGTAGGAAGAATGTGGGTCAGATATGCATATAAAAATTATTCCTAACATAAAAAATACAGAAATAGGATGTGTTTTATAATCATATTTCAGCACTCAGAGGGATTCAAAACTGAAGACATCTCCGGGGAGATATAGTTGGCATGCCTACTTTGGGACCACCTTCCTAAGTCTTTATTATTTTCAGGTTTATTTATAAAGAATATAATGTATTTTATCTTAATAAATTTAAAACCTGTGACTTGGTTATTTGCCTTTCAGTTATAAAGTTATTATGGGAAAAATTAAAATTAAAAAATTGTAATAGCTAATGCAGTAACAGAGAATTATATTAAGAACATTATTATTATTTTTATTTTAATGCTGGTTTTCTGACCATGATTTAATCGTTTCTTCAAGAGTTGTCCTTTAAGCATAGAACAGACACTTACCAAATTAGGCAAAATATACTAACTTGTTCATTTGCATGAGCTCTATGTAGTTCATGAATATCAAAATCCTCCAGGTTAAGCTGCAACTTCTCTTTACAGAGTTCACAGGTGGTTACAGCCTCTAATGAAGAACCTGGTAAAAATTAAATAATAAACAAAGCTTAGTTTTGCTATGTCTCCACAAAACATTTTTCTTTGTAAATTTTCAGCTTAGAATACAGAAAATCAAAAGGGAGGGAGGGAGGGAGAGTGCATTACGGCGGTATCCTAGTAATGTCTCCTAAAATAGCACCAGCAACAGCTGATGCGCATGTTAGGTCCTACTCTATGGTATTTAAGCCTCAACCCATTATAGCTGTTGTTTTTCCTCCCAGATACTCATACATTCCTGATCAAGGGAAGCTGAGAATGGAACGTCATCTGTACTTCCTACTTCCTCTTTAAGTATTTTGGCAAGATGGCATGAAAACAATGTTTAATAATATATTAGGTTGGTGCAAAAGTAATTGCAGTTTTTACAATTGTTTTTAACCTTTTAAATCGCAATTACTTTTGCACCAACCTAATAGTGTCTCAAACAACTAGCTACATACATTCACCCAGGCCAACATCTGTAAGGCGACAATACTGGGGGTGCCAAGAAAATGTATACACATGACTTGTATTCACCTTTGTTATCAGTATCTATTGCATATTACAATTCTAATAGTTTTTTTCCTTTCTTAAAACATGTATACATTTTTTTGGCACCCTCTGTATATACCTAAGATCTTCTGTGGTTTAAGGAATGCACGATCCCTAGGCTAAGGAGGGTAAAAAAGGAATCCACTTTTGTTCAAATCAAAACAGCTCCTTTCAGCCATAAGAGGAATGACGTCCTGATACATACTACAACACAGATGAACGTTGAAAACATGCTAAGTAAAATAAGGTAAATACAAAAAGGACAAATACTGTATTATTCCATTTATATGAAATACGTGGAATAGGCAAATTCAGAGAGAAGGTAAATCAGAAATTACCAGGGGTTGGGAGGACGGTGTTACTACTTAATGGATACAGAGTTTCCGTTTGGGGTAATGAAAAAGTTTTGGAAACAGATAATAGTGATGTTCATACAACATTGTGGATGCACATGTCGTCACTGAATTGTACACTCAATGATGGCTAAAAGAGCAAATTTTATATGTATTTTACAACAATTTTTTTTGAAAAGCTCCTTCTGTTCCATATTCCTTCAATATGTGGTTACTAAGCTTCTGGTTACAATTAAGTAGGTAGTAGTCTTGTCATATTAAACATGCAGCCCCCACCCCGCCTTTCCTGTGTTTATTTTTAGATAGGGCTTTAAACTGAAAAAAACATTCTAAAAATTAAAGGAAGTCATGTTAACAAGGTAGAGGTTTAAATTTAATTCAACTAATACCTGCTGAGTACTTGTTACGTACCAAGCAATATTAAGAGGTTTTGGAGATTCAGAATGAAAAGAGCCAAGCAGTAACCCCTATCTTCAAAGAGCTCATAAATCTCTTAGAATTAGTGTTACTTAGTAACAGCAATTCTTTAAATAATAAAATTTGGCATAAAGTCCAAGAGAGCAGTAGTAACTTACAAGCATTCTCTAGAAAATAGCTGAAAGGGAAGTGAACGCTATTCTCAGGTAATGTCTTTAGTGTGCTGTAGTCAAATTACATTAAGATATTCACTATATTTCAAGTACATAAATAAAACAGTTGTTTTAGGAGTCTAGCACACATGAAGATGCTGAAATTAAAATGCACCTAGAATACTTTCTTAATTTTTGAAAATTAGTATTGTACCACTGAACTAAATTCAGGATAAGTCTGTATTATGACCTGATGGAAAATATAAAGAATGTAAAAGACATTTAGAAGGCTTTCTCTTATCAGGCATTTCTTAAAACTATTCTCTGATTCAAAAGTAGGAAAACTATGGTGATCACAAAATATGCATAATGAACCTTAGAGATCATTTAATACAATTACCTTATATCATTAGGGCTTCATTTTTCTCTTTCACGGAATGAGTGACGCACAGATTCCAGAAGGTCATATCCAGCTGGGAGGAACTCATTTATTCCTACCTCCTTTAATCCAGGGCTCGTTCCATTATACCCCACCTCAGTACAGGAGGCCCTGACTACATTTGCCTGAACTTGTACTACACTTGTTTCATTCATCTTTGTATATCATTTAACAGTCTGTATACGGCAACTGCTTAATAAATGTTTAAATCACTCTCTACTAGAATGAATCTTCTACCAGACGGGATCTTTATGGTAAGTATGAGAAAGTCTTGTGAAAATTTATCAGGAAGGTTGAGATCTTGAGATCTTTACATTCATTTGACCACATCTTTAAAAAACCCATTTAAGTACTTATCATGTGTCCAGTACTGTGAGAAACTATTTATAAACACCATCTCATTTTACTTCACAACAGCCCTATGAGGTTAAGTATTACTCAATTTTACTCATTGCGGAGCTAAGGCCCAACCCCAGACATACGTAAGAATGTTCAAGAATGGATTTGAGGTATCTACATTTTTTAAAACTCCAATGGGTAATTTTGATCAGTAGCTAAGGGTGAGAACCAATGTTAAAAAACTTAACTCAAGATCGTATAGTTAAGTGTTAGAGCCATTATTCCAATCTAGGCTTGTCTAACTCCAAAGCCAATGTTCTTACACAATACACTGTTTCCCCAGATACACAAACCAATTGCAAACATATCAGAAGATGAGACAAGTTGTTTTTCATTTTGGTAATAGCTAACATTTCTGGGCCCTTACTAAGTGTCCAGAACCATGCTGAGCACTCATTTAAATCTTAACAACACTCCAGGGCAGTGACTAATAAAGCCTGTGAGACTGTCATAATATCATACAGCCAAGAGGCTGATACTGGTGAGATGGTCTGTCCTACAGCTTTGGAATCAGGCTAGATTAAAAAAAATAAAGTAACCCACACACCCCAAGGAAACCCTTGCTACCTGGCTGCAGGAAGACAGTTTCCCAATAGCCTTATTATCTCCAGCTTGAACAGATTACCTGCCTCCTCCAACAGATGATTAAAATTAAAATTAATGGCATCATGCCTCACAACCTATTTGCCTATGTCACCAAGGTATTATTATCAGACCATCAATCTCACACAATTATATAGATTTATTAATCTGATCTAATTTCCCACCTTTCTCACCCTACTAGTTACTTCACTATGTCCTCTGGTAACCATGGTCTAACATAATTAAATTCTTCTCATAACCAATCTCGTTTGAATGATCTCTTCAACTTCGTGCCTGAACCACAGTACCCATTAGTGATACATATTCTTCTGCAGCCATTTCCCCCCCCCAACCCCTTATACCCCAGAACCAAGAAGTGGGGATAGATGCCCCCCACACTTTCATCAACTGAGATAACCGGCCACTCCCACCTATTGCTGTTTTGAAACTCCAAGTTTCTTCTCATTCATTAATGACCTTAACATCTGGCTATATTTTTTACCAACTTATTCCTGGCTATTTCAACATCCACATAGACCATTCACTTTTGATTCTGATTTCCTCAAAATCCTTGCTTCTAATATCATCCTTCCCCACTCAGCTATCCACTCTATGGTCATACTCTTGACATTGTTATCAGTTTACTGCACTACTCTCCTACATCTGTATCTTAAGCATCCTCTCCTCCTGTGTACCTACAATTGTTCATCACTCTAGCTCACCTACTCTGGCAATTGTCTTTAATGTCAACGAGACTCAAAAATACCCTACTCCTTTCTCACTACTCACTTGTTGATGTACTTACTCCCCACTCCTGATTTTAATTTCCATGATCATAATTATGTCTTTACAAATACCTTTAACTCCCTTCATTATATCTGTCTGGTAAAGGTCCCAACCCCACTGAACTGAGACCCATCCATGGCTATACCCAAGCACCTAAAAACTGCTTCTAAAATGTACATGTATCTCATTTTTAAGCAACATTCATGGTCACTGATTTTTATGAACACTAGTATTTCCTGAAAACATCTTAGAATGTTATTTCCTCCCCACACACTAAATCTCTTAAAACTGTCCCCTAATCAGTTAAAGATGTTACTTCCCTTTACTAAGAAAACAGAAACAATTATATTGACATCTTCTCACCAAAGCAACAAACCGATCAACATCCATATCAACATTAGCCTTCTTGAAATGAAGTACCCTTTTTCCTACTAAAGGCTACTCTACTTGTACTCTGGATCCCATCCTTCCCTTTCCTTTTCATAATGTTTTTCTCTCCATTGTTATTTGTTAAAATTTTTTTAAATGCACTAAAATCTATCTTAAAATAAAACAAAAACATGTCCCATGACTCCATATAACCCTCCAACTCCTTATATCTCCTATCTCCCCGACAATACAGATTATTCAAAGAGGGGTTGGTCTATGTTTCCCCTCTGACCTCATTTTCTCTCCTCAGTCCAATCTAGTCATGCTCTGACCCCCACACTCCACTGAGACAAGGTATCTAGGACATTCATGCTACCAAACCCAACTGTCATTTCTTTGTTCTTATAATACGTTCTTCTTTTGGCCTTATATAACACTCCATTTTCTTAGTCTTCTTCTTACCAAACTGAGTTTCCTCCTCAAAATCTTCTCTGTACCCACTAAACATCTGGCTGCCCCAGGGCTCTGTCCTGGGCTCATTTCTTCAATATCTACTCTTGCTCTATTCCCAAAGCTTAAAATATTACTTATGTACTCATGAGTCCCCAAACTGCAATTTTTAGTGCTGGTACCCCCTGAAATACCAGGCTTGTCTAGCTAACTGCCTAGCTGACAATTCCATATGGTTATCTAATAAGCAGTTCATATGTATTTCCAAAATAGAACTCTTGATTTCTTGTGCCAAACTTATTCCATTCCCAGTCTTATTTCAGTAAATGACCCTACCATTTACTTAGTTGTTCATGGCAAAAATACGAGTTTCCCTGATTGTTCTTCCTCCTTTATTCCACATACAATCCATTGACAAGTCTTACAGAATCTATCTCCAAAAACACACCTGAATCCATACATTTCCTCCTCCTCCACCACCACCGCCACCACCACGACACCACCTCTTGTAAGATAGATTTCTGGTTGGCCACAAGAGATTCCTGGTTGGCCTCCTGCTTCTACTCTTGGCCCGCTAACATCCAATCACCACAGAACAGCCAAAATATAAGTAAGATCTTTTCATTTCCCTGCCCTTCAGATAAAAATGTTAAGCTTCAGACATTAGCTCTAAAAGTCTTGAATGAGGTAGTCTCTGCTAACCTCTCATTCCAACAGCATTATCCCTTTCCTTGCCCACAAATTATAGTCTAGACACACCAACATTCATTCAGTTCTAAGTCATTCCCACCTTCAAGTCTTTGGACTTGAGGTTGTTCCCTCTGTTGGAATGCTCTTGCCCTCATTCTTGATTAGTTGGCCCCTCTCCGTTCAGTTTAAATGTCCTTACCTCAACAAGGCATTCCTCTAATACCCAATACAACCACCACAAGTGCAAGTGTCTTGTTTATCAATCTATATCTCACATCTAGAACTGTGCCTGGCTCCCTAACAGGCATTCAATAAACAAATACATCCCTACAGTAAACTTATTATTACTGCACAACAATAGACTATTAGACAACAGCATTAGAAACAATCTTTCTCAAGCACACATAGCTGGTACATATAAGTATGTTTCTTTGACTCAAAGGGATCTTACGTGATATAAGGGCCACCAACGATAACAAATTAGTTTCATTATACCTATGAAGAAGTAAATACTTTGTTGTGTAAATGGAATATAAGAAACACTACTATAAATTTATGAATCAAGACTAATGCTCTTTAATGTTTTGCTTCAAAAAATGATCAAGAATCAAGACACTTCTAATTTGAGTATAAATTTGACAATCAATAAATTATAACCAGATTTGTTAATTAAAATGTATACATATGTGCATCTCTTGGAAAAATTGTGAAAACAAAATACACAAAAGGGTAAATCTTACCAGAGTTAATTTTGGCCTGTAACCACTTTTTCATGCACTCTTGGTGGACATACTGCAAACTTCCTGTGCACTTGCATGGCTCTATCAGCAAGTTAGATGATGATGCAGCTGCCATCTGACAAATTCTACATAAGTCACCTTCTTCTTCTTCAGAGTCCTCTAAAAGAAGGCTGGAAAAGAAGGGGCATTTCGTAAACAGAGCCATCATAACTCATTTGGTTGATCACTTCCAGTCATACATAATCCCAAATAATATCTCTATTATTATTTCTACTCACGCTCTCTGGGGGGAAAAAAGCAAATGATAAACAGCAACCACCACAAAAAAAACCATTACAATGAGAATGACAATTATAATAAATATCTTAAAGGGACAATAACCCATACAATTATATGGGTTCCTAATGAATTCAACAATAGATGTGTAGAAAGAGGAATAGATATACAGCTGTTAGGTAACTTTCACGTCTTGGCTTAACCAGAGGTACGATCTCAAGTATAAATATTTATGTTTTACCTTTAGATTTAACTTTCTTTGGTTCATAGTTTCAACTATTTTTTATTTCGGAAATTCAATTATTTTACACTCTTACTATAGTAGTCCCCCCTTATCTGCGAGGAATACCTTCCAAGACCTCTAGTGGATACTTGAAATTGCGAATAATATCAAACTCTCTCTGTATTTTTTCCTATACATACATACCTGTGATAAAGTTTAATTTATAAATTAGGCATAGTGAGAGATTAATAAAACAGAACTATAACAATACTTTGTAATAAAAGTTATATGACTATGGTCTCTTTCTCAAAATAGCTTATTGTACACTTAAGTGCAGGGTGAATATGCTGGACAAAGGGATGATTTCCAGTATATTCACCAAGGGAGGATGGAGCTACATGGCATGAGATTTCATCATGCTACTCAGAAAAGAGCCCAAAACTGATGAATTGTTCATTTCTGGAATTTTCCATTTAATATTTTCAGACTGAAGCTGACCACAGGTAACTGAAAAACCACAAAAAATGAAACCTCAGATAAGGGGGGAACCACTATAATTTAAATGCAGAGTGCCTTAAAATCATCACGGATAAGCAAAAGATGCAATAACGCTATTAACACACAAACGATATGGCAAAATAATTAAAAAATGCTGCATTTTAAACTACCTAACCAGACAGGGTGGTGCTGCTTAATTTGTTTCTCTCTATAAATCACTAAAGTTAATACTTTGCCCTCAGCTTACACCACTGCACTCAAAGTAACCTAACTTTGAGCACAAGAAATATAATAGTTAACTACATTCTTCAGTAGACAGCTTGCAATCAGAGGGAGTTGCTACAGTAACATCAAAGGTAATACTATCAGGGCAGAGTAAATTTTTCTCCAAGAAGGAAAACCTGCAAATTTTAAAAGCAGGAGAATTGTGCTTGCTTCGGCAGCACATATACTAAAAGCAGGAGAATAGTCATGTGGTATAATTTGTCCTATATAAGGAAAAATGGAAATACCAGGGAGGCCAAAAAAGTGTACACATTTTAAGAGATGTTATCTACATATTACTTTTCGAAGTTGAATTGAATTATAGTACCCATGTGTAGTATGACATTCTCTCAAAAAATGACATTAATCAAATGAATGCTAGCGTCATTCACTGTATTACAATTTTAATAGTTTCCTTTCTTAAAATGTGTGTCCATGTTTTTGGGACTCGCTGTATAGCAGCCCAGTGCCCAACATCTCAGAAAGCGTGTGAAGCTCCTTTTATCCCCAGAATTAGGTTTGAATGCCTTCTTAAATCTAAAACAAAAATCTAAAATGATATAACAGCTATACTCCCCCAAATTCCATTACATCAGGCCTTTATGAACAAGAAAAAATAGCACGGAACACCCCACCTTAACTTTACATAGTCTTTTCTTCCTACAAATATATTTTACATGTACTACTCTATCCCATTTTAACATTAGAATTTACTGGGTGAAAAAACTAAGCAACTGTACTAAAATGCAAAATTAATCAAGTTAGGAATAAAACCTCTGATCTTTCACCTTTTCACTTTTACCAGAGATTTGTAAGCAATCTTCAACTCTAAAAAAGATTTCATTTATATAAAAAGATTCTACGTCCTGAATTTAAACTGGTCTACCAAATAGTCACAACACATAAAGAATATTCAGTATATACCTGGACTTCAAAAACAAAATAAACAAATTATGCAAATGATTTTACTTCATTCCAAAAAAGATTTGAGGTGAGAATTACAAGTAAATAAATCATCTTAGTAAAGTCTAAAACAGATTGTCTTGATAAGCCATGACCACTTGGACCCCCTTAACAATCCCATTTAAGTATTTTAGCTATATTTTATAAAAATCTTAAAAAGAATCCCATGTAACACTACTTAACCAAGGAATAGAGTAAGAGATTAAGATTTTTGACTTTGCATACATCTTTATCCAAAGCTGGTTAAAAATAATCTTTAGATTATCTCTTGATGCAATCTATGTCCCAGTGCCTACCTCTGCTGTTACTTCTCATCCATTTTCTGTCTAAGAGGTAGTATCAAAACTAACATCTTACTGTAAATTTCAAGGGAAAAAATTTTAGATATCAATGTTTAAGAAGCCATGTAAGAAATAAAGACTTCTTTCTCTAATCAGCTCTTGTTTTACGGGCTTAATAGGTATTCAAATTTACCTCTCTTTTATTTTCTGCAGTCTTTCTGGGTCTCTTGAAGGTGCACTTTTAGTTTTATCACTTTTTCCATCAGATGAACTCCAACCTGAAGGAATAATATCTACAGTGATCATGACATTGTCAGTCAAATTATTTCCAAGTGCTGGGGGGACTGCAAATCGGAATAAGGAACCAGGAAGGATCCCGGTTATTCCTGTGTTTCGCCCACTGTGCGCCGACTCTGATGTGGAGCCACCGGTGGCAGCACTGCTCGATGCTGTAGGTGCTTGTGTTCTGCTGGCAGCAGCCCCAAGGGGATCACTCTGTGCTTCGAGGTGAACCACTTCATTTGATTCTCTTCTAAAAATATGATGAGATCTAGGTGGTATATCAGAGGTAGGTATCCTTGAAGATTCATCTCGTCCCTCACGCCTCCTTCTAGAGAACAAAGGTGTGCATCTATTTCTAAGTGAGGAAGATAACCAGGGTCCTGTATTTCTACCTTCAGATTCTTGGTTAAAATTTTCCGAATCTGGCTCAGAGCTATGATTTTGGCTAAGAGATGACAAACCCCATCTTCGCCTAAGAAATCGAAATCCCTGAGAAGCTTCAGATGACCTACTATCGGGAACATCAGAAGTTGATGCTGCATTGCTACGAGACTGTGAAGCTGTCAAGATTCTTGGAGAAATGTAAGAATTTTCAGAACTCAATGATCTTGTATTTAAGGATTCCTGACTAGACCTTCGTGAAAAAAAAGTAGATGACATACTAGAAGCTATACGTGACAGCAATCTCCTGGTCGTACGTCTACCTTCATTGTCAGAAGAGTCTTGAAATGATCTTTGAGATGAACCAACCCTATCTGAATTGCTTATGGTGGAGGTGTCATCTCTATTTGAAATATAAGAAAATCCAGGCTCTGCACTGCTTTGAGGAGATTCCACTTCCCTTGGAGAAAAATTTGATCTTAAAGAACTTCTACTCGAGTCCCTAGAACATGGTATGTTCTGATGTTCAGAAGGCATTTGGTGATTTGTGGATGATGTATTTAATTGTAAAGTGCTCACTGAGTTCTCTTTTGGTCTTGCTCCCTGTGAATATGAAGAAGGAACTCTGTCTTGAACATCTGTTTTTGAAAGAAAGGAAAAATAACCAATTATGTGAAATAATTCTACTATTATTAAATTTGCATGTATTACCTACTAATTAGTGTCAAAATGAAACACTGGATTCAAACGGAATACTGCTACTACAACTACACAGCTTACCTATTATTATAGTTAAGCATAAATGTACTTTTCTTTCTATACCTTTGAAAAAATCCAGTACTGCTGTATAACATCAATACTACAAACTCAAAAGAAATGAGTTTATGAGAGGCAAATATCAATATACCAACTTGAGGAAGATAGAACAGTTGAATTTGTTGATCAGAAATTGATATGGTAGAATATTTAAACAGATAAGAAATTTTAAATGGGCTAAATAATTCAATGTAAATACTCTTGTAACAAATAAAAGCAAAATAACACTAGGGAGACAGGGTTTTGTACATTTTTCTTACTCTGCAATAAGTATAAAAGCCATTTCATACAAATATTATCACACTTGAGATTTTATGGCAAACCTTGCAGCTAAAAATTTCTCCAATCTTTTTTTTTCTTTCAAGGTAACAAGTGATTCTTATCCCTGGTTACTTATCAAACATACCTTTGCTTTTTAATATTGGCTGAGAGCTATGAGTTTAATAATAGAGCCCTGACAACTGCAATTTTAAAAGTAAACCACTGGTAAAAAACAAACAAACAAACAAACCAAAAAACCAACCCATACTAACAAACAAGAAGTACACCATTGGTGGTTCTAAATTTCAAATGGGATGAGACTTAGCAGTCCTTTATAAAGAATACTCATCCACACACCTAGTCTAAGAGCTACATTGCTAACTGAGCTAACACATGCAGTCTCATAAAAGGATAAACTGTTAGGGGTAAATCTATTCTATCCTGTACTTTTACACCCCCAAACCTAGAAGCTATTAATACTAGCCAATAAAGCTCCTGCATGCAAAGCCAAGCAAATAAATAGATGTTTTCATTTGTCTTAAATAAAGCAAAGGACTGCACCAATGTTTATTTAAAATAAAACCTTTAAAAACAAATGCATTTTCTATGTAAATCTAACTCCACTTTGCCTGCTATATTTGTCTACTTCAATTAGTACTTTTTGTCTTCAGTTACTTAGTACTATTGTTTTATGGTCTTTATTTTTCAAAAGCTTATGTACACTGACAAATGATGTGGGCCTTTATTTCAATTGAATGAAAATAAAAGTGTGTCTGTGTTTAATGAAAGTAATTCTAAATTATGTCTTAAAGTGGTGATTTCAAGCTTTAGTTCAAATTTAACGATAAGTAGTTACTTATTACACTACATAAGGCAATTTATACTGGAGTATACAAGAATTATTTAGTGTACTTTACAACATATACCTTCTTAAAAGAAAAAAAATCCAAGTAAACATTTATCAGCAGACAGAATCTGGATATCCATGCACATCTATTTTAAACTGTTTACATTTTTAAAAGCAAAACAAATAAGGTACTAGGAAACATATTAAGCTTTTTTGAAATTTTCGTAAGATTCACTTCATTTATTCTTTTGCACTGTGATTTTAGTGATATACATAAATGGGAAAATATAACATTAGATAAGTTACATATAACAATACAGTTTATACATACATGACGAAGTTGTAAAATCACCACTCCGGTGACTATAATCCATAAGATTACTAATGGAGGAATCTGCTCTCCTTTCTAAATCTCTCCTCTCTCTCATTAAGTCAGATCCAAATGATCCAAGTACCATTGATGAAGATCTGGGAACTTGACTATGCCTCCAAGAAGAATCTTAAAATAATCAAACAAGTTTTAATTCAGAGAAAGCTTTCAGGTTTCTGATGAAAACAAATCTTCGGTATTATACACTGACTTATAAAAGGAATCCCCAGTTACATAGTTGCAATCACAAACAAAATTTAGCAAAACATAAAATTTTTCACTAATGAACTCATCACTTACTTCCTACTCAAACACATTCTCCTGTAACACAAATCTATGCCCGTCCATGATGCCAACGTCTCAGTCATTCTCTAGAACACCTGACTGTACAATGTAAGCACGATGTAAATGATTACAGAACAAAATGCAATGCAAAGCTTGCCAAAGATGCAAAATTTCATGAAATCAATGAAAGTGATGTTGAAAACCAGCCAAAATCAAAATGAAAGCCATCTTGTAATGGAAGCTGTTGTACTGTAGGTTACGTAATACTAGTATTTATCAGAAATATTGTCATTGCCACATTTGGTTCATGCCTATTCTAAGAATTAAGGCATCGTTGCAATTATAATCTAAATTTTGTTAGATATTTCATTTAAAAATAAATTTAAAAATTAAAGTCTAAAAACTTCCCCCCCCTTGCTACTTCCCTTGAAATTTTTGTTCTTCCTCTCCTAGTCCCAATAGCCTTAATAATTTCTCTTCATTAAGGAAAATGGCCCAGGGTTATTTAATGCTATGCCTTTAGAGAGCAGAGGAGAACAAAAATCTTTGCACAGTGGTGTTTGTCTACAAAGTTGAGGTCAGTCTGCTCTTACCCATCACACTACTCTTAATATCCTTCAGATGGGCAGTGTCTTTCCCATGGCGGTCCTGCCTATTAAAATAGAAAGGAATCGCTTACACTAATTCAACTGGTAATACATATGCATTTTAAGAATTTTATCTCCAATTGTGTCATCACAAGTTCTGTCTCACCTTAAAACTATTTCAGGCACTGGCTAGTGTTTCATTTAAAGAGTGTAAGTGAGGAGGGAGCCTCCTGCCTTCTCAACAAAGGATCTTTTCAATTTTTGCAACAAATGTGTCTGTGAGTACAAAATACCAAACATAAAGCTTTACGGATAAGCCATCTAAATCCGAGAATGGTTAAATGACTTGTCCAATGCCACAGCTAGAGGGCTAGAATCATGGCTTTCTGAACTCCTAGTACAATGCCACCAACTATTTTTTAACTAAAGAATTTCTATATTTTCTGAAAATAAATATATTACTACAATGTTTATCATTTACAAAAGATATGCCTTAAAATATTTTTAATCTACTTCAGAAAAATTGGCTTTCCTAGTAACAATTTAAAAATTTATCTCCCATGCCACTTTTACCAATTTGATCCCCATACATTATCAGTTACTCCAATCAATTAACATTTGCAAATATCCTGTTTGTATAAAACATTTGTATGAAATTTAGAACAAAAATTCAAAATGGAGAGTCAATTTCAGTTCTAGCACTAATTTAAAGTAGGATGTTGGAAACTCCATTACATTTCTGATTCACTGCCTTACGTGTGCTCTACTTGCTTTTCCCATGTCTTGGGAAAAGGGCTTTAGTCCAAAATACACATATAATGACTCATAAACAAATTTAATTGTTACCTGATACTGCATTTAATTCATGTCCAACATTTCTCCCTGCTGAGGTAGATGTACAGTTTGTACAGGAAAGTTTAGGTCTTTTTGAATCGTGATCCCGTTGCTGGTTTTGTGATCTCGAGCGTGCTCCCTGAGTTATCTCAGACTCACTATACCATGTAGACTGAAATGGAGATGCAGATGCAGATGGAGACTATAAATTTAAAAAAAAAAAATGTAAAGAACAAATTGTTTGCATTCAATATTAAATTTAATCTACAACACTCTAATACATTCCCAAAGGACCAGTCATTCCTCACATACACAATTTTTTCTACCATGCAGATTTTTCAATCTTTCTTCCCTCCTACCCACTTGTCCCTTTACTTCATACTGCAATTGTATTTTGTTGAGTGAAAAATCTGCTTTAGATTAAGTCTTCTGTATAACTGTATATAAACATCTTTTGTTAGGAAACACTGAAGAGTAAAAACTTTATTCATTTTGTTTTCCCAGTTTAACTTTTCAACATTCTGAGGAACCTGTTTCCTGTACTTAGAGGTGGACAAAATAGCAAGAAAGGCACTAAAATATAAACTGATTGTGAATACTCTACTATAAAAATACAATTTTTCAAGTAATAAAACATTTATCCTGACTCTAATGTTCATTTGTAGAAATATAATCCTATAACACTATAAACAGTATGTTTTAAAAGAAATCTAAATATCTGGAATTTCTTCATCAATGAAGCAAGTTACAGCTAAAACAAGTACATATTTTAAAACTCTTAGCTCAAGGTTTTCTCTATTACAATAATGTACAAATATACATACACAAAATAAAACACAAAACAGAAAAATCACTCACAATGTATAAATTATTTTATTTCTCCCTAACTCTTTAATTGGCTAAGCAGTGTACCCAATGTAATGCACCACAAGGAAAAGGATAGCTGTCTCCTTAAAAATATAGGTTTAAGTAAGAATACATTTCAACCCAATTACTGAAATTGTCCTTTTATTTTAACAAGTTTCCTTCATTGCAAAGTTCTTATCTGGAGAGAAAGGCAGGCAGGCACACACACACGCACGCACGCACGCACACACACAGATACATTTGACATACAATCCTAAATTGCTTGGAGACACCTAAGACTAAAATAAAAGTAATTTCTAGGGAATAAAGGGAAAACATTTAAAAAATAATTTTAACATGTATGTGCAGTTGATTTTATTAAAGAATATTAAAAGCAAACAATGTTCTTACAAGTGTTATATTTCTTGACAAAGTTAAAAATGGAATGTATCATGAACCATAAATTCAGTCTGTTAATCTAACATTCAGTTGATAAATGTTAAGAAACCAAATAATGTGCTCCATCTAAGAGTTCTAGAGTACAGATAACAAGTAAATAAATAATTATAATATAAATAAGACTAACAGGAGGTATGTTTAAAGTTTTACAGAAAAGAGCCTGAAGAAATCACGTGAGGATTCATAGAAGGTGGTAAGAGTTCACTGGGCAGGCAAATGAGGAAGGAGATTATATAACAGATAACACAACAGGATGTATTAACCACCCTACGATGGAAATTGTTCTGTAGCATTAATACTTACTTGATCTTCTAATATGCTTCAATTATGAGAAGCATACTGCATGCGTTAAGGGAACTTTACAGATAAACTGCACACATACAGAAAAGAGGAGGATTTAAAGCTGAAAAAGTAGGAACAGGCTACATCAGGATTTTATCCATCCCTTGCCCAGAGAATATTTTGCTAATTGAATGTGGCACTCTTCACCTTAGCACAAACTTGGTTTCACAAGCCTTCTGCACCACGTACTCCAGAGCCTCAATCATTGAAATGGAATAGCACAAGAGATGAAACTCATTAGATCATTCAAAACCAAACCATTTTCCGTGCCATTATCAGGGTATTAGGAAAATTACCCTGCATGACAATGATTTAATACATCTGGATTTCAGAGACCAAAGTAAAAAATGTTTAAAATTTAGAAAGAATTGCCACTTTTAACGAGGAAATCTAAAATAGCAAATACCATCTAATCTTGTCCCCAATTTTTTTAAAAGGGCATTTTGTGTGCTCATAAAACACGAAGGATATAACAGAATAAAAGACTTTTAAATTGAATACATTTTATTTGTACAAAATCCATAACTTGTCGTTATTTTTCTCATTTTGCATGGACTAAACAAATTGCTACTGAATAGTACTTCTGCAAATAAATATTATTTTTGGTAACTATTCAAGGAGAATATAGCATCAGATCAACTACTTTTTATAAAGATCCTTAGAGCATTGTGAAAGGTATAAGGGTAGAATAAACAGAGAGTAGAAAACTCAACTACGAAGTCACTGGAATAGCAAGAAGTAAGTTCTTACAATAAAAGTAATAGAAACAGAGCAATTATGAAAGGTAAAAATTCAAATTTAGAGACAATGTGAGAAATAAACAGTAAGTTTAAAATCAGTTTCCTAGCATTGGCTACTTGTGAGATAAAGAAACACTCACTACAAAGGAAACAATTTTCATGACCAACTCTAAAAGGTAGCAACCTATATGTCATCACAGAGACAAAAATGCTTGTTAATATCAGTATATGGAAAAGAAAAACAAAACTTTTTCTGCTGGCTTAAATTCACAATCAAACCTTTTCCTGATCCACTGTTCAAATATCCTGTCTGAAGAAATTAGTTTTTTTTTCCGTTCTGAATTCTTTTAACAATAAAGTATGAGAATCATTTAACAATATACTATCTTATCTATTCCACTGTCTAGAACTACTGGTGGCCAAATAAAATCAGGGAATAAGTCTGTCTGCAAAATATACTGCTTTGTAGATAACAGGTGGTTTTGGATTGGGCAGAGGACATGAATAGACAATTCTCCAAAGACATACAGATGACCAAATGACATATGAAAAGATGCTCAACTTCACCAATCATCAGGGAAATGCAAATCTAAACTGCAAAGAGGTATCACCTCACAGCTGTCAGAATGGTTATATCAAAAAGTCAACAAATAACTAGCTTGGCAAGCATGTGGAGAAAAGGGAACTCTTGTGCACCGCTGGTGGGAATGAAAACTGGCACAGCCACTGTGAAAAACAGTGTGGCGGTTCCTAAAAGGTTAAAAAATATTACCTTATAACCCAGTAATTCCACTTCTGGGTATTTATCTGAAGAAATCCAAAACACTAATTCAAAAAGGTATATGCACCCTTACGTTCACTGCAGCGCTATTAACAACAGCCAAGATATGGAAGCAACTTAGGTGTCCATCGACAGGTGAATGGAAAAAGATGTGATGTATACATACACACACACACACACACACAGGAATATTATTCAGCAATAAAATGAACGAAATCTTGCCATTTGCAACAACATGGATGGACCCATCCTATTATGCTAAGTAAAATAAGACAAATACCCTATGCTTTCACTTACATGTGGAATCTAAAAAAAAAAAAAAAAAAAAAAAAGAAACAAGTGAACAAACAAAACAAAAACAGATTCACAGAAACAGAGATCAAACTGACAGTTGCCAGAGGGGGGTGGGGGGTGATGCGTGGAAAAGGTGAACGGGAATATAGTCAGTAATAGTGATAATTTTGCATGGTGACAGATAATTACTAGATTTACTGTGGTAATCACATCATAAGGTATAAAAATGTCGAGTCACTAGCTGATACACCTAAAACTATTATAATATTGTATACCAACTATACTTGAATTAAAAAAAAATGTTTTAAGTATTAGGTTGGTGCAAAAGTAACTGAGGTTTTTACAACTATTTTCTTTTATTATTTTATTTTATTTTGGAAGGGGAACAGGACTTTACTGGGGAACAGTGTGTACTTCCAGGCCTTTTTTCCAAGTCGTTTCAATCTTAGTTGTGGAGGGTGCCGTTCAGCTTCAAGTTGTTGTCCTTTCAGTCTTAGTTGTGGAAGGCACAGCTCAGCTCCAGGTCCAGTTGCCGTCGCTAGTTGCAGGGGGCACTGCCCACCATCCCCTGCGGGAGTTGAACCGGCAACCTTGTGGTTGAGAGGACACGCTCCAACCGAGCCATCAGGGAGTTCAGCAGCAGCTCAGCTCAAGGTGCCGTGTTCAATCTTAGTTGCAGGGGACAGAGCCCACCATCCCTTGAGGAACTCGAGGACTTGAACCAGCAACCTTGTGGTTGAGAACCCACTGGCCCATGTGGGAATCGAACCGGCAGCCTTCGGAGTTAGGAGCACAGAGCTCCAACCGCCTGACCCACCGGGCCAGGCCCTACAATTATTTTTAACCTTTTAAACCACAATTACTTTTGCATCAACCTAATAGCTTTAGGGTCATTTTCACTTTTTGTCTATCATGAATAATGCTGCTATCAATATTCATATTCAAGATCTTGGGTCAAAGTGATGGGTCATACACAGTAACTCAAAGTTTTAACTTTTGGAAGAATTACTAAACTTTTTTCCAAAGTGGCTGTACCAGTTAACAATCCCATTAGCAATGTATGAGGGTTCCAATTTCTTCACAACCTACCAACTCTTGTTCTTGTTTTTATTTTAACCAATTCATGGGTACAAAGTGGTATCTCACTGTAGTGTGTATTTGCATTTCCCTAATGGCTGATGACGTTGAGCATCTTTTCATGTGTTTATTGTCCATTTGCATATATGTGCAGACATGTCTATTCAGGTCCTTTCACCATTTTAAAGTGAGTTGTCTTTATAGTTAGGATGTAAGAATTCATTGTATTTTCACTCTTCATGGTATCCTTTGACAAAGTTTTTTAATTCATTAAGTCCAATTAATCTTTCTGCATTTGTCATCTACAGACTATAAACATACATATGAAAATAAAAAGCAAATACAAAGTTATTAAATTTCAACTCAAGTTTCATGGAGTTCTTTCTCATTTTCACTAAATTTCCAGTCTACACAGAATGGGTAACAGATTTGGCTCCTGGGGTAAACATTTTCCATGAATTACTTTCAACTCAAAAGGCTGTCTGGTATAAAAAAGGCGAATTGTATGGTATGCAAATTATAACTCAATAAAAGGAGGGGGCTACTTAATAGCCCAAAGTAGGTGAAGTACTACAGTGTATATCTGAGAAATCATATATAAATAAAACAGTTTGAAAACTTAATAGCTATAAATGTTGTATCCACATGGAACAAAAGGGAATATCCCCAATTTTCTATAACTAACAGGCATCCATTTTTCATTTCAGATTATTTATTTTTATCTTCATAATACTTATTTAAGCTACCCTTCCAACAAGAGGTTTACTGGAAGGATAGTCAATGAAATCATTATTCATTTACTATTAGTATATGAATCGGTTTTGCATTCAGAAAATTATTATTTCTAAGTTGGTTTAAGAGTCTCATGTTCTATCGACTGAGCTAGCTGGGAGACTATTTCTAAATTGGTTTAAAAAATATTCCCAAAACAAATGCCCTTAAAACAGTGCAGTAAAAAAGAACGTTAATGAGAAAATACTGGCAAGTCATACATCTAATAAGGAACTTGTATCTAGAATATATAAAATTATAAACTCTTCCAACTCATAAATTGAATCAATAATTAGTAATCTTCCACAGCAGAAAACACCAGGCACACATGGGTTCACTGGTGTATTCTACCAAACATTTAAGGAAGAAGTTATACCAATTCTCTACAAACTCTTTCAAAGGGATAGAAACAGGGAAAATACTTCCTAACTCATTCTATGAGGAGAGCATTACCCTAATACCAAAACCAGACAAAGATGTAACAATAACAAAACAAACAAAAAAGACTACAAACCAGTATCTCCCATGAAGATACACGCAAAAACCCTCAAGAAAATATTAGCAAACCGAATCCAAAAAAAAAGTATAAAAAGAATTATACACCATGATGACCAAGTGGGATTTAACCCAGGTATGTAAGGCTGGTCAACATCTGAAAATCAATTTAGTCTATCAATAAGCTAAAGAAACAAGACCACATGACTATATTATAGATGAAGATAAGGCATCTGATAAAATCCAATGCCCCTTTTATGATAAAAACTCTCAGCAAACTAAAAATAGAGGGTAACTTCCTCAATTTGATAAAGAATAGAACAGCTAACATACTTAATATTGAGAAACTCGGAGCTTTCCCACTAAGATCAGGTACAAGGAAAGGATGTCTCCTCTTACTCCTTTTCTATTTTAAAAAGACATAATTGAAATATAACATTATGTTACTTTCAGGTGTACAACATAATGATTTGAAATATATGTATATATTATGAAATGATCACTACAATGATTCTATTTAATATCCACAACCAATGCAAACTTCTTTTACCTTTTGTTCAAAACTTGAGATCTACTCTCTAAGCAACTTTCAGATGTACAATACAGTATTATTAACTAGTCACCATGCTGTACATTACATCCCCACGACTTAAGTTTGTACCTTTTGACCCCCTTTACCCAACTTGACTGCAGGATACAAAATATCCTGCTGCAATAAACATGAGGTACAGCTATCTTTTCAAATTAGTGTTTTTGTCTCTCCTTCAGATAAATAACCATAATTGTAAGTGGTGGATCATATGGTGGTTCTATTTTTAGATTTCAGGACCCTCCATACTGTTTTCCATAGCGGCTACACCAATTTACATTCCCAACAATGCACAAGAGTTCTTTTTTCTCTATCCTCACCAATACTTCTTGTCTTTTTGATAACAGCTACTTGAAGGCATTTGAGGTGATAGCTCACTGCCACTGAGATTTGCATTTTCCTGATGATTAATGATGTTCTTTTCACGTACCCATTGGCCATCTGTACATCTTCTTTGGAAAAATAGCTATTCAGCTCCTCTGGCCATTTTAAAATAATTTTTAAAAAATTTTCCTATTTAAGTGTGTGATTTCTTTAGATATTTTGGATATTAACCCCTCATCAGATATACATATGATTTACAAATATTTTCTCCCATTTGGTAGGTTCCCTTTTCATTGTGCAGAAGCATTTTAGTTTGACGTAGTCCCACTTGTTTATTTTTTCTTTTGTTATCTTTGCTTTAGGTGTCGAATCCAAAAAACTCATCACCAAGACCCATGTCAAAGAGCTTATTGCCCATGTTTTCCTCCGAAGTTTTTTGATTTCAGTTCTTACATTCAAGTCTTAAATCCATTTTGAGTTAATTTGGGGGTATAGTCTAAGATAGTGGTGCAGTTTCATCCTTTGGCATGTGGCTGTATAGTTTCCCCAACAAAAATTATTGAAAAGATTGTCCTTTCCCCGTTGTACATTCTCGACTCCTTTGTGGTAAACTGTTTGACCCTAAATGCGTGGGTTTACTTATGGGCTGTGTTCTGTTCCATTGATCTATGTGTCTGCTGTTATGCTAATACCATACTGTTTTGCTTACTAGTTTTGTAATATATTTTGATACCAGGAAGCATGATGCCTCCAGCTTTGTTCTTCTTTCTTAAGAATGCCTTGGCTACTTGAGGTCTTTCGTGATTCTATACAAATTTTGGTATTGTTTGTTCTATTTCTATATATATATAAAAAAATTGGTATTTTGATAGGGATTGTATCAAATCTGTGGATTGCTTTGGGTAGTAGGGACATTATAACAATATTAATTCTCCCAGTCTATGAGCATGGAATAGATTTCAACTTATTTGTGTCTTCAATTTCTTTCATCAACGTCTTATAGTTTTCAGTGTACAGGTCTTTCACTCACCTCCATGGTTAAATTAATTCCTAGGTATTTTATTCTTTTTGATGCAATTGTAAATGGAATTTTTTGTCTTAATTTCAGTTTCTGATAGTGCATTAGTATGTGGAAAGGCAACTGATTTTTGTATATTTTGTATCCTGCAACTTGACTGAATTTATTAGTTTTAATAGGTTTTTTTTTGGTGGAATCTTTAGGGCTTTCTATATACAATGTTATCTGCAAATACACAGTTTTACTCCTTCCTTTCCAATCTGGTTGCTTTATTTCTTTCTTGCCTAACTGCTCTGGCTAGCGCTTCCAATGCTGTGTTGAATAAAGGTGGCAAGAGGGGGGCATCCTTGTCTCATGTCGTTCCTGAACTTAGAGGAATAGCTTTCAGCTTTTCACCACTGAGTATGATGTTCTCCGTGTAACTGTCATATCTGGCCTTTATTAAGCTGAGGTACATTCCTTCTACACCAATTTTGTTGAGGTTTTAAAAATCATAAATAGATGTTGAATTTTGTTAAATGCTTTTCCTTCATCTACTGATACGATTACATGATTTTTATCCTTGATTTCATTAATGTGATGTATCACACTGGCTGATTTGCAGATGTTGAACCAGTCTTGCACCCCAGGAATAAATCCCACTTGATCATGGTGTATGATCCTTGAATTTGGTTTGCTAATATTTTGTTGAGGATTTCTGAATCTATGTTCATCCAGGATACTCACCTATAATTTTCTTTTTTTGTATAACCTTGTCTTGTTTTGGTATCAGGATATTAATGGGTTCATAAAATGAGGAAGTGTTACCTCCTCTTCGTTTTTCTTGGAAGAGTTTGAGAAGGATAGGTACTAATTCTTTAGATGTTTGGTAACATCCACAAGTGAGGTAATCTCGTACGGGACTTCTATTTGTTCAGAGGTTTTTGCTTATTGATTCAATCTCCTTGCTATTAGTCTGTTCAGATTTTCCATTTCCTCATGATTCAGTCTTGGTAGGATGTGTGTTTCTAGGAAATTGTTCATTTTTATAGCTTGTTCAATTTTCTGGCATATAACTGCTCATAGTAGTTCTTACGATCCTTTGTATTTCTGTGTTATCATGCGTAACATCTCCTTTTTCATTTCTTTTATTTGAGCCCTCTTTTTTCCTTTGTGAGACTAGTTAAAGGTTTGTCTATTTTGTTAATCCTTTCAAAATAACAAAGGCTAGTTTTACTTATCTTTCCTATTTTCTTTGCAGACTGTATTTCATTTATTTATGTTCTCATCTTTGTTATTTCCTTCCTTATACTAACTTTGGGCTTACTTTATTCTTCTTTTCACCATTCCTTTCTAACAATGTACTGGAAGTTCTAGCTAATGCAGTAAGGCAAGAAAAGGAAATAAAAGGTATACAGATTGGGAAGCAAAACAAAACTTTATTTGCAGAAGATATGATCATCTATGTAGAAATCAGTCAGAATCACCAAAAAAAATCTCCTGGAAATACTAAATGATTATAGTTAAGGTTGCAGGACACAAGGTTAAGATACAAAAGTCAATCACTTTCTTGTATATCAGCAGTGAAAAAGTGGAATTTGAAATTAAAAACTCTTATAACTCAGTAAGAAAATAATACCCCAATTTAAAAATGAGCAAACGATGTGAATGGACAGTCCTCCAAATTATAAAAATAGCCAATTAGCACATGAAAAGATGCTCAACATCATGAGACAACAAGGAAATCTAAATGAAAACTGCAATGAGACAATACTTTACACCCACGATAGGATGGCTAGAATCAAAATGTAGGATAAACGTAGGCGAGGATGTGGAGAAGTCAGAACCCTCACATACAACTGCTGGTGGAAATACAAAATAGTCCAGCCATTTTGGACAACAGTCTAGCAATTACTCAAGAAACTGAATACAGAGTTACCATATATGTACTTCAGCAATTCTACCCTTAGGTATATACACAAAATAATTGAAAACTTAAGTCCACACAGAAACTTGCACATAAATGATTATAGCAACATTATATTCATAATAGTCAAAAAGTGAAAGCAACCTGCATATCCATCCCGATGAATGGATAAACAAAATGTGGTATATCCATCTTTACAATGGAATATTATTGATCCATAAAAGGAATGAAATACTGATGATATGTACAACACAGATGAACCTTAAAAACGTGCTAAGTAAAAGAAGCGAGTCACAAAAGACCATACAGTGTATGTTTCCACTCATGTATCTGGAACTACAAAATAGGAAGATCTAGAGAAACAGAAAGTAGATTAGTGGCTGCTTACTGCTGGAGTGGAAGGGGAGGTGGTAGTAAAGTGATAGCTAAAGGATCTGGGGTTTTAACCTATAAATCATGCTTTCTGAGCTTTCTACTGTTTTACACCAGAACTACTGTGTTATACCCCTAACAAGCCTTTTCAAACCCCAAAATGCTGTCAGTCCTAAGGAAAATTAGCTACGTCAAGAAAAGAGTACTTGTATAGTTTATTGTAGAATATTAACCCAAATTCATCTAAAAGATTGTTAGTAATATATCCTCACAAAACAGCCTATTAATTTTACAATCACCTACCACTAAAGCAAGATATTTAGACACTATATTGTCAAAAAAAAAAAAAAAAAAAAAAAGAAAGAAAGAAAGAAAGAAAAACACAACAATCATTATTCCATCACTGCTTTGTATATTCACAGAGAAAAGTCAGATGAATGAACATAATGTTCAGGAAAACTGATGCAGCTCTTTCCCTACTGCCACACAATAGCTTGGAGGCATTCAAGACTCAGCTCCACCATAACTCACCGCCATAGAGAAGGAAAGCATTGCTGCTGGGGGTGTAACGGACGTTAATACTGCTTTACCAGAGATGCTGAAGACCGCCCTCATTCACAATGGCCTAGTATGTGGATTCTACGAAGCTGCCAAAGCCTCAGGCAAGCGCCAAGCTCATCTTTGTGTGCTTACATCCAACTGCGATGAACCTATGTACATCAAGCTGGTGGAGGCCCTCTGTGCTGAACACCAAATCAACCTAATTAAGGTTGATGACAACAAGAAATTAGGGGAATGGGTAGGCCTCTGTAAAATCAACAGAGAGGGAAAACCCTGTAAAGTGGTTGGTTGCAGGTGTGTGGTGGTTAAGGCCTATGGCAAAGTCTCAGGCCAAATATGTCATCAAGGAGTACTTCAAATGCAAGAAGTGAACAAATAAACTGGGCTTGTTTCAATAAAAAATTTTAAAAAGATGCAACTTTTTAGTCTTTTGATAAAATCTTCCACACTGACATAAATTTATACTTAAATTGATACTTATTTTTTTAAGTTAAAAGGTTCCCAAGTATTTGTAAAATATGATGATTTTATAATCCCTTATTCATAATTCTGAAGTCCAAAAGTTTTTCATTTTGCTGCAGACACATCAAATGTGGTTTGACTACAGAATGCTTCAGATTCAGCTAAGGGTGTTATAAACACACACTACTATTTATCTAAAATCTAAACAAACATGTGGCCCCCAAGATTCTAAAAGAGAGACTGTGTATATATATTTCAAATTAAGAGGTTACCTGATATTCAGAATCCAGTCTAAATGAAGAGTCTCTTGAGTGATAGGTATCATTTAAACTACTTCCTCTGCTTCCAGACATCATCCTAGCACTTAAAGAGCTGGATGGTTGAACAGAAATTCTCCTTGGAATCCTTGAAGGTTTAGACTCCATTCTTAAGGTTTCCTGTGAAATGCAAATTTTGATTAATTGCCTTTGTGAAAACATGCAAACCTTCTATTCTTAATCCTCCTTTATCATCAGCTCAAATAAAAATTAACCAAGCAAATTAACTCTATCTGGCATGGTAAATTATGAGACTATCATCACCCCTCTTCTATGAAGCAGAGGTCTAAAGTCTATCAAAGGCTCCCTACTGTCCATAAAATGCAGCACACAGAAATGGGATAAGGAACTGAGGTTTGTTGTTTCCAAAGCCTGGGCTCTTTTCCTTAGTCAATTTTGTCTCTCCACAAAATCCTACATGAATTTGCCCTTGATTATCTTGCTATTCTTACCTATTATTAGTGTTCAATACTTGTACTGTGAACATTAGCTACATTGTACTATTTGCACACTCCTTAACACAATGTTTTCATAGGCCTTTGTATGCCTAGAAAGTCTACACATTCCCCATTCTCTTCCTGGTCATGGTCTTAAAACAAGCATTTTCCATTGTGAGCTTCCCCTTTGTACATACTTTTATTAAGACATCATTCTACCTTATGTGGTAATTTGTTTTCCTGTCTATCTCCCCTTCTCAAAAGTGAAAATAATTTCTAAGTTTTCTTCACTAAACATTCTTCAACCCAGCCCAAGAGTAACCACTACTATAGCAGATTTTTAACTATATACAAATGGAATCATATAAAGGGTACTCTTATGTCTGGTTTCATTTGCTCAACAATATATTTGTCAGATTCATATGTATTGTTGCGTGCAGTTGTATTAAGTTCACTCTAATTGGTTTATGTAGTATTTTATAGAATTCACACACAGAATTCATTTGCCTATTCTACTGTGGACACTGGACTGTTTCCAGTTTTAGGCTATTACAAATAGTGCTGCTATAAAGATATTACTTTTATAAAATAAAATAAAAATTAAGTTTCCTGGGGAAAGGATTTACAATGAGGCCTCTGGATAACTGAGATGCCACCAGTGTTGAGAGTACAAAGAAGGGCAAAAGAAAGTAGCAAATAAAAAGAAATCACAATAATCTTTTCAACTTCTCCCACCCACTTTCAAGGTCAAAAATTATTCCCTTATTGTCCTGGGAGTGTTCTTGAAATTAAGGAAAGTATAAACAGATATACTTCACTTACTTGATGCTTAGTTTGGATTAAGGTATCGTATATACTTGCTATATTAAAACATTCAAATTTAAACACTTAAGTTAAAAATACCTAATTCGTTTTAAGCATATAAATGCTTGTTAACTTATAAGTCTTGGATCAATCACCTTTCTACCTGAAAAGTTACTACACAAGAATTTCCTTTTTCAATAATACCTGTCTAAAAATATGGTATCAGGAATAACAGAAGAGAGGATAAAGAGAGCAAAAAGCAAAATATATGGTCTATATTGCAGAAGACACAGCAAACAAGAAAAAGATGTAACACAAGTTCAATATCAATTAAACTAAGAATATCTAGCTAATGAAAAACCAGAGTAAAAGCTATACAGTGGAATATGATTAAATCAAAGAAAGCTTATCAAAAAGGACAATTTTGAATTTCTAGTTAAACATGACAGGTTATCTTCATACGAGTACATTTATTTTGGCCCCTCTTTTCAAAACCCCTATAAAATGAAGTGCATTAATCCAAAAGCTCTACCATGAAAAGAACAGGAAGCAGGGCCATAGAAGGCAAGAGATTTCAATGTATGTTTGGAAAATCCAAAGTAGAAGTAGAATAATTCAGCAGAGGATGAAACTACACCCTAGGTACTTAGAAAGTGGTAGAACTACAAGCAAAGCATTTGACCTTAGCACTCTGGAGAGAACCAAGACTTGGAGGTTCAAAGTACCATAAAAAGGGTTGAAAAGACAGTTGTTGAATTAAAATCTGTAGTTGGAGCAGTAAAACCCCAAAGTCTTCCCCTAGGTTCATTCTCCTAAAAATAGGATATTTGTTCTCTGGAGAATAAGGATCTCACAAGCAATCCCCCCCGCCCCAAATATACAATCATCTCTGGGGGGGTTAAGTATAAGGAATAAAAGAAAATCTATACACTCAATGTTGAGACCCAAGGACTCTTTCCTGGTTTTGTTTCTACAACGTTGTTTTTACTCTTGAATCACCAAACGGAACACCAGAAATAGGATTTCTGGATATCAACATTTTGAATGCTCCTAATTGCAAAGCTAGTTTACCTACTCCAAAGCAAAGTCCACTAGTCACCAAGAGTTTCTAATCAACTTTTTTAGTGCTTAATAGACAAACATCAAGGATCACTAGGTATCCAAGGAAGAGTTCCTATATGAAAGAACAAAGTTAACAATAAAAAAAAGGACTTGAGAGAAAATCTAGGGAAAGAAGCTAATTACTATCCTCAAAGGGATAAGACATTCATTCATAAATAATAACAGGATGCTTGAGAAAGCAAATACAGTATAATAAAAAGCCTACGGAAATTCACAATGTGATACACTTTTTAAAAAATGTGATACACTGAAATAAATTCAACGTAAGAATTGGGAGTAAACTGAGTAAACCTCCCAGAAGTAGAAAATGTAACTTGAAAATAAGAGAATTGTCCAAGGGAATTATCATTTGGCTGTAATATAGTTATAAAGAGAGAGAAGAAAATGGAGGAAAATAATTATCAAAAAAATGAAAGAATCTAGAATTAAAGATATAAATCTACACATTGAAAGATTCAAGAGTACTCAGCAAATCAAAGAAAGACCAACACTAAGCACAATTTATCATCGTGAAATTTCAGAACACCTATAAGTTACAAGAGAGAAAAAACAGGTCACATACCAAAGTAATCAGAATGGCTTCTTTAATTATACCTTTAAACACCTTTAAGACAATGAAGCAATAATTGTAGTACCGAGAAAAATGTCTGGCTTGAATTCCAATCTGACAACTAAACGTGAGATGGAGAAGAACAGGACACAATTTCAGATATGCACAATCTTTTAAAAACCAATCGAAAAATAAAACAAAAACCAGAGGAAGCTAAATGAAGAGCATGTGCTAGCGAAATGGGAGTGAGGAACTGAAGAACCAGACACAAAAGCAGAAACAGTAACAAAGGTTAAGTAGAAAGCATAGGAAACTTATCAAGACTGGAGCAGGACGACAGATAATGGAAGCAAAGTTCTAAGAAAAAAAATAGCATCAAATGGAAACTATTTTGGTATGTGGCAATTGGAAAAGAAAAGTGGAGTACTTAGAACAAGGGCAATTTAATAAATTTTCTAACTTTGGAAAATAGAACTATTAATCAAGAAAGGAGCTATTGCTGTGTTTGGGTGAACTCTTTACTATTTACATAGTTATAATAATATAAACAGTTTACTGATTTTACTGCAAACACGAGGTGGGTTGATGGTGGTTAGGGGAAGCAAGGACAATGATGAATAAGGAAAACATATATAATATTGAAAAATCATGAAATAACAGTACAAACACATCATTTAGAAACATGAAGGTAAATCCTAGAAGAGCTAAAAGTTGAGGTTTGCTGCCTTTGGAAAATGGGACTACGAATGAGAGAACAGGGTAGGGCAAAGGACTGCTGTTTTCCTGTTAAGTAAGATGATCATAGTTCCTAGTTTGCCTAGAACAGTCCTAGTTTATGGCCAGAAAAGTCCTAATTTGTGCTCATTACCCCAGGACAATTATTAATAGTGCTTGCGTTGTCTCTTGCAAGTGGCCTGGTTTGGATGATAAAGCATATGATCACTTCAGCTTTTTATAAGCTATACATCTGTACAAAATTTTATTTAAAAGAGGTGTTACGAATTAGACTTTTAAAGAAAGCATACATTAGGATGAATATTAATGGCTAAAACACTGACATGATATGCAAAAGCCCACAAATGATCTGACAAGCAGCAGATTAGTTATTTTATCAAGAAGGCTATGAAAATACTAAACAAGGGACCTTATTTGTGATCTGAGGGTTTTAAACAGAAAGAAAATATTTTTTAAGAGGTACAGGGTTACAGATGTTTCTTCAACAATAATAATGCTTCTTAATCCTACCTCTCATTGTTTACTTTGACTATATTTATACCCTTCTTACTTGCAGAATGAAACTAACCTAGTAGGAAATCTGCTCAAAACAAACCTCTTGAGAGAAGGCAAAGAGGCAGAGCCCTCTGAGAGAGAAAATTTATACCATATGAAACTATTTTTGGCAACTCTTCTACATAAATTGATTGAATTTTGACAACGTAGGTGTTACCAGAGAACTTATATAATTTGGTTGCGTAAGTTGTAGGTCAAAAGCACAAAAAGTAGCAAAGAAATTAAAAAGTGCAGTCCTTGAAAAACTTCTACCAGACCACTTACAAGGTAATATAAGGCATCTTTTTAAGTTCATTCATTCATCAAATAGTTTTTTAGCTGCTTAGTATGTGCTAGGCACATTAATTAATACTAAACAAGGGGATGAGGTGCGGGGACATCAAATGGGACAGTGATTATCAAGAAGATGTAGTCTAGTAGAGAACAAACAAGCTACATAACCACATAATTTAGTTGTTAAGTGCTAGAAAGGAAAAGGTATCAGCAAAAATAACACACTAGCAGGAAAAAGGTATTTGAAAGGTATTAATGCTTTTAATCAAGACTTAAAGAGTGCAACAAGCTGAAATCAACAAACAAGACAAAAACTCATAGACACAGACAACAGTTTAGTGGTTACTAGAGGGTGAGGGGTGAGGTGGGTAGTAGATGAGGGTAAAAGGGGTCAAATATACAGTGACGGAAGGAGACCTGATTCTGGGTGGTGAACACACAACGTGATATATAGATGATGTATTATAGAATTGTACACTTAAAACCTATATAATTTTACTAACCAATGTCAGCCCAATAAATTTAAAAAGAAAAAGAGTACAACACAAGAAAAGATCTTATGTATAACCTTTCCACAATGGTCAATACAATGATATGATTTCACAATTGGACAGTCAAGCTCTGTTTGATAAGATAAAAACGTACCACACCAGGGCTGGCTTCATAGTGTGACCTATACAGACGTTCAGGGCCCTAAGCTTGTTTAAAAGCTCTGCTGTTGACATCTTGAGCTTCTTAATTTCATCTTTGAACTTGTGCTTTATAGGTGAAGTCAGGACAGTGGAGCATACGCATAAGAGATAGTTACCCGTCTTCCATGTCTTCCAACTCAATTGCATACAGCACTCATCATTTCTATGCAACTTACATAACACAATTCGTACTCTGAGACTCCCCGAAGTCCTAGCATCATGGGTTCAACTGGAATGTGCTTAAGTTCCTTATCAACAAATATGACCAAAGCTGAGGCACCAACAGTTGCAAAAGGCCACATTTTCCATTGTCCAGAACTTGCTTCAAATGCAGAAAATAAGGTAATGAGCCACAAAGCCTCAAAAATCTTATGATTAATATTTGGGAGTTTTACTTTACTGAATTTTTCGACTTTGGAAATAAAGTCTCTTGAGTAAAGCTGTTATTTAACTGTTAGTTTACATAGTCATATTTTTAATTATGTTAAGTGTACCCTCACCTTGAGGAATTTTAATAGTGACTGACATAAGCAACAGTAGTGGAAAACAGGTATTCATACCAACTCCACAATTTATGTGCTCTATTTCATAAACCCGTGGGGTTGTTAGATACTAAAAAAACTGACTACTTTTTTTGTAGGTAATTTCATTCTCCTAGGAAACTCTGAAGAGCTTGTTAAAGGAAAGTTCATGTTTTAGGTGGCCTGGAACATTATAAAGGATCTTTATACCAAAAAAAAGGTTTTCCTACTTAAAAACAGCACAATTCAAATCTATTCGGTCCAGGTAAAAAGCCTGAAGGCACTAACTCTATCTGACATGCAAAATTCTATAACTGGTTCTATGCTTGATATTATCTGTAAGTTACCAAGGTCTCATAATCACAAGCTAATTAAACACAACTGAAAAACATCTCACAACTTACACTAGAATACAAACAAATTTAAATTAAATTTTACAATGTTTTTCAACAAGACTTTACTTGGATATCAGGCCTACTCTGAATAAACCAACAAAGTCTGTCTCTAAGAATACCAAGCTAGGCTCTGTCTAAAGGAAAACTCACCATTAATCTACGAGTTTTCTTCTTTTGTATTTTATCCTACGAATAATGGCACCATTTCCCAAAATAAATCTTTCAATTGTTTCCTACTAATTTAAAACGGAAGTTTAAATTCTTTGGCCCAGCATCCAGAACTCTAACCTACCCTTTTCACTTAATTTCCAACTACCACTTGGAAAAAACAAAACAAAAACCTAGTTCCAGCTCACTTTTTAAGAGTTAGTTACTGAGTGCTTAACCATCACATTTCCAGAGTTTAGCACATCTCCTGAACTCATATTTCAGGAGTAGGGGACTGAATGGAATTAAATAAATATGTAAATACTATGATAAGATGTAATAGCAGATATATACAAAATGTTATGGGGGAGAATCTTCAGTTCTTGATAATGGCAAAATATTCAAACCAATCCTTCCCCTCAATCAATGAAAAATATTAAATAAAACATAAAGAACATCCTTTTCAAAGCAATGAAGGGATGACAAGATAATAAGGAATTACTACGTAAATAATAAAGGGAAAACGGGAATCTGAAAGATATGAAAGTACAAAAAGCCACTTTTGCGCTCAGGGTATTTGTAAATCCAGAAAATTTAAATTTCAATTTGCCAGTCTCACATAAGGAAATCAAACCCCAGACATGCACAAGGTTTGGAATCTATTAGGCATCACAATCAGCTGGACTCCAAAGGTCTCCAACAACAGGGTAAGAGTCAAACCAGAAGTAAACCAGTTCTTGTGCATGTTGGCAGCTAAGGTTGCTATTTCCTGGACAGCAAATTAAGGTTAAACCTTCAATTAGGTTTAAGGTGGTCCTAACCTAGTACGCCACCAAGTACCTGACAGAAGCAAACACAAATCTTCCTGGAGGAATATGCCTTCATGCTAGGCTTCAGATTATATCTACAATCTTTCAAGTATAATGAGCAGGAGATAACTAAGCATACAATGAAATAAGGCACCATAAACAAGGTCCTTGAGATGCAACACATGAGAGATAAAATAGGCTAGCAAAAATGTCAAATCAAGTATTTCAGGTAGATTATATACAACAACTATATTTGCAATACTTAAATGAAGAGAGCTTAAAAATATGTGCAGGGAAAAGAACACATAAAAATCAAAGCACTTGAAAAATGAACTAAAATTTTAGAACTGAAAAATACAATAAACATAATTAAATGTAAATGACACAAGGATGAGACACACCCAAAATGGAGAACATTCTGTAAGATAACTGGCATGGATTCTTCAAAAAGTCAACGTCACAAGAAAAAAAATATGAAAGCACTGTACTGTTCTAGTTTGAAACTAAACAAAATCAAATGCAATGCATGAACCTTTATTGAATCCTTATTCAAAAAAACAACAGGAGGGAGCAGCTGGCCAGCTCAGTTGGTTAGAGCGCGGTGCTCTTAACAAGGTTGCTGGTTCGATTCCCCACATGAGCCACTGTGAGCTGCGCCCTCCACAGCTAGACTGAAACAACTACTTGACTTGGAGCTGATGGGTCCTGGAAAACACATTTAAATAAAAGTTTAAAAAAACAGAACAAAAAAACCCCAGGAAGTTTGAATATAGACTGAATTTTAGCAACGTGTCGCGATGTCTCCAACTTAATACGAAATGGTTCTAAAATAACAATACATATTTTAGAAAATAAGCACTACATGTAAAGTTACATATAACCTATATAGATACAAAGCAAATACAGCAACTAATATTAACTTCTGAATGTAGGTGAGGTTATATGGATATTAATTTTACTGTTTTCTCAACTTTTCTGTACTTGAATATTTTCAAGCAAAATAAAACACACAAAATTGGGGGGAAGTGTTTCATCTCTCCTTGGTATTAAGATAGCCACAAATCACTCCTACTCTACCATGAATAAGCCAGATAATCTACTATATCACTTTTATTGAGTCCACCAGAACTGAGATTGCAAGGCACTCAAATGAACTGAAATACAAAGAATGGCAAGACCCTCCAACAAAGAGAGATGGGACAAAGATGACCACCATAAAAGCTGGTAAGAAACAAGTCAAATTTTCTCAAATTCTTAAAGTCCTGAAGGCCAAATATTTGCTAGTATGACAGTTTAGAAACTCTGGGAACCTCAATATAAAATGTCTCTTCCACAGGCCTCCACTGGGTGTTCAAAAGAAAGAACGAGGACAAACAGGAGGCCTGGCCTGGCAGTCTCCGTTTCTGGAGTATGACCACACAGGGCCTGCCTATTTTTAAGAGAAGGAGAACCTGAAGAGGCTAGGCTCATCCATGCTCCACTCTGCGTGAGTACAAGGTAAGAACAGCTGTTGCTAGGAAAGGGGTAGGAAATCCAATTTCTGCATCTATACAAGGCAGATGGTCTTGTGGCCACTGGAGAAGGGCTATGAAACCTGCCTGCCCCAGACACTCCTCCAGTACAAGGCAAAGATCAGCTGGAAGTGACGGGGTGGTGGCAGTAATCTGCCTGCACTCTAGACTCCACTGCAGGAGGCAGGGAGAAGGGCAGAAATCTTGGGACAGCCCCACCTCTGAGGATAAGGCACACAGAGTTGCCTAAGACTGGAGAAGGATGCACAGAGCTAAGAACACTCCCATTCACCATGAGCTTTGGTCCAAGAAGCAACAGCAGTCCACTGCTGACGCTGCAGCTAGAGAAAGAATACTGAAAGGAACCCTGCCAGCCCAGGTCTCGCGTGAAGCACCACGGAGCGGCTGTCCACTACTGCAACAGTGAACGGCCACTATGTGATGCTTAATGTGCTTTATCTGAAGGTCAATAAAGCAATCATAAAGCTCAAACCCAGCTCAACTACATCCTAAACCAACTCAACCCCCCACAGTAAGTCAGACAGAAGCGGAGTTTGTACATTTCCAGGCACACATATCCCAAAGTCTCTACTGTTTTTTCATTTACAGGATTTGGCATTCAATCAAAAATTACACCACATATTTCAACAACATGGATGGACCTAGAGGGTATTATGCTAAGTGAAATAAGTCAGACAGAGAAAGATAAATACCATATCACCTCATTTATATATGGAATCTAAAGAACAGAATAAACGAGCAAACAGAACAGAAATAGACTCATAAATACAGAGAACAAACTGATGGCGGCGAGAAGGAAAGAGGGTTGAGGGGATGGATAAGGAAGGTGAAGGGATTGAGAAGTACAAATTAGTAGTACAAAATAGTCACGGGGATGTGAAATATAGTATGGGGAATACAGTCAATACTGTAAAAACTATGAATAGTGTCAGATGGGTACTAGGCTTATTGGAGACCACTTCATAAATTATATAAATTCCTAACCACTACACTGTACACCTGAAACTAATTAATTAGGTTGGTGCAAAAGTAATTGTGTTTAAAATGATAAAAATAATTGCAAAAACTACAATTACTTTTGCACCAATCTAATAAAACAATATTGAGTGTCAACTATAATTTTAAAAAATATACATAATCACAGGATGTTAAGTACAGTATAGGAAATATAGTCAGTCTTATTGTATTGTAATAGCTATGCAGTGTAAGATGGGTAGCAGACTTTTAGGGTTTATCATTTTGTGAGATGTGTAAACATCTAATCACTATATTGTTTTGTACATCTGAAACTAGTTTAAAAAAAAATTTACACCATACAAAAATACAAGGAAAAGAAAATAAAAAAAATCAATCCATTGCTAAGTCAGTGGAACCAGAAGAAGAGGGAGCCCCAAGGTAGCAAAGCGGGGAACTGATGAATTTGAAAAATAAGGAACTGGGAAATAGGCTAGATGCAAATTATCCAGACTGAATCATGGAAAAACATATGATGGTAAACACAGGTGAGAGTTTAAGAGACACTAAGGAAGAATAAGAAAGTCTTTAGTACATTTGAGTTATATAGAAGGAAAGAACTAGGGCAGAGAAAAAAAACCAGAGCTACTGGCTGAAAATTTCCCAAAACTGATGAAGGCTCTGCATCAAAAACACCAACAAATACCAACTAGAATAATTAACAATTATACTAATAGCTAGATTACTCAAACCAGACTGTTGACAATCATTATACTTTTAAAAAATCTGAAAATGTTATGGGACTATTGAGCAGTAAGCCAAAAGTTCCAGATAAGAGACTTCAAAGGAGGTGAGCTGACCTCTGAAGAATGAAAACAGAAAAAGAGGAAGAAGGTATAAAGATACTAAAGATGTTGAAAATGTAAGCGTGAGGGGGTGAAATTAAAGGCATGGAAAGGGAGAGGAACACGGGAAGGACTCTGAAGGAAATCAAATGCAGATTATATCCAGACAGTAAAGGCAATCTTGTGTTCTCTGCTTAGGAGTCTGTACTTTAATAAGGCAACAGTTTTGAAGTTTTTTACCACCAGTAATTTGTACATTTTTTCCTTAAGGATCCCAGAAATTATGTTCCTGATAATTAGAGTTCTTAAACATGAAACAATTAGTAGTCTAACAAAACTTTACCTATTTTGCCTAACCTTAATAGATTCATACACAGCTTCCTGCAATTCTCATAATACTGAAACTCCGTAATTAATTGTATTACCTTTGTGGAACTGTGGGGGAACAAACTACTGATACAGGCTACAGGCTTAGGAGCTACTCAAGATTTTGAACCAGCATCACGTAAACAAACAAAAAAACCCAAAGTAAATCAGTATTAAGAACAAGTCATTAGGAAGAGATACGGTGGCTCCAAGACAAATGAGTGAAGGCCCAAAGTAAATGGATAGAAGGCAGAGACAATACATCTCAAATAGAAAAGAGTGGTGGGGAGGGATTCTTCAGTTACTGAAGAACTAGAACACATGTGCGCGCACACACTTTTTCCCACGGAGTTGGGAGTGGAGGACAAGGAGACACACACTACCACGAGCTGGTTTTAAGGAATGAGTAGTCCGAAGTGCCCAGAAAAGGTCTAGAAGCATGTCAGAAATAGTTTACAAAACACAGGAGGAGCAGTCTGGGGAGAAAATACTTTCAATCACTTACGTTGATTTACTTTTTCCCGTATACATACAGTATCTCCTTGCCTTCTCCCAGTACTGTACCTTCCATCTGGTCAGCTTTAGTGCCCCCGCCCCTTCACTGACTACATCTAATTAGTAGAGTTTGGGCACTGTGAAAAAGTAAACTGAAAAACTTCAGGCAGTATATAAGAAAACGCATGGCACAGAGGAGGTCTACCTAGCACCCTACTTAAGAGTGAAGCTTTTTGCCTGAGCACTACCACAAGTTGCCTATCAAACAGGGCTTGGATTTTGGGTTTATTACTAAATTTGGAAAAGCTGTGAATTCCTAAGATCAGAGAAACAGCAGTATAACACTCAAGTTTTTCATTGATTCTGCTTATAAAGAGATTTGTTCTGGATCTGCCAAGTCACACAGTAGTCATAAACCAAATAACCAGATTAACAAAAAGGCCCTAGCCCTATCCATATTAAAAAACAAAACAAAAACTAAGCCTTCTCTTATTTTAAATGCATTCATTAATAAAGGGTATTTTTTTCCAAAATAGGAAACTGAGGCTTGGCAAGATATATTAAGCATTGCCCAATTTTCAGCACATGAGCCAATTCCTAACTATTGTATTTATAAAAACAGGATACTTAAGAGTGCAAGCTTTGATGTCTGTCAAAGCTGGCACTCAAAGCTGTCTCCTTTACTTAGTGCGACTCCAGGCTTAATCTCTCTAATGATGAACTCCTTTACCTATGAAAATAGGAATAACAGTACCAACTTCACAGGTACACTGTGAACTTTGCTGGCACATCGTATGCATTCAGGAAATGCTAGCTATTATTAAGCAATGTCATCAGTGTTAAAAGATTTTCCTTACAGCTTAGTAGACATTCTATTGGCTTTTCATTATTTGAAATTTGTCTTTAACACATAGAAAAAAATTTTTTTAACTCATTCACATTAATGTATACGAAGATAATCACTGGAGGGTAAAGAAACTTATATACCTTACATACATAAGTACACGCATAAAAAATTTGGAAAAAACAGCCATTGACATTTTACTGTATCTCTGGGTGGGTTTTGTTTTCTTCTTTTTTCTTAGTTTTCCAAAATTTATTTAATGTACTTGGTCTTACTTTGATAAATAACAGAAAAAGTTATTTGCAAATGAAAAGACATGTTTTTCACAACTTATATTACAATAAAATCTATAAAAAACAAAGACTAATTCGCTTTCTAAATTGCAGTGCTGCTGGTTTATACTCGTTAGTATCTACATGCCACAAAGTAATAAATATTAAACAATAAAGTACTATTCTAGTAAATACTAAGTGGAAGGTAAGGTTAAAATCTTCACAAGGTAAAAACTTCACAAAATGCAGTTGAGATTACCTGAGTATGTCTTAAAATTGTTTTCATTATGAAAAATTTCAAACACACACAAAAGTAGAGACAATAATGAACCTCCATGGACAATCAACAGTCTTCAACAATTAACCTATCATGTTTTTTATTTTATTCACTATTTTAAAACAAATCCCAATCATGACATCAATAAGGATGTGTGTTCTTAAAATGTTCTAAGCAACCTGTGGTAAATGACAAAATACAGCTATAAATCCTTCCCATCCAAGTTTGCACACTCCTCTGCGTTGTGATGCTGTTGCTGCCCAGGAAGAGGTGAAATCTTACTTCCCCACCCTTTGAATGTGGGCTAACCTCGTGAGACTTACTCTGACTAAAAGAATGCAGTGTTAAGTGACATTATATGATCTGCCAGGCTGTAAGAAGCCTTATAGCTTCCACTTAACTTCTCTTGGGTTGTTGTTTTAAGAACCCCTGGTCATAAAAGAACACATGGAGCAAAGCCTAAATGTTAACCAACACCAACTGCCAGACATGTGAGTGATGCCATCTTGGAACCTGCAGCCGGAGAAATCCTTCAGCTTACTGCTGGTACATGAGACAACCCAGGCAAAACCCGTATAACTGTCCAACAAGCACTCAGAACTGTAAAAAAAAACAGTTTTAATCCACTAAATTTTGAGGCAGTTTGCTATGCAGCAACAAAGCTTCATAACTTATCCTAACTTTTACTGTCCTACAATTACTACATCAACATACACCCATGAAAAATCTGATTCAATTTCAGGGTCTTTGAATTTGTCTTAAAAATGCAGGGGACTTGTAGTTACTGAATTAGCAAACATTACTATACAATAAATTCATGGCATGAAGGACCAAGTTATCACACAAAATACCAGTGTACTGTAACAGTCAATTGTCTTCCAGAAATATAAACACAGTTACAATTCCATTATTTACCTCCACTTGGTATAATATCCTTTTGTTTAAAAAAAAATCTGCTTCTGGGGAAATTTTTTTTCCTCAAAGGAAGTCCTAGTGTTTTCTTGATCTTCGTAAACATGGAGACGTGGAAGCTAAGGGTGGTCACACGAAGCAAGCACTTTAAAAGCACAGAACTTCTTAGGTCTTTTGAGAAATGCCTCTTGATTTTTAGCTTACAAATATTTAAGACACAGGTACTAGTATACCCAGGTCTTAAAAAATATAAGTAGAAAAAAGTTTAACATCTCCATGAGAAATATTACTATGATGTTAAGTCTACATTACAGTACTTTATGAGATAATCTGTTCTCCTTTGAAGTACATGTTTAATGTGTTAAGTCTCAAATTTCAATCTTCATCAAGTGGAAACCATTTTAGGGTTTTTTCCTGGAAAGTGAGAAATACATTACACTGAAGTGCAATGATCATAATGGAAAGATGAGAACTAGATTTTAAGATTCAAAATTTGCCCTCTTTTAAAGCTGTTGACAAAAGTGGGTGTAGAGCAGTAGGTGATTTTAAAACCAGGTATTCAACTGATCTAGTCTAACCGGTAGAGTCACAGAGAAATATATTTGAGAGCAAGAAAAACCAGCTTTGATCACATGAGCTGAGACCAGAGTAGAAAAGTTAAAAATTAAGGTCAGTGAAAATTAAAACCCAGCCAACTCTCAAATTATAATTTTATCCCCCTCTTTTGGGTTCATCTTATGATTAGCAATTATATCAAAGATAGAATTTTTGTAAAATAATGATTTGTGAGAAGATAAATTATTTTCATTGTAACAGAATTCTGCTTTTGTAAACTCAAGTGTATCTTAGTGGAAACTCAAAATTTTACTCATTTTAAATTGAAATCATCTTGATGTGATCAGTTGTTGCTTCTGTTAATTAAGTTACAAGATTGATTAGTTCTTAAATTTATTGGTTAAAAATGAGGTCTGATGAAAGCCTGTGCATTTCCCACTTTATTATCGGCACTGGCACTTAATTATCTGTAGTAACAGAAGTATGTATCAGCAAAGATAACAAAAACATTTTTATTTGCTTTAGAAATTCAATAGTTCTCCATTCCCATAGAGCACTAATTTTGTAAAATACAGAAGGTCTTTTACGTCATGCTAACCTTCCATTCAATTTGTTTCAGCTATGAAGAACAAACTGTCCAGTCCTAAAACCATGATTCCATGACTTTGCAGTTTCCTCATCAAACTCTTAGTTATCCTTCCATCTCAGTTAAGGCAAGACTTCAGGTAACATTTTCCCCATGATTAAACACCCCTCTTCTATGCTCCCACAGTGCTACCATGCACTTAACTAAGATAATAGCAATAGTTGTTGATATGTTAGTCTGATGACTAAAGTGTGTGTTGTGGAGGGTAGATGCTGTCAAGCTTATTCTTGTAATGTGAAGCCCTAATCTAGTAGCCAGGCTACAACAAATAACAAATTATCAAAAAAATGTTTTATATTATACAATAATTTTGTACTATTACAATTATTTCCCTAAAATATAATTATTAAAATGTGTGTAATTCTTGACAATATACCAGATGACGAATTGTGTGAAGTGGATAGAGCCAATTAAAAATTGGCTGAATCGGTGCTATGGATGACTTTTTACATCCAAGTTGATTATGTGGCACCTTCAAGTAAAACCTCTGGGCATGTCTATATATAGGGGCATCTTTGTGCTTTATCCAGGAAAATAAACTCTTCTGCCAATGTGGCAGAAGGAGTAATCACTTGTACTTAAGTAAGTAGGAATTTTTAATCTTATTCAAAATATCAGACCCAGCATGTAACGTTGGAAAGAACCCAAGATTATGCATACCCACCATGCTTACATCTATGGTATAATTTAGGGCAAAATAAGAGTTGTAAAAAGTTCTTACCTAAAAACATTTGTAGCAGAGAACTTAAATAAATATGTATGTTGTGTGTGAAGCAGTCAGCACTTGATGGGGAACACATTAGAGGCAGAGAAAAACTTTAAGGTTATTCGGACCATAATTCGTGAATATAAACAACTGGACATCAGATATCAATTCCAACTGTTTGTATCCATTAAAAATACACTCCACAAGTATTAGGTCCACCAGTATCTTGACTGCTACACACTACCCCATCTAATTGAATGCCCTCTTCAAGTCTAGGAATTAACTGCTATACTTCTAAGGAAATCTGAGAGGTTAAATAATTTCGGCAAAATCAATACTCAAACCCAGATCTTCTGACCCTAACGCTTCATACATCACTGATGTTTCATCACAAATGCTGTAGAGCTGTAAATGAAATACTGAGCCCATTTCTGAAACAAAATTTTATCTCATGAAAAACCCTAGCTACATTATGTCTGCCTTAACAGTATACTACTTGATTTTCAAATTAAAAATTCATCTTTAACCTTACCTCTTAGTTCCACACAGAAACGGATAAACGGGATAAGAAAAGGGGAGACTTAAAATAGGGAAAAAAAGAAAAATACCTAATTAGTCCTATATAACCGGGGAAAAAAATCTTACTAAATTCAAATTAACAGGGCACATTTACTCTTTAGAGTGCCAAACGACACTAGTCGTGATGAATTTATTACCAAGACAAGAGTTTCCCCCCATATATTATTTACATCTGTACGCAGGAAGAAGTATTAATTGTAGTAGTTTTGATGTGTTTGTACACGTTCTGAAGTCTTTACTATGCAGTTTCATGAAAAATGAGGGAGCACTCTACTACCGGCGCCTTCTGTATTTTTCTTACGCCAACAAACAGGTCCGTTTTTAAATATATATTCAATTTGAAGAACATATAATTTACCACAATACCAAAAGCCCCCAACGTGTCATGATATCCAAGAACTGGAACATCTATGAGCAAATCTTCCCCGCATCTAAGAAGCTGGAGAAAGACCCTTCAATTCGAGGCTGGGTTGGTAGAGCCCGAACCCTCGCCAGCTTCAACATCGCGCTCACTAACTACCTCGCTCCGGTGGGCTCTCCTTAACCCACGGAAAGAGGAGGCCGCCAAAGTAAAGGTTCAAGCTCCCTGCCCTCGCCCACCACGCGTCTGGAGGACGTACGATCTGAGCCCCTCCGCCCGTCACAAACTCCACCGCGGGACGGAGGGCCACCGGCAGAGGAGGCTGCGCCCGGCATCCTTCGTACCCCGCGGTGCGCGGAGGAAGCGGCCTCCGCTCCCCCCAGGCCTACACTACGTTTCCTCCCCTCCCCCACCCGCGGCCTGGACTAGAACCACTTCCCCCAGGAGAAGCCCGAGCTGTGCAGCTTATTACCTCGGCTCCGGAGCTGGCACTGAACAGGGAGTGACCCGCCCAGTCCTAGGACCACACCGTCGCTTTCCTCCGCCCAGTTCTAAGACTCCAACTGAGGCACAGTAGTCGGCAGCGAAACACAATGGCGACCGCCCCACTCCCCGATCCGGCGCAGAACCAGCTGCCACCGTTAAATGCCCCTCCCTTCTCCTCCTCCCCCGCAGTTCGCGGACTCCGCCGTCTTCTCGCGAGAGTGGCCGCGCTGCGGCGATCCGAGCGCTACCGGAGGACTCGCCGTGCCCCACCGCGGGGTGGTGCTCTGATTGCGGCAACCGTTGAAGGGCTGTCCCGGAAGAGGCAGCGAGGCGCCACCGGTAAGCGCTGCGGCTGGTCGGCCGGTGGGCTGGCGGCTGGGCCGGCGAATGTGCGGGCGCCAGGTTGCGGGGCGCTGAAGGCCCAACCCTGGTTGGCCGCCCTCGCTCAGCTGGCAAGGGGCTGTGAGCTAGTCCTCCGCTCCCCGGCGCCTTAGTCCCTGTTACAGGCTCGTGCTCCCTCCAGCGAACCTGCAGGGCCCACTGCTATAAATACCCCTCAGCTTTTTTTTTGTTCGTTTCTTTTTGCCCTTGGTAAGTGGCATAGTGGATGTTTCGCATTGACTTCATTCCAGCACTGCTTTTTCCGACCTCCCCTCCTCCCGCTCCTTGCCCGCCCGATTTTACGTCGGGAGCCCTCCCCTTGCAGGGTTGGAACCGATCTGGACGATTCGTTCCTTTCGGTAATTCAGTTTTGCTGGAGGTGTACTTTTACAGTCATGTCTTTTTACATCGTTGATACTGATCTTTGATAGCGTAGCAACAGCTTTTGCAGTAAAAATTCATCCATTTAGAAAGAGGGAGGAAAATTGTGAGGCAAGTGGTCTGGTGAAATTAGATGAAACTTACAAAACATTAAATGTGGTAAACTGAGATGTAAGTGAATGCTAAAACGTACATGAAAGGGAGTAGGTTAGAGGAAAAGCCAAAATTTATATAGATTTAGATAATATTGTGTGAATTTAGGTGAGATTATGTGGATTTTGAATAATGTATCAAACATAAAAGTTCTTTACCAGTAAGTATTAAGTTATTGGAACTTGCAGGCATACTGACACTTGATTTCTAAAGTGACCTGTTTTATTACGTGGTTTTAAGCAATTCATTGGATTTAAAATAGTTCCAATAAATGAAGTATGAGGTTTATAAGTATTTTGTCATTTCATCTAAAGGATGCACTATTACTATCTCCCCATTTCACTGTCTTGGAGACTAACAGACTGTCAATGATTTTAAATTGTAAAATATGATAATTGTTAAAGGTTTAAAGTTTGATTATTATTTACAGTTGGCACACAAATACCAGTCTAATTTTTTAGGATGTGAGTTGAAGATTAAGCATCTGGTGTAGGATAAAGTGAACACAGACTACTTTTGAGGAAATTAATTTGCCCTTTCTAGAAAACTGATTTTTTTCCCAGCCTGCTTGAGTATCCCTGTAGCACTGTGGTTATGAGTATATGCTGGTATGCACCCTGAAGCACCAGATTGCATGAGTTCAAATCCCAGCTCTGCCTCTTACTATGTTTGTTGTCTTGAGCAATCCTTAACCTTGCTAAGCCTGTTTCCTGTAAAATGGGATTAATAACAATACCTATACCCCCATAGGTTTGTTGAAAGGATCAAATGAGACACTGTATCAGTTCCTGGAACATAGTAAACATTACATAATTGATAGCTATTACTTTCCATGTCCAAACCACCACTAATGCTGTCTTTTTGGGACTTAATATTACAGAGGTCCTTTAAACATCTTCTCAAGTATATTCTACACTAAGAGGAATGACAGCACTATTTTCCTGAGCTATGGCAGTCAGACCTGGTAGTAGTAACTTCTCTACAGAACCCTCAAACCTGGCAAGGATGGCTCAGATTTTGGCAAATTATGGCTTCATCCCCACCCAGCACTCATGTTACCAGCAGAGGTGAGTTGGCACGAATTTCCTAAGAGAAACAGACCTTCCAGACTCTAGTTTCTTATTAATACTAGTAAATAGGTAAAGACCACTGATAAGTGTATTTTTTCTTTAAGAATGGTTAGTTGTTTTTTTTGTTTTTTAAATGGGCTTTCTGTGATTTGAGTTTCCAGGTAATTTTGTTAACAATTGTGATTTTCCTATGTTAGAGACAATTTTATAGGAATTGTGGATATGAAGAGGTCGGTACAGTAGTAACTATATTTTCTGAAGAATCAGAACAAAATGACTTGACAGGCAAAATCATTAAAATCAGAGCTGTTCTGACCAATTTAGGCTCCATGGTTGCATTTTTTTATAGTTACCCCGTTTGACCTTCCTTTGCTGAGCTTTTTATCCTTATGACCAACTTTGACACACCTTTCTCTGTCTAAATCTTTGTTCACCACTTGCCCATACCACTCACATTAGTTTACATTTTTGTACTTGGCTTCTTTAAAGTAAGGTCTTACTATCATACTGTTATTAATTCTTTCCATTTTTACTTTATAAATTTGTCATTTGGTCATGGTCATAACAGCCATTTACTCCTTTTTATTTAACTTTTTATTTATTTTTAAGTGTGTTTTTCCAGGACCCATCAACTCCAAATCAAGTAGTTGTTTCAATCTAGTTGTGGAGGGTGCAGCTCACACTGGCCCATGTGGGGATCAAAACGGCAGCCTTGTTAAGAGCACAGTGCTCTAACCAATTGAGCTAACCGGCTGCCCCCCCCCCCACTCTTATACTAAGTATTTACTTCTTCAACCACCCCTCCCCCTTTGCTCTTATACTAAGTATTTATTTCTTCAACTACCTGATAGCTTAGAATTTTCTTTTCGGCATAGAATTTCAAAGTTTCTTTTTTTCTCACTTATTATCCCTCATCCTTACCTTCTAAGAAACTTCTCTATGACAAGGGCAATCTTATAGCTATTCTTTACTTTGCACAAATGGTGTGATCTTGAAAAAGTGTGGTTTTATTTGATTTTTGTAAATCAAACCATTTTTAAATATAGGTTATTTCTTAAACTTTTTAGGAACAGGAGGTATTATTACCTGAGATGAGAGGAGAGTGCTAATAGGGAGGTCCCTGAGTTAAAAACAAAGGATGCCAATTTCTTCTCATATGGGAGTCCCTGGAGAAGGGAACCTTGTGGCATTAACCAATTTGAGGATCTACTATTTAGTTATAGGTAACTTTAAATACAGAGTATTTATTATTTAACAATAGTTTATAGATTGAGGACTCTTCCTTCTAAGGAATATATTACTTAAAGGTCCTTTGCTTTAAATCTTTGATATAAAGAATCACTAAACTCCTGATTTAGTAATTTTGTAAATTTTAATTTTCCCCTTACCAAGTTTAATTAAAAGGTGCCATATTTAATAAATGAATATTCAAGATATTCTGTTGGTTGACTTCTGCTGGATTATCAGCAATAATGTTCAATCCCCAAAGCTAATAGATAAAACAATATAAAAACAAGTAAAGAGAATATCATATGAAGCTCTCTCTGAGAAATTTTCTTACACTTAAGCTTATGGTCTAGATCTCACTGTTCTAGGAAGATCATTCCTCCTCATATAGATAGGTGCTCTAGAATATCTGGCCTGTTCAGGAACAATTCCCAATTTATGGGGTACTTGGAATCCATATGTATGTGAAGCACCTTTCACACTGCCTAAAACAGAGTTTTTAATAAAAGCAACTATCTTTTATTATTGATAATACTAGTTTTCCAACTATAGTACACAGGCCAAATCAGGCCCTCTACCTGGTATTGTAAATAGTTTTATTGGAACACAGCCAGTCCCATTAGTTTCTGTATCATCTATGTATTGGTCAGGGTTCTCCAGAGAAACAGAACCAATAGTATACAATATCTATCTATCTGATCTATCCTATGTAGCTGTCTAGAGAATTGGCTCACGCAATTGTGGAGGCTGTCAAGCTTGAAATTTGTAGCAAGCCAGGCAGGAGTTGATTCTGTAGTCTTGAGGCAGAATTTCTTCTCCAGAAGAGCTGGCATGTTTTTTTTGTTTGTTTTCAAGTCTAATTGGATGAGGCCCATCATATTATCAAGGATAATCTCCTTTACTTAAAGTCAAAACATTGTAGATGTTAACAACATCTACAAAATATCTTCACTGCGATGCCTAAGTTAGTGTTCTATTAAATAACTTGACTCTAGACTCACCATGTATGGCAAAGTTCATTAGTCGTGACAGACAATATGCCTCAGAAAGCCTAAAATATTTTCTGCGTGGTACTTTACGAAACGTGTGCTAACCACTGGGGTAAACTTTAGTAAAACCAGACAGATTGAACTGATCCCTGTTCCTTTAATATGGTCAAGCTAGACACACACATACAACTTCAGAATGATAATAATTGGAGACTATGGTATGTTCAGCCTCCATGGCCATTACAGACTACGTTTTATGAGACTTCAAGCAGAAAAGCATCCAAATACTGATATAAATTCTTTGGGTACTTCCTCAGGCAAGTTTGATTGCAATCCCATTTTTAATCTTAAATTTTTTTTCATGTCCACATTTCTGTACAATTTTATAACAATGCATATACGTGATTACATCATACATATTAGCTATTTTATTTTATTTTTATTATTTATTTTTTTAAAGATTTTATTGGGGAAGGGAAACAATACTTTATTGGGGAACAGTGCATACTTCCAGGGCTTTTTTCCAAGTCAAGTTGTCCTTTCAGTCTTAGTTGTGGAGGGTGCCGTTCAGCTTCAAGTTGTTGTCCTTTCAGTCTTAGTTGTGGAGGGCGCAGCTCAGCTCCAGGTCCAGTTGCCATTGCTAGTTGCAGGGGCAGAGCCCACCATCCGTTGTGGGAGTTGAACCGTCAACCTTGTGGTTGAGAGGACACGCTCCAACCGACTGAGCCATCCGACTGAGCCATCCGGGAGCTCAGTGGCAGCTCAGCTCAAGGTGCCATGTTCAATCTTTAGTTGCAGGGGGTGCTGCTCACCATCCCTTGCAGGACTCGAGGAATCGAACTGGCAACCTTGTGGATGAGAGCCCGCTGGCCCATGTGGGAATCGAACCAGCAGCCTTCGGAGTTAGGAGCATGGAGCTCCAACCGCCTGAGCCACCGGGCCAGCCCCAATACTAGCTATTTTAGTATAGTCCTTTTCTTTTGTTTTTTTTCTCTTCTGCTTTATCTCCCTTTAATTTTTTTTCTCTTTTCCTTTTTAATTTGGCTCTCCCACTTCTATTTACTACTTTACAACGTTCATGCAAAATTAATGAGTATCCTGCATTTTTTTCTACATGGTCATGCAACCTTAAAAAACTAGTTATATCACGCATACATACACGTAGACACAGAAATACTCATATATAGATTTTTTTATTTTACCGTTTATAAAACAGCATCAGATTTCAACATGCATGTTTGAACATGCATTTTTTTCAATCAAAAGTATCTCTTCTTTAAATCCCTGTTTATACTGGTTGATTATCCATTCTTTTCAACTTGTAATAGATACTACGTCTCTGTCGTGTCTTCACAGTGTTTTTCACTCTATCATCTGCCTGTCAACTTTGACATACATACATTCATATAGTAAAGTGTGTCTATGATTTGTTTTACAACTTTTGGGTTCCCGGCTTAGCTTAAAAAATCTTACCTATCCCTGTATTGTATCATGCAGTATCCTGGATTTTCTAGGTTGTTTAATTAAAGTCAAATTAATTTTTACATATGGAATAAAATAACAGGGTCCAATTAATTTTCTTCTCAGTGCAGTTTGTTGTGCCTGTAACATTTCTTAAATAATTTGTTGTTTGTGATTAGAAAGGCTACCTTTGCCATATATTGAATTTTTAAATTCATACTGAGTTTATTTCTGGATTTTTTATTTTGAAAAATTATTCAGAACTAGAAACCACACAAAAAACTAAGTATTGTTTAGCTCCTTTTTGAATCTTATTCTTGTGTTAATATTGTTCTGCATTTGTCGCCTACCTATTCAATTATAAGAAATGGTAACCAGGTTGAGAGAACCATGATGGCACAATAGGTTAATGCTGTACTTACCTTCTCTCACAACCACATAAAAATTACAACTAATCTACAAAACAACCATTATCGAGAATCACCTAAAATCAAGCTGATCTGAAGCCTTTCATCTGAAGACGTGCAGAAGAAGCCACCTCCACACTAGTAGGAAGGGTAGAGATGCGGAATGGGCTGGTCCCACACTCATGTGTGATCATTAAAGATCGGGAGGGCTATTTCAACTGTGGAGCTCCTCTCCACCACTGAGAGGAATGAGAAGTCCCAGCCTCACCCTCGCCCAGGATTTCAGTGCTGGGGAGAAAGGTCCCCATAATTTCTGGTTGTGCAAACCAGCAGAGATTGTGACTGAGTGAGACTAAATGTGGCTGCATTCCCAGGCGTTCCTCTTAAAGGGACTGTGCACGGACATACCCACCAACAGAATCACTTGCTCTGAGCTGCAGTGCTAGGGGAGTGACTGGAGAGGCGACAAGGACATATGGGGAGGAAGGGCGAAACTGAGTTGTCCGGATTAGGACGGGGGGGGGGGGGGGGCTGGAGAGACAGCTTTCTCCTGGACTGGGGAGCTGGTGGAGGCCATTGTTTCTGTGCTGAGCCCGCCCCGTTCTTCGCTTGCAGATGCGGGCAGCTGCCATCTCTGATTTCTCCACCATTCATTCACCACTCCCTGGCAATTCGAGACCCAGCCCCGCCTAACTTTATGGCACACTGAAGCCACTTCCAGTGGCTTTTTTATGCAGATTGGTGCCTGCATTGGCTCAAGCTGCAGATTTTCCTAGGGTCTCTCAAAGGTTTGCGGAACCCAGATGAGCAGCATCTGGCTTGAGCGTATCCTGTACTTCTGGCTGAGCAGTCCTAAGCAGGGTATTAGCAGCAGTGGGCCGCGGTTCACGGCTTGGCCTCCCAAGACTCTTCCAAGCACAGCAAGGGCAGCAGCCGTCTGTGGATTTCTTTGTCACTCCTGCCGGGTGGTCCCAGGTGGAGCACAGGCTGGGGCTGAACTTGACCTATACCTGATTCCCTCCAAGATGGTCCTGTGGTTGGCGCCCCCAGTTGCAAGCTTCAAAACTAGCTGGAGCATTACCCAGCCACCTCCAAGTAAAGCACACCCAAGGGGCGAACTGGGCAGGCACCAGAGTCCTGCTGAGGCAGATCCTGCTCTGTAGGATCAGCCCCTGCACAACAACTCTTCCACTGTAGTCAAGGCCAGTCCTCACAACAAGTGAGCCCAAGAGTCAGTCCCTCACATTGAAGTGCAGTAATCAACTAAGGCTCAACTACAAGAGGAGGGCACACCCAACCCACACAAGGGACACCAGGGGTGCGTGGCTCAGGTGACCAGAAAGACTGCACCACTGAACCACACAACACACCTACTACATAAGGCCATTCTACTGAGACTGGAAGACACAGCAGCCCTACCTAATACATAGAAACAAATACAGGGAGGCAGCCAAAATGGGGAGACAAAGAAACATGTACCACATAAAAGAACAGTGCAAAGCTCCAGAAAAAGAACTAAGCAAAATGGAGGTAAGCCACCTACCAGATGCAGAGTTCAAACACTGGTTATAAGAATGCTCAGTGATCTCAGGGAGAACTTCAACAGAGATATGGGAAGCATAAAAATGGATATGGAAACCATGAAAAAGAACCAGTCAGAAATAAAGGATACAATAATGGAAATGAATATATTACAGGGAATCAACAGTAGATTAGATGAAGCAGAGAATCCAACCAGCAATGTAGAAGATAAGTTAGCAGAAAACACCGAACCAGAAAAGCAAAAAGAAAAAACACCAAAAAGTTGAGAGTTTACGGGGACTCCTGGATAATATCAAGCATAACAACATTCGCATTATAGGGGTACCAGAAGGAGAAGCGAGAGAGCAAGGAATTTAAAACCTATTTGAAGAAATAATGACAGAAAACTTCCCTAAACTGGTGAAGGAAATAGATATACAAGCCCAGGGAGCACAGAGTCACAAACAAGATAAACCTAAACAGGTCCACACCAAGACACATAATTAAAATGCCAAAGGTTAAATACAAAAAGGAATCTTAAAAGCATCAAGAGAAAAGCAGTTAGTTTCCTACAAGGGAGCCCTCACAAGACGGGCAGCTGATTTCTCAACAGAAACTTTGCAGGCAAGAAGGGAGTGGCAGGAAATATTCCAAGTGATGAAAAGCAATGACATACAACCAAGATTACTCTATCCAGCAAAGCCATTATTTAGAATTGAAGGACAGATAAGGAGCTTCCCCAGACAATAAAACACTGAAGGAATTCATCACCACCAAACCAGTATTACAAGGAATCGTAGAGGGACTTTTTTAATATGGGAAGGGCGTTAAGGATAGGTAAAATGGGATAGGATTAAGAAGTACAAATTGGTTGTTACGCAGTAGTCATGGGGATGTAGGGTACGGCATAAGGAATATAGTCAATAATGTTGTGATAACTAGGCACTAGATCTGTCAGGGTGATAGATGGGAATAGGGTTGGAGACAGAGTGAAAAAGGTAAAGGTATTAAGAAATACAAATTGGTAGTTAATACAGTATGGGGAATATAATCAACAATGTTGTAAGAATCTTGTAGGTGCCAGATGGGCAATGGACTTATCAGAGGGATCACTTCATAGACTGTATCCAAAGCACTATACACCTGAAGGTGAAGTAGAATAATCTTGAATGTCAACTACAACTAAATATATAGGTATATATAGTCACGGGATGTGGAGTACAACATAGGGAAGATAGTTGATGGTATTGTAACAGCTACATAAGATATCAGAGAGGTAGTAGCTTGGGGGGTGGGTTATCCGTTTATGAGATGTTTAAATGTCTAACTATTACATTGGTTTGTACACCTGAAACTAATAAAAAAATTTTTTTAAATAGCTGTTGAAGAGTTAAAAAAATAAAAAGAAATGGTAACTATTTCCTCCAGAATTGCCAATACATTTTACTGGCTTTGCATTATACACTTTGTTACACTGCTAGCCTGTCTTGGACTTAGCTTAATTTGTTTTTTCCACTATTCTTGTTTTCCCATTCTCAGAAGTTTGCTACAGCCATTGAATATACTTCAATTATTTAAAACCACCTCATCAATACTTTTATATCATAATAATTGAAAAAATACTTTTATATCATAATAATTGAAAAAGCACTTTACACATATATACTACTTAGTTTCTTAAATAAACCTATTTGCTATCCGAGAGTCCAGTCTAAGGTTTTCACCATGGAGCATTAGCCTCTCGACAAGTTGGCCTTTTGTACCATTGACAATGTAGAAGAAATCCTACGTTGTTCTTTATTATGTCATAAATGCTGTGAGAATGGTGACATGCTTTAAATATATTTTTTATTTAATGTTTGTAATTCTTATCATTAGCGCAGCACATAAATGTGGTGGTGGTTGATTTTGTAGTGGTTTGAATATTGATCTCTTCAAAGCTAAGAACTCTGCATTTAGAAAATGATATTTTAATTCAGTTTTTAGAGGATATTAACTCAGTATTTTTTGTTTGTTTTCATACAGTTAATTTTGCCTAAATTTGTGGAAAGGCTTTTCTCAGTAAGGTGATTATTTCATTGTTTTCAAGTCCATTTATTAAGGTTTTTTTTTAATCTTATGGACTTTATTTCAAATAATAAAGAATTGAAAGTTTTTAGTGTATTTACATATTAGGGTCCTAGGATGTGAATGAAAATATGAAACATAATTTTAATGAATATTTGGTACCCTCGTGTCTTTTTAACAGGTTTATAAACATATTGATATGACTGTTTTGTGTCAGACTTTACTTCCTTGAGTTGATAACCAAATGTTTTCCTGGTACATCAATTTTGCTGCTAGTTATAGTAATACAAATTACTAGTGTACTCCTAAGATACAATTATTTTTGTAAAATAGTACATCAGGATTTTCAAAGGCCTTATTAGTATTAACAGAGTAATCAAATTGTAGCATTAAAAAGTTAATTGGGTAGATGAAAATTTGTATATGAAAAGTTTGGGTAAAGAGTTTAAAGTTAAATTTGAATAATTCTTCTTGATAATGTCCAGAAATAGAAACTGTTAATATTTGGCCATACTTATGCTTGAAAGAAAGCCACATAGGAACTATTAGCATTTATTCTCTATATTGAAAGAAAAATATATAGGAAGAACTATACATTTATAGTTCTGTATAAAAATGTATAGGAAGAACTATACTGTATATAGAACTATACTACAGCAGTTTGTTTCTGAATCAACCAAAATGAGAGAAAAGCAACTCTGAAGTTTTTATGCCCTACTTAAAAGACTTGTTTTCTTTCTAGCAGAAAGAAAGTGGATTCTTTGTTCACAGCAAAAGTGCACTGACATTCTTTGCAATATTCCTAATTTATTTTACGTAGGAAAATAATGCATAGTAGAAAAGAAATGAACTAAAATTATTAACATAAGGTAGATGAAAAAAGAAAACTACTTTTAAGAAGAATAAAATGTAAAGTGAATTTTTAAGATACAGATACAACTATTAAATATTATATTGTAATTTTTAAAGTAGTAATAAGAGAACATTTCACATTTTTCCTGAAGTTTTAGAAAATATTTTGCATCCTATCAATTCAAACAGATGAATGAGTAAATTACCTTTATCTATGAAAAAACAAATGATAGAGGTCTTCAGTCCTTAAGAATGAGACCATATATTCCTGTTAAAGATCCAGTTTCGGTTTCATATGTAAAGAACTTTTCTGTCTACACTTCATCCTACCAATGCGTAAAAAGCTGAACAGACTTGGGGGCGGCTGGATGGCTCAGTTGGTTAGAGCACGAGCTCTTAACAGCAAGGTTGCTGGTTCAATTCCTGCATGGGATGGTGGGCTGTGCCCCCTGCAACTAAGATTGAAAATGGTGACTGGACTTCGAGTTGAGCTTCACCCTCCACAACTAGATTGAAGGACAACGACTTAGAGCTGATGGGCCCTGGAGAAATACACTGTTTCCCAATATTCCCCAATTAAAAAAGAAAAAAATTTAAAGCTGAACAGACTGAAAAGTCAACAACTCTTGAATCTATGGGAGGAGAAGACCCAAGGCACATTACTACCCCAAAGATTGGAGATAGGTGAATACAGGGAGTTGCTGCTAACAGGAGCAGAGACTCAGGAGCTGAAACCACCACAAGAAACAGTGCCTAGGTAGGAAAATCTGAACTATAATTGAATTGCTGGAACTCAGAGTAGACAACTCTGTGAGTTAAAAAGTCCAGGTAGACCCATTTATAGGGGGCCACACAATGTTGTGAGATTCACCGACAGGAGCTCCACTAGATTCCCACAGTAAATACCAAAGAAAAACCCCATTGGACTTTTATTGGGGGAGGAGAAAAGGAACCATTTTGAAATACATCAGAACACTCTTTCTTACTTCTTAAGAAACTCTATCCTTTGGGGAACTAGTTAACCAGAGCCTAACCTGCTCAGGTATTACCAGAGCCTAGGAAAGCGAAATACCCAACTCCACCCAACTCGAGTCATCCTGCTCCACCTAAGGGGGTAGAGAAAAACTGAGAAACTCTTGTGAAGTTCACAGATCAGAAGCATTCGCTCACTGAAAGACTAAGACCTAATCACAGGACTAGAGAATGTTTTCCCTCCAACACACCTTACCATTACATTACTATAGACCTATTTATAGCAATTCCAATTACCCAGTATATTGTGTTCACATTCTGGGACATAAAATGCACCTTACCAAATTTAAAAGAATAGACATCATGCAATGTCTGCCCTTAGACCATAATGAAATTAAAGTGGGAATCAATCCGAGAAAGTTCCTGGAAAATCCCCAAATACGTGGAGATTAAACAACACACTTCTAAATAACATATGGGTCAAAGAAGAAATCGCAAAAGGAATCTAGATATATTTGGAACGTAATAAAATAGAAGCACAGCATATCAAACTTTATGGGATACCCCAAAAGTAGTACTTAGAGGGAAATTTACAGCACTGAATGCATGTGTTAGAAAATAAGAAAGATCTGAAACAACGTTTCTACCTTAGGAAACTAGAAAAAAGAACAAATCAAATCCAAAGTAAGCAGAAGGAAAGAAATATAAATTAGGATAGAAATCAGTGAAATTAAACCAAAAAATCAACAATACCAAAAGCTGTTTCTTTAAAAAGATCAATAAAATCATTACGTCTCTAGTCAGGCTAAGTAAGAAAAAGAGGACACAAATTAATGTCAGAAATGAAAGAAAGGATATCTCTCATATGCCATGGAAATCAAAAGGGTAATAAAGTTGTTTTATGAAGAACTTCATGCCCACAATTTGATAACCTCGATGAAATGGACCAATTTCTTTATAAACACAATCTGTCAAAACACAGACAAAAAAATAGGTGACATGAATAGGGCTTTATCTATTAAAGTGAATCAATAACTTACGTACGTACTTCAAAACAAAAAGCACTTGACCCACAAAGGGGTTCACTGGTAAATTCTACAAAACATTTAAAGAATAAATTATAACAATTCTCCGCTGTCTCTTTCAAAGGATAGACAGAAGCAAAGGGAATACTTCTTAACTCATTCTATGAGGCCAGCATTACCCTTATATCAAAACCAGATAAAAACATTATAAGAAAATAAAACTAGATACCATTATCTCTTGTGAACATAGATGCAAAAATCTTCAACAAAATATTACCAAATCAAATCCACAAAAATATAAAAATAATTATATGTCATAACCAAATGGGATTTATCTCAGGTATGTAAGCCTGTTTCAACATTAAAAAAATTAATGCAACCCTTTACACCAACAGACTAAAAAAGAAAAATCACATCATATCAATAAATGTAGAAAAATCATTTGTAGAAAAAAACAATCCAACACACATTCATGATAAAAATTCTCAGCAAACTAGGACTAGAGGGGAACGTTCTCAACTTGATAAAGACTAGAGAAAACCTACAGCTAACATCATACTTAATGGTGAGAAACTCAAAAGTTTTTAAGTCAGGTACCAAGCAATGATGTCTCCTCTCCTCTCAGCACTTATTTTCAACATTGTCTTGGAACTCCTTGCTAATGCAATAAGGAAATGAAAAGATATACAGAGTGGTTCACAATGTATATGTATGTCTAGTCATCATGTTGTACACTTTACATATCTTACAATTTTGTATGTCAGTTGTGCCTATATAAAGCTGAAATTTGAGCATAGTTGTTTACTCAGTTGGTTAGAGCGTGGTGCTCTTAACAACAAGGTTGTTGGTTTGATCCCCACATGGACCAGTGTGAGCTGTGCCCTCCACAACTAGATTGAAACAACTACTTGACTTGGAGTTGATGGGTCCTGGCAAAACAAACTTAAAAGAAATAAAAGTTTTTTTAAAAAGCTGAAATTTGAAACTAAAAGGTATATAGATTGGGAAGGAAGACATAAAACTGTGTTTATTTACAGATGATGTGATTGTCTATGTAGAAAATCTGAAAGAGTCAACAAAAAACAACCTGGAATTAATAGGCAATTATAATAAGGTTGCAGGATACAAGATTAATATGCAAAGGTCAATGACTTTCCTATATACCAATAATGAACAATTGGAATTTGAAATTAAAAACTCAACAAAATTTACATTAGCACCTCTCAAAATGAAATACTTGGGTATATAACTTTAACAAAATATGGATAAAATCTATATGAAGAAAAGTACAAAACTGATCAAATGAATAAAAAAAATGAATGGAGAGAGATTCCATACTCATGATAGAAATACTCAATATTGTCAAGATGTCAGTTTTTCCCAACTTGATCTATAGATTCAATTCTATTCCAGTCACTATCCGAGCAAGTTATTTTATGGATATCAACAAACAGATTCTGAAGTTTATACAGAGAGGCAAAAAACTGAGAATAGTCAACAGAATATTGAAGGAGAAGAACAAAGTTGGAGGACTGATGCTACCAAATTAAAGACTTACTATAAAGCTACAGGAATCAGGACTGTGATATTGGCAAAATAATAGGCAAATAGATCAATAGAACAGAATAGAGAGCCCAGAAATAGACCTTCATAAATATAGTCAACTGATCTTTGACAAAGGAGCAAAGGCAATAAAATGGAGCAAAAATAGTCCCTTCAATAGTGCTGTACCAACTGTACATCAATATGTGAAAAAAATGAATCTCGATACAGACCTTTCACCCTCATCAAATTAACTCAAAGTGGATCATAGACCTAATGTAAAATACAAGACTGTAAAATGATAGAAGATAACATAAGAGAAAACCTGGATGAACTTGGGTACACCAACGCATTTTTAGGTACAGCATTTTTTTTTTTTTACATCTTATATTTAAATGCAAAACAGATTTTTCAGAATATATGCATAAACTTTCTGTACAAATTCAAATTATCATAGATGTTAAAGACATGAAATAGGGAAGGGGTAAAGATATGAATTTACAAAGGGGGATGGAGATAAGATGCATGCTGAAGAAAATGGACTGCTGTATATATGAACGTTTCTTTTGCATAAACTTAATGGTAGCCACTCAAAAAAAAAAAAAAAAAATCCAGAGCTGAGACACATAACATCCTAAAAGATGAAAAAATGGGGAGAAAAAATCATAGAATACCACCAAACTAAAATAACAGAAACACAAAGTTAAAGAAGCAATCAAGACACTGAGCTACCAGCAAACAAAAGATAAAATGCTTGTAGGAATGCCCTAAATGTAAATGGACTGAACTCTCCAATAAAAAGGCACAGAGTAGTAGATTGGATCAACACACGAAATCCAACCATGTGTTGCCTTCAAGAGACACATCTCAGCTGCAAGGTCAAATATAGACTCAAAGTGAAAGGGTTGGAAATGATATTCTAAGCAAATGACATCCAGAAAAAAACGATTATATCCATACTTATATCCGAAGAAATAGACTTCAAGAAAAAAGTGGTAACAAGAGACAAAGATGGACATCTCACAATGATAAAGGGGACAATATAACAAGAAAATAACACTTATCAATATATAAGCTCCCAGTCAGGAAGAACCAAAGCATATAAAGTAGCTACTAATATTATAGAATTAAAAGGAGAAACTGAAGAAAAAACAAACAAACAAAAAAAACCAATTACAGTATGGGGCCTAAATACACCATTGACAACTATGGATAGATCATCCAAACAGAAAATCAGTAAGGAAATAATATCAGCCTTAAATGACACATTAGACCACATGGATATAAATGATGTTTACAGAGCATTTCATCCCAGAACACCAGACCATACATTCTTTTCTAGTGCACCTGGAACATTCTCAAAGATAGACCATATGTTGGGATACAAAACTAGCCTCAACAAATTTAAGAAGATTGAAATCACACCAAGCATATGTTCTGACCACAGTGCTTTGAAATTGGAGATCAAGTGCATTAAAAAACTGGGAAAACCCACAAATATGGAGATTAAACAACAAGCTACTAAAGAATGACTGGATCAAGGAGAGATCAAAAGATACATAGAAGCAAATCAGAATGAAACTACATCATATCAAAATTACTGGGATGCTGCAAAAGCAGTTATAAGGGAAATTTGTATCATTACGGTTCTATCTCAAGAAACAAGAAAAATCCCAAATAAATAACATAACATTAAATCATAACATAATGTAACAACATAACGTATCATATCAACATAAAATAATGTCTTAAAGAACTAGAAAAAGAAGAACAAATGAAACCCAAATTTTGCAGAGGAAGAAAATAATAAAAATTAGAGCAGAATTAAATGAAATAGAGAACAGAGAGAGACAATAGAAAATTTAATGCAAAAAAGGGCTGGTTCTTTAAAAAGATTACTAAAATTGACTAACCCCTGGCTAGACTCACTAAGGAAAAAGAAAGACACAAACAAAATCAGAAATGAAAGGGGAAGTTACGAGGGATTCCAGAGAAATAAAAAGGATCACACAGTAATACTATGAAGGACTATATGCTACCAAATTCAATAATCTAGAAGAAATGGACAAGGTCTTAGAAATATATAACCTTCCTAGACTGAATCATGAAGAACTAGAAAATCCAAACAGACTGATCAACAGTAAGAAAATTGAAACAATCATCCAAAACCTCCTCAAAAGCAAAAGTGCGGGACCAGATGGCTTCACTAGTGAATTCTACCAGACATTCAAAGATGATTTAATACTTGTCCTCTTCAATCTCTTCCAAAAAATTGAAGACGAAGAAATACTTCCTAACTCATTTTATGAGGCCAACTTTACCCTGATACCAAAACCTGGTAAGGATAACACAAAAAAAGAAAACTACAGACCAATATCTCTGATGAATACAGATACAAAAATCTTAAACAAAATACTAGCAAATTGAATACAACAGTACATTAAAAAGATTATACATCACTATCAAGTGAGGTTCATTCCAGAGGTGCAAGGATGGTTCAAGATATACAAATCAATCAATGTGATACACCACATGAACAAAATAAAGGATAAAAATCATGATCATATCAATAGATGCAGAAAAAGCATTTGACAAGATACAACATGCATTTATGATTGAAACACTTAATAGAATGGGTATAGAAAGAAAGTACCTCTGAATAATGAAGGCCACATATGGCAAATCCTCAGCTAATATCATAATTAACAGTGAAAATCAAGCTTTTTGCTCTGCATTCAGGAACAAGGCAGGGATGCCCCCCTCACCAGTTATTCAACATAGTATTGGAAGTCCTAGCCAGAGCATTCAGTCAAGAGAAAGAAATAAAAGGTATCCAAATTGGGAATGAAGAATTCAAAAACTGTTTGCAGATGACATGATTCTTTATATAGAATCCCCTAAAGACTCCACCAAGTTACTATTAGAACAATAAACAAATACAGTAAAGTTGAAGGATACAAAATCAATGTACAAAAATCCATTGCATTCCTGTATACTAATAATGAAATTTCAGAAAAATAAACGTAAAAATCAATTCCTTTTGCAATTGCAACAAAAAGGGTAAAATACCTAGGAATAAACTTAATAAAGGATGTGAAGGACCCATACACTGAAAACTATAAAACATTATTAAAAGAAATTGAAAAGACACAGAGAAATGGAAAGACATTCCGTGTTCATGGATTGGAAAAATCAACATAGTTAAAATGGCCATATTACCTAAAGCAATATACAGATTTAATGCAATCCCCATCAAAATTGCAATGCCATTTTTTAAAGAAATAGAACAAAAAAATCAATAGATTTGTATAGAATCACAAAAGACCCTGAATAGCCAGAGCAATTCTGAGAAAAAAAGAACAAGGTTGTAGTTATCACACTCCCTGACTTCAGTTTATATTACAAGTGACAGTAATCAAAATAGCATGGTATTGGCAGAAAAACAGACACACATACCAATGGAGTAGAATTGAAAACCCAGAAATAAACCCACATATATATGGCAGATAATTTTAGACAAAGGAGCCAAAAACATACAATGGAGAAAAGAAAGCCTCCCCAGTAAATGGTGCTGAGAAAATCGGAAAGCCATGTGCAGAAGAATGAAACCAAACTGCTGTCACCATATGCCAAAATTAACTCAAAATGGATCAAAGACCTGGAACAATAAACTGCATAGGAGAAAACATGGGTACTAAACTTAACGGACCTTGGGTTTAGAGAGTATTTTATGAATCTATCCTCAAAAGCAAGGGAAGTAAAAGCAATGGGACTATCTCAAACTAAAAAGCTTCTGCACAGCAAAAGAAACCATCAAAAAAACAAAGACGCAACCAGCCGAATGGGAGAAGATATTTGCAAACACCTCCTCCAATAAATGGGCCGATAACCAAAACATATATAGAACTTGTATAACTCAACAATAAAAAATTCAAACAATCCAATTTAAAAATGGTCATAGGACCTGAACAGATCCCTCTCCCAAGAAGACATACAAACTGCTAACAGATACATGAAAAATGCTCAACTTCACAAGCTATTAGGGAAATCCAAATGAAAACCACAATGAGATGCCACCTTACACCTGTTAGAATGGCTATTATCAACGAGACAAATAATAACAAGTGTTGGAGAGGTTGTGGAGAAAAAGGAACCCTCATACACTCCTGGTGGGAATGTAAATTGCTACAGCCACTGTGGAAAACAGCATGAAGCTTCCTCAAAAAATTAAAAGCAGAAATACCACACAACACAGCAATCACTCTCCTGCGTATCTACCCCCCAAAATCTGAAAACCTTTATCCATAAAGATGTATGTACCCCTGTGTTCATCACAACATTATTCATGGTGGCCTAGACATGGAAACAAGCAATGTGTCCTTCTATAGATGATTAGATAAAGAAGATGTGGTACATATATATAATGGAATATTACTTGTGAAGTACTGCCATTTGCAATAACAAGGATGGATCTTGAGATTATCATGCTAGGTGAAATGAGTCACAAAAGTTGAGAACCATATGATTTCACTCATGTGAGATATAAAACTGAAAGCAACAAATGAAGAAGACAAAAAACAAAAACTTATGGACACAGTCAACAGTTTAGTGGTTACCAGAGGGTAAGAAGGGAGGTGGGTGGTAGAAGAGGGTAAAGGGAGAAGGAGAACTGGCTCTGGGTGGTGAACATAATGCCATATATAAACATTATAGAATTGTATATAGTTTTAGTAACCAATGTCACCCCAATAAATTTAACAAAAATTTAAAAATAAAGATATGAAATAGAACTATAGTATTAATGCCAAATTCTCAAAGCTTTGAATATTTATCCAAAAAGGTCTGTCTAGTATTATGTTTATGATTTATTTAAAATAAATTTACAGGTTAATATAATAAATTTAAAATGAATTCATTATCTTAAGGCAGTTGGTAAGACACAGAATTTGAAAACTTTATGCCAATTTTTTTGCTGTGTTATGTGGCTTCATAATTTAACACATACATTCAGTATACTTTTCATTTATGTTTTAAAGCTGTCTTAAAATAGTTTCTGTTTTAAACACTTCGAAAATTTTATTAGGATAACTTTAGTGATTTATACTAGCAATGAAAGATAGTATTAAATGTTCATATATTTCAGCGAAGAGAAAATTTGAAGGTAGTCACATTTTCATTACTTGGCATCTTTTAATTTTTGAACAATTTTTAAGGATCCTTACGTGTTTGACTTGAATTTCTATGAGTAAGGAGTTTGCATCGTAATGCCATATGAGGAAAGTCCCAAAACTGTTGACAGTTGAGATGACTAGCTAAGATCAATGCATCAGGTTCTAGGATTCTCAGTTGATAGAATGCATTGTAATACCGGAGGAGTAAAATCAAGTGTAGGCTTTGTGAGTGTGGCATTACAACTGGACCCAGAAGTAGGGGTAGGATTCAAATAGAAAGTAGTCAGAATTAGCATTCGTGTGACTGATTAATCAAAGTACAGAGAGAGAAAATAGTAAAGGGCATGTATCCACTGAAATTTATTTTAAGCTCCATGAAGAATAGAATTGGAAAATTCGGGGTTTGTTTCTAACCATGGCTTTTTAATAATATTGTTGATATGCTTGGGCCAACTTAAATATTGACTTAATCTGCATTTTCCTGAAGTCTCCAATGAAAGGGCATACACAGTTTTACAAGGGATACTTGAGACTGTTCCTCAGTTGTATGTCATCACCTCCTATGAGGATACTGAGTATGTCTAAACCCATTATATATTCCTTACTGTGTCACCACATGCTATTTCTAATATCTGTGATAACCAGAGGACAGTCCTTGTAAACTTTAGGCACTCAGTAAATGTTAAATAAATGAGCAAACATGTTGTTTTGTTATTTGCAAGTTGCTTAAATTTAAGTGGTAATTATCTGCTTGTAGTGCATATACATTAAATATGTTTTGGACAGATAGAGTAAATATTCTTTTGTTGCTGAGAAATCTTTAGCTTAAGATACTATTTAATTATGTAAGAAATGTTTATAGCCATTAGAAATTTAAAAATTATCATTAGTGCTTTTGGGTTCAATAGTAAAATGAATAGACAGATTTTAAGCCCAAGAACTATTAAGAAAGGAAGCATTGATTCAGAGTAGTATTAAAAGTCAATTTACCATTGTATAGAATATGATAGGAAGGACTAAATAATTTTATTAAGTACCAGTAGCTCATATTACAATATTTTTATATTAAGAAAAAAAATAGAGTGTTTGAAATACAACACAATACATAGTATTTGATAGAAAGGGCTAAACATTCTTATATATATGATACAGCAGTACCTTTTAGTAAAATACTTTTATAGTGAGGAGAATAATAGATTGTTGGAGATAGTCTTAGCTTCATTAAGATACCACAATGAGTGCTGGCATTGAAGGTTAGCATAGTATTAGGTAGTAGGCAAAATTATAGTTATTGGTAATTTGCACTGAGTCTTTTCATTCTAAATTTCAAAGTATTTTACAGATACTAATTAAATGATTCAAAACCTCTCATAATAGGTATTATCAAATTAATTACATATTTCATATGAAAAAACAAAAGCTGAGAGAGGCAAAGTTATTAAGATCGTAGTATTTAACTGATGGAAACTGAGTAGTTCCAAATTTGCAGAATCAATTCCTGTACAAAGTAAAATTGGTGCAGTACCACCTCAAGAATGCTATTGTAGCTCCAAGAATAAAACTACTGAGTCAGAGCAATTTAAAGAAATATCTTTACTAAAACAAGTATTCCACAGCAATTTCTATTGAGTATATATAGATAAGCATATTTTATAAGATATCTGTATTTAAAGAGATTAATTTCCCTTGAATTTTATTGTTAATGTTGTGGTTATTAAGTTTTTCACATGGGCCCTGTTCTGGTAAGAAAAGCTAAAAAAACAAAACAAAAGTAGTATAGACAGTGAATCAGATACTCTCTCTCATAGACAATATGATAAACTACTAATTTATTAAATTTGACTGTTTAAAGAAAAATAATTTGTCCAGTGGAGAGAGGACCCTAAACAAAAGAAAGTAGCTCCTTTTGCATATAAGACTTTTGCATTATTTTGTATTTTAATTAACAATTTTTTTCTTCTATTATCACCATTGATTAGATACCATATGGTTCATGAATTGCTTGAATGCTATGGTAGGAGTACAGAATCTTTAATAAGAATTTACCTTACATTGTAGTGGCCATTGAGACAGTGAACATTAGCTGGTTACAATATTGTGCATTATTCAGGAAAAACAAACAAAACGTTTACATATAAATTAAAGATTGGGTAGCTGAGGTAATGGTCAATGCATGAATCTGAATCTCTCCACATATCTCAAAAAAAACAGTAAAGATCAAATAAAAATGCATAACCCATACTTTAATGTAAATAGAACACAGAGAATGATCAAGCTCCAGGTTATCTGTCAGTAGAAAAATGAATACCAAATCATGGCAATCCATCATTTACTCCCCTGTGCAAACCTTGGTGGTGAGCAGGGGTGGTCTGGGAAAAAATTGCACAGGGCAAGATGAGAGCTAGTGGTAGTCTTAAGATTGATCTAAAAATTACTTCAAGGAAAAGAAATCCCTTCCCAAATACTGAAATATTTGGAAAAAGCATCCTGATAGAGCAGACCACAGGAAGGGACAAGTTTGTATAAGACTCAAAGAGTCACTTTTGGAAAGACAACTCTTTGGGGGAGAAGAGGGCAAAAAAGGAAGACATAAATGCTCTTTGGAAACTAAACAATTAAAAAAAGAAGCAAGAGATGAAAATTTAGGATTCTGCAAGACAGGAAAATATATTTAAAAATTGAAGGGCAACTTCCTTCACACTGCCCTGGCCCCAAATTCAATCTGTAAGGAAACTATACAACAAAACTGGACATTCTTGAACTAGGAATCTTGTAAATTGCCCCAAACAGCAGGTCCAGTTCACAGAAATGCAAAAGTGACAGCAACTTGAAGTATATAAAGCTAATTTTAAAAGAAAACAGGAAATGAATATAAAAAATTCAGTTAATGAAAATATCTATTACTACCACACACACACACACACACACACACACCAAAAAAAAGGCACAAAGATAGACATATAGACCCATGGAATAGAATTAAAAGTCCAGAAGTAAACACTTAACCTTTATGGTCAGTTTCTTTTCATCAAAGATGCCAAGACAGTTCAATGGAGAAAGAAAAGTATTTTCAACAATTTGTGCTGGGACAAATGGATATCAATATGCAAAGAGTGAAGTTGGTCCTCTATCTCACATCAGACACAAAAATTAAAATGGGTTGAGGATCTAAATGTAAAAACTATACAATATAAAGCTATAAAATTCTCAGAAGGAAGCAGACATAAATTTTCCTGACCTTGGATTCAGCAGTGGCTTTTTTAGATTGACACCTTCAAGCATAAGCAACCAAAGAAAAAGATAAATTGGACACCATCAAAATTGAAATTTTTTTGCTTTGAAAAGACACCATCAAGAAAGTGAAAAGACAACCTACAGGAGAAAAAGGTTGTAAATCATACATCTAACAAGGGACTTGTATCCAGGGTATATAAAGAACTTCTTACAACTCAACAGTAAAAAGACAAAGAACCTGATTTTAAAATGGACCAAGGATTTATGTAGACATTTCTCCAAAGAGGACATAAACATGGTCCACATGAAAAGATGCTCATTTTCATCAGTCATTAGAGAAATGCAGATCAAAATCACAATGAGATAGTACTTCATACACAATAGAGTGGCTCTATCAAGTTTTGGTGAGGATGTGGAAAATTGGAAACCTCATACATTGCTGGTAAGAATTTAAATGGTTCAGCTGCTTTGGAAAACAATTTGGCAGTTCCTCAAAAAGGTAGATATAGTTACCATATGACTCAGCAATTTCATTCATAGGTATATATATATATCAAAAAGAATTGAAAACACATGTCACACAAACACCTATACGTGAATGTTCGTAGTATCATTATTCATAATAGCCAAAATATGGAAATAACCTAAATGTCTACCAACAAGTGAATGAGTAAATAAAATGTACTATATCCATAGAATAGAATATTATTCAGCCATAAAATGTAATGAACTTCTGCTACATGCAACATGGATGAACCTTGAAAACATACTAAGTGAAAGAAGCCAGACATAAAAGGTCACGTATCATATGAGTTCCGTTTATATGAAATGTCCAGAATATGCAAATGCATAGAGATAGGAAGTAGATCAGTGGTTACCAGGGACCTAGGAAAGCAGGAATTGTGAGTTCCAGCCAATAGGTACAAGGTTTCTTTTTGGAGTGATGAAAATGTTCTGAAATTCGATTGTGGTGATGGTTGCATAAATTTGTGAATATACTAGAAACCAATGAATTGTATATTTTATATATTAGTTTGCCAGGACTGCCATAACAAATACTATAGACTGCGTGACTTAAACAACAGCATTTCTTTCTCACAGTTCTGGAAGCTAGAAATGTGAGATCAAGGTGTCATCTGGGTTGATTTCATTCTGAAGGCTCTCTCTCCTTGAGGCCTGTAAACAACTGTTCTCCCTGTGTTTTTTTCACGGTTGCTCCTTGGTCTGTGTTGTCTGTTTCCTAATTTCTTCTGATAAGTACACCAGTCATTTCATTAGGTCCCATCCAAATGTCTTCATTTTACCTTAATTACTTCTTTAAAGGCCTTGTCTCCAAATGCAGTCACATTCTGGGTACTGGGTACTGGGTACTGGGTACAATACAATACAATACAATACAATACAATAATAATACAATACAATACAATACAATACATAAAATACAATGCAACAAATACAAGTCTTATTTTAATATAAGACCGGGTATAATATAATACAATGCAATATAATATAATGTAATATAATACTGGGTCTTAGTACTTTTTGCTCCAAAAGACGCATTAGAGGGAAACACGGTAATAAAAACACTCAATACAACAGGAATTAATGGATATTTTCTTTTAAAAAAATAATTTTTGTCTCATGTGTACAAAACACTTTAATAGTTAGACATTTACACTCCTCACAAAGTGATAATTCCCTCCCCCAATCTACTACCCCTCTGACATCGCTTAATAGCTTCTTAATGGGAAACACTAGTAGCAATTTCACTACTACCATCAGGAGCAAGGCAAGGATACCCAGTAACTCCACTACTGTTCAACATTTTACTAAAATATTAGGCAGTGCAATTAAACAAGAGAAATCAGTACAGGCATAACAATTGGAAAATAAATAAAATTATCTCTATTTGTAGATGATACAATAGTATACCTGGAAAACTCTAGGTAGCCGGGGGGCTAAATCTCGTCACATCATGTTGTTTGTGCATGCCTGTAGTAGCTACTTTTGCCCTATAGTTGTGATAGAAATGGTTTGCTCACAAAGCTGAAAACAATTCGATCTGACATTTTATAGAAAAAGTTTGTGGATTCCTGTTCTAGAGAAATCAATAATAAAATTAACTCAAGCAATGAAATAATTCAATAACTAGCCAACTATAAAATTAGCATTCAGATTTCAATATCCTTTACATATACAAACATTTACTAGTCAGAGGATATAGTGGTAGGGAAAACCCCAATTAAATAACAAAGAAAATAAAATCCTTAGGAATAAATATAACAAGAAGTATACAAAAACTATTTGAGAAAAACTTTAAAATACTTCTGAAAGCCACAAAACTAGATTTGAGCCAATGAAAAGACAGTTCTCCCTAATTTATAATTTTAACATAATTTCAATAAAAATACCAATGTGTTTTTTTATAGAATTAGACAAATTGACATAGAATTCATTTGGAAATACAAATACGTAAGAATAACCAGAAATTGTTTCAGGCAGGAATCATCAATGGATCATACAACTAATGCATGAAGAGTTGACGACAAGAAGGATATTTTTACAGCCTCAAAATACCATCCAACATGATACTTACTAATCACTGATGGAAAAAAATAGCAACTTTGCAGTGGATACACCACTTGATCAAGTTGTCAAAGTTAACTTTATTAGTATTGGGGCAAAAGGACATCATGCATCCTAGTAGGATGCCCTGAGAAGAGCATAACATCACTTCTGTGGTATTCTTGCAAAAATACACAACCAGAATTTAGGCATGAAGAAACATTAGTCAAACCAAATTGAGGGACATTCACAAAATAAATGGCCTGTACTCTTCAAAATGTCAAGGTCAAGAAAAACAAAGAATGAGGAATTTGTTACAGATCAAAGAAGACTAAAGAGATTGGACAATTAGATACAATGTGTGACCCTGGGATAGATCATGGGCCAAGACAGAAGCAATTATATTATTTTTATTTGATTATTTGATTCTATTTTTGTTATAAAGGACATTAGTAGAACAATTGACAAAATGTGAAAGTTTCTAGATTGTATTGTATTAATGGTAATTTCCTTATTTTGATAAATGTGTGGTTTTTTTTAAGGAAATACATTAAAATATTTAGGAGTAAAGGGGAATGATATTTGCAGGTTGTGATCAAATTCTGAAAAAAAATCTGTAGAGGAAAGAGACTGATAGAGCAAATGTGGCAAAATGTTAAGTTTTGGGAATCTGAGTAAGGTGTGTATGGAAATTCTTTGTACTTTTTCAAAAATGAACCTTTTATTTTGGAATAATTTAAGATTTACAGAAAAGTTGGAAAGATAGTACACCCCTCACCCAATTTCAGTTTGGTCTAATGTCATTGTAAATTCCTATGCTATATTTTTCAAAACTAAGACACCAACGTTGGTACGTTACTATTAACTAAAGCCCAGACTTTATTCAGATTTCACCCATTTTCCATGAATATTCCTCCAAACTCCGGACTTGAATTAAATTTCACAATTTTTTATTTAATGCCCTTTTTCTGCTCCAAGATCCAATCCAGGGTGTACCCCATTGCATTTATTCATCATCTCTCTCCAATCTGGTCTCTGTCAGGTTCTCAGTCTTTACTAATTTTTCATGACTTCGACAGTTTGGAGGAGTACTGGTGAAATATTCCTAGGATGTCCTCGCATTTTTGGTTTGTCTCATGTATTTCTCATGATTAAACTGGGGTAATGGGTTTTTAGAAATGATACCACAGAGGTAAAGAACCCTTCTCATCACATTATATCAGGGAGTAGATGCTATATCAACAGGATATCTATCTCTGGTGACGTAAACCATGATACCTTGGTGAAGGTAGTATCTACCACGTTTCTCCTCTGGAAAGTTCCGGTTTTTCCCACTATATTTGGAAGAGAGTCACTAAGTTCAGCCCACTCAAAAGCAGGGGCAGGGGCAAGAGGACAGATTAAAGGTTAAGCTTTACCTCCTGGGTAGGGTAGTCTCTGTATATATTATTTGGATTCCTCTGTAAGGAAGATTTGACTCTTCTCCCCTATTTATTTATCATTTATTTACATTTGTATGTACTTGTATATATTTGTTTTATTCTTTGGGTTATAATCTAACACATTTTTTACTTTGTCACTCAAATAGTTCCAGCTTTGACCGTTTGGAGTTCTGGTAGACTCCTCTGGCCTTTTGACATGTCTCCATCCTTTTGGTTTGTGAGCAGTTTCTTGCTTTCTGGTACTGTAAAACGCTTCTGCCTTGTCTTATGTTTTCCCTGCCCTAACCCTACAATTGATTACTTCTCCAGAGCCCTTGTTCCTTTTATTAGAGAATGATATTTAGAAACCAAGATCTTGGCACTGAATCGTTTGTACTATTTTGTAACTTTTCTATAAGTTTGAAATCATTTCAAAAAAAAAAGTAAAAAAAAAAAAGTTAAAAGTTGGAAGATGCATATCCTATTTGTTATTCTTCAGTGTTCTTAAACTGTTATGTCAGTTACCAAATGTTACATTTTTAAAATTCATAGATGCTTATTTTTTCTAAATAAAAATTATATTTATATTATACTTGGTATCTTTTACTTGGAAATTATTAATAAAATTATACCAAAACATCAGTAGTACATTTTGTTTATTTTATTTGCATCTTTTAAATACCGTGGAAACACTTTGTCATATTTCCCTTTTATGAAAAGCATAGAGGTCTATGATTAAATTTGTGAAAGTTTACATAACAAAACTAATAAGTAAGCAGTCTAGTTCAATACGCCTACGTAAAAGGACATAGTTGGGACATAAAGGAAGGAGATCTTGACACTGCTCATAACTCTTTCAAGCAATGATACCTCCACCCTCAAATTCCACTTTAGTGAATGAACATGATGTGGACAATTTGGCCTGTTTGACAGGAAATTCTGTATATGAAAATGCAGCATTTCTTAGTGAAGGGTTTAAAAATACTTCTTAGGTCCGTGACATAAGAGAAGGTTACTACTACATCAGATGACTCTATTCTATATCGTTTTAGAAAATAGAATAGAATAATGAATTAGGAAAGTGCAAATGAGGATATAGCTATGCTTTAACTCTTAGTGACAATAAGAGTATCTTAACAAACAATGTAAAAAGAAATATGAATAAAGACAGTTACAATGTAACAAAGATATAATTTGTATGGTCTGATTCCATTTTTATATAAAAAGGATATATATATCTATATATATATCTATATAGATATATATATAGATATATATAGATATATATGTTTATACATGCACAGAAAGTTTCTAGTTACTGTCAGTCTGCAGGTTACTACCCATTGGTGTTTCATGAAATCAATTTAATAAGTCACAATCAGCATTTCTTGAAGCTAAATAAAACAGAACAAAATGTCGGTGTTTGGCACATAAGAAGTGTAATTACTGTTACTGAAACATTTCAGATGTTTATGTGTGTGAGGGAGTGATGATCTCTAGGTTGTGGTGTAAAATACATTTTTATTTTGAGTCTAGATTAAAAAAAAAAAATTTGGAAAATGTGACTCTAGAATTGTAGACCAGAAACATTTAAGAGTGGACCTCTGGGGAGCAGGAGAGGGATTTTGGGGAGAAAAGGTCGGGGAAACTTTTTAACTCTTTATAGTTTTTGCATAAACAGTACAGAGAAACAAGGTAACAAAATCATGCAAAGTGGTGATCTAATTTGCTGGTTCCAAACAAAGTTAGTACAGTTCTGTCAGATCTTTACTATGATGGCTCTACCTCATCGTTTTTCTGTGGAAACTTCAGGAACCTAACATCTAGTTCCTTCCTCTTACTTTGCTACTTAAGCCTTATCCCTCAGAGCTGTCTAAATGTGCTACTGGGGGTGCTATGTAATATACAGTACAGACCATATTAATTTTCTAACATCTTCTATCCCCTCATAAAATCTTAATTTTAAAATATGTCTGATCCCAGTATTTCACATAAAAAGTTGTAGATTTTTTAAATTACTTTATTAATGTCTGGCCTCTGCTATTGTTGGGGAAATGCCTGCTGTCAGTCTTAATTTTCATTCTTTTAGGTAATCTATATTTTTCTGGTAGATTTAAGATTTTCTCTTTATCTTTAAATAACCCACATTTTCATCATGATGTGTTTGGGTGTGGCTTTATTCTTGTGCATTATCAATCTGTGGATTTAAATATCTCCACAATTCTGGAAAAATTTAAACTGTTTAGTCAATATTGCTCCTCCATTATTTGCTAATTTCTAGAGTTATTATTAGATATATGTTGGAGCCTTTAAAAGTCCGGTCTCTTAAATGCGTTTTTTTTATTTCTATATATTTCTCTATTGAGAATTTGTCCTATCATCTTGGTAAACAATATTGTCAAACCAAAAACTTATCTGTTCCATTTTTTCTTTATGAACACTTTTTCTTTGTTTATGCAGTAGGTAATTGTGTGCTTCAGAAAGAACGGAAGGAGTGCAGGTACATTGGAACAGTCTGGCCGTTTCTTAGAAAGTTAAACCTACAGTTACCATGCAACCTGGCTATCCTGTTCCTAGGTATTTACCCAAGAGAAATGAAAACTATCTTCACACAAAAAACTGTACATCAGTGTTTACACCAGGGATAGGCTGTATAACATAAATCCTGAATAATGCCTCCCGCCAAGATAGCCATATCCTAATTTCTAAAACCTAAAGAAATTACCTTTTATGGCAAAAAGGACACGTAGATGTGATTAAAGATCTTGAGATGGGACAGTTTTCCTGGATTATTTGGGTGAAACCTAAATATAATCGCAAGAGTTTTTGTAAGAGAAAGGCAAGAGGGTTAGTAGGGGAGAAGGTAGCAATAGGATAGCAAAGCAGAGATTGCAGTAGTGTGGCCAGGAACAGAGAATTCTGGCAGTCTCTAGAAACTGAAGAAGCAAGAAACAGATTCTTCCTTGAAACCTTCAGAAAGACCCAGACCTGTCAACACCTTGATTTTACCCTACACAACTCACTTCAAGCTTCCGACATGCCGAACTATAAATGTGGGTTTATAAGGCACCAAGTTGCCATATCTTGGCTGTTGTGAATAGTGCTGCAGTGAACATGGGGGTGCAGGTATCTCTTCAATATCCTGTTCTCATTAGTTTTTTTTTGGGGGGGGGCGCGGTAAATACCCAGAAATGGGATTGCTGGATCATATGGTAGTTCTATTTTTAATTTTTTGAGGAACCTCCATATTGATTTTCATAGTACCGGTACCAACTTACATTCCCAGCAATAGTACACAGAGGTTCCCTTTGCTCCACACACTTAAGTTAACTTGGCTAAAGGTTTGTCAATTTTATTTATCTTAAAAAAAACAAAGAGCCCTTAGTTTCATTGACCTTTTCTATTATTTTTCTGGTCTCTATTTCATTTATTTCTGCTCTAATCTTTCTTATTTCCTTCTGCTAACTTTAGGCTTAGTTTGTACTTATTTTTCTAGTTCCTTGAGATAAAAGTGACGTTCTTCATTTTTCGGGGGTTTTGGTTGTTTGTTTGTTTGAGATCTTTCTTGTTTCTTAATGTAGGCATTTATCTCTAAATTTCCCACTTAGAACTGCTTTTACAGCATTCCATACGTTTTGCTATGTTGTGGTTCTCTTTGTTTCAAGATATTTCTTGGTTTGCCTTTTGATTTATTCTTTGACCCATTGGTTATTCAAGAAAACATTTCATCTCCATTTATTTGTGAATTTTCCAGCTTTTCTCCTGTTGTGGTCAGATACCGTTGTGGTCAGAAAAGATACTTGGTATGATTTCAATCTTCTTAAATTTGCTAAGACTTGTTTTGCGATCTATCATGTGATGTATCCTTGAAAATGTTTCCTCTGTGCTTGAGAAGTATGTGTATTCTGTTGCTGTTGGGTGAAATATTCTGTATGTCTTAGTTCCATTTGCTCTAGAGTATGGTTCAAGCCCAATGTTTCCTTGTTGACTTTTTGTCTGGATGAACTATCTATTGTTGAAAATGGGCTGTTGAAGTTACCTGCTATTATTGCATTGTTTATTTCTCCTTTCAGTTCTGTTAATATTTGCGTAATATATTTAGGTACTCCAATGTTGAGTGCATATATGTTTATGGTTGTTATATCTTCTTGATGGATCGACTCCCTCATCATTATATAATGACCATCTTTGTCTCTTGTTAGAGTTTGTGGCTTAAAAATTTATTTTGCCTGATGTAAGTATAGCTACTCCTGTCTCTTTTGATTTCCACTTGCATGGAATAACTTTTGCTATCCCTTATCTTTAAGCCTATGAGTATCCTTAAAGCTGAAGTGAGCCTCTTATAGGCAGCATGTAGTTGGGTCCTGTTTTCTTGTTCATCCCGCTACTCTATGCCTTTTGATTGGAGAATTCAGTTCATTTACATTTAGAGTAATTATTACTAAGTGAGGACTTACTAAGCCATCTTATGTTTTCTGGCTGTTTTATAGTTTCATTACTTTTTTTTTCTTGCTGCCTGCCTTTGTGGATTAATGATTTTCTGTAGGGTATGCTTTTATTTTCTTCTCTTTATCTTTTTGTGTAGCAACTGTAGATTTTACTTTGTGCTTACCATGAAGCTTACATAAAACATCTTTTGTATATAACAGTCTATTTACATTGGTAACAATTTAACTTCGATTGCATATAAAAACTCTGTCCTTTTACTCCCCCCTTTCATGTTTTTGATATCACCATTTATATCTTTTTGTATTATGTATCCTTTAACAAATTGTCAAAGCTATAGCTGTTTTTAATACTTTTGCTCTTTAACCTTTGTACTAGAGTTAAGTAGTTAACACATCACCATATTGCAGCATTAGGGTATTCTGAATCTGGCTATATGCTTAACTTTACTAGCGTGTTGTATATGTTCCTATGTTTTCATGTTACTAATTAGCGTCCTTTTTTTTTTTTTTTTTCGGGTTGAACTCTTTTCAGAGTTTCTTGTTAGGCAGGTTTAGTGGTGATGAATTCCCTCAGCTTTTGTTTATCAGGGAGTCTATTTCACCTTCAATTCTGAAGACCTGGTTTACTGGGTAAGGTTTCATGGTTGGCAGTTTCTTTCTTTTAGCACTTTGAATATGTCATCCCATTCTCTTCTGGTCTGCAAGTTGTCTGCTAAGAAATCCATTGATAGCTTTATGTGGGTCCCCTTGTATGAGAGCATTTTTTTCTTTTACTGCTTTTAAAATTCTCCCTTTGTTCTTGGTTTTAGACAGTTTTATTATCATGTGTCTTTGAGAAGATTGTTTTATATTGAAATTTTGAGGTGACCTATGAGCATCATGAACTTCAATGTCCAAATATCTCCCCAGATTTGGGAAATTCTCATCCATTATTTCTTTAAATGAGCTTTATACCCCTTTTTCCTTCTTTTCTCCTTTTAGGTTTCCAGTGATGCATTACATTATTTCACTTGATGGTGTTCCGTAACTACTATAGGTTTTCTTATTTTCTTTTTGTTCCTATGAGTACATAATTTCAGCTGACCTGTCTTCTAGATTTCTGTTCTGCTTGTTCAAGTCTACTGTCGAAGCTGTCTACTGAATTCTTCAGTTTAGTCACTGTATTCTTGAACTCCAAAATTTTTGGTTTTGGTTCTTTTGATGTTTTCTATTTCTATATTGAACTTCTCATTTTGTTCTTCTGTTGTTTTCCTAATAGTGTGAAATTGTCTATCTGTGTTCTCTTGTAGCTCTCTGAGCATCTGTGGAACAATTATTTTGAATTTTTTGTTAGGTAATTTCTGGATCTCATTTTCCTTGGGGCCAGTTACCAGAGGTTTACTGTATTCCTTTGATGGAGACATGTTTCCCTGATTCTTTATAATCCCTGTAGCTTTGCATAGGTGTCTGTGCATTTGAAGAAGTAGTCACCTCTTCCAGACTTTACAGACTGACTTTGATAAGGGAAGCCTTTCACCTTTGGGTGGACGCATGATAGATCATGTTGTAACCTTGGTTTTAGTAGTGCATGGTGCCCAGTATGGGGCTGTGTGGCGTTACCAGGTCCAGCAAAGGCGTGCTGTCCTCTGGCTCCGCCCCCTGCGGTCCATAGCATTGACAACTGTGTGGTCCTTGGCACTGCAGGAGGTCTGTAGTGACAGCAAGGCTGTTGGCATTCTCGGTGGCTTTTCCAGGTCTGGCAGCGAGGGACTAGGGCAAGTGCGATGGGGGCTGGAGCCAGTGGTATGCACATACTTGGCTGCAGGGGTCAGCTGCAGGTGTTTTGTAGTGACAGGGCCAGTTGCAGACAGGCATGTAGTAATGGGGCAAGGGCAGGGGGCAGTTACGGGCATACTGGCAGCTGCAGAGGCCCTGGCTGTCATTGTATTCTCCTGTGGCTGCCCACTCTGATGCTGAGGATGCACATGCAGTAGAGGCTGGTAATGGGGGTTGGGCTGGGGACATGTAGGTGCACAGCTGGAGGGGCTAGCTGCAGGTGAGCACTGTGGTGCCAGCCAGTGACAGGAGGCCTGGCCCCATTGGTCCCTGGCTATCTGTGTTCATCTATGGGTGCACACACACTCCTGTGGGTGTGTGCACTGTGGTGGAGGCCGATGGGCGTCAGGCCAGTGGTGTGCAAGTGCACAGCTGGAAGGGCTCGGCCTGAGCATGATACTGGGGTCAGCCAGGTAAGTCTGGACTGGCGTCTTGCATTGTGCAGCTGCAGAAGCCAGAGCTGGCTGTGGGTGTGGCTGCTGGGCTCTGGCAAAGCTGGGGAGACGCAAAGAGATGCAACCAGCTCGTGCCTTACACTGGTGCAGATGTGGTTAGCTAATTCCTGTGGGGCGGATTCTGGTGAAATCTGCTGGGCGGAGGGTGGCCTCCTTGAAGGCTTTGCTGGCTGTTGCCTTTGTCAGTGGTAAAATCTGCTGAGTTTGTGTGCAGAGCAGGTCTCTGTAAACCTCGATCACTCCTGCTGCATGCCAGTTAGTAATAGGCTCTGCTTTTCTTCCTCACACCTAGCTGTCTATACATCTCCGATGTGCTGGTCTGGGCAGGTGCAACTGAAGCAGTACCTTCATGCAGTTACCTAAGAGGCTGGAGAAGCTGGTCACTCGCCTGCTCTTCCTTTCCTGGTGAGAGGAACTCTGGGAAGTTCCTTCTTGGTGCTGAACAGTGCCAGGTTGGGCGATGGGACAACACAGGCAAAATGAAGTTGTTTTCCTTCTCTCCTTGGGAGATTATTCTGTTTGTTTTGTTCTGTGCTCTAGAAGTCTCACAGAGCTGATTTTTTTTCGTGGATAGCTGTACAATCCTTGATCTTTCTAGGGGGATGGGGAAACTGGGTTCTCCTCTGCCACCATCTGTTCACAACCTATCTTAAACTTTTATCAATTTTTGTGTTTAAAATATAGGAAGGGAGTCCAAGTGTGTACTTCATACTATTAGAATCTAACACTGATGTCTAGGTAGTATGAAGACATGAAAACACAGTCTTATTATTAAATAAGTGCCAGACACAAAACTGGAAGAATTAGTTGAATCCGATGGATGACAAATAAGATTTTAACAGCTTCTCAACTGATTGTAACCTTCTCCTCTTTCTTCTACTTCTGCCACTTCCTCTTCCTCCTTTTTCCAAGATTAGACTCCTTTCGCTTGTAATACTTTGGATTTTGATCTGGTACTAATGGCTGCCTAGAACTACCTTATCAGCCTTTTCTCTTGCTCTATCTTATGAAAAATCAAATATTTGTAAGGTAATAGGCCTAGGACTAAAGAATGCTACAGAACACAAGTGTTGGCAAAGATGTAGAGAAAAGGGAACCTTCGTGTACTGTAGGTGGGATTATAAATTGATACAACCACTTTGGAAAACAGTATGCAGTTTCCTCAAAAAATTAAAACTAGTACTGCTATATGACCCAACAATTTCACCTCTGGGTGTATCTGAAGAAAATGAAAACAGTAATTCAAAAAGATGCATGTACTCCTTTGTTCGCTGCAACATTATTCACAATAGCCAAGATATGGAAGCAACCTGGGTGTCCATCGATAGATGATGGACAAAAAAGATGTGAGATATATCTTCTTTATCTGTATATGACATACAGACATACAACGGAATATTACTCAGCAATAAAAAAAGAATGAAATCTTGCCATTTGCAACAATGTGGATGGACCTAGAGGGTATTATGCTAAGTAAAATAAGTCAGGCAGAGAAAGACAAATACCATATGATTTCACTTATATGAGGAATCTCGAAAAAATAACAAAAAACGAACAAACAAAAGAGAAACAGACTCACAGATACAGAGAACAAACTGACGATTACCAGATGGGAATGGATGAAAAAGGTAAAGGAGAATAAAAGATACAAACTTCCAGTTATAAAATAAATAGTAAGCCACGGGAATGTAATGTATAGCACAGAGAATATAGACAATAATATCATAATAACTCCATGGTGACAGATCATTACTAGACTTGTGATCACATCATAAGGAATATAAATGCTTAAACTGTGTTGTAGAACTGAAAGTAACATAACATGGCATGTCAATTTTACATTAATAAGAATGCTGCATAACATTATTTATTCAAAAAGCTAAAATAATTTTATAGAGATTGCAGTTTGTTCTGAATAATTTCCCCTAAACCAGAAATGGAAAATGTGTTGTAACTGGAGTCCCAGCTCCGATTCTGTAGCAGCGGCATCCTAGAGCTGTGCACAGAGCATTTGGAGGCCACATCGGGCTGCACAGCAAAGTGTGCTTGCTTATTGATGTATGCCATGAGCAGCGGGAGGGCGAACAGTGGCCCAATTATTTGCCACTCCCTTCTCAGTTTTTGAGTGTTTATAATAAATGCTCATGTTTAAAGGAAGTTGGATTATTCAATCTTTCTAGTTCCCTTTTTCTATATATAAGTAGAAATAATTGTCTTCTTAATGCTAATTCCTGAACAGTGATGATGTAATTTAGGCATAGAAAGTACTTAAATTTTTACCCGTGTGTAAGTTACATTTTTGTGTCACATTCTATATAATATTTGATTTATGGAAGGCTTCTAATATTAAATCACCTACATTTAAAAATCAGAAAAGAGCTTACTCCCAAATGCTTGTGGAAACTCCCTATTCACAATCACCCCAAACTGAAACAACCCACAAGTGCTTCAATGGCTGAATAAAGTACCTCAAACGATGGTCTTCTCTTTACATTATACACCATCCCATATAATATGTAATATTACATATTCACATTATACACCATCCCATATAATATGTAATATGCTATAGAATACTATTCAACAATAAAGAGGAATGAACTATTTATAGATGAAACAACTTGTATTAATCTCAAAGGCAATACGCTGAAATAAAACCATTCTCAACATGTTATGTTCTATATGATTCCCTTTATAGAGTACTCTTGAAAAGACAAACCTATGTTGATAGAAAACAGACCAGTGGTTGTCAGGGGCTAAGGACTGAGAATGTGTGGCTACAGTGGTACAGTACAAAGGATTTAGAGGATTGGGGGTGGTGATAAAAGTGTTCTGTATCCTGATTGTGGTGGTAGCATCATGAATCTGTACATATGTTAAAATTTATGTAATAACTACTCCCCAGGGAAGTCAATATTATAATTTTAAACAAAGTTTATAAAAGAATGTAGAATTGGATTTTGCGTTAGCTTCAGGCTGTAAGTGTGCTATGATAATAAGTGAAAGAAAATTTTGAGGATTAAAATAAAAAAAATTCTATATACAAAAAAAAACACAACCCAGTGTACAGCAATTTGGTAGTTGGAATTAGTATTTCATGTTTCATGAACTTGGCTTCTATTTTGTAATGGAGAGGGTATAAAATGCCTGCATTATTGATACCTCTCTATTACTATCTGCTTGAGTGAACTCAAGCGAGTGATTTAATTACTCAGGTCATCAGGCTCTTTTTCTATAGAGTAAGTTTGGACCCTGTGCTTTTAAAACTGAAGTACTCCTAATAAGAAATACGTGTTTGCCTTAATACATAGCATTAAGTAAAATAGATGCTCTGGGAAAATACTCCATGTTTTTTTTCTGAAGGCTTCACATAGTTCCTGATAAAACATTGCATCCTCTAGTTGGAATACCGTAAGACTAGAAAATCTAATACCTCTCTTAGCTATAAAGTTTTAGTTTAATTGTTTCCAGATAACTTTTTTTAGTTTTCATATTGTAAGTATTCATTTTTTAATACCATGAAGAACAGAAATCTTAGACCACTAGGTGGGGATGTAAACAATATAGCATTTGTTTTTCTTGTGCTTGGAAGTAACTTGATACAGCCTTAAGCATAATTCCCCGGAAAGAGATGAGAAAACAAAGAACAAATCCACAATAGTACTTGTTTTTATTTTTCTAAATGTTATGGTAATCTGGATTTGGGAAAAACTAAATTTCTGAATTAAGAATGAGTCATCTGTGCTCAACTAACTAGTGTATTGTAAAACCACAATTTCTTAGACTGACTCTCCATTGTCACAGTATGGGTTTAAAGGTAGATACGAAATCAGAAATATTTACATACTACATGTTTAAAGATAGATATGAAATCAGAAATATAGTTTAACAATTAAGGTACATTGTAATTTCTTCTGGGTTTTCCATTTTCTCTTTGATACTATAAAAAAGAGTGAATGATCATTTGCCTCTTTTTAAAGATCCATTTAATGTTAATTTCATGGTTTATTGGTAATTTTTAGTCTTTACATATAATTAGCAAAAAAATAACTAACAAAACATTAAGAATATCTTTAAAGAATTTATTACAAAATACTGTTGCACTATGTTGAAAGCAATCTTTCAAAAAGTACTTAAAAAAAATTAGGGAAGAAGTTTTTTTTTCTTATCTCTAAAATGAGAGGAGCTGTATGTATTCAGGAGTTAATATTGTCTTATTTCTTGAGATTTTTCTTACATCACACTTGATGTTTTTGTTACTTTTCAGGCAAATGCACATGGTTATTGATAACTTTATGAGCATTGGTGTCTATACATCACATCACCATTGAAGATTCCTTGCAGCACAGTTCAGAACTGCTATTCAGTAAAAGCTGACATCCATTTTCTTGCAGGAGTCTGTCTTAGGTTTCTAGTTGTTCATTCTCCGTATTTTGACTCAGCTAAAATGTGAAAGTTTTACCATATTTATTATAATTTAAATGACTTATCTAATAGGGAAAACTCAATTTCTAGCATAATTGGGATGAATTATGGATTATTACATATCTGTGAAATTCTTAGGTAAAATCTAGCTCAGAAATGGAGATCTGAGACTATGATGTATTTAGTATTTCCATCTTAGTTAACTAAATGTAACAATTTTCAAGGGAGCAATCTTTCTTGTAAGTGAATGACCACATTTGTAAGACTGTGGTTAAAATATATATAAAATTGACTATTCTAACCATTTAATAATGTTGTGGTAACATATCCATAACATAAATTTTATCATTTTCACCATTTTTAAGTATACGGTTTCGTGGTATTGATTACATACACACTGTTTTGCAACCATCTGCTGTTTCCAAAACTTTATCACCACAAACAGAAACTCTGTAACCATTAAGCAATAACTCCCCACTCTCCCCAGCCACTGGTAACCTCTAATCTACTGTCTGTCTCTATGAATTTGCTTTGATGACTCCATTTTAATATGATTATATATTTTTAATTTTTCCACTTGGACGAAAAACATTTAAGGTTTACCACTGTCATCTAGAAGAAATAAAATATAACACTGAACAGAACTGAGTGCATATATACAGACACACAAATAGCTATAAAGCATCACAAAGAAATAAGTCACTGGTATCAGTAAGTTTACTAAACCTCTTATTCATTCTTAGGGTTTCCTAAGTATTTGCAGGAAGAAGAAAGCTTACAATTCTTTCCTGTCATGTGCTTTATCTTAGAACAAAAATCAAGGAACATGCATATGTACATACATAATTAAAGTCCCTATTTTATTCATACTCAGATGACAAATGTAATCAAATAATATAACAAAATAAATAAGTATATGAATTAGAAGGAAAAAATATTTTAAAACTTATTTTAAAGATTCTTCCCATTTAACAGTATCAGGCCATACGTAAGACAGATTAGTTAAAAAAATGTCAATGAAAGCAGCAAATAAATGGTATAAAAAATGTCTTCACACGTCTTAAAAAAACTGCCTCTCAGATAAAACAATTTTTAAAGAAAGGGCTTGCACTAGAAGTCATATATAGCCACTGGATTTTTCTGAACAAGAATAAGTAGAAAATGTTAGATTGGTGACAACTGTTAACTGTCCACATCTAGAATTTTATGAAGAGGAAATTTAGACGTGATTCATAATTTAATAAAAGGCTTCACATTTATTGTTGCTAAATGGGAAGATGCATAGTAAATAGATCAACACATAAACAGAATCCTTGTAGAATTTCTATACTAAAACAAATAGTTTGATGCTGCTGTGACTTTAGCCATTTTGGCACTGTGCCAAGGTGGAGCTGGTTCCTGCAACGCTTGCTGAGATCTCTACAGCTATTCAGAGTTGGAAAGCGTCAGCAGTGCTCAAACTGGTAGTTTCAAACAGCTCAGAATTAAGGAAGCTCTGCTGCATGGTTTGGTGGCCACTGAGATGTGGATGTGGTTTTATGCCTGCAAAATCATATGCGAGTGTGGCATCATTAACTATAATGTTTGAACATCAATAGTTAACATCTGTTTATTTTTGGTTTATTATTTGAATGTCTTGGATCATGTGTGATCAGACTGGTATTTGAATAAAATATGTCAAAAAAATAAAATTAATCTGTTTTATACTATGTCTTAGGCAGCCTTTCTTGGGTTTTATCAATCTATAAATGGAAAAGTTTATCCTTTATAATGTTTTACTTATGTTGCTATCACATTCTTTACCTTGAACTTACTTTACCTATCCTGTGTTGAGTAGAAATGGAGAATGGTTTTCTAATGCAAACAAAATTTTTCCTATCTCTGATAGAAGAATCAGAGGGATTTTAGAGCTGTTTGGCTCATTCAACGTCCGTTAAACTGCATTCTATTGTGCCTTGTACTGAAGAGACTGCAAAGATAAAAATTACTTTTCCTGAATCTCTTGCTGCTAGGGTTCTGAATGCACATTACGTTTCTCTAATAAAATGCATGCCTGCAAAATTTGGAAGAATGAAGTGAAATGAAGGCAACTTTCTGTTTCTCTTGACTTGCTGCTAGCCAGTAGGTTCAAGATATTCAGTGATTTTGTTCTGGGAGTCATTTTAAGAGTCTTTTTAGAACCTGTTCCTCCAGTGATTCCCACAGTTTTGTATTCATCTAATTCGCTGTGTTAAGTATCTTTGTTAACAGAGAAACAATAGAAGTATTGCCGCTAAGTCAGAAAAAGATAAGGATACATGATATTGCCATGGAAGTTGGCTTAAAAATTGTAAAAGGAGAGTTAAATCATTTATATTTGCAGATAGTATAATTCTATATCCCAAAATCCCAAAACCTTAATGGAAAAACTGGTTAAAACAATAAGAATTTAAACAGCAGTTTATAAATTAAACACAAAATAATTAACACCATTATGCAGACAAAGAAATAAGCAGTTAGAAGATGTAATGGAAGAGAAGACTAAATTTTCAATAGCAAAACAAAAAAGATCTAGGTATAAACTTAATACAAAATGCCTAAAACCACATGAGATACAATATAAAACACCCAGCAAGATTTCAAAGACAACATGAACAAATAGAAAGGCATATTTTTTTTGGCTATAAAACTTATCATCAAAAGGTCAGTTACTATGTTAATTTATAAATTGAAATTTAAACCTCAATACAAATACCCTCTGGGATTTTTGTTTATTTATAGAAAGAAAAGTAGATTATAAAGTTTATTAGGAAGAACTAAAAAAGCAAGAATAACCATGAAAATCCTGAAAAGAGCAATGAGGGGAGGCTAGTTTTTCTAGATATTAAAATATAGGATACAGCTAATATAATTGAAACAGTGGTTCCAGCCTATTGAAATGCAATAAAAAATCCATAATTAGACCCAAACATGTCTGTAAAAACAGCATTTAAAATTAGTGGGGTAAAGAAGGACTTTTAAACTAGTATTGTTCGGATAAAGTAGACAGACACATAGGAAAAGCTATAAATGAAATGTTTCTCACACCATACACCAGAATAAATTCCAAATTAAACTGTGAAAATAGAAATGTACAAAATGAAACCATATTGGTACTAGAAGAAAACATGGATGTATTCCTTTTTCTAAGAGTGGGTAAATCTTTTCTAGCCATGATAATGAAATAAACTTTTTTTTTATTATTACTTTCAGATGTACAAAACGTCTAATAACGATTAGATGTTTACACACCTCATAAAGTGATAACCCCAACAAGTGTACTACCCCTCTGCTGCTGTACATAGCTATTACAATACCATTGACTATATTCCCAATATTGTACTGTACATTCCATAACAATATGTTTTTAAAATAATAGTTGATATTCAATATTATTTTATATTAGTTTCAGGTGTACAGTGTAGTGGTTAGGCATTTATATAATTTATGAAGTAATTCCCCCGATAAGTGTAGTACCCATTTGACATTATACTTTTTAAAATATTATTAACTACATTTCCCATTCTGTATTTCACATCCCTGTGACTATTTTGTAACTACCAATTTGTATTTCCTAATCCCTTCACCTTTCTCACCCATCCCCCAAACCCTCTCCCATCTAGCAATCGTCAGCTTGTACTCTGTATGAGTCTATTTCTGTTTTGTTTGTTCATTTATTCTGTTCTTTACGTTCCACATTTAAGTGAGATCATATGGTATTCGTCTTTCTCGTCTGATTTATTTCACTTAGCATAATACCCTCTAAGTCTATCCATATTGTTGCAAATGGTAAGATTTTATTCTTTTTTTATGGCAGAATAATATGCTGGTGTATATATGTACCACAGTTTCTTTATCCAAAACTATTGACAGAATTGACTGTAGAAAAAGAAAAACTTAATTTTTTTTCAAAACATAAGTTTCTAATTAATTTATTTATTTATTTATTTATTTATTTATTTATTTTAAAGATTTTATTGGGGAAGGGGAACAGGACTTTATTGGGGAACAGTGTGTACTTCCAGGACTTTTTTTTTCCAAGTCAAGTTGTCCTTTCAGTCTTAGTTGTGGAGGGCGCAGCTCAGCTCCAGGTTCAGTTGCCATTTTTCTAGTTGCAGGGGGCACAGCCCACCATCCCTTGTGGGAGTCAAACAGGCAACCTTGTGGTTGAGAGGATGCATTCCAACCAACTGAGCCATCTGGGAGCTCAGCGGCAGCTCAGCTCAAGGTGCCATGTTCAATCTTAGTTGCAGGGGGCACTGCCCACCATCCCTTGCAGGACTCGAAGAATTGAACTGGCAACCTTGTGGTTGAGAGCCCATGCTCCAACCAACTGAGCCATCCGTTAGGCAGCTCAGCTCAAGGTGCTGTGTTCAACCTTAGTTGTAGGGGGCACTGCCCACCATCCCTTGCAGGACTCGAGGCTTTGAGGAGTTGAACTGGCAACCTTGGTTGAGAGCCCACTGGCCCATGTGGGAATCGAACCCGCAGCCTTCGGAGTTAGGAGCATGGAGCTCTAACCGCCTGAGCCACCGGGCCGGCCCTAAGTTTTTTATTTTTGAAAAATGAAAAGTTCTACTTTCAAACTTATGGAAGAATTTTCTTTTTTTTTTACCTCAATTCATAATTGTTAGTATTTTCCACATTTGCTTTTTCTTTTTTTCTTTCTATACACATTATTACCATTATTATTCTTACTATTGATTTTCTGGACTGTGTAAGAATAGTTGCAGACATCATGACCCTTTACTACCTTTATTTACCTCAACGTGTATCTTTTTAAAACAAGGATATTCTCTTATTACAGTATAATTATGAAAGTCAAAATTCACCATTGACACAATACTACTACAATCTAATGTGGAGTTGTTTTTCAAAATTTGTTCTTTGTCCTAATTTTTCTTTATAACATTTATTTTTCTCATGTATAATCAAATATTCCATTGTCATATTTTGTTAGTCTTTTAAAATCTGTGCTGTTTCCATAGTCTTTCTTTGTGTTTTATGAGAATGACATTTTTGAAGTGTATAATCCAATTGTTTTATGGAATTTCTTTAAAAGTGGATTTGTCTTGTTTTCTCATTAAATTCAGGTTATGCATTTTTTTCATAGTTTTATTGAAGTATAGTTCACATTTCATAAAATTGACCCACTTACTGTATAGTTTAGTGGTTTTTAGTAACACAGAGTTGTAAAACCATCACTATGATCTAATTTTAGAACATTTTCAACGCCCAAAATGAAATTGGTAGTCATCCCAATTCGTGCTCCTTTCCCCACCCACACCATCCTAGTGCTAAGCAACCAGTCATTGATTTTTGTCTCTATGGATTTGCCTAATCTAGACATTGCATATAAATGGAATCATAAATATGTGGGGTTTTTTTTTTATTGGCTTCCTTTTCTTAATGTTTTCAAGATTAATCCTTGTTAATGCATGTGTTGATATGTGGTATGTCATTCTTTTTTATTACCAAATAATATCCCATTGTATGAATATACCACATTTTGTTTATCAATTCATCACGTGATATACAGTTAGGTTGTTTTCACTTCATGGCTATAGTGATTCTGTGAAGATTCGTGTACAAGATTTTGTGTGAGCATGTTTTAATTTGGATTATATACCCAGGAATAGAATTTCTGGGTCACATGGTAACTCTGTTTAGCATTTTGATGAACTGCCAAACTCTTTTTCAAAGCAGTCACACCATTTTACCGCAGTGTATGAGGGTTACAATTTCTCTACATCTTCACCAACACTTATTATTGTCTTTTTTATTTTGACTATCCTAGTGCATATGAAGTGGTACCTTACTGGTTTTGATTTGCATTTACCTAATAATTTAGGATATTGAGCATCTTTTCATGTGCTTATTGGCTATTTGCATACCGTGTTTCCCTGAAAATAAGACCTAGCTGGACCATCAGCTCTAATGCGTCTTTTGGAGCAAAAATTAATATAAAACCCGGTCTTATTTTGCTATAATATAAGACAGGGTCTATATAATATAAGGGTCTTATATAATATAATATATAAGACCCGGTCTTATATTAATTTTTGCTCCAAAAGATGCATTAGAACTGATGGTCCAGCTAGGTCTTATTTTCGGGGAAACATGGTATATCATGAACAAAGAGAATTTAATCCAGGAATTCAAGGCTGGATCAATATTTAATTCTCTATCAATATTAATTTACTGTATCAAAATAAAGGAGAGAAAAGCATAGGATCATTTCAAAATGTGAGGAAAAAAATTGACAAAATTCAACACACACTTATGATAAAAACTCAGCAAACTAGGAATAATGGAGAACTTGTTAATCTGATAAGGTGTTTCTACTGAAAACTCTCAATTAACATCCTACTTAGTGGTAAAAGACTGAATATTTTGCCCCAAAGTTTAGAAACATGGAAGAACTGTCCACTTTCACCACTTATATTTACTATTGTACCAAATGCCCTACGTATTGCATTAAGGCAGAATAATGATAGCAATACTATGCATAAATTTCATAAAGGAAGAAGTGAAACTGTCTCTTTTTACAAGTTATAAGATTCTTTCCTATAAAATCTAAGGAGTCTGCAAAACAACTAGAACAAAAGGGGGAATTTAATAGTGTTACAGGATTCAGAGTTAAGATACAAAAATCAGTTGTATTTTTACATACTAGTAGCAAGTAATTGGGAAATTTGTTTAAATTTCATTCACAATTGCACCAAAAAGATAATATTTAGGAGTAAATATAGCAAAAAAAGTTTACAACTTCTACCCTGAAAGCTACAATAATGGGAGAATTTAAAGATCAACTAAATTAATAGAGAAATACCATTTTCATGGATTGGAACATTCAAGTTTGTTCAGGTGTCACTTCTAACCAAATTGATCAATATTTCCTACACCAATCTCAGTCAAAACTTGAACTATTTTGATGAAACATGGCAAGCTGATTCTAAAATTTGTTCGGAAATTTAGGAAAAAACAAACGAGTAGGCAAAGCAAATTTTTAAATGATAAAGTAGAAGGACTTACATAAATGATTTCAAGACTTCGGGTAAAGTTACTGTAATCAAGACACTTGTTATTTGTGAAGTGATAGGCCTTGGTTCTTAAGGTAAACTTACACACACATAATTTGCTAATTTTCATCAAAGTAACAAGGTAATTCAGTGAGGAAATGGAAAATCTTTTCAATAAGTGATATTGCTACATCTGGCTTTTCATATGGGAGAAAATTGTTAGACCCTACTTCACATCATGAAGAAAAATTAACTCAAAATGAACCATAGACTCAAGTGTAAACCTAACACTATGAATTTTGGGGGGAAAAACAGGAGAAACATCTTTGCTACCTTGGTGTAGGAAAATGATTTTTTATTAGGATTCAAAAATCATGAACCATACAAGAAAATATAAATTAGTGTTTTAAAATAAAAATGTAAAAATTTTGCTCTTTGAAAACACCATTAAGAAAATAAAAACAATGCATGTGTGGGGGAAAATATACGCAAACATATTTCAAAGGACTTGCTTCTAGGACCTAAAAAGAACTCTTACACAAGTCACAAAGAAAACAAATGATCTATTTTTAAAATGGACAAAAGTTTTGCACAGGTACATAAAAAAAAAGATGTATGAATAGGTAAATACGCACATGAAAATATGCTCAACATTAGTCAGCAGGGAGATGCAAATAAGTCAAAATGAGACACCTTTCACACTCATGAATAAAGTTAAAAGATGTTAGTACTGAATGTTGGTTAGGATTTGCAGCAACTAGAACTCACATATTACTTACTGGTGGACATGTAAAATGGTATAGACACTTTTGAAAATGGTTTGAGAGTTTCTTAAAAGTTAGCAACGAAAGGGGTGACCAGATAGCTCAGTTGGTTAGAGCGCGAGCTCTGAACCAACAGGGTTGCAGGTTCGATTCCCACATGGCCGGTGAATTGCGCCCTCCACAACTAGATTGAAGGACAATGGCTTAGAGCTGATGGGCACTGGAGAAACACACCATTCCCCAATATTCCACAATAAAATTTATTTAAGTTAGCAACAAAAGAAAAAATAAATAAATTTGATGTCATCAGTATTAAAAACTTTTGTATTTTAAAGGACATTATCAAAAAGTTGAAAAGCTAGCTCACAGAATGGGAGAAAATATTTTCAAATCAAATATATGATAAGGGACTTGTACTTGAATATATAAAGACCTACAATCAATAAGACAAAACCAATTGAAAAATGGGTGAAAGATCCAAATAGACATTTATCTAAAGAAAGTATACAAATGGCTAATAAGCACACAAAATGATGCATCATTAGTCATCAAGGAAATGCAAATCAAAACCACAGTGAGATACCACTTCACATCCATTAGGTTGACCACTGAAAAAAAGTAAGAATCAAGCATTGGTGAGAATGTGGAGAAATTGGAACCTCTCATACATATGTTACTGGTGACAATATAAAATGGCTCAGCAACTATGGAAAATAATTGGGCTGTTCCTGAAAAAGTTAAACATAGAATTACCCAATGACCCAGCAATTCCATTCCTCAAATATACCCTAAAGAACTGAAAACAGATACTCAAACAAATACTTTTACATGAATGTTTGTAGCAGCTATATTCACAATAGCCAAAATGTGGAAACAACCTAAATGCCCATCAACAGATGAATGGATAAACAAATTGGGGTATAGCCATATAATGGAATATTATTCAGCCAATGAAAAGGGATGAAATAGTGATATATGCTATAATGCAGATGAGCCTCAATAACATTATGCTAAGTGAAAGAAGCCAAACACAAAAAGCCATATATTGTATGATTCAATTCATATGGAATATCTAGAATGTGTAAATCCAGAGACAGAAATCAGATTGGTGGTTACCAGTGGATAGGGGAAGGAGGGAATAGGAAATCACTACTTAGTATGGGGTTTTATTTTGGGGTGATAAAAATGTTTTCCAATTAATGTGATAGTTGCACAACATTCTAAATGTACTAAGTGCCACTGAATTAGTCCTTTTAAAATAGTTCATTTTATTTTATGTTCTGTGAACCTCCTACAGTGACACACAAAGATAGATGATAGATAGATAGACAGATCGATCGATCGATCGATCGATCGATAGATAGATAGATAGATAGATAGATAGATGATAGACAGATAGAAAGACTTCTACACACCAATTATAATGAATAAAATTTAACAGCCTAACCATACTAAGTCTTGACATGGTTGTAGAGGAATTGGAACACTCACTTTCTGCTGGTGGAAATGTAAAATTATAAAATCACTTTGGAAAACAGTTTGAAAGTTGTTTAAAAATTTAAACATACACCTACTACTGATTCAGCCCATCCACTCATAGAAATTTACCCACGACAAAAGAGCATATGTCTACATAAACTCTTGTATTGCAATGTTTGTAGCTTTATTTGTAATAGCCCCAAATTGGAAACATCCAAAATGTCCACCAACAGGTTAATGGATAAACACATTGTGATATATCCATAAAAATGGACTACTCAGCAATATACAAGAAAGGGAGCCAAGCCCAAAAAAAGAATACATGCCATATGATTTATTTTACATGAAAGTCTAAAAAATGCAAGCAAATCTATAGTGACAGTAAATAAATGGTTATTTGGGGCCAGGGATCGAGACAAAGGGAGAAAAGGATTACAAAGGGGATGACGAAACTTTGTGGGGTGATGGGTATATTCACTATATTGATTGTGCTGATGGTTTCATAGGTGTATTCTGTTCATATGGCAAGACTTACCAAATGGTGCACTTTAGATATGAAGTTTATTGTATATCAGTTATACCTCAATGATGCTTTAAAAATAAATATTGGTGAGGCTATGGAGAAATTGGTACCCTTTTATACTGCTGGTGGGGATGAAAAATGATGCAACCACTTTGGAAAACAGTTGGCAGTTCCTCAAAAAGTTAAACATGCATCAGTCAATTCTACAACAAAGTATATACTCATGAGAAATAAAAACATATACCCATAGAAGAAATTTCAGAAAATTTTCATGCACTCTTATAATATGCACTCTTTCCACCAAAAGGTGGAAAGCAAATTCTATCATATAATGACTGGATAAACAAAATACGGTATATTCACATCATGGAATATTATTCAACCACAAGAAGGAATGAAGTACTGAAACATGCTTCAACATAGTTGACCCTTGAAAACATGCTAAGTAAAATAAGTCCAAACACAGAAGAACAAATATTGCATGATTCCTCTTATATGTGGTACCTACAATAGGCAAATTCATATAGACAGAAAGTAAATAGAGGTTACCAGGGGCTGTGCAGGGGGGAAGGAAATGGGGATTATTTTTTAATGGGTACAGAGTTTCTCTTTGGTACAATGAAAAAGTTCTGGAAAGTTCTGGTTGCACAATACTGTGAATGTTCATAATGCCACTGAATTGTATATATCAAAATGGTTAAAATGTAAATGGTACACTTTAAATATCTTACAATTTTATATGTCAGTTATACCTCAATAAAGTTGAAATGTTTTACAAAGTGAAAAAATTAGTCAAAAATCTATTTCAGGGCACTGGAAATCAACCAAAAGAAGACAACATGTTGATCAACATTTCTTCCTAAAAACTAATGCAATTACAGGTAATAATAGTGGGAAGCTGTGGCATTCTTATCTGGAACTGTTACTATACCTCATTCCCCAACTTGGTGGACAAGAATGGTAGTTTTATCAGCTTTTGACTGGTCAGGGAAACTGCCACATTTGATGTCAGAGTAGAACTCAGAGGTGAAGAGTGAAAACCCCTGTCTTTGCCAACTAAAATTGGCCAAATGAGGATGGAAATGATGAGGATAAACCTCCATTTTGCTAGCCAGAAGTTGCAGTTCCAGTTGGGGTGAGAGGTGGACCAGCCAGAAATTTGATGGGCAATCTTGGAAATGAGATAGGTATATAGGGACTCAGGTAAGCTCCCCACATATCTCTGGCTAACTGGGAAACTACACATATGCAAGGCACTGCCAGGAACACCTGGTGGAAAGTGAAAAATCAAAAGAAACTAGACAGGTGGCTCAGTCTTTGAAAGTGTTCTGCATCCCACATACAGATTATTGGTAAGTTGTAGAAGCTTTATCACATCAAGGTATGTGAGCACAACTGGCCAAATCATTGACCACTAAGTTATGTTGAAACACATAACTTATTACAAAATAATAATAGGAATAATTTTTTAAAAACTGAGCAGCAACATTCAGGGAAGAATTTATAACAATTATTTACCATCTCTTCCAGAAAATAGAAGCAGAGATAATAGTTTCTAACTGATTCTGTGAGTCCAACATTACCTCAATTCCAAAACCAGACAGACAAGTAACAAGAATGGAAAAGTGCAGATCAATATCTTTCAGGAACCACAGATGCAAAAATTCTCAATAAAATATTAGCGAATTGGATCCAATGATATATAAAAAGGATCATATACCATGAACAAACGGGATTTATTCCAGGTATGTAAAGTTGTATCAATATTTGAAAATCAACTAATGTAATCCATTACATCAAGTTAAAGAAGAAAAATGATATGATCATATCAATAAATGCAGAAAAAGAATTTGTATTTGAAACAATCCAAAATCCATTCATGATAAAAACTCACCAAACTGAGAATAGAAGGAAACTTCCTTAACTTGACAAAGAATATCTATAAAGAAATCTACAGCTAACATCACACTTAATGGTGAGAAACTATGTACTTTCCTTCTCAGATCAGGAGCAAGTCAAGCTTTTGCACTCTCACCACTCCCATTCATCATCATATTGGAGATACTAGCTAATGCAACATGACAAGAAAAGGAAATTAAATGTATAGAGATTGAGAAGGAAGAAATAAAACTTTCTGTTCTCAGGTCGAAAGAATCAACCAAAAAACTCCTGGAACTAGCAACCAATTATAGCAAGGTTGCAGGATACAAGCTTACTATACAAGAGGCAATTGCTTTCTTAAACGAGCACTGAGTACTTGGAATTTGATATTAAAAACACAGTATCTTTCACATTACCACCAAAAAAAATGAAATACTTATATATAAATATAACAAAATATGTACAAGATTTATATAAGGAAAACTATAAAATTCTGATAAAAAAGATCTAAGTAAATTGAGAGATAATGCATGTACCTGCCTTTGAAGACTTAATATTGTCAAAATATCAGTTCTTAACTTGATCTGTAGATTCAACATACTCCCAATCTAAATGCTAGCCAGTTATTTTGTGGTAATTGACAAACTGATTCTGAAGTTTATATGGAAATGCATAAGACTCATAATAGCCAACACACTATTGATGGAGAAGAAAAATGTCAGAAGACTGACACTCCTCGGTTTCAAGATTTCCTATAAAGCCATAGTAATCAAGACAGTATGGTATTGGTGAAAGAATAGACAAATTGATAAATGGAACAAAATAGAGAACTCAGAAATAGTCCAACAAAAATATATTTAACTGATCTTTGAAAAAAGGTGCAAAGGCAATTCAGTAGGGAAATGGTAGTCTTTTCAACAACTGGTGCTGGAACAACGGGACATCTACATGCACAAAATTGAATCTAGACACAGACCTTACAGCATTTACAAAAGTTAACTAAAAATGGATCATAAACCTATATGTAAAATTCAAAATGATAAAACTCCAAGAAGATAACATAGAAAATCTATGTGACCTTGTGTTTGCAGTGAATGTTTAGATACAACAACAAAAGCACGATGTATGAAAGAAAAGTTGATAAGTTAGAGATCATTAAAATTAAAATCTGCTCTGAAAAAAGACACTGTTAACAGATGAAAAGACAGACCACAGACTGGGAGAAGATATTTATAAAACACACATCTAATAAAGTACTGGTATGCAAAGTATACAACGAACTTAAAACTCAACAATAAGAAAATAAGCAACCCAATTGTAAATGTGCTAAACATCTGAACAGACACTTCAGCAAAGAAGATATATAGATGGCAAATAAGCATATGAAAAGGTGATCAACATCATATATCATTAGGGAATTGCAAATTAAAATAATGAGATACCACTACACACCTATCAGAACGGCAAAAATCTAAAACACTGACAACACCAAATGCTGACAAGTATGTGGAGCAAGAAGAACTCTTCCTTTATTGCTATTGAGAATACAAAATGGTACAGCCACTTTGGAAGACAGTTTGGCAGTTTCTTACAGAACTAAACATACTCTTAACATATGATTCAGCAGTCACACTCCTTGATATTTACTCAAATTAGTTGAAAACTTATGTCCACACAAAAACTTTCACTCAAGTGTTTATAGCAGCTTTATTCGTAATTACCAGCACTTGAAAGTTTTTTATATATATTCACACACACATATATGTATATATACATATATGTTATATATATTTATACTTTATAAATATATTGTATATATTTTTATAAAATACATATTAATAATATTATATATATATATATATATACATATATATATATATATCCATTCAGCAATAAAACAGAATGAAGTACTGATTCATGCTACAATATGAACCTTAAAAACATTATGCTATGTGAAAGAAGCCACTCACAATAGATCATATATTGTATGGTTCCATTTATATGTAATGTACAGAATAAGCCAATCCATAGAGAGAGAAAGTCGATTTGTGGTTTCTAGGAACTGGGGGAAGAGAAATTGGTAGTGACTGCTAATAGGTATGGGGTGTCTTTTTAGGGTGATGAAAATTTGGAATTAGACAGCAGTGATGATTGCACAGATGTGTGAATATACTAAAAGAAAATTGAATTGCACACTTTAGAAAGGTGAATTTTATGGAAAGTGAATTATATTTCAGTAATAAAAATATCTAAAAAATGACATCTTCCTAGTAACCCTGTCATAGCTGATCCCACGAGTGTAATTGTGAAAACAGCAGTACATGAAAACCTACACTACTGCCAAAAAATTAAAATGGTTAGTAGTGTGATTAGGAAACTGTACAATGTGTATTCACTAACTCCAAAGGGAGAGCTGGAGTAGGAAAAACAACTCACATGTTTCCCTATGTAGAATAAAGACAGTTCTAGTAATTGGGGCAAAATGTAGAGCCTTTTCCTTGTGCTTAGTTCCCCTGATTGAAATGAGGTTTGTATAACAGAAAGCTGTACAGGTATTGCATTACTGTTTTTTTAAGATGGCCATAATACCGCACCAGCTCTTTCCTATTTTTTTCTATATTCACCATGTAGGTAACTGGTAGAATAAGGATGTTGCACTCTGGGATACACGAGTATGTTTCTCCACAGGGATGCGGAAAGGAAGTACCTTGATAACATGTGGTGGGAATTATAATTACTATGATTTTTAACAGAAATGTTTTAAAAATTAAAGGTAAATTAATAGGGACTTCTGTTTCTGAACAATATGAAGTAACTGGACAAGATTTACCCTCTTCTAAAATAAATGGGGGAAAAAGAATATATGAAAGCAGTGTTTTCAAGATGCTGGACATCAGGTAACAAAGGACATTGTTCCCTGAGAAGAGGGGAATCGAGCAAGATGAACCTCCGATTGCCTCAGCTTACTGCGCTGAGAGATATCCCAGGCCCTGTCAAAGGATAGGAAAATGGAGGGAAAGCTCAGACACTCGAGTTGAGAAGACATAAAGATGGTAATATGGATATAAAAGATATACAACATCATTAGTCATAGGGAAGTGCAAATTAACACACAGATACCACTACACAGCTGTTGTTAGAATGACTGATATTAAAAAGAGAGACCATCCCAAGTTTGGGCTAGAATGTGGAAGATCTGAAGCACTCATTCACTGCTGGTGGGAATGTCAAATGGATAGTCTTTTTGGAAAAACAGGTTAGCAGTTTCTTAAAAAACTAAATATATATCTACCATATGATCTAGCTATTCCACTCCTTGGTGTATGCTCAAAAGAAGGGGAAAAAAAAGTGGTAACATCCACATGAAATGTTGTACCAGCATTTTTTTTACCAGCATTATTTGTAATAGCCAAAAGTGTCTATTACAATCCAAATCTCAATCAACTGATGAAATAAATAAACTCTGGTATCTGTACAATGGAATACAACTTAGCAATAGAAGGGAATGAACAATTTATACATGCAACAAAATTGATGATTCTCAAAATAATTACACTGAATGGAAGAAAGCAGACAAAAAAGAACGTATACTACATGATTCTATTTATATAAAATTCTAGAAAATGCAAATTAATCCATTAAAAGCAAATCCTTGGTTGCCTAGTGATCACAGAGTTGAGTAATATGGAAGCATGGGAAAGAGGTATAAAGGAGCATGAGAAAACTTTTGAGGGAAATGGTTATGTTCATAATCTTGGATTATGTTGAAATTTCACAGTATATGTCTATCTATATATATACACACATGTATATATGTATATATATATAAACACATGACAAAAATGATCTAGTTATAAACTTGAAATATGTACAATTTATTGTGTGCAAATTACAAGAAGTCCTCATTTTGCACAGTTCTAATATGCACAAATTTAAATCAGCATGTTCAATTAAATTACACCCATCCCCTAAAAACATGATTCAAATTTAGTTTACCACAGAGCATTTATTGTAAATAATTGCATGAAGTATAAACTTTGTGGCTAGCCCTTCAGCAGCAAAGTTTATATAACAGAGGCACACCATGATCAGTGACCAGTCATATTACTTTTCTCAAAGTCTGTTGATGGGTTTTCACTGCACATCTGACATTCAGTTCATGTACAGAAAGCAAAGCATGTAGTTGTGTTACCTTTTTGACTCCCAGTGACCAACACACATTTTACCAAAATGAATAATCAAAAGAAAAGAAAAGGTAATTGGCTGACTGTTACAGTTAATTTTATGGTTAATTTTAACTTGCCAGGGCCATGACCAGGTATTTGATGAAAGGTTATTCTCAGTATATCTGTGAGGGTGTTTCAGGATGAGATTAACATTCGAATCAGTAGACTGAGTAAAGCAGATTGCCTCTCTAATATGCTTGGCCCTCATCAAATGAGGGCTTGAATAGAACAAAAAGACTGACCCTCCCATGAGTAAGAGGAAACTACTGCTGCCCAACTGATGAGCTAGGACATGTCTTTTCCTGCCTTCAGCATTTCTGGAGTCTTGTCCAGCTCTGCTTTGGATTGAAACTTACACCATGGACTTTCCTGTTTCTTAGGCCTTTGGACTCGGTCTGGAACTACACCATCAACTCTCCTGCGTCTCCAGCTTGCCAACTGCAGATCATGGGACTTCTCAGCCTCCATAATTACATGAGTCGATTTCTTATAATAAATGGCTTTGTACATGTATCCTGCTAGTTCTATTTCTCTGGAGATCTCTGATTAGTACAGATTTTGGTACTGAGAAGTGGGGTGGCTGTTGTAGCTAATACCTAAAAATGTGGGAGTGGCCTTAGAACTGAGTCATGTGTAGAGACTAGAAGAGTTTTGAGGTGTATGCTAGAAATATGGACATTGAAGGCCATTAAAGGGCTCAGAAAGAAAAGGAGAGCTCAAGAGAAAGCTTCCATCTTCTTAGGGAATACATAAATAATCATGGACAGAATGTTGGTAGAAAAATGGGCATTAAAGGTCATTCTTCTGGTGAAGTCTCAAATGGAAATGAGGACAGATTATTGGAAACTGGAGGAAAGGCAACCCTTGTTAAAAAGTGGCAGAGAAGTTGGCTGAGCTGTGTTCTGGATTTTGTGGAAGACAGAACTTGTGAGTGATGAAATTGGATATTTAGCAGAGGAGATTTCTAAGCAAAGCATTAAAGGTGAGGCTTGAGTCCTTATTGTTATAGTAAAATGTGAAAGGAGAAAGATGAATTGAAGATATAATTGTTAAGCAAAAGGAACCAAAACGTGGAGGTTTGAAAAAATTTCAGCCTATCCATATTGCAAAAAATGAAAAGCTTGTTCTGAAGAGAACACGAAGGGTGTGGCTGAACAACCATTTGCTAAAGAGATCATGGGTGCAACTTATGGATTTAATCAACCATTTCAGCAGAAGCCAGGAATAAGAGATGTGATTATACCAGCAAAGACACTGTCAATTTAAATGAAAGAGGACAGAGAAAGCAGGTTGGAATGAAGGGTGGCTCTAGGATTTCTTGATTGTACAGGACAGGATCATAGACCTATTAAGTTGGAAACATACACTATGCTTAAAGATAAAGGAAGAATGACCCTGAAGGAGAGTCAGAGATCATCAGGGCTGCCTCTCACTACGGGCCCAGGGATCATGGTTTTAGATGGAGTTATAGATGAACTACTTGACCATGGAAATGTTGACGCTGCTGTCATTCAAAAGACTCTAGATATTAAGTCAGAGGAATTTAGTGAAGGTGAAGTTATCAACATAAGTGAGGGAAATGGTTGTGATAAAAAGGATTAAGATACCCCAGAGGAAGTAATCCAGTAAAAAATATCTAGATAAAATGTTGGAAGCTTATCCAGACTTAAAAAGTATGTGAAATTTATCAAGGCATAGAAAAGGTGGTGCTTATTTCTTAACCTTAATTTATAGGAAGAGGAGAAGGCAAGTCTGTTCAAACGACTCAATCATTTTTTTTAACATGGAAATTAGAAAACATTTTAATCTCAATATTTTTAATTTTTAAAGTTACAGTTATAAATAAATATTAGTTTTAATTTTTTTAAATTTTATTATTTTTTAATTTATTGGGGTGACAATTGTTAGTAAAATTACATAGATTTCAGGTGTACAATTCTGTATTACATCATCTATAAATCCCATTATGTATTCACCACCCAGAGTCAGTTCTCCTTCCATCACCATATATTTGATCCCCCTTATATATTAGTTTTAATTTTTAAATTTTGCTATAAATTTATAGCCAACGGTAAACATTTTCAATTTTTTGACAAAAATTTGTAAAGGTTATGGAACAATTATACTTTTTTCCACTAATTACTAAGAAAACTTTCTATGTGTGAAGTTACACCGTCATTTTTACATCCATTATTGTGTAAGTGAAAGTTGCTTGTATATATCAATTAAAACTGCCAAAAATAAACTGATGATAATTTAAAATTCCGATTTCGAATTAAATTGTATTCAAAGGCAACAGAAAGAAATTGAAATATTAATTACAAATTAAGTTAAACTAAAAGGTTTTATTCAATTAAATTCAAAAGCTTTGAAAAAAATCAGAATTAGCCCAAACAACACCAAATAAAAAAATGTTTTAAAAATATGTAAAAACATTTTTCCACATGAAACACTGAGATTTTGTTTTCTGAAGTTTCATTATATTTTTCTCTATATTAAAGCTTTTAACTATCACTTATTAATGAGTTTGATACATTTAGCAAGCCAGTCATTCAGTAGACTATTAGCTCTTAATAAATTGATTTTTGGTGAAGTCACCTGATCCCTAGAAGATTCCAACTACTTGATGAAGACTTACATGATACTGGGAATTGAATAACAAGCAATACACACTCACACGCTCATATATAAACATATAGGTATAATATATCAACCTGCCTTTCAGCTATAACCTGTGAAGCTGTGCACAAAGAAAGTGCATAAAGTAGCCTATGGCACACGTTAAATCGGTGGAGCTATCACCTCATTAAGGTGAAAGAAAATAGAAAATAGTCATTAAGCAATTTATGGAAAACATGTTATAGAACCTTAGAAAATGAGTATTATCCCCTAAGTCAAAGAGTTTAACACTAAAAATTTATCAAGTATGATCTTGATAAAAGTTGAGCAGAAAACTGAAAGTAGAATAGAAAATCTCAGGATTAGATACAAAGGGAGTTTAGTGATATAAGGACTTTAAGGAAATTAAGAATTCACTGATAAAATTTAAGTCTAGAGGCAATGTGTACTTAAATGACCATGAGACAAATCAGTGATGTGATCTTGAGTTTACCCTGTAAGCAGGGGAAAAGAGGAAAATATGCAAATGATATTGTATTTGAAATATACCCAACTTTGTATAAAGCACTGCAAAAGAAGCAGAAATCAAAATTATGTTTTTTTTTTAAATTTAGGAATTCCAATTAAACACTTCAGCCTAATTAAGAATAATCAACAGAAAAGAGAAGCATTCTTACATCTACTTGCCACCATTTTTTAATTATAATAAGAGGAATAAATACTGAGAGTTACCATGTTACCTATAAGGAAACAAAAATCAGGATGTTCTGAACTGTAAGTTCCATTAAGACTGAGAGGAAACAGATTTTAAGGAAAGGCTTGATTTAAGAATTTTGTGCTCAACTGATGTTTATTTTTTTTCATGTGTGAAAGGAATCTAAAAGTATTTTCAGGTTTTCAAGTCCTCAGAAAATATGTTTCCCAAACCACCGTAGAAGAAAAAACTTTATGAAGACATACTCATGAACTGAAAGATGACTTTTTAAAACTTCAGTGAAACAGCTGTGATGTCTGTGTTGCAAATCCAATTGTCAATCTGTAATGTGTATTTTACTCAGCTTATCAATGAAAGTTGAAACAGTTCATCACTATGTCCTTTTTGAACATGTTTTTCACTTGATTTTTAGACCATTACTCATTTCACATTACTCATTCTTAATTTACTTTCTTGATTTTTCCTCATCGCTAACTTCGAAGTATTACAGCACCATGGGACTTAATCTCTCTGCAGTCACTCTTTGGTGATGGCAACTATTTCATATTTATTTTTACATTTTTAATTAAAATGTGCTTAGCATACACGACTTTATTCGTTTTAGGTGCACAACATAGTGATTTGACATTTATATATCTTCCAACGTGAACAACCATTTCATATTTAAACTAATATAAAGACTTTAAATACTATAAGCAAGTAACTCCCAAATTTGTATGTCCAGCCTGGAGTCTTTCCCTGAACCCCAAACTTACACAGCCATCTTTGTACTTAACTAACTGGATGTTTAGTTAGCTCTTAACAAGTACCAAACCAATCTGTTGATATACACCAAACCTGTAACTCCTTCACCCGAAACAGCTCTTTTGCAATCTCTCTATATAAATAAATGCTAACTTTAGTCTTGTAGTTCCTGAGAACAAAATCTATGGAGTCATCCATCATTCATTCTTTCACTTATTGCACATAGCCAATCCATCAGCGGATCTTTTAGTCCTACCTTTAGAACATACTCAGAATCTGACCACTTCCCATTTCTTCAATCACTACCATCAATTCTAAGCTAGTATCATCATTCCTTGTTTGGATTTTTTAGCGACCTCGTACATATGGTCTTCTAACTTTCATTCTTGTTTTGCTGCAGTCTGTTCTAACACTGCAGCCAGCGAGATCTTGTTGAAAGGTAAGTCAGACCATGTCATTTCTTTGCTTAAAGTCACTCAGTGGTTTTCTACTCAGGGTAAAAATTCAAAGTCATTATATAATGGCTTAAAAAGTCCTACAAAATATGGCAGCATCTATGGTAGTCTCTGACCTATCTCTTGATGTTCTTGTTCTTGACCACATCAGCCTATTTAGTGTTTCATGAACCAACTAAGCATATTTCTGCCACAAGACCTTTCTAGATTTGTTCCCTCTGCCTGGGAAGCCCTTCCCCCCTATGTCTATATGCCTTATTCCATGACGGACTATCTTGTCTTTGCTCAAATACCATTGAGACCTTTTTTCATTATTCTTAGAACTTCTTGTACATCTTTTCCACTATTGTTCTCTACAATATTTCTCACAATCGTATATAACGACTTTGCAGACTATGGCCAGTGGGCTAAATCTTACCTACCACCTGTTTTTTTCATGTAAAATTTTCTTGGAACACAGCTATGCCCACTTTTTCACATGTTGCTTATGGCTGTTTTTTCACTATAGTGGCAGAGTTGAGTTTTTGCAACATACATGTGGCCCACAAAGCCTAAAACATTTACTGTTTGGCCCTTTACAGAAAGAGTTTGCTGACCCTGATACACACTATGTATTTGCTTGGGAGTTTTTTGCCCATCTCTCCCCACAAGAAAGTCATCCCTAGGAGGGCAAGTTATTTATTTTTTTTTTCACTGTCATATCCCTAGAATAGTACCTACCACATAATGGGTGTTCAGTAAGTATTTCTGGAATAATTAAATGACTGAATGAAAGAAAAGACATGGTGTGGTACAGTAATTAAAAGATATATTAAAGGACTTTAGGCTTTAGAGACAAAAATTTCACTAGATTGTAAGCTTTGTTATTATGTATCATTATCATCTAAAAATAATTAATATGCTTTCAATTAAGCATGTTTTCAATTAAGAAAAGAGATTCCTGTGTAAGGATGGTAAAGAGAAGCTAAGAATTTCCCTCCTCTGATACCTAATGATATGAGCTACAACAATTTTTAGAAAATTATAAGAACAACAGAACCAGAAGAAAAACAAAACATTTCATTAGCAGTAACCAGAAATTAGAAACAACATAGAATCTCATGTCATATATTTCAAATGATGATAATCAAGGAAAGAAACAGATTTGCTGAAGTGTACAATGGCTGGTCACCTAGTCCCCAAAATTTATCTTAATCTCAAGATTATTATTGAATTTGAGAATCATGATTAATGCACATAAAATAGTAGAGGGATAGATGTATAGGGTCTCCTTACATCGTTTTTTTTTTTTCCTTACCATGTGAAAATAGAAATAGCTGCTGGAAAGAAATGACTAAAAGGTGAGAAGAGAAGGATGAGAGATGATTTCTTGGCAGAAGCAGAGCCTTCAAGACTCCTGAATTGAGAGAAAGATCTCATTCACAAGGGCTATCTCCCTATGGAAATAAGATATGTTCCCTCTCCTGAGTAGTTAGGGCAACCTCTAACAAAATCTCAAAGAAGTAAACCCAATTCCTCCTACAAAAGCTGCACATAAAATCTGCCACCAAAACCAACTGAATTGTCTCCCTCTGTTTGTATACTTTAGCCATACTAGGTAGCTCACAGTTTATAACATATATAAAGAGCCATTTTTAAAGATCCAGCCTATATTATGTAGTTTCCAGGTAATTTTTATTTGTTTTCCTTCTCAGAGGGTAATTTCTATTAGGTTGCCTCTCTTCAGTGAAGAATGGAAGAGGGAGAGGGGGAAAGAGGGAGGGGGAGAGAGAGAGAGACAGAGAGAGAGAACAGATGGGGGGAGAGAGAGGGGTTATAAAAAAGTAATTTGAACTCAATTTGGGTAAGGATAGTTTAATGTCATTGATTCTCTTTTAAACAAAACCTAATGATATTTTTTGGTAAATGATTCTGGTAAAATAGTTAAAAGCTTCCCAGAATAAGCACAAAATAATGCTTTCCAGTATTTTTGTCTTAGGTGGAGAAGAAACTAAAGCTAAGGAATTATTAATTCAGTGTTTCACTCAGAACAAAAGCTGATACAGAATCACACAGTTGCTGAGTTTATCAAATCAGCAGCAAAATAATGAATAATTATGTCTAGGGAGAAGTCAGAAGCAACTATTGGCAAAATTTCTTTAATGTAATATTTGGACACTATAGTATCAATGATATACAATATGAAAACACTGTTACTCTACTATGTGCATGCTAATAGATACATGGCTTTTCAGTTGGATGAGACCTTCTATGGGAAGAGTACTAAGAAACTTTTTACCTATGTACAGTTCACTTATGAGGGAGAAGAGCTTGACAACTTCTTGGGTTTTTTTAATCACTGAAAATCCATGATAAGGGAAAGAGATTTTAAATAATCTGGTTCATGATTATTTGTAAGTCAAAAATTTTTCTGGAAAAGGTGTGTTGAATCAGTATTGACAAAGCATAAGCTATAGGACAAGGGACAACACCACTACACTAGTTAAAGAGTTGACATTTGAATATCATTTCTCACACTGCGTTATTCCCAGAGCACAATGGTGGACTTTAAACAATATGGACTTTGATCTTGATTCAGTTTTTAAAGGAAGTAGTAAAGATTGTGCTTCTGGTTGAATTCTGGTCCTTGACTGTAATTTTGAGAATGCTGTGAAAATAAATGAGCAGTGAATATTAAACTCTGGTTTTCCGACTGGAAGCATGGTGTCTGTCAAGACGGAAGGTTGTCATATGAATTTTTGAAATCAAATGGGAGATAAAAATACTTCTGCATGACCTTAAAAAAAAGACCATTTCTGTGATTTCAGAGTGCTTGCTCAAATGGCATGTGTCATTACATTGAGTAGCTTGAAACTATCCTTCAGGGCTAAATTATTACCAAGTTTAATGCTGATAATAATATATTGGTACAAACTATAATGCAAAGAAGTCTTAATCACTGTGACGTGGACTCTTTCACAAATTATGCTATGTATTCTCCTTCCCCCACCTGCACCCAGAAAAAATAATCACTCTCCTGAAGTGCACTCATTTTACTTTGAAAACCTTTATTAGAGTATTTATCACATTGTGTGAGATATTCTGGGGTGTTAACATCTCTAAATTGGACTGTGCACTCCTTAAGTGCTAAAGATTGTGGTCTTCCCCAACAGAGGTGCAGAGGTGTGCTGGTAAATCTTTCTGGGACTAAAAATTGTGTGTGTGTGTGTGTGTGTGTGTGTGTGTGTGTGTAAATGCACATGTGCACACGTGTGTGTATACAGTATGTGTATATGTATATGTATACACATATATGTATATATGTGTAAAGTCTCTATAGCCAATTGATTCTCATGGAATGCTTTAGTTGATTTTTACCAAACTCTTGTGTCTATAGTTCTATCTGTAGCCAACCTATAGTTGGAATTGTTGAAGAATGTGATTCTGACATAGTAAATGGTCATTGATGTTTTGTTTAAATAAATGAGTAAGATGAAAATGTAATGACTTCATTTTTTCATCATTGAGGTGAGTGACATCTTATAACTTGTTAATAGTTTTTAAATATTGGGAGATTATTATTTTACTTTTTTTTTTCCTATTTCACTGTAACACTTTAAGTTTAATTTGCATTAATGTTTTTTCCGTCACTTTCTTAAGTCTCTAGACTATCAACAAAGCATTAAGTTATGCCCTGATGTGTAGTGTTTGCCGATTCGCACCATGGTGAATTTCAAGCTGTAACATTATATCACTGATCACATAATTGGGAAGATATGGGCAGTGGCACACCACTGTATATAGTTTTTAGGGTTTTTTGTTTGTTTGTTTGTTTGTTTGTTTTTTGTCATTCTACAAGTGACAAATAACTTCAAGCGCACAGATGATCGTAAAGCATAATACAATGTGAGTTTTGAGAATTTGTTTTTATTAATAATACGATTTCAGTTTGAAAATATTTATTTTTGGTAATGACTGTGTTTAACAACCAGCTTTCCTGAGAATTTCTGACAATTTAACTTTTGACTCTCAGGAGCTGGTAGGAGTTTATTCAGCACATGACTGCCGCTGGAATGCTGCTGTGCATAATGTGCACAGCTTTATATGACGGACTTGGGTGAGCAACAGGTTGAGTTAACTCAATCAACTTAATTATATTCATCATTATGCCCTTAGTTTTCATGGAAGATTGCTATGGGAAAGACCATACAAATGATGTCTATACACTTGCTATAAAATTACTTCAAAAACTTTGTTTGATATGTTACTCAGTGTTTTAACTTCATCTTGATGAACTGTTAATATTCTTATTTACCAGATAATGAGAATGGTATATTCCTGCTTTGTTTTGTCTGCCTTGAAACTCACAGGTAAATTGTACGCTTGATCACAGTAACTGTTAGTACAGACCAATGATATTTTTAAAGTTAAAAAAAACACTAAATCTTATGTTGAAATCTTAAGGTATACAGAGGGTGCCAAAAAAATGTATGCACATTTTAAGAAAGGAAAAAATTGTATTAAAATTGTAATACTCAATATATACCAATAATAAAAGATGAATACAAGTCATGTTTAACTTCTGCAATTACAAGAGGTGCTCGAAGTGGTTACCATCAGCGTCCACACACTTCTGATTACGGCGAACGACTGCTTGAGCAACGTTGACCCAAGCGTCCACTTACATATATTTCTTTGGCATCCCCGGTATATACATATGTACATTCATACATACATACAAATATAGTTTCAAATAAGGTTTCCTAAGGTACATTTATAGGAAATGTTGAATAAATTATTAATTTGTTTCCTTTATTTACCAAGTTTCAAAATAGTCAATTGGTTTCCTAGTATTCTTCAAAGGTGACAGTGAGGTTTTTTTTTTAGGTATCATTATGGACTCATATATTAAGATATATTTATTGTTGGATATATTTATTGTTTGCATCCATTGTAGTTGTTCATCTTTGACCAGTGGGAGCCATTTCAAATTGGCCTCTTTAAATCGGTTCTTAAGGCCTTTTCACATGACCCAAATAATCTTTGATAGCTTTCATGCTCATTGGTATGATAGGGTATTCTAGGCTTCTTTTTTTTTCTTTCTTCTTCTTCTTTTTTTTAAATTGGGGAATATTGAGGAACAGTGTGTTTTTCCAGGACCCATCAGCTCCAAGTCAAGTCGTTGTTTTCAATCTAGTTGTGGAGGGAGCAGCTCACTGGCCCACGTGGGAATTGAACTGGCAACCCTGTTGTTCAGAGCTCACACTCTAGCCAACTGAGCCATCCGGACGCTCCTAACATTTTATCTTGAGGACATAACTAAACTATATCACTACCTTGCACTCCAACTTGAAGAAGAAGTAGTGCAGTGAATGTTATAAAACAGCTATGAAGAGTTTATGAAGGATTGGAACCAACATTAGCTGACAAAGAACAACTTCTGTCTAAATAATCATAAAAATGTTTAAGTAAAAAGAAAACAGAAAGAAAGAAACAGGGATGCTGGAAGATTCAGCTTGAATGTGATCCTCACATTTCATGTAATACATTAAATCCTGGCTAGGGTGTACCAAAATGGAAACAGGGTTACTATAATAGAAAACTTCTACTACAGCTGTACCTATCTGTGTTTCAAATCCACCCCTATCGCCTTAATGCTTCCAACAAGAATATTTCCTGTCCTGTTGGGCCTGCCGGCAAAGGAGCACGGTAGGTCTTCCCTTTAATCCAGTTGTAAGGCTGGTATGTCGGAGTAAACAAGACAGCTGAGGTCTGATAGATCATCAATAAAATCAAACAACTGACTGATATCATATGTGATAGCGGGGCTGTTGGGATTCACTTTCTTCAGCTGGTCTTCATACATTTCACAAATGCCTTCCATGCATTCATTCACAGATTTAGTCAGCATCAATTTTGCCTTCTGTCCTCTTGTAGGCTGTACAAGCAAAATGGTGTGCGACATCACACCAAACTCTCTTGCTGCAGCCACTGACACTGCCGGGACACACGAGCTTAGCGACTCCAACAGCCAATTCCTGCAAGAGGAACCATAGGAAGGAATTGTTTTTAGGGGCAAATGGTGTTTAGAGACCATAATCTGAGCACACAGATGTCTTCTTGTTGCTACCGCAATGGTCCTTGTTTTTAGGCATTTACAATGGGTGAACTAAGCAGTACATTTGTTTTTTTTCATATTCCCCTTTACCTTTTACCCCCTTTTTAATTTTTTTGAATTACAGTTGACATTCGATATTATTTTATATTAATTTCAGGTGTAGAGCATAGTGGTTAGATATTTATATAATTTAAGAAATAAGCCCCCTAACTGGTCTAGAACCCACCTGGCACTATACATAGGTATTACCATATTATTTACTATATTCTCTGTGCTTTACTTGACATTGCCATGGCTATTTTGTAACTACCAGTTTCTACTTCTTAATCCCTTCATCTTTTTCACCCTGCCCCTCAACCCCCTCCCATCTATCACCCCAACAAGTCTAGTACCCATGTGACACCTAACATAGTTATTACAATATTATTGACTATATTCCTTATGCTATACCCTACATCCCCATGACTACTGTGTAACAACCAATTTGTACTTTTTAATCCCTTCACCCCCAACCCTCCTCCCATCTGGCAACCATCAATATATTTTCTGTGTCTGTGAGTTTGTTTCTGTTTTGTTTATTTTGTTCTTTAGATTCCACATATAAGTGAAATCACATTGCATCTGACCGTCTTTGTCTTACACTCCACTCAGCACATTCCCCTCCAGGTTGATTCATGCTGCCGCAGATGGCAAGAATCCATTCCCTTCCCTGGCTGAGCAATATTCCACTGTATGTATATATATATATATATATATATATGCCACCTCCTCTTTATCCATTCTTCCATTGACAGACACCCAGGCTGACTCCATATCTTGGCCATTGTAAACAATGCTGCAATGAACCTATGGATAAACATGTCCCCTCGAAGTAGCTTTCTTTAAATAAATAACCAGAAGCAGGATTACAGGGTCCTTCTTTATCTCTTGTCTTTGTTTTAAAGTCTTTTTCATCCAGTGTAAGTATTGCTATCCCAGCTTTTTTTGTTTTATTTTAGTTTCCATTTTCATGAACTATCATTTTCCATCCCTTTACTTTCTGTCTGTCTCTCAATCTGAAGTGATTCTCTTATAGGCAGAATATGTAAGGGTTTTCTTTTCTTATCCATTCAGCCCTTCTGTGTCTTTTCATTGGAACATTTAACATTTTTACATTGAAAGTAATTGTTGATAGATATTTAGCTACTGCCATTTTATTATTCATAATTTTGACCTTTTTTTTTTTTTTTCAATCTTAAAGAAATCCTTCTAACATTCCTTGTAATACTGGTTTGGTGGTGATGAACTCCTTTAGCTTTTTCTTGTCTGGGAAGCTCTTTTTCTGTCCTTCAATTCTAAATGATAGCTTTGCTGAGTAATCTTGGTTGTAGGTTCTTGCTTTTCATCATGTTGACTATTTTTTGTGCCAATCCCTTCTGGCCTGCAAAGGTTCTGTAAGAAATCATCTGACAATCTTATGGGAGCTCACTTATAATTTACTAGTTGCCTTTCTCTTGCTGCTTTTAGGATTTTCTCTTTGTCTTTAACCTTTGCCATTCTAATTATAATGTCTTGGTGTGGGCCTGTTTGGGACTCTCTGTGCTTCCGGTTCTTGTATGTCTATTTTCTTCACCAGGGTAGGAAAGTTTTCAGTCATTATTTCTTCAAATAGGTTCTGAATCTCTTGTTTTCTCTCTTCTCCTTCTGGTACCCCTGTGATGTGAATGTTGTTATGCTTGATGTTGTCCCAGGGGTCTCTTAAACTATCCTCATTTTTTAAAAAATTTTTTCTTTTTGCTGTTCCGATTGGGTGTTTCCTGTTACCTTGTCTTCCTAATCGCTGATTTGATGCTCTGCTTCATCTAGTCTGCTGGTGATTCCTTCCAATAGATTATTTATTTCAGTTATTGTATTCTTCACTTCAGACTGGTTCTTTTTCATGGTTTCTATGTCCTTTTTTATTCTTGCTGTCTCTTTGTTGAAGTTCTCATTGAGTTCTTTCAGCATCCAGTAATCATTGTTTTAAACTCTGTATCTGGTAGGTTGCTTGCCTCCATTTTGTTTAGTTCTGTTTCTGTTCTAGTTTTGTTTAGTTCAGCTTTCTCCTGTCCTTTCATTTGGGACGTATTTCTTTGCTTCCTCATTTTTGCTGCCTCTCTGTTTCTATGTATTAGGCAGATCTGCTCAGTCTTCCAAAGGTCTGCCAGTCTTCACCAGGTGGCCTTATGTAGTAGGAGCCCTGTGGGGCCCTTCACAATCTCCCTGGTCACCGGCTCCAGTTGCTTCAGTCCGTTGAGTGGGTTGTGTTTTCCCTCCTGTTATTGTGAGCCCTGATTGACATTGGCTTGTTAATGGATAGGATTGATGCTCAGTCTGATTGGCTGTGGGTTTTGGCCATGTACACAGCTTAAAGTCTGCTGTGTGGTGGGCTTATCCCACTGAATGAGATTCGCTCCAGCAGTGCCTGTTGATACTGCCTGTTGTATGTGCCACTTCTGAGGCTAATTGGGTGGTGCTCTGCTGTGGTCTGAAGCTAACTTCCAGGTATGTTGGTTCTAAGGTCTCTTGGGAGGGGCTCAGTGCAGGCCCTGGTCACCTACTGTCTGTGACTGGTTGGGGGCTACCTGGTAGGAGGTACAAAATGATCCACGGTTGTTTGCTACCTATGTGCTAACCCTGGAGGCACGTGGGAGAAGCCACAATATGAACTGAGGACAGCTGCCACCAGTACCAGGCCTGGGGTATCTCCGCAAAAAAGCCAGGACACACCAAGCCTGCTGCCACCTGTTGGTTCCCTTAAGGGTCAGCCACTGATAACGCCTCGTGCAGTATGTAAGTTGCGTGAGGCAGGGTCTCAGGGAGTCACTAGAGTGGGAAGAGTTGTGCTCACCAGATTAATGTAGACTCTGGTTTTGTGCTGAGCCTGGAGCTACTCAGCAACAGTCTCAGAGCACCAAGGACAGCTGCCGCCTGCCTGGGTCCTGCAGACTTTGATAATTTTACAAGAAAGAATGCAATGCTGGTGGTACTGGCTGCTTTGGAGAAAGTGCCTCTGGCATTGGGGGAGTTGGGTAGGGCCATTTCCAGGTGAGTCAGCAAGGTGGAGCAACAGAGCTCACCAGACCAATTAGATTCAGATTTGGCCTGTGGAGGCGGGCTCAACACAGGAAAGATGGCGACCACCTGCAGGCTGCTTGGGAGATGGACCCCACACAGGGTAAATGGCGACTGTCCTCAGTGCTTGCTTTGAAGCTACACATTTCATTCTGTCTCCTGTATGCCTCCAACGCTCTCTGAGCTATTGTCCATCTGCTGGAGCCTAAGGTGAGTGTCTGTAAGTGAGAGAGTCTGTGTGCAGGCCATTTAAGAGGACACCTGGGTTTCCCGCAGCCTTCCGTCCCACCCCGAAGGTCGGAATCCCCAGTGTTTTTCACAGCCAGATATTGTGGGAGCTCCTCTTCCTGGCACCAGTACTCTGGGCTGGGGAGGCTGGTGTGGGGCTAGTGTCTCTCGCTCCTCTGGGGGGAACCTCCATGGCCTGGATATCCCTCCTAGTTCTCAACTGCCACACGGAGTTTTGGGGCCAGCCATTTTTGTGTCTCCGCTCCTCCTACCAGTTTTGACATGGTTTCTTTTTTATATCCTTAGTTATTAAACTTCTGTTCAGCTTACTCCAGATGGCTCTCCAGATTAATTGTTCTGTAATTTAGTTGTAATTTTAATGTGTTCCCCGAAGGAAGCAGGTACCATGTTTATCTACTCTGCCATCTTGGATCTCCTCTCCTTAAGATCAGAATTATGTATTTTTTAATATAAAACATGTAATGAGTTCATTCTGTTAAACCCAGTTCAAATTGAGGATCACAGAGTTTTTATGTAACTCATTGATTTTATATGTTTCCTTTTTTTGTCCCATACCAAAAATTAATTCCCAAATATACCAACTTAATTACTCATTTGCTTTTTCTCTCAGACTATATATGCAACATTACAACAGCACCAATTAATAGCAAAAAATTTTGGTTACTGGTAACAATTTAAGTGCCTGTTCCTGCTTTAAATTTATTTTTCTTAGATTATATCCTAGAATGAGGGATTTACTATGAAATTACTGTGTTTGTATGTGCTTCCTAAAAATTACCATGTTTGATCACTTGGCATATTCTCTCTGTATCGGTTTGCCACCAACTCCATATACAATTAAGTTCATTTATTTTATCTGGCTTTCATTTTGATGGCATTGCTTTTTGTATTAAATTTGTTTTAGAATTATGTAGATGATTTTATATGGTTCAAAAATCATATCTACAAAGCAAGTCTTATGAGAACTCTTCCTACTATTTTATCTTTACTATCCTGTTCCCTTCCTCCTTATTGATAACCATTTTTTTAAGGTTTTGATTTTTCCTTTTATTTAAAAAAATAGGCAAATATATAGATGAATGGTAGTATACTATTCATATTATTCTTTACTTTGCTTTTTTTACTTAACAATATATACTAGGCTTGACTGTGAAATACTTTACACTACATATATTCTTCATTCCTTTTTAAAAATTGTCTAGTACCCCACTGTGTACATGTACTATAATTAATTCAACCATTTCCCTATAAAGGACATTTGTATTATTTACAGACTTTTGCTGTAACAAATAATGCTTCAATGAATAATTTCTTATATACCTATTTTGTATATTTTTAAATGTTCAGATTCTTGGAAGTGGGATTTTCTAGTTGAAAAATAAATGCATATGTAACTTTGCCAGATGCTGTCAAATTCTCTCTTGTTGGGGTTTTTCCATTTTTCACTCCAACAAGCAATAGTTGAGAGTCACTTTTGCCCACAAGTACCTCACTAGCAGGCTGTGTTTGAAACTTGGATTTTTGCCAATATGTTGGGTGAGAAATAGTATCTCAGTAGTTCTTAATTTGCAAGATTGAGAATGTTTCTTTTTAAAAGCATTTGCATTTCTTTTTCTGTAAAATATCTGTTCAGATCTCTTGCCATTTTCCTATCACGGTGTTGGTCTTTTATTTATTTTTAGATACTCTTTATATATAGGATTATTAAATTGTCTCACATAAGTTACAAATTTTTTTTCACAGTTTTTTATTTGTCTTTATACTTTGGTTGTGGTATGTTTTATATTATTTTTGCCATACATAATCTTTTTATTTTTACATGTTGTGATTTACCACTATTTTACTTCATTGCATTTAGTTTTGACCATTGTTAGAAATATTTTCCCTACTCTCCAGGAATTGACCCATATTTTTTCCTAGTACATGTGTGATTCAAATTTTTATATTTATATATCTGATTTTTTTGAAATTTATTCTTGGAAGAGATCCAAATTCATCTTTTTCTTATGACTACCCAGTTACCCCAACAATACTTATTAAAAAATCCATCCCTTCTTCACTGCTTTGAAACACAGCTTTTATTTATATTAAATTTCCATATGGAATTGGGTCAGTTTCTCAATTTTCTTTTGTGTTTTGTTGGTCTCTTTATCACATGCCAATACCAAGTGTTAAATTATAAAGGCTTTATAGCATATTTTAATATCTGATATGACACACCTACCACTCCCAATGCTCTTCATTTACAGTGTTTTCTGGCCTTTTCTTGTTTTTTTGTTTTTAATTAATAATCAGCTGGGCTTATAACAGTGTTCTTAATCAGGAGTGTTTATCAGAAGCATTGTCAGAGTTTGAAAAAAAAAGAACTAGGTCCCCACCTCAGATCTAGTGACTCTCTGGATATTGGGCCTGAATATGTACTTTTTGAAAAAGCGCTCCAGTTGATGCCGATAATTCCATTAAAAGTGACATATAAAGTATACATTCAAGTTCTAATTCCAGACTACCTTATGGTTTATTTTCTCTCATGTATTTTGGACCTCACTTAATGACTCCTGCATTTACCCAATTCCCTATGACAGAAATCTCTGTGGTCTCACTTTAGTTCTACCTTTTCTTTTTCTGTTTTCACTTAGTCACACATTTTACCTCAAAATAAATAAATAAATAAATAAATCCACATTTTACCTCAAAAATATCTAGCTTTAAACCTCCAATGCGTGGTTCTTTTACCATCTTTCTCATGGACTGTTAAGCAATCTTTTCATACTACAGTCTATCATCTGCACTGCCTACACAGTTATTGTTCTCTTAAAACAAGGTTGATCATGTCACTCCTTTGCTGACTTTTGTTGTCTCTCAGGATAAACTCAACCAGTTTACATGGTACATCAGGCCTTTCACTCTCACGTCCCAGCCTCCTTTTCCTTCTTCATCCATTATTCCACACCTCACATTGGATATTCCTGTTACACTGAAGTTCTCACTAGTGAATGGACACCACACCTAATAATCCTTTGTATTTAAACTTATGGTTTCTTTCAATTAGAATCCACCTCCTCCTCCCTTTGCCTGGTAAGCTGTCAGTATTTGAGATGGTGTTCAAATAGCATCTCTTTGATAAAGCTTTTTCAGACTCCCAGTAAGAATTAGTTGCATCATCCTCTTTATTCTAGCAAAACTTTATTATTTGTATCTTTATAATACAATTTATGCGAGTCTCTAATCTCCCTGGAATTTCCTACATTCAACATCAACCAGAATGTGAGCTTTTCATGTTTTTCCAGCGTCTAGCAGAGTGCATAGCATATAGCAAGCACTCAAATGTTTGTTCAATGAATGAAAAGCTTCATTAGTCTGTACCGATGAAACAGAAACAAGACATGACAGTGGCCAGCTTGTTCTACTATTTGGATATCTCATTCTTTAGGCTTTTTGTAGTCAGCCTTCCTAGACTTTGTTCTCTGTACATGGCAATTCCTTACTGTTTGAAGATCCATGTACAGTACCTATAGTAGTAAATTAAGATATCTGTCCATCTTTACCTCTCTATCTACCTATTTATGAAGTTCTGTTTTTGTCCTAAAAACAGATGCTACTTGAAAGAAGAAAGTGCAATAATTGAGACTATAGGGGTGGCATAATTAGTCTATGGGATAGGTATATATCATATATAGAAGTTCAGAAATAATTATCAGTAATATTGGAAAAGATCTGTTTGATCATTTAATTCTTTTACAACTCTGTACATGATGAAGTACTAACTTAGATAATGATATTAGGTAGAAGACTAAGTGCTATGAGAGCCAGATTGTTTTATAACTACAGTAATTCTTTTTTTTTTTTTCCCCCACCCCCAACTCTATGTCGTAATCTCTGAGACAATCAAATGTGATAACATGAAAAAAGGGAAGGAGTCATACTAAAGAATATTAAGTGCAACTTTTTAGTTAGAGGGTATCAAATACTGGAATAATCCAGTTTTAAATTTCTAGTGTAGCATTATTTTTAAAAATCAGTTTTTAAAGTACAGATTAAATTGGAAAATTAATATATTTGAATTACCAAGTAACACCAAATTAGTTTAGATATATTTTCACATAAAAATTGAAGCTTTTTATATTACTGAAATACAAGAATTCATGAATTTTAGATATCTATGTGAGTTTTTTACCAATTATTTTATTAATTAATTGATTTCCATTTAACGGCATTTCATCTTTGAGAATGTGGCAAAAATATTCTCCAAACTACATAAAGAGCCCTTGATGATAATAAAACTCTTTTAAAAATATTTTAAAGACATAAAATCAAGTTCTTCATTATCATCACTTTTATCCTTTATTCCAACATTTGATTACACTCTTAAGTTCATTGTTCACCCAAGAAAAAGACAACTTTGTATTGTATGCTGTTTCAACTTGAAATTATATATATTCTTTAGAAACATTTTTGAACTGTGGTCTAAAATTACCCAGGAGAATGATAGGAATTTTTAATATGAGACTTTATATAAGTTTATCACTTTCATTACATATGTACATTTTTTCTGTTGATTAGACATATATCCAAACTTTAAATTAATAAATGAATTTTACTATGTCAAATATTTTTCCCACTGGTTTTTTTCTCTAAAAATCAGGCAATGTAAATTAAATATCCTTATGAAACCTATTGTTTGGAAAGCCAATGTGCCATCTTTAAACTCAATATTATTTCAAAACATTGGAAACAAAAATTGAACCATGCTTTGCAGGATATTTTGTAAAGTATTTAAGTAAAATATACATCTTTAGTTATTCGAGTTATTCAAGAGGGCCATTTATTTCAAGAAAAATGTTTTAAAAGAATTCTTTATGAAAACTGAGACAACTTGAATCTAGTAGCCCTTTTAAAAAATCTTTTCAGAAATGAATGTTTTCAACAGTTATGCTAGTGATTAGGCAAAGTGTCAGAAATGAATTGTTAAAATATTATTATACTTTATTTATATGTAGAAATATCAGTCAAGTGCCTTGTTTACTTCCAAATGTTTTAAATACTGTTTGAGTAATTACCACCATTATATAAAAAATCATGAACTTTTTTGCATGTTGCTTTGGAGGGAATATCTAAATTCACACTTACATTTTAATCTATATTTTCCTTCTGGAACATTATTAGTAAATTTTGAAATTGTAGAACTGTTGACCCAGTCATACATGTACAGAGCTTGGCCTCTGAGTTAATTAAATATGAGTTAATAATATATTAAAGGAAATTATTGTCCTTATTACAGTTATTAGGTAGTTACTCAAATTATAGCTTCAAAGGAATGCAGAGCATGGAAAAACTCAGGATTAAATTATGCATTTGAACCTTAGGCCAGCTTTTACTGTACAGACAGTTTTCTGCTAAGAGAGAAATTGTATGTCATTGAAATTAAATGCTTTTCTGGGGATGGAAGGTTCCAGTTTTTAATGAAATTACTGAGTGTGGTGTAGTGAAATGATTAAAATCTGTATTCCGGGAATGTGGCAGGGAAAAAAAATCAATAAGTGCTAGCACAGCTTTGCTGCTCAATGTGAATCCTGAGAATGAAATAAACTACTACAAAAATAATAATTAAAAACATATCAGCACATTAATTTATTTAGCATCAGTCTCCTGAGACATCATCTTCACTAATTTTTAGCATACATTTTACTATGTAATGAGCAGCCTTCTTTTCAAATACCCCTATTAGACAGGCAGTATTTCCGCCCTTCCCCCAGTGCTCCTGCATTGCAATCATTGTACTTGCACTTATTATGTTACAAATGACCGAGGTAAGGCTGACATTCTCAGTGCATGCAAAAAGACCTAGTCTGCCAGGCTTTCTTTTTTTTTTCCTAATGAAGCAGCTTTGTGAAATCTCCCCATGTGTTAATACTAATGAAGATCCTCCAGCACAATTAAAATCACAGCCAGTGGCTGAAGAGGAAACAAAAAACAATAGCGTCTTTTAAGATACATTTATCCGCATTTATATGTACAAAATATACATATATGGTCAAGTTATGTTTTCTAAAGCTTGCCTTTCCTTTACTCTTCTTCCTGAAAATTAAATTATGTAATTTTTAATTATCTGAACTTTCAGACTTCAATGTTTTGCGTGATGGGGGAATACTAACTACCTCAATGAAAACATTTTTAAAATATGTATCTTCTTGGGTAATAAAGCGTTAACCAACGAAAATACTTTTTTTAAGAAATCATTTTTAGGAAGCTATTGGATGTGTGTGGGTAATGTGCACTTTAGTCTAACTTTACTGGTTTCAGAATGTTGGAATTGGGGGGGAAATTGTAGGGTAAAAAACAAAGTTCAAAGAGGTTCTGGTGGTAGACAAATAGCATACCTCGTGTGTAGTTTAAAGATAGAGCAACGGGTTACCAGTTTTGATATTTTAAAAAATGGTCAATTCCTGCAATTAGCTATCCCCTGCTCTTTTTTATACCCTCTCAGAAACTGGGGGGAAAAACTACTAATTTATAATTTTACAGTTTTAATTTATAACTTTACAACGGTTTACTATTTTAACATGTTTTATTTAAATTTTAACTGCATAAACATTACAGCCTGCTTAACTTGCCCGTGTTAGAGCAGTAGCGGTTAATCCCGGGACCATTTTGCGTCCTTCTTTTTATTTTATTTTGACTTCCAAACATCCACGAATTCTTGGCATATTAACTTAGTTGGCTTATAGACTACAACCACATTCTGAGTTTATGGACAAAAAAGTTTAGGTGAAAATGGTTAATCTAGGTTCCCTATTATGTTTTCGGTTTTGAAAAATTACGTTTTCGATTCCTATTTTCTGTCCTCTCCACTTTTACAAGCAAAACACAACATTTAAGTTTCCGAACTTTTTCCTGGGACAAGGAAGAGTGCAAGCTCAAAGCTACAGTATTCTTGGGAGGAAGAAGCAACCCCCTCCCTGTCTTGGTTCCTTTAGGAGCTGATAGGTCATTTATTATTGGAACTGAAATGGTATAAACAATTCTCTCTCTTTTTTCCCTTGTTAACAGCAACTTTCATTGTTAGAGAGAGGAGAGAGAGAGAAGCCTTGTTGGTTGACGTCACTTGGTTCATGAAGCCTTCGCCTAGAAGTGAAGCTGCTGAACAAACCTTGAGAAGAATCATCTCCTGCTTCAATCTGCTGCTGGATAGGAACTAATCAGAGAGAGAGAGAGGCGGAAGACGGAGAAGGAGGGAGTCAAGGGCTTTCCCGATCACAAATCTCACCTCCACTCCAACTCTGTACTTTTCTTGCAAAAATAATAGGAATAAGGAGGTGTTGGGGCTTCCAAAAACAAAAATCGTAACCTTCAACCATCTGGGGAAGGCAAAAATCCCATCCACCGCAACTCTCAGTTCGAAAGTAAAGGTAAGTTACAAATCCTCGGGTGTGAGGGGTGCGGGTGAAGATGAAAATTCCTAATGTTATAAAGCCGGTAGAAACTGAAAAGGAGGAACTACGCTCCTGCGATCAGGGAAGACTCCGGAGTTGCTATCTCGAGGCGCCCGCCCTGCCCGCCCTGCTGGCCCTGCCGCGGCTGTTTACCCTCGCCGGTCGGTGTGTCTCTTTGTTGTGCTGGCTGCGAGGCTGGGGTGGTGCTGGGGTCCCGAGTGGAGTTTGGGGGAGCAGGACGCGGAGGTGCGCAGTCCTGGGTGGGAGGTGGGGGGTGCGGTCTCAGGAGAACGTAAACTTTATTCCTAGCTGCCGGTGCGGGACTTCGGTCCAGCAGGGCCGCGGGCGGGCCGTGCCTCCGGGCGCGGGCAGACGCTGCTGCTGCCGCCGCGGGTCCGCCGCCTTTGTGCCGGCCGCCCTGTGCGGACGCCGGGCTCCGCGTCTCCTGCTTCCTGGCTTTAGCTTCCAGCGCTCAGGTCGCTGCCAACAGTTTTGCTTCTTAAAAAAAAAACCACCTCAAAACCAACAATCTCTGGCATTGTCGAGATCAATGTTCCTGCCGGGGAATATCCGCTGGTCCCCCCCTTCTTGCCGGGGTAGTTTCAAGATTACCCCCCCACCCCACCCCCGCCCGCCCCACCAGTCCGCCTACTGCTGCCCCTTTTTTTGCCTCCGCCCCCTCTTTCCTCCAGGACTGATTAGCTGCGCCGGCCACCCTCACACCCCCCTCCACCCCCAATTCTGGCCTCTTTTGCTCTTTCCCTGCATAGCTTGGAGCTCTAGAGTTTACTGAAAATAAGCTGGGGTGGGGGTGGGGGTGGGAGTGGGGGCAGGTGGGACTGGGAAGAACACCTGGGAAGATGGATATGTCTCTATACCGGGGGTTAGGGGAGCATAGCTGTTCCTACTGTAAATGTCTGTCTCCTAGCAGTTCTTCCCGGGGAACAACCGCCTGCTCTCAACTCTTCTTCGCTCTTTTAATCCTCTTGTCGCTCCCCCTCCCCCTTTGCCCTTTCGCAGCTCCCCTCCCCTTAAAGTAGTTCCACGAACCCCAGAATTGGGACTTGGGAAAGGAAGGAAGTGTTTGGAGAGTCAGACCTGGCCTTGCTGTTTGGGAGATTTTTCTCTTCTTTTCTGGCCCTCTGTATTTATCTTTTGTGTGTTGCTTCCTTATAAAGGGAGAAGCAGCTGCAGTGCTTGGCCGAGTTGAAATTTATCCCTTTGTGTATATTACAATATCCTCCATTTTTTCCCTCTGCCCTCTAAACAACAAGCGTTTCGCCATCTTGGGCAATTTTTATTCCCAAGTCTCTTTCTCTCTCTCTCTCTTTTATTTTTGAGGAAAGGAAAGAAGCCTTAGAAAGGCAAAAAGTGTGTCTGGATAAGACTCAAAGTTTAGGGAATGTTCAGGGGGCCCAGTGACGTCATGTAAACTTTATCGAGAAATTGTCCCAAGAGGAAATTTTCCGCTTAATTTTTTCCCTGTTTTAAAGGACCGTGTAAATTACTGGTTAACGATGAATTGTGCGGTTTATTTTTGTGTTCTGCTCTCAGAATGAACCCTCAACAGCTACACATTTTATGTTTTGGTAACAGGTGGAAAATTGTGTGCAAAAAATGGTATAAACTTTTATAGTGTCCTTTGGTATTCACAGCTTTTGTCTATGTGTTTTTTATTCTTTAAAGGTATCAACTGTTATTTTTAGTCAGCCGTATTCCCTTTCTTACTTCACTCTCTGCTGTGCATTTTTCTTTAATCAGCTTGGTTAATATTTACGTATACTTATTTTAGGTTATCTAGATCTCCTTTTATAATTAAATTTTCTATTTTATACATACTTGTTTACATTTTGAAAATATATAACTATTGAAAATACTTGGAGATACAGGATACTTTTAAAATTTAGTAGCAGGTATTAAGTCAAATGGCAAAAATGTGGTTAGTATTTAAAAGGCAGAATTGATTTTAAAATATATTTTATAACCTCAAACTAGAAGCTCTGTCAGCCATTATGAAAAGATAAACAATAAAAACTAGTGTTGTTTAAATTTGCTTGTCTAAAATAGTTTTTCACATCACGAAAGTTTAGTTGGTCACATGATCAAACTTAATGATACACTGACTAGTATATAAATAAGAGGCACTGTAAATTGAATGGGAAAGTGGAATTCTGTCTCCTGTAGTCATTTGCAGTCAGCATATTTACTTCTCTTCTAACAAGGACATGAAACTGTCTGTATTTAATTTGCATTCTCTTTGTCTTCTGGGTTGGGGAAAAACATTGACTACAATTAACTCAAAAAAAAAAAAAAAGGCTACTAGAAACAATTCTGAATACATTGAAAAGGTTGGTCTAAGACATAAAAACTTATGTTGTGTGTGGTATGTTTTTATCTCTGTAGCAGCCTTCTTTGGTGTTATCTGCTATGCTATTTGTCTAGGAATTTGCTTTATGTAAAATGCTATATAGAAAGCTTGACTGAATTGAATGTCTGCCATTTATGTGAATTGTAGGTAGGTGAAAAATGTTTAAATAGTTAAAAGCACATAGAACAGATGGTTCTAAATTATACATGCAACAAAGGACTAGAAGATTTGGCAGATTATAAATAGCAAGCAACAGAGGATAAGCAGTTTAAGGAAATGGTAGTTAAGTACATTTGATGTCTCACACCTATTGTAAACACTGTACATTGTCACTGTGCTGCCTAATCAATAATTTGGACAACACTGATGCACTTATAAGTTTCAGATAGAAAAAAGTAAGATTTTCCAAATGTTTGAATGGTTGAATGTAAAATTATTTAAAGCCTGTGATGACAAGCTTTTTTTTTTCTTTTCTTTTTTTTTAAGGAAATCAAATTGTATGCTTTAAAAATATTAAGTTATTTATGAGAACTTAATACTGTTGTATTCATGTAATGGTTTGGAGAGTGGTAGGTACACATTTTAAAACCCAGAGAATAGTATCTTTACTGTTCTCATATCTTAAATTAGTCCTGGAGTATAGTAGCCTTTTACTCTTTCAAACACTACAGAAAAATATTTTTAGGCTATTTAGTCTTGGAAATGCGTTTATTAGAATACTGTTGACATAATTTACTAAAATACTTATTAAATGAAGGAAGGATATATTTTAGTACTAAATGAAAAAGATATATTTTAGTGTTTTTGAGTTTTGTGCAGAACATGATGATTTTACTTGGTGAATGTAGTTTACTCTCAGTTTTAAAAATGTAAACATTTTTATGTAGTTTTTGCCTTTCTGGAAGAATCTGAGTAATTATATTTAGGATTTTCAAAAGATTTAGAATAACTTAAAAGTATTCAACTTGGCAGAAATTTGTTTTCATTTTTATAAGCCATTTATTTAAAATGCGTATAAGTCTGTAATGGAAACCTTGGAATTTTAATTCTGTTGCCCTTTCTCCTATTTCTTTGTTTGCATGTTTATTATAGAACTGCAGTGTAAAGGAGCAGATGTTTTGCCAAACATCCTGATGTGTTGCTTTTTCTTATGGGAGTGCATAACTGTTCCTTCTGATGCATCAACTTGACAGCTGGTTGATTTCATGGAGCTGCTAAGAAGCCATTAGTGGTGTCATTGAATTGAAACAGAACAGTCACTCCCAGCTTGAACTGCAATTGTTAATGTCTTTGTTGCTACTTTTGTGTTACTATACAAGATATAGGATATCACAGTTGCGTGAAAGTTCATGTTTTCTGTCTTATCTCCTTGAATTAGTGAATGTATATGTTAGAACCCGATTACTTTTAGGTTTAAATATTTCTCAAAGAAAGAGATTGTAAGTTGTAATTCTGAGTTTTTGACCTAGTTCTAGCTAGAACTACCAAAAGAAGATATGATTTATCACAAACACAGAAATGTGGTGACTTTGACTCCTAGGTAAAATTATATCATCCAGATTGAATGATATTTAATATAGTTGATATTCTGAAGGGTTAATTGAATTACCTACTTAGGTATTTTAAGGTTTTTGATTATATAAAGTTAAATATTTCATAACATGAGGTTTTAAAAATACAGTACTTTAATAAATGTTTACCCTTTTGATTAAATATTTCTTTAAACTTTTGTTGTACAAGATAATCAGAAAATAATTATTGACTAAATGGGCAGCTTTGTGTTTTTGTTTATAAGGAAGTGAAGATAGTAAATAATTGTAGCATTTAATTATCTTAAAAATTGAAATCATTTTTATTGCACTAATAATTTTATTGATAGTTTCAACTATCAAACTGGTACTAAAATGGGGTCAGATCATTCCATTGGTGCCTGTGTTTTCTTTTTCTAATTATTTGCTACTTTTTTTTTCATGGTGGGAGAAGAGAGGAAGGGGGAAAGAAAAATAGTAATAATCTCAACAGAAAATACATTAAAAAAATTTTGTGTAAAAAACTTTAGGATGATAAGTTTAAGGATATAATGTAGCTTATCACTTTGTTAGGAGCTCATTTCTAGTCCCAATATTTATTGACTTTTAATTTAAAGTTTTAAAACTACGTTATGCATTCAAACAATTTTTCAAAGAGCATAAAATTTACAACATTTCAAATAAAATAGTTTGCCTTTAAAATACTTAAAATGTGAAATTGATGATTAGAATATATAATTTGGGTAGTGAAATCCCATTAAAAGGACTTACTATACAATATAAATGAATTTCAAACACTTGTAATACACTGTTGAGTGATTCCAGAATTATTGTTTCCTGAAATCAAAAGTTTATAGAGGTGCTTTCCCTTTCAGTAGAGCATGCATTACTTAGACTAAAGCTAAGATTTATTTTCAGGTAATATGCTTTCTCAATCCTTTTATATAATAGCCACACCATTCCCTAAAAAGAAAATCATTATCTTAGCCTATGATACAATTTTTAAGAAATACATTTACTCATAACATATTTGTGTCAAGGCAGATATTCATCATATAAACTAAACTGTTAAATTGAGTTATAAAATGTAAATGATTTTTTAAAGGAATCTCAATGCTTAGCTCATTTTTACAGATAATACAGTCTTAATTCTGCAAATAAGTGTCCCATAATTTAAGAAGTTTTCATCATTGGCTTTCTTAAAGGAGGGCAATTTTAAATAAAAAGTCACAAAAAGTTTAAACTCTCATAAGTTTTTCTATTTCATATTAACTTTGAAGTTTTGGGCAATAAATATATTTAGCTAATTTACAATTACATGTGTAGTCATAAAATAGTGGCAACATGCTTGCTGGAAGAAAAATAACATGAGTTTACATGACAAATCTATTTTGACTGCTTTGTGATTTGTGGCAAGTCAATACCTTTTGAGATGTAAGATATTTAATAGTTCTGATATTTGCAAGTTAAATATTGAGCTTTTAGAATGAATAGGCTTTTATAAGAATATGAGGTGAAAATACAGTTTTTATCTCACATATTTAAAAATTTACTGTGCAAGAGTTGTTTTCAATTTGTTTTTTAAATACAATCAATGCGTTTAAAGTATTTGTTTTTATAATTTATGAAATTTGGCATGTACACTGGTTTTTGAATGCCTTTTATTCAAAATAAAAATTGTGTTAGCAATGATACTAATAATGAAGATACTATATAGATAAGAACCTCTACAAATGTTTGTGTTCACATGTGTGTGTATGTAAAAGGAAAAAGGAACGTTTGGTTTGAAGATAGTTATTGCATTGATGCTTAAGCTATTGTAGACATAATTGTGTGTTTTTCCTGTTTTCTCCTCTTAACACTTTTCCAGAAGCATGCACTCATTAATCAAAGACGGTGCACTCCTGCTGAGGGCAGAGAGGTTCATCAAATTGGCAGTCAGTTTGGTGTAAAGAACGGTGTACTGAAGCTCTTAACTTGCTGGGACATAAATAAATCTAAGGTCTTTGTATGCAAACCCTGGAGGTTAATACTGTATAATTCAATGTCCTGTCTTTGTTTTTATGATTGATGTTTTTGAATGTTTCAAGCTTGATGCAAATCTTCTAGTAGGTCAGGTCTGGCAATCTGATTGGCTGAAGTACGAAAGCATTAGGTTGTCAGGACTTTGAGTATGCTGCAGAGATTTTGATTTTTTTTTTTTCCTTCGAGATCATTGTCATATTGCCTGAGCTGTTATAGGAATGTACTGATGATTGACATCCCCTGCTGTGATAATGGACCCAGTGCATGAAATGCCAATAGTTTGGTCCTATTTGTTCGGAAGCTTACTGCTATTTGTATCCTTAACAGAGCTAACATGTAGAACAAGCAAAACTACTGGGATTTCGCTGTAGAAATAGTGCTGGGATTTGGCTTTAACATGAATTGGTTGCATATTCATAATTTAAGAACAGCTGGTTACAGCAAGCACATAGTCATTTGCAAGCTATTATAAACCATTCCACTCACACATGGAGCCTGTGCTTGGTGGATTTTTTTTTTTTTTTTTTATTGATCTACCTGCATTTAGAATCTGGTCACTGCTGCCACAGAAGCTCTTCATTTTAGCTGTGTTTGCAACATAGAACAGCTTCAATTTTAAATATTTAATTTAAACTAAATGCTGAGTAAAATGAAGATGCTTTGAAGGAACCAAGTGTAAAAGGTCAATAATGTATTACCCATCATATAGCTCATCTTCACGAAAACCAAACAAACCCAGATTATATAATCATGGTACTTTTTGGAAAATATGTTTTATGATTTTTGTCCTTAGGTACATAACTGAATTATCTTTGATTTGAAAATATTATTAAATGTATATTTTACTAGCTACAAATAGTTTTAGGAAACAACACAAGCAATAAATTGTGATTGATTAGCCCGTAAAAGAATTTCATCTAATATGTAGGAAAGGGATAGTACGTGTACCTTATGAGTGTGTAAGTCAAAAATAGGAAAATCAACAAGACATTATAATTGGATTAGAAAATGCTAATTCTAAAACTAGAAAATACTCTACTTTTTTAGAAGGAATCTAATGAGAAGTCTCTTCTGCTTTTTGAGGTTACTTGTGGAATATTAAGCACAGCTGTGCCCTTATAGTATTTAAATGATATGTGTCAGCTAGTCCAACTATGATAGTTTCCTGCATGTTGTGCTGCAGAGTCGGGATTGAAAGGAGAGGAGTAAACCTGTATTCCAATCTTTCAATGAGAAGAGCGCGAGGAGAGAATGTTAAATGTGATTTCAGATATCCTTGTAAGTAGGAATCACAGGGAGCTCTGCCTTGATTTGTGTCGGTTAAAATAAGTGGATACCTGAGTAATGATTTACAAGGGTGGTGATTATGCTGAGCTTTCCACACAACCTAGTGTTAGGTTCACATGTGCACGCATGTGTTTGTCCTCTCACTAGATGATAAAGTAGCTTTTAGCACTTCAAGGTTGAGTACCAGTGCTAAGAGTACATTTTACTCTTTCTTGGCTTCACAAATGGCTGGATATGTTGGTAATATAACAGAATAGATGGCCAAATGTAATCTAGCTGATAGTAAGCTGTACTTTTTCTAAATAATAAATTCAAAGGTTATTAAAGGACGATGTGTTACATTTTAGTTTTGAGTTGCGTAGGTTAATAACTTTATATGTACAGTTAACTTGACATTTGAGGTTATGTTAGTCATTTTGTGAATTACGCTATGCCATTTTTGTCTCTCCCTTTGACTGTTGTCCTTTCAGTTATCTCCCTGCTCTATAGCATATCATCACGGAATAACATGAGAAAATAAAAGGAAGTAAAATTCAAATAAATCTAGTTCCCCGTCCTCCCCCACTTCTTGATAGATCACATGGAAAATCCTTAGATTTTTACCACAATGAAGGTTTGGGGTTTTCTCTACCTTTTCTGGTTCTCCCCGCAACAGATAATTATGTTTAGATAAAACTAAATATGAGGTAATGGACTCAATTAAAAAAAAATACTAGTAACCCAACGAAATAGAAAAAAATGTAGCCATTACTTGAAAAATGAATTGACTCACTAAGGACAACTACAGGTATTTAATACACTTATTGTCCTAGTACTGATAATAGGGGAAAGGGTGACAGCTACCTTCATTCATAACTTTTATACTGAATGCTGTCTTCAAGCTTAGTCTTGGAAGACTGGATAAAAGTTTAAAAGCTCAGAATAGGGCAGAGATGACTTCTGGTTGGAATCATTAGAAAAGGTTCTTTGGTTTAAGTAGCACTGAATTAGATCAAGAAGAATGTGTAAACTGGATATTTAGAGACCAGGAAGACAGGATCCAACAAAGGACAGCATGAGTTCTCTACAAGACAAATAAATTAAAGATAGGTCTACAGGGCATCTGGAGTGGTTCTGCCACCTTTTTGAGGTCACCCCAATCGACACCTCTTTTCCCAGGAGGAAAAGAAAATGTCCTGGGATCCTACTTTTTTTCTCCCATTGCTTTCAAAATTGACTGCTTGGCTTTCTCCGGAGAAGGTGGGTTAATCAGTTTCAAATCATCCATTTCAGTGATAGGCTTGTGGTTGGTGAAGGCCAGGTAAAAAGCGACAGAACTGCCCTTTCTCCTCAGTTATTCAAATACCATGTTTCATGTGAGATTAACCAGAACCACTCCCTTCTCCTCATTTCTTCTTCTGTGCTTTTATAAATGGTTTTTCTTGAAACCTAATGCATGGTCAGACCTGCTGGCCACAGAGAGTAGGGAAGATATCATCTCTGTTGGCCTTTTCTAAATTTGGTGGTGAGGAACTAGCCTTCAAGGGGATTTGATGACTGACTCAGGAAAACTCCTTTCCACCTTTTAGTTCCTTTGGATGAAACAAGACAGACTGGCAGGACTGCCCAAAATTGGAATATCCAAAGCAACAAAATTCATAGCCCCTGCTTGGTTACCTTTCTACTGAATTTCACTAATAATAGAAATCCCACTAAAAATAGAGAGTATTAAAAAGAAAGAGTCAAAAAAATGCAAACACAAATGAACAAGATCAGTGGTTAGACTTTTCTTGGCTTCATTATTGCTGCATTAAGATAACGCAATTTGTTTAATTTTTCTTATTTGCAATAGTGTGATGAACCTTTACTTGCAAGAAATGTGCAGAAGAAAACCTTACAATGTTTGTATAATCATTTCAAATTTCTACCGTAATCGCTTTGCATGATCATTGTTGGATGTCTGGTGTGATAATGAGTTTTGAGGTAAATGAAAGGTGGAAATGAGTGGAAATAGAAGGCTGTTTAGTGTCTGAGTTTAGAGAGAAGCCCTACTTATTATCTTTTCCGGTTTTCGTGATGACATGGTTGTTAAAACATACTTTTGCACTTCCTTGGGAGAAAGATTATTGTTAATATAAACCATTATGGTGACAGAAGCAGCAGAGCCCATCTTGGACATCTGAAAAAATCAGGGAGCCGCCTGGAAGTCACTGATGATGTATTTCTCCTTTTATGGCTTGTTAATGTAGCATATTGAAAGAAATAGGGTCTGAGAGCAACAGTAACCGACAGAAGTTGGGAATCAAATCTCTTATTTTAAAAGGCGTTAGGCTGAGCTAAAGGAATTGTTGTGAGGAGGTGAGTAATAACAACAACAAAAAGAGGAGACAAACAGTTTTAAAGAAAGCTTTTAAATGGGGTTAAGAGGTTGTAACATTGTTATATAATTGAGTCCTCTTGGAAAGTATCAAGATTTTCTCCATTGTGGTCTAAGTATCTTAGCATTAAATTCCTGTGCATTGTCATTCTTATTTTCAGCAAACTTGTTGAGAAAATAACTCTTATCTATCATCATACCTTGGGGATTTGAAGTAGGAAGTGAAAGGGTTAGAGAAGGGCTGTGTAAACAGTAAACAGTTGGTCCAGGAAGAGAACATGTAGTAACTTTGGCAGGTTAGGTAAAAAAGCTCTTTCCCCTTGCCTCTCCAGAAAGTGTGTGCATGGATATACTTGCCAAAACTCATAAAAGAATTTGTTTAAAGAATGTGTAAATGCTTTTGTACTATGTGTGAAATGGGCAGGTAGGAGCAAGGCATGCTGAGGGTGGGGGTGGGGGGGGAGCTAAATAGAACGTGACCGGAATTTCCCTTTTTTAAAAAATGATTTTTTTATTTTTTAATTACAGTTGACATACGATGTTATATTAGTTTCGACATAGTGATTGGACATTTATATACCTTATGAAGTGATCACCCCAATAAGTCAAGTATCCATCTGACACCATACATAGTTTTTACAATACTGACTATATTCCCTATGCTGTACTTTACATACCCCTATTTTGTTAGCAACGGATTTGTACTTCTTAATCCCTTCCCCTTTTTCACCCAACTCCCCAACACCCCTCCCATCTCCCAAACACCAAAACGTTTTGTGTATCTGAGTTTGTTTCTGCTTTGTTTGTTCATTTATTTTGTGAAATCTGTTTTTGTTTTTAATGAAGTGTGCTATGACATACAGTATCTTGAATCTGACCTTTTTCATTTTAATGGGAGACATCTTTTGTGAAATAAGTCATTGCTTTTTTTGGCTATTTATTGCAAATATTTTATTCTAGTAGGTATCATTTGATACATTGTAGCCGAAGTAAACTGGGTACCAACTACATTAACCACACATACCTGGTGTGTTTGTTTCCATATTTGTAATCTCAGCCCTTCACAAGGGAGCTAAAAGTAATCCTGTAGTTATCCATGGAAACAAAAAAATCACTTATTAGTTTCTCATGTTTGGCACTATTGTGCTGTGCTAATAGTTCCATATTAGGCAGTAGTGATTAGTTAATAAATTGATGATTAAATTGAGAACAAGAATCAGGTCAGCATCTCTGTTTCTTCATAACTAGAAACAATTCAAGATGCCCCGACTAAAATACATGACCCATACTATGCTCAAGGAGTTCACAATTTACTTAGAAAGGATGGATGTACATACAGTGAAGTCTCATCTTTTGTGCTTTCAACTCATGGAAATTCCATTATTTATGTTAGGAAAAAATTGGGAATGGGGAAGGAAAACAATTTTAAGAACCATTTTTCACTCAGTGAACTATGCTCTAGGTAGGATGCAGGAGTCAGGTGCTCTGCTCCTGGTAGCTCTCAGGGCGTGAGCATCTCACGCTAATTGTGGCTCTTAGGTCTTAATATAAATATTTTGTGCGTGTATCATACCTCCTAAATGCAGGCCAGCTATGGGTATCTGGAACTGGCAGTGAAAGTGGCTGTGTTGGACTTACTGAGTGAGAAACAGTATATTCGTCTCCAGTGTGGTCTATGTCAAAGATAATATTTACTCTATTTTAATACTAGCAACTACCCACACTACTCCCCCCTAATAAGGTGAGTCTATACTGTATATGAAGGTCACATGGTTCAGGATAGTTCATATGCTTAAGTATTGCTATTGATATCCCCTAGAATGTAAAAAATATATGGGTTGGGATTAAAGGGGTTCAAGGAGATGGTGAAACTTCACTTGGGCTTTAAAAGAAGTAGTAGACAGTATTTTATCTTAGAACAGCAACCTGAGCAAAGGAGAGGATGGAGGGAAACCTACCTGAAATTTGTTTGAAAGGAATGGGAGATGAAGTTGGAAAGGGGACTTTAGGTTAGCTAATAGATTTTTTTTCTAAGCAGAGGTGGGACATGATTAAAAAGTTGTTTTAGAAAGATAGAGTTGATATTAATCTGTTCAATGGATAGAAAGAAGAGGCTATTCAAGGAAAGACCCGCGATTTATTGTAGAAATTGCTGTCAGGTGATGACTAGACTAATAGCAATGTGCACAGGCAGAAGGATAAATATGAGGTACATAATAATTTAAAGGAATGGGGTTGAGCTAGTTTGGGGAGGTCGGAGATTGGATTGCCTTACATTCAAATCTATTTCGTATAACTATAACAATAATTTGATGTAGTTGAACACTTATTTCCTTCTTTTCAGATGAAGACAGTGAGAATTAGAGATTGGCTGTGGCTTACCACTTGCCAGTAGTTAGATATTCTTTCTAATAAATACATCATACATGTATTATGATGAGTTTAGCTTAATACACACTGTCATCTGTTTTTTAAAGCCCTTCTACTTCCCTCCTGGTATGTCACACTACACATAGCTGAATAACCACACCCAGTCAGCCTAATGTTTTTTATTTGTGTTTGTGTTTATTGTTCTGTGTGTGTTTATACCACTGCCAAACTCTAGTTTCTGAAAAGCACTGGGAGATGGGAGGCGGCAGCACGTCCTAAATACATGAAAGACATACCATGCATGTTATGGATCCCTGAGTAATAGGCCTTCATGACTCCGTGCTTTCTCACCTGATGTGCCCTGTATGCAATTCTTATTTCCTGTTTGTGCTTGGTACAATCTGCATATTTTCTAATACCTTCATGAAGAGTTGCTTTTGTGACATTTTCCCAGCTCTCTACCGCCCCGTATCTGCTTCTTCCCTTGGGTCCCAGCGGAGTGCTGATAGTGGAGCCCATGGTTGTGCATGTCCACAGATCGATTCCTTCCTTCCTTCCTTTATACAGAATGCTTCAATGAACGTTTTTATGCATAATGCTTTTATTTGTTGTTGTTTCGCATTATTTTATAGAATAAATTCCTAGAAATCCCAATTTCTGGGTTAAGGGCTTGGGATACTTTAAGGCTCTTAATATATAGGTTATGAACTTGGCTTTTGAAAGGATTTTGAATTTATATCTCACTAGCAACATATAACCATACCTGTTTACTACACTTTCATTGGATTGGGGATATTCATCATTTTTAGTTCTTGCCAATTCCATTGCAAAAAATTGTACCTTGTTTAATCTGCATTTCTGTGACTAACTAGAGTGAGCATTTTTCAGTATCTTAACCTGTTGTATTTCTCTTTTGTCATTTGTCTGATATTTGCCTTTTTGCTAGTAAAACTGTTCTTTAATGCCCATGTTAAGGCCCAACCTGCCATCAACACTTGTTATCTATAGTACATTTCCATTTGTATACTTTAAAATCTTTATTATGAGGAATGTTGAACTAGATAACTAAAGGTCAACTTTTTAAAGCATTGTCAATTTTTTGTTGTTTTGTTTTTACCTCTTGTAACCTAGGATTCTTTCTTAAAAATTCTTAGATGTTGATCATTTTTAGTATTTGGCATAAGCATCATGGTGAACTGAGTAACAGGAAATATAGTTTGAATATATTTTCTCCTAGAACTTTTTCTCTGAATCTCTTGAGATCTGTGCTGTTGGGTGTAACTGTGGTCCTACCTGTGAGTGTCAACATTTGATTTTTAGTAGTTCCTCTGCTTTAGGGAGCGCCTGGCATACCTGCAGATGGGGAGGAGGAGAAGGGCCAGCCTGTAATACTGGGGATTATGGATTTTGTATGGTGAGTCAGTGCTTACTTATGTCTGCTTAGTCACATTTGATCATCACCTGCAAAGCTGGCTCCTTTTCAACTCTAATAACAGCTTGAGGAAAATTAAAACGATGAGGTCAAATGGTAGCCCTTGATGTCGTTTTGCTGTGTAAACATGGGTCCCAACCTCTGTGATGTCTACGTCGCTTCCAGGTCTTCCATGTCCCTAAACTTCAGTTTTGCAAGTTATAGGTTGGGACATACCAGAATATTCTCATTTATTTCCTAAAAGAGTACCACTGCACTCTGTGGTACTCTTGGCATATGTGTATAGAATCAGAGTCTTGTTATAATGTTATTTTTCCTGGCTTCTTTGATGATGGCATTTCACTCACTAGTTTTGGTCTTTTTTGGTGAATTTTTAGGAGGTATTATGCCAATGGATGCTATCAGATTTTAATAAGGCTCATTTCACGTATCCAAAAATGCTTCTGAGAGAGTTTGTAACATTTTATACTCCTGCCACTGGACTTTTCATTGTATTTTTTAATGGGAATGATTTCATTTTAATTTGTATATTTTTAATTGTTAATCATATATTCCTAAGTTTTTTTGGGAATTTATATTTATGTTTGAATTGTTTAGAAAAAAGGGTTTTGGTACATGTACAAAGGGATGTGATCGTAATAAGCTTAAGGATTTTTCTTGATCTCTAAAAAAGGCTGTCTCATTGTGAGGTATAGGTGATTATTTTCATAGGCGCAGTAAGAGTGTTAACCACATAGGGCTCCTTGAGTTTGTTTTTGCATATCTGAAGCCTATAAACCATTGTATAACTACTAAGGCTACGAAATTACTGTGACTGTAGCTTTTTATAAGGAATCTCAGCTAGGACATTTAAAAGCTACACTACTAGATTTTACTTATAGTGGTGTCCTTAAATATCCCTCAAATTTCTTAATGTTCCTGGCCTGCCAGGAAGTGAGTGATCTTATCACCTGTAAGGCTGAGGCCCTGTAAGCCAGGGACCAGACCAGTTTTCCTGGTAGGGCTTTATAGGTGTTGGATCTGTAATAAAGCCAACCTTAGCTCCTAACAAGTACCTTGTCATACCTGTTTGAGTGACCATTGTTCTCAAATGTGACACTCCAGGTAAAACTTTAAGTTTGTCCAATTATATCCTGATAAAAAGATCAAGTTATTATTGAATATATGCAAACATTTTTATTGCCATGAAAAGGAGATTCTCTGAAGAGTTTCTGAATTCTGAAGGTTAGTGAGAATCAGATACTATTTTTTAAATGTTTCATTTTGGTTTACAGAAGCAGAGTTTACTAAATTGTTGTGGTTATAGATAGTTTAACATGAAGGAAAATAGAACATTAAAACAATACCAATAATATTCCAATCAAAATTTCTATCATCAATTTATTACATATTGTGTAATTTTGTTTGTTTCTCTGGAGCTTGGGTTGGCTGTCTACTGTTATGAAGGTGTCTGATTCTAGACTAAAAAGGGTCCTGGAAATCTTGACACAGTCAAAAGATGGTCGGAAAGTTGTTTGAGAGATGTCACCCTAGCACCCTGTGCTGATACTCTATTTTTTGAAATACTAATAGTTTGAAGTACCTGGTACAATCCTTCCCCTTGTTGGAGACAAAACTCTGGCCTATAGCTTGTTGCATAGTTTTTAAGAAACCATCAGAGTAAAGTAACCATCAGAGTAAAACAAAAGCTGTCTGTGGAAAACAGACTTAAAGGCTGTGGTTAATTTGTTTTTTAACTTCATAATAGCAGGATGGAGGAGTGTAAAATTTTCTATTGGGGTATAGTATGTAACTGTTTCATGAAGATTTTGATCAGTATTTTCCCCTGAGGATAAAAATATAATGGAGGGTGACAGCACTGCCATATCTCCAGGGACTCCTCACAAAACAAAATTTCTGGAATATGCATGTTTATAACATTTTACTTATACAAACTCAATCTAGGAAAGAATACGTTGGCAACATTTTCCGTGTGTTCTTACAGTAGTAACATATCAAACAAACCTAATTCTTTCTAGCAACTATATTTCTATAAGGTGAAGTAACAAATCTTTTGGGTTTCTTGAGGCACACTGGGAACTCTCACAGATAGTGTTAGCATAAAATATTGTAAAACGTTTTATATTTTCTATATTTAGGGTATGATTAGTAGAATGGGAAAATTGAGACTTGTTAGAAGATTTGGGGCTTGATTAAAATAGAATCCTGAGTGCCTGAGAAACAATACTTGGTTACCTATTTAACGAAAGTAACAATAAAAATAAGCATAGAAGATCATAGTTTTGCTGTGTTAAAGAAGGAACATTCAATCAATTTGAAGATCGGATTGGTTTTATTGAGTGATTCATAAGTCACGCAGCATCCCATTTAGCAAGTAGAGAGGTGCTCTGAGAAGATGTACAATATGGAAGGCTTTTATAGGCAGAAACTGACAGGACAAGAAAATTATTAGCAAAAGAAATGAAGGTTTGTTTCAGACAAGGTTATTTCCCTTAGGGCAGGATGGTGGTCTTATCAGGCAGATAGCCTCAGTTTCCCTTGGGGAAGATAGAGAGGGCCCATGTGACCGATTACCTCATTGGTACTGACTGACTAGAAAATTCCAGACCAACTGATGAAGATTACATTCCTGGAGAAGGTTGAAATAGCAATTAATCAGCTTTTAAATCTGGATTCAGTATGTTGGCTGTTAGTATCATGGGCATTAGTACAAATGACTCCATTTTGGGGCTTTGGTTTTCTCTTTAACCCCTGATTCATAGATGAGGGGAACCTTTTTTCTTTTTCTTTTTCTTTTCTGTAGATAATCAAGGATGTAATAAAGTCAGCTTAAAGCACAGAATATTATTCCTTAGGATACGGGATTTCTATTTAGGCACATTACATAGAGGCCATAGAATAGCCTTTCTTATTGAAGATGAATGTATTAATACCCCCAAAGGAAGCAAGCCCATCAACATTGAAAGAAATTGCTAAAATTTAAAATGTTTCATAGCTTCTTTTTAGAACTGGCTACTATAAATCAAGGCAAATAAAATGCAATTTCCAAGTTAGGTTCTTCATTATCATCTTCCATATTCTGGAGCAAATGGATACTTTACTTGAGTCCAGTGGTTCTCTCTGAGGGAATGTATGAGGTCAGAACTATTTTCGAAACAATAGTAAGATGTTATTTATCTTACTTACTAGTAAGGTGTTAATATGCAATGTATTCATTATTGCTGTCTTCAAATGTAGCAATAAATAAATATTTAAAATAGTATCTAAGGTTTGATTTTCAATATAGTAAATATCGATAGTTATAATCCACATAAAATACAAGCTCTTTGAAGTCCTCAATAAGTTCTAAGAGTGGAAAGGGGTCAGGAGACCACAAATCCCCTAGAATCCTTCCTTTACAACAAAGCTTTTAAAGAAAGAAAAAAAAAAGCGTATGGCCAGCTGTGCTTCTCTGTCACTATTGTTCCTAGCATAGTCTCAACCACTCACGTTGGCTTTAACTTTTAACCAAGCTAATTTCTGTTTCAGAGAGAAATGTTTGGCGTGGATATTGAGGTCTGTCTGCCATATACCAGCATTTTAGTAGACTGTGTAGAACTCAGGAACACACATAACATAACTTTTTACAGTCACACATATCCCTTTTATACCTTAAAGTGGCAAAAATGGACACTTCCATTAACATGACCCAGAACTATAGCTTGTCAATATTAATATAAGAAGCAAAAGTATATAAGCTTAAAACTATGCTTAGTAATCAATGTTTCAGTATTGTATATTACTTAAAAATTATCTAGGTATTTAATAATTGTTTAGTTAACTCAATGTAATATCAGTCCAAGGTTTTAGGTTACCTAAGGGTCTTGAAAATTATCTTCAAGCTATCTGGTACAGAACATAGTTACTGTTGAAATAAAAATTTTAGCCAGAGTAATGATTCAATTATTTGAACATAGAAATTTATATTTTTCAAAATTGTAAACATTTTATGGGATTAATGTTAGCTTGTTTGGTTAAAGCCATAACTTTTTAAAAACCAAGTTTATTAAATTAGTCTAGTTTATCAAAGATTTGCCTTAATTATGCAAACTTGGGTTCTACAAAGGTCCTGACTTTGTTTTTATAAGTATTTTTTTGTTTTGTTTTCTAATGCACATTTAAAATATTATATATTACGAGTTTAATTTTTTTATTCTCTGGGAATTTTAGTTTAAAGAAAATGAAAGGCCTGGAAATGGTGGCGATGGTTGCATAACATTGTGAATATATTTAATACCACTGAAATGTACATTTTAAAATGGTTAAAATGGTAAATGTTATGTCATATATATTTTTAGCTCACACATACACAAAAGTGAAAGGCACAGGTAACTTGGTAAAATGTCCTAGGTAGGGGGTTGGTAATTTTTTTTTTGCCTTTGCTAAAATATTTCACACTTTTTCCTCTTAGCAACTTTCTTACAAAGAGGGATAAGATTTGGATGCAAGAGCTAAATAGAGGAACATTACAGATTGTCTGTAGAAAAAGATAACAAATAAAAGTTTGGCCAAAGTTTGTATGTTCACTTGAGGAAAATCGTGGTAGATAGAACCTAAATGTAGATTTTGGACATACTCTCTGTTTTCTGATTTTTACAGTTTATCACATCATAGCTTTATATATGAACATTTATTTTCTTTTTAGTATTTCGGTTGTTACATAGAGGTGGGGGCTTAATTTTTTCTGTTTCTCTTAGCAGTAGAGAAAACACTTTTGGTATGAGTTTTGTCCAAACTGCATTACATTTTAATGCTTTTCTTTGTCATTTACTCTAGGCAAGGAACTCTGAGAGTTGGAGTGGGAGGAAACAAGGTGAATAAGATACTTTATTGATTATCTAATCCTGTTTAGCAAAATAAAGTTTAGCAGTTTAAAACAACAAATATTTATTTCAGTTTCTGTGGGTGTGGGATGGACTTAGGTGATTTTAACCCAGGATCTCTCATGAGGTGTCTGCCAAACTTCCAGGTGCGACAGCAGTCAGTCATATTGAGGCTCCGCTGAGACCAGTGGCTCTGCCACCACGCGCTCATGGATGTTGGCAGTCCTTAGTTTCTTGTTGGCTGTTGGCAGGAGGCCTCCTGTCTTTGTCACATGGTCATTTACATAGTGCTGCTTCTGACATGGCAGCTTGCTTCCCCCAGAGTGAGTGATGAGAGACAGACACAGACAGCGACGTAGACTTTTTGGAGTGACAATGTTGTGAGAGAGGAAGAAAAAAATTTTGAACGTAAAGCAACTTGGAAAAGAATAAATCACTTAAAGGACCTAATGAAGTCATAATTTGGGATACTCATAAACTTAAGGTGACCTCAGAAATACTTGGAAAATCTACTGAAGAAATGTCCATTCCAGACACGTTATGTGTGTTGTATTGGTATAAGACAATACATATATATGAAAGGTTCATGTGAGTATTAACGAAAGGTTTATTTTTACTTTTAAATGGAGCTTCTTCTGCCTGACTTAAAAGGCCATACTAGAATCAACTTTTCAAAGACAATCAAAGTCTAAAATAAGTCCTAATTAGAATCACAAAATATGCTATTCTATTTAAAAGCTTTAATTCTAGTACTGTGAATTATTTACTAGAAAGTGAGTCTGGTAATTTGGTGATTTTTAGGTTTTGTTTTTGTTTTGGTGTTTGGCCACCCTCAGTAGGAGTGGAATGAAATTTTTAGAAAAGTTATAAGTAAGATGTAAATACTTATCCATGAAAACAATCAAGGAAAAAATACTGCACTGGCATGTTTCTCTCTTTGAGTATCTTTAAGATTGTATGAATTGTGATTCCCTTCTTTTTACATTTCAGATTATTTTCTTAAAATTAAATCACTGTATATGCCATTCAATACTCGACTCTCCCCGCTTAACTATGACCTTAAAGCGTTTGTTTCTGTTTCCTGAATTCTACCTATGTTACCATAGAAACAGAAGTGGACCAAGGAACTTGCAAGACAGGCAGCAACTGAAATTAATGAGCATTCTGACTCTTCACCTGTAGTTAGCTTTGTCCCATTACAATTCCTGTTTTAATAGAAATATGAAAGCAAAGTGAGCCTGTCGACCAGAGGGGAAAAAGCCTGGAACTGAACTGTCATTTGCTTCAGACTTGTTCATTTGCCTAGAAAGGTATTAGGAAAGAGCTTTTCTGATAGCTTAGAAAAGAGTTTTTCATTCTTGTGAATGGTTAGACTACTATCCATTCCATACTGTTATACTTTTAAGTGTTTTAATGTGCTTTTCATTCATAAATATTATTTTAGTACATGTTTTTTAGTGAATGAAATTTGATACTGTTTGATGTAAGTCTACCGTGGGCAAAATGTTTTGGCAGTCTCCCATTGGCTGGACAAGGAGGAATCTTTTCTTCTCCTGCCCAGGTAGTCATTTAGGAGAAGCGAAGTAAGTCTCTTCTCTTAGCGTCAGCAGTGTGCTTTGAGCGACACGTGTGTCAGAGGTCTCTCTTCTAGCCTCCCAACTCCATTTTAAATGAAGTTTCTGTTTATTAATTTTCACACTGTGAATAGATGAACTTTTAGAGATTGCTAGAAGTTTGCTTTTTTCAGTTCTTTTCCTTTTTTTGCAATTAAGAAATAGTATACTTTTTCGAATTTTTTTTCATTTTAGAAACCTAAATTAAAGCTTTTTTTCCTCTGGTGGCTGCGTTTAAAATTTTCAATTTGTATATTAAATATTTTCCCAAAGGTATTATTTTTGTTTATTTTCAAAGGACTTTTAATTGATTTTTCTTTCAATGGATGATTAACAATAGTTGCTTCTTACTGAGTGTCTTTTCTTTTAGTATTGTCTTTAAATCTGGTTCACTCTAAGGTCTGGGAAATTCTTCTTAGGCTATATATTTAGACTCCAATCTTCTATAATAATGGTTTTTAAATGTTTTGATTATGTTTCCCTATCAGTAAAAATGTTTTAGATCATAGATCACCAATATATGTATATTTGTTTGTGAATTACATGAATTTACTTATATTCTAATATATGATGTAGGATATACAATATACCAATAAATAAAAATGAAAATGAGATAAAGATGGTTTAAATAGTATCTTAAAATATTTTGCTAATGATGAAGACTTTATACTATTAGCCAGTTTCTTAAAGTGCATTGAACACTTAGGCTGATGGTTATCAACAATAGTAGATCTCTATATTCCAAATCATTTATTGTTAAATTCATAATTATTTTTTGCTGATGTATACTTGCTTTCTCCTCATAATGTAGCTCATAACTGGAAGTAGAAGTGTCAGCTTTGGCATTCTTGTGTTGTTTTTTTGTGATTCTATCTAGTGTTATATTGTCTTGGTACCTTTGGGCTGCTTAACAGAATGCCATAGACTGGGTGGTATATAAACAGCAGAAATTTATTTCCCACAGGTCTGGAGGCTGTGAGATCAAGGCGCTGACAGATTCTGAGTCTGGTGAGAGCCCCCTTCCTGGTGCGTAGACTGTAGCCATCTTTCTGGTCCTCACATGGTGGAGTGTGCAAGGGATCTGTCTCTCTAGGACCTCTTTTATTGGGCATTAAACTTACTCAGGATCTAATCACCCCCCAACGGCTCTCCCTCCTAACACCATCGCATCGGAGGTTAGGCTTTTACCATAAATTTTAAGGGGACACGATGTTCAGATTATGGCATATTCAATACATGATTTTTTTTTTTGAAGGAATCTTTTTAAGCCACTCTTATTTTGTTAAAGTTGGTTTAAAATAGTTAATGTAATTTGTAAATCCAGGTTCCCATAGACCTATACAGTGTGGACAATACGCTAACCAAATGAGTAAGGATACCTCTGTGAGCTGTTCTACAGTGTGGAATTCACTCTTCTCACAGGATAGCTTGGTTACCACATGTGATACATAACTGCCTAACATTCAACTCCAAGGGTGGTGCCAGCTTCAATCCACATATTAAATAATAGTGTTAGTAGTTAGCAAATTTTCTTATTTTTCCCCAATAAAAATTTAACTTTATTATTTCCTTCTACACTTAAATAGACTGCTAAGTCTCTTGTGCTTACGTATATTTCCCTAAGCTAGAGTGGCTAAATATGTTAAATCTGTACCTCATATTTGAAGAAATGATTTTATATTGAATTTTTAATTTTACGTGTATTTTAATATTTAGTTTTAGAGTTGCACACAACTATTCTTTATGGGCTAGATGTTTTATTGCAATTAAAGTTAAACAAAGTCACAAAACTAAGCAGGAGTTCTCATCTTGGGAGAATTATTCGCTTAGGGGCCTTTTAAAAAACAGAATGCTTTGATTTGTCACTAACTGAAGGGAGCGACTGACACTGAGAGGGCAGGGCCAGCAATGCTGCTAACCATCTGCAAGGTGTGGAGCAGCTCACATCAGTGAGGAGCCAGCCATTCAGTTATTAGTAACGCCTGTGAAACACTGGTCTCAAGTCATATTTTGGAGTTATTGTTTGCTAAGATGACTCACAATTCATAGGTAAATCTAATATTTTTATACCGTAGATTAAAATTAAAGCTCCTTTAAATATGTTTATATAATGACAAGGTGTGGCTGTAAAGGCATTTTCTTTTCATTGGCTTTTATTTTGCTCATGCTATGTATACTGAATACAATTCACTGCAGCATTGAGCAACCAGTATTGGTAATTCATTTGTCTAGGTGCTATGAGTATAGAGATGAATAACACAGTTGCTTTTCTCCCTGTTCACAGACTAATAGGGAAAACAGTCACGTAAATAATTAACAATAGTGTATGATAAGTGTATCAGAATAGTTAGAGGTAGCTGTGAGAGGGGTAAGGTTTTAGAGAGACAGTCATACTATTACATTATTTGAGGGCAAGGACTGCATCTTTTCAACTAAAAGTTACATATTTCTAACACCAAGCACTAGACCTTAAACTTGGTAATATAGTCATAGTCAATAACTATTAGTGGTTAAACAAAGTTGACATCTTAGCAAATTTTTGAAGGCTGAATTGAAGTATGTCCAAGTGGGCAAAGCAGTAAGGGACAGGCAGGCTTCAAGTACTCAAGGATTACAGGAAGTGCTAGCAAATAATGTTAGAAGGTGAAGCTTAGACGATCAATGAAAAGGGATATCATTCAAGTTGTGGGTTCTTTTTATTAAGTTTTTAGAAAGGGGGTGAGGCATGATGAGAGTAAGTCAGATTTAGGTTTTAGAACAGTATGTCTGTTGGCATTGTGGAAGATGTAGGAGAAGAGAGGTGGTATCCTTAGTAGGGAACATTGCACATGTAAGACCTTGTAGTATCAAAATGTTCACGGAAAATCTAAATTGAAGCTTTTATGCGTTAATTTACATATTTAGTTTTAGAGTTTACATTATTCCAGTTGAAGTATATTTTATATTGAATAATTTTAATTTTTCAGTGCATTTTTAGTTATTCTTTAGAATATCTGGTTAAGTTTTTTAATGATTAATTCATTTATACCAGTGGTATTTGGATATAGAAAAGGAAGAATAATTAGTAATCTTGCTTAATTTTCTTTAAAGTAAGAAATTTAAGTCTAAAGTTGATAAACTTGTTCAACTGAAGATTAACACTTTTAAGGTAGTTGTATAAAAAGCTTACTAGTAATTAGCAAGACAAATTCTGGGTTGTATGTGGAATTAGGTGATTTGATTAATTCTGCTTAGCAGATTTGTATATAACCTTGCACCATTCACAAACACACACAAAACAAAACGAACGAAACTATTTGGGTCACAAAATGAAAACAGATTACTTTCAAGGGTTAAATAACTTAGTCTTGAGATCCTCTGAAATCCTTTTTCGCTGTGCCACATGTAAAATTCTAATTCTAATTACCGCAAACTCTGCATCTTCAATAAAGTAACAATTAAATGGCAATGGGTTTTTAGGTTTAATGTGACATTTTAATGTTAGGGCTGGAATTGTGGAATAAATAATTATATTGTAAAAACAATAACCTGCATCTTTACCACACATAAAAATGACTTATTAATACATTTAAATTCTAAGTATTAAGTCTGTCTTACTCATAACTTAAAAAAAGTTTCCGAGTGAGCAATGTAAAGATAACTTTTGATAAGAAAATATGGAATAAGTAGGCATATAAAGAAAAAAGTCATTTAGGGGCGGCTGGATCGCTCAGTTGGTGAGTGCGAGCTTTGAACTACAGGGTTGCCAGTTCGATCCCCACAAGGGCAGGTGGACTGCATCCTCCACAACTAGATTGAAGGACAATTACTTGCTGCTGATGGGCCCTGGAGAAACACACTGTCCTCCGATATTCCCCAATAAAATTAAAAAAATAAAAAAGAATATAAATATTGTAGATTCCAAAAAAAGAAAAAAGAAAAAAGTCATTTATTTCTGCCACTGATACTGAAAAGATTATTTTTAAGTAAGCATTCAGCAGGCAGCAAACAGGTCACAGCTGAAAAACCTTCTGATAAGAGAGAACTGGAAAACTTGGAAGCAGTCTGGCGGGTGCCCTTCAGCTTAGGGGCAAAGTCCTAGTCATTTAATGAGGGCTTCATTATATTGCAGCTGTAAAGCTAATGCACTGCAAATATCTAGTTGATTTTTTTAAATGATTCCGAGTGTCAGAAAAAAAAAACAGACTCCTATTTAAGGAGGAAGGGAAAATATGTTAACTATTTTATTTAGGATCTTTCTAATATGGATACTTAAATTAAAAAAAAGGCTTATGTTATTTGCAGAACTTATAGGAACAAAAACTTCTTATCCAATGCAGTCAGAGCTTATAGCTCTTCATTTAATCAAAAAAGTCAAAATGGGAAATCATAGAAAAAGATACACATACATATACATGTAAACATTTAATAACTTAAAACTTTCACATTCATTTGCATTTAAAAAAAATCTTTTTTGTGGGGGCCAACCAGTACTTTTTCTTTGAGGATGAATTCCCTAATTAGAAATCATTGTATCTTTCTTGAACACACACCTCTAAAATTAAAGTTTTACATCAGATTCTTTAAAGTGGAGCAAGAACTTAAGACACTCACAACTTTCTGGGTGCAGAATCCCTATACATTTTTATGATGTTTTCTGCCAATATTTTATAGTTGCCTTACCTACATCTAATTTAACAGTAACTTTAAAAAAACAAAACCCTACCTTTATCAAGTTTTTTAGTAGGATTTAATTTTCAGGGAAATAACCTTTTTTTACACTCATTTCATTGTTTTACATTGTAATTAGTTAAATTATATAAATGCAGTATGAAATCTTACTAGCCTTAATAGGTTTGAGAACAAACAAGATTTCTTAGGCATGAAAATCAAATAGTGGGAACAAAAAGAAAAACTATTTGAGGACTTACCGTGTTTCCCCAAAAATAAGATCTACCCGATCAATCAGCTCTAATGCATCTTTTGGAGCAAAATTAATATAAGACCCGATCTTATATAAAATGAAATATAAGACCGGGTCTTTATAATATAATATAATTAATATAATATAATATAATATAATACCCGGTCTTATATTAATTTTTGCTCCAAAAGACACATTAGAGGTGTTTGTCCGGTTAGGTCTTATTTTTGGGGAAACACGGTACTGGAAAGAAATGATCCCCATTCAGCTTTGCCTTTGAAAAACTTCTTTGTTGCATGGGTCTAGTATGACCCACACCAAGTCAAGTCATCTTTGAGAAGTATCTGAAAGAGATCTGCCCTGTTCTGAGGTACTTCTAGGAGGTCAGTCCTGGTACAATCACCACCTGCTCTCCCAAACACCAATCTTGTGTTTTATTAGATGGTTATGACCCCCCAAAGAGAAAAGAAAAAGATGGATAAACCCCTTTTGCTTTCCTGTAATTCCTTCATGTTAATGAAATATCTCCCTTCCTGTATCATCATTTTCCCCTTTCTTGGATTATTACTATCAACATATTAGGAAAAAAAAAAATCTCTCTTGACCTTTCATTCCCCTCATTGTTGCTCTAATTCTCTGGTTTTCATTTGGCAAAATTATATTTGCTACCCATAAATGCTCTCCTAGCATTCTTTCTTGATCTGGCTTCAGTCATGCTTTTGCTTCACATCAACTCCCTGAAACTGTTCTTAGCCGTGTTCCTGGTGACCTCTGTGACATTAATCCGTTCTCAGTTCTCATCTTTCTTAACAAAACTTGTAGTATTTGATACAGTTTATCACTCTATTCTTGAAACATTCTTTTTTTTTTTTTCATCTTTCAGAATTTGACATATTTTTTTCCTCCTAGCTTTCTATTTTCCTTTTCTTTGCTGGTTTCTCTTCATTTCTTCCACCCATGCCCCCGGGCCTCAGTCCTTACATAACTTCTGTTCTTTAACTCTAATCACTCTCTTGGTGAAATAATTCAACTACCGTGTTTCCCTGAAAATAAGACCAGGTCTTATGTTAATTTTTGTTCCAAATGACGCATTAGGGCTTATGTTTAGAGGATGTCATCCTGAAAAATCATACTAGGGCTTATTTTCCAGTTAGGTCTTATTTTCGGGGAAACATGGTACCTGGATTTAGATAGTATCTAAATGGTAATAACCCCCAAATTTGCTTATTCTTTTTTTAGCGGATTTTAAAAATATTGAGATATAATTTACTTATAGCATTATATTAGTTTGAGGTATATAACAGAATGATTCAATATTTGTATATACTGTGAAATGATCACAGTAAGTCTGGTTAATGTCTCTCACCATACATTGTTACATGTTTTTTTCTTGTGTTGAGAATTTTTAAGTTTACTCCCTAGCAACTTTCAAATATACAATACAGTATTATTAACTATATCACTATGCTTTACCTTACATTCCATGAGAATGAAGTATAATTTTTAATCATTCCTGTATTGCCATTTAGTTTGTCCCTAATTATGAGAAACACTGGGTTATACAAAGTTAAGGATTTTCTTCAGTACAATGTGTGATTCTCCAAAGAGGGTAAATGGTGTGCATAATTTCCTGAACTTATTTCTCCAATAGAACTTTTCTTTTCATGGAGCATGTAGTTCTTTCAAAGAATATGTCATATCACTGATGCTTTATGAAGTGTATTTGGAGCTCTCCTCAATCTTCTTATTTTACTTATAAGGGAATGGAGACTGAGTAATGGAAAATTGGAACCATACCCTCAGTTTCTTGACTCTTATTTCATGTTGCTCGTGTTGCTTTGAATTCAATCTTTATTTAGTACTTTTTCCTGAATTCACATAGGAAAGTTAAGCACTAGATTTTTTTTCTAAGGGAAAAAATCGTTTTCATGGTATATTTTATAGGTTTTTCTTTATATCAGCATGTGATATTTTGATAGGTAATAGTGACAAGTGAAAACAAGTTAGGTTTAAATCAGTTTGATACAGCTTTCTTAAGTTACATAAGTCCTCTGACATAAATGAACTAGTTCCTTTCTCATGTTGAATAATTCTTTCGATTACCTTAAGGGTCACTTGAAAAGCAATATTAAGTGTGAATGTGCCTAGTAAATTTCTTAGCTATTGCTTTTGCCATTCTCTTCCTCATTCAGGTTCCTAGTTTTAGTCTTTGTAGTGTATAGAAGGACTGTAGTCTAATACTAAATATGTTTTAAGATAGAGATACTGTTGAATCTTGTCCCCATAATTGGTCTTATTTTTGGTTTTCCCAGAGCTGTCAGTTTCATCTAACCTTAGAGTACATTCAAAGTATGTTTTCCCTTCCTCATATAATTTTTGTTTGAATCAGTCGTTTTGTTCACTGAAAACAATGGAGGAGGAATTAGTATTCCTTTTTAGTTCTAGAATTGTTTTTAGAAATTATTTAAAGAATGAAAACTTTTTTTTTCTCATTATAAGGATAATGTAGAAAGTTTAAGTGATGCAGGAAGAGTTTATATAAAAGAGTTACATCCCTCAAACCCTCCTATTGGGAAGTAACCACTAACATTGTAGTGACATCGAATTTCCTCTTCTCCTCTGTAAATGTGCCCATACGTTTATAAGTACAAGGTCATACTCTGGTGTCTTGTCATTTGCCTTTTTACTCAATAAAGTATGTTGTGAAGCACTTTTCTCATGACTATGGAGAATATAAATCACTTCTTAATGACTGCAAAGTCATTTTGTGGATACACCAAAATTTAATAAATGCACATTAATAAACATGATTTCATAGTTTTCCAAATTATGAGTAGTTCAATCTTGAACAGTTTTGTAGATTGACTTTACACCTTTGTGATTATTTCTACAGGATAATTCCTAAAAGAGAAGTGGCTGGATCAATAATTTGGTATTTATTACCAAACTGTTTTCCAGATAGTAACAAATATATGCAACATTTAAAATTATATGAGAGTGCATTCCCTGTTACACCTTACTCAATTTTGGGTATTTTGTGGTTGTTGTTTCTTTTTAACCTTTGATAATCTGACTGTGCATAGTGATGACTCGATTTTTCAAATTTGTATGTCTTTGACTATTAGCAAGATTTAATATATTTTCACATTATCGCCACTTTTGTTTTCTCTATAAATTGTCTGTTAACATCTTTTGCCCAAATTGGTATTACATGCATGTGTTTATTTTATCCTCACAAGAATCCTGTGAGATAGGTTCTATATTTATTCCACTTTACAGTTGAGGAAACTGAGATGTGGTTAAATAACTTGCCCAAAATTAGACAGCTAGTATATGGTAAATCCAGGATTCAAGTTCAGATTTCCCCAACTTTTCAGTAAGGCCATCCAGATTTAGTTGAACTTCTGAATATATATAACTTATAACTTGGTAATGTTTTGAAGCTGTTGGTTTTTTAGGAATTTAGTAAGTTTCTAGATCTTAAGGGGAAAATATTTTACTAATGTTTATGAGTATTGGTCCTATAGGCTGCTGTTTGTAGAATTCAACTTAGTGTCCTGTGATTAGATGTATGGATTCTTCCCTTAGACCTGGATGTATTTTGGAGCTTTTTAATCCAGTCATGTTAAAATTTTTATCTTTGAAATTTGATATTCTTACTATACACTAGTATCACTGTGAGGGTTTCATAATTATGTTAAAATTACTCTTTTTGTTGATTTGAGCCTACTATTTCTACTATCCCAATGTCTGTCAACATTGTTTTAACTCCTAGAATTTTAGAAGTAAAGCATCTAGAGTCTGCATTCCTCATTATACAGCTTAGGAAACTTAGACATAGACAGGTTCATAAATAAATTAGTGGCAAATGGTGTGGTTCAACCCTAAACGGAAATTTTACTTATGTCATTTGGGTTCTTGCTTGTTTTGGGGTAAAGACTTGTTAAGCATTCTCAACTTAATGAATTCTTCGGTCTATTCATCTTTATATCCTAAATGTATTAATATAACTCTGCCTAGAATATGGAAAGCACTTAGTAAATGCCTATTGAATTGAATTTACTTGTATTTTCCATTTTTATTTTATTCTCTTTTCTTGAACATTTTAAATTTGCTGTCTGCCACATTCTTTAGGTTATATGATCAGTCTTTTCATTTCGCAGCTAATAAAGTAGTTGTATAATGAACAAGCACGTAAGTATTCTTCCTGAGTCCAGTGCTCTGTAGAATTCTATGCTGAATTTATAAACACAAGTGATAAATAGTATTACATCAAATTATAGATGTGTAGATTTTTAGAATCTAAACTAAGATACTCTTTAGTTTAAAGTTCTCAGTATAGAAATAGTAAAATGGTAGAAATGTATCAATTTGTTAAGATTAATTTGGCATAACAATATGGCTTTAAAGCTGAATGAAATCTCTGAGAACTCTGTTGATTTAGGCAGCCTTCAAGAAGGAAGGCAGTTTATAATTTCTGGAAATATAGTATGCTTGTTCAGAATTTCATCATAAAGATCAATGCTGTTGGTTTAGAAACATTGTACAATGATAGTCTAGAGTAAAACAACAAAATTGAGTCAGCTGATGTTCTGTAGTTTACTTATTCTCGAGTTTCAGGAAGAGAGTGTTGACAAAGTCTCTAAACTACATTTCAGTGATCTTTGACTCATGGTTAGTTTTTTAACTTCATTGCCTAGTCATGCACACTATTAATTGAATTGTTAAGAATAAACAAAATGCTGAAATGCTCACAGCCAATCATGATAGCTGATTATCCATGTGCAGACTGTTCTTAAATAGAAAGTAATAGCCATAGGGAAACTCAGTCATTCCTTGCTTAGTTCTTTTATACGAACTCTCTGAATTTATTCTTTAATTTTGTTTAGGAGAGGTTCAGATTTGTCACAGTGATTTAGCATCTTTGGAACTAAATTCAAAGTTTCAGGTAGTCAGCTGAGTGCCTAAGCTCTATGAAGGATTCTGTGCTTATGAGTCTTGAGACACATAATAGCTCTGCTTGATATCAAGCACCATATAACATAATGGGGGTTGTAGAAATATAAGTAATACATTATTTATATATAGAAATGTAAATAATAACCATAAATATTTATGAATAGGTGTGCAGAGTATTACAGGACCATAGAGAAAAGAGGTGTTAATTTTGACTCGGGCAGGTGGATGGGAAAGATGTGTAGACCTTAGACTATGTGGTCCTTGAGGATAGTACTAGCCCTATTGAATCTTGAAATCCTGTTGAAAGTTATAATAATAGTTTGGTAGGTTGGGAGGAGTTTGAGGATGAAGATGAAGGAAAACTTGAAAATAATTGTTACTATTGCACTCTACTGTAGTCTGTCTTTTATTCCCATCACTCTAGTGAAACTGTTCTTTTCAAGGAAGGTCACTACCAATTACTCATTGCTACCGTGTTTCCCCCAAAATAAGACCTAGCCGGACAATCAGCTCTAATGCATCTTTTAGAGCAAAAATTAATATAAGACCCAGTATTTTATTTTATTATATTATATTATATTATATTATATTATATTATATTATATTATATTGTATTTTATATAAGACCTGGTCTTACAGTAAAATAAGACTGGATCTTATATTAATTTTGCTCCAAAAGACACATTAGTGCTGATTGTCTGGCTAGGTCTTATTTTTGGGAAAACATGGTAAATTCTTTGTGGGAATTTTTCAATTCTAATGCATGTCTTCTCTGGAGAAATATGTCAAAAAATTGACATATTGACATCTCCTTACCCTCTGTATTTTGTTTGTAAGTGAAAATGGCTCCCCTCCCCAACCCCCAGTATTTAAGAGTATGTTCTTTGTTAAAAAAAACAATACAAAAAACTTAAGGTAATACAGAAATTTCTTCATCTAGAGATAATTACTAAATACTGGGGGTGCCAAAAAAATGTATACAAGTGGACACTTTGGTCAACATTGCTCAAGCAGTAGTTCTCCATTATCAGAACTGTCTGGACGCTGATGGTAACCACTTTGAGCATCTCTTGTAATTGCAGAAGTCAAACGCGACTTGTATTCATTTTTTGTTATCTGTATATATTGAGTATTACAAGTTTAATAGTTTTCCTTTCTTAAAATGTGTATATATTTTTTGGCACCCTCTGTATATATGAAATAAATTCACAGGATTGTTTGTGTACTCTTTGAATTGTTTCTTTTATCTTCTTAGTTCTTCCTCAGTACCTCACTTTTAGTTGCTATCTGTCTTAAGTTTTGATATTTCTTAGTGTAAACCCTTCTTCTTTGAGAATTTATTTCAGAATTTTTCAGTTAGCTATTTTTCAGGTATATTTTGACCATTTTTGTCAAGTTCCAGAAAATAATCCTTTGAATTTTGATGGGCTTTGGATTAAATTCCCAAATTTTGATTCAGTCTGTCAATGTAAGAACCATCCAAACCTGTAGAGAATTTTTGTAAGAGTTTATTTGAGCCAAATTGACAATGTACCGGAAAGCAAGATTTCAAATGCTCTGGAGAATGACAGTTTTGCAGTTTCCTTTATATATTTGTAGAAATATTGTAGGAAATGTAGAAAGATTACGTGAGAGCGGGAGAAAGCAAGGTACAAAATAGTTAACAAGGTAATGTGCTCCCTTGAGGGTGATTACACCTCTGAGGGGTCTGGAAAAGAGGAATACTTCTGGCATTTCAAAAATGTGTCAACCTAGATGCATAAGAACAATGCATATGCTTACTTAGGGCAAAGAGAGACCTTTTGCTAAAGCAGTTACATGCCTGGGGCATTACTAGCCACCATGACCTGCCCCATTAGAAATTTATGATCAGATCACCTGTGAGGTTCACCGGACTTGTTAGATTTATTACAGAGTCCCCTTTTTTGTCCATCATTCCCCACTTGTTCTAAATCAATCAGAAGGATGTCTCAATGACCAACCTTTTAGTCAGATAGTGTGGTCTCACAGCACTAGGAAGGCTCATTCTTAGTAAGTCGCAAGTGTTGATGGCAAGTAAATGGAAGGCAGTCAGATCTTACAGCCTTCATCGCGAAAAAATACTCTGGATCATTTCTGTTCTGTGAACTATCATGATCTGAGTTTTGCCATCTCTCATTTTTCTGTATTTTGCATTTAGTATAACATTTACATAAACCATAAAAAGAGTATTAAAAGTTATCTGAGGAACAACTATAACTATTATGACTAATATTAGCAGACAGGTAAAGACAATCAAGCAATTGGTTTTTGAGTTCAACATCAATCCATAGGTGTACAGGCCTCGTCGCTGTCTTGAGATAGCTGTCTACCTCTCATGGCGGTGGCTTCTCATCCTCAAGGAGTCTTTGGTGTCCATTGTAGGTGGAGGCGAGTGTCAGAGACAGGGGTAGATGCCCATTCACAGCTGGCAACTGATAAGGTTCATTCCAAAGAGGTTGGAGGGTGTGTTTGATGTTCTTTCCAATAAACAAAATCTCCATATGGCAGTCAGTGATCTTTAAAGTCTGTCTCTTGGAAGCTCACCATGAAAGGAAGAGGTTACCTATTTGGCATTTTCTTGAAGTGACTTTATCAAATCTAGGCAATAGTGTAAGATGTCTCCATTCCATAATGTCAGCTCATAAGTCCCTTCATCTAATTTAAGTAACTTAAATGCACTATGATGCATGAAGGAATGTGAACATGAAAAATGGGGTTTGCCAGGGAGCCTTGAATAACCAAGTGGCCATCTTGGGTTTTCCACAGTGCCAGTTCATTTAATTTACCACCACTGTTTACCCATACAATATATCTTAGAAGTTTCTCATCACTTATTTTACAATGCTTCCCATATAATTTAACGTTGAAAAAGAAATAAAAAAACCTGATTGGTGTGAAATTTCTCTTTTATAAGGAGAGAAAACAAATCTTTTTCAGGTGTTTCAGGGACTCTTCTGGAACCCTGTGAAGTTATTCCTATTATTAGCAGTTTTAATTACGTATATTGAGATTTTAACCCTTAAAACCTCAATTTCTAGTGAAAACTAAGAAGTTAAATTTATGAACACATTTTATGAACTCTAGAAACATGTCATGGACATCAAAATCAGTTATTAACTTTGACTTATTTTTATAAAACCCAGGTAAAATGTATATATGTTTAATATCAATAACTTGAAAGACATCTCTGTTCTACTTAAACCAACAAAGTTAAAGTAGCTTTTATTTAGTACTAAGGATTAATCTTAGATCACATGAACTTGAAAAGCATTTGAGTTAGTTTATATATTTTTGAGAATTTTAGAATACCCATTCCTTATAAGTGCTTGCCTTCAAATCAGTTAATTTTAATTTATTAATTTTCACAATTCCATCCAGCGGTAGCAAATTATCTCACATTTACAACATACATATACAGACACACATAGACACAAACAGAGATGGTTTAACCATGAGAAAAACTCACTATAAAAGAACAGTTGGATCCAAATTTTGTTTTGGCAGTTGGGATAAGAAGATAACAATTTGTATCTGTTATTGAATTATGTTTGTCAGTCACCACTCTGATGGAGTCAACGGAAAACATTTTGACCCGTTCATTTTCAGTTAGTGAGAACTGAATTCAGTGATGCAAAAAAACATTTTCAGCACTTGTAACATTATGAACGTTGCTAGAGGTAATTTCCTGCAAGTACTGAATCATTATCAAAATTACTGACCAAGATACAGAATGTCCTGATATAACTGACCCCATTATATTTATCCAGTTTCATGAAAGGCACAGATCTGACACTCTTCACAATTTAGGTGTATTAAGCTGACAGGGCTTTGAAATTACATGTATGTTTGTATTTTTATTTAAATTATTTTTTGGAAGAGCTATATGTTAATAATTTCTTAAAATCTTTAGTATTGTGAATTAGAATTCCATATGTAGCTTCTACCTAATTAAGCACAGTTTTTAACTCTTTATATGTAATTTCAAACTGCAGAAAAGTTGCAGGAGTAAGAATAGTGTAGAACATCCCATAATGCCGTTATCCCTTTTTCCACATTCACCTGCTTTTGTGGTTGTTGTTCTGAACCATTTGAGAGTAATGGCCCCTAGATGCTTCGGTGTATATTTCTTAAGAATAAGGGTACAGTTATCTTCAGAAAAATGTAAACTTTTACCAAACACTCATCTCCTGTGCATATTTTAGTTTTTGTTAGTTGACCGAATATCATCCGTTGTGTTTTTTCTTTCATTCTACACAGAATCCAGTCTAGGATCAAGTTTTGCAGTTAGTTGTCAGTTCTCTTTGGTTTCCTTTAATCTGTAACTTCTCTACAGCCTTTTTTTTTCTTTTTTTTTTTTTTTTTTGCCATCTATAAAATTGATGTTTTTTAAGACACATGCCGCTGTACTTTGTTTTTAATCGAATGCTTCTGATTTGTTGTGCATCAGATGTTTCCTCATGATTAGATTCAGGTTACACAATCCAGGCCAGAATACTACAGGATACTTGTATTGTAAGTGACCACCTTTATGTTTCATTCATTGTAATTAACTCATTGAATTGTCTGCTTTGCCCTTTTACTCACTAGTTTTACTGTACAAAATTATTTAAGAGTGTTCTTAAGAGAACATATGGTGTTAGGGGATGGTTGGTGGTGATGGCTGCACAACAATGTGAATGTATTTAATACCATTGAACTGTACACCTACAAATGGCTAAGATGGTAAATTTTACATTATGTTTATTTTAACAGGAGAAAAAAAGAAGGAAAAAGAACATATGGTAGATCTAGGTTTTGTATTTCTTGTGAACCTGATTAGAGACTAGTTGCCTTGAATATAGTCCGATGCATATAATACATCCTTAAAAAATGCTTACTAGTTGGTTATTTGTTAACTATTAGCATCATTATTTTCGTTAGTAAATAATGTAGTACAGGAATAAATTTTATTCTATAAATGACTTGCTTTTCCTCTAATGGCATACTGTTACTTTTGTTTACTTCTCACCTACCACCTGAACCTTGCAATTTGGAGTTTTAGTCCTCGGCATTTTTAAAATGTTTTGATGTTTCCTCCTGTTTCAGGACAAAAATTAGAAAAATAAAAGGTATTTGTTTAACAAATTGCTGTACTTAAAAAAAAAAGTTATTCTATTTTTAATGTTCCTGTCTTATCAAATTGTATGTGAAATATAATAACCTCAAATAGTTAATAGCTTACCTTTCCGCTTGAATTACAGATACGTAGAATGTAGAATTTTCTTTCTATTATGATTGTTCTTTTATTGTGGTATTAACACTTAATAGAATTGGCTACATACGTAGTCCATAAATATAAGAAGTCTAAACTAGATTATCATATTATAATTTACCTTCTGTTTCCACTACTGTACTGAAATAGTATCTTAGTGCATCGTGAGTTATATTTTCTTTTCTAAATCCAGTGACTTTATCCCAGTTCTCGTCATCTCACAACCTACATTAGCAATGGATCTTGGCTTTTTGAGTCATAATTAGTCTATGATGTGTGACACTCCCATGTATACACACACATATATAAAACATGTAAAACATTTTTTATTGTATTTTAAAGAGCTGTCTGTACCTTCAAGGGAATTTTACATAAAGCCTAAGGTAGTAGGGGAGTAAGAAAGAGTAGAGCTCCTGGGGATACATAACACCTCTAATTTCCTGAATCCTTTGCGAAAAGAGAGTGGGTCTGTCCTAAAACGGTTGCTTTGGCTCTAATTCACTGTGAAATTTTGAGACCATGTTTGTGCTAAGGGCTAGATCCATTTCATTCATTCAACAAATAATTATGTATTGAATACCTATTATGGAGTAGGCATTGGGAAAAGAGATGCACGAAGCACATTTCCTGCCCTCAAAGAGTAAGGAATGACTAGCAAACATCCATTTGAAAGATCAGGTGATTATTGTAAACCTTAGACTCCAAAGACCAGAGAGATAAAGTATAGGTTCTAGTTCTGTTTAAGTGTAGGCCTATTTCAAGAAGTAACTTTTTGTTTTTTAATAAATTCTAACTATTTTCAATGAAGCCTGAAGTTATATGATAATTTTGAAGTTTCGAATTTGGAAGACTTAAGAGTGTTTTCATAGATTTCGTTTTTAAATGATGTCAGTTAATAAAATCAAAGCATTTTCCATTAAAATATTGGTATTCAGAATCCATTGCATTTTAATTACTATATCTTTGAAAAGAGATATATCTTCTAGAATACAGGTAACTTTAAAAGTTGCTAATAGAAATAAACATTTCTTTCGTGTAAATTTATGTTATGCTTTCAGAGATTTGTCTGATTACACAATTGTCTAAATCTTAATTTTCTAGGTCAGAGATATTCAAGTAGAATGTTTTATCTATATACATTATTAAATTTATTATGGGAGCATCTATTTAAAATAGCACTGTTTTGAATCTTTCTATAAATTGCTTCCATGCTATCCAATTACTGTATTTTCACTGGTAATGCCATCATTCATTTCTAATACACTGAATTTAGTACATTCTTCATAATCAAGATTCCAAATATTTTTCACTTTTCTTTTGATCCTGAATGAGTTTGATATTATCAGACTTACAATTTTTATCAGTCTGACTTGTTATTAAGTGAACTGATTGTAATTTTTCTCAATTGTCTGAATAAAACCTACTTGTCACCTGTGAACATCTTTCACATGTGTACTAGTGATCTAAGTTTCTTTTGTGAATTGTCTGTTCATGTTCTTGGCCTATTTTTCAAAATAGGTTGATTGTCTATTTCTTATTCTACTCGTATGCTAGACAGCTATATGTATTGGAGATATCTGCTCTCAGTGCCTTGTCTTTTCACTTTGATTAAAGTGTCTTTGTTGTATAGAAGTTTAAAAAATTGTGAATTTAGTCTTAGTTTTTTTTTTTAACTTTTATTTATTTACGTGTTGTTTTCCAGAACCCATCCGCTCCAAGTCAAGTAGTTGTTTCAATCTAAGTTGTGGAGGGGGCAGCTCACACTGGCCCATATGGGTATCAAACCGGCAAACTTGTTGTTAAGAGCACAGTGCTCTAACCAATTGAGCTAACTACTGCCCCCAACTTAGTTTTTTACTTTGTGATTATATTTAAAAAATAAAATTCCCTATTGTTTCATTATTTCAGGGAGTAACCCAAAATTTACTGGCTTAAAGCAACAACAATTATTATATTGTATCGCATGGTTTCTGTGTGTTAGGAATTCAGACAGAGTTTAGCAGAGTTGCCTTTTTCTCTGCTCCTCATGCCACAGATGAAGTGACTGGAAGTCTGGGGTTGGCTTGCAAGCTGTGGTCTGTGGTCTGAGGTCATCTGGAGATGATATCTTTGTTGGTTTTGAGGTTGATACTGGTTGTGGATTGAGACTTCAGCTTGGTGGCCAACCTGAAATCCTACACACTTATTTCACTGAGTAGGAGCTACAGGACTGTATTAACTAGAAGTGGTAAAAACAAACACTTAGTTTTTTTCTTGACCCTGTTGGGAATGCTTCTTTATTTTAATTATTATTTGTGACTATTGGTATGTTGTCATGTTAAAGACCTTTCCTGCTCTTTTTCTAAGTGGGATACAAGTTTTTAATCACAACTTAGTTCTGAATTTTATTGAAGATTTTTTACATTTTTGAGAAGATGCCATAATTCATTAATATTGTCACTAACATTAATAGCTATTCAGAAATAGACCCGTCCTTACATTCTCTGAATAAAACCTACTTAATCAGGATTTGTTAATAGTATTTTAATATTTTGCTGGATTTGATTTACCAGTTTTTTTAGGATTTTGCAACTGAAATTGGTTTGGTTTTGCTTTTAAAATTTAACTGGCTTCATAGAATCAGTCTTTTTATTTTTGACTATCTTTCCTCTTTTTTTATAATAAATAAATAAATAAAATATTTAATTCAAATGAGGGCAGAAAAAGGAACAAAAAAATAGTACTAATAGAAAACAACTAGCAAGATGGTAAATATAAATCCATTCATATCAATAATTACATTAAATATAAATTATCTGAATATTCCATTTAAGAGGAAGAGATTGTCTGTCAGGTTAGATAAAAATATAAGACCCAACTATAGGCTGTTGAAGAGAAACTCTTTTTAAATAAATATAAAAACATAGGTAGGTTAAAAGTAAAAGAATATGAAAGATATACTATACAAATACTAATCAAAAGAAACTGGGTTGATTATATTAATTTCCAGAAAGTAAATATCAAAGGTAGGAATTTTATCAGGGATGACAGAAATTATTGATATAAAAATCTTAAAGTCACATGCATCTAAAAAGTAATAAAATAAAATGAACAACTTTATCTCAATAAATTTGAAATCTTATATAAAATGGATAATATTTTGGAAAAACATAAAGTAGCAAAATTGTTTCAGGATTTAAAAAAACGAGTAAATAAATAATTAGTAAAGAAACAATATCAACATTAAAATAACCCTCCTCCAATATAATAAAAAATAAACTAAAGAACATATGATCATATTTTAAATAAAATTTCTCACTTTGAAGGTATTCATTCTATTTCGGTTTCTATTGTTGCTGAGGAATAGTCTGTCATTATTCCTTATGAAGTGATCTTTTTTCTTTGACATCTTTTATGATTTCCTTTTTATCCTAATGTTGCACAATTTTATATTGACATGTCTAGATGTTTTTATTATCCTTCTTGGGACACAAAATTTACTTTCAATTTGAGAAACGAATTCCTTCCTCAATTCTAACAAACCCTTGTTAACTCTTCAAATATTGCTACATCATCATTTCCTCCATTTCATTCTTATGACCCTTCTATTAGTTATTTGTTAGACTCTCTCAATATTTACTACATGTCTCTCAACTGTTTTTTAAAAACAGGTTCATTGCAATATAATTCACATACTATAAAATGAACCCTTTTAAATAAACATACAATTTAGTGTTTTTAATTTATTCAGAGTGGTATAATCATCACCACTAATTTTAGAACATTTTCATCACCCCATGAAAAAAACAACTTATATAAGCCAGAAGTCACTTTCTATTTCCCACTCCTCCAGGCCCTAGAAACCGGTAATTTACTTTCTTTCTCTATAGATTTCCTTATTTTGGACATTTCATATAAATGAAATCTTTGAATATGTGGTCTTTATGGTGGGCTTCTTTCATGTCGCGTAATATTTTCTAGGTCATTTTTGTTGTAGCATGTATCAGGATTTCTTTCTATTTTGTTACCAAATAATCTTTCATTGTAGGGATGCAGAACAATTTGTTTATCCATTTATCAGTGATGGATATTTCAATAATTATGAATATTGAACAATTATGAATAATGCTGCCATGAACATTTGTGTACAAAGTCTACATATGTATATTTCTATGTGGGCATATATTTTCAGTTCTCTTGGGTATATACCTAGGAATGGAATTGCTGGGTGACATGGTAACTTTATGTTTAACTTATTGAGAAACTGCCAAATATTTTTCAAAGTGGCTGCAACATTTTGCAATTCCACCAGCAATGTGTGTAGGTTCCAGTTTCTCCACATCTTTACCAATATTAGTTATTTTCTGTCTTTTTCATTGTAGTCATTCTAGTGGGTATGAAGTAGTATTTTTTGTGGTTTTGATTTGCAGTTCCCTAATAGCTAACGATGCTGTGCATCTTTTCATGTGCTTATTCACCATTTGTATATATTCTTTGAATAAATGTCCATCGAATCCTTTGTCTATTTAAAAATTATTTGTTTTCAGTGTAGAGTTTTAAGTTTTTAATATATGTTTTGGATACAATTCCCTTATTAGATATATGATTTGCAAATATTTTCTCCCATTTGGGTTTTTGTCTTTTCACTTTCTTGATAGTGTCCTTTGAAGCACAAAAATTTTACATTTAGATAAAGTTCACTTTATCTGTTTTTTCTTTGACTACTTGTGCTTTGACTTGCATTTCTTTTGCTTTTGATGTCATATGAGGTCCGACAATTAAGTTCGCGAACTTGCTGCAACGCTGTTGCTAACCTTTTTTGATACCAGAGGGATTATTCATTATGAATTTGTACCAACTGGACAAACAGTTAACCAAGTTTACTATTTGGAAGTGCTGAAAAGGCTGCGTGAAAAAGTTAGCCAACTTGAACTTTTCGCCAACAATTTATGGCTCCTGAATCATGACAATGCATCAGCTCACATGGCACTGTCTGGGAGGGAGTGTTTAGCCAGTAAACAAATCACTATTGGAACACCCTCCCTACTCACCTGATCTGGACCCCAATGACTTCTTTCTTTACCCGAAGATAAAGGAAATATTGAAAAGAAGACATTTTGATGACATTCAGGACATCAAGGGTAATACGATGACAGCTCTGATAGCTATTCCAGAAAAAGGTTTCCAAAATTGCTTTGAAGGGTGGACTAGGCACTGGCATCAGTGCATAGCTTTCTAAGGGGAGTACTTCGAAGGTGACCATAGTGATATTCAGCAATGAGGTATGTAGCACTTTTTCCAGGATGTGTTTGCAAACTCAATTGTCCGACCTCATATAAATGAATTTACACTAATATATAATTAATCAATTGTTTTGATATCTTTCAAATTCTTTATGACTATCTAATTCTTCACATTTTTAAGGAAGCAAGGGAACATGGTGAAGAGTAAACTAAGCAGAGTAAAGAGAACTCTGGAAATGATAAAGATTTGTATAAATGATTGATATGTGAATTGCTTTCTGTTTTGAGTAGAGTGATGAGTTATAGAATAGATGGGTTCTAGAAATCCGAAAGTGAAAATGGCTCACTACAGAGGAAAGGAAAGTGAAAGTACAGTGGAGACAGTTTTTAAAATGCTGTTCTTATTGTCTATTCTTAGTCCTATTTAAGCCCTACTGTGCATAATGAAGCAAAAGCTGTTTATGGCATTATTTTTACACTGTGCAACTGCGTATGTGTCGCTTAGAAGAACATTGCTGTCATATCATAAAATACGTGAACCTTGTTACGCCTAATGTTTTTACCATGGCAGCTTCTGTTACAAAATGATATGTTTCTAAAGGTTTTTTAATTTAATTATATGTGGAGTTTTCCCCTATGATTTTTAGTATAGTTTCCATATAATCTTTAAATTAGTTACATGTCTTTATTTATTATCTTTGTATTTCTAGCAGCAAGGTCAGATTTATGCATTTATTAGATGCTTAGTAATCATTGATGTGCTTCTGTAGTTTTCCCCATCTTCATTTATTCCCTTCTCTAGCTCTTCCCATCAGCATATAAATATGCTTTATAATTCCCACATTTTAGTACAAAAACCTTTTAAGACCCCGCATCCTCCTCCAGCTATTAGTACAATTTGTCTACAATCCTTTATAGCAAAACTCCTTCAAAGAGTTGTTCATGTAAATGGCTTTTACATCCTCATTGCACTTTCTTTGGTTTGCTCACCCTGTTCATGCTTTTGTCTTTACCACTCCTCTAATGACGTTCTTGTCATGGGCAGCAGTGAGATGTATCCTGCTCAATCCAATGGTCATTTCTCAGCCCTAAGTGTAAGTGTTGTTTCCAGTCGCATTTGTCACAGTTGATCATGTCATCTTTCCTGCAACTCTTCACTTGGGTACTTAACTTTGCCAAAACCAAATTGATTTCTTAATGTTATCACTACCATCACCGCCAAACCTACTCGTACCCTGGTGTTCTCCATCTCAGTCTCTAGCAACATTATTCACCCAGTTGATCTGTCCAAAATCTTGGAGTCAGCCTTGACTATACTACTTTTTTCTCTTATTTAGTCCATCAGCAACCAAATATCCAACCACTTCTTACCACCAATATGGCTACCATGATAGTACCTCATTTCCACCTGAATTACTATAGTTGTTTTCTAAACTGGTTTCTGTGTTTTGAGTTTTCTCTTTCTTCCCTATTCCCAAGATTGTTCTGTATACTGTGACTAGAGTGTCCTTTTTAATTAGATCACATCGCTCCGTTAGGGAAAACATCCCATATAGCTTTCAACACACGTAGAATAATATCCAAACTATTACTGTTACTTTCCAGGTCCTCCATGGTCTGTGCCTTGCTCTTCTACCACTGTCTTCTAACTTAGTATGTGACAGCCCTGTTCCTTTTTATTTTTTGGAAAACACCAAGCCTGTCCATCTTCGGGCCTCTACACTTGCTATTCCTGAAATGTCTTACTTCATTGTGGTCTCAGGGCATTTACATTGTTGTGCAACCATGACCACTATTCACCTTCCAAACTTGAAGCTCTTTATCCATTAAACAATAACTCTCCATTCTCCCCTCCCCCAGTACCTGGCAATAACTATTCTTCTTTCTGTCTTATGAATTCTACTACTAACCTCATATCACAATATAAGAATCATATTGTGTGTGTCCGCTTGTGATTGACTGTCTTAGTCTGTTTTGGCTGCTATAACAAAAATAACCACAGATTGGGTAGCTTATAAACAACAGAAGTTTATTTCTCACAGTTCTGTAGGCTGGGAAGTCCAAGATCAAAGTGCTGACAGATTCAGTGTGTGGTGAGGGCCCACTTCCTGGTTCATAGATGGCCATCTTTTTGCTATAACCTCGCATGGTGGAAGGGGCAAGGAGGTTCTCTGGGGACTCCCTTATAAAGGCACTAATCCCATTCAAAAAGGTTCTGCCCTCATGACCTAATCACCCCCAAATCTTCTCCCTCCAAATATCATCATATTGGGGATTAGATTTCAACATATGAATTACATGTAGGTCGGGGACACACAGGTATTCAGTCTATAGTACAGATATATTTCGCTTAGTATAGTGTCTTTTAAAATTCATCCATGTTGTTTCTTTTAAATGTTTTTAAGTGGCATTTTTTTTCATCAAGTACATATTAATTGTATCTATTCCTTGCACCACTCTTTCATCTGTGTACCTCAAAAATTTATAAGCATAATTAACTAAACTTTACAACACCCTGTGAAGTCGATAATTATGGTGATTGCAAACTGAAGTACTAAGAGCTTGCCCAAGGTACATAATGAATATATGCTGAAATTCTGAATGAGGACAAAGGGTTATGTATTCCCATGGTGAAAGATTTCTTGTTTATGATGAAATCATTCTAAGAAAAACAAAATAGCAGTAATCTTTAATATCCCTAAATATTCATAGCAAAATTCTTTTAATAGAAAAGAGTAAAATATATATTACCTGAAACCTAGTATTTGTTATTAGTGATGGCAACTGTAGTTATTGGATCTAACAATATTTTTTTCACTGTATGTTGTTAGATTGGTTAATTGCCTTACCAGTATTTGTAGCCATAACCTGAATTGTATCTTTGAAGCTTTGGATTGGAATAGTTTAATTTCAGTCTTTTAGCTTTGATACATGCAACCTTTATAAAATTATGAGCTTATGTTTGTCTTGATTGCTGACTTGTTCAAGTGAGGTGGCTTTTTAAAAAGGCAACCATGTAAGTGGCAAATTATTGATCTGGCATTTGTTGACAGGACTAAGATGGACTCTAATTTTGATAAAAACTAAAATTTTCCCATAATTCATATTCAGATATGTTATAACTTAGTTAATAGTAATTCCTAAAAGTTTTACCTCTCTGTTAATAGTAATTCCTAAAAGCTTTATCTCTCTGTGTTGCTACAATTTGAATTGAATTTCCTAAAGAACTCATCGTTGGAGAAATAAAAGTATCGTTCAAACAACATACAGTTTTTCTCAGATGCAGCTCTTCATTATATTACTTCACCCTAGTGATTAGTTCATTTTTGGATATTGTGTATATGTTAACCCCAAGAGTATTTCAACACCTGTTGGCAGTGCCACCACCTTCTTCCTCTAATGGATGCCCATTTATGGTTCTCACTCAGGAAACTATGAACTTTGTGAGTAAAGATTTTGATAAGTGTTGATTAATGTTGAAAGAATAGGGTGGTGAAGTTTGGAAAACCACACAGCTTATAGATACTTAAGTTAAAAAAGAAAAAATGTCCCCAAGTCTAATAGCCAGTTGTGCTTTTTTTTTGCATGTTTTTTGTTATCAACAAAATGATGAAGTTTCTATCTGAGCTGTAGCTAAACTTCGTATAATAAGGCTTATGTTAGTTGTCTAAAAATTTTGTGAGTTTACCTGTGGGAATTAATATCTCTTCTAGAGAAATTTTAATCACAGAAGAATAAGGACAAGTATTGCAAATGTAGAATATCATACATTTTGAGGGATTGAGAGCTTTTTGCAGTAAGGATGGTGAACTTATAATTTTAGTAGTTTATGGAAATGTAAATTTATTTAATAAGAAGTGTGAAGTCGTTGAAAATACAAAATATCAGCTGTTTATATTTAGTTTTACCAGGAGTGGTACTATTGACAATGAGTTAGTTTGGCCGAAGAGAGTAGTAGTGTGGCGAGGGTGACAGAAAGTTAGGATCCTGGTCAATCATTTTTTTAAGGTTTTAAATGACTGTACATGCGTTTTTGTTTTTGCTTTTGGTTTTATTTAGTGCTAAAGGCAGCACTCACTCTTAAGGGAAACCTCACCTTGATTTAGGTTGTGATATGATAAAATTGGGGGTTTTAAAAGAGAAACTCTCATTTGCTTTATTTCTAGACTTCTACTGGGAGGCTGTAGAGTCACACTCCCTAACTTACTGAGTGTCTCTGGCGCAGATAGTGGACTCCTGATTCTTAATTCTAACAGCAGGTATTCAATTAATCAACAGCAGATGGTATTGAACTAGAGATCTACTTAACCTACCAGAAAGCCCTGTGAGGTCTCCAAAGCCAAATAGTGCCCATATAGAGAACCTTAGCATTGATGATCTTGCTTTGCTGATCAAAAAATTACAGATAGTCAAAATAAAAATTGATGGCTTTGAATCGGTGAATCTGTAAAACTCTGTTTCTTCCATTTCTGCAAGTATGTGAGCACTTTATTTCAGAGATTCAGTCAGTTGTCAATTTTAAGAAGTAAAAGATTCTAGCCTTTTATTAATTTCAGAGTATTTTAGCATGGATCAGTATAGCAGGAATCATTAAAACTACTGCCTTTACAGCCTCTGTGAACATTAAGGGAGGAAGTGCATCTGATATCCGTTCCTTTGCACAGCCCAAGATAGAGTATTCCATTAGTAGGAGGTCACATGTTCCCCAGATTCCCTCGTGTATAGCTTCCTGTTATTTATAAGTATACGCCTTCCCTCCCAAAGCAGTATGGCTTGTCAAAGCCTGTGCTCCCCACCCCTACCAGATAATTTCCCCAAGTAATAATAATAATAATAATAATAATAATACCAGTCAGGATTTGAAATAGCTAGATGATGGTAGAAGCATATTTAGAGTCTTATAAAGTTTTTATGAAGCCTTAAAAATATATGCCAGGGATGGGTGAGGAAGGTGAAGGGATTAGGAAGTACAAATTGGTATCACAAAGTAGTCCTGAGAATGTGAAATACAGTATGGGGAATATAATCAATAATGTTGTAAAAACTATGTATGGTGTCAGACGGATAACTATAATTACTATATATATACTTCTATATATATATATATATATAGTCACAGGATGTGAAGTACAGTATAGGGAATATAGTCAATGGTGTTGTAATAGCTGTGTACAGTGTCAGAGGGGTAGTAGACTTATTGGGGTTATCACTTTGTGAGGGGTGTAAATGTCTATGTTGTTTTGTATACCTGAAACTAATACAAAAGTAAAATTAGCTTAAATATTTTTAAAAATGTATGCCAAATTATATGTAATTTTAGTAGTTTAAAAAGAGAATGATAGACACAGACTTCCATGTAGATTGAAACAGCTTATAAGTAACATGTCATTTACATTTTTCACATGTAAGTTTTAGAAATAATTTTTTTATTGTATAATCACACCTTGAAAAAAGCATAGAACACAGAGAAAACATTAAACTGATATGCAAAGGGTGCCAAAAAAAATGTATACACGTTTTAAGAAGGATGACAACTGTATTAAAATTGTAATACTCAATATATACCCATACCAAAACATGAATGCAAGTCATGTGTATACATTGTTTTGGCACCCCTGGCATAAATGAATGATTAAATATTTTAGTGATAATTATTTTAAATGAATGTTAGAGCTAATCCGTGTATTCAAATTGAATTGAAAAAAAAGATAGAGATTGTATTCATTTGTTCTTTTGAATCTTTTCAATAAGCTAGGTAGGGATAAATATCCTTTGAGTATATTGAAACTTATGTATTAATACTATCAAGTGAAGGTTAAGCCTTGAGTATGCTAAAATTGATTACATAAGGAAATATGTTTTCTGATTTGGGGCAGAGGAGGAAGAAAAAATAATAAAGATAGTTACATGTTAGTTATTGGAAAAATACTCATGTCATCACAGTTTAACAATGGTAGGTGTTTTCTGAGAATAAATATAGTTGACATTTTCTCTGTGCATATTTACTAAAATGGTGACTTGTAGAGAAATAGCTCTTAATCAATATGTTAGTTGAAATATATTTTCATAAAAGGTAATATTACTTTTAATATGTGTTATTGGAATATGTTTTCTACTTTCAAGATGATTTTAAAGCGTTACCTTTTCCTTGTAAAAGCTACTTAGGACTTTTATGAGAAGCCTTAAGATTTGTCTGCTTTTAACCTCTACTGTCATTTTAATTTCATGCATTTTTTTTCTTCGTGCATTTCCAAGTACCCAGTGTAAACCATCTGTAAAAATTACCACCATGATGAAGGAATGCCTTTTCCAGTGTTTTATATTATAGGTTGGTGCAAAAGTAATTGCGGTTTTTGCAGTTATTTTTAACCTTTCAAACCGCAATTACTTTTGTACCAACCTAATATAAGCTTTAGGCTTTAAGTAAAGCATTTATTTTTGTTTTTATTTAGGTTATTATTATTTTTAAGGAGGGTGCACCTCTCAGTGGCCCATGTGGGGATCGAACTGGCAACCTTGATGTTATCAGCACTATGCTCTAACCAACTGAGCTAACCGGCTACCCCAGTATGCATTTTTAAAAATTATTATTATTTTTTTTTTCAGTATGCATTTTTAAACTATAGATTTAGTCTTAATTATCTTGTATTTTTTTCTCCAAAAATAAAAAATAAAATGGAACATTTACTTTTATCTGTTTGTATTCAGTTACAAATGTTGTTTTATTCAGTTAAAATGTTTGAATGTAACTAACAAAATTTAATGACTTTTTGAATTACAGAATTTTAGAGAAAGTGTAGTTATTTCTATCACAAAACTTTTTTTTTTTTTTAAGTTTATTGGGGTGACAATTGTTAGTAAAATTTCAGGTGTAAAATTCTGTATTACATCATCCATAAATCACATTGTGTGTTCACCACCCAGAGTCAGTTCTCCTTCCATCACCATGTATTTGATAAGAAAACTTTTTGTGCTGACTCTTTACCCTCATAAGAACGTTTTCTTTTGTGTTGATTAAAGTTGATAGCATAATGCTAGGAAGTGGTTCCTTGAAGGCAGGTCTTTGGATATAGAGTGTAATATGCAGCCTTCTTCTCATCGGATTTAGTACAATAGAGGCATGGTTAGTTTAGGGAGAATTAAGTTTCCAGTCTTCTTTCTCTGACCCCTCCATGCATCATTTAAAGCTAACACTTTCTACTCCTTACAAATCTTTCCTCTTTTGCCTTCTATTTCTTAAACTTCAAAACAAAACATGATAGAATGCCACTTCACTTGTTTCTCATGAGGCTTATTTATAGGTATCCTGCAACTTCTGCTGGATAAGTCTGATTTTTCTCCATATTCATTCACTCGGTACATTCATTCACACTCTTGGCTTAAGTTGTACTTTCTTACAGGATTGATTTCCAAATCGTGGACTATTCTAAATCACAATTTCTACCTGTTGTTGGGACACATCTCCATTTGAATAGCCTATGGTAACACTGGGCTTACTTACTCTCCAAAATAAAAGTCACCCCATCCCACCACTACTGGTTTCTTTCATTGTGTCCCAGGTGAGGGAGGACTTTTGAGGTAACCTTTCCTTCTCTGCTTTCTTTTATTCCTATACTTAATTTGGCATGAAGTCCTCTTGTTTCTATTTAAGATGTACCTTGGGTTTCCGTTCCCTCTGCATTTCCTCATCTTCACTATACAGACCCTCATTGTCTCACACCTTAATTCACTGCATCCACTTTCACACCACACTCTGCTTTTTTTTTTTTTTAAAGCTTCCCAAACTCCTTGCAGTGACTTTTAAAAATGTGTACCAATTTGTACTGGTATATTTTCCTTAAATAGAGAGTAATTGTAAGAATTTTTACTTACGCTTCCCTCTGGGCATAATGCTAGATGAAGTAGCTAATCACTAGGTAATTGTTCACTCATTCATTCAGCAGCTATTTATTGAGTAGTTACTGGTTTCCCTGTGCTCCAGTTACTTTCTCTCAGGGAGCTTGCAGCTAAAAAGTCTGTTGTGGTACAGGAAGCCTTCTCTGAGGAGGTGGCATCTGTTAGGAGACCTGAAAGTGAGAGAGCTACTTCTATAAAGACATGAGGAACAATTGCTCCAGGCTGAGAGAACCACTGAAGGGGAATACCAAAATGGTCACTGTGAGTGGAACATAGTAGAGACACAGAGTGGCGGGAGTAATAGTCAGAATACAAGGTGACAGATGGCCTACTAGGCCATGGTACGTAAGTACTGTGGATTTTTTTCTAAGTGATGGGTAAGCCATTGGACAAATTTGGGTTAGAAAGTGATGTGAGGTGATATATTTGTCACTGAATTAAGAATAGAATTAGGGAGACTATAATGGTACTATAAGAGAGCAATATCTTAAATTAGCAAGGTGACAAGCAGTAATAAATGTTTTGAGTAAGGAAAAATCAACAGGATGGATTGCATGGACGGTGTGAGATAAAAAAGGAACCAAGAAAAACTCAGTTCTGTGTGCTTGGACATGTACTCTATCATCTATTTTTCCCCTTGTGTATAATAAGGAATATCTCTTTCCTGCTTATTTGAAGGAATGGTTATGAGGCTCTGATGAAATAATGGATGGAGCCCATTGTGAATCTTAAAACATCATAACATTGTGTTACTTTTTAACACTGAACAATTAAAAGCTTACCTTAAATTGTGCCTTGTTAATTAAGAAATTTCTAAAACCTTGGATTTTGCAGGATAAGAACTCTAAATCATCTGTAGATTAGGAAATAGTTTAACTTATAACTTCAACTTCCCTTGGGTTTATAGTGTATAGTTTCTTCCCAATGATATTTTCAATGTTTAATAGTTTTGTCACTATTCATAAGTTTTTGTGTGAGGCATCATCTCCTATTAATTGATAATAAGTAGATCACATGGTGGCCATAAGCTGAACTGCTAATTTAATCACAGAGGAAAGGTATCTATAAACAATACCTGTCTTTAGTTTGTAGTATATTTAAAACAATGCGGTTCTCATAAATATTTGAAAACAAAACTATCCCACATGTTCTATAGTTTATTTACTAATATGTTTTATTATGTTAACCCCGGGGTGTTGCTGATTATAAATAAAATATAATCTATTTCCTATAATAAATAATGACCTATAAATAAACTTTAACTATTTTATCTTTATTTGTATTATGCCAATTGTACTTTTCCCGACAACTTTAGATTAATTTAAAATGACTTACACCATCAAGAAAGACAAAAATTCTAAACAAACTTTTTATTTCTGAAATTACTCAAGTATGATTTAGCTGAATTCTATTTCTGTTTTCCTATTGCAGATTTCTCAACAGTGATGTCACAAGACTGACCACATTGATCACAGTAAGACCAAAATGATAATTAAGCTTTTAAGGGTGTTATTTTCTCTGAGAATGAGAATTGGGTTAGAAAGTATTTATAATTTTAAATTATTACTTGTTCTTTCAACAGCCAGTTGAATGTTTACATTTTCAATGAATCATCTCACATTTCTAGTTGTATAAATACTTTAAAAATGTTGCTTTAAATGATTTAAAAACATTTAAATGATATAAAAATGATTTAAGATGAGAATTACTTTTAATTTATAACTGAAATTATATGCCTCATTGTATATTAACATATTTCTGTGTGAATCTTAATCTGAACATCTTTTTTTTTTTTTTTTCAGTTTTTGTTTTTACTGAAAAATGTCAAAACATTTAAGGTGATTCTATACTAGGAAAAAAATTATAAAAATAAAATTACTTGAGACTGAAATCACTAATTAAGGAAAGACTGAAAACAGACTGAAAGGATTATTAGGCTTCTCTGGCTTAAATTTTTTATTGATATTTAAATGATTTATAAAGAGTCTTCCAAATATGGAGAGTTGTTGAAAAGGGATAGTTCTCTGAAGTAACTGATACTTTTCCTCTTTAATTTTATTTAAAATATTAATTTCTACTGTGTATAAGGACATATGTTAAAGAAAAACTTTATCTAAGGCTTTGATCCTTATTATTGTATATTCTAACTTCTTAAAATCTCAATTACAGTAATGAGATTTTATGGCATTTTTGAAAACTCCTTTTAAAAAATGGAGAAGTAAGTTTAGAGTAAATTATTTATACTCAATGAGTCTGCTCCTTTAATCTTGTTTTAATTGTTTATTAAATATAAAAGCAATAATTATCAGAAAAGTAAATTTATATATAATCTTTTATTTTTTTATTTTTCAGTTACACTTGGCATTCAGTATTATTTTATATTAGTTTCAGGTGTACAGCATAGTAGTTAGATAGTTATATAATTAATGAAGTGATCTCCCTGACTAGTCTAGTACCCACCTGTCACTATACATAGTTGTTACCATATCATTGACTATATTCCTCTGCTGTATTTTACATCCCTGTGATGTATAGATAATCTTTGTATTTACGCTTTAACTTTTTTGAAAAACTGGTTTATTTATTAGGTTTAACACTTTGTAGAGGCCATAGAGAACTTTTTTGTGTGTTTTTAAAGGTTTTATCATTATCAGTGAGTCTACAGATATTTATGGCATATTTCATTCATTTTCCTAAGGGAGCATTTTAACTCTCTCTGATTTGTAGCTCTTTGCTTGTTTGTTTCTTCTTAATCAGCACTTTATTGCCTTAACTGAATAGTTTGTATTAAAATAATTATGTAGTAACCTTCTGTTTATTATTTAGTGCTTTTACAATCAAGGAAGTTTAAAATTAGCATTGGATGAAAAAGCTAGTTGTTTTTTTTTTAATTTAAAAATGCTGACTCTCACAGTGCATTTTAAAGATAATATTTAGAGTTTAATTGCAACTGTTTGAAGTTCAAGAATTTCAGGAAGACAGGTGGTGTTCAATATTATCAGGTGTTAAATAAGTTAAAGTCTAAGAAATATTCATCTGAGAGGTTCATAAGTGACTGAAAATAGAAACGCTTACTTTGTAATAATGTCAGGGTTGTGAGGCTTTCTCCATCCTCCTGAGAGAAGAAGAGAGGGTAGATTTCAACACCGATTCAGGTTTAGGATGCTATTGAGAGAATAGTTCAAGTATTGACCATGGGCTGGAATAAAGTGAGGCCAGGGAAGGTGTGATATTTTCAGAGAAAATGGAGAGGATAAAGGACTAATCCCAGGTAGAGAAGCTGGTGAAATGAGATGATAAAGTAAGAGCCCAAAGAGAAGCTGTGGTTAGGAGAGGGAGGTTATACGTTGTTTCAGAGCTGGCGCTGCGGTGAATATTTATATTTTATATAATACACACCTTATGTATTTTTTTCATCAGAAATTTTCAGAACTCGGGAGAATTTCTATTTTTTCCTCTAAGGGACAATCCACAGCAATGTCAAAATCTTTTAACTGACCTTCCTTCTTCCTGACTATCATCAATTCCATTGAAGCCTATACACAATCCTCAGGTGAATTTTATTAAAGCATTGCTCTGATTCTTTTATATCTCTAGTAGAAGATGTATAGTAACTTCTCATTTCTTACAAGATCAAATACAGACTTTCTAACTTGGTATTCAAGATCCCTCATCAGTTTGGTTCTAACGTATTAGAACCAGATAGCCTACTATTCAAGAAAAAGAATCCTACACTGTACCCAATGTAGACGACGTACTCCACATTGAATGTACATTTTGGCTCCATACTTGCATTCATGTCGTTCCCTTTCCCTAGAATACTCTATTTTCTTTTCGGGCTTTTATTTCTTCTGATGATATCAAACCTCCTCTCCAATGCCTTGTCCACATGTAATCATCCCTCTGAGGCCTTCCCTGATCTTCCTAATTGAAAGCGATCCTCTCTCCCTAGTAGTTTGCTAATGCTTAATTTTTATGTTTCCTATGTTATTGATAACATTCTCATATTTTGCATATCTGACTACATGTTTTCCAACTGTACTCAGCAAATGAGTATTAAGCAGATATTTGCTAGTAATCATAAATACCCCAGAAATAGCTAAATTAATTAGTATCTTAAGTTTTCTTAGATTAAAATTGAAATAAGTACATTAATGTATGAAGATCCCAAATTGGCCCAATAGGAAGCAGGTGGATAGGAAACGCATAGGTTTTAGAACCAGAGAGCGTTCAAGTACTCATGCCACTGCGTCTTAGGTATGTGACGTTTAGTAAGTCAGCCTCGTGTGTAGTGGTATCTTCACCTGTAAAATGATGTATTACATATATTTAAAAGAATTGTTATAAGATTTAAATGTTATGTGTTAGTTGCCTTTCCTCCCCCTTACTTGTTTGACTGTATGGCTTGCTCCTTTACAGATATATGCAAAGGAGCATGAAATGTATCATAAAGATCAGAAATAGATCCCAAACACCCAAATTTACCTTGCTTACACACTGTGTCCCTTTCATTTGTAAGCTTTAACAAATGAATTTCTACTTCCTACATTAAATATATTAATGATAAATTTATTGATTTACTTGAGTTCCAGCAAGGAAGCTAACTAGATCTATTGATATAATGTGCTTTTATTTGGAGAAAGCAGATCAGATCTCACTAGAATGCCAACATCTTAAGAGGCCAGAATGAATTTTAGAATAGTTTAGGTCGTGCTACATTCCTCTTATATAACAGTTGAGAAAACTGAGGTCCCGGGAGTTTGAAGGGAAATAATATGCATAATGGTTAAGGACTGGTGTCAGAAAACTCTTTTAAGTTTGTGCTCTGATATTTATATAGCTGTTGGGATCATGAGTCAATTACATAGTCTAAGATGCAGTTTTGCACTCTCTAAAGCAGAGATAATATTTACGTATGAGGAATGTTGTGACTATTAAATGAAATAACGCTTGTAAAACACAGCACGGAGGCTGTGTTTTACACATACACATACACAATTCTTTTGACCTCTCATCATAGCCATCTTCATCATCTGTCAAGTTACTTGCCCAAAGACACATAGTGCGAGATCTTGGCCTAACCCTGATATTGCTTTATCCCGTTATCATTTATACTATTCTGTTTTGTGATCACCTCCTGCTTGATTCACACTCTCTAAAGGGCATGTATAGGAAGTATAATAAAATAGGACATAGATTTTTCCTTTTCAAATCTCCCCAAATCCTGTCTTCTCTGAGAGTATTCATGCAATTTCACTTTCATGCAGTTTTGTTTATATGTAATTTTATTAACACAGTGGTTGCATTTTATTTTTAAATATTCTTATTTAATGTTTTACTACATACAAAGCAACTTATAAAATAATTAAAGTGGCTTTTTCTGTTTTTATTAAAATTCCTTTATACCTCTTCAAAATTTTATTATGAATATTACTTACATTTTTTAGACAATCTCTACCAATAGAAATGTATAACTTAAAACTTGAAATTTAGAAGGAGCTACTATATAATTTTATAATGTACACACGAGTAGAAATATTAGTGTTAGATAGTACAAATTTAAAATGTCAGTTAGGTACCTCCGAGGTTTGCAGGTTTGGTTCCAAACCACCTCAATGAAGTGAATATCGCAATAAAGTGAATCACGTGAAATTTTTGGTTTCCAAATGCAAGTAACAGTTATGTTTATATTATACTATAGTCTGTTAAGTGTGCAATAGCATTATGTCTGAAGAAATGTACATACTTTAATTAAATACTTTATTGCTGAAAAATATTAGCCATTATTTGAGGCTTCAGCAAGTCCTAGTCTTTTTGCTGGTGGAGAATCTTGCCCTAGTAACGTCAAAAATCGCTGATCACAGACTACCACGACAAATAAATAAAAAGTTTGAAATATAACAAGCATCACCAAATTGTGACACAGAAACATGAAGTGAGCAAATGCTCTTGGAAAAATGGTGCCGATAGATTCGCTCGACACAGGGTTGCCCCAAACCTTCAATTTGTAAATACGCAATATCTGTGAGGCGCCATAAAGCAGAGCATAATAAAGCGAGGTTAAAGTCTACATAGGAATTTCCATATTTTGTGCCAACTAATACATCTAAAATATGAAAATTTTAAAAGTCTAATACAGTAAAGTTATAAAGCATGTCTTAAACATTTTGTTTACTAGAGTCTGAATTGTAAACAGTATGTTTACAATTAGTATGTAATTAGTATGTAATTAGTATGTAGGAAGCCATTTAAATTACTTCCTACAGATTATTTATTCCTAAGTGTATATTTGGATAGAAGAAACCACAATTCACCCCTATTGCGTCTCCCCCCTAATTGTGCTATTTTAGCATTAATGAAGCTAAAAGCAGACATGGCTTTCTCTGTATGAGAGACTACAGATATAAATGACACCATGATGAAGAGACCCAACTAAACTTCTTTAAACAAATGAAAGTATGCAATGTTACACACTCATTTGGCTTAAAGATTAGTTCTTATGTGCAAATTCTAAATGAGTGACTAATAAATCTGCCTGAAAAACAAAAAAGACAGTAACTTAACAAAGCTTAAAAGTCATGTTAAAAGCATCAGAGAACATAAAAGAAAAACTAGTTTTCTACTTTGCTTGGGTTTTTTAATTTTATTGTAGTGAGCAAGGGATCTAGCACCTAGACTAAGTAAATATTTTCTGAATTAAAGTGACTTGAAATTTAATCTTCTTAGTACCTCATTCTCTTCCTCTCATATTTTCTAGAATACCAATGCATACTTCTGTTCTGAGATGTACATTTACAGACATGTTAGTCAAGGAATAAAGTACAAGTATAGTCTACAGAAAGTGTTTTACAGATGACAAGAAGGGAGTTACAGACTGAGTTATGGGATTATGATATTTGACGCATTTGTTTTAAAATAAATGCACAAATGAAAACTGGAGAAAAGATTTTGATATAAATGGAAAAATTGTTGTATAGCATCAAAAGGTACTTAGGTTAACGTGTCATAGATGTTTAAAAAAAATCTAACTAATACACATATTCTTTTTTTTTTGTTTTGTTTTTTTTTTTTTAATTTATTTTTTTAATTAGTTTCAGGTGCACAAGACAAAGCAAAACTTAGACGTTTATCATTTATATCCCTCACACTGTAATACACATATTCTTGATGCTCTCCTTAATGTGAATGTGTTAAGACATATCAATAAGTACATTTCCATCATAATATAAGCTAGTACATGTAAACTTTTCCACATGCCATTTATTTTGTGAATGGCATGTCTAATGCTTATAGATTTATTCTCTGGTTTTCTTTCCTCTCAGAAAAAACTCAACTTTTGTTCATGAAATTCATGATTATTTTTTCTTTATGGCCCTTACCCCTGAATATTCCTGTGTCTTTTTTTTTTTTTTTTTTTTTTTAATCTAGTTGTTTCATATTTTTCCTGTCAGTCTTATGGAAAGGAAATTTTAGAAAAGTTACACATTTGGCACGAAACACAAAAGTCACAGCTCTACTCAGATGTTACCTGCTCCATAAAACCTCTGAATCCCCCTGCAGTTGGACTTAATTTCCCCATTATTTCTGTCTTTCTAGTATTTATTTCCATCATAGCATTATTTAACACTGGAGTCCTTGGGCCTGAGTATGCACATACATTCTCCGTGGGGAGAGAGAGTTTGCTACAAGAATTTACAAATTTCCATGTTAACATAAAATAAATTAGTATAAGCATATTCTGGGATTATCTGGGATAGTTACCTTATAACCAATTACTGCCATGTACTTTCAGGGCTATGATTGTATTTAATTATGTCAATCTAATGAGAAAAGACAAAAACTAGATTTGATATGTACAAATGCTTCATTTGTACCAAGTGAGGGCCAGATGACATCAGAGTAAGCTAAATTAAAGCTTTGTAGTGGTTTGAGTACAAAGAAATGGTGGGAATATGGAATCATTTAGGGAACACTAGACCTATAAGATAGACATGGCAAACTCAAATATAACTGGAAAGTAATGGGGAAGTAGCAGTCAGCATTCATGTTGAGTACAGTGATTTCTTTTTAACAAAACCATGATATGATAATTCGAAATCTGTAGTTTTGTAGCTTTTATGTGCATACTTTGTAAATTTGTTTTGGTACTGTGTTTGAATAAGATATGGAAGCAAGAAGAGTTTATTCTTATTCATAGTTTTACTTTTCTATGTATATCAGTAATGTAATGATTTTGTTAATTAAAATCAATGCATGTGTTCACAAGATGTTTTCTTCTCCTTCATAAGGGTCTACATGTAACTTATGTTTAGGGTCGTTACCTGTCTTAGATGAGATGTATGTTCTGCTCTTTCACCTATTAGACTGTATAGTCCCTACAGTCTAGTAAAAGTATAGATTGTTTTCCTCATTCTTGAAGTCCCCTTAGAGTCCGTTACCATGCCTTGTACCCAGGTGTGGCGCAGCAGGTATTTCTGCAACAAACTGGCCTTTGCTGGGGTGCCTCTCAGTCATCTGCCAGATTGAACTAGAGTGGATAAATATATAGAAAACATGTGGGGCCTAAACATTTTAATAAGTTGAAATTCATACAGATTTACAAATTTCTCTTTTTAAGTTAAATATCCCCTGGGATTTGGAACACTTACAGTGTTGTACCAGTGTGAATTATTTAATTTGATAATCAGAGAATATATAGGGTGGTGATAGGACAATGAAAGATTTTGTGGCAGGCTAGAACTGAACGTAGAGATTTAACCAGAATGCTTCAGGGAGAAAGACATTGCATCATTGCAAAAAATATGTAGTTTTATATAGTTATGGCAGCTTGAGATCATTGGTTTCCCAGATAGAGGAGAAACAAGAGAAGGGAATGAGAAAGGGGTATAGAGGTACTAAAGACACCATCCTCCCACCTTTGGGATATTGCCTCGGCAGTGTTCCCTTTAGCTTAGATGGAAGTAAAACTGGCATAAATTTAAATCTTCTACAATAATACAGCAAGTATATTTTCTAACTTTCCAGTTCTGTTATGATAGATTTTTGTATGATGTTGCCACAGCATAGAGTTCAGCTGTCTTACCAACTGCTTCAGTGTCTTCCTATTTTCTACTTAAATTGAATTACCTATTCCTATATATGAAAGCCATTCAAAGTTAGCCATGTCCTATGTACATAACTTCATTTCTCTCTACTTTCCTACACATAGATTGTTTTCTAGTCGTAACACGCCTATAACCACAACATACAGCGATGCTTTGGTCGGAGTATCTTTTACATACATCATTTCCTTTTCTTGAAGTTCTATTACCTCTCTTTATTCAATGCCAATTCCTTCTTCAAGTGGTCTTGCAGTCTTGTGACCTTCATTGAGCTCCTTTTCCTCTCAAAATTTGACTTTTATTTCCTGCCCACAGACTTCTTTTTAAAATTGTAGAACCTCTATTTTCAGCTCTGTATGTGACATTTGTACCTGGCTATTCCACAGGCACTAATGTCAACATACCTGTTTCTTTTTTTTTTTGTTTTTAAGATTTTATTGGGGAAGGAGAACAGGACTTTATTGGGGAACAGTGTGTACTTCCAGGACTTTTTTCCAAGCCAAGTTGTTGTCCTTTCAATCTTAGTCGTGGAGGGTGCCATTCAGCTTCAAGTTGTTGTCTTTTCAGTCTTAGTTGTGGAGGGCCCAGTTCAGCTCTAGGTCCAGTTGCCGTTGCTAGTTGCAGGGGGCACAGCCCACCATCCCTTGCAGGAGTTGAACCAGCGACCTTGTGGTTGAGAGGACATGCTCCAACCAACTGAGCCATTCAGGAGCTCAGCGGCAGCTCAGCTCAAGGTGCCATGTTCAATCTTTAGTTGCAGGGGGCGCTGCCCACCATCCCTTGCAGGACTGGAGGAATTTAACCGGCCACCTTGTGGTTGAGAGCCTACTGGCCCATGTGGGAATCGAACCGGTAGCCTTCGGAGTTAGGAGCATGGAGCTCCAACCCCTGAGCCACCGGGCCGGCCCTCAACATGTCTTAATGTGAGCTCATTCTCTCCCAATTTCCCAGAAATCTGGCCCTCTTTACATATTCCCTGTATTGGTTAGTGATATCATCATCTTCTCAACCACTCAAGTCTGAAATATTAGTTATCTTGAACTATTCCTTCAAAAACTCTCATCTACTCTGATAGCAAATTCTGTTAATTCTCTACGTGTAGTGGAATAACGAGCTAATGTTTATGGAGTGCTTGTTGTGTGTCAGGTACTAAGCTCAGCATTTGACGTATAGTAACTAATTTAATCTTCCTAACATCTTTATTTATCATTCCTGTTTTATTTGAGAAAGACATGTATTTACTAACTAAAGTACACACTAGCATCATGAAGCTGTGCATCCATATTAAAAAAAAGAAAAAAACAAACTTGGATATGATCCAGCCTAATTTATAAGAGTTATAGTAAGGACAGAGGGACATATTAAATGACATCAGGAGGATAAAAATCAGGAAGTCCACACTGGGAAACTCTAAAAGACAAAAGACCTATTTTCTTCAACTGAAAATATTAATGGAAAAAAAGACTGGCATGGAGATGTGCTGGTTGCAATTATAGACTAAAAGAGACTGGAGAGATATGTCAGCCAGTTGTAATGTATGGATTATATTTGAGGCCAGATTTAAACACATGAAAGTATTATAAGACCAAGAAATGTGTACACTAACTGAATATTTAATTTTAAGGACTTTTTGTTAGAAATTATCTTAGGTGTAATAGTAGTGTTGGGCTGTGTATGTAAAAAGCATCAGTCTAGGGCCGGCCTGGTGGCTCAGGCGGTTAGAGTTCCATGCTCCTAACTCCGAAGGCTGCCGGTTCTATGCCCACATGGACCAGTGGGCTCTCAACCACAAGGTGGCCAGTTCAATTCCTCGAGTCTCGAAAGGGATGGTGGGCAGCGCCCCGTGCTACTAAGATTGAACACGGCACCTTGAGCTGAGCTGCCGCCGAGCTCCTGAATGGCTCAGTTGGTTGGAGCGCGTCCTCTCAACCACAAGTTTGCCGGTTCGACTCCCGCAAGGGATGGCGGGCTGCGCCCCCTACAACTAGCAATGGCAACTGGACCTGGAACTGAGCTGCGCCCTCCACAACTAAGATTGAAAGGACTACAACTTGACTTGGAAAAGAAAAAGTCCTGGAAGTACACACTGTTGCCCAATAAATTCCTGTTAGAAAAAAAAAAAAAAAAAGCATAAATCTATACCATAGAATCCATAAGCATCTTTCTCAGAGGCTGAGCTTGAGGACAAAAAGTACATTCACCAATTACTTTGTTTATTGGCACCTCTGATAAAAGAGGATTTGCTAAAGGTGGTGACAAAACATTTAGTCTAATACTATTATTACAAAATATAACTTTGTGATTTTATTTATCCATAACTCTCCTATAAAAAATTCATTATTGTGTCATATTTTCTCAATATTCAGTGTTTGTTTCATAGAAATATTAGAAGTTCAAGGAAATAAAAACTAATATTTTTAGAACCTCAATAAAAATGATAGTCAACTTTCAAATGCTTAACTATGTACCAGACACCGTTTTGTGAGTTTATTGTGTTAACTTATTTCATCCTCGTTCTAACTTCATGAGGGAGGTATTGTTGTTATCCTCATTTTACAGTTGGGAAAATTGAGCTATACGGACGTTAAGCTATTTGCCTACGGTCACATGGTTATTAATCAGTGAAGTTCAGGATTCAAACCCAGGCCTTTTGACATGGGCCTGTTTCTTTATTATGCTGCACTGCTTCTCTTTATGCCACAGTGCTAGCTGCTATTACTATTTATCTCATTTATTTCATTTTTCTGGGAATGTCTCAATTTCTTCTTCATTTTAAAAGTATAGTTTTGTCAGATATAGAATCCTTGGTTGACAGTTGTTTTTCTTTTAGCACTTAAAAAATACAATCTCACTGCCTTCTGACCTCCATTCTTTCTAATGAGAACTTGACTGTTAATTTTATTGGGATTTTTGTACATGACAAAGTTACTTCTCTTGCTGCTTTCAAGATTTTATCTTTGTCTTTTAACAGTTTGACTATAATGTGTCTCAGTGTGATTTTCTTTGAGCTTATCCTACTTGGAGTACCCTGAGCTTGTTGGGTGTGTAAATTTATAGTTTTCCCCAAATTTGGTATGTGTTCAGCCATTATTTCTTCAAATATTGTTTCTGCCCCTTTCTTTCTTCTCCTTTTAAGACACCCATAAGGCGTATGTTGGCACTTTTGATGGTATCCCACAGATTCCACAGGCTCTGTTCACTTTTATTTATTTTTTTCTTTCTGATCTTCAGACTGGATAATCTCAATTGACCTGTCTTCAAGTTGGCTGGTTCTTTCTTCGACCTGCTCAAAATTGATGTTGAACCCTCCAGTGACTTTTTAATTTCAGTTATTGTACTTTTTATCTCCAAGTTTTCTATTTGGTTTCCTTTTATAATTTATATATTTTTATTGACACTTTCATTTTATATTGTTTTCCTGCTTTCCTTTTGTTCTTGTCCATGGTTTCTTTTAGCTCTTCGAGCATATTTAAGACAGGGAATTTGACCTGGCCTAAAATAAATGCTAAAGGGGGTTCTTTAGGTTGAAATTTAAGGACACTAGACAGTAATTAAAAACCAAGTGAAGAAATAAAGAACTCCAATAAAGATAACTACATAGGTAAATAAGTAAGGAACATAGTACTTGGAAGGAAATAATAGAAGCCAATGTAGGTAGAGGACAGAGCAGTGATTATAGTTTGAGATTAACAATTGAAAGATACAAGATATAATAGAGTAAGATAAGGATATTTTTTCTTTTTACCTTAAAAGCAATGAGAAGTGTTTGAAGTATGAATTGAAATTTAAATTGTCAATGACCCAATTTTAATTGAAGCTTAGAGAGGTTAAGGAACTCGCTTAAGGTCATGCAACGATTAACTGGTAGAATGAGGATCATAATCCAGGAATGTCTTGATCTAACATCTTAACTACCCCATTTTTTATAAATTAGGCAATGTTTAAGAAATTATAAGCTTAAATTTTCATGACCTGAATTTGTTCATTACTTTATTATTTCAGCAGATGGTAATTAAATGCCTACTATATTTGAGGGATGTGATTTTACCCTGTCCAAACCCAGTCATGGTTATATTAATTTTGTTAGCTCTGCTTGTGACCTGTTGCTTCTCAGTAAAAATGTGAAACCACAGTGTTCAGCAGTGACAATTAGAACAAACATGTTTGTTATGTTTTTATGATTTCTTCCACTTCTCAATTCCTGTACTCTATAGGAGAATTAACAGTGAAGGCTAATTAATATTCCAGATTGTTGCCATGTATCATTTTATCTGAGAATTATTGATATTAAATAACTTCTCCAAGTTAACATAAATTAACTGGAATTCAAATTCATTTGTCTCTAACTAAATTCAAAGATGTTTCTACTCAAAGAATAAAAAGCTAATTTATGTTGAAGTATATATATTTAGAAATAGAGTACTTGCTCAATAAATATTTGCTAGCTAATTGAATGACAGAAACAGGATATGGAAGAAAGGTATTCCAGAATCAGCTAGTGTGTGTTACCCGAGGTGATTTTTCTGAAATGCATTCTTCAAACAATTTATGTACTGCCAGTCTCTTTCTTATTTAATTATCTTTATTTTTGTATACCTCTGTTGTAATATTGATACTCAGTAAGGGAAGAGACATGATATATACTGTCAAATGGGAAGTTGCTTGTTCTCAAATATTCTGTCTAACAGAATATTCCCCAGATAGGAACTGTGAGCATTCATTCAATCAGTGAATATATTATGTGCTTCACATTCAGTCAGTCACTCATTTATTCATCCATTCATTCAGCGTATATATATGGAACACTGACTTATATACTTCTGTCTAGGTTTTGGCGATACTATGGTCAATAAGATAAGTTCCTTCATTAAGTTTGCTTTCAATTAGGAGAACAGTAGTAAAGTAATAAATATTTTCAAGTCTTGATGAGTTCCAAAGGAGGGGAGAAATGTGATAGTGTATATGGTGGGGACAGGGTAGAATTGATAGCAATATACATATAAAGTTGGAGAAGGCCTCTATGAGGAGGAACTGCTTGTGTTGAGAAATGAATCACCAGAAAGAGCCAGCCAGGTGTCTATCTGAGGAAATAGGAATCACAGTGACAGTGAGGCTAGAAGATTGTGAGCTAGGAGAATAGAGATAGGCAGATGTCATTGAAAGTAGGAAAGTAGTTAGAAGTTGTTTCTAATGTGAAGATAAGTCACTGGAAGGTTTTTGGTTGTTGGTTGATTTTATTTCCCTCCATCCCATGTTTATTTGAAAATGTTCCACATTCAACTTTTGTCCTATTGGAGGCTTTTAAAGAGGAAGCCATTGGTGGCATTAAAACAATTTTTATAAATTCTATATGCTTTGTATAAATTTATATTTTTGGAGGCATTCTGCTGTCTTGTTCTTAAATTATATATCCATGTTATCATAGGAAGTGTCCATCATCTTAATAGAAATGGACATGCATTATCCTTTGATTCAAGAAACATTACGTAATGCTTTTTGAATTACTTAGTAAATGTATAAAGATGGAAAACGTTACTGTTCCTCGTCTCTTCTTTATGACCTTATAGTCTGGTGGAGAAATAGCCACACAAACAGTCATTATAGATGTTGAAGTGCCACAGTGAAAGCGTATGTTCAATGTTTTTTTTTTTGAATTTAGAACGGATGGTGTGTTCTCTGGGGTTGGGAAAGGCCTCATCAACAATACTTGTTCTGTGGAGATTTTCTATCCTGCCTTTTGAAGCACAGTAGGGGCTAGATAACACTATTTCAACAGGGATGCTTATGCTGCAAAAAGTCTTTAGAAATAGTTTATGATTTCAGATGTACAGTGAAATATACAAGTGGTATCTGACTTAGTATACATGAGAAAATTGGATTTCTCTTCTAAGTAGAGGGTGAAAAAGCATTATTTCTCTTTTTGTTATTGCTGCCCGTTTTCCTTCTGTTTTCGCTCACCTTTTATTCTTCATTTTTTAAAGTGTGCATGAGGTGGTAGAAGATAAAAGTTTAAGAATTTTGAAGGAAGGCTTCATAACAAATTTTGGAGATATTTTGAGGGGGAGATGTGATTTTAAAAAGGGAATTAATTTATTTCTAAGCTGGTGATAGGATCTTCTGATGGTCCTCTATTAGGAGCTTCAATTTTTCCACCACTCAAAATTCTGGGTAGATATATAAAGCTTCCTACAGTAATATTACGCATGTGCTGTCGCAAATTACACATGCCAGAGTGATATGAAATTCATGTCAGAACAACTGGAATGGAACATAACCGTAGAGAAAACCACGTGCTTTGTAAGTTTGTTGGTCAAATATCAGAGCAAAGATTCTTAGAAAAATTAAATTGTATGAAACATAGGCAAATGCCTAAAGAGAAAGTACAAACTTACAAGCAAACGCAGAGTACCCTCATGCCAGGATATGACATGAGGAAAAATGAAACCAGCACAATGCTATTTAGGACATAATTATGCTGAGAGAATTGAAGGAACTATAGGAGAAGGGGTTATTTCCTCCTTATGATTAATTTAACTATTGAATCAAAAAGACAGTGTGGTATTGAATAGAGTGACTATAAAAAGAAAAGATAAAAGAAAAGTAGCAGTAGCAGCAGAATTTCAAGTAAGGATAAGGATAGCAAGGCTTTATTTAATAAAAACTGACTTTAAAGTTAATTGCACCAGAGAATTTACCCCTGGATCCAGCATCATCCTATATAAGAAGATTTTTAATGTAGAAAAAACTGCGTGAGACTAAGGAAGAGGACATGGAAGAGAAACCTTTACCGGGTTTCTGCAAAAGATGGTGGCTTGAACATACACCCTTTAGCTAACTGCTGAAGCACCATAATTTGATAGGAAACACACCAAGAAAAAGGCATAAGCAAAGAAATAGGAGCGGAATAAATAGCAACAAAATTCTGGAAGCTGGAGAGTAGACGATGAGTAGTAACCGATTTAGCAGATTAACAGAACTGAATAATCAGTGGACAATGAGGAAGGCTGCAAAGAAACACTGCAACTTTGAAAGAAACTTTGAAACCCTTGAGGACTCAGAAATGATCAGTTTCAAGTATCCCCAGAAGGGGCAGCAGCCGCGGAGGGGGAGAGTTATATGTGCACTTGAAGCCCTAAATACATAGACAGTATGAAACTATAAAAGGTTTATGTTGTATTCCTCAGGTCTCCTTTACTTAACAGCCAGTACCAGACTGGAGGTTTAGCCTCCGGAGTGGATAAAACCGCGGGGGTCTCTGGATTAAGGTACATGAAATATAATACCTTTGCAGACAGGGCCTTCATAGGAAAATGGAGATTGAATACTCCAGTATATATTGAATACTTCCAGTATATATTAAATATATACTGAATATTGTGGTCTCCAGTAATCTTTATTCACTTGGCTTCTAGAGAGATCACCTAAAGGTAAAAATGTCAGCGGGGTTTCCCCCATGACATGCCTTAGCCAGATCACCCAAAAGTGAAGTCCACAGTTGACAAGCCCCACACAAATTCACAAGAATTTTAACCAGGTTTGTAAAGTTCGATTCTATAATATGAGTGGATGGGCATGGTTCATCAAACATTTGAGGAAATCTTGTGTTAGAAATGGCAGAGACCGAAACAAATAAGTCGAAAAAAAGCAAATTAGAGGAAACAGACTCTAGAGGAGGAAGAAAACTTAAACAACTATTATAATTAATATCTTAAGAGAAGTAAGAGAAGATAATGTGTCACAGGAAGAGTTTGCTATAAGAAAAGAAGAGGCAAAAAAAAGACAGAAAGCTCTTATAAGTTAAAATATCAAATGAAAAGCTTACTTAGAAGGATTAGAAGATAACATTAAGGACATCTCACAGAAATTAGATAAAAGGAAATAGAAAATAGAGAAATGACAGGACCAACCGAGAAGGTACAACATCTGAATTACTAATATATATATGGAGAGAGAAAAGGGGAGATGGAGGGAGGAAAAATTTGAGAGAGGAGACCTTTAATAAGTAATTGAAGACAAATATTTCTCATTAAAAAACTGTTGCATTTTTTTAATGTTCTTATCCCATAATGCTCTTCTCTTTTTCACATTTGAAATGAACTTGATCAAGTCCTATTCGTTTCTTTTTTTATAAACTTTTCTTTTTCTTGAGGTGAGATTCATAAGGCAAAAAATTAACCATTTAAAAGTGAACAATTTAGAGCAATATTGTGGAACCTCTATCTCTATCTAGTTCTAAAACATTTTCACCCCCCAAAAAGGAAACCTCATACCCATTAGGCAGTTGCTGTCCATTTCACCCAAACTCCCACCTCAAACCAGCAATATGTCTCCATGGATTTAACTATTTTGAAGCTGTTATATAGATGGAATAATACATATGTGACCTTTTGTATCTGGATTCGTTCACTTATTTTGGAGGTTCATTTACCTTGTAGTGGGTATCAGCACTTCATTCTTATTTATACCTGAATATCCCATTGTGTGTATATACCACAGTTTGTTTATCCATCTATTGATGGACACTTGGGTTGTTTCCACTTTTTGGCCATTGTGGATTGTGCTGCTATGAACATGCATGTGCATATATTTGTTTGACTACTTGTTTTCAGATGTTTGGGATTGGAGTTGCTGGGTTAGGTGTTAATTTTGTGTTTAACTGTTAGAGACTCCACCAAACCGGTTTCCACAGTAGGTGAATGAATTGTTTCGCATTCTCATCAGCATTGTATGAGGTTTCCAGTTTCTCCATATCTTTGCCAATATTCGTTGTTGTTATTATTATTTTTAATATTAAAGCTATGCTAGTGGGTGAGAAGTGGTACCTCATTGAGGGTAGTTACTGGCCATTTGTGTATCTTCTTAAGAGAAATTTTCTTTTCAAATCCTTTTTAAACGGTTTGTTATATCTGTATTGTTGAGTTGTAAGAGTTTTTTATATATTCTGTATACTAGACCTTTACCAGATATGTGATTTGCAAATATCTTCTTTCTTATAATGTTCTTTAATGCTCCCCAAATTTTAATTCTTTGAAATCTAATTTATTTTTTTTCCTTTGTTGCTTGTCCTTTTGGTGTCATGTCTAAGACTCCATTGCCAGATCCAAGTTCATGAAGACTTACTGTTATGTTTCTTTTGAGTGTTTTATGATTTTATTTATGTTTAAGTCATTGATCCATTTTGAATTAATTTTCATATATGGTGTAAGATAGGGGTACAACTTTGCTCTTTTACATACAGATAATCCGGTTTTTCCAGTATCATTTGTTGAAGAGACTCTTTTTTTCTCCCACTGGAATGGTTTTGGCACTCATGTCAAAAATCAGTTGGCCATAGATGTATGGGTTTAGCTTCTGTACACTCAATTCTATGTATGCCATTGGTCAACGAGTATATGTTTTCCCTACACTATTGCCACATTGTTTTGATTGCTATATTTTGAAAATAGGAAGTGTGAGTCCTCCAACTTTGTTCTTCTTTTTCAGTGTTATTTTGACTTTTCAGGGCCATGTGCAATTCCATTTAAATTTGAGGGTTAGTTTTTCTATTTCTGTAAAAAAAAAAGCTGTTGGAATTCTGATAGTGATTTCATTGAATCTATAGTATTGTGATCCATGAGCACTGGATGTCTTTGCATTTATTTAGGTTATTTAATTTTTTTTTTTTTTTTAATTTAAGTAGTGTTTTGTAGTTTTTAGTATACAGGTCTTTCACCCACTTGGTTAAGTTTGTTCCTAGGTATTTTATTCTTTTGGATGCTTTGTAAATGGAATTGTTTTCTTAATTTCCTTTTTGGATTGTTCATTGCTGGTGTATAGAAACAGCTGATTTTGTGTGTGTGTGTGTGTGTTTTGTTTTGTTTGTTTTTTGTTTGTTTTTCCCCCCCAGTCTTTGAGATTTTAATCTTCGGGATCATGTGATGTACAAATAGAGATAGTTTTACTTTTTTCTTTCCAATTTGGATGTTCTGGCCATAATGTTCAGGGGTAAAAGCAGGCTTCTTCCTGATTCTTGTCTTCTTCCTGATCCGAGGGGGAAGCTTTTGATCTTCCATCATTTATTATGATGTTAACTGTGGGTTTTTCAGAATGCCCTTTTCATGTTGAGGAAGTTATTCTGTATTCCTAGTTTTCTGAGTCCTTTTTTTTTTTTCAAGGAATCGAACTGGCAACCTTGTGGTTGAGAGCCTGCACTCCAACCAACTTAGCCATCCGGGAGGCAGCTCAGCTTGAGGTGCCAACCTTTTTTTTTTTTTTAAATATCATGCATGAATGATGGGTTATGTCAGCTGAGATACCATGTGATTCCCGCCCCTTTTGTTACCGTAATATTGTGTGTTACACTGATCAATTTTCTTATATTGAACCATTTATTTATTGTTAAAATTTATTTGCCGTCTCCAGTAAGCTTTTTCTTCTCAAATTGAGTAATAAACTAGTTATTTCATTCTGCTACTCTCTAGGATAACTATACTTTTATTATTTCATATAGTTGCTGTTTGTAATTTATTTGTTTACATAATTTTAAAGATTTTTTTAAAGCTCGTAAACCTTTTTGCTAGTAATGTATAATTTTATGAATCTCTTTAGGAAATATAATCTCTAATCAGTTTTTGCATACATATAGTAAGTTGATTTTTAGTAAAAAATTTGTATATTTGATCAGTAGATTAATAAATATAATGCCCTTATTTTAATTTAATCTGATAATTTTTTAATACATAAAGACAATTTTTTTCTAGTTTGCAAGGGACACAATTTTATTTATAATTATTCAAGACATACTTGATCAACTTTTAAGACAGACATCTCTGCATAAGCATGTAAAGGACTCGTTTTTAAAAATTATGGTAAAAATACATGACATACAGTTTAATTTACCATCTTAAATCATTTCTAGTTGTACAATTCAGTAGTGTTAAGTATATTCACAGTATTATGCAACCAGTCTCCAGAACTATTTCATTTTGCAGAATTGAAACTATAGTCACTAAGTAACTCTCCATTACCCCTTCACTAAATAACTCTCCATTTCCCCATCCCTCTGGCCTCTGACAGCTCTCCGACAATCATAGTTACTGTTTCTATGAAGTGGGATTATACAATATTTTTCTTTTTGTGTTGGCTTATTTCATTTAGGATAATGCCTCAAAAGTTATCCATGTTGTAGCATGTGTCAGAATTTCCTTCCTTGTTAAGGCGGAATAATAATCCATTATATGTACTGTGGGTGCCAAAAAAATGTACACATTTTAAGAGATGTTATCTATGTATTACTTTTCAAAGTTGAATTAAATGATGGTAGCAATGTGTATGTAGTATGACGTTCTCTCAAAAGGTGGCGTTAATAAAATGAATGCTAATGTCATTTATTGTATTACAATTTTAGTAGTTTTTTTTCTTTCTTAAAATGTGTATACATTTTTTTGGCATTCTCTGTATACACCACATTTTCTTTATCCATTCATCCTCCAATGGACAGTTAAATTGCTTCAAGCTATTCACTATTGTGATATCAACATTTTAAAATGACATTTTAATTTTGTTTATTAAGTACAGATTTAAATTTTATTGTATCACAACATTTAAAATTGCTTTCATTTGCTAATGTTTGAACTAAAAAAATACAGTGTCAACTAAACAAATAGATTGGTTTTGTTTTATAATTTTTTATCCCAATTCAGAAAAGAGATATTTGTATCCAGTTTGATTTTTTCATATAAAAAGAATTATCATTACGGTTTCTCTTCTTTACATTGGTTTTTGACATAGTAAGGACATCTTGATACGTTATATAAGAACTTTGATCAGATGAATACAACTGAAGGATCTGGGGAAGATCTTCTTGAGATGAATTTGCTGAATTATCATTTTATGTCTTCATTTGCTTCATTTCCATATCAATTCACCTCATGCTTCTATTCTTTAACAAATTTTAAAAATGTGAAAAAGCAACAAAATCCTCATGGCAACTATAAGCATTAAGTTGTGTGATATAGGGATTGAGTATCATGAGGCCTCTCAGCCGATTTTCACTCACTAACACACATGATATCCATTTAAGGTTTTTTTTGCTTACTGGGAAATGTTATTTTACTTATTATTAAAAATAGATATTTAAACATGCTGTTACCTCATTTAAAAATACTTTGAAACAGTTTATGCAACTTCTTGAGAAGTTTCAACTTACAGTATTCAATTGTAAGCTGTCTGTGGACAGACCTCTCTTATTCACATATGTCACTGATCACAGTTTTGGAAATTAAGCCCTCAAACTTGTTTCCAAGAAATTGGATTGATTAGGTTTTTAATTTGTCTGTGTGGTTATTTGCTCAGGTGTTCATCAATCTGTATATACTACTTCTACCCATAGAGTGATCCTGTTAACTTTCAATTAATTGTTCTTTTCTAATGTATCATTTAAAGAGAGATTAATATATGAGGACTACTTGAGTGAGGACCAAACCAATTATCAAATCACTATAGCAGCAATAACTCATTTATACCTTTGCCATGCAGATATTGTCAGCAATGGTCAAAGAATCTACTGGACATTTACAATAACTCTAGACTTTTATCTTAATGTGGATTTCACTTGGAGAGATAGAAAAAGAGTTGATTTTATTTTAGTTAAATGGTAATAATGAAAAGAGAATCTTCATATCTTTGAAGAGAGCTGGCTGAGTTCATTATTAGCTGAATTTGTACTTGCATTTTCATAGGCAACACTCTGATTATTTCAAGTCCATTTTCTTCATCTTGTTTGAAGTAATATACTGTTACCATTTTTGCACACTGAATCTTGGATCTATTAGACAAAATAGAGAAAGTTTATTTGTCACCTCAATCTTCAAATAAAATAAAGGTATATTTTAATAAAGGAGCCATTTTGGAGATCAACATCCATGAGTGCATAGAGATATTTTTTCACAGAATAAAAATTTACCACACTGTAACATGTGCAGCACCTGAAAATTTAATTATGTCTTTAATTGAGTGTAATGTTAATGTAAGTACTGAGAAATTAAGAGTAATAAGCTCTGATATGCTGTTTTAATTATTTACTGTAAGCATACTTGCTGGAAGAAATAAGGCAAGTTAATAGAAGTTAACTTTGCTCTTGTACGTGTATTAAATTTAATTACTTTCCTGATGAAATGACAATTATTAATTAAAAAATTATTTTTGGAGTACAAATTATTTCAGAATATGTTTTAAATTATAAGTCAATGTTTAGAAAAAATTTGTTTGACACATCCCTCTAGAAACACTCTTTATAAATCCTCCATATATTTTGAATCATGATATTGGAATAAATATGAGGTTTTTCATGAAATGATGAGTAATCATTGTACAAAAATAACTATGAAACATAATTTTAACTTGATTATGGCCTCTGTGTTTAATGGAAACATTCTAAAGATATTTTCACCTTTAACCAAAGTTCATATCCATTACATTTTTCAGATTGCACTTCAGGATTCATCACCCCTCTGAAATGATGTTAAGTAATAATGTCTGTGGCTTGTGGGTTAGTCTACACCAAAAGGCAATTTTCTGTTGTTTCACATACATTCATTTTAGCTCACTAATAAAATGATATGCTTAAACATGGAAACTGGATCCACTTTTGGCATTCCCCTACTTCCTAGTAAAATGTATTTAATGAATTAGCTAGTGACTAATGCAGGATTAAAATTGCAGGATTAATTTTGAAACTGCTGCTTCTGCTTTTAGTTTTGTGGCAGCTGTGTTTTTGGTTGTTCCTGTTAGGTGAAAGTAATTGTTCTTATTATTTTAGGATGAAGTACTTTGTATTTTTCATATATACAAAAATAATGTTAAAACTTAAATCGGTCAGGATTGAGACTGTTTCAAAAGTTTGCTTACATCTACAACTTTAAGTGTGCTCAGAAATTAAGATGCTGGGTTATATAAAACTTTTCAGAATCCTAAAATCATATTAAGTCTAGAACTCTTCATTTTAGAAAACCAAACCTTAGAGTGACGGTGCTAAACAGCTTATGGCAGAGACTCTAGCACCATGTGTTTCTGAAAATTAGGTGAAAGAAATAATACATTATTTCTTTTTAATGCATTGTACTTTTTATTTCATGTTATTTTAGAAAGGAGATCACATCTCAGGCCAATTTCTGTTGATAGTATCACCATTTTCAACATAAGTATAGGAACCCTGGTATCATTTTGGATTACTTTCCTTCGTCTGGCTCTAGGGAATCAAAACTTAAAAGGGCCTATGATCTAGCTTCGCCTTCTTTTACGTCCTTTGTCTCCTTTCATTCCCACCACCACTCTATTTAGGTCATGTTTACATCACTTTATTAATTTACTTACTAGTTGCTCTGTCTTCAGTTTCTTGTCTCCCTTTCTTACTCATTGTGGATGACACTGCCACATTAACATATCTGAAATCATGATTTCTTTTTCCACACCCTTGTTTATGCTGTTCCTTTTTGGGGAAGATTCTTTTTCTACTTCTGCATACTCATATATATGCAAATGCTCCACATTCTTAAAAAACCAACTCAGATTTCATTTTCTTCTTAGTACTGGCTACATCTACCTAAAGGGAGCGCTACTTGAAAATATAGGGTCAGTTAGTGTCTGCAACCTTTTCACATCTAGACTCATGATACCCTGTTATCATAGAGTGCTAGAGCAGGAAGAGACTTTAGATATCACTTATTCTACTCACCTTACTTTACAGTTGAGTAAGTGGTTTTCCTAGAATTCAATGACTAACGTAAGTACTTGGACCGGACAGAACAGAGATGTAATGTGACTTAAGTCTCCTAACATGTAATCCAGAATTCCTTCTTGTGTAACACACTTCCTCTCACTAAAAGGTGCCTTGTCTTTTTAGATCTTTTTCATGAGTGCTTTTATTTCCTCTACGTGAGGCCAAGAATTTTGTTTTAAACTATTTTGTATTCCCCTTAACGTTTTACAGGTAATAGGCCTTAATTCATTCTTTATTTTGTAGAGAATTGCTTTCAGATAAAAGTAATATTTTAAATAAGGTATTACTTCCATTTTTTATTATAATAAAGTAATAAAAATATGTTTATAAATAGTATAAGTGTTTATACTATTTACAAATATTAATATTTATTTATATTATATTATTATTAAATACATGCTTGTATTTAAAAGGGATTGAAGAAGAGGTTTTAATAGTTCTTAGTAGTTTGCACCTATTTCTAAGACTTTACTAAACAAAATAGTAGGAAATAACAAAATAGAATTGAAAAATTCTCTAGCCTCTTTTATTGCTAAGTAAATGGGTTTTAATTGTTTACAATGTCAAGAATACTGATGTGAGTACAAAATCAGAACTTTTGTCAACATTTCTTCATTGCTTTTATGTTTTCAATTTTTAAGGAAATAAAATTGTTTTATATGCAATAATTTTATGGCAGGTTGTATTAAATGGATGTATGATACAATTCTGTTGTCTTAGTTACTAAGCTATTATTGAAAACTACCCAGTACAGTCTTTTCAGGTTTTAAAGTTTTACAAATATATCTGATGTAAAGCATGTAAGTAAAACAACAAGGATTAAAGCAAATGTGTATACTTTAAAATTTTTTTTTACAACTGAGCATTAATGAAAATGGTATGTGAGAGGGCAGTTTAAATACATATCAGGTGAATAACGCATGGGGTTCATGTGTGTAGTTGGGGATATATGTATCATCTGCCTTAGATGTATTACAGAGGTGATGTCAAGGTGAAAGCAGGCTTGGAGAATGGTTGGAAATCATTGATATTCTGACGTGGCGGCTGTAAATGGCTCAGTGGCAGATGGAGTCTTTGTCAAGGAAGAAAAATGGCAGCTTTGGAGCATCATAGATGTTTTGCTAGCAGCTCAGCACACAGGCTGTGACCTTCTAATATTCAGGACTCTTTCTATGCTCTCATAAATTGAGCTTTTATTCGCCTAAAGTGGATAAACAGTACTTATCATATTTCAGTACAAATTGAGGTGTTTCATTATAGAGAAACATAAATATGTTTTATTGTCTAGTTTTTAAAGAAGTAAGCTTTTAGGGGAACACGCATTTCTTGGTGTCAGAAATGTTTCTCAGTTAATTTGCCAGAGTGAAAACAATAGGGTTTAATTGAAAGGGTATTTTCTTAGAATCACATAATATTAAAGCCAGACACTCATTTTACAGGTGAAGACACCAAGTCTCAGTGACTGTGATTTAACCAAGGTCACAGAAATAGTTCATGAAAAACATTAGGTGACTCTTAGATTATTAGTTATTATACACATAAAATATCTTTCATTATGAAGGTAAAAGAAAACTATTCTCTTTGAATAAATCTTCGAATATCAAGAATACACCTGGTTATTCGTGACAGCTGCATAATGATAGTACATAATTTTAGAGACTTTTATTTACTGTTCAACTGTACATGTTTTTATTGAAAATAATTCAGGTTTTTCATTTTAGTCTGTCATCACTACACTGCTGTATAGAAAAAAAAATTGTTGAATAGAGAGTTTATACCTGGGTGCAAAGTTATATATGCATGGAGTATATTCTGATTCCTTAATAAGAATATATTTAAATGATATTTTGTTTAAATCAGAACCACTTCAAATATATATCCTGTGTTGATATATTTGAGTATTTTAAAAGTCCTTTCTTTTAGAAATATTGAATTTATATTAAAATGTTTAGGGTTTTGTAGGTTTTATAACTGAGATGTTTTGAAAAATTGTTGCATGTATCAGTGAGAACTTTTTTTTCAGTTTTTAGAGGAATATATGTCTCCATGAAAGTATATTATCATGTGGAGTATATTCATTTGGACAGCTGACCTATATCGAAAAGTAATAAGTCATGACTAAAATTAAAAGTAGAAGCATTGCACACCTTAAATCTATTAAAGTGTCGAACCATTGCTAAAGTTATAGAAAGGAATCACTGTGTATCATGGAAGAAAACAACCCTTTGCCCTAGAGAGTCAAGGTTGCTGCATCCAGGGCTTCAGGTTATATCTTTTGCAAACCAGTGTCTAAGGAAGTGCGGTTAAAGAGCTAATTAACAACAGTTAAACAATGATGTCTGTGCATTTTCTTATTAAATTATAAAATGATTTTACAGTCATTTTTGATAAGGAGAAAAATTTGAAAGGGTAGAGCTAAAGGCTTCCAAAATCCTGAAGTGAGTTCTTTTTCTTTTTCTTTTACTTTTTAATGGATACAACTGGTCAAACCTTTTAGATACAATGTGGGCATGAAAAATATTAATCACAGTATCATAAAGGAGAATACTATATCTATTAATGAATATGTTGATATGTAGCTATTCACCTATTATGTACTTTTATATGATGTGAATACATCAGAGATTAAATGATGATGACTAAATTTTCCACAACTAATTATTGAATGTCTAGTACATGCAAGTGCTAAGGATAAGGCAGTGAACAAAACAATCTATTCATGGGCTTGCAGTCTGTGAGTGAAAGAGAGACTAGTTAACAAATGAATACTTAATATGTTGGATGGCAACCGACACTGAAGAAAGATAAAAGAAATTAAGGGTCACAAGTGCAGGGTTGTGGAATTAGTATTTGTTATATGGTGGTCAGCAAAGGCCTCTCTAATAACCCCCCCATTTAGCCAAAGACCTGTGCAAAGTGAGGGAGCTGATCATGCACATACCTGGCTGAGAACTATTCCAAGGAAAAGAGTACGTGCCAAGACACCGAGGGAGATTGTGCTTGGTATAGTCCAAGGATAGTGAGGAAACCTGCATCCTTACTGCCACTGGAGTGGCATGAGCCATGAAGGAAAGTAAGAAATGAAGCCATAGAGATTTCATATAAAACTACATTTACGAAAAAATTATGCTCTAGGCTTACGCAAACCCCATACTGTTGCTAAACCAGCAGTCCGCAGCGTAGTTTTGGTAGAGCAGGTTGTATAGCATGAGTATTGCGTGAAAAAAGGTTCCACAGTCAAATAAGTTTGGGAAACATAAGGTTAATGTTAAACAAAGTTAAACAGTTTGGTTTTGTTTAACAACTGTTTCTGTATATCTTCTAATGTGCTAAAGGGTTTTGTGAATGTCCAATTTATTTGACCCTTCTTCAAAGAGAATCTTAGGGAACTAGTCTTTTTCATGCTTTGGTAAATTCTGTGTTATACAATCCTACAGATTAACTAAATTCATAAAAGGATTTTCCACAGTTGCTGTTTCGTAACTTCTCTCTTCTCTACTCTCCTTAAGCCAACACCCTCTCTGTCTGCTTTTTCACTGAAGATTGCTTTCTTTTTTTTTCCTAAATATTTCTTAAATCCATTCTTTCTTCTGGACTCATCGTGCTTAAATCTTTATGTAGGTTTATCATAACTTACCTGGGCTATTACTGTGGCCTCTTAACTGGGGCTCTGCCTCCTCTTGCTGTGTCTAAATTCATCATCTTCTTAGTGACGATTTAATTGACATCATCAACCTAACAAGGTTATTCATCTACTTAAAATCCATTACTAGCTTCCCATCACTACAGAATAAAATGTAATCTCATTTGCAGGGCATATGAAATCTTCCACAATCTGTCTCCTGCCTACATTTAAATTTTGCCTAAATTGCCCGTAGTTAGTGCTTCCAATATTGAGACCATTTATACTTCCTTAAAGCAGGCAGTAGCTGTATAGTACTTTTGCTTTTGTTCAGTACTATTATCTCTTCCTGACATAACCAGCCCCCTGTGAGTAGCTTAATTTTTCCATTCTTAAAGGTTTAAGACAGATGTAATCTTTTCTAAGAACACTCTCAAATTCTTCTTGGGTAAGGCAGGTGCACTGATGTATAATTCTGTCAAAGCATTTAAAACAATGAAATAAAAATACATGTTTGTGTTTTCTCCTCGACATCCTGCTCTACATCCTATAGCTTGTACCTACCTTCAGTGCTTCGTACTTGAAGTGGGTACCCAGTAGCTGATGAAATTAACTTTACTAAGTAGTTGAAGACCTTCTGATAAATAGGTCATTCAGTTTCCCCTTTTCCCAGTCAAAGAAATCTGTTTGGATTATAGATTTAAATGTAAAACATGACACTGTAAAACTTTTAGAAGGAAACATAAGGAAAAATCTATGGGACCTTGGTGAAGAGTTCCTATACACTGAAAACAAATAGCACAATCCATAAAAGGAGAAATCAGGAAATTGGACTTTATAAAAATTGAAACCTTTTGCTTTGCAGAAGACCTTGTTAAGATGATGAAAAGCCAAGATACATACTAGGAGAAAATATTTGAATACTGCATCTCTGACACAGGATTCATATTGAGGACATGTAAAACCTCTCAATGCTCAACAGTAAAAATGCCAAGAGTCCAGTTGGAAAATGGGCAAAAAACAGGAAGAAACATTTCACCAAAGAGGATACCGATGTCAAATGAAAACATGAAAAAATGTTCAACATCACTAGACATCAGGGAAATGCCAAAATGTGAGCTATCACTACTTATCTGTCAGAACAGCTAAAATTAAAAATAATGACAATATCAAATGCTGGCAAGAATGTGGAGAAATTGAACTCTTATTGCTGGTGGAAATGCAAAAGGGTACAGGCATTCTGGAAAAGAGTTTGACAATCTCTTAAACAAACAAGCATACACTTACTACATGAACCAACCACCGCACTCCTGGGCATTTATCCCAGCAAAATGACTGTACATGTTTGTGCATAGCAGCTTTATTTGTAATAGTCAAAATTGGAAACAATCAAAATGTCTTAACAATAGGTGAGTGGCTAAACACAGTATGATGTGGCCATACCATATGATACTACTACTCAGCAATAAAAAGGTACCAAGTATTGGTCCACATAACAGTTGTATAGATCTCAAAAGCATTAGGCTGAGTGAAAAAAAGCTAATCTCCAAATGTTACTCCATGATTCCATTTATATAAAGACAAAATTATAGAGAGCGGGAACAAATTAGTGATTACCAAGGGTTAGGGATGGTGGAGGAGAGGGGTTTGGCTGTGCCTATACAGAAGGAGTAGAGAGAGATCTTTGAGGGATGGAATAGTTCTGTGTCTTACTGTACTGTTGGTTACATGCATCTACACGTGTGATAAAGGGACTTAGAACTATACATACACATTATAGTTTATTTACTGGTTTTCATATTGCACTATCGTTATGTAAGGTGTAACCATTGTCGGAAACTGAGTGATAAATACATGGGACCACACTGTAGTAATTTTCAACTTTCTCTAAATATATAGTTATTTCAAAAGAAGAGTTTAAAAATTTGTTTTTTTTTCCTTCTTCTATCTCCAAGACATGGAAACGACATGGATGAATGGGTAAAGAAAATGTGGTGTGCGTGTGCTCGCACACACACATACACACACACACATCTCTCTCTCTCTCTCACACACACACACACACACACACACACACACACAGCAATATTATTCAGTCATAAAAAAGGAAATCCTAACATATGCAATGACATGGATGGACCTTGAGGATATTATGTTAAGTCAAATAAGTTAGATAGAGAAGACAAATAACCCAATATTACTCATATATGGAATCTTAAAAAATAAAACAACTGAATCCATAGATCAAAGAACAGATTATGGTTTTCTGAAGGTGGGGCTTGGAGCTGGGCAAAATGGGTGAAACTGTCCAAAGGCACACACTTCCAATTATAAAATTACCACTTACAGTCCTGGTAAAAACAAACAATAAACTGTTTTACCTCTTCATTAAACCTTACATGCTTTTTAAGTTTTATTCCATGTCCTCCAGAGATTTATTTCATTGATCATTCATAAACATAGCCATCTGCTCCTTTCTTGGCTTATTTAGGATTGTCCTATCTTAAATAAAATGATAAATAGAAGTAAACAAGTAAACAAAATCTCTACTTCCGTCAAGTAGTCGTGTTTATATCATAAAGATATATGTCCATGTTGATAATGTGTAGCTGTAGTTCTTTTATTTTACCTGTTGTATACAGTTATATATATTTCATTATGTAAACATACCACAGTCTTTTACTTTATTCATTTTCCAACATTTCACTATACAAATAGAGCTGCAATTTACATATTTGTATGTGATAAGTTATGCGCACTATGAGAACTTTTCTGGGTTACATATCTAGAAGCGGACTTGCTGTGATAGAGACTACATACAGCTTCAGTTTTACTACTGTGTTTCCCCCAAAATAAGACCTAGCCGGACAATCAGCTCTAATGCGTCTTTTGGAGCAAAAATTAATATAAGACCCGGTATTGTATTATATTATATATTGTATTGTATTGTATTGTATTGTACCTGGTCTTTTATTATATTAATATAAGACCCGGCCTTATAGAGTATAAGACCGGGTCTTATATTATATTAAAATAAGACTGGGTCTTACATTAATTTTTGCTCCAAAAGACACATTAGAGCTGATGATCCGGCTAGGTCTTATTTTCGGGGAAACACGGTATGTATTGCTTAAATACTTTCTACAGTGGTAATGCCAGTTTACACCACCAGTGCATAAGAGATTTCCAGCTCTACATTTTTGCCAACCTTTGGGATTTTCTTTATATTTGCCCTCCCACTCCCTCAATGAAGAACATGCTGTGAAGCTCAACAGATTTTACTTCTACAATATAATTTTTTATTTCTGCTCTACTTTGACCAACCAAGAAGTAAAACAATTTTTGACTTATCTTTCATATTCATGTTTATTTCTGACTCTACCAAACCTTAGTTCAGACTCTTACCTCTTCGCTAAACTACTGCAACAGACCAAATATTGCAGTATCCCTATTGGAATTCTCTTCTTGCTCCAATCCATTTTACTTAAAACTGCTAGATCAGTATTTCTAATGCAAGTAGTTTACCAGCAGTGTTAAAAGACTTAAAGTGCTATTCAAGGTTGTCTCCAATAAGGTCCTGAACTGCCTTTTCAGCTATATCACCCACTCTTTTCTACATATGCTCTATATACTAGCCAGATTAAATTGCATTGATTGATTGATTGATTGATTGATTGATTGATTGATTGAAACAGTAGATATTTAATGTTCTTATTATGCTATACAGGTATATTAACAGTTGAGTTTTATAGTTTTGTAGTTTTATAGGTACTGCAGTAAAAGGAGCAACTCCTGATTCTTGGGGAGCTTGCAAGCTATCTCAAGCTATTTTCTGAATGCACCCAATGCGTTTCATTCTCAGCATGCTCAGCATGTTTCCCCCCAACTTGCAATGCTTTTTTAACTAGTTCCTCCACTTAGCCATCTTTACCTTCCAAACTCCTATCCACTTTTCAAGGCCCACCTAAGATGTCACTTTTCTGTGAAGCCTTTTCCTACATCCTCAGTTAATTTTGCTCCCATGGTACTATATTTAGAATTGACCCTTGAACAATGTGAGAGTTTAGGGCCCCTGACCCCTGCGCTGTCAAAAATTCATATATAACTTTTGACTCCCCCCAAACTTAACTGCTAATAGCTTACTGTTGACTGGAAGCCTTTTCGATAACAAACAGTTGAGTTACACAGTTGAGTTATATGTATTATATACTGTATTCTTTAAGTTAGAGAATAGAAAATGTTTTTAAGAAAATCATAAGAGAAAATACATTTACAGTACTATTTATGGGGGGAAAAATCTGTGTATAAGTAGAGCCACACAGTTCAAATCGGTGTTGGTCAAAGGTCGACTTGTTATGTTCCATGCATTTGTCTTATCCTTCCAAGGTGGTAAGTAGAGCACTTTGTCAATTCATCTGTATTGTCCTTGTGGCACTTAACCTTGTGTGTGGTAGGCATACTATTAACTAAAATAATTTAATTAAAGGCAACATATTAGTAAAATTCTACTTGGCCAATTAGAACTATTTGAGGAAAGATCAATTTGAATTAGAAAAAATGCTTAATTATGTAGTTTTATCTAGTGTCCGTACCTTAAAACACTTTAGGATAAACTAAACAGTGGGTTTCTCTATAGTGATTTTTGGGACTTGCTCTGAAGAGTATACTTTATTTGTATAAATATATATAGTATAAGTATAATAGTTGTTCAGTTTGTTTTTTAGACTCTTAAGTAGTCCCTTTAAGTCACAGTTTTTCAAACTGTCCTCTGAGGAGTCGTATGAAATGGTTCTGTTGAGATGCGTTGGCTACTGCTGTGCCGCCCCAACCCCAAAGAACAGCCCTTCACTTACGTTTTTCTCTCTTGGGCTTCTTCACAAGAATTATTTAAGAAATAACTCTTCTGCTGAATAATTTGAAGTCGTTGTTAAGAGAGTATAAATACTGCAATTGTATCCATTTATTTAATATCTGCCAAGATTTTACAAAAAAGACGTTATGCTTATTCCTTGTGTTACCACAAATTGAAAATCAGTCGTCCATAGGAATGTGAGACTTCAGATAATTAAGGAAATGGTAGGGAATGGGCTTTGAGTCCAACAAATAAATTATTTATACTCTGAATATTCTTCATTTTAATATGGATGTTTGAAGAGTTAGACTATTGGAAGTAACTGGAATTGGTCTACAAATTGTTAGGTAGGCTGAAGTATTTTCTAGATTGCGGCTTCTTATATTTTAATGTGCGTAAGATTCTGATCCAGTAGTTCTGTGCTGGAGCTGGAGTGTCTTCATTTCTAACAAGCAATTTAAATGTTGCTGGTCTGTGGACCACACTTTCAGTAGGAAGGAGCTAGATGACCTTCCAAAGCCTACCTGTCATCACAGTTTCGTATTACATTTTTTGCCCTAGAGAAAGTAGGTTTTCAGTATTGTCATAGACACTTGTTTAAACTGTCTCACTACAGTCTGATATATATTTTGCCATTTTAGTAGAAATTTCTGGGTTTTCTAGGGAAATAATTTGTGTGTGGATTAATGACTGGTCTGCAATTATATGGTTCTTTGCTTAAAATCATCCTTCAAGATTTTAAAAATAGCCTTGAGAACTATTAGACTGTCAGGGGCAACTTTCAGAGAGTTTAAGCTTAATAAGAAATGATCTATTCGGTTTGCTTTTCCAACAGAACTGTAATACTGATTGACTTTTGTTATTTTACAGAATATTGTTTGAGGTTAGACATTAAGGTATTATAAAAATAAAAATACGAAACTGGTTAAGGCTGTTTTAGTTGGTATAAATACTGCTTTTTTAAAAAAAGCTGTTATTATTGTTATGAATTAGTAGCAATTATGTACCACAGCAGGTTAGGTTGTTAATTTTATATGTAGCGCACGTAAATTGAAAGCCTAATTTGTGTAAATGAACAACCAATAGGACAGACAGTCGTTTAGTTAAATAGCTTATATTCAGAAAAATATAAATCAAGTCTTAGGGACATTAACACTTTTCTTTAAGATATATAGTATCAAATACTCTCGGTCTTTTGGGCTTTTATAGAAAATTGTAATAGCTAAATCATAAATTTAAATCATAAACCTTTAAGAAAATTCTCAGAATTTCTTATTTTGGATAAATGGAAACTGGTAATTAACTTTGTAGTCCAGGACAGTAGAGTATTTTTGGGGAGGGAAATTATGATTTTTTTTCTGAAAACATTAGAATAATTTTCATGTTGATAGTTGTTTCAACCCTATGTTATTTCACTTAATAAATGTCAGTAGTAGAATTGCTGAGAGAATTATATTATTACAATTAAAATATTTTATTTTTTTATTAAGTGCTAACGTTGCTATAAAACTTTTCATATGTAATTTATGTCAAATGTTAATAAAAGTTTTTTTTGGACCTGATCCAAAAATTTTATATAGAAGTCAACCTCCTTTGTTTCTTCTGGTAGTATCCATTGATTTTTTTTCTTTTTTCCTAAAGGTACATTAATAGTGCTGATAGAAGCAGGACAATTGGGATTTACATTAAAAATAAATGTGATGAATAAAAAGCACTACACTATAAAATTATAGTCTTGATTTTGTTTTACCAAAGTTCCAAAATCTAAAGGACAAAAATACTGACAAGGTCAAGAAAAAATGAAAGAAAGAACAAACGATGCAAAAAGAAAATGACACTGAGGTCTTGGTTTAATACATATGTATTCCAGGTTGATGGTTGATTTCATTAGCAAATCTAATTGTTATGCAATGTCTGTTCTTCTGCAGCAAAATGAATATTGTATTCTCACAGGCTCTGTGTGTATCTATTATGTTGAAATAAATGAAAAAAATATATATATACATATATATATATATATATTTGGAGATTTTTTTGGTTTACTCTTTCCAGAAAAGAGAGAAAACTGAATTATATTTTCTCTTTTGTTGTTAAATTTGTCCAGAAGCTTTTCATTGTATATTATAGCTATATTTCCTACTTTTGTTCTCTGAGGTAAACAATTATAAGGTTGTTAACAATGTAACCATTTAAATTATCATAAAATTTTAAAAATGAACAGAATATAATCTTTATTGATTGAAGCTGATGTTAACATGAGCTTCTTAAGCATATGCTTTCTAACATAAGTTTAAATGTTAGGAATGGTTTTTCTTATTGCAAGAAAAATGTTAAGTGTACGTATTATGCCAAATGTAAATATTACTACCTTTTGCAATAGCAAAATTGTACGTTGAGATTCCTATACTTACATTTGACTTTTCAGAAAATAGGAAATTCAGAAATAACAAGTTTCATTGGCTACACTTTGGAAGAATTCATTTAATAAGTGAATACATTGCGTGATTATTTGGGTTATGTATATGAGTTCAAATATGGATCAAACTATGTTGGATGCAATTGTCCTTTAATTTTAATCAGTTTGAGGTCGGACAGTAATTTACAAAATCTATTTGGTTTTTTATTGTGTTCTCAAAAGTTTTCCTCACAACGAAAAAATTTTTGACAAGCTTGAAAAGAGAAAAGCCCAAGGTTTTATTTAATATGGGTTGATTATATACCATTTAGAAATTACCTATATAGTAAAAAAACAAAAAAAACAAAAACTGGCCTTCTGGCTCACTTGATGCAATACTAGTAAATATCTTGGTTATGTTGGAAAAACATGAACTGTAATAAATATATGTACAGCAGTTTATTAATGCATCATATTAAGTTAATTTGTACTTAACAGTATTCGCCTTTTAGTCTTCACAGTGGGTAATAGAAAACAAGGAACTTCACAATCTAGTTGGGAAGATCCCTAAAATAACTAGACAGTGATATAGAGCTAAATGATCTAGAGAAAGAAAGAAGGTTCTATGGGCCCTGATAGTCAGGCTCTGAACATGGAGGAGTATCTTGAAAGTGATGAGATCTAAAGTGATGAGGTGGGGAAGCAATGAAAAACAACATGAATATAATTTGGGAGGTGGGAGAACATAAACTTGGCATCTGGGAGACAAAGAAGAGACGAATCCAACAGTACTGGAATATATGATTTGCTACTACCTATTTACCTCACATGTGAATCAAATTGTATTACTGTTAAATTTTAGTAGTGTTCAGTCCAGATATATGCCATATTGAGATGGTACCGTTGTTAACCTTGTTTTTTCTTGTATAATGATACGGGAAATAGGAAATTCCCTTTATATTAATGTTGCTGTCCTCCCCCCACCCTCCACCACCAATGACATAAAAAGTAAATGCTGTACAAGTATGCAGAAATTCATGCACTATTATGAATCTAAATTGGTGCGGACTGAATGGAATATAGGAATCTAGAAACTCTTTTAAGTCAGGTTTCTCTACCATAGTTAGAATTACCAAACTGAGGAGGAATAATAATCATCATAGATTGGTCTCCCAGGCTGTTGAATTGAACAGGATCTTTGTTAGATGGTCACCAATAAAGAAGAGAACTGTTTTAAGTTAAAAAGAGAGATCCTTTTCAAGTGTCTGGACCTACCTACCCATCTGTGTCATCTCCTTCATCTTATCTGGAACCACAGTAATCGCTTGCATGCCCATTTTACTTACTCCTCCAGCATAAGAACTGGAATTTCGAAAATGAAATATGTATTTGGAATATGAAAATGGACTGTGAAATTAACAAGAGATTCCAGAGATTGTTAGTTGTTGTTTGAAGACTCAGATTAGATAAATTATGTAAGACTTCCTAGCAAGATGGTTTATTTTCTGGGTAACCTTTCATTATTATGTTAAGACCCTAGCTTGTGATGAGGAAATGTTAAAAAAAACTTTTATATGAAATTTGGTATTTAATTTCTGTAAAGACGCTTATTGAGAAAATTATTGTTTTGTCCAGTGTTGCATTATTGAAAAGTATAGAAGAAATTTCTCTCATTTATGAGTACTAGGAAAAGCATTGGTGCTTGTTTGTAAAATACATCTTACCGGGATTGAGTATTTTCTAATTTGATCTTGTTTCCCACTTTACTTTGATTACTAGGAAGCTCAGAGCTGAACCACCCACATCTTACAATTGTGGAAGGCGTTATGATACTGTTTCCCATCTTTATCTTGTGTTTTACCTTTCTTGCTTTCTCTTATTTCCCTTATTCATTTTTATATTCTGCAAGCATTCTGTTCTACTACTCATATTTCTATAAATCACCTTAAAATTATTTTGGGATAATATGGGCTATAAATAATCATGTAAAGCTTATTTATTACCAGCAGAAGGCAAGCAAATAAAAGTAGGAGACTTTCTTCCTCCTGGAGTGTCCTCCCTGACTCCCTCTTCATTTTGCCTGAATTTCTTAAGTCATGGAGGACTTAATCTCCTCTGTGATTTCTAGACTTGCCCTTGGACAAGTGACTCCATTCTGAAGCTTTCTGCCTCTACAGAGCTACCAGGTATAGTTTCTTGTGCTAAGTGTGCCCTGCAGAACAGTGCCTGACTAAGAGAACAAGTGGGGCTGAAATATACCCTAGAGGAGGAAGTCTCTCATATGTCAGGGTTTTTTGTTTTTTTCTTTTCTAACTCATAGGGTACCATATACAGAGGGTTCCAAAAAAAAAAAATGTATACACATTTTAAGAAAGGAAAAAACTATTATAAAACGCTGATGGTCACTTTGAGCACCTCTTGTATTATATGCAGAAGTCAAACATGTCTTGTATTCATCTTTTGTTATCGGTATATATTATTACAATTTTAATACATTTTTTTTTCCTTTGTTAAAATGTGTATACATTATTTTGGCACCCTCTGTATATTATCCTGGTTTTGTTCCCTGCCCTTTTGACTGAATTGTAAACTCTTAATACCAAGACTTGCTGACTGTTGAGGAGAGCTACCTTGAGTGAAAGAAAATTTCAAATTTATTTTATCTCTATATTTTAATTTTATTATTCTCTAATGTTGACCCATTATGGGAAACTAAGATAGTCATGGATATTTGAAATAGTTGAAATAATAATTTTCTAATTTAAAATTTCATTTTGTTTTGGTATTTGGATTATAGTCAAAACTACCTATTTAGTAGGAATAATATCTTAAATTTTCTATAAAGGAAATAAGAACTATGTTTTACATTCCAGATAACTATATGATATTTGAATTATTTAAGTTGACCAAGAAATTCAGCTGAAACTAACTCCTTAATCATAGTTTTCTGAAAATTTGCTGTTTCATTTGTCATCATAGTAAAGGTGGTGATTAGTGACTTGCATTAATGTTGTTCAATATTGAATACATACTCCTTTTAAACAACTCTTTAAATATTTGTAATGAGACCTGTTCTGAGATTCTATACTCTTGGCAGTAATCTACTTGGATGTTCTTTTTGTTATTGATTTTATTGTCACTTTGTTGTTTTCTATTTAAGTACATTAGAATTTTATTTTGCAAGCAGAGTAAATATAAACTTGATTGAAGTAATATAATTTAATGCCTTGATATGGTTATATTGTTGTCAAAGGGTTGTTAAAAGCTCTTTTCATTTAAAATACAGCGTGTATGTTCGTAACAATTAGGACAGACAGACATGATGTGCCTTAGTATATACAGAGTTTTTTAAGATAAATGCAATTTTGTAAGTAAAAAAAAATCCTACTAAATATTTTTAAAATAGTGAATTACTTTATCCTTTTGACAGAGTGTGTGTGTTTATTTTATACCCCTTGTTAACCCTCATTCAACCGTACTAGAAATTTCAGAGTGTGGAAAAAAAGCAATTTGGGGACAAAACTAAGGACAAGGAAACTTAGTTTTCAAGCTAACAATATTTTAAAAATTCTCACAGGTAGATATTTTGTTTTGTGTTCTTTATGAAGTATGAATTTAAAATGATGGGAATAGCTTCACGTTATATAAACCAAATTTTGATTCATGTAATTGAAAAACTTTTTTTTCAAAGACTGCCACATAAATTATAAAGTAGTCTTATTTTGTAGGAGCTTGTCCTAATAAAAATAGGCTTATGCTTTGACTAAAATTTTAATTTTGGCCTTAGTTATAACTCAGAAACTTCTTTTATCAACTGTCTTGAAGCAGTTGAAATTTAAATACTTTTCCTTATATTTAGCAGGTTTTTGGTTTTTGAGCAGTTATTCTTAGTTGTGTTTTTTGTTTTTTTTTTAAGCCTTGTTAGGATTGCCTTGTTTTTACATTTTACTTGCCAGAAGTAATTTTTTAAGCCTGCTGAAACAGATTTACTTGTCATGCATTCCTTATTATAAACTGGGTCCCTATGCATGTCAGGAATAAACCCTTCTTAAAAAGGGAAGAAAGACAGAACTCTTTATTATGTGTTTTGACGTTAATAAAATTAAGAAAAGAACAATTACTTGAGACGTCTACCTTACCTGGTTTAGTTTTGTCACGTGAGCATTCACGTTTACTGGTGATCTAAGTGCTCCACCTGCCTTTCAGTTTGTTTACCAGGAAATCAAGATGTGTAAACTGCAGGAAGTACTATTTGACCCTCTCCGACAGTATCTCATTACAATAATTGCTAATCTCTGAATAAGACAGCCATGTTTTGTGAGTAACAGAGAGAGAGAGAGGTTGTGTTAGGTAGATTTTAGGTGTTTCAACAAATAGAGCATTGTAAATGCTTACTTGGATTGTTTTCATGATAGCTTTTGATAAAAGACATATGGTGACCTTTGGGGTCAGCAAAGCTAGGACACAATAGTAGGTATTCTTTCATGCCTTTTAACTGAAAAATATCACGGCTTGTTGTTTTGGAGTGCTGTCACTGCTCTGAATCGAAAGGATAATGGCTACTTCCTGATTAAACCCACTCTCCACAGTAAGCTGTTAATGTTGTACTCTATGTCTTTTTCTCCTGTAAATGCAATAGTATTTGGTGTTTTCTTTACTTTTTATCATTGTCTTTTCATAGATAGATCTGTTATAAATATATTCTGAAGTTGAAGTTTACAATTAGGTTAGAAACTACTGTTTTAAGTTTGGAGGATTTTTTTTTTTTTTAAATGAAAAGTATTTCTGTTTGGTATGAAATCCAACCATCTCACCCTACTTATTGTAGATTTTGGTTAAAGAAATTAGCTTTTTAAAAGATACTGAAATGATAAATTATATTAAGCTTTCACTTTCTTGGCACTGTAAGCAAAATCTTATAAATAACTTATGTAATAAATCAGATTAATTTTTTCAGGGAATATTTGGATAAACTAATTGTATTTCTTATTTAATAAATTTCATATATTGATTTACATATGTTGTCATAATTGTTGATAATTGTTTTAATTATTAAATTATTGTTCTTAAATTAGTTAAGAGATCCTTTTGATGTCAAAACAATATTAAGTACTCAGAATATAAGAAGGGACTAATGATCTTCTTAGTTTTAATCCTAAAGCTGGCAGTCACTCCATCTGTGGTCTTGCGACAATCATTTAAACTGCTTACCTCAGTTTTCTTGTCTACTGTCCAAATGAGTGCTAAGTAAAATGTGTATGTTTGTTTATTTCTTTATGATAGTAGAAACTATAAAGAAAATGAGTTCCCACAAGTATTTTATAAAATGGAGAACTGACTGTGAAGATAGAATAGGAAAACATTAGGAGTCACAGTAGAAAGGGAAATAATAGAAAATTTATTTTTATCATAAAATATAGCAAATAAGGTTTAAAATAAGTACCTTGTAATTGGTCTTTTACTTTGAACAGAACTGTTAGGCTCAATTCTTAATATAATATTGTACAAAAGGATTGTACATATTGTTGGCTACATGACTAAAATGAGAAGTGGAAAGCTTGGAGGTGATTTAGTAAAGAGTCACAAAGATAATTTAAATTTAACTTTTTCTCAAAAGTCTCATTCCTGGAAATGAGTTTATTCAGAGTGGAGAGAAGAATGTGTATATCTATTACAGGTCTATAAATAGAATTCATCTAAATAATAAGATGTTTAATTTTTAAACTCTAATATCAGGGGTCCTGGTCATATTAAAGGAAACATGAAATTACTAAACACGGAAGGCAGTTACTGAAGATGGTTATAGAACCAAACATCCAGAAATATTTAAAAATATTCCGGGATAATGTAAAGAGAATCTTACTTTTGTTTGAGAGTTAAGTTACCTTTTTTGCAAATGCTTTTTATCGAAGTTATTTTAGGTAACTCAGTAATTCTTATTATACATTAGTGGTACATCTTAAAGTTTGTTTAGTGAATATTCTAAGTTACTCAAGTTGCTGAAGTAGGATTTATAGTAGTGCCTCTATTTACATTGTAATAACAAATGATAGATGTCATTTTTTAATGCTTAATATGTGCAAACCACTGGGCTAATTCTGTTGTAGGCGAGACAAACTTTTACCTTTACGCTCTTAGAGTTCTTTTTGGCTGGGGCTGAGAATTAGGTTGACGTAAGACAGATCAACAGGAGAAAAGCACACACATTTATTTAGTACTAGTTTTGTATGTCACGGAATCCGTATAAGAAATGAAGACCCAAGAACATGGTGAAACCTTCTTGTTTTATAGTAGGTTGAACAAAGAGGCAATTGTGAAAAAGTGACTACACTATGTGGGAAGGCTAAAGAAAGATAAGAATTACTTGAACAAGGTCTGTTTGTGTAGAATTCTCTCGATCTCAACTCTCTGTCTTTATGATAAGAATGTGACTTTCCTTCTGGTATAGGGAGGACAGCTTTCATACAGGAATTTTATTTCCTGCTTTTCAGAAAAAGAAGGAAGGTCAGAGTGTTTGTCTTGTATTATATTTGCTGGTTTTGAGCCAATACGCCAGAGCAGCATGTTCTGAAGTCCTTCACTGTCATCTCATTTTATATTCATGATAATCACATGAGGTGCAGGTATCATCGTTGTCTCCATAAGGAAATAGTTGTAGAGCATTTAATTTTATTAATGTCCTTTAGCCAGTAAGTGTCAGAGCCAGACCAATTCTAACAGAATCTAGAATCCAGAATCCAGTCTTCAGTGTCATGCCTTTAAGCATTGTGTTTGTATTCTGGAGATAATAAAGGTGTTTACACCTGTGATTTAGATAGTTTTTCTTTTTTTTTCCCCATCAATTTATCACATATTATGGAGAGCTTACTAACTGTCAGGCACTGGAAGGAAGTACTGGTGGAAAGGAAAATGAAATTCCTTATTTCAAGAAGCAGTTTTGGTGGAAGAGGCAGAAAATTAACAGGCTATTACATACCATACAGTGCATTCACTGTTATAATAGAGGTAAGCACAGGATGCTAAAGGCAACACCAGTATCTAATTATTTTATTTGCGTATTTGATTTGCACTTTTGGGTGCTGTTTTAGGCACGTGGGATATATCAGTAAAGAGACTTTCAAAAGTCTCTGCTCTTGTGAATCATATAGTGGAAATGGAGATAAACAAGAAGCATATAAATAACTAAAGTATGTAGCGTGTTAGAAAGTGACAAGTATTGGCGGGGGGCAGAAATTGGGCAGGATAAGAAGGCTGTGTGGTGATGGGTCGTAGAGTCTGGGGAAGGACTTACAGAGAAGGTGATTTCTGAGCAAAGAACAAGGAAGTTAGCTATCCGTATACCTTTTGAGGAGACTTCCAGGCAGAGGGATTGAGGCAGGAAGCATGCATGGTATGTTCAGTTATGAACAGAGGCCAGTATGATTGGAAAAGAGTTTGGGAGAAGGGAGAGTAGGAGGAAGCATTGGCAGAGGTAATGGGTGGCAGAAACTTAGAGGAGCCATTGCAGGGCCTTCAGTAAGTCTGGCTTGTATTTTTTAATTTTTTTTTAAACTTTTATTTTAAGTGTGTTTTTCCAGGACCCATCAGCTCCAAGTCAAGTAGTTGTTTCAATCTAGTTGTGGAAGGCGCAGCTCACAGTGGCCCATGCGGGGATCAAACCAGCAACCTTGTTCTTAAGAGCACAGTTCTCTAACCAACGGAGCTAACCGGCTGCTCCGCTGCCTTGTATTTTTTAAAGTAGCACTTCAGTTGCTGAGTTGAGAATACAGTTGACCCTTGAACAATGTGGGGATTAGGGGTGCTGACTCCCTGCACAGTAAAAAAATCTGTGTATCACTTTGACTCCCCCAAAACTTAACTGCTATGAATAACCTACTGTTTACCAGAAGCCTTACTGATAACATAAGCAGTTGATTAACACATATCATATTTTGCTGCGTGTAATGCACTCCCGTGTATAATGCGCACCCACGTTTTTGGCCCAAACTTTCAGGGGAAAAAAAACAACTTTCATTTTATTTTTTAATTCGAATTTTTATTTGTTTACATTTAGGTACTTGTTTTTTGTATTAGAAAGGAATTTTAGCATTTTTTTAAACATATAATGTTACAAGAAATTTTATGTAACAAATAATTACAAAACACAAGAACAGATACAAGGTACAAGAAATTTTATGTAGGACTTTGTTTCCCCAAAAATAAGACCTAGTGGACAATCAACTCTAATGCATCTTTTGTAACAAAAATTAGTATAAGACTCAGTATTGTATTACTATATTATATTATATTATATTATATTATATTATACCCGATCTTATATTACAGTAAAATAAAACCGGCTCTTATATTAATTTTTGCTCCAAAAGACGCATTAAAGCTGATTGTCCAGCTGTGTCTTATTTTCGGGGAAACATGGCAATAACAAATTTACGGTATTTATGCATCATAGAAGGCCAAGAACTCTTCGTCATTGCAAGTTCTTCCTAAGTTCAACAAAACCAATTATCGTACTCCAGGGTATTATTTTGCATATGAATATTGTTATTGATTTCTAGTTACACTTTTAACTCATAAGTATAAATAAAAAGATTAAAAACATTTATATAGATTTGGAATTAGTACTACTCTTGTGTAATGTGCATCCTTATTTTTTCCTTACAAATTTGGGCAAAAAAGTGCACATTATACATGGCAAAATGCGGTATTTTGTATGTTATTTGTATTATATACTATATACTTATAATAAAGTAATTTCCAGAAAAGACAGTGTTAAGAAAATTATAAGGAAAGGAAAATACATTTATGGGACTGTATGTATTTATTGAAAACAAAATCTGCGTGTAATTGGATCTGTGCCATTCAAACCTGTGTTGTTCAAGGGTCCCCTGTAGGCTGTAGGAGGCTTTGACCACTGGTTAGAAAGCTCTTAGAGTAATCTAAGTGACTGAAGGTAGGGTTTTGGATAAGGACGGGAGCAGTCAAATTCTGGATAATTTTAAGGTACAACTGAAAACTTTCTGATGGATTGGATGTGGGATACGAGAAAAAGGTTTTTGGCTGAGTAACTGGAAGAAAGATGTTTCCATCAACTATGAGATGGGGAAGGTTTTCACATGAAGCATGTTTGGGATAAGGATTGGTGATCAGGAGTTTGGTTGTGGATGTGATAGATTTTTAACTCTCTTAGACATGGAAGTGGAGATTGTGAGAAGGCTTTCCAGAGGAGACACCATCTAAATTGAGGCTAAAGAATGAGTTAGACTCATGTCAAAGAGGTGGTTTATGATGAGATTTGAGAGCATTCTTTATACACGGAAATGAATCTTGACATTTTTTACTTTACGTATTTGTGAACTATGGAGTAACATCTTTAAATGTAGCAACATTTAAAAAGTAATAAAATTGTTTATCTCAAAGAAGAAATTATTCTGGGGAGTTAAGTTTTGATAGTTCCAGTGGATACTATATTCATGAGCTGTACGAGGTGCTTTTACATTGATTCTCACCAGAGTGCCATAAGGTGAATATTATTCTAATTTTACTTTTGGAGAAACAGCCTGAGGGAGATCAAAATTGCCTAAGGTCATTGATATATTGGATTCAAATCTAGGTCTTTTAGATTCTATTGTCCATGCTTCTTATTTTTAAAATGTGTGATATGTATATCATACATTATTATTATAAAATAATAAACATATATTTATTATTGGGGAATATTGGGGAACAGTGTGTTTTTCCAGGGCACCTCAGCTCCAAGTCAAGTCATTGTCCTTTGATCTAGTTGTGAAGGGCGCACCTCAGTTCCAAGTCCAGTCGCCATTTTCAATCTTAGTTGCAGGGGGCACAGCCCACCATCCCATGTGGGAATTGAACCTGCAACCTTGTTGTTGAGCTCCTGCTCTGACCAACTGAACCATCCGGCTGCCCCCGATATTTTTAACTTTGTAAAATTTTAAACTTTTGTTTAAGGTCTGAAGGAGTTGTGTTTTTGAACATTAGTCAGTCTCTATTGTAACACAGTGATAACTTTCGGACATAAGGGTTTTAGATTCTGGATCATGGAATCAAGCCATTTGTTGATCTCTTGAATTCCCACACCGCTTTCAATACAGTTACCTATTATAGATACTCCCCGTCACTCCTAGCCCCTTTCCCATTGTGGTGCTTGATACATGCTTAGAAAATTACAGCTGCTGTCATGATCATCGTCTTCATCCCTCATCCCTTTCTGATATGCTGTGACCTTGGGAATCACAACCCAATCTTTTTGGAATCATGTGTAAATGATAAAACCTCAGAGATTAAGGGCATGAGGACTTTCTAATTAATGAAGAGTGAGTTTTAACTCATGATGTCGTTTGTCTGATGGAAACCATGTTTTGTTTGCTTCCCTTTATTGGCTGTTTTCTGGGGGAAGTGAATTTGATAAATAGTTAAATGTTGTTGGCTTGAAAAGCAATATTCTCTGAGATGGCAGTGGGTATTTTCACTGGAATAGTGAATGTAAGTCGTTCTACTTCAGTAAGGAATAGAAATGTAGTTGTTCATTGAAACAGGTTTACTTTTGAGGTAATAATGTCATATTTTAAAAACTTAAAACTTTTGCTGTTAGATCAAAATATGTTATTTCTTAAATTTCATAGGAGTTAATATTGTTTACATTTATGTTTTTAAAGACACACTTAAGAGCAAGTCATTGAGACATTCTGTAGGAAAGAAATACTTTAGCAAAAACATGTTACACAATTTAAAAAGTACCAATTAAAAAAACACACACAAAACAACAATATGCTGTGGATTAAAATAGCCAATTAGCCTAAAAGGTCATTTTAAGCATATACTCATGATATAAGTAGGAAATTTACCTAGTGATTGTATTTTTGTTTTATTAATATATGGCTTTATATCAATTGTGCTGTTTTCTTCATTTCTCAATTTTTTATTTTATTTTTTCAAAGCATCAAATATATATCCTTCCTGTTGCTTTCTCTAAAGTCTTTCTTCTTTTTTATTATTATACATCAAACACAAATGTATAGTTTATTTTAATATCAGTGTCATCATCAAATGAGCTTTTTATGTAAACAAAAATTTTGATTGGCCCTAAAGCACCCTTTTTTATTGTAACTAAATTATCTGTGTAATTTCATATTTTAGTTAATTCTGTTCAGGACTACAAGTATATATTCTAGCATTTCTTCTTAAGCATAAAAAAAATCAGTACAGTAGTCTGCACTTATCCATAGTTTCACTTTCCGCGGTTTCAATTATCCGTGGTTAACCACAGTCTGAAAATGTAAAATGGAAAGTTCTAGAAACAAGTAGTTTTAATTTGTGCACCAATCTGAATTGTGTGATAAAATCTCTTGAGATCCTGCCCAGGATGTGAAACATCCCTTTTCCCAGCTTGCCCATGTTATATATTCTACCCGCTCATTAAATCACTTTGTAGCTATCTCAGTTATGAGATTGACTTGTCACCATCTTCTAGTGCTTGTGTTAAAAGAACGCTTATTTTACTTACCATGGCCCCCAAATGTAAAAAGTGATGCTGGCAATTCAGATATACCAAACAGAAGTTGTGAAGTGCTTCCTTTAAGTGAAAAGATGAAAATTCTTGACTTAATGAAAGAAGAAATTATGTGCTGAGGTTGCTAAGGTCTATAGTAAGTACAAATCTTCTCTCTGTGAAACTGTGAAGAAGAAAGAAGAAATTGATGCTACTTTGCTATGAGAGAGAGAAACCACATTCACATAACTTTTATTATGACATATTGTTGAAATTGTTCTATTTTATTATTATTATGATTAATCTTTTACTGTGTCTAATTTATAAATTAAAGTTTATCATAGGAATGTAAATATAGGGAAAAACATAGTTTGTGTGTGTGTGTATATATACATACATACATGTATATGTATATATGTATATATGTACATATATACATACACACACACACACACACACACACACACACACACACACACACATATGGTTTGGTACTATCCACGGGGGTTTTGGAGCATGTCCCCCATGGATAAGTAGGGCTATTCTATGTTAAATATTAGTGTATTTCTTTCCTATTTTGTTTTATTTTTTCTTTAGACAGCATCTTGTCTTTGATTTAATTGGGGTAAAAGAAAAATGACTGGCTGATCAAAATTTTCTGTTAGAAGTATTATTGCCCATTTTTAATAATTATATTGGACTAAATCTATTACATCCTTGATTAATTGGAGTGCCTGGGGAATGAGTATTCTGATTACTTTTTTCCCCAGAATGCTTTCTCTTAACATTTGTTTTGGAAACTTTTATTTAATGTATTTGTGCAAGTGTAAAATTGAATTATATTTTGATAATTTGAAGATGGTAGAGGGCTACTGGGTCCTGATTTGACAATTTGAGGTATTGCTAATCTTGTTTGGTAAACAAAATACAAATATTAAATATGGGTCTTGATTTGATCATTTGAGCAACTAATCTAGTTTTGTAAACAAAGCATAATCAAATATTAATTGTGTAACAGTAATTTAAAAACACCAGAGATGTCAAAAGGAGGGTATGATTAATTGCTAAGTGAGTGATATAAACAAGTAAAATACTATGCGTCAACAATAAGAGAAGCGTCACAAGAATGACCAGGGAAGGCTTCTTTAAGAAAAAGAAATCCAAGCTTCAAGCATTGAAGGACTTCAAGCATTAATTTTTATAGCGTTTTTATTGACATATAATTCACACACTATACAAGTCACCCATTTAAAGTGTTAAATCCAATGGTTTTGGTATATTACATTAAGTTTTTTAAGTTGTGGTAAAACATGTAACATGAAAGTTACCATTTTTAGTTTTAAGCGTACAATTCATTGGCATTAATTACATTCACAGTATTCTGCAGCCATAACCACTGTCTATTTCCAAAACTTTTTTATCACCCCAAAGCCTCTCTAACCTTTAATTGCTAACTCTCCATTTCCTCTGACTCTTAGCCGCTGGTAAACTTGAATCTACATGCTTTCTGTCCCCATACATTTGCCTATTCTAGATATTTCCTATTTTCTATAAGTGGAATAATGTAATAATTGTCCTTTTGTGTCAAGTTTATTTTACTTACTATAATGTTTATTTTCAAGGTTCATCCATGTGATAGCATGTATCAGAACTTCATTGCTCTTTAGGGCTCAGTAATATCTCTCTCTCTGCATATATATATATATATGGTACATGCATAGGGTGCCAAAACAATGAACACACATTTTAAGAAGGAAAAAACTGTATTAATATATACTGATAACAAAAGATGAATACAGGTCATGTTTGACTTCTGCATTTACAAGAGGTGCTCAAAGTGGTTACCATCAGCGTCCAGACTCTTCTGATTACAGCAAACTAATGCTTGAACAATACTGACCCAAGTATTAACATCTCTTCAAATGTGTAGGCATTTTTTTGGCACCCCTGGCATATAACACACACACACACACACACACACACACACACACACACACACACATCACATTCATTACCCATTAATCTATTGATGGACATTTAGATGTACAGATATTTGTTCAAGTTTCTTCTTGCAATTCTTTTGGGTATATGTATACCTTGGAGTGGAATTGTTGGGTCATGTGGTAATTTTATGTGTAGCTTTTTAAGAATTGTCAAACTGTTTTCCATAGCGACTGCATCAAGCATTAATTTTTATTGTTACACTACAGAATATGTAAAAGATTAGATTAAATGAATACTGGCTTCAGCATGTTCTATATACTTTTCCTAAAAGGAAAAAAAAGTAAAGAAACAGAAAGCCATGTGTTATGTGTGTGAACATGTGTATGTATAAAGAGTGACCTTTTAAAGTGAAGTTTAATAAAATATGAAAGCCCTCTGGTTGTATGTAACCCAAACTTTGCTGTAATGTTTTATAGAACATGATCATCAAATTTCTATTTCTTAGTATCTAAGAATTTGTTTGAAAAAGATAAGAATGGATGTTTCCACAAGTAATTAGTATAACTTAATATATTTCTGCCCAATTTTAAGGTTGCTTTTTTTTTTTTTTAAGTTTCCCTTTTAGCATTATAAAGTAAAATCACTCTTAATTATACTAATTGGAAAATATTCCCAGTATATTCTTTTTGTCATTTTATATTAATTCGTTTATCATACATGTTAAAATTTCATATTTTATAAGGCTGAGAGAGAAGACTAGAGTCATTTCCGTTGACATTTTAAAGATGACTCTTAAGTGTAAATTCTGGAATTCAATGTGAGTTAGTGGAACAATGTTTACCTATATTTTTATAGATCTGTGAAGGACCCCTAAGCCAAAAGGCAGGCTTAATTCACTGGCCTAATAAGATCACATGGCCCAGGAAGTGGGAAGTAAGAGTAGTGGGGAAATATTTAGATCTAATTCCAGAAATACCTACGAGGGATATATAATATTACAAGTGTAATAAATTACACTTGTAGATTCAATATGGAAATAGTATAACAGATAGAATGGGTCATCCTGAGAAGAATGTTGTTCAGAACAACAGAAAAGTAATTTCTGGAAATAAAAAGGAAGACTAATCAGAAGTTTACTTTAAATTTCTCATTAAAAGGTAGCATGAGAATATTTGGTGCATAGAGTTTGAAATAATCATTTTCAGAAAATTGACACAGGATTGTTCATGGAATTATTTTTTTTCTTTGTTTACACCATTGAGGCGAGTTGCCATAATACTGATTTGAGCCTAGTCTTTCCACACCTAAGTAGGAATTGAGAACGAGATTATAGGGTTTCTAAGTTATCAACAAAGGTTAGACTTGGGAAAAACTTTTGGGAAATAAGTTTTCACTTGGTTAAAAGCAAAAAATACAGTAGCTGAGCACAGAAGTATGGTAGACTTAAATACTTTGAATAACCTACTGGAAAATTAATTAGATAAAATATTTTAAATGCTTTTATGAGGCATTGCTGGGCTGGTGAGAAAGCAAAGAATTTAAAGGGATCAGAAACTAAGTGAAAGAGAAAATTTAAAGAGGGGATTAGAAGACCATATTGTTAAAATGTCAATAGCACTGATAGGGATCTACAGATTCAGTGCAATTCCTGTCAATGTTGCAGTGGCAGGTTTTTTTTTCCCCTTTTTTTTTTACAGAAACAGAAAAGAAAAATCCTAAAATTTATATGGAACCAGAAAAGATCATAAGTAGTTGAATCAGTGTTTAGAAAGAAGAACAAGGCTGGAGGCATCACACTTCCTGATTTCAAAATATATTTTCAAGCTACAATAATCAAAACACTATAGTACTGGCATTTACAGACTAATTGTATAGAAAAGAGAGCCCAGAAATAAATCAACGCATACACAGTCAACTGATCTTCAAAATGGGTGCCAAGAATACACAATAAGAAAAGACTAATCTTTTTGACAAATAGTGTTTAGAAAACTGCATATCCACGTGGCAACAGAGTGAAATTTTGCACCATACATAAAAGTTAACTCAAAATGAAGTAAAGACTTATGTGTAAGACCTGAAACTGTAAGACTTCTAAAAGAAACATAAAGCTCTTGAGCTCAATATGAACTCCTTCAAAGGACGTAGGTCTAGGGGAGGCATCCAGGCCTCTCTGCATAATGCCATCCCAATCGAGGATGTTCAGGAGCTGGCAACCTTCATGAAGAATGTTTTGGAAATGCATCAGGTATGAACAAATCCTAACCAATATATACTTTACCCTTGAACAGTGTACAAAATTTAAAGTAACTTAACAATGGCTTCAAAACCTTAAACATGATATTTCTCTCAAAGGAAAAGAAAACAAATTTAAAAATAGAATTAATAGGGGTAGCCAGATGGCTTAGTTGGTTAGAGTGTGAGCTCTGAACAAGAGGGTTGCTGGTTCAATTCCCCATGGGCCAGTGAGCTGCGCCCTCAACAACTAGATTGAAGACAACGAGCTGCCACTGAGCTTCCAGAGGGGCGGCCGGATGGCTCAGTTGGTTAGAGCACAACAACAAGGTTACTGGTTCAATTCCCACGTGGGATGGTGGGCTGAGCCCCCTGCAACTTAAGATTGAAAACGCAACTGGACTTGGAGCTGAGCTGCTCCCTCCACAACTAGATTGAAGGACAACGACTTGGAGCTGATGGACCCTGGAGAAACACACTGTTCCCCAATATTCCCCAATTAAAAAAAAACACCTTAATTCTATTTAAAAAAGTGATCTAGCAATTGCACTTCTGGGTATTTATCCAAAAGAATTCTAACTAGGATCTTGAAGACATATTACCCCTCCTATGTTCGTTACAGTGCTATTCACAACAGCCAAAGTGTAGAAACAACCTAAGTGTCCATCAACAGATAAATGATAAAGAAATGTGGTGATATGAATACCATGGAATGGTATTCAGCCTTAAAAAAGAAGGATATTCTGCAATATGTGACAACATGGATGAACCTTGAGGACATTATGCTAAGTGAAATACACCAGTCACAAAATGACCAATATTGCAAGATTGTACTTCCATAAGATGTCTAAAATAGTCAAACTTACAGAATCAAGGAGTGGAGTGGTGATTGTCAGGGAAGGGGGGTGGGGAGGGAGAAATGGGGAGTTACTACTAATCATCGGGCTAAAGGTTCACTTAAACAAGAGGAACAAGTTGTAGAGAGTTGCTGTACAACACTGTACCTACAGGCAACAACAATGTATTGTGTGCTAAAGCATTTGTTAAGAGGGTAGATTTCACATTGAGTTCTTATGACAGTAAAATACATTTTTTAGAAAATTTAAAGAGGGTAACAAAATGCCAAAGTCAGTGTTCATTTCAAGGTATCTGCTTAACCCTGGTGTTTGGAGTATTTATTAGGCTGTGTAACAGTCTATATAGTACAAATAAAAAATATCTTAGTATTATTTAGAAATACTATTTCAAAATATCTTTACTTACGGTTAGAAACAATATGGTCCCTTTCGAACCTCTTTTTTAAACTTCTAAGTTTCTTCTTTTTAAAAGTATTTGTGCCTTTAGTATAACTAACTCTTATCTACTCTTCCTTTCTCATTATTCTTTTTAATTATTCTTTTATCATTCAGTTTAGAAGATTAGTTGTCACATGGCAGGAAGCATCAAATGAATCCTGGATCTAATTTGATCCCTAGTATCTTAGTGCACTGATTAAAAAACAATCTAATTTTCCAAAATTAAATTAATCCTGATACATAAGCAGACACGTTCAAATAAACTTAATGCCTTAGAACTTTCTGGAGCTAGTATATGTGAAATTCAAGTGAAAGTTTTTAAGAGATGCCACTGCTTTTTTCCGGGAATACCTTTCCAAGTCTTAGTTTTCAACCTAATACTTGGAATTAATTAATATTCTTAGATATAATTTTGTCATTCAGTTAATTTCTTGTGATTTCTTGAGAGGTTCTATCTAGAGTCTGGTGCTCCCACTGTTTACATATGAATAAAACAAACTGGCCATGTAGACTTGGAGGTTAATATTCCAATTTGAAGAATCGTCCCCTGTACTGGTTGATGTGATGTTCCATTTACTTTGAAAGCTTTTCCAGGTCCATTAAGAATATAGGGTTAGTGTTAGTGTCTCTGTGTGTCTCTGCCATAAACTCCAAGTCTCCCACATCTGTCAGTCGTTCCAGGATACTACCTACCACAGACCTTTTTGCCAGTATCCCTATTAGACTGGATGGAGTGGGGTTCAAGGTATGTTTGTGGCCGGGAAACACTGGCCTTTTTCAATCTAAAACCAAATGTGGATGAACTTGACAACTGAGGGTGTCTTTGCCTGTTGTTCTTCTCAGGTCCCCTTTTTGTCTTCTTCCTTCCAAGATTATCCAGATTTCCTTTTATCTCCTTACTCTCTTGTAGCGATTTGGAGCTTGGATATTATTCCTGAGTCAGGTTGTGATCCTTTGCTTAATACTCTTTTTCTAGAGTTCTTAGCTGATTTCTCCAGATTTTGGACTTCTCCTCAATATATCAGGATACATTTTAGAAGGAATCCTCAAGTTTTTTCCCTTTGCTGCCACCTTTTCTTGCTCCTTTGTTGCCACCGGGTTTTCTTTAATAGCCATCTAGCATCTTTTAAATGTCCCTCTTATTGCGAACTTTATTTGGGGGTCCCATGAATCTGTAATTTTCCTTACCTAGTTTAGATACCTTATTAGAGGTACCACTGCTTTTCTGTTAACTTCTCCTGCAAAGTAGTCTACCTGATCCTGAACAGCGGGCTTGTATGTAAGTGGTGGTGGATTATTTGTCAGTCCCACTAATAGGGCAAATTTTTGGACTCTTACATCTCTTTGGATATTTTAATTGCTGGATTCTTTCACTTACCTCATTCTTTCCCTTTCCCTCCTCTCACTCTAGAACACAACTTACTGAGGGTAGAAATCGGTACTCAACGATTCATCTCTAACTTCAAAAGGAAAGTTTTTAGGATGTCACAACTTGGGGGGAGGAGGAGAACAAGGCGTTGTTGGTAATGATGTTTCTCTTGCTGATCTGTATTTTAATAGATACACTGTTTGTGAAAGGCAGGCCCCTCTTTTCTAAGCTGTAACCTAAGTATGAATAGTATCTTTCCTGAAGTTTTAGGATGTTTCCTGAACTACGCCTATCTTGTTCTTTGTGGAATTACTGCACAAGTACCGGGAGATATTCTATTCAATAAGCAGTTAATAGAACGCTGCGCCATCCCTCTTTGGAAGCTTTTCTAAAATTTTTATTGCCTAAGAATGATAGGATTGTTTTAGTCTGTTTATTTCATTAATTGTTCGTCATACATGATATTGAAACTGGACTTTGTGGATATTCAATCATCCTGATGTAACATGGCATATAGTACCACTCAGAGCTGAGTAACTGGGGCAGTAGGTTCCACTGCGAGGTCCTGTTCCCTCCCATCATCCTGGATCCCTCTGTATGTGGGTGAGTTGGAGCGTCAAGGAGTGAGAGACCATGGTGAAGGTTACCTGGTAAGGGATTCATGGGTGGCTGGAGAGCCTTACCCAGTCACATGTAGTCTCATGTCCTTACAGAAACTTTTTTGGAGAAGTGGCAGTCCTGTTTTCCCTACTTCTTGTCAGTGTGCCTAACGTATATGTAATCCTCGGTTTAAATACTCCACTTACAGCCGACTTATCAGCCAGCCCTCATAAGAGTTCTTTGGGAAAAGGCAGAAGACTCTTGAAAGGAGAGATTCTTGGTTCAGGTTTCTCTGTCCTTGTTAGGATACGAGGGTGGCGGGGAGTTCTCACACCTGCTCTGGTTACAAACCACCCTGCATGTTCTCCTGGGCGCAGTGTAGACAGTCTATACTACACAGTTAGCTTATGCACGTGTCCTATGCACAGCCTTCATTAACAGTAAAGCCAATTATTTTTAAATTCTTTGGTTGTCAGTTCTAGTTTATAGAAGTTCCCTTTATACTTATCTGCTGTTACTTGTGTGAATTATTGTCTTTCTTTTTTTTATCCCCCAGTCTGGCTTTTGGACCTTAAGATGATAATTCTGTTTTCTTGCCTTCTTCTCCTGGGATCTTTTTATCCAGGTTGTCTGTGCATTTTACCTACTCTTGTACTTAATCTCTTCTACCACCTCATTTTAGCAGATTTCTTTCTTTCTGTCCTTTCTATTCTTTCTTCCTTCCTTTCTTTTTCTTTCTCTTTCCCTCTCTCCCTCCTCCTCCCCCCTGTTTGACTTTCTTTCTTTTTTATTTTAGTCAGCCTTACAGCCTTATTCTTAATATTATACACCAGGCTGGTGAACACTATAGTACAGTGGACATTAATTGATTATTATTTTCATTCAAACCTCGAGATTGATATAATCAAGCAATGTTGAACTGAAGTTTTTCAAAGCACTACGGCAGTGGTTTTCCGCTCTGATTCCTGGAGAGCTTTCCACAACTATTAATGCGTAACCCCCACTCCCAGAGATTCTGACATAATTTATCTGGAGTTGGGCCTTGGCATGGGTATAATAATTTTAAGATCCCCCAGGCGTTTCTAATATATAGCCAGGGTTGAAAATCATTGCGTTAAAGGAAGCCTAAGGTAAAACTCGCTTAGGTAGTAAAGAATTCATTTAACAGTAAATATTTGAAAACCTAGTAGGTGAAAGTACTATGCTAGAATTCTCTTCCACCGTGAAACAAATCATACACTCCTCTGTTTCACTAAATTCTAAAATGAAGACTTCGTTTGATCAAATTTTCTAAGTGGATGAGTCCCACTCTTTGTAGTGGGCTTATTACTTTATCTGAGACTATTAAGTCATTTTTGTAATGTTATTCCTGTTCATCAAGATGTAAAATAAATTGATTGTGTTTATATAATAAACATGGAGCTTTGTAAATGAGCTTCTATTTTCTAAGGCCAGATTTTGAAACACAATTGCTCTTTGCATCTTTGTTTAAAATATAACCTATGTAAACAGATTGAACAGCAGAACCAAATTAATGCACGTGAAACTTGGTTAGAGGAATGTTGTGGATCTGTACTTTTATGTATTTGTGTATAGTATTTATATAAAAATTATCTTGCTGTATATCTGAATGGAATCTCACTATCTGTCTTCTAAGGAACTCCAATACATGTCTTGAGAGAGATGTTCAGTATGAGACTCATAAACCTGGTGTGACTCAGCAGACCCCAGGGTATTGCTGTTTTAAGTAAAATAAAATTAGCTAACACAAATGAACCAGCGGAGTGTAACTCTTTACCTGTAATGAATTTGAGCAGTTTGGTATCAATATGGAAGTTTATGGTACAAATAGGTGACTTGAATGAAAGTTAAATTTTTACGTTTCAACGGGTTATTAAAATTAGGAGAAGAGGTCTAAGTGCTAACAGAAGAAGCTGTACTGTGTGTTTTACAAGTTAGGCTGATTGGAGGTAAGATAAATGTACCAGAGTGATGCTTTTGCTTTAATTAAATATCAAGTTTATAGTATATTTAGAAAAAGGTAAAGTTTAAGAAGAGAGTGGGACCAAAGAGGAAGTCAGAGGCCTCATTAGGAAAAGCTTTTTATGCCAAACAAAGGGCCTGGGATTTTTCCATGCATGTGATGTAGAGATACTGAAAGGTTTTAAGTAAGGGAGTGGCAGGATCAGATTTTCATATTAAAGATATTACTATTTTTTAAAAATAGCATCCCTGTGGCTTTGTGGAGGATTGGAGACAAAGAGAAGCAGAGAGATCCCTTAGACGGCTATTGCGGTATTTACAGGAAGAAGCGATGTTGGGATTATACTGAGATGATGGTGGGAATAGATAGAAGATATTTAGGAAGCAGAACCAGCAGAAGAGAGTGAATAGTTTATGTGGTTTAGAATCTCAGGCTTATTTATCTCTATTAAATACCTCTATTATAAAAATGTCGCCAGTCACGTGACTATTGGAACGCAGTTGTGGAACAAGTCTGGTAAGTACTTAGGAATTTATAATGTTGGATAAACCTGTTAGGCCTCAAACTGAATTAATATAGCCATAGCAAGTTCATATATATATATATTATATCTATATGAATATATATATATATATATATATATATATATATATATATATATATATATATGCAGGCACAAAATTATCTAAGGTTAGATATTGGGAAGGAGAATTCTTAGGTTAATGACTTTTTGGAGTTAAAGAGTTGCTGAAATTCTCAAACCTCTTGGATGGCTGTTCGTTCGCTCGTCCATTCATTCATTTATTCATTCATTCAACAGATACTTATTGAGCACATTTTCTGTGCCGGACTGTTTTAGGCTCCTGGAAATACTATAGTGAACAAAATCGATACTTTAGTCAACAGTCCTGTGGAAGAATCAGACAAAAATAATTAAGAAAAATAAATAAAATATATAGTAATTTACATGGTAATCTAAAGGAGAAATGGTGTTGGTGATGTAGCGATGATTTTTAAATAATATGGCTAGGAAAGGCCTCATGGACAAGGCAACCGATAGCACATTTGAACATTCTGAATTAGACTTGCAGAAGGTTAAAAAAAAAGCATTACTGATGTATTTTAAGAAGTAGAGTCCCAAGCATATGGGAAAACTATAATTTACAGATGTTAAATGGACCAGTGTCAGAGCTATTAATTAGTAGCATAGCTGGAAATGGAATCCAGGCCTCCTTATTCCCAGAGCTGTTTTCTTCCTTGTTATTTTGCTCTTTTACTTGGGGATATGAAGATAAGATTTGGTTGGTTATTGGTACACCTTTCTGCTTTTTATTTAGAATATTTAGAATCACCTAATTGAAATTCAGTTGTATAGATCAGTAAGAAAGCATAAGCAGTGATAAGAATTGTTGCTTCTAAGTACAAAAGTACAGGAGACCAAAAGGATCGTTTGAATAGCTGATAATCATAGTCACAATAGAGTGGGCCTGCTTCAACATGAGGATGAAGTAAATTTTTTTCTACTATTATGGTAGTGGGGTTGAGTTAACTGATAAAAGACTTGGAATGCAGGATAAAGACTACTTTGCACTACTTTTAACAAGGATATGGGGGTGTGCAGCAAAGCAGCCAGAAGCACTGGCGTTAGTGTAGGGTATCAAAATAGTTATGTGAAGCCAAGGTTTTACACAAACAATAAATGGAACCATCAAATCAGAAAAATGAGGAAAAATGAAAAGCTGATAAGAGTGACAAGCAGAATCAAGTAGAAACAGGAGAGTGGGTTCAAAATTGGCATTGTGATTGACAAGCATTGTCCTTCACACAAGTCCTTAATATTTGATGTTTAGTTTGGAGTGATAGATTAAAGGAAATATGTAGGTCTTGTTGACCAGCATTTGTCCACTTCAGAAACTGAAAATTGATAAGCAGTTTGTTTAGTTATTGATACGTGTATTTATGAAAATTTAAAAAGTTATTCCTACTTCATTTTTATTTCTTATAAAAATTTTATAAGAAACCAGAGGTTTTTCTAAATCTTTTACTCTCCTTTTTAAAAACTGACCATTAATGATACACATTAACTCAGAATTCCTCATCTGTGAAATTAAAATAATAATATCAAACCTACCTACCTCAAGATTTGTTCTTCGGGTAAAAGGAGACTATATGTGCAAACTTTTTTTGGTGTGCAAATTATCAAGTTCCATATAAATTTTAATAATTATCATGCATTCTCATTAAAACATATTTTTAAATTAATTAATTAACTTTATTTTTGTTTTTATTAGTTTCAGGTGTACAAAACAATGTACTAGTTAGAAATTTATCATTTATACCCCTCACAAAGTGATCACCCCTCCTCCAATCTACTACCCCTCTGACTTTGCATACAGCTGTATATTTCCACTGTCCCTATTCCTAATGCTGTACTCCACTTCTTGTGACTATATATGCATATATATATATATATATATATATATATATATATATAAAATTGTAGTTGACATTTATTGCTTTTCAGCTTCTGCTTCAAGTGTACAGCACAGTGAACAGGCATCTACATCATCCCTGAAGTGGTTTCCCTAATAAGACAAGTGTCTATCGGATACCCTACAAAATCTTTACAACGTTATTGATTACATTTCCCAAACTGACTTTCATATCCCCATGGCAATCTTGTGGTTACTGATTGTGCTTTGTAATTCTCTCACCTTTTCCCTCATTTCCACCCCCCTCCATCTAGCAACCCTCAGTTTTTCCTCTATATCTCTGAGACTGTTTCTGATTAGTTCATTCGTTTATTCTTTTCTTTAGATTTCACATATAAGTGAGAGCATATGGTATTTGTCTTTCTCCATCTGACTTATTTCACTTAGCATAATGTTCTCTAGGTCCATATTGTTGCAAATGGTAAGATTTCATTCTTCTTTATGGCTGCATAATACTCCATTGTATAAATGTACCAGTTTCTTAATCCAGTCATCTACCAATGAACATTTCAGTTGTTTCCATGTCTTGGCTGTTGTGTATAGTGCTGCAATAAACATAGGAGTGCATAAAGTTTTTCGAATTAGAGTTTTGGATTTCTCCGGATAGATACCTAGGAGTGGAATTGCTGGATCATAAGATAGTTCCGTTTTCAGATTTTTGAGATACCTCCATACTAATTTCCATAGTGGCTGCACCAATCTGCATTCCCACTAACAGTGCACAAGGGTTCCCTTTTCTCCACATCCTCACCAGCACTTGTTGTTTGTTGATTTATTGATGATAGCCATTTTGACTGGTGTGAGGTGGTATCTCATTGTGGTTTTTATTTTTGCATTTCTCTAATGATTAATGAGGTTTAGCATTTTTTCATGTCTGTTTGCCATCTGTATGTCCTCTTTAGAAAAATGTCTCTTCATGTCCTCTGCCCATTTTTCAATTGGGTTGTTTGTTTTTTTGGAGTTGAGTTGAGTGAGTTTTCTATAAATTTTGGATATTCACCCCTAATCAGATATTATCATTGCCAAATATCTTCTCCCATTCAGTAGCATCCCTTTTTGTTTTATTGATGGTTTTCTTTGCTGTGAAAAAACTTTTTAGTTTGACGTAATCCCATTTGTTTATAAATTTTTTACTACTATAAATTCTTACTTCCCTTACCCAAGGGGATATATAAATAAAAATGTTACTCTGGGTAATGTCTGTAAACTTTCTTCCTATCTTTTCTTCTAGGAGTTTTATGGTTTCAGATCTTACATTTAAGTCTTTAATCCATTTTGAATTTATTCTTGTATGTCGTGTAAAATACCAGCTTCATTTTATTGCATATGTCTGTCCAGGTTTCCCAGCACCATTTATCGCATAGACTGTCTTTACCCCACCATAAATTCTTGCTTCCATTGTTGTAGATTAAATGACCGTAGGGGCATGGATCTATTTCTGGGCTCTCTATTCTGTTCCATCGTTCTATGTGTCTGTTTTTATTCAAGTACCATGGTATTTTGATTACTGTAGCCATGTAGTACAATTTGATGTCAGGTATCATGATACTTCCCACTTTGTTCTTATTTCTCAAGATTGCCGAGGCTATCTGGGGTCTTTTATGGTTCCATATAAATTTTAGGATTATATGTTCTATTACTGTGAAAAATGTCCTCAGTAGTTCAGTAGGAATTGCGCTGAATCTGTATATTGCCTTAGGCAGTATGGACATTTTAAAGATATTAGTTCTTCCTATCCATGAGCATGGTATATGTTTCCATCTATTTGTATCTTCTTTAATTTCTCTCTTCAGTGTCTTATTATTTTCTGAGTACAAGTCTTTTACTTCTTTGATTAAAATTATTCCTAGGTATTTTATAGTCTTTGAATCAATTGTAAATGGGATTGTTTTCTTAATTTCTCCTTCTGATGTTTTATTATTGGTATATACAAATGCAACTGAATTCTGAATATTAATTTTGTTTTCTGCTACTTTACTAAATTCTTTTATCAGTTCTAGTAGTTTTTTGATGGAGTCTTTAGGGTTCTCTCTATATGGTATCATGTCATCTGTATATAATGACAATTTTACTTCTTCCTTACCAATTTGGATGCCTTTTATTTCTTTTTCTTGTCTAATTGCTGTGGCTAGAACTTCTAGAACTATGTTTAATAAAAGTGGAGAAAGTCAGCAACATTGCCTTGTTCCTGATCTTAAGGGAAATGGTTTTAGCTTTTCCCCATGAGTATGATGTTAGCTGTGGATTTATCATATATGACCTTGATTGTTTTGAGATATAATCCCTCTTTTCCCACTTTCTTAAGAGTTTTTATCATAAATGACTGCAGGATTTTGTCTAATGCTTTTTCTGCATCTATTGATATGATCATATGATTTTATTTTTCATGTTATTAATATGGTGTATCACATTGATTGACTTGCGGATGTTGAACAAACCTTACATACCCCAGGAATGAATTCTGCCTGATCATGGTGTATGATCTTTTTAATGTATTGCTGAATTCTGTTTATTTTGCTGAGGATTTTTGCATCTATGTTCATTAGGGATATTGGCCTGTGGGTTTCTTTTTTTGTAATGTCTTTGTCTTAATTTGGGATCAGGGTGATAATGGCTTCTTAAAAAGTGTTTGGGAGACTTCCCTCCTTCTGGATTTTTTGTAATAGTTTGAGGAGAATAGGTGATAATTCTTTTTTGAACGTTTTGTAAAATTCCGCCATAAAGCCATCTGGTCCAGGGCTTTGTTTGTTGAGAGCTTGTTGATTACTAATTCAATTTCCCTGGTAGTAATCAGTCTGTTCCAGTTTTCCGTTTCTTCTTGAGTTAGCCTTGGAAGGTTGTATGCTTCTAGAAAATATGTGTGTGTGTGTGTAACTATATATATATGTATATCTATCTATATGTATATCATCTATATCTATATCCGTATCTATAGATGTAAAATTAACTAAATGGATGAGTGCCTGAGAGAGTTTGATTATTGACACATGAAAGATCATGCTAGGTGTGTTCTACATTTAGTCTGGATAAAGAGGCTAGAATTGAGAATACTGACTTTAAAATTTCAATAGAATGCATTAAGTTAGTAGCATTTAATCAACATGAGATCCAAATATTCTTTTTTTATATATAAAAGCTGTATGGACATATAACTCACCTACCATACAATTCACCCATTTAAAGTATATAGTTCAGTTTTTAGTGTATTCACAGTGTTGTGTAACCATTATCACAATCAGTTAAATATTTCCATCATCCCTCCCCCCCAAATCCCCATTATCCCATTTTTCTCCTACTTTCCCACAGCCAAAGGCAACCACTAATCTACTTTCTGTGTCTATATAGTTACCTTTCTGAACATTTAATATAAATGGCATCATGCAATATGTGATCATTTATGATCAGATTCTTTTATTTAGCATGTTTTCAAAGTTCTTCAGTGTTGTAGCATATATCAATGTTTCTTTCTTTTTTATTGCTGAATAATATTTCATTGTATGGGTATACCACATTTTGCGTATTTATTTATCAGTTTATTGTCACTTGGATTATTTCCACATTCGTGTACTAGTTTTTGTGTGGACATGTTTTCATGTCTTTAGGGTATATAATTAGGAAAAGAATTGCTGGGTCATATGATAACTCTTGTTTTAGCCTTTTGAGAAACTCAAAACATTTTTAACTTTTGAACATTTGAAATGGAATATTTAGATGAGCAATTAAAGTACAGTTTTGTAGTTCCAATAGGTGTATATGGTTTTATTACTAGACTACATGTATTATTTTAGTAATCAGTAAGATACTTATAAAAGGTACTTAAACATTTTTATCATCTCAGTGTTCATTTTTAGAATGATTTTATTACTGAGTTGGTACTTTGTTTTACTTTGCTGAAATATTAAAAGAATGGCTCCTAGTTATATTCATTATATTACTGTATTTAACTGTTAATTGTTTTCATGTATTTAGTGCAAGTCATGTAAAGACACATAGGCTATATACTTAGAGCCTTGTATTATGAAGGTAGGCCGTTAAATTCTCTCTGAAAAGCGTTATGGAGGGTCTTGAATCCTTCAAATAAAAACTAGCAATATTAATATTAATGTTGGTACAGTAAGACATGGACAAATTATATGCAACTCAGAAGATAGTAAGAAAATAAGAGCATACTTAAAAGGACAGTTTAGTACATAATTTGACTGAATTTTATAGTTAATAGAATGTTAAAGTGAATTGTCATAATTATTTGTGAATTTTTGGAGATACTCAATGTTATACAGGAGAAAACTTGGTCTCTAGATTACTGAAAAAAGGAGCTGGAGTCTGAACAAAATTAATTTTTTGAACATTGGAAGTTATAAAATTATGTACTATCTTCTCAGGAAAAGCAGTTTTACTATTTTCGTTTTCTAAAAAGTAAAATGAAAATTTCACTGTTATCTAAAACAAAACTTTAAATTATACTATTATCTACAGCTAAGCTAATGATAACACTTTTTGAGAGGCAGGTGAATAGGGGATAGCCCAATATACTTCTTGAACATCCACTCAGGTTTACCTTGAAAGAAATCTGCTTGAAAGTGAAATGCTCTTTATATTTTTTACTAGTTTTTGTTTAAACTTACAAAAGAAATAATACTGACTTTTAATGAGCTGTTTTCCCACTCTTGGATATTTAGTTTGAAGAAATTAAGATATTTTCTTCTGAATTCAGGCCTTTGAAGTAGGTGTAATTAATCCCATTTTACTGATTTCAGAAACGAAGACACAACAAACATGTTGGCTATGTGTTGAATAATACAATGAATTCATAAAAGAAATACAGAGCAGTAAAAGGTCAATGTAATTGGCAGCTTCCTAGGTAGAAGCCAAAGTGCTTTATAGTTCAAAGATGGGAAATTGTGGCCTAGGATTGGTCAGATACAGCTTTAGGATATTTGTTAGGAAGTTTCCTGTCAGTCTCTTGCAGTTGCAGGTACCAATAACCCACTGAAACTCAAATTAAAGGATAGATATTGGAAAGGATAGGGAGGTCTCAGGGAATATAAGAAAATCAAAAGTCACGTTTAAGGGAAATAACCTGAGATTGACCGTACTCTCATCTCTCTCTCAGGTCCACTCAGCTTCTCTGTATATCTGCCCTCCGACACTTTTTCCAACACACTTTTTTTCCCCAGCTTGTATATTCTTAGGACCACAGCCTTTATGATCTCCGTCTCAGCAATAAGTCGCCCTGTTTCCATTAGTTAAAGCGTCCGGTCAGAGAGAATCTGATTAGATCATAGCATCTTTTAGAGGCGGCCAATACCCATCATAGATTTCTGGCTAGCCGTTGTCTCCTTGGGTCTGGTTTGCATAGCTATGACCACAGGAGTGGGGTCACGTGACCCACTATTGAGGGTCAAGGATTACCTCAATAACAAAACGTCCTATCTGGAGAGTTAGATGATATGGTCTATATAGAGAAAGCTTGAGTGAAGCATATGGAAAACACAGTGGGGTGTGGACCTTCGTGCCTCCTGGATGAGAATGAAGGGTGGCATTGTACTTTTATGAAAACTCATCAGTTAAAAATTACTTCAAGGAAAATGTATTTTTTTTTCTTTCTGGTAGTGTAGACTATCAGTGATGCGGTGTTGCTCTGAAATCGTAGTCTTCCTTCCTCCTTATGCCCCTCCATACCTCACTCCCTCCCCACTCCTCTCATCTCCCTAGGTCTTCTTTCCCACTACTTCTTCTCTCATCTGGTCATAAAGATGAGGAGAGATTGGAAAAAGTCTTCAGTTATCTCAGGGTTAAGAGACGCTGGAGCACAGCAAAGGATAAGGACGATGGACCCACCCAGTCTCCATTCCAGTGAGTGTTCCAGCAGGATCCTAGATGTGTGTGTTAGATTAGATGCCTGCCCCTCAGGTCAACGCTTTAATATAAACGTGAGCCTCCGTCACTTTAAGTCTGGGCTTGATCACCTGCCTCTGAGCTGGGCCCTTGGTCGTTGGGTCCCAGAGTGAGCCCATTAAGAGCAGTTTCCCAGCTCACTACAATCCTGTGCGTCTCCACATGTGAGCCCTGTTGGTTTTCAACACTAGATGTTTGGGGGGCTCGTCTCTCAAGTTTATGCCTTAAACGTTGGAAGGCCCAATGTGGGATTCAGCCCCTTCACCCCTCAGGGAGAAGCTCTGTGTTTGAGTTCCCTCCTGGTTGTAGGTCCTCACACCAGGGTGAGGTTTATGGCACGATTGTGTCCCCGCGTCTCCTATTGTTTCAATGTGGTTTTGTCTTTGTTGCCTGATGTGTAGTTGTCACTCAGCCAGCCTTTAGGTTTTATTGAGAGGAAGTTGTCCCATAAGTAGCCGTAGACTCAGTGTGTAATGGGAGGTTCAGGATCTTCCTACCTCATCACCTTGAACCAGAACTCCCTGCAGAACATTTTGAAGGGTAATTTCTAGCAATAACAAACCTTTAGAAATCTTTCTCTTATTAAAAATTTATTTAATTGTCATTAATACTAGCACATGGTAAATCACTCAAGTGGTGGAAGATATGCAGTGAAAAATAGTTGACCCATCTTAGATTCCAATTCCCCAGTCACTTTACCAAAAGTAAACAAAGTTACCAGTTTTTTATATAGTTTTCCAGAAATATTGTGATCATAGAGTCATAAGAATATATTCCCATTTTTATCACACATAAGGTCTTGACATTTTTATTCCTCCTCACTTTACTTTTTTCATTTACCAATTAGCTAGTATAAATCTGCCTCATTCTTTTATAACAGCTGTATAGTATTCTATTAAAGAAATGTACCATAATTTAACGATTCCTTACTGATGGAATTTTTTGTTTTTAAGTCTTTTGCAATTGCTATGTTATAACAAACATCCTTCACATATATTTTTACCCAAATGTGGGAATATATTTCTTGGATAAATTGAAGACTTTTGAAACAACAGAGTGATAATATTAGAAAGACAAACCTAATGTTAGGGTGACTAGGAAAAAAATATTTTTGCACAATATTCACTCTTACCCTCATTTTTTTTCTTTAAGAAGTGTGTTGTTTTCCCTGTTAGGGAAGCTCTGCTTCTGCCCTATTGAAAGGGAGTTTTTATTCTATTGCATCAGATATGTATAATATGTTTTGACATCTTTCTTTGGCTTCTGAGTGTATGTGGAAATCTTATATAGAGTAATGTGATTTCTCTTTGCTATCCTACTTTATTTTCTCAATCTGTTGTGCATCGGCCTCGGTTACTATCCAGAAATGTGTCTTAGAAATCTCAGTTAATTTTAATTGTGCTTCTTAGTTTAAGCAAAACTTTTGGTCTTTTTGCTTGCTTTTTTGGGGGGGGACCTGTTGTATTTGTAGATGAAAGGATCAATTAACCAGACATTGTCTTTTTTTTAAATATATACTTCTAACCTTTGTACCCTTGTTAGAAATTTCTAATTCTTGTTAATATTTAAATAGATCTACGTATGGTTTAGTTGATTCATACATGATAAATCTTGCTCAGATCATCCTTTAATTTTCTTTTATATCTTTCCTTATATCTTAAGATAACCTCTTGCTCACAAGTCCCTCATTGATGCAAGAGCACACTTAATCCTTTGGATGGAAAAGAATTCTCCCTGAATAGATATTTACTGAGCAGTATAAAAATCAGTGCTTTACTCTTGGATGATTTTCTCATCCTAATGTCTCTTGAGGTACAAAGAAGACAAGAGTAAATCTTTAAAAGATTGAATAGAAATCTATAATTTAGCATGATACACATTTGTAGCTAGAACTAAGGGCAATGGAAGGAGGATTGAAAAAAATAGAATTAAATTGTTAAATATTTTAATGCAATGTGAAGGGTGTGTGTGTGTGTGTGTGTGTGTGTGTGTGTGTGTGTTAACACCATCAACCTGATAAAGCTCAGATTGGAACTTGAAGTCTAGTTTAATTTAATCCTTTCATTTTTCAGATAGGGAAACTATTATTTAGGGGTGTCTGAGACTTGCTCCCGATCATAGGCTGCAACACACAGTACCCGATTGTCAGCCCACTTTCGTTTGGGTTTTAATTGTTCGATTGCTTACAAAGGTAGTTAAAATGTGTCAAGCAGCAAAGGAAATTGATCCACTTTATATATTCATATTTTAAACCAAAATATACTTAATGCTTTCAAATAACTATTTCTGAATGTAGGTAAATAAAAAAAAATATATAGAATCATTTCCCTTCAAACATGTTATATTCTAAGAATAATTTTGTCTGCTGTATAAGTTCTTTCTGCCTCATTGCCTATTTCTCAAAATCCCTTAACAAAATTATTTTTTATGTGTTGCTTGGTTTTTGTTTTGCTACTTAATATCTTGCAACATTATTTGTTCAAATGTTCAGTTACCTGAAAATTATCTAAAGGAATAGTTTATAACAGTCGTTATCAGAACTTTTAAAAAACAATGGGACTTGCAAATCTCTATTGTTAGTGGTCCTACTAAACCAAAGAAGCAGCATAGTGACTATTTCATGATATTCTTTCTAATTATTATTTTCACTTGAGGTTACATTGTAAGAAGAAGTTGTGATTCAGCAAATCTACTTGTGTGCTTTGAATTCCCGCAGAGAACATTTGGTATTGTTAGCCAAGATAAAGACATTCTTTAAAAAACTCCTTCCAGGAGAAATATCTAAGTCTATTTTTATGTTTACTTTCTGAATCTTCAGTCTATTCTATAGCTGTACTTTCAATAATAAAGGAATTATAATTGAAACACAGGGCAGCTGATCATATTTATATTTTTTAGCAAACATGCCTTGCCTTTGCCTATTTGTACTTGTTCAGGCTTACACCTAGCATTTGTCAGTGTCCAAAAACTTTTATGATTCCACAAAAAAATAACATTGTATATGCATGAATTTGAACAGTGTTATCATTAACAACTGATCATTGAATCATTTTACAGTATAGAGGAAGCATCCTTCAGGGAAGAAGTTGTGATAATTCTGATTTTTGTCTGTTCTCAGGATTGGTGTAAATATCATCTTAGTAAAATACAGTAAATTCATGAATGAGCATTATGATATGTGCTCATTCCTTGTCAAGTTTAAACAATTAGGGCAAAATGTAAAATAATAGACTCTAGAGGTGTGCTGACCCAAAATATAGGTTGAATGTAATTTTCTCATTTATTGCAATGGTACTAAGCCAACTTGAATCATTTTATTATAATAAATATCTAGAATTACTAATTAACAGACAGTTTTGGTTAATTGAATTCCCAGTAATGCAGTTTTTGATACTTGAGATCAGGCTTTCTCAGCCTCAGCATTACTACTAACATTTTGGTTCAGGTAATTCTCCATGTGGGAGATGCCCTTGCATGGTATGCCTTAGCAGCATCCCTGGCCTGTTATCTGTGCAACTCCAAAAGCACCCTTTCAGTTGTGACAATCAAAAATGTCTCCAGATAGGGCCAAATGTTTCCGAGTGGATGAAGCAAGTGTGACAAAGGCACTCCTGGTTGAGAACTACTTTAGAACACGGGGAAGATCTATGAGTATAATGCATCAAATCATTTATGATCACTTCGTCATCTTTCACACATTTCCTCCTGTTGTTCATATAAACAAATTTATTTTTTACTGCTGTGTAATATGTTAATTTACAGCCTTAGTCATCTTTATCCTACCTGGTTAGCTGATAAATAATTATGAAGTTATACATTAGAAAGTATACTCTCATAAATGGCCAAATGTTAAAATGCATACCTAGTGATTGATAGTCTTCCATAGGTGAGTGTGTTGTGGGTGGGGGAGTTATGTTATTATATTTTGTTCATCTTGATCATGTGGGATCTGGGCTCTTTTGGGCCAAAAAGAGTCGGTTGGTTGTTGGTGGTTTGGAACCTAAGATGAAAGTGGGATTCCTGTTTTTTTGTTTTTTGTTTTAATATTTTTATTTTTTATTTTTGGGGAATATTGGAGAACAGTGTCTTTCTCCAGGGCCCATCAGCTCCAAGTCGTTGTCCTTCAATCTAATTGTGGAGGGCACAGCTCAGCCCCAAGTCCAGTCGCTGTTTTCTGTCTTTAGTTGCAGGGGGTGCAGCCTACCATCCCATGTGGGAATTGAACCGGCAACCTTGTTGTTGAGAGCTCGTGCTCTAACCAACTGAGCCATCTGGCCACCTCTCCAGCAACTCAGTGGCAGCTTGTTGCCTTCAATCTATTTGTGGAGGGCACAGCTCACTGGCCCATGTGGGAATCGAACCGGCAACTCTGTTGTTCAGAGCTTGTGCTGTAACCAACTGAAACATCCGGCTGCCTGAAAGTGGGATTCTTAACACATAGCATCAGAATGAAAGGGTATTATAGATGTGCAAATATCAGATCTGAATACTTGGTCATAACAGAAATCTGGAAAGAAATGTTTCTTGAATACCTGAACTGTTTTTATTTTAATGAACATGTTTTTCTTAAATAATCTGAATAAATGGGTTTCTTCCAATTTTTATACAGTATGCTGCAATAATGAATAACTCTTGTGGTCATAGAGTAATTATATATTTTCAACTGAAAATTAATGTATTAATTTTCATCGATATTTTTTTCCACCTAATTTTGAAAATTCCCTGGTAAAGCACCCTTATTTTGAAAGTTTCATTGTTACTTATACAGTTGTGAAGTGTTCATTTTTAATTCTTAACAGAAAATTTATCTGGCTAAAAATATAGCATGCGAAACATACATATAACCTTTAAACAGACATGACTCTGAAATAGTACTTGAAATGAATAATCTAAAAATATCTTTAAGTTTCTTTTACTGCCACATGTACACATGGCTAATTATACACACAGACAATTCACTTATTAAAAACAATAGCTGACAATTATTGAATGCTAGGTACTTAGCACGTTACATGATTATCTCATTTAATCCTCCCAACTACACCTTCGTTTTACTCATGAAGAACTGGAAATTCACTGAAGTTACATAATTTATACAAAGTCATAGCTAATGAGCTTGACACAGTTTTTGAACCCAGATAACATCTATTACCAAATGTCTTACTGACACAATGTAATCTGTATCTTCATTTCTTCTAGGTTTAGGTTTACATTCTTCAACCCCAATGCATATGTATTTTTTGACTGTTTACTGTGTGCCAGACTTTGTGTTTTTTTGTTTTTCTTGTTATTTTGAAATAATTTTAGACTTAAAAAGTTGCAAAACAAATACAGAGTGTACACATGTATTTTTACACAGCTTCCCCTAATTTTAATAATTTATGTAGCCATGGTACAATTATCAAGATTATAAAAATGAGAAAATTAACATTGGTATAGTACTATTAACTAAACTATAGACCTTATATGAATCCCACCAGTTCTTCCACTAGTATCTTTTTTCTGTTCCAAAATCCACCTAGGATCCCACATTTAGTTGTCTCTCTTTAATCCTTCAACCTATGGAAGTTTCTCAGTCTTTCGTTTTCTTTCATGACCTTGACTCGATGAATAATAGTCAGTTGTTTTGTAATTGGTCTCGCAGTGTTGGTTTGTTTGATGTTTTTTCATGATTTGACTGAGGTTGTGTATTATTGGGAAGACTACCACAGAGGTGATATGGCCTTCTAGGAGGAGCAGAAGATAAATGATGTCGGTATGTTTTGTTGCAGGTTTTATAGTTTCTCCACTGTGAAGTTACTCTTGCCCTTTTTAATTAGTAAATCTTCTGGAGGAGATGCTTTGCATCTATGCAGATATCTTGTGTTTCTTCATAGTTTCAACTACTGCATTTAGCATCCCTTGGCACACATGTATTTTAAACCTTCTTTGAATAGTTCTTATAGTATGCTAAGCCAGTGATTGTTTTGTGGCTTATTCACTATTACAAAGGCATCACCTTCTTACTTTTTAAATTTCAGGTTGATGACTATGATTCTGGTGCTATGCTTGTGCTTTAGTCGGGGACAATAGTTAATAAAATGTGAATTCAATAATATTTAGCTTAAAAAGAAAAATTTGAAAAGCGAATCCTTGTTAATTCAAACATATTAATCTTTATTCTAGAGTAACAAAGGTTAGAGTAGATTTGTTAAATTTCTTTAACATGAAAAGGAGGATATGTGTAAGATGAACATGGAGTAATTGACCAAATTTTGGGTTACTAGAACTAAGAAATACCTATTAAAACATGAAGAAAAATACTTAAAACTTACAACCAGTGTAAAAGAAGAGTATTTTACATACAAGGAGAATACCCAGCCACCTGAGAGATCATACTGACTAACAATATATATCTCAGAACAAAATAGTTGAAATAAAATAATACATATATATAATTTGTATAATAAAACTTCTAAGGAAAATGTCTGCATAAGCATATTTTTAAAAAAGAGTTAAGCCCCTTCCCACTTAAATTAACAAAAAGAACCAAGATAAAAGAGAAAATTGCACTTTTGCTAAAACTAAAAAGGGCCCCCATACCTCATACTACTACTAGCTCTAGTACCACTCTTTCTTATTGCCAGGTTTAAATTTTATTTTTAAACAATGCTATAATAAAGAACCTACAAGTTCTTCATTATTATGGAATAGATTCTCAAAAGTAGATTGCAAGATCCAATATCTGTATATTTTCAATTTTAGTAAATGTCCAGAAAAAGTAATCCTCAATGAGCAGTCTGTAGAGGCTGCCATTTTGCCTTCTGGGTTTTCCTTACTTTGGTCCTGAATCAAGTTATATCAACAGAAGGAAATATACCTAGAGTTTATAATTTACTATACTATAAAAAAATAATAACTATTATTTATTGAGCTCTTATATGCCAAGAAATCAGCTAAAGTGCTTATCTATATTATATCACCAAATTATTTTTGCTGTGCAGTATAATGGCACATTTGAAAAAAACACCTTTTATTATTTTTACATTATAATAAATTTAAATAGCACATTTTAGAATTTTTTTGAGACAGTGGGGTTGCCAGCTATAAGAGTTGAAAACTGTCTTTTTCTGTAAACTCCATCTAGGTAAAAAAAATCCACATTTTTTGTATTTAGTGAAATGAGATGGTGAAAATAGTTTGTAGAGAAAGGTGTCAGCTATAGATAGGCCTTGCCGTCAGACAGTCTCATGTCTCAAAGCTTATTAGTTACTCTTTGATGACCCAAAACTTGCCCTTTAAGCATTAGTTTCATGTAGTCATCAGTACTAAGTATGCCTTTCCATGATGAATGCTGATAAAGGGTAAAAAAAGTTCTGTGTATATGGCCACATTCATTATAGCTGTACCATTACTGTGTTTCCCCGAAAGTAAGACCTAGCCAGACCATCAGCTCTAAAGCGTCTTTTGGAGCAAAAATTAGTATAAGACCTGGTCTTATTTTAGTAAAAGACCGGGTATGATATGATATGATATAATATAATATAAAATAATACTGGGTCTTATATTAATTTTTGCTCTAAAAGATAGGTCTTATTTTTGGGGAAACATGGTACCCTTGGAGGTGATTGGCAGCCATTCCAGAATATGAAGTTTTTAAATTGTATATGATTGGAAAACTCATTCAAATGGTCTTAGTAATGATGCTATGTGCAACCTGAGATTACCTTTACCATATGTATTCATCTTATGAGAAAAACCATCTATGTACCATATGGATTCAATCAACATTTAAATATTAACCTTGTATTATTTTAGTTGGTCAGCATTTTTAAATGAAATCAAACTATTTTCTTAGAAAACATATAGTAATTATATGAATTGGGATGGAATCCCTACAGAAATCTTGATTGTTAGATTATTTAAATGATGAAAGTTTACTTGTGGTTGACCATAAATTTATAGGTAAGCAGAATCTTTTTTTGTTTCTTCCTATAAGTTGTGTATTCCTCAAAACAACTATGAACTCCATGAGTGACTTGCTTAATTGTGGGATCAGTGTATGCAGAAAGTATTAAAATGTCCATAACCTATTCTAGGTTAAAAAAAATTATTGCGGTATCATTTACATGTAACACTATATTAGTTTCAGGTGTACAACATAATGATTAGATATTTTATAGATTGCAGAATGGTCACCACAATAAGCCTAGTTAACATCCGTCATCACACAGTTAAAATTTTTTTCTTGTCATGACAACTTTTAAGATTATTCTCTTAGCAACTTTCAAATATACAATACAGTATTGTTAACACTAGTCATCATGCGGTACATTACATCCCATCACTTATTTTGTTTTATAACTGGAAATTTATGTCTTTTGACCCTCTTCACCTATTTCTATTCTAGGTTTTTAATATCAACTTAAATTATTACAATAAGACCAATGTAAAATTGTACCCAAAAGAGCTAAGCAAATTAATAAAGATGCTTAGAAGTGGTTCAGTCATTATAAATCAGTCATGCAAAGGCCATTTTGAGACTATAGTTCAAACTTGACTCTAGTAAAACCTCTAAAATGTATTTATCTTTTTGGGGGGACTCACTGTAGTGGGGATTACCCAGTCAGATTCTTGGATGCTTAAGACCTACAAGTATATTTCTATCTGGATTTAAAGGACAGGGAGGGTTACAGTCCATTTAAATGTGGTGGTATTTTCTTGATTTATTAAGACAGTATAGGTATTGTAAGTGAATAGGTGATGAGGTGATTTAGGAAGAATAAGAAGTTGATATGTTAATTTTCCTAAGGTTGTGGCAACACACATGTTTGTGAAATTACTTTATTCAAACCACTATTAATGCACTTTTTGATATAAGGAAACTCTGTAGGTCTATTAAAAGAGGATTTGGAATGTATACTTAACATTAAAATTATTTCATAAATTGACATTTTTAATTATAATGTTTTTGTTTATTCCATATTTTATCTTTCTGAAGAAGATGTATTCCAACTTATTTCATATTTTTAGAAAGTATGCCTAAAAGTTTGACTTATTTTAAGTATGTGTAATTCTTTTAAATAATCCCATTATCTAATACTACCAACATTTTTCTCCCTCTCATAGATAATGGAGTCTGGAGAACGGTTACCATCTTCAACAGCCTCCTCTACTATCCCAACTTCATCTTCTATACCTTCCGTGGCTTCATCGGTTTCAAAAGGCGGCCTTTCCACTGGAGCTGCTTCACTTAGCTCTACAATCAACCCATGTGGTAAATACCCTTTACTAACTCAATTTTAGAATGCCATCTCTTTACTAATTTGTGTTCATAGTGTTTTATTGAATTCTGAATAAATTGTTCTCATTACCTCATTGACCTGTTGAACAATGGCTAGGTCTCTACTGAATATCTGATCTCTACTTTTTCTGGATTTTTTTAGCACACTGGGGTAGCACTGGTTATTCCAAGCTTTTCTTGCTTATTGGAAGTCCTCTGTCTGAGTTTAATATTAATGTCACCATTTCAATTATAAATTAATACATGCAAAGTCTTTTTAAAACAATAGTCCCATGAAAGTGTGAAGAAATACAAAGGAATCCTTGGTGGGAAGAGTAAATCCTTACGTAAACCCTTTGCCCTAAATTTGCTTTCAGTGTTTGAAATGACCTTCAACAAACTCTAAATACCTCAGTTCACAGATGTATTGTATACTAAGGTAGATCATTTACTTGATGGAAAATATTTTAAGAGTTTAGAACATGACAAGTTTCTCTTAAACATGAACAAAGTTTGTGTTGCTGAAAAAGAGAGCTTATTTCAGAAATGAAAATAGCCTCAATTTGATTAATAATGTAGAAAGTATTTTAAATTACCCCCTCCCCCAAAAAATCACCCTTTGCCCCAACACAGGTTTGGTAGAAAACATCCTTTTTTTTAAAACAACTAAACTTAACTAACTCATTCCTTTATCACTAGGAAGAGTTTTAGTTGTGTAGATAATTTTATATGTTTGTAAGCAGTAGAACTAAATTATATTTCACTTTTTCTAAACTAGATTTGTAATTTGGGGTAAGCGAAATCCATAAATATGGAATGTTTGCTAACAAAATACCCTAGCAAATTTTCAAATATGTATTTGTTTAATTTTGATTTTTTTAATCAGTGGAATAATAACAAGAAGGATGTCATTTTGTCATTGTTTTATCAGAATACTTTTCTAAAATTTTCTTAGGGATTACAAAATAACTAAAATAAAATAGAATTACATTGACAAATAAATAAAATCCCTGTTCTCCTGCATAATCTTGGTTGAGTCATTTAACAACTTCCCCTTGTATATAAAATGATGGCTACATATAACTGATAAATGCGTTTGATGATAAGCTCTGTTCAGAAAAGGTAATGCCATTCTTGGCATTTTACCTCATTACTGTGTCCAAGTGATAGCACATAGTTGTTGTTTTTTTTAATTTTTATTTCTTGCTTTTTATAACTTTTTCTGAATGTCTTTAACATATGTAATGTTTCTAGAGAAATGTCCTGTTTTTATGTTGAACTTTTCAGTTATTGAGTATAGAGTCTTGAGTTTTCTGGACACACTGCTATCACGTATTTCTCATTCAGTTTTTGGAATTGGTGACGCTTGACTTACTTACGATTTTGATTAGCCACGTTGGGCACTATTTTCTTTTTTTTAATTAATTTATTTTTAATTAGTTTCAGGTGCACAAGACAAAGATGGGCACTATTTTTTTTATAGTGATTGATGGAAGTTGCAGCGGGGTGGGGTATGCAGAGTTGTTGAATAATATCACAAATTTCCTTGTCTGGAAAGGAATAACTTTTATCATTTATTTGCCAATTAAAAAGGTTGTTGAGTTTTTATGTTGAAATACTTACCGTGAATGAAGGTATAGTTTATTTCTATATTCTGAAATTATATCCTTGTTAATACATTGTGCTTTTAGTACCTACAGCGTGATTTTTTTTACTTTCTAGGAAAATGATGTTAGTTTTTAACTTTCACAGTATTGTGGTTTTTGTCTAAAGTAAAGCCTGTTATTAACTTCCAACACATAGGTTACTTAAGAGAATGCTCGGTTGTCCTGCATAACTCAGTTTATCCTATTTCCCTGTCTTTTGTCTGATTCATTATTTTTGGCCTAGTCATTGTCTGATAATTCTCTCCATTTTAAAATAAAATTATGGAGTGGTAATGGACCTAGCCTCTCTATCTTAAACAATTTGAGTCTCCTCAATTTTTTTGATATATAGAGACAACAAAATAGGATTTTCATCTTTGAAATGTCAAAACTTCAACAATTCTTTAATGGCCCCTTTGAGGACATTCTGTTGTTTTAAACAGTTACTTTAATAATAGTTGACCATCCTCTGTCATCTTCATTAATGGCTTATCTAGGAATTCCTCTGCTTTGCAAAGGATGTAATTCAAACCTGCTTTCAAACTTTGAATGATCAACTGATTTCTTTTGAATCAATACCTGGTCAGGATCTGGGATTATATCTATGTACATGTTAGCCTGTTCCCATTATGGATGCTGGCAGAAGACATGAGACTCCCGGGTCAGAGATTTTATTACTTATGGCACAGCAAATAGCATGAGCGTCATGTTGGCGTTGGCTCCCCATGCCTCCTGCGCCCCCCAGGGGTGACACACAGGAGCCCAGTTGGATCTTATAAGTGAAATGGTTGTATGTCACAGCTAAGGAATACTGAGCTTAGGGAATCCTCTGCTTTTACAGTAAATGATAACAAACCCACTCTTTGTCTGGAAGGAGATGTTGTTTCATCCTTCAGGGCTCACCAGTGCAAATGCAGTCCTGAGAAATGGATTGGCTAAAGAGTGGTCAAGGCCTTGCATTCTTGGCATACCCAGCGATAACATGTAGGAACCTTGGAGGGCTGCCTTTCATAAAGTACCTTTCATTTTATTACAGTAACTTGGATAGAAAATAACACTGCAATAAAGATTGATTAGTCTGAGGCCATCTGCATATATGTGTTTTGTTGGTCTTACCAGAATGTAAGAAATACGGTATCTCTTTTCTCCTTAAGGTATGATTTTAAAAAAATAACTCACCTACTTCTAAAAAATAATTTGGGACAGCTTTTAACAAATGTATTGGCGCAATAAACAAAACAACGAAAATATCAAAAGATACGTTTGAAAAAATAAAAAGGTATTAACTGAAGAAAGCCACCAAAAATGAATAGACATTTAACAAACTAGCTGCTAATAATAAAGGGAAAAAATAATGGGATACATGGCTCACATACTAGTGCTAGTAAGCATTTCAGTTCCTCAGGAAAAAACCAATTTTCTGGCCCTGAGTAGTGTGGGGAATATGCGACCAGAACCTTTGTTTAGAAAGCCAAATGATGCCTAATATCCAACAGGCCAGTTTCACAGATATTCAGACTGTTCCACATATTGGCTCTGAGTGAAAGCTCAGGGAGTAGTATTTAAGCATAGTTGTACAATTAAACTTTACAGAGTGGATTTGTTGGCGATTTGTGGTCATTTGGCCTAATACAAAGATAGAATTTTGAGAAATTTCAATAATAGCTAAACTGTTCGATAGATCACTGGTTTTCAAACCATTTTTAAGATAGAACCCTTCAAATGGAAGCTTATAAAATGCTGAATAAATAAAACAGATACACTTTAAAATTTGTCTAGTTAAAGCTGGAGTATTCCTGCTTTTCTCTTAAATTAAAGAGACTGATGTAAATATGTATCTTAATTGCAAGGCACCTACCTCTGTACAAGCATGTTAAATCGTAGTATATTGAAGAAATTACAAGTTCATCAGTAAGGCCACAACTTAGGCTATGTATCAGTTAAGATAGCAGTTAACTATCAACAGGAAAACATGGCGAATAAACACTCCAACCCAGTCCCCAGATGGGCAGTACTGGGATGGGTAATGCCAACCACAGACCCAGACTCCTTCTAATTTATATTCTGTCTTCTGAAGTAAGGGACTTTGATGCTTGTGTGTGTATCTCATGGCTGTACGAGGGCTGATCCACCTACAGCACTGTTTTCTAGGAAGAAAGAAGTTGGGAGGGGGTGGCGGCACAACAAGTTGCATGCCCTTCCCTTTGACCCCTTTTAAAGAACTTTCCCAGAAACCCCATCTAGAGATTTCCACTTACATCTCTTTCATCAGAACTGTGTGAATGGTAATCTCAGCTTCAAGGGAGGCCAGGAGAAAAAAAGTTTTTAGCTGAACATATTGCCGTCCTGAAGAAAATAGAGGTTATTAGTAAGGAAAAAGGAGAGAATGGGGAGGCAGTATCTGCTATGGCTAAGTGGAGCAGAGGGACAGGTCAAGCTGGGGAGTAGGCTAAGGTCGGATCATTTAGAACATCATGTGCCCTGGTTAGAAGTTTCGGCAGAATAATGGATTGATTAAAAGCAAGGATTTTATAACTGTAAGGCCCTGAAATTGAATCTTGGCTTGTCCACTTATTAGCTATGTGAATTTGGGTAAATTTCTTACCCCTTTTTGAGCTTTGGTTGCCTCATCTATAAAACAGATAAAACAACACCCATTTGGCAGCATTATAAGCATAAATAAGATAATGCCTAGGATGTAGTATGTGTCTACATTGTAACCATTATTTTTATTCATATGTCATCCAAGTGGAAGGGTTTTGTATGATCACACTGCTTTGAAAGTGACAGCTCTAGCGGCAGGTAGAGCACCAATTTGCCATGGGGATGGGACTAGAGGCACAAAAGACATTTAAGGAGGTTTTTATGTTTATCTGAGTGAGAAATGATCAGGGCCCAAATTAAAGACTTGTTGGAGATGGGGAAAGAAACAAGGTTCCAGAGATATTTAGGTAGATTCTTGTGGGGTGTAATGACTGAATTTGGATAAGGCGATGTTGTGAGAGAGAAGCCCTGACATGACCTGGATAACTGGGTGAAGAGTGATGTAATGAGAAGTGTGGAGGGAAATGAGTTTTAAATGGTAAAAGGCACAGTTTGTTTTCTGTAACCTTTTTTTTTTTTTTTAATAAAACACATCTCTATGCTTTTTATTTGCTTTTAAATATAAATCTTGCTATTTAGCCATCAGCTAAAGTGATCTAAATGCAAAACCCCAAATCCCCAATTAAAAGTATAAAATCTGCCTCTACCCACAGCAGTGTACTGCTTCAAATGCTCTTCCCCTATCAGTAAAGTCGAGATAATTTTGTCACATGTGAATTACAAGTATATATCCCATTTCCTGAGGTATTATCAGTCTTCCAGAGCAAAAGCTTTCTTTGTCCCATTTTTCCTGTGTCGTTTTCAATGTTACAAACAGTAGGTATTTGTTAAAACACCACCTTGGCTCTTACATTCTCACAGATGGACAAAGCCTGGCCTGGCTTTGCATTTAAATGGAATATGCATCCATTTTTATATCCACACTACTGTTGGGGGATATTTGCATTGTTTCCAACTTTCGCCAATTAAAATATTGTGACCATTGTTATCCATGGGTCCTAACACATATAAGCATCCTTTTCTGACAATGTCTTCAGCCTTACCAGTAGTACCAATTTATTTTCCCACCAACTGTGTATTAGAATTTTGATACTTATCAGCCATGCTAACACTTGTCATTGTCAGACTTGATGATTTTTTTGTCAGTGATGAATATGAAGTAAGTTTTTAGCCGTTTGGATTTCCTCTTTTTGAAGTGATTGTTTAGGGCTTTGGTACATATTTCTGTTGGGTTATATCTTTTTATTATGGATTTATGACTCTTTTGTATGTTGAACGCTGATCCTTTTTTCAGTTATGTTTTGGGGAGGTGTATTTTCTCAGTCTATGTTGTGTCTTTCTTATGTTATATTGTCTTTTGATGAATGGACCTTCCAATATTAATATAGTAAGAATTATCAATATTTTTTATCTATGGTTATGCTTTTTGTCTTGTTTAAGAATCCCTCCTTTACCTCCAAGGTTATGCATCTATTTTTCAAGATTTCACATACCTCTCATTTAGTATTACTTTGAAAAGTATAAAGTTATACAACATTAGGCCACTTGTGAGAGACTGAATTGGGTTTTGGTTTGGGAACTATCACCACCAGGAGTTGTTGGTTGATATATCAGTCAGTTCCGCTAGAGATAACATAAACTAACTAAATTGTTTTAAGCAAAAAGAGATTTAACCTGGGAATTAGGTATTTATAAAATTATTGAGCAGCTGGCCACTGGCCCCCTTGAAGGAGTTCAGAGCATTGCTGTTTAAGTGGCCTGTGTGAGGAAGCCACCTCTGGTTCAGTCAGGATACCGCTGTTCCAGCTGATGGCTCCATAACCCACAACCTCGTCTGTAATCCAGTGACGGGGACCCACCAACATAACTGACTCAAGGACTGTTTGTGTTGCCTGCTAGATCCACACCAGCAAAAAGGATACCTCACGTGCTGCCAATCTGTCAGCTTAACTCAAGTTTTAATTGATTCCAAATACATCTGATTGGCAGAATTTAAATTACATCCATAAATCTGGCTGCAAGAGACTGGTAAATAAATGTAAATAAAGACTGATAAATAAATGTTTAGCTGCCCAGCTTCTGCGTCACAGGAGGGTACACTAAAGGAGATTGGAACAAATGTTAAATGAACTAATTATCTACCTCTTTGAACTCATCTGGTGATATCTCCCCCCCGCCACACCTTCTCACCTATGTATTATAATAAACTTCTGATATAGATACACATATATGAGCTTTATTCCTATTTTAACAGTTCTTCAGAGTAAAATTGTATTTCATTAGTGCATCTACTAGCTCGTGTATACTTACTGTAAATCTTCAGATATACTGTTCTGTATAACAATATAAATTAAACAAAATAGAATAAATGCTAAACTTAAAATGATATGACTCTTAACTGCCACAGACAACAGGAAATATCTAATGTTTCCTTTCTAAAGATTATAAAAGACTTTTCAAAGACTTCAATCTTTCTATATAGTAACATTAATTTTTCTCTATTTACTGGATTATGTCCATTAGTATAAAAGCATGTTTGTAGTATCTCCCATCCTAAAAAGCAATAGCTACTAAATATCCTTTTTTTCCCCCATTTCAAATGCTCTTCTGGCTATTGTCCTATTTTCTGCCTTGCTTGTAGCCAAACTTCTCAAAAGATAGAGCCGCGTATACTTTCTCCTTTCCTCTTCTTTCATGTATATTTCAATCTACACCAAAGTCACTTTTCTGTCTTCATCTCACTCAGCCTCTCTGCAGAACTAACACAGTTGACCACTCCCTCCTTTTTGAAAACCGTTTTTGAAAGAGTCTGTATTGTATTGGTATCATTTCTTCCCCAAATGTTTGGTAGACTCCACCAGTAAAGTCATTTGGGTCTCGAAGGTTTTTTTTTTGTTTGTTTGTTTGTGGGTTTTTTTAAATTGTTGTTGTTGACAGATATTGAACCATGAGTTCAACTTTTTAAATTTCAGTATAAAACTGTGCAGGTTATCTTTTTCTTCTTAAGTTAGCTTTGGTAGTTGATATCTTTCAAGGAATTTATCCTTTTTTTTCTAAGTCATTGAATTTATAGGCACAAAGTTGTTCCAAGTAGTACTTTATCCTTTGAATGTCTGTACAATTTATAGTGATGTCCTCTCTTTCATTGTTGATATTAATAGTTTATGCCTTTTCTCTTTTTTCTTTGTGACTAGAACTTTATCAATTTATTGATCTTTTTGACAAACTAGCTTTTGGTGTCATTGACTTTTCTTAATTTTCTGTTTCATTGATTTTGGCCCTCATTATTTCCTTTGTTTTTCTGTGAGTGTGAGTTTCTCCCCCCAACCCCCACCCACTTTCCTAAAAGGGAATGCTTAGATCATTTATTTAAGACCTTTCTCCTTTTCTTATATTTATCCATTAACATCATACATTTCCCTTTTAAGGACTGCTCTAGCTGCATCCCACAAATTTTGATAAGTTTTCATTCATTATCATTCTAGTAAAAATATTTTCTATTTTTCTTTGTGAATTGTCTGACTGAAGCATTGTTTACAAATCAGTAATTGAACATTTAGATGTTTTATTGATGTCCATTTTAGTTACATTGTGGTCAGAAACATACTGATGACAATCTGCGCTCTGTGTTTTGGCTTCCCACTGCTGCTTGTCTAGACTGGCCCACTTTGGTTCTGGTCTCCTTTGTGCCAGAGAAGTAAGAACTGTGAGTCAGCCAGAAAATACTAGGCAGAGATGAGTTTTTCTCTCTGTGGTTTCCTTGCTTGTAAGATTTCCCTCTAATTTACAGCTGCTGTGCCAGCTTTGGACTTTGTACTGTGACACTTCAGGCTTTCTGCTGTCTAAGCTAATCATGGTGAAGGAATTCATTAAATTAAGAATTATGTCAAAATAAACAGATCTGCTGTGTGTAGCCTTCTCTTTCTCTCTGTTTTCTGCTTGCTGTTTTGCAGCGTCCCTGGAGTCCTCCACTCACGCACAGTGTTCTTATAGCTGGCTGTTTGGGTAGTTTAAACTCTGAATTTGGGTCTCATTCTTTCTGTGATTTGCTCACTGCCAGGATTTCCCCTTTAAATTTTCTGATATTTTCTCACTCCTGGATTCTGACCTTGGGCACCTTTAGTTGATAAGCCTGTTCTTTTTTTTCTTCCACTGTTTTCTGTAGTTATCGCTGTGAGGTTCAGGCAGCATTATCAGACCAAAACACCACAAAGTCATACTTTTTACCACTTCTTGTTACTGTTTTTCCAGATTAAACTCTCCCCTGGTTTTTCTTTGCTTTTGGTTGCTTTCCAGTATCTTTAGTGTTTTGTTTTATTTTTTAAATCAGTTTTTATAATTACCTTCTGTGGATGAGTTGTGCCACCACTTCACTACTACCCCACCATTACCTGATGTTGTTCCCCCTCCATTTTTAAAAAAAGTAACTTAAAAAAAAAAATTCACCTAAGACTCCAGAGGGTGCCATATGACCCAGTCTGGCCATTCCAAACATCCTATTTCCCAGACAAAAGTGATTGGTTAAGGAATGGGCACATGATGCAAATCAGATTAATCAAAGACAAAGAGATTCCATTCTGGGATTTTTATTGGAACTAGTGAGGAAGGATACCCTTTAGTCCCACAAACCTGGGAGGAAGGAAGGAAGGGCCTATCTGAAAGAGAATTTGTTCCTAGTAAACTTTCAATCAGTCTTCTTTATCTAAAGTGAGCCTTTTCGAAAAGCTTTTGTATTATGTAAGTCAATACATTCACCTTTTCTCTAACTATTTTGAATTGGGTGTTCCGTACTTTTAACCTGATAACACCCTCCATGATCTAATCGCTGCCTACTTCAAATTTATCTGTTACTGTTCACACTGTTTCCCATTATCTTTTAGCCTCCCTGACCTTTCATTTCTAAAGATACAAACATTCTTTCCCAACTCAGTATCTCAAACATGCTGTCCCTCTGCAAGATCTTGCGTGCTTTATCTCGGATTAAATATTTTGAGACATTAATTAGAGAAGTCTTCTTTCTTCATAGTGTCTATGTAATTGTTCCACTATTATCTGTTTTTGCACCTCATATTTTCCTCCATAGTACTCTTCACAATTTGTAATTATACATTTGCTGTTTTGCTCATTTGTCCCTTCTTCTACATTTAAACGATAGAGACCATATAAGTTTTTATTTTATTATTATGTCTCCATTAACTGCCTTGCACAAAAATATATACTCAAGAAACAATTATTGAAGAAAGGAATGGAAGGAGAGATGAACTTTCAAGACTAGGATTTGAAAATTAGATATAAATTAACCCAAATAAGTTTTCTAGGCTGTTATGCTTTGCCCTAGTAATACCAAATGACTTGCAGATTTTAGTTGGGATAGGCTTTATAAGCCACAGAGTAAGGAATTTTAAAAGATCAGTTGACCTTAGTGAAGAGGCAATGAATAAGTAAAACCCTGAAAGTGCAAAGTTATTATTTAATTAGAACTTCTTATTTAAAAGATAACCAGGGCTTAAGTTTAGTTTACAGTCTAGAGAATCAAGAGAATGAAATAGGCCTGTTCTTAAGGGTTTGGAAATAATGCTAAACTTTTATTTCAGTTTCTTTGAGTATTTATGTTATAGTATGAACTATTATTAACATTACTTTTCTTTTTAGTTGAGTTGTCTATATTGTAGATAGCTATAAATTGTAAATAAAGGCCCTCAAATGTTAAACTGTCTAGCTTTTTTCCTCCCTCAGTCGGTTTATTTAATGAGAGGTTTGATCACAAGGCACAACATGTTTTTGAAATATTATTTTTCATAACTTTTATGACTAGAACTTTGTAATATTAATTTGGAATTTTAGCAGTAAACTTCTAAAGGAAAATAATGGCTTCAAATCAATTAAGTACTCTTAAAAAGAAATCCGGTGTTACGGAATAAGTTGTGTCTTCCTCCCAAAAAAGATATGTTGGGGTCCTTAATCCCTGGACCTCAGAACGTGACTTATGTGTAGATATGGTCATTACAGAGGTAATCAAGGTTAAATGAGGCAATCACATTATAACGAGGTTGTTAGGGTGGGCTTTAAACCAACAGGACTAATATCCTTATAAAAGGAGGACATTTGGACACAGAGACATACACAAGAGAGAAGCCTGTGTGAAGACATAGGAAGAATGCCTATGTTTACCAAAAGCTAGGAGAGAAGTGTGGAACAGATACAACCTTCCTTACCACCTTCACAGGGAGCGCTGCCCTGCCAACCCCTTCATTTTAGACTTCCAGCCTCTGGAAATAGGAGACAATAAATTCCTGTCATCCTAAGCCACCTAGTTTGTAGTACTTTGTTATGGCAGTCCCAACAAGTTAATATACCCAGTATGTTTTTCAAAGCTGATTTTAATAATTTTTGTTCATTATGGGTAAACTAAGACTTTTTAATATACTGAAACATAAGCAAAACAAGATCTTAGAATTAGATTGTTTTCAGTTACATTTTTCTATTCCATGATTAAAATTGAAGTACATTTATATTGAATATAGAAGTACATACAAATATTATGTTTTTTTAGCATTTTAATATATGAATTCTGAATCCTTTCATTTGATCTAACAGAAATACTTACTGCAAATGAGGAACTGCTCCTATCTTTTAAGAACAGTTATTTGCCTGAAGATTGATACATCATTTGCTGAACTGAATCAAAAGCTTGTTCACCATATTCAATCTTATAGGGTGACAGCTTTTGTTCCCAAGGTTACCTAGGCCTTTAGTGACTTTTTTCCCCCCGGTAAAAAGAGTGTCTGAAAGTAGTAACTTTACATAGAATCCTGGCACATAACAACTTAGACAAGAGATGAAAATTCATGTCATCAGTACTACATAGCACCATCATAGACCCCAGATACCGCACCGAGAGGGGCGCATTCGGTACTTTTTCCTAGTAATGCATTACCTCTTCTAATCATGAGAAAGCATTAGTTGAACACACATGGAGAGACGGTCTATAAAATACCTGACCAGTACTCTTCAGTGTACCAAGGTCATCAAAGAAGATTGAGAAACTGTCAAAAGTTGGAGAAAATTAAAGAGACACAGCAACCAAATGTAATGTGAGATCCTGGATTTGATTTGGGGACAGAAACATGACATTAGTAGAAAAACTAAAGAGATCTGAATAAATTCTTTATTTTAATTAATTAATCAAGGCTTATTTCTTCGTTTTGAAAATTATTTTTTTCTGTTTTATCATGTAAGTTAATAAGATGAGGTAAGCTAAGAGGAGGTGTTAGTATGCTGTACTATTTTTGCAACTCTTTTGAGTCTAAAATTATCTCAAAATACATACTTATAAATAAAAATATTTCAATGTCATGAATATTTTTAAATGTTAAAATATAAAGGTTAACTGGCTGAAAAAGTTATGAAAATACAGGAATGAAATGATTATATGGGAAGAAATGTTTTGTCCCCATTAACTATAGAATTCTTTCTGTTTGTCCTTTAATCAAAGTTCAAGTTTATAGAATTTGTACATTTTGAGTTTCTAAATATGTAAACATTAATATATTTAAGAATTTTAACATGTGAGCCAGTCATTTGAGCATTTCTTTAATAGTAATTTTGATAATGATCACTTTGGTTATTACATTTACTTATTACTAGTGCTCATATGACCTCTATTTGAATGCGCTACCATTTTTGAGGATTTACAGGTTGTATACTAGAGGCTGACTTTGCAGTGCTATAAAATTCTGCTTACAATTTTAAAGAGCTAGAGACAAGAGTTTGAAGACGTGTTGCAACAAGTTTGTGTAGCAATGAAAGAACAAAGATATTTTAAGCACACAAAAAACAATATGTAGGGTGCTATCATAGTGAGCAGTCTCCTTGATTTTTTTAAAAGATTCGATGCTTTAACATACTTACTCCTCAGAATTATTTTGTTTTAGTTTGCTATCTGGACTTTCCCTGAGTGGTAGGAGCTCTTGTTCACTGGTAGTTTACGTTCAAGGCCTTAGTACAGTGTTTGTCCTGTTTCATTCTTGTGGGAGGAAAAAACCCTTCTTGTGTTGTGTCATGAAGTTCATTAATATTTAATAAAGACACTTGCAGTTACCAGGCTTTGTTGCTGAGACGCTGGCATTATGTGTAACCGCCGTTAATCACTTATACATAGATTGGCTAGTAGAATTTGAAAAGCTCTGCTAAAAAGTATTCAGCTTATTATAAGTCATTACAGATGTATATTAATTTTTGTTATGCCAAATGTGCACATTGTTACCTGTCACTTAAAATTGAAACTAAAATAAAAGTTGCATTCATTATATCGAAACTATATTTGAATATTAATATCTGTTAAAAATAATTGTGATCTTGTAAAAGTATTTTCATTTTATGGTATAATTTATCAGTTTGCAAATGTTTTCTCTGAGCAAAATTTAAGAGTTTTAATCATAACAGGCTTTTATTTGGCACTTCTTCTGATGTTAGTCATATTAATGTAGAAAAAAGTTACTTCTCCAAAAGTGGAGTGTTCTAATACAAATAATTTTTTTTTTGCAATTGTTAGGTTAATAGAGCCACTTTCACTTGTCGTATTTTGTTTCATCTCAGAAAACATTCTGCTTTTTTATTAATATAGAATATGCTTTGTTTTAAATGTAGTTATATTCTTTGAGCCAATCTATGATAAAAAATTACCTTGTGAACTTCGAAATTTCAATACAGTTGGTGAAGACTGGCATTGTTCTGGAAGCTTGGGAGTAATCAAAACAGCACCCCTTGTTGTATAAGATTAAAGCCACAACACAGATGTCATTAAATCAGCTTTTGATTACCCAAAGAGCGTCTAGTAACATTGTGAATGCCTTTTACAATTGGAGCAGAGAAAAAAAGTGAGATGTACTTTTAATCATTTAAAGAATGACTTCTGGTTATTCTAGCCTTTTAAAGGAATAGAGAAACAAAGAATTGAAAACTACCATTGTAGAGCTGTCCACAGCAGGTATTAGTAAACGTCTTCCCTGCAACTGATAACAGTTTGCTTTATGCAGTGTTTTGTAGAAAGTAAAAATGATTAAGAAGTTACTTTTTCCATTCTAGCCTTGTACCTTAGTAATGGTATGCGTGAAAGATTGTAAATAATCACGAATGTTCAAAGGAAGCCCAAAACATATCTGTCTGGGAGATTCAGGAATATTCCTGGCCAATATGTCTTTAGATGGTTAGGGAAGGATAGATTTGATTATAAAAGGGAAAAGGAGTCAAAGAGCATGTTATGTAGGCATGGGGGGGGGGGCGGGGTGTGAAGTAGAAGAAACATGTGACCAAAAATACAGCAGTGGGAAACGTTTGTTAAATACCTATTGTATTTCAGATTATGCCAGTTATTGGGGATACTGAGATGAACAAGATTCAATTTTTGCTCTTAAGGAGCTAAGCTCATAATTTAGAATTCATTCATATAGAAGTGTTTGTTAAAACAGTGGAAGCACATGAAATAACTGAGGAAGAAAGCCTAACAAGAAAAGGAAAAAAAGAGATAGCTGGGCAAAATCTTTGGGAATGCTTACATTTAGAAAAGAGCAAAACAGAAATCCGAAAAAGCAGACAGTAGTAGTATTGCAAGATATACGTAGTTAAGAAGAGGATCAAGATCGTTCCATGACCTGGAGCTTAAAGGTGAACATGGGTTTTAATAAGGACGAGGCAGTTGGCAATGCCCGATTTACACAGAGAGGTTAGAAGGAGGATTGTAGAGTAAAGATTAGTGGGATCGAGTGATGGAGAAAACTTTAGTAATTTTACAGACAAAATGGAAAGAAGGTTTGGGGCGTGGCAGAAATATATGATTCTGAGAAGTGGGAAGGAAGTCGACATATAGGTATAAGAATTTTCTTTCAAGGTTAACACAGGAGAGATGGTGAGATTGAGAGGAAAGGAAATAGATAGTGTCAGGGGAGTGGTAGAAGATTGGGAGAGACCAGAAATCATGGTGAGAAAGAAGGAAATGGAGAGGTGGGAATTGTGGTTAGAGTGGGACTTAAGAATTTAAGATCTTGGAGGTGGTTTTATTTTGTATGATCAAATTCAGCATGTGACCTAAATGGAATCAAGGAGGAACAAAGGGCCAAGTGGTAATTAAAAAACAAAGAAACAAAAAAAACCAGTCAGGACCAGAGGTTTGTGAAGTTAGGCAGAAGGATACTAGGATGCATCCTTGCAAATTTAAATGAAGATTCAAGACAAATTCCTGTTCACATTGAAGGCCTGTGGAATCAGTCCCAGCGATGTACCTTTTCTCAGAGAGTAGTGAATTGATTCATTATCGGGTATTTATTGTATATCTGTTATGTATGAGGCACTGTTTTAGGTATTTGGGATCTGTTACTTAGTCCTGTGCAAGACAGTGCTAATTTATAATATCACAATGTCACCTAACTTGTTTTATACATTGTAGTGTAAAAAATAGTCTTATACTATTTATGTTATGGTCAAACCACACATTCTTTGAGGTTAAGGATTATGTTGTATTCATTCTTGTATGCCAGTAACTAAACATACCACCTGATACTTAATAGGTGTGTTCATGAAGTGTCTGAATTACTGAAACTGTTGAATAAATAACAGAATACTTCTGGAAGATTTTTACATGGAATTAATATTCGTGTTTCTTAAAAGGTGATAGAAAAACAATACTAACAGTCAGTTTCTATCTAGATTCTTGCTATAAATGCAAATTTTAGTAAATATTATGAAATATATTATGAAAATATTTCCCCATGTGGTACAACTTTATCCATATATATAGCAGAGAAAGTCTCTAATGTGTATTTTTAATAGTTCATGGTATTACCATAACCACTATATGGTCCTAATCTTCTTTACTAAACAAAAAGTGAATCTTTTCTCATCAACAAGGAACAGGCCCTATAGATGCCATTGTCACTTGGGTGATTTCTTTGTTTTAATTATCTTCCCCAGAATTTTATAAGAAAAAATACGAAAAAAGAGTAAGGTAGCCTCTTTGTAATGTTGCAAGGCATAGATGTGATTCTGTATACAGGACTATACTAGATATTTCACTCTTTAGAGTTAAAAAAGAACTTTTTCATTGTCAGATTGTATGATTTGTTCTTAATTATTGCTGCAAGAGTGACAATTTCATTTAGGTATTGCTCATGTTTTTTGTCCATGAGATTCCAAGGTTTAGCTCATTTGCTTTTTCCCAATCAAAATTAATGTTTTAACTATACATCTAAGAATGCTGCTTACTACCAATTTATTAGCTGTTGTAGAAGTATTTCTATCAGTTTCTGATGCTTTATAATTTCAGTCTGTTCTGACCATTTATATTTTTGGGTTGTTTTGAGTTTATCCTCATTTTTTGTATTAAATCACTATGAGATATATATATATATATATATTATATATACACACACACACATATACATATATACACACATATAAAAATATATATAATATATGTATGTATATTTGACAAATATAGCTTAAGAATTATCATTTTAAAATATAAATGACAAATGATGCTAAAATCCCTAAATTAGAATGGTCAGTTCAACTTGCTTATCAAGAAAGCTGATGTAGGGGCGGCTGGTTAGCTCAGCTGGTTAGAGCGTGGTGCTCTTAACTACAAGGTTTCCGGTTCGACCCCCATAAGGGCCACTGTGAGTTGTGCTCTCCATAACTAGATTGAAACAACTACTTAACTTGGAGCTGATGAATCCTAGAAAAACACACTTAAAATAAGAGTTTAAAAAAAGAAAAGAAAACTGATGTAGAAGGAAATGTAACTGATCACAGTATGTTTGTAAATAAAACATTTTATTAAGGACATCTGATTCAGAATTTGAATTGATTGGTGAGAATGTGAGATTTTATATGCAATCACATGTGGAAATAAATACTGCTTCTTAATGTTACAGGCTCGTTTTCTTTAGAGAAACTAGCTGTGTTTTTGAGAATTTGCTGTTAAACTCACTCTCTCTCTCCTCTGTCTATCACTAGTCTTAAAGACAGTGATATTTGAACTTTCTCCAATTATGATGTCCTATTTTGTTTTGAGTGATCTTCAGTGCTAATACAGTCTAGAACTGTGATAAAAAGAAAAGCGCCAGATTCACAAATTTTCTGTGTATGCTTTGATGAACAAAAACAAAGATTGGCTGACTTGGGAAAGATACCCAAGTCTGTCTCTTTCTTGTCGTCCCCTCTGACAGTGGGGCCTTCCTTAATAAAAGCACTTTGAGGATCTTTCCTGTGAGATCTGGGTATTGCTTTACTATAGTGGGACCTCGACCCTCAGTGGTAACTTTTAACCTTATAGGCTGATATGAGACATACTTGTGACTTGGTGCAGTTTATTTAGATCTTAATATTTCAATAAAAATGTAGTGTTATTTCAGTAAAGAATATAGTCTTTCAGGGCGTACTCTGACCTTTTGATGGCTTTCCTTTAGTTTTCAGGGAACGAAAACAAAGAGGAATGATTTCTGTTGATAACTGAATGATAAAAAGCATAGTTATTTTTAACTTACATTTTTAAATTTACTTCAAACATGTTGTGTTAAAACTAATTAAATTGCAATGCACAGTCAGGTCTGATACAAACAGGAGGTAATAAGGAAGGCTTTTCTTATTTTCACACGGAGCACAATGCCTTTCACAGGGTAAATTCTTAAGATAGCCTGGAGTGTGGGGTTGGATATTCTTTGTATGATATTAATAGTATCAAGCTAGGGAAACGTAATTATTTCCTGGAAATAAAAGAAAGATTAACAAGTATTAACAAGTTTTCTGCCAAATCCCTACATAGTATGAAAAACAAGTCATGTTTTTGATTGTATAACACTCCTTCCTGGAGTTGTGATAACTCAGTACTAGATTCTCTTTAGAGTAAAAGTGGAGGTTGAAAAGTCACACATTTGAATTGAATATGATCTATCACCAAGTTAAAAATGATTTTTATATTGATAACCTGCCTTCGGTGCAAAAATATCTTAATAAGCTTATTTAGTAAATCTTTATGTTGTCCTATCCATTGCTTTATTAGGCTAGAATACAATCCCCTTTTGGGATCAACTCTCCTCATCTAAGAGGTACTGAATAGAGAACATAGCTTCTCTTCTGGCGCATGGAAACTGGAAACTGCCTAGAGTGTATGATAATTTGAGCAATGACTGGGTGACAGGTTCTGGACCTATTTCATTGGTTTTCAACCTTAATAAGATGTTTTTGTTTTCCTTCTCATGAGTAAAATTTTTTTGATAATACATTGATGTTTTAACAGAAAGTTTGCCTCACTTCTGTAGGTCAAAGTGTATATAATTAGTGGAAATTATTTACTTAAAACATCATTTCTAAAATCTCAAATAAGTTTATACCATTTGTTTTAACTATGCGCATCAGAGTACTTTCATGTTTCTAGAAACATTTTATTCTGTAGGGTTTGAAGAGTAGAAATGCAAAAGAAAGTGTAAAATAAAAATTTAGTAGATAAATGATAAATTTTAACAAATTTATGAATGCTGAAATCAGATAAATCTCACCTGTGTTTATAGTACAACTTTTAAGTGTGTTCTTTTCCCTCCCAGGACATTTATTCAGAGCAGCTGGGGATCAACCGTTTAACCTGTCCACAGTGTCGAGTGCCTTCCCAATGGCCAGCCACCCAGTCTTTGGTCTACATTCAGCCAGCTCAGGGCATTCAGAATTTGGTGGTTTGGGGACACTTGGTACACCCACAGCCTTAGCCGTACATCCCCAACTAGCATCTTTTCCAGGTAAACATCTCTTACAAACAGTGTTCAAGGAAAGGAGGAAAGCTTGAAAAATGTTCAAGCAGTAATTTGTTTATTAAATTGAACAAAAAGAACAGTCTAATGTCCTGGTATATTAAAACTTCTTGTGGAAGAATTTGCTCAATCCTATTTTATCATGTGCAAAAAACTCCACACTATGTGTGCTACATGGCATTGCAATTAATTAGGTATTCAAATGTTTAGCTAAAAAAATAGGCATCTGCAACAAAAGTGAATAATTCGGCCAAGTTTTTCTTGTGCTTTTTATTGAAGTGTGATATGCAGAAATGTTTATGTATTGTAAGTGTAGAGTTTGGTTTTTTCAGCTTTATTTATTTTAAAAATCGCATAACCTTACAATAGAAAACTAAAGGCCAGTTCTTACATTAACATCTCTATACTTTTATTTTGAGTTCTCATTTCTCTGCAGTTGGTAAGGACGATGAGCTTGGCTCTTAAATTTCCATAGTTTTCCATGTTCAATCAAAACAACTTATATTTGCACTACTTACATTGCAGGAAGACAAAAACTATCCCAAATTCTATAGATTGTGAGAATTCAGGAGTTCAGTAAAACAACAATTAAAGCTTAACTTACACATACAATCTACAATTTGTCATGTTATATTATTTTAAAAGTCTAAAATTTAAGTGTTTCCAGTGATTAATTTTACTTTAATAAATTTTAGTAAGGGGTGTTTAAAAATTAGAGCATAATTCTAGACACAAATAAACCTTGAATTTAAATTTGGCTTTGCTACATTTTAGCTGTGTGACCTTGAAGAAGTCGTCTGACATCTCAGCCTCAGTATTCTCATCTGTAAAATGAGGATAATAATAATAATAATACTTCCTGACTCTTAGGATTCTTGTGAAGATTAAAGGAGATAAGCCATGTTTCAGTGCTGAATGCGGTGTTTGGCATACATAATTAGTACCTGTAATTATTTTCTCTTTCCCACTTTAATCGTTAATAAATTGCCAAGTGCTCTCTCTCTCTCTCTCTATATATATATATATATATATATATATATATATATATATATATATATATATATATATATATATATATATATATATATATATATATATATATATATATATATATTTGTACACATACACACATACATATATATAATGGGAAGATGGTTAAATGTGTATTTCAAGTACTATTTCTTGAGTCGTATTATTCCTTTAGTTCAGTCTAGAAGAGAGGAGGGGTAGTATGACTAAAAAGTTAAAATAAATTCTTAAACTAAGTCTTATCATTTGCTTTAAAAATACTAATAGAAATTTAATTCAGTCAGTTTCTAGCATAGTTGTTTAACAAGATCAGCATTCAATAGATATTTGCTGAAATACAGGATTGCTGAATAAAAATCAAAACAGGTAATATTAATATAGTTACTGATATCTTAAAATTGTTTTATCTTGTCATAGTTTATTATAGATAGTATTGCTTTTGAGCTTTCTTGGCCACAGTGTAATTACCGCATCATTACCTTCTGCACTGGAATGATGGTTAACAAGTACATAGGATTCTTCATCTGGTCTTCAATAATGTTGACGCTACCACTGTATTATAAAAAATTTAATAATTCCCCTAGCATGCATAAACTTCACTCATTCATTTATTGTACAAACTTCTTTGAGCATTTACTATGTTCTGTGTACTAGGCCAGGCACTGAGAAATATACTAGCATAATATATGCTTATAGTTTTTAGGAGATGGATAAGCAATTACAAGACAGAGTCTTTCGTGGTAAAAGTATGCCTATAGAAGCATACTTTTTTGCCAAATGCCTAGTTTTAGAGGACTCATTTAATTAAGTTGTAGATTTGGTATAACAAATTGAATTTAAATTCCCTGTAGTTGACTTGGGTTAAAAGGGTAACCAACATGCCAGAGTTTTGAAATCATCAAATAAATGAATGAATGAATGAATGAATAAATAAAGACACACAAGGAAGAAATTACTAGGAATTTTAAATGAGGAAGAATTTATTTTTAAATTGTATGCACTTCTAAATTACTTTGCACTTCAGATGATTAAATTGGCAGATGCAAAATTATTTAATGCTTATTAGTATAATAAAATTATTTTTATTTCATATTGAAATAGTGTTTCATGGTAATTTCTTTTAAAATACATATAATTTTTAGTCATTAATTTTTTATGTTGTATTTCCATGAATTTTGTGAAGTATCTGGCTCAATCAAGTATGAAAGATTTTCAAATTCTGCTATATCTTCTAGGTTCCAATTGAGATTCAGTATAGCCTCTTAAATATTAGGATTTTTCAGCTAAGTATGATTAATTTTGCTTCTGTGCTGTAAACCTCCTTTGAATACATTTAGAAATTCATGTGCTGGTTTATGGAATCTTTATTTTGTATACATCACGATCTAAACTAGCTAGTTTATGAGTGAGTACATTTTTTTAAATTTTCTTCAATTTAGAAGATAAACTTTCATTTAACAAAAATTATATTATTTCCTGTGAAATATTAGACATTTGTAAAGTTTGTAGTCAGAGCCCTACCATTTTAATCTTTTTATCAATTGATGTTATTTACTTGTTTTTTCACTTGTGATATCAGCTTATTAATTACACACATTTTCCAATTGTTTTTTTCTAGTCTGTACTGTGTCCTTATTTACCATTGACAATGTACTTATTTACCAGAAGTACATGTTTATGTTTTTTCTGAGTTTATGTCTAAAGTATTTGAATGTTACTACACTTTGATTACCTTACCAATTTGTTGGTTATTTACAAAGTGTATACATTCAACTGTAATGCTTTAATTATGAACTCTGTATTGAATAATACAAATATCTTTGGAAAACCTCAGTCCCTTTTTGTCAGCTATATGGCACCTAGTTTTCAAGCCTATAAATAACAATAGATTCCAACTGTGCTGATACAAGCCCCAAATACGCAGTTTTCCTTCCTATCTAAATACACTTTTTTCATCTAAACAGTGGATAAATGATTAATGCTTTTGTATAGTTATTCTTGGTTGAGTTCCCATCATTCAGGCACTGCTGATACGCTTTGGTGTCATTTCACTAGCAGTGCCTCCCTGCCATGCAAAAGAATAGCTTTTGCAGTTTCCTGCATATACTGTTCTTCAGACCTTTCAGAATGGCAGCTACCATGAACATTTTTTTTAAAACAAACAAACAGATTTTGCCATTAGATAGTGAAGATGCACATTATTTTACATCCTATTTTTAATGGAAAGTGATATTCCTCGGAAAGCTTAAAGATCATATAAAGCAGTATACTGACAGTATCGATTTTTTTCCATGCTATATTATCAGGGTTTATTTCCCTCTAATTTCCTTATGATTGTTACAATCAATGAAAAAAATATAGCATATCTCTTGGAAGATTAGCCTCAAAGGTAATAACTAATTTGGTAATATAGCAGGTTAACCAGCTGGAAAGATTGTTTTTGAGATTTTAGATGGGGCAATACAAGACTTTCTTTTGGATTATTTCAAATCTTTTCTTAATCTTCACCCTTCCTTGAAAAATGTATTCTATAAAATTTGGCATCTCTCCTTTTCTAAAAGTTTTAACTGAGAGCCACTGTTTGAATATCTAAATTGCTTTAGGTGATTTTCTACCATTTCGTCATTTTACGTTGATAAAACAATCATTGTTATAATTTATGAGAGGACATATAATCAAAATTCAAGCTTTTCTCATTAATTCCAAAGGGAGAAACTTTATAAATCTTCTATATTTTACTATGAGTTGTTTTGGAAATCTTCTTTGAGCACTTTTCATTCTTAGTCCAAGAAAAAGAAAAAAAAAGGATTTCTGGTTTTGCTGTCTTTATGTTTTTGTTTGACTATAGAATGTTTTCTTCCATAGATGCATTTGAGTTATATGGGATTACAGTAGTCTTTGTATTATTATTTCAACAGCCCGATTTATCAGAGCCAGATTTATATTGCATGTAATTGGAGGAAATTCTTATCTTTGGTTGTAGATGGTAACCTTAAATTCTAAGGTTTTAAAACAGATTTGTATAGTCTTAAATATTTTGTTTCTTTCCTATTTTAGAAAGTGATGGTATAAGTCATCAAAGAGTGAAATAATTCTTTAATATTCCAAGTTTTACATTTTGTTTTTAAAACCATAGGCTACCTTTATTCTTCATGACCTTGAACTCAAGAAAGCTGCCTAGTGAAAACCCTTGGTTGCTATCTTAATGAGTGGAGTGATGAGTGTATGACTCTTAATTAGCCATCTTACAGTTAGAAAGATGATCAGAACTATGTGTAATTCAGCAATTCTGTTCCAAGATGAAACTTTAAATATTTTTTCAGGAGTGAAAATCTAAAAAGCATTGTTAGATTCACTAGAAAGTTAATTCAAATATTTTTGCTTGTTTGTTTGGTGTTTGGTTTTGAGGTGCGGAATGGTGGCGAACAACAGATGTTCATACTCGAACAGGGGCAACCTTCTTTCCACAATTACTGGGAATTCCACCACTGTTTGCTCCTCCAGCCCAGAATCATGATTCTTCTTCATTCCATTCAAGGACTTCAGGAAAAAGTAATAGAAATGGCCCTGAAAAAGGTATCCATATTAACTTATTACAAATCCTCCTTTCCCATACCTATTTTGAGTAGAGTTGAAGTTGAGTAACATTTATGTAGCATTGTACTCTAGACACTTTCACATGGTCCTGTTTTATCCTTGTAATAACTCTTTGAGATTGGAAGTATTCTCATTTTGCAACCAAGGTTAAATACCATTTAGTATTTTTTTTGCAACTAAGGTTAAATAAATTATTCAAGGAAATACGGATTACATATTGGTGTAACATAGTCAGGATTTCAACCTAGGTCTTCTAACTCCCAACTCCACTGCTTTTTCCTGTGTTCTCATTACTTTTTATATAACCCAGTATAATATATTGTTTATTCTGTAATTAAGCATTCAATTCATTAAAAGTAATGTTCTAGTATACCTTTTTCTTTCAAATGGTCATCAATATTTCTGTAATTGATAACTATTATTAGAATATCATTTACAAATTCTAATAGCATTTTAGATGGCTTATTATTATCTTTTTTTCACTTGAATTACTCTTTTGGGGAGTATGCTCTGAAGGGAGAGTACTTGACTTTAATTATCTTTCTAAACATTTTTAAAAGTTGAAATAAAATTCACATAAATATAAAATTAACCATTTTAAGGTGAATAATTCAGTAGCATTTCATGCATTCACAGTTGTGTGCAACCAGTACCTTTATCTAATTTCAAAACATTTTCCTCACCCCAAAAGGAAACCCCATACTTGTTAACTAGTTTCTCCCCATTCTTACCTCCCCCAGCCCCTGGCAACCACTCGGTAGTGCTCTATCTCTGTGGATTTACCTATGGTGACTACAGTATCTCAGATGGAATCATACAATATGGTCCCTTTTGTGTCTGGTGTGTTTCACTTAGCATAATATTTTCGAGATGATTCACATTGTAGCACGTATCAGTACTTCATTCTTTTATATTGCTCAATAATATTCTATTGTATGAAAATGTTTATTTTTGTTTTCAAGGTGTAAATGGGTCAATAAATGGAAATAGTACATCATCTGTATCTGGTATCAACACATCAGTACTATCCACTACTGCTTCAAGTTCCGTGGGACAAACTAAAAGTATAAGCTCAGGTGGAGGAAATCGAAAATGTAATCAGGAACAAAACAAAAACCAGCCTTTGGATGCTAGAGCTGACAAAATCAAGGATAAGGTAAATTGTTCTTTCAAGGACAAACTTATAACAGATCTACATATAAGCATTCTAAAGGGCAAACTACCTGAATCTATGGAATAATTTTTTTGTGAATTACCCACTCCTATATTTGCAGATGTTTATTATTATTATGTGGTATTAATATTATGGATCTTGTAAAAGTAAAACTGTCGGCACCAGTAAATAACACAAATAGTAATAATAGCTAAGATCTCAGTACTTAACTACATACCACTCTGTGCTGATTACTTTGCACATAATATCTATTTTAATCCTACCCCCACCCATACTAAGATTAGTACTATTATTACAAATGGGGAAACAGAGCCCAAAATAGCTGGCCAGTAAGTGGCCAGGATTTGAAGTCAGGCAGATTGACTCCAGAGTCCGTGCTTTAGGAAAAGAAAAACAAAACAACATTAATGGAAAATTTCAAATATATGAAGTAGGCAGAATAGCATAACAATCCTGTGTACCCGTTATTCATGTTCAACGGTTATCACTTCATGGCCAGTTTTATTTTGTTATATCCCCTATGGTACAGGTTATTAATTTAATGCCTCTCAGTTCTAAATTCAGCCTTTTCTTTTTTGCCACTTGGCACAATGTTAGACCTTGCCAATACAGGATCCTGGAGAAACACTAGAAGAGGAAGGGGTTTCTGTTCCTGTTTCCGGTCTCTTCTTGCGCTTATGCTGTGGCTGCCATTGGTGGCTTCCTTGCCAATTGGCTGCTTTTCTGCAGTCGTGACTCAGTCAGGCACACCACCCAGTGAATTTCACTGGCATCCCAGTGAGCAACTTACTACAGTAATTCCCCCTTATCCACTCATGGTTTTGCTTTCTGCAGTTTTAGTTGCTTGTAGTCAACTGCCATTTGAAAATATTAAATGGAAAATTCCAGAAATAAACAATTCATTAGTTTTAAATCGTGTGCCTTCTGAGTAGCGTGGTGAAATCTTGCCCTGTCCCACTTCATCCTTCCCAGGACGTGAATCGTTCCTGTGTCCAGCGTCTCCACACTGTACATGCCACCTGCCTGTTAATCACTTAGTAGCCCTCTTGGTTATCAGATCGACCGTTAGGATATCGCAGTGCTTGTGTTCAACTTACCCTTGTTTTACTTGATAATGGTCCCAAAGCGCAAGAGTGGTGATGCCGATAATTTGGATATGCCAAAGAGAAGCTGTAAAGTACTTCCTTTAAGTGAAAAGGTGAAAGTTCTTGACTCAATAAGAAACGAAAAGCCATCATATTCTGAGGTTGCTAAGAGCTACAGTAAAATGAATCTTTTATCCATAAAAAAGGAAAAGGAAATTTGTGCTACTTTTGCTGTCGGTCACACCTCAAACTGCAGAAGTTTCGGCCACTGTGCATGATGAAGTGATTAGTTAAGATGAAAAGACATGAACAGAAAACATGTTCTGATGTCATCAATTTTTCCTTGTCCTTCTTCAGGACAGCATCAAAGCTCCATATGTTTTCCAGGATCAATGGAATAAGTAAAGATTTTTTTCCTCTATTGCCCAGTGTATTTCATAGAAATATTTCCTCTAGAGGTTGCTGTTCTCTTCTCAACAGAAGATTGGTGTTTTCCAAAATATGGCAAGACACAGGAGGGTCTGAGGAAGCTCACCTGGTAAAGCCAACAAGCCTCACTGTACCATCACCAAGATTCAACAGGACCGTACTGAGGCCCCAGGATCAACATTCCCTTTCTTCCTCAAGCCGCCCCACTGAGCGCTCCGCAAATATGCTGAGAGATTCTTGGTCATTTCCCTCCAGGGACACAGGTTTCAGGGTCACACTCTCCACTGCTGCTCTTCAAGTTCTCTTTGCTCTTGTTCCTTCGGATTTGTTTCAAAGGCATTCCCATCAGTGTGAGCTCTGAGGGCCTGTCTGCGCTGCTGCCAGACACATTCCTTACTCCCTTAGTGTTTTGAAACAAATCCCAGACATAATATCATCGGACATATTTCTATATTTCTAAAAGTTAAATGTCCATGTTTTTAAGCTTTACACCATCCTCCATGTTGGAAGTAGTGCTGCAATAACACAGTAAAGTCTAAATGCTCCAGTACCTCCAAATTGTACAAGGCGCATCGAGTGAGACTTTTCTTGTCCTCAGGTCTAATAAGGAATCTACACTTACATTCTGAAGCAGAATTAGTGCTATTAAAAGAAAAACGACTTTTGGTAGTGGATAGTAAAAACTGACAGAGGCATCTCTTTAATGATATAAAGAGAGATTCTGAGGTAGCGTGGTAGTGTTTATACATCTCATAGAAACAGCACTAGAGAGAGATTGGCTGTCAAAGTGAGGGATACTAGAATGTGGGACGCAGAAGAAGACCACCTTTGCCTCATACACGGTCTGGCATGAATTTGTGGTCGTTGGTTGTTTAAGTAAAACAGAGATGAAGGGCATTGGTACTAAAAAGGAAAATCCTATACTTTCATAGTCAGTATTTTCCGTTTTAAAAGCTTTTTAAAAATTGCTTCATCAGCCCTTTTCATGTGTAGTTTGAAGAAATGTTCTTCAGCTAATGTTGATAATCCCTTCTGAGAGGCACAATTACATATCTGCATACTGCTCATTGGAAATCCCTGATTAAGTCCAATTCCCTCATTTAGTCTGCATGTATATTTAGAATAAATACAGATAATTTAAATTAAACAAGGTCACAAACTGAAATACACAAACATACAGCCTGTTGAGGAAAAATAAAATAAAACAATTCAAGGTTGAATACGTTCTATTCCTGCTGCCATACAAATTATTGTTACCACAGCAGCCAAAATAGTCTTTCTAAAACATAAATTTTTTTTCTTTATGGTTTTAAAATATCACGTGGTCGCACTCCCTCCATGGCTTCCCTGTCTCACTCAGGCTAAAATCCTTCGCCCGGCCTCCCAAGCCCTGTAGGCTCTGGCCCTCCTGATCCCTGCAGCCTCATTTCCTACGGCTTTCTCCCATGTTCCTTGGGCCGTAGCTGGTCTAGCTGACTTCTCCATTCTTTGAACACATCCAACTTGTTTCCTTTGCTGTTTCCCGTGTCTTGAAACTCTCTTCTCCTCTATCTTTAGGTGACTGGCTCTTGTCCTCCATTAAGGTCCCAGCTCAGAAAGGTCTTACCTGATAAAACATCTAAATAAATCTTTACCTCACCCCACCGCCAACACACACTGTTTATCCAGTTATCCTGTTTTAGTCGTGGTCTTTATCACTACAAACACTTATTTATATTGTTTGCTGATTCTCTTCACTCTGTTCCCACTAGGCAGAGCTGCCGTCTTTTGTCACATGCTTGTATCCCTAGAGACTGGAGCAGCTATGCCTGGTACATAATAGCCTTGAATACGTGTTTGCTTTGTTATTGGAAGAAATAAGTATCCAGTGAAATGAAAGTTCAAGGAGAGGGTTCTGAAAGGCTTTCCCAGATTGGATGGGGGAGGGGAGTAGATTAATAAGCTCTTTGATCATTTTTTGATGAACCTAAGAAGACTCATTTTTAAAATGTTTAAATGACAGAAAATAGACATACTACCTAATTATGTCTGAATATAAAAGAACTACCTACCTACCTACACACACACAAACACACACACACACACACATACACACACAAATAGGGACTAAGGAGATGAAATTGGTGAAACTGAAACTCATTTTTCTCTTTTTTTTCTCATATTTGGATTAGTCTACTCACATCTATTTTTTCTTTCATGGGGTCTAAAGTAGTTACCTTATAAAGCACAAACTCTGCACACTGTCAGCGTATACTCTGCAAAACCACCTGCCTCAGACTCACGTGAAGTGCTTGTTGACGCAGATCCCTGTGCCCAGTTTGGATCAGGACCCAGGGGTCTGCTGCTTGCGGCAAGTTCTGCAAATGAATATCTCACACCATAAACCTTTGGAACCTGCACCTCTACACCCACTCTTGGGGTGGGCCCCGTTTCTCATGCCATCTTTAAAAAAAAAAACTACAGAGTTTTTTTTTTAAAGATGACCCTAATGAAAGCAGCTTATAAATCTGTTGCTACCCATCTTATCTTTTCTATAGTACTTACTACTGTATGGAATTATTTGCTTTTATGTTAATCATCTGTCTACTGTACCACCACCACCACCACCATGTAAGTTTCTTGAAGGCAAGGACTTTGTCTTTGACAGCACTGTAGTCCCTCCCCTAGAAAGGTGTGTTTGGCATGTTATATGTGAATATTTGGCTGCTGACTCGCTATCTGCATCAAGAAAGAAGACTAAAGCTAAATATAGAAATTCAATATATGTGATCCATATCATAATTGGAATTATTATTTTGTAAATTAGTCTTTGTGTTTTGTTATATTGATGTTTTGTAATACTGATGTTTCCAATACTCTGTACATGACAGAGCTTGGACATTTTATCAGAGAGTTCCTGTCAGATAAGTTAATTTGATCAGTTTGTTGAATAATAACTTTACAGCATGTGACTATTTCCTTTTTCCTGAAATGACATTTTGAGATTGAAAATAATCATTTGAAAATGAAGAGAGCATACTTCGTACTGAAACTTGATTTTTTTCTAAAATTAAAGTCTTGCTGACAATCTTGTCTTTGTCCAGAAACCAAGGAAGAAAGCTGTGGAAAGTTCTAGCAACAGTGATAGTGATTCGGGCACGTCATCAGACACCTCCAGTGAAGGCATTAGTAGCAGTGATTCAGATGACCTAGAAGAAGATGAAGAAGAAGATCAAAGTATTGAAGAAAGTGAAGATGATGATTCTGATTCCGAGAGTGAAGCACAACATAAAAGTAACAACCAGGTATAAACAGTTCCCTTGGCAGTATCCACACATGATTCATATTTAGGGATTAACTGATTCATCGTGACTCTCGAAGTTTATAAAGTTTAAATTTAATTATTGCCTTTAGTTCTTTTGCAAAAGGAGGAAAAAGAGGAGATAGAGAATCATTTTTATAGAGACGTTTAGTATATGTCTTGTGAGCCTTACAGATCTATCATTATCTAATGATTAATGATAGATCTGTAAGTCTCACAAGGGACTTTTTAAAGTCCTCTTTTCCCCCAAATTTTACTGCTGGATGTCCTTTGTTTTAATAAATGGTAAGTAGTTGACTTTTAACTTTTATTTGCAGGTGCTATTACATGGTATTTCAGACCCAAAAGCAGATGGACAGAAAACAACTGAAAAAGCCCAGGAAAAAAGAATACACCAGCCATTACCTCTTGTGTCTGAATCCCAGACTCACTCATCATTCCAATCCCAGCAGAAGCAGCCTCAGGTTTTGTCACAGCAGCTTCCATTTATTTTCCAAAGCTCTCAGGCAAAGGAGGAATCTGTGAACAAACATACAAGTGTAATACAGTCTACGGGATTGGTGTCCAATGTGAAACCTTTATCTTTGGTAAACCAAGCCAAAAAGGAAACTTACATGAAACTCATAGTTCCTTCTCCTGACGTACTTAAAGCAGGGAATAAAAATACCTCTGAAGAATCTAGTCCTTTGACCAGTGAATTGCGATCCAAACGGGTGAGTTAAAATTATTTCTGGAAGGATTTTATTATTAGAAAAAGAGCTTTGATGTAATCCAACAATATGTAGTTTTAAATTAAATTGTATTCTTATTTTTATAATTTCTTTGTCAAATATGCACATCAGAAAACTAAATTTCTCTGATTTTATATTTCCATATGCATCTCCTTAACATAGTTTTGGCAACACAATCATGTCATTTCCCTGCTGGTTTAATGAGTTAGCAGTAAGGGGAGAAATATGTTTGAATAAGACATACTTGACAGTTACTTTTGTTTAAAATCAATGTCCTTTTTTTCTAATATCAATATATTCTTTTATAAAGAAATGAATTCTTAAGTTATTTACCTCTTTAAATTTAGCAATTTTAAGTGTAAAAATCCTTTAGAAAGATTCATTTTCCGTTGCTATTCTTTGTGAATTATATGAAATACAAAATATTTTGAGTATCTTTTATTTACACAAAACCAGAACCACTCATCAGAGAATTTTTTTTAATCTTTATTTTCTTGCTACTGATTTTATGTTACTGTGTAGTCTACATCCACATGTCCAGTAGAATTTTAGCAATTAAATAATCATTGCTTTTTTATTCTAGAACCAGCCCAGAGTAGAGAAAAAATACTGTGTTTGAACACATTGCCTGTCTTTAGGTTACAAAATTATCAGTAGGCCTTGTAAACCTTAGATAACACTGGTAGAGCACTTATTATTTGCCAGGCATTGTTTTAAGTGCTGAGTGTGCATTGACACATTTGTGTTACTAATGTTATGTTGACCACTAACAGATGATCATGTTGAGATACACAGAGCTTAAATAACTCCCAGGATCACACCGGTAGTCAGTGATGGAGCTAGAATTCAAACCTACATAGCGTGGTACTAAGAGTTCTTCTTAACCACTACAATATGCTGTCTTTCTTTCTCAACAAAGTCACAGTGTTCTAATCCACTGACTCTTATTTTACTGTGAAGACTTTAAGAATAGGGTTAAGAAAAAATAACTGGAACAAACTGGGCTTTTTTGAGACTCCAAATGAGTAATTCTCAACCCTAAGTATTCAATAAAGTCATATGGGAAATTTTAAAAAAGAAATATCACCTTAGAACAATTAAATAAGGATCTCTTGAGTTGAGACTAAGGTATTGCATATGTAAAAAGCTTCCCAGGTGATCTGTTGTGCAGCCAGATGTGAGAATCACTGATCTCAATGGAACGACCAATGGTGTCATAATATCATGCATGTGATGAGTTGTAATTCATTGTTCAATCACCAGGAGGTGTTGTAGTAGCATCACATTATTGACTCTCCATGAGTAAATGGAGCACGTTAAAAATTACATTTTGGGGGCTATTTTAATTGTTATTAGTATATATTCCACTCTCAGATAAATGAATTTACAGTCATATCAAGAAGTATTTGTATTATGAAAGGTTTCTTAATATTTTAAGAGTTTCTTAAGTGTTTCTTATTTAAAGAATTGTGTATGACTGTCTATTAGAAAATCACTTATTAAACACTTGCTTAATAAATGTAGCTAAGCTAGGCTTTCTCCACACGCAATCTTATATATCTTTACGAAACTCTGAGAGATAAAGAAACTAAGGCTCAGAGAGGTTAAGCCATTTACCAGCAACACATAATTCAAGAGCAGAAGTGTTTTAAACCAAGGTGAATGCTTCTGGCTGGAACAAACTTCTTGGGTTAGATTTTGAAGAATGAACAGGATTTCATCCGCGTAAAATTTGTAGGAGAAGAACATTTCATGTAGAGAAAATAGTTACAGCAAAATATGAAAGTGTTGAAAGTATGAAATAAACAGGGCATGACAAACAGTCCAGTTAGCCTAAAAAGGTATGTAAGTGCCAACTTGGAAAGTAATTTAAGTAAGTACTTAGGCTTTTTTATAAAGTTTGCAATGATAAAGGAGGCACTGAAGCCTTTGACCAAGGAGCTAATGTAACAAAATTAAACTTATGTAATAAAATTAAACTTATGTTAAGATGAAATTGGCATTGGTGTATAGCACCCGGTGAGAGTTGGCTAGGAAGAAATGATGATAAGCAATACCAATTTGAGCAATATTTTAATGAAAGAATCCAAAAGACAGTCATATGGCTGACTCGGAAAAAAGAAAAAAAGATGATTTCAGAGTTTCAGGCTTGGACTATTGAGGAAATAGGAGCAACAGTAAAGAGAGTGGGGACAGTCAGGAAACACATCTTAAGGGGGAAAGCCTAATTGTATTTTAAATATATTATGTTTAGCCAAGGTTTCAGCCACCAGCTAGTTATCACTTCCACTGCCTTTATTGCACCTGTATATCATTATTTAAAATCATTATTTAAGATACTGTTATCAGATACTGAAGGCAATTAAAAGTAATCTTTGTTCTCATGGTATATTGTTTTGTTTTTTAACTTACTTTTCAACAGGAACAATATAAACAGACATTCCCAGCACAGTTAAAGAAACAGGAGTCATCTAAGAGCCTGAAGAAGGTTATTGCAGCTTTGTCAAATCCAAAAGGAACCTCTAGTTCACCAGCACATCCAAAACAAACATTAGAAAACAACCACCCTAATCCATTCTTGACAAATGCACTTTTAGGTAATCACCAACCAAATGGAGTTATTCAAAGTGTCATTCAAGAAGCCCCTCTCGCGCTTACTACCAAAACTAAGATGCAGAGTAAGATTAATGAAAACATTGCTACTGCGAGTAGCACCCCTTTTTCCTCACCTGTAAACCTGAGTACAAGTGGAAGAAGGACCCCTGGCAATCAGACAACTGGAATGCCCTCAGCCTCTCCCATATTGCATAGTCAAGGGAAGGAAAAAGCAGCCAGCAATAATGTGAACACAGTGAAAGCCCAGCATCACACTCATCCTGCAAAATCATTAGTGGAACAGTTTAGAGGAACAGATTCTGACATTCCCAGCAGTAAAGATTCTGAAGATTCAAATGAGGATGAAGAGGAAGATGATGAGGAAGAAGATGAGGAGGATGATGAAGATGACGAATCTGACGACAGCCAATCAGGTTATTGTCTGTTTTAAAATTTGAGGTGTTTCTCTGACTGCTATGTGAGCCAAAACATTTGAAAGAGGTTCTTAATTCACAGACTTAAAAAAATCATGGTCATTCACTGTTTCGTACAGCTATGTGCGTTTCTGTAGTGAGCTGGTAAAATACAGGAGTAACTGAAATTGGAAATCCAAAGTGAAATTCTCAGCTTCGTTATTCATTTAACATTAAATAATAATAACTTTAAAGTGAATATAAATGACTCATGAATTAAGAAATAAATTCACGGATTTGCTTAATTTTCATTTAATTTAGGATCACTCATTTGTTCTTTTTTTCTTTTCTGCTACTTGTTAAAATGTGTCACTAGATATTTTGAACAAAAGTAAAATTGTAGCCACAGTCATTCAGAAAGTACTAAAAACCTAAATCTCTGTGAAAGTCTATTAGTAACACAGAATTTACTTAATAACATATAGAGTACCCCCTACTTTTATTTTGATACCCCTTTCTAGATTTGGTTGTTTTCTTTTATTCACTTCTTTTTGTTTTCCTCCCTTTAAGCCTCCTTCTTGTTCAACAGAGGATTGAAAACATAAAATTTAAGATAGCTTAAATTGTAAATACAAAGATGAAATACATATTGTAAAAGTTTTTGGGTTTGTTACTGGTCAGCCACAAATCCAATTGTAAATTTTCTAGCTGCCAATAAGAATAGGAAAATATAGTCAGTCATACAATTTAAATAAAGTGTGTATAAGGTAAAAACAACCTCCTCGGTCAAGGTAAGAACAACTTTTCCTGATAATATTTTTTCCTGGTATTCAACTTTGCATGATAGATAACAAATGTCAATATTAGCAAACTTTCAAAGACAACTTTTATAATGAACTGTAATGTAGGCCGGTAATACTACATGAAACACAATTCCACAAAAGCTGTCGTTCTGGGAACCGTTAAGACACAGTATAAATATCAGTCCTGTGTTGAACAAGTTTCATTCAGGAATAGACTGTACATATCTGAGAGACTGAATACATTTATAGGACTACATTGCTAGAACAAACTTTAATTATTAAGTCATTAAATTATCTCTTACAATTATTTCTGTAATTCTGATCTTTTGTGAAGCCTTAAATCTGCATAGAATAGCTAAAGCCAACAAAGCCAAGAATATCCTCCAGAAGTTTCTTTTATCTCAAAGTCCAGGTGAAAGGATGATGGTAGTTGCATTCTTCTCTTCCTCCTACTGAGCCTAGTGTACTTCGTACGCTTTTGGGATCTATTCTTTTCAATAGTCAATTATATTCCCTCTGTACTTTAGTTTCTCCATTATATTAAAAGTGATTTGAAGCTGCTAAGCAGAACTCATCATGTGAGTAGTGTCATATGAGAAGACCTGTTTTATGATTCAAGTTTTGAGTAAAATGGATACTATTAATGAAGTTTTGAGGATTTATAGCCTGCATACATTGTACTCAAATAGCTTGTAACAGTAATTTTTACAGTCACTCTTCAGGAAAGTTGCTCATATGAGTTCCCATTCACAGATGCTGATTCCTGAACTATTCCATCTAGATACAAATTGCAAACTGTTGGTGATTATCTAGTTATAATATACAAATGCTTCTTTTACTTCCCAGAATCAGATAGTAATTCAGAATCAGATACAGAAGGATCAGAAGATGATGATGATGATGATAAAGACCAAGATGAATCAGATAGTGATACTGAAGGAGAGAAAACTTCAATGAAACTGAATAAAACAACCTCCTCTGTCAAAAGCCCTTCCATCAGTCTCACAGCTCACTCAACACCTCGTAACCTCCACATAGCAAAAGCCCCAGGCTCTGCTTCTGCTGCTTTATGTTCTGAATCCCAGTCACCTGCTTTTCTTGGCACACCTTCTTCCACACTTACTTCAAGTCCACACTCTGGTACCTACACTTTATTTTTATTATTGTAAAGTAGAAGGCAAACCATAGCACGAACTCATTTATTCAGTGTTCTGAGGATGATCTCATTGGAATCAAGTGTTACGCATAGATTTTAGGTTGGCGACGAAAGGTCAGCATGTATTTTCGAAGGGTGTGACCCATTACCGTTTTTATTCTCTGTGCTTCCATTTTTAGAACCTGCATGATGACAACTCTTGATTTCAAATACATTCCTGCTTCCATGTTTAGTTTATGCTTCTAGAATTTAGTATTTGATGGACACTGTACTTTTTCTGTACTTTATAAAAATGAGCTCACTTGGTTACTTAAGATACAATTGTGTATCTGCCCCACACATAAGCCAGTGTCATTTACATCAGTGAGTGGCGTTATTATTCCATTAATGTACTACATCTTTTTTTTTATTTGACCTTTTAGAAACTTCTAGAGGTCTTCCTTACAAGTTTTTACATTAACATTCCAAAACTATTCTCTATTCTTATTTCAGTAGCTAAGAAAATATAGAGGTGAATAGTGAAATACTTTGTTGTTTACTTGTTGCGTTCTTTTCTTGGAAATTTCTGGTTTTGCTTTCATTTACCACAAGCCAGTATGATAGTTTACTAATTTAAAATGCATGTATATGCATTTGTGAAATTTAATTGTTGTCTATAAAAAATTTTACGTATAATCATAATCTGATTCCTTTGTACTTTAGGTTAGTAATTAAAAGACCTAGTAGTGTTTTTGACCATATAAACATAGATGTTATATTATTTTTAAATGTGTCAGCCAGCTGTTGAAATTTTTTAGTATCTTAAAACTAATTTTCAAAGAAAACAACTGTACATAGTTTTCTGAAACCTCTACTATTCTCCTACTTCTTTAGATATTTTTTAATAACAAAAAGTGAGAGGAAAGCTATATATTTTTACCTTCCATTGTACTCTCATTAGAAAGATCAGTTTTTTCTGTCATGTAGACCAAAGAAAAAAGAAATCCTCTACTTTATACAATGTGTTTTGTTGAAAGCCATCTAAAAATAATGTACAAGTTGCAGAAAAACACTAATCCAAGTCGTTAAGATATTTTATTAAAAGAAAAGTTTCAAACCTATCAAAAACTTGTCATCTGCGTAAACTAGTCTTTGATGTTAACTGGTTGAATTCTCTTGAAGGCACATCCAAAAGAAGAAGAGTAACAGATGAACGTGAGCTGCGTATTCCTTTGGAATATGGGTATGCTAAACAAGATTTCCCTTTTTGTTTCTCCCCCACATAGTATTTATGCATGTTTGATTTCTCATTTTCTACTATAAATAAAGAAGTGACTATAGTGCATTGCATTTATTAGAGCAGATGAGCTAGGAGAAAGGGCAAAGAAGTTAATATATCAGAAAACTGAAATTAAGGCTAACTGCTGTGTTTATGGCAGAGCTGGGACAGGATGCAGCCAGGTGGGAATGTGACTGAAAAAGTAGCAAGAGCAAGTCATTTGGCAAAATGCAAGGACACAGTTAAGAGTCTCAAGTTTTCCTGAAGATAGAATTAAAGAACAGGGAAAGCCGCTGTGGGTCAAACCGAGGGACTTGACCAGAGTTTGGCTGAAATGGTTTCATTCGAACTAAGAATTTCCATACTGGAAGTACATGATCCTCCAAAGCAGAAAACTAGGTTTACTTTACTCTTCTCACTTTAAGCTTTTCACATGTAAAAAAATCAGTACACGTTGACATGTTATTGAATATGTCTCAATACCCAAAGTATTACCAGTTATGATTTCTAAAAAAAATTAATGGAATTTAGTATTTGTAACTTGAGTCTTTGATTAATTGTTAGTTGAATGACTTAGCTAAAACTTGAAATAATTTTACTAGTAAATGTATCTGAGTCTTATAATCGGGGTTTATATTTGTTTCCTTAGAATTTTTTATGTTTTCTAAAGAGCATGTTTTCTTAACATGTTTTTTTATTTTTATTTTTTAGAAGTTTTCTTAAATTGAGTATGTTATAACCCTCATTTCTGTTATGTGTAGCTGGCAGAGAGAGACAAGAATAAGAAACTTTGGAGGGCGCCTTCAAGGAGAAGTAGCATATTATGCTCCATGTGGAAAGAAACTTAGGCAGTACCCTGAAGTAATAAAGGTACATACCTTTCACCAAATAACATACATTTGGTGCCTATTACGCATGCTTATGAAAAAAAGTGCACTCCTTTCTCAGATAAAGTTCCTTGATGCAAAATATTCTCTGTACGGGACTAATGTACTTAGCTTAAATCGATCTTCTGTAAAACCCATAGCCCCTTGATAGAATATGCAAAACATTAGTGTCCTGAAGATAGCTAGCTATACATCAAGGCTGGGTTGTAATTATTAAAACCTGAAGTGGAAAAATATGTGATTTTTTCAGTATCTCAGCAGAAATGGAATAATGGATATCTCAAGGGACAATTTCAGCTTCAGTGCAAAAATAAGAGTGGGTGACTTCTATGAAGCCAGAGATGGACCGCAGGTATCCACTTTTTAAAAAGTATAGTCTTTGAACCAAAAAGTAGTACCATAAACTGAATGAATTAAATTTCACTACACTCTGGAACATTGCCTTTTGTTAGTTAATTTGTATAGCTATACATATACCTTTGTGGTAAACACTCACAAGGCCTCAATTTGCTGTTACAGTAACAAGGAACTTTGATGTAATAGATCTTTTCAAATTTTTAAAGTAAACTTTTTGCTGTTTATTAATTCTGTCAATAATTTTAGTTTGTACAGGTATAAAAGTATCTGCATGTTCATGGGAAATATAGAAAAGCATTAATTTTCAGAAAGGTAAACAGGTTTTTAAAAATGAGTTTGAATAGGAAAAAGATGTTTAGAAATCAGACCCAAAGAGGACAAATGTGCCTTAGTTTTTTGGAAAGACCTTGTCATTTGATTATGCCATGCTACATGATCCATTTTCACAAGTTTGGTAATTTGGGGGAAGGGGGAGGATTTCCTTAATATTAGGTAAGTAAAATTTCTGCTTTTTGCAGAAATTGAATTTTTAAATTAATTTTACATACTACTGAAAATATCACCACAGCTCCCTTTGAGCTTGAGGGTTAAATGTACAACCTCGTTGATCAAAACAAAAAACCCACCACAGAGACCTCGTTGCCTATATTTTCCCTTTAATGTTTTGCCTTTGTTTCTTACTTGGATTCAGTTGCATATGCTTATTTTCACTTGAGTTTCCTCAACTGTATTGAAAAGTCCTAGTTGAGGAGTGAGAAGACCTTGATTCTTGCTAATCCATGAAATAGTTTTGTGAGATCAAACAACAAAATGATGCCCCCTTTACCCTTAATTTCTTTATCTGCAAAACAGAGACAATAATAATTTTACTTCTGTTTCATAGGATTATGGTGAAGTTAAAATGAGATTGTATGAATGAAAATGTTTCAAAAGATTAAAATGCTCAGCTGACTGAACTTGATATTTTCTTGATTGAACCTTTTCTTCCTTTTGGCCCATTATAACACAGAAAGATTTCTTTTCAATTAATATTTTCTGTTGTGCATAGGCAGACTTTTCAATCCTATCTTACCCTCTAATTTTATAGTTATAGAAATAGAAAAGACATTACTCATTCTGTAAGAGGTTTATTTTGAGAGCTCAAAGATTAAGGGAATTTTCTAAGGTCACACAGCCTCAACCAGGCAGAACATAAAGAAAGCTAGAGGTTTCTGACAATGTTCTTTTGCATTATTGTATGACCTGTTTTTTTCATTGTTGTCCATGACTTTTTAAGGAACAAGTTATATCCAGATCTACTTGTCTGTTTATTGGTAATTCTATAATGCCAAAATATATCTTTCTGAGGTTTAACTTTTTTATGGTAATATATTCGAGGATTTTTCTATTTTTCTTTCTATTTTTTAAACAAAAAAAAAAGTTTAACTTACACTAAATTGTCACCAAACAGATTCTCAGAATTTTAGAACCACAGCGTTATTTTACACACTCCATATATAGTGGATCAGTTGTTTAGTGACAAAGCATATTAGAAGGAAATAATAAGTTTACTTAAAAATTCTCATTTTTTAATCTTTTAGCTCGTGTTATCAAACCCTCACCTGTCTTATTTATGTCCAAGATATCTTTGTTTTTAAGATCAATACATTTTTGCTCTGAGAGGAAAGCTAATTGCTGTTCAATACATAAAGGATTTTTAGTTTTGTATTAGTTATAATTAGACATAATCTCTAAAGCCTCATTAGGCAGAGCAGAATATTCTTTGACATCCATTCACTTTTTATTAAACATAATCAGTGTTTTCCAAATGCATATTATCTTGTTGAGAGATAAAGTCCATTCAAGGAAATATGATGAATTACTAAATCCAGAATATGTTAAGCTGCCAACATTTCAGCAGACTGATAAGGGAAAATATTAGCAATTTTGAGAGCACTTCTCTCAGTTAAAGAGAAATTAGTTGTATTCTTTTTAGGGTACTTTTCAAGAACAACACTAAAGGTAAGTAATTAGAAAATGTTTAGAGGTGCATATAGTTGTAGAGCCATATACATTTCTATATATCGTATGATCAATAGGTATAAGCATATAGTTCATTAGAAATGTACATAATTATATAGTCTATGAAAATGAACAAAAAATATATATGTTTTGTTAAAGCAACTATGTTTAATAACTTTGGCCTAAATTTTATAGAAGATGTAAAATGTAATTTGGGACAAAGACACTGTTACCACGCAGTGATGATTTGTATGTGTTTGCAATATCTGCCTTTATACAAATTGTATAAATGGCACATGGCAACATATATATATAAACAAAACTATACATATTGAAAGACTGGAAGGAAATGTGTCAACATTTAATGATGGATGTAATGTTTGGTGGTACAATGGATCATTTTTCTTTCTAAGTTCTTGCATGTTTCATATTTTCTACAATTTGCTTGTATTACATATATAATATTGAAAACAGTTTCCTATTTATAAAAATAAATACTAATACCTCTTATAATTGAAGAAAGCTAATCATTCAGTTATCCAAATGCATGGAGATTGTATATAACGATTTTACATGTTACTGCTGCAGTTTTTCAAGCTTTCTATGTCGTTTTTGGGTGTTTGATAGCAAGTGCTGAATCTGCAGATTCATTAGTATTCTTAATCACTTGTAGCAAGACATTCGCAATGGAAAATATATTTTGTCCATTACATTTTTCTTTTTTCTCTTAAAACATATCAGAAAACCTTACCAATAATTAATTCTGTAACTTCTAACGTTGTTTAAGGCATTTCAAAAATTGTAACTATGGTATTTCAAAACTCTATGTTTTATAAATGAGATTTAGGAGATGATAATTTTTGCTAGAAGATAATATCTGCAGTATGAACCATCGTTATTTTGTATAAGTTAATCATTTTTTACTATATTTCTGAGCTTAAGGTAGAGATTATACATATCTTTATCAACAGCAAAAATTTATTGATGCTACAAACAAGTTAATTGGAAAGTATGAAAATAATATTACAAAGCCATCTCTCAAAGTTTGGAAGGGTGTATATTAGTAATGCATTCTGTTTAGTTTCATTGTTAAGTTGTGGAAAATGAACTTGCATGCAGTCATTTTTTCTTTTTAACCAATAAACAAAACCAACTACTTAAAAAAACTGTTGAAAATATTGACTACGTTTGTGTATAATACTGTAATTTTAGAGGTATGAGAGCTCATATTTACTGAAATTTAAGTAAATTTACCATTAACTACAGGACAACAATCTAATGATTATCCTTAAAAATAATAAAAAAAAAGAAGTCATTAATTCAAGTAAATAGATAAGTTTGACCCCAGAATTGGAGAGGGGGGCGGCTTTAATCCATTCATTATCAGTTTTAATTATTTCAGTCTATAAAGGTGGTAAGAGAGTTGTAGAATCAGCTGCCTGTCAGTATCTCTTGATACTTCGACTTCAAATACTTCCTACCAGCTTCTATAGAAACTGTGATTTTAAGGATGATAGATTTCAAGGAACAAAAATGAGCTGTAGTGCTCTTTATAAGTCCATGCTATACTGGCTGGCTACTTTCTAATGAAATTCTGTTAACTATCTTAGCCAGTTAAACCCCTTTGAGAAGAGCCTAAGATAAATAGATTTCTTACAGGCTTCTTCATTACATTATAAAGAACTTTTGAACCTAATTTTTATCATTGTTGTCATTTTCTTTTGTTTTTGAGTGTCAGAATAATAGAAAGAAAGGTTGAGCTAGACAGATTTTGGTAAATATAAAATAGTTATTTTCAATTAATGTAAATGTAAGTAAAAAGGTAAAAGATATTTATTAGGAATAGATGAGGCTTCAAAATAAATTGTTAATGACAAAGTTTATCTTGAAATATAGGATAATCTATGAAAATCACTTTTTTTGAATTGTAGAGATCAAAACTTTTAAGCATAAATAGAACAATTAAGCATATTTTTTTCAACCAGGAAGTTCACAAGCATAGAGTAATGATAATAACTGTGTTAAGGTTAAAAAAGCAAGGGACAGGAAAGATACAAAGAAGGAACAAGTTATAAGTGACTTAGAAAATGTTGGTTTCTCTATTTGAGAAGTATTTTAAGATTTGTTTTAGTGGCGTAAGGTTGTGAGAAATGAAAAATGTCTATAATCTTACTGAAAAGAGCCTTTTCTCTTAGTCATTTCATCAATGGATATTTGTGGCAAATACTTAATGTGCCAGGCATATTTTCCCCCAAATTTATTTTCCCTAAAGAACATTGCAAACACATTTCACTATAGAAATGAACTCGAAAGACTGGCTTTGAGGAAAAATTATGGTTCATACAGAAACTAAAGAGTACAAAAGAAATAGAAGGTAAGATCACTGGTGTAGAGGAGCTTATTGCCTGCGGAAGAAAAAACACTAAACAATGCTGTCCGGCTAAAATCAGGGTTTTGTTAATGAGGAATAAAGGAAGACTTCACAATAAAGCAGGCAACAAATGGTCTCTGGCAAGATTGCAATGCTGGTAATTATTTCAAATAAGAACAAAAGATTGGGAGTCAACAACCAGGGTTCTAATTCAACTCTGCTGTTAACTGTCACACCTAATGGAACAGCTGTGGGCACATAGGGGCTCTGAGAACATGAAAGATCACTACCAGAAATCTAAAAGTCTGGAAATTTATGTCACTAATCTGCCAGGTAGGATTTTTGCTGACTAGGCAAGGGCCTATACCAGGAGGCCAATGTTATACATCCAAGTGTGGATCTAAGAAGATATTTAAAAGTCATGACTCTTACGAGGTAACCTAGTGTAACTGGAAAGCATAGTCAACATTGTGGAAACCATTGTATCAAACCACATCTTTCTCAACTTTTTCATAGCTGACACCCACCTCTCAGCATAGAGTTTTGTTCATACTGTTTCACTTTCTTAAACTGCTATTGACTATCTATTAATAAGCTGTGATAACAGTAAATTAATAATACCTAATGTTGTAAAGTTTGTGGTTTATGAAGCTCTCACTGCTTACCTATGGCACCATAAAGTAGCTAAAAATAGACATAATACTATAATGAAGTAGATGTAAGGAAATCCAACAAAATTTTTATTTTTCTCATGATAGTAACTTAAATGTTTTTCTTAAAATATGAAATCTTAAGTTCTGTCAAAAATATTTGATGCCCTTGCTTTGCTTGTACTCTAAAATTTTTCTTAGATTTCTAGCAGGGTAATTCTGTATCTTGTGTTTGAAGAACTGAAGCCTGCTTTTCTAGGCCTTAATTCCCTCTTTTGTAATGTGAAGTATATATATTATAGGAGGTCTTTAAGATTAATTCCCTTTTAGGTATGACATTCTAAAAGTTTTAAAAAACTAATTATGAAGAAGTAAAGGACTCTAAAAGTATACTTTTAAAGGTAAAGGCAGTGAAAAAAATTAACTTTGTTTACTGCCATGGTTAAATTTACTGAAAATTATTTAGCCAAAAACTATTTGGTAAATGATCAGTTCACTGAATGATGACTAACAGACCTAAAATTGTCAAACCAAATACCTTAATCCAGATTTAAAATATTCACCACTGCTGTTTTCCTGGGATAGAATGAGTCCCAATCCAGAAAAACATGAGTGAATTGCATCTGTTCACTTACATAACATTGAGCCTTTGAGAAGAACTAGCCATCTCAAATGTTAACATGGGAAACTGACACTAAGTGGCCTGGGACTAAAAATCAACGGTGAAATTACTACAGCAAAGTCTTAGTGAAAATAAAACTTAAAAAAAAAGATGCAGTAAGTTGGCAAATGGATCATTCAGTGAATTGGCTTTGGTGGACTGGTTTACTTCATTTGCTTATATACTGCTTTCTCCCCATAAATAAATCCACCTGCAAGTGGACAATTCTGTGCCAACCTCTAAACAGAATTCGTAACTTCTTAGAGCATGGTCCTTAAACCACCGGTGTTGGAATAACCTGAGCCTTAGGTCCTACTTAAAAATGTTGGTCCTTTTAGGGAGACGACTTTCTCTAGTTTACTTTTAGAGAATGTTATACCTTTGTACAGAGTAGGTGCCTCAACAAATGCTTAACTAGTGCTAACTATTTTTATAATATTTATAGTCTGATAGTGTACTTTTATAATGCATACAGTGTGCAGTATATAGTGTACTTACATAATTTACTTATTTACCTTAATTATTTTGTTTAGTCTTCTAAAATAAAACACAAACCCTTTTGCATTTCTCTTTGTAGTATTTATAGAAGTGAATGTGTTACTGCTAAAAATGTAAATTAATAACTCTTGGAAGTGGTGTTATAATAGTATAATAATAGACAATCTGTCACCACCTCCATAGTGTTTATTATCTATCATCTTTTTATCCATGTCTTTAATTTTTGATCAAGAAAGATTATTTTTAGGAGCAATTTGCTGTCTAAGTCTTAGAAATTAAGAAAAAGAATTAAGGAACTAACTCTATTTTGATGCATAATTTCTAATTGAGAAAAAAGTTTATAGCATATGAATCAAGTGATGTAAACTGTATTTGTTTTTCCTGAAAAATAACTTATTGAGAAAAATGCTTCTTTTTTTTTTTCCCTTATCCACAATTATTTTGGCTACTCAGTTAATTAAAGCTATAATATAAGCTTCTGATTTTCCTAACAATCCATTTCTCATTTTCTAAAATCCAGGAGTCAGAAGATAGTATATGTGGCCCAATATATGTAATTCCCTTAGAAAGTATTTATTTTATAAATGCCAAGGGCAGAATGTAAACAATAATGTCACTATATTTCTCTGGTAAGTTTTGGGCCCCAAATAGTCTATTCCTTTTCTGACACAGGTATGTTTTCCTCAATGAATAAAAGCACAACTGTAAAAATTGTAACTGGATAAAAAAAAAAGGATAATTGATCAAACTCTTTAAATCTTGCTAAAAGTTTATGAAGAAGATACTTTAAAGACTGAATGCAGATTCCTATACAGACCCTTTTTATTAGTCTCTCTCTTCAACTTCAAGTGCCACAAATGTCACTTTTATATTTTTCAATTTATGTGATGCATGGTGCTGTGGTGCCTAAGACCGTAATAGAAAAATGAAAACCTAAACTAATCAAAAGCTTCCCATAGTGGTGAACATAAAATTGTTTTGATGGCTTCCTTCTTAGTGGTTTATGGCCTAAAAATGCAGTTAGTACAACTACTGTTCCTGTTGACTTCATTTGAAATCTCAGCAAAAAATCCTTATTTTCCTCAGAATTAATTTTCAAAATCATTTTTAACATGGGAATTACTGAAAAGAATTAGTATAGTTATTATTTTTAACATATAGATATGGACTACATGCATTAATTATTTTTGTGACAGTTCTGTTGACATCATCTTGGCTGAGCTTTCGTGGCTGAATATTGTGATTAGTTACTTATCAAGTATAAGAATATCTTTGTCACATCAGTGAAGTACATGTAGTGGTTAAGAGCACAGGTTTTTAGAGTGAGACAGTCCTGGGTTCAAATCACAGTTCTGTTCCTTATTATCTCTGTTCTTCCTCAGGAAATTATTTAGCCTCACTGGACCTGAATTCCCTCAATTGTCCTGTAGGGACAATAAGAACCCCTATATTAGATAGAGTTGTTGTAAGGATTAAAATATATAATGTATTCAAAATGCCTGGAATAAAAGCACAGTGCTGAAATGTGGCTGTAACTATTCTCGGTTATGGTAACAGGAATAGTATTTGTATTTTTAGTACCCATTGAATGAGATATTCATAGACTCCTTGCCCCAGGTTAGGAATCATGGCATAAAATATAACTCAAGAACTTTTGAATGGTTTTGATTGCAGAATTGCCCACAGTGGTTCAAGTTTGAAATTCTTCTAAGACAAAAAACACATTTAAAAAATTTTCTTAACCATTACACTAAAGGAATTAGCTCTTAAAAAAAAAAAAAGAAGATATAATAAAACAATTGTTTTAGAAGAATTATTTTAAAAGGATACATTTCCTGTATATAAGCATAGTACTTTGGACATATTACTCTAAGTAAGGTAATATAAGAATGTGTTTGTTTTGATTGACATATGGAGGATAATGAAAACCAGACTCAGATTGTATCTATGCACTGAACAGGATTATTCCTATAACACACCAGCATTATATTGTTGTATGGTTCTGTCAGGAAACTTATAATGAGAAATCTCAAATAGACACAAAAGGAGACAGAATAATATACACCACGCATCCATCATCAGCTTCAGAAATTATCACATGGCCAACGCTGTTTGACATATACCCCCATCTGCTTCTCCTTTTCCATAATTCATTGAAGCAAATCTGGTACGTTTTATTTCATCTGTAAATATTTCAATTTATATCTCTAAAACAAGGTAAGGACTCTTGTTTTCTACAAGAGTACCACAGTACCATTATCACACTTTAAAATAATTTCTTGATATCCTCAAATATCAGTTATTATTTAAGTTTTTCAATTTTCTTGAAATTGTAATTTTCTGAATAGTTTATTTGAATCAATATCTGGATAATCCACACACTGGATTGTTTAATACATTTTTAAAGTCTCCTTTAAACTTTCCACAGTCTGTTTACTTCTTGAAATTTACTTGTTGAAGAAACTCAGTAATTTATAGAATTTTCTATAGACTGGATTTTGCTGTGTAGTTTAACATATACTTTTCGCCCTATTTTCCTGTGAAGTTATAGTAATTAAGCCTAGAGGCTTAATCAAATCCAGTGGTTTTTTTTTAACTGCATTTTTTTAAATTAGTTTCAGGTATAAAAAACAATGTAATAGTTAGACATTTATACCCCTCACAAAGTGATATCCCCCTCACCCAGTCTATTACCCCTCTGACATCATATAAAGCTGTTACAATTCCACTGACTCTATTCCCTATGCTGTACTCCATATCCCGTGACTATATAAATATTAAATTATAGTTGACATTCAGTGTTATTCAGCTTCAGGTGTACAGTGCAGTCAAATCCAGTTTTGATTTTTTAGTGGGGCAAGACTAATTATAGGTGATGGAGTAAACTGTCTGAGTGTCTCTCTTTTTGGTGATTGGCAACCATTCATATTCAATGATTAGATTTCCTAATTCATCAGCTATTACAAAATGCTGATATTCTAACTCTAACATTTCTTTTTGATTTATTAGCTATAATATTTCTATGAAGAGAAACTTGCATCTATTATTCGAGCAATCTTATGTGTGGCTGAACTGATAACCCTTGAGAACAGTCCATAGGGGTATCATCACACAACTAATATTTTCAAATATCTACCAACTTTATGGTCATTATAGTTCAGAAATGGTGATTAAAATATATATGTCTATGTTCATGTTTATAGATACAGATATAATTCTCTCTATGTATTTAAAATTCAAGTCATTAAAGTAAGAATACCAAAAATATGCCAAAGGCCATGAACAATTTTAAATTTAGTTCAAAAATAAAATTTGTAAAATTTGTACAGGCTTTTAAAATTTCAAAATGTCGGTGAATTTACCTAGACTTTTCTGACATAGTGCTCACTTGTGTTTATTTTGTTTGTAATATATTATTTCTCAAAAATGTTAATTAAAAGGGAATGCAGTGGTGTCTCTTGAAAGAAGAGGATGTCATTCCTCGCATCAGGGCAATGGAAAGTCGCCGAGGACGGCCACCAAACCCAGACAGGCAGCGAGCCAGAGAGGAATCCAGGATGAGACGTCGGAAGGGCCGACCTCCAAATGTTGGCAGTGCTGAATTTCTAGATAACACAGATGCCAAATTACTAAGAAAACTGCAAGCTCAAGGTGAGACATAATGTGTTTGACACTGCAAAAGTCATACTAAAAAGTAGAAGTGTATCTTACGTTTTTGACTTATGAATGATTGACACTGCTCTCAATTTCTAAAAAGTAGATATTTGTGTTAAAATAAAAATAAGAAAATAAGGAGTCCCACTGGTAACTGGAGTTCTTTGATTACGTAAGCTCCTTTCAAGAGCCATACTCTCAAATACACCATACCCTATGTGTTTAGAATTACAAAGGTGGGTAAAGAGCTTTTAAGGCTTGCACAGAAAGGGAATCAACCAGCACTTGGCACACACCTTAAGGTTGTGCCAACCTTCTGGAAATTCTCATTTTAACAGCTCCCGATTCCTTGAGGTGGTACAAGGGAATAACTCCAAAATATGTGGATCTGTGGAGTAAATTTTCAGTCAGAGAACTCCATTTACTGGTAAGTAACCCCAGTCTGTTAGCTTGGGTTCTTCTGCAATCTGGATATATTACATAAATTTTCAAAATGCCCAACTAATAGATTTGAATCAAAATGTATTTAAGATCAACAAAAAAAATTACTTATCAAGCACAAAGTGCTCATAATAACCTCTAATGTATTTATGAATTAAAATTATACATAAATTATCAACATGAAGTTCCCTTGCTATGTCCGACACAGAGAAAGCTAACTAAAATAAAAAATTTCTGCTATGAGTTTGAGTTATACGTTACAAATATGAAGCCTCTTCAGGCTGTCTGAATATATATCAATATATGTACTGTGTGTTGTATTTACAAGCGTATATATAAACATATCAGTGTAAAATAAAGTTTTAATTATAAAAATTGACATAAAAGACTAACAGGATTTTACTACTACTACTCATGGCTTTTTTTTGGGGGGAAAAGCCTGACTTATTTCTATTTTTTGTATATACCATCATCTTGACTTCTTTGTAGCTGCTTTGTTTTTGTTATAAAATAAATATGCACAACAAAAGCTCATAGAAGAGAATCCTTTAAAAGACACTAATTTATATTCACTTTAAAATAAAAGGCACTTATAAGTGAAATCATTAACAGGTTTTTATTCATCTATCTAGAAATGTGTAGACACACACACACACACAAAACACTCACATATATAATATATGCATAAATATGAATATATAATATGTTGTAATATGTGTCCTTTTTATTTCTAAAATAACTGGACTTATAGTGCACATACTGTTCAGCTTATTTTCTTTCCACTTAATTTATCTTGAAATCTTTCTGTATCAGGGCTTGTAAATACACTTTATGCTTTTTAATGGCCGAATAGTAATAAGTGATGGCATTTACTGCTTTACCATACTTCATTTAATCAGTTTTTTTGTGATGACTGTTTAAGCTATTTCCTGATCTCTGCTATCACAAATAATGCTGCAATACATGTGTATTAGGTTGGTGCAAAAGGAATTGTGGTTTAAAAGATTAAAAATAATTGCAAAAACTGCAATTACTTTTGCACCACCTAATATTACACATATCTTCACATCCTTCTGTTGGTATAGCTATCTATAGTACAAAATCCTAGAATTAGAATCTCTGAATCAAAGGATATGTGCATTTTCAGTATTGGTAAATAGCAGGCAATATTATCTCCAAAAAGGTCACACCACTTCATACTTCCACCAATGGCATGTAGTTTATTGCTTGGCATAAAATGTAATGTCGTCTAAGTTTTTCTCAGTCTTAGTATGTTAGTTAAATATTTTTTATGTTATTTTATTTGGTTTCTATTAAGACTCATTTCTCCTAAGTAGTTAACTAGTGAAGGTTTTCAAAAAGTTAATACTGTATATTAACAGATAAAGCTGTATATAGTAAATTTTTATAATTAGTATTGTGAATAAACCACTGACTCTTCTGAAGAATATATCATAGTAGGGAATGTGCATTGTTTGCATAAAATAAGAAAGCTTAAAATTAACTTGTACCCAAAGCATGGATTCTTCATGCATGTTTTTTATTTCTAATATCAATATTAATACTTAGAGTCCAAAATGGCAACTCTGTATTCGCAAAATTAACTAAATTTTATTTTATCATAATAGAAGTTAATCATTCAATTTTTACCCAATGGTTTTTCTCCCTTTAGATTTCAAATTGGTTTGTATTCTATTACATAGTTCTCCTTTGTTGTATTATGTTGCATTTTGCAAATTTTGTTACCTTTGAGCTTATTGTGTACATATGTTCTTTCTCAACATGTATATAAATGTTAAATATTTAACAGTCAGTATGTAATTATTGCTAATTATGAGTATGTGGGGTGTTGTATGCATGATTTTTCTTGGGGAGGAAAGAAAGTAGGAACAAATTATTACCCCTTTTATTTCTAAAAGACTTCTCCATTTACAGTTTTTGGGGTGGTTATCTGAGGGTATTCTAAAAGTTTCTGTTATATATTATTATCTTGCTAGGACTCAACTAGACAGAAATATTGGACATAATTTGAAGAAAGGTTCAGAACAGTTAAAATAAGTGCAAACATTGAATGTACATCTAAGCATTGTGAAATGAGAGCTACTTTCTCAGAGAATACAGATAAAAGTCTGACAAGGTTTGAATATGAAAAACACTTTCAACCTAAATATATTAACCTGCTTTCTAATTGATCAATAACATTAATATCTCAAATTTTCTAAGATAGCAAGTAGCACTTGTTCATCTCATATAGAATCTGAGATGCTATAGTTTATACAATGCACCATTATTTTACGATGTACCTCTAAAAAAGAAAAGTGCTGTCAATTGTCAGACACTTTCTGATTTTAGACATGTCTAAAAACACATCTTACAATAAGAGAAATGTGGAATATCCAAATTATCCCTAATTCTACTTGGAAATAAACTTTATTTCAAAAATAAACTTTCATCTTTGAAACTTAAGCAGACAAGCAATTTCTTAAACCAGAAGAGATATTTTTCGAATTAATATTTAAAAATTAATTTTAACAGGTAATGTTTTCAGCAACCATAGAGCAAATAAATAAGAAGATAATTAGGAGCACTTTATTCCTTAGAGCCTTAGTGAATTTTCTACGTCTCTAACTAACTCATTCTCCTTTCTCCATAGTGTTCCTAATTTTTTTAAATGTTTTTTCACATCTCCTACTGGTCATAATGTAAAATTTAACGTATATAAATTTTTAGTGATTAATCAAAATTGTGTCTTCCTTGGTAAAGTGAAAGATATGAGTTGAGCTTTTTTAATGTTTTTCTGTCCTAAGGGTTTAAAAAAAAATTACTGTGTATTTCTGTGGGGCTAGAAATTGACTGATGTATTAATGCATGAATATTCACCTATGTGTAGTATAGAATTTCCTAAGCCAAACTTCTGTTAGAGAGCATCAGTTTAGCTTGGAACTAAGGGCAAACTTAAGCAACATTTTCCAGGAAACATTGTTTTAACGACTGAACACATCTTTATATTTTAAGACATATTTAGGTCTTTACAACAGAATGCAGTGAAAGCTTTCAATTCTTAAATGTTAAATGTTTATCTCTTAGTATCATAGATGAGAACAGTATTCTTCCCGTGTATTATTATCAGAAGTTGCTGATACTGCCAGCCAGCTTATAGATTTTTATTTCCCAGAGTATTTAGTGAACAGGTGATCCTTTATATGTAGCTCAGAAATTTTTGATGATACTTATAGCCCCCAATATTGAAAATTATTGGAAGATTAGAGATGTCCTTTAGCATCATCTTCCCTTTCATCTTTCATTAACACTTCCAGTGTGCAAGATAAAATTAGACTCTTTTATATTCCCTCCCCCCTTTTTTTTAAGTCTTGATGATAGAAAATCAGTTATAGTAACCAACTTCACCTCTGCTGTTACAAGGAAATAGGGTTAAGTTCTTATCTAAAATCTCAAGGTGTTCAAATGTTCTTTAAGGTTTCTAGAAGTAGTAGTATATAGACTGTGGAGTCAGGAAGACCTGGGTTTATATCTTGGCTCGGCTATTTTATTTCCATGAACTTTATTTATTTCACTTATAAGCTGGGCATAATGTTGCCTATCTCATAAGGTTGTTATGAAGATTAAATAAGATTATGTAAATTTAATACAACAGTTCAATAAATTATTAGTAGCTCTCAAGTGATTTAGGTATTACCCAATCATATTCATCATTGATGAATATAATATATAGGTTTCTTAAAACTCTTCATCTTCTATAAAGCTTAAAACAATGTAAAGTGGTATTTTCTGAAATGATTTTATGAGTTGTAGTATATATTACTTTTGTAGTTAGAAGTATTCTGACCAAGTTTACTAACAGAGAAGGCATGCCATTATATGCTTTCTGTGTCAGTTACCTGTTGCCACAATAATGTTGGGAAACAACCATCCACAAAACTTCAGAAGGTGTACAACACTAAGCATTGATTACTTGTGTAGATGGAATCAGCTGGAGGTAAGTTAGGCAGCTTTGCTGATCTTGGCTGGGCTTGTTCACATGTGGGGTCAGCTGGCTCCATATGTCTCAACCCCCATCAACCTAGCCCAAACATGTTCTCATAGTCAAGGGCAAGACACATAAGTCAAAGTAGAATACAAATACACTGTCAAACTTATCTTACATCACAACTGCAAGTATCCTATTGGCCAAAGAAGATCACATGGCAGAGCTCAGAATTATGGGACAAGAAAATATATTCCACTTCTTGATGAAAGGAGCTGCAAAGTCACGTTACAAATGACATACGTAGAGGGATGAATAAAGAACAGTGACAATTAATTATGTCAGTCTATCCCACTCATATATTTGTCTTTAAAAATTATGAGAACCAAGTTGTCCTTTAAATTCATTAGCATTCTCTACTCTTTTTATTTAGAGTTAGACCATCTCCTTCATAAATACAAATTTCACTGGATTCAGAAACTTCACCACTTATATATCTAATTAAAATATTAAGTTTAGGGGGCTTTGTATCTGTTTTATTTATTTTTTCTTTTTTGTATATTTTGTTATTTTTAAGACTCAGGCCAAATTATTTTTTACATATTAGCAGCTACTTTCCTACCAAGTGGAGATTACACAAAGTGTGGGAAAAAGTGTACCTAAATTAGCCTCTGTGATGAGAATTAAGAGAAGTATTATTTTGGGGTACTTTCTGTCTATGGAATCATATTTGATGAAATAGTTTGGCAATGTCTAGGGAAAATGAATGTGATTTTTCTGCCAACCATTCTCCCACTTGGTATCTAACCTCAGGCAATTTTCTTAAAAATTATGTCCTTCATGATGATAACAGTTTCACACGGTTTTTAGGTTGTTTTTAGATTAGCAATTGTGTTAAGTTGTTAATTATTATATTCCTTGAAATTTTGTGTTTTTCAGAGATAGCCAGGCAAGCAGCACAAATAAAGCTTTTGAGAAAACTTCAAAAGCAGGAACAGGCTCGGGTTGCCAAAGAAGCCAAAAAACAACAAGGTGGGTGATTTAAATGATACATAAACTTGAAGAGTGAGTATTGGTTAATTTATAAAAGGCTTTTCTTCTTCATTCCTTTTCTGATGATGTGTGTGCTTTGGTTTTTCATCATAGCAATAATGGCTGCTGAGGAAAAACGAAAGCAAAAAGAACAGATAAAGATTATGAAACAACAGGTAAGTTTACACATCAGAACTGATTTTTACAATACAGGTGTTATTTTCGAGATCTATTTATATATATACACATTATTTTCATTTTGATTTGAAATAACTATTTGACATTAATATTAAGTATCTTATTTAGAAAGTTTTCATTTTCCATTAGTTAAAATTCACGTCACTTTTAAACCAAACCTTCTACTTCCAAGTTTTTAAGGAAATGATTACCAAACATAAATTTGTGTAAGTACTTTTAATGTCCTTATAAACTTTGATTGTAAGTTGACATCTTGAACAACTATCAAACTTGTGATGTATCAGTAATGAAGGATAGTGGTTAAATGTTAAAATATTAGTAACAAAAACTTGTTCTAAAGTCTGTATAATACTAGTAAGAAAATACATTCATGTTACATAGAATAAGATTTTCCACCATTGCTTCTGAATGCTTTGAGAGTTAAAAATTAAATTGAAAATTGCAAAAAATGAAGAAAGCGCTATTTCAATATATCTAGCATTCTGTTGTATATCTGTAATATCCCTTTCATATGTGGTTTTCGAAGTTAAGTATCAGTAGATGAAGTAATTTTTAAATTCTTAAAGTGTTATGTGGTAAAATATTCAACTTCATTTAAGATGGGAATATGTGAACTGCTCTCCCATCTCCACATACTCATGTAACCATGAAAGCAGAAAGGAAAAAGGAAATTGGGGGGAAACTACTTACTATTGTTTAAAAAATTTTAAACAGCAAGTAATTATTTCTGAGTATGAAGTGAAGTCAATTATGCTATTATATAAATCTTTCTTAAATAATTGACTTGGGTTGAGTATGACATGGTTATCTCTAAGGTTCCTTCCAAAATTGACTAAAGCAGTATAATTAGAGAAAGTTGATATAGTAATAGAATTGGGATTCAGAATTTAGATAGTCAGGCAGCCTACAGTCAAAGAATTTAGCTGGTCAGGCAGCCTACTTAAGAATTTTGTGACCTTAGATGAATTACTTAACCTCTAAGTCTATTTCCTCTGTAAAAGAAAATAACTGCATCATTTGAAGATTAAATGAGATAATGCATGTAAAGTGCCTATGCTCACTTTTTAAAAGATAGATATAAAATACCAAACCATGATATACTTCTACAGTAATTTGAAGTAGCCAATTATAAACTCGAAATCCTTCCTTAGTCTGTTAATTATCAACTGTTAAAGACACTATAGGATTGACTTAATAAGTTTATAGTCTAATGAATGCCTTTATTAAAATGCAAATAGTTTCTATGTATTACATGTATGTGTAAAAATAAGTTCATATCTTATTTTAAAGTGAAATAGTAGTGTTTTTGTTACGCTTTTTTAAATTGCTTATCCTAGTTCCTAATGGCTGGAGACTCATCAACTCCCATCAGCACTTTAAATTCAGCTTTGTTGTCATAAAGTCTTGAAGTGTACAACCTACATATACATAGTCTTTGCTGCTTGCTCCTCAGAAAAGCACTGGGGTCCCAAGTTTCCAGAAACATTAATACAAATTATCTGATTTTTGATATTCATCAAGATATTTATCTGACTAGTTTTAGAATACCATAGTCTTATTCCTTCTAGACAACAAAATGAATCAAAGTATAACATAGGTCTACTCACATAGTCAGTTACATAATGCCTATTTTAAAGTCAGCATTAGATCTAGAATAAAATAATAGCAGGTGCTTCTTATCCTCTGGGTTATTTTCTAACCAGCAGGCCAAAAATATCACTAGATAGTCCTCAAGCCAATTTTCTGGAAGCTTGCAGAAGCACTATTATGAAGCAAAAGGAGCAAAGGCATTGGAATCTGACCATGGCTCTGTGCTTATTATTTGACTTTAGACAAAATATTTACTCTCTAGGAACTTCAATTTTCTCTTGTGTAATAAAGAAGATAGTTTTAACTTCTATGTTGTTGTTGTTCGTAATCAGTAAGATATTTTATGTAAAGTGTCCAGTTCAGTGGTTAGGTACTCAATTATTATATTATAATCATTTATTATTATTAATGTCTCTCCCTGTTAATGCTCATGACAGCACTACCAAATATATGTACATGTATATATAAATCACTTGGACAGTTTAGATAAAGCTCTAGCCCGAGTGTACTCAGCCCAAGATTTCATATCTATCTCTGCATAAGAGAACACTCAATGACTTTGCTGACATGAGATCATAACACCTTATAACCTAATGATTGACAAAACCAGAAAAAATAAATCAAGAGTATGTTTTACTTAGGTCTCAAGTTCTCATCTAAATAAATGCTTCAAATACGGATCAAGTCTCCAATCTTCTCTAAGACTTGAAAATGAAACAAAAGACACACTTGGGTTTTTATTTTTGGCAAGCTATAATTAATATTCAATGCCAAGAAAGGATCACCAACAGCAGAATCATAGAATGTGATCAGTCTTCTAAAATAGCAGTACTTCCAGAAGTCTCAGAATTATGGGACAGCTGCCTTTACATTAGAGGTCTGTGGTAGACCTCTATGGGGAATCAATAACGTCAGTGTGCAAAAAAGAAATGTTTAAAAACATATTATGGTATAACTTCAAAAGGTAAACTGGCATCTGGTAATTGGAGTGGGCATTGTAATATATAGCATTATAAAACGTGTTGGCTCTGGAAATACTAGCACAAATAGAATTTGCAAGTAGAAAGATTGAATTTTTTTTAAAGCTATGTATTTATTCTCATCAGTGCCTATTTGTGACCTTCAAAGAGGTTTATAAACATGAAATTATTAGCAATGTGCTCATAGAATGAGATCATTTTTAAAAGTGAAAGTGTAAAGTTCTTACTAAAATTTTGATGATCACTAAATTCTAAAACAATACATTAAATTTAGACAATGTGACTGCCAGTTATGTCGTATGAATCATTCTCTAGAATGTTATTGTAATTAATCCATTTATTTTACAATTTTTTTTATTAGTTTCAGGTGCACAAAACAAAGTAATACTTAGACGTTTATTATTTATATCCCTCACACTGTGTCAACCCCCCTCCCCCCATCCACTACCCCTCTGACATCGCATACAGCCATTACATTTCCACTGTCTCTATTCCTAATGCTGTACTCTACTTCTTGTAAGTATATGCATATATATATACATGTATATATATACATATATGTATATATGTCTATATGTCTACACATATATGTGTATATATATATGTGTGTGTGTGTGTGTGTGTGTATATATATATATATATATATATATATATATATATATATATATATAAACTTGTAATTGACATTCGTTATTGTTCAGCTTCAGCTTCAGGTGTACAGTGCAGTGATCAGGCATCTACATCATCTCATCCCTAATGAGACAAGTGTCCATCGGATACCCTACAAAATCTTTACAACATTATTGATTATATTCCCCAAATTGACTTTCGTAACCCCGTGGCCATCTTGTGGTTACCGATTGTGCTTTCTAATCCCCTCACCTTCCCCCTTATCCCCACCCCCCGCCAGCTAGCAACCGTCAGTTTTTCTTCTATGTCTCCGAAACTCTTTCTGATTAGTTCATTCACTTATTCTCTTCTTTAGATTCCACATATAAGTGAGATCATATGGTATTTGTCTTTCTCTGTCTGACTTACTTCACTTAACATAACGTTCTCTAATCCATTTTTAAATAGTGTTATAGATTATTTCCGAATTTGGCTTATGGTAGTAGTTAAAAACAATGTCATCATGTTATTTACCATGTGAAATAAGAAATTATACTGTGGAAATAGTTGTTAATCATCTATTAAAATTGTGTGGCACTGTATACTTTGTTAAAGCATTTTAATTTAATCATGACATTCTGAGAAAGGGCGAGCACCTCTCCCTATTTCCTTGTAATACCTATTACAAGAGCAGGTATTATTTGCTCAACATCATGCAATGAATGACAGTAACTCAGGACTACAGTTAGGTTTTCTGATTCCTGATACATGATTTTTTCTACTATACTGTTCTATAATTATTTGTAATCGAAAATATTTATAAAGATCCACAGATTAAATGAGTTTAATTAGTTTGGTTTACTTGGCTTCTATATGCTTATTTAGCACTTGTATTTTATAAATTATTTTGAGAAATTTTATAAAATCACATTGACTTGACATTAACATACATTTAATGTTAAACTAAGTAATTAAATTTTACACCCACCATGGGTAACCTTTGGTAATTCTGTTATTTGATTCCACTTAAATGCTTTCCACCTGGATTATTTTATTTTACTATCTTAAGTTATCATTTTTCCTGCAGGAAAAAATTAAGAGAATACAACAAATCAGAATGGAAAAAGAACTTCGAGCCCAGCAAATTCTAGAGGTAGAATTCTTAAATTTGATATAATTAGCAATATAGTCATATAGTTTAATGTCTGCAAAAATAAAAGTTTTACCTATAAGTTCTCTCACTCATACAAATTAATATGCCCGTCAGAGATTCTCTTTAAACATAAGGCATAGAGTAAGACCTTGTCTTAACCTTATTTAACAGGATCATCTAATCCTAACAATGAAAACCCAGGAAGTAAGACAAAAGAGAAAAAAGAAGGGAAAACCTCTGGATAGCCAGTATGGTTGTCAGAAAGATCATATGCTAAAACTCATGTTCTTTACTTTTAGAAAAGTCATTAGTCAGATATTTACTTTTAATTGAGAAATAAAACATTACAAAAGTGAAAGTAAATTTTAGATGTAGAACCAATTTAGCCAGCTTGGTTTTCTGGTTTCTGATTTCTGCAAGCTGATGGAATAGGGCCAGGAGACATAGTTAGCATCAGCAAAAGTAATAGCCAAAAGGCAGCAAGGGAAAATAAAAAAAAAACCTCCAACCAGCATATAGGATTCAAAAGCCTAGCGACAGTCTAACCTTTTAGCTGAATAGTAAGCAGTTTTCAACACCTGAGTGGTTGAAAGGCATTACTCTATCAAACTGTGCAATATGATAGTTGATGTTCAGAATAATTGTCCCAAGTCATCAAGAAAAAGCCAAATTTTGTTTAATGTACTGTGTCTAAGCAGGCATATGTCTCCAAATTATTTCTATTTAAAATAGTGAAAATAAACTTTTAATGGTTAAAATTATTACAACCTGTCACTTATTCGGGAAACTATTTCTCTATAGAACAATTTATTCCCTGAGGGCTCCACATAGCTGAGGATTTCTATGTTACAGGTTTCCTCCTTCTAGCAAGATAGACATTTCCTTTCCCATTTTAAATTAATTTAACCCCTAATAGAAAATATTTCTACCTTAAAGTAAATTGAGAATAACTACTAGATAGTTATGCAGCTACTAGATAATACATGACTTAAGGTTATGAAGCTCAAATTTGATAGCATAATCTTGATATTCAAAATGTGCTTCATGAAAGATTGTAAGTTTTCATTCTATTAAAAATATATATGAATTTAACCACAAAATACAGCTAGGGAAAATCAGATATAATGTTTCATTTAAATGTCACTGATGGCTTTCGATATCTCAAATTTCAAATATTAAAGAAATTTCAAAGTGGACATGTGCAAATTTTTAAATGTTACTGATTTATTCTTTAAATAACTTTTATTTATCAGTTAAAATATATCCTGTGTTCTAAATTTTTTCCTGTGATCATGTTTTACTTTTCAAAATCAGAAAAATTTAATACATGACATAGACTCTTTTTCTCTGTGATTGTTTTAAAGTAAAATAACAAACTCAATTATTCAGACTTTAAACAGTATTAAGACAGAAAAGTTGACATACTCATCAGTTTAAGAGGTTTTTTATCTCTTAATGTTAATCTATATATTGAAAATGAAATTAGTATGTTGAATATAATGTTAACTGGGGGAGAATCGGTTATTGTCTGCATACATGTTACATATAGTTTTGTACCTTGTGAGGCATGTAGCTCCATTTTCAAGTCTGAGATTGTTTGAAGTTGTGGTGGTGCTATTGCATGACTTTGAGACCTGTTTTGCGTGCACAGGCTAAAAAGAAAAAGAAGGAAGAAGCGGCAAATGCCAAATTATTGGAGGCCGAGAAACGAATAAAGGTTAGTTTAGATGAGAATGAGAGTTTCTGTTTTTCAAAAATAAAAACTGTATGAAAAAAATATTATATGAAAAAAAGTAGCTCTCCTCAAAATTGACTATCTGAAAAAATGTTTAGCACAGATACAACATGTGTATAATGTGTACTTTTATTGTATGTATAGTGTGTGTGTGTGTGTGTGTGTGTGTGTGTGTGTGTGTGTAATTTCATTATATAGGTTTTTATGTGATGCTTTGAGCTCTTTAAATAGCAGGCATCAAATCAGAAATGCAAACTATTGCATGATACCTGTATCTAGCTTTGCTGGATAAGAATGATCTCCCCAAAGAAAGCTATTTTGTGTCATTTATGTTTATGTTTCAAATTGTGTCCCAAATCTGATTCTCTCCTTAAAGTATAACTTTCTCTTTGTCAATGTCTGGCAACTGTTTTAACTATAAAAAGTGAAAAGACTGCAGAAATGAAAAACCTCTTTATCAACTGTTATTTACCAATAATAAAATTAACCATTTATAATTATTGTAACTTCACAGGTTGTTTGGGGTTGTTTTGGTTTTGATTTTCTGGCATGAAGTGTAAGAGAATTGGACACCTGCACCGTACACACACACATGTTCCACTCCTTACCTTCTATTTTTTTCATAACTGATTACTGAAACAGGGCAACTGAGTGATCCTGTGGCCACCACAATATATCTTACACAACCAGAGAAATGTCTGTTACTTTTTCTGTACAGACTCTCTTACTTTGTTCTTTAGATTGCTACCCCTTTTCATGACTGCCTTGAATATTAATTTCATCTATATCTTACTTTTATACAAGTATTAAATTGGTGACATTCATAGAATTGTTTGCATTAAGCCCCACCTCCTTGGGATGGTGCAGTAAATCATAGGTGACCATAGAAATACCAAATTGAATTCCATTGTTTCTTGTCACATTTATATGTGGTATATGGAAATGATGCAGGTGCTATTTATTATAGAGTATATTTGGGAATTTATATTCAGAGTAGAGAGAGTTCTAATCAACTAGATTTGAGGGCTATACCGTAATGTATTAAAATAATAAAATAAAATATATATGCCCGTTGTATCTAATATGCTCTGACCATGTAGCTAGTCAGTTCAGTGAATGTGCCATTGAAGTGTGCTTTGAGGTCACTGAATTTTAAGTTTAAATGGCTACTGAATAAATAAAGGTCCTTGCTCCTATCATACAGTTTTTATGTATTAGGTAGAACCATATGAAATTACCATTTTACAAGTAAAAAAATGATTGAATACTTGCAATTTCATATGATGCAACAACCTAATGGAAGACTATAGAATCTCAGAAAATGAATTTTTATATAGCGTGTTCTAAATGTTCCCTAAAAATCATGTATTAAAAGTTTCTTATTTTGAAGGAAAAAGAAATGAGAAGACAACAAGCTGTTCTTCTGAAGCATCAGGTCTGTATTACATATAGTTATATAATTGTTGAAATTTACGTTTTATAATTTTTCTTAAGTCTGTTTTGGGGAAAATCTTCAAAATATTTTCTTTAAAATTTCCAATATAATCCCTGCTTAAGTTTTTCCTTCATCTTACAGTTTATTGCCTTGCTTTGGTTTTGGTGTCTTTTGGGGGGGTTAAAAGTTGGTTTCATGACTCTGTGATTTCTGTTTCATAATGTTGTGCCAACTCTTTCTACCAGGAGTTGGAGAGGCATAGACTAGATATGGTATGGGTATGTTTATTTTTGTACATCTAACACCGCATTGTGATTTGGTTGTGATATGGTTGTCATAGCAATGCATAAAGTGTAGCACTGGCTGCTGTCATATTACATACTGCTGCATGGCTTTACAGCACAGTGCATTGCATACATCTGCTTGTCTGTCTATAAAGAAGTATGGTACATCTCCAAGATTTTTAATTGAATGGTGCAAGCCTTGTGGAAGGCTGCTGTCTAAATTTTCATTACTGATGTCACAATGAAAGTTAGATTACTATACAATTTGAGACAACTATGACCCATACTCTCCCATCATTCTAGACACAAAACTTCCATTGAATACAATGGGAATTTTGAGTTAGTTTGATGAGAGAATATGAAATATATTCTGGTTTTATGGACAAATTTTAGAAATATCCCTTTGGGGGGACCCCACATATTTAAGCAAAAAGAATTGATTAAATAACATAACTGATTTTTTTTATCTTAAAAGAAAATGAGATTATCAAAGTAATCTAGTGCTTACCTTATTGTCATACTGTGACTTTTATGTTCCACTTACTAAGCCCATGGTGCAGCTTTTATGGCTTTAAATAGCGCATCAAGTGGCAGACATCAGTAAATAGGAATATCCCATTTCATTGGTGTTGGTATATGAACCACGACCAGATTAAATTGATATTAAAGCTTTAAAATAACTTTCTAATTTGTTGGTGGCTTATTGGATTTACAAAATGATAGTGTACTTGAAATAAAAATAACTAATTCTAAAACCATGAGTTAGTGGTTATAAATCAATTTATGCCTGATCTAAAAATTGAACAACAACACAACCTTTAGTTTAATTGGCTATAGTACATATTTGTGGTTTGTCTAATAGCAGATGTAAGGTAACTGACCTGTTCCAGCCAACCATTATGCTTTTTGTTCTGCCAGCTTTTGAAGGAGCATCACAACTGACCATAAGTAAATCTTGTATGCTTCTGTTTACACTGTCTCCATGTTCATTGCTTTATCCTTTTGCTTTTGATTGTTCTTGTATTTGCTTTCTAAACCTGAACTAAAACATGCACAGACTGGCCATTCTTGTCTTATATTTAGTATTTACTGTGACTTGTCTATAAATGCTAAACATGCTATACTGAGTTTTGTTTTGTTTTGTTTTGTTTTTCCATTTGAAAGTCAAACTATGAAAATTAACAATGGTTGAGTTATTTTCCTAATTTTATCTGGCTTAATAGGAACGAGAGAGAAGGCGACAACACATGATGCTTATGAAAGCTATGGAAGCTCGTAAGAAAGCAGAAGTAAGTGTATGTTTCTAGAAAAATATTACCTTGTTATAAATTAATATTGTTTCCTAAAGCATTGGCTTTTCTAAATATATACTTTTTAGAGCTTGGGTTTATCATGATTTATGGGCTTTCGTAAGCAAACCAAAGATTAGTGATATAACTGTTGGAACATAAAAGAATGCAGGAAGGATTTGAATGTATGTGTTAATTATTTTGGCTGAGATTCTAATTGTCTTTTTTTAATGTAGAAGATGGCATTAGTTTGGATAAAATTAGCTATTTATTACTGTAACCAGAGTTTCACAAAATTGCTATTACAGCATGCCTAGACAAGTCCTATGTGTCCTAATTCAAATGCTAGTCAACCCAACCATGGACTTCTGCCCTCTCAATTATCTTTAGCATTCTATGTGTAAAATTAGGCCTAAGTGTGTTCCTTAAAATAGACTTTTAACACATAATTCAGAATAAGAAAATTACTGAAATAAGTCAACATGAGTTTATTTGGCATTTAATAGAAATCAGTTAAAGGTTAAAATATATGTTACAAAGGAATATATTCTGCATTAGAAAGGTTGAATAGAGGTATAGCCGTGGTAAGTAGAGCTTTGGAGTTTGAGAGACTCAGATTCCCTTGCTGGCTCTGAACCAACTCGCTTTACCGCTTCAGGCTATTCTTTAAAATTGAGCTGATGATGCCTGCCTCCTAGGATCATGAGATGATCAAGTGAGATAAACATTTAGGAAATGAGAATTAATGAAAAAGCCACTGTTTGATCTAGAAGTTGAGAGACCTGTGTTTCAGTATTTTAGCCTCGCTCTGGCTTCAACTACCATTATAGTTGAACTACCAACTCCGATATGTAGAGACAGTGTGTGTATTATTTAGGAACCTGGGCTTTATAACCAAGTTCCCTAGGCTCGAATTCTGGTTTCAGTACTTTTCAGCTATATAACCTTGGGCAAGGTATTTAACCTGTCTGTGATTCAATGTTTCATCTTTGAAGTGGAGATGGTACTAATTCCTATCTCATAGGAGTTGTTCTCATGATTCAGTGGGTGTGAATGTGTGTGTATCAAGTTCCTGGAACAATGCCTGGCACCGCATAGTGCTTACAGTTGCTTATTACTGCGTGTTAGCTATTTGGAGTGGGCCCAGCAAGATGCATAGCCAGAATTGGGAACGCCTAACATAGATTACCCTCTCAATCTCTTCTAAGCAGTCTTTACTAAAGTTTATGGAAGTTTTGCCCTAACGTTTTTCCTGCTGTCTTCCCCCAACCTTGTTAATTATCCAGGCCCATTGACACCCTCTATACCTAACACAATAATGGAATGTACACATGGATTTATAACGATTATCTCTGAAAAAGAACAGGCAGGGAAAGAGGGAGGTAACAAATTCCAGGAATTGGCGTGGTTGCTACTGTGTTTCCCCAAAAATAGGACCTAGCCGGACCATCAGCTCTAATGCGTCTTTTGGAGCAAAAATTAATATAAGACCCGGTATTATATTATATTATATTATATTATATTATATTATATTATATTATATTATATTACCTGGTCTTATATTAAAATGAGACCAGGTCTTATATTAATTTTTGCTCCAAAAGCTGCATTAGAGCTGTTGTCCGACTAGGTCTTATTTTCGGGGAAACTCGGTATCTCTATTACCTTCTGAAAGCAGTATGGTGGTGGGGAGATTAGGGAAAAAGTTTAATTAAAATTCTAGAAGCTCAACCTAATTTCCTCCAATCTGGAGAGATGGAATCTGAGGAAGCAACTAAGGGAGTAACTCAGGAAAAAAATCTGGGTGGTCCCTCAAGAGACAAATTCTTCCCTACCAAGTATGTTTCTTATCAACAGAAATAGAAAGAATCACGGCTTGTCATTCTGATTTTTCCTGGTGGGGAGGAAAGCAAAAGAAGCGAGAATAATGAAAATAAACCAGGTCATTATCTCCAGACATACTAAATTTAGTTGAGAGGGAGACTAAGGAGCATAGTAAGAATAAGATTATCTAAACGAGTGTTAAAAGGTACCCAAAAGGTCTGAAAAACATGATCTCTTTCACTGGCTTATCATGTTTGCCCCTATAGCCTGGGAGGAGAGTGGGAAAAGCTACTGAAGAGAGGTGGGTAAGATTGAGTGGAAGGTAGCAGCCACAGGATAAATGAAGATAATTAAAATTAAATCTTCTAAGAATCCATCGAAGACCAAGAATACCTTTCATGGGAAAAGGATATACCTTTGACGAGAAAGAGTGAATCAGGTACAGTGTTTATAATAAAATTTGGAAAGGGATATGAGAAACCAGGTACAGTTCTCCCTTCCTAGCTACCTTCATTCTCAGAAAAAAGACACATGAGTAGCATAAAGGATACTCACCCTTCATCTAGAGTACTTAGAAGTATAAAAACAAGTATCAGGTAAAGTGAGAAGGAACTAAAGGAAAATTAACCCACTTGTATTGGAGCAATACAAGTTTTTGATAGGGCTGCCACATGAAACTTAAGTAATTAGGAAAGCAATGTCAAATCAACCGTGCCAAAATGTAAAACCAAAAAAAGGAAAAGTAAATATGTGCCTATATACATGAAGAAATAACTTAAAGCATGAAAACTTAAAGAACCTGGCTCCCTGTATACTTTTTTGCTTTCCTCGGCACTCCTATGCATTATCCGTAGAACAGCCAGAGTGATCGTTTCAGGAAATAAACCAGATTATATCTTAACACTATGCAGTGGCTTCTCATTGTAATTATAATAAAGTGTCTATTCCTCTCTATGACATACCAGTCCCATAGGCTCTGGCCTCTGTCTACTGCTCCTACTTTACATCAGACAATTTGTCCCTTATGTACTGTATTCTAGTCATTTTTGTCTTTTTATTTTTCCTAAATGAAAGGTCTTTGTGGTTCTTATTTGTTGTTCAGTCATAGATCAAATGTTAGCTTGTCAAAGAGGCCTTTCCAGAACAACTAATTTTGCCTTTTCTTATGCCCCATCTCTGGAAGTCCATTTCATCATCTTATTTATTTTATACCTGTTTATGGTCTATCTCCTCCCACAATGTAAGGTCTATGAGGACAGGAATCTTGTCTGTCTGTCTACCATTATATTCCCAGTTCCTTGATTAAAGCCAAGTATATAGTAGGTCCTTTGAAAATTGAAGTTTAATGAACAAATGAATGAGTTAAGATGATAGTGGCCATTAAATGTGCTAAGAAAACAAATTGAGGATAAACAAAATAATTAAGGAATGAGTACATCATTATCTTTTCATATAATTCTCTTCATATAATACCGTGTTTCCCCAAAAATAAGACCTACCTGGACAATCAGTTCTAATGCATCTTTTGGAGCAAAAATTAATATAAGACCCAGTATTATATTATATTTTATATACCCAGTATTATAGTAAAATAAGACCCGGTATTATACTAGATTAGATTAGATTAGATTAGATTAGATTATGTTATATTATACCCGGTCTTATATTAAAATAAGACCGGGTCTTATATTAATTTTTGCTCCAAAAGACGCATTAGCGCTGATGGTCCGGCTAGGTCTTATTTTCGGGGAAACACAGTGTAACACAAACACCACTTTTGTATTTCTTTATGTACACTATGCTCATCTCACTCTTTGATATAATATTAACTCTATATTTTTCAATAAAAGTAATTAATCCCAACTTTTATTGGTTCTTTAATTTAGAAATGTAATTTTTATAGTTGTTCCTTTATAAAAATCTATAATTAGTAAGAATATTCAGACATATAGAAATTACCTAACTATGTTAACTTTAAAAGGTCATTAGTATATCATCATAGCTCATAAATGTTTTCCTAACAATGTAAGAAAGAATAAATAGTATTTAGCCTCATGAATAGAAAAGGCATATTTCCAAGTGTAATTCAAGTAATATGAAATACATATGCTTTCATTATCACTGGAACCTTAGGTTGGTTTAAGCAACATGACAAAATAGCTCAAAATCTCCTGTTTCATTATAACAACTTAAAAGTGTGCCAGTCACACATTTATAATCACTTTACTCATATTAACTGAATAATCAACCATAGTAATTGTAGCAGAGTCTTTTGGATGTCTCCCCAGGGATCAGTAAACTACAAAAGGTTGTTAAACATGCATCTCTCACAGAATGACTGTGTCAGCACTTTAGGGGACAAACCCATAAAATACAAGAGAGTAGTTCAGGTTTTGGAAGTCATCTAATAAACAATTTGAAAGCAGAAAATATGTATACCCTCCCATGATTCAAGTCGTGAGGATATTTTATAATCCCATATTTATACTGATCATTACTGAGTGAAAAATAAAAATAAAAAGTAGAATTGCACATATAGACAGTTTTGTTGAAGCAAACCCATTTTTCAGTTTAAAACGTAGTAAGTGTACTAATATGACATACTTACACTTAACGTATTGTAGTTAGAATATATGTACTTATGTACATACATATTGTACTTACACTTATATATTGTATTTGTATAATTATTTCAAAACAAATGTAAACATATTTTATATTAACTGTATAATAAAATATTAAATGTCATGTAAGAAAGCAGATCTTGGAAAGAATTTTTATCAATTTAATTTAGATATATTAAAATCTATCTGATTTAAGAATTATTAACAATTTTGATTTTAATTTAGGAGATATTTGTATAACAGTAGCTATTCTACATAGTATTTAAAGATACTTAAAGTAAGTACAGACTTGTGTAATACTTATGGTGGATTTTATGAAACTGTGATAACTGCTAGGTTTTGTTCTTTTTAACTATTATTTTATACTGATAAAATATAATATAAATAAAATGTAATTTTTATCAAAAACATAAAATATAAGCGTTTCTTCAGTTATGTGATGCATAACTTTTTCATTTGTTTAAACTTAACTTTCATAATATTTTGAATGTAAACAAAGTCCCCTTTAAAAAAAATTGTTCTACTCATACTCAATATATGACCATAAAACGGTATCATTTTTATTCTTTATATTTGTCTTCCATAAATGGCTTGTATTATTAATCTTGTTTACACTTTTATTCTTCTTGCACCCTGAGGTAAACCTGTGTCTCTTAAATTACATTTATGTCTTTGAAATTTTAAGTACAAGTTGCTGTCAAAAGAAATGTATTCTCCTAATTATGCCCAGAACAAACACCTAAGAGACCCAGTAGAATCGTAAAATGCAAAAAACATGGACATCTTTGCAATATGGTCTTTTAAAAATGGCCTGTTTTGCAATGTGGTAAGTTGTAAAACTTTACAATAGCAGGTCATTGTACCACATTCATTGTTTGGTTTTTAAACTCCTATAATTCTAAAATAGAATAAATGTATTTCATGCATTTGTTATTATGCTATAGACTTCTAGAAATACTTTAATGTATTCTTTTAGATTCCCTAAAATAATATTTTTATGTGAGTAAAAAACTGATTTAAACATTTTTATTCTGTATTTTGGGCTATTTAGGATATTCTAAATTTAATGCATTTGCTATCAAAACGTGTTTCAACTTTGAAATGAAACTTGAATGACTTCTTAACTAAGACATTAGTAATATTTTGATACAGAAAATCCCATTACTTTAACAAAGATGATAAAAAGATGTTTTATGATAAACAACTTATATTCCAAGAATCCACATTTATTTCAAGAATTTCTTCATTAGAAAATTGGGGTGTGTAGAGGGAATGAAGGCCAAAAAAAATTGAGAGGAATCCTACTAATTTGCTTGTAATTATTTATAATCAAGCTAAAATATACTCGAGCTATATCTTGAGGAAAGTCTAAGTTATTGCCCTGAAATTTAACCAATATTAATGTAAAATATGTTTTAACATTCCTTTCATATTATGTTAAGTTTAGTAAGACTTATCTCTGGTAGGTCAAAGGTCTGTTGTTAACTGATCTTACAAAATCAGAAAGTTCCATTGTGAATTCCTGATATTTGACATATAAATGAAATATAATATTATAGAAATTAGATGTAGGATCAAGCAAGGCAAATTAATTTGTCAAGAAAAGGCTTAGGTAATTATATGGCTCTTTCAGACAATATACTAAGTCTAGAAGAGAGAATACTACACAAATTTCAACATCTTCACATTTGGCCTAAAGTCATTTCCACTTTAAACTTTAATTTCTGGAAAAATTATCATATAATAAGTCTGTTTAATTTTGATATGGGGGGAGGTCTGTTTCCAAGCATGTAAAATCACAATGTAGACAATTAAAATTGTTAAGAAATTAATGTTAGAATAGATGTGAAAAATACATTTTATGTATTTTAAAATTCCTAAATATCACCTGAATATTATTATTAAATGTATTGAACTCCGCTTTTGGATACAAGATTTCTGTATAACTGAAAATAGAAGACATCAATTATGTTTGTCCACGCAGTGAAATATGAAAAGTAGAGAAAAAAATGGCAATTGAATATGTTTAATGAGTAGTACAAATGTTAACCTATCTTTATGTGGCATTTGTAGATTTAGCAAATGCATAAATGCTTAAATAATATTTATGCTGAGGCACACAGACTAGGTCCGTTAGAGACATATAATAACTATTATAGTCGGAAATAAGGCCAGTGGGAGGAAATTTGAACTGATAATAGGCCTGAGAGGGGGAAAGATAAAATCATTAAAAACTTTCTTGAGGTGTTTGGCAAATTGTACTACTGGGAATTAAATAGGCCTATCAAGAAACAGGTGAATAAATTTGTGCCTCTGACCTCTAGAAACTCACACTCATGTGGGAGAGGTCAACTTTAAATAAGTAATTGTCACAGAGTACAATAAATGCTATAATAAATATGTGAAGCTCAAATAAGAAATGTTAAAATGCCTGAAGTAGTTGTGGGAAGAGCAAAAAAATAGACTTTAGTTCTGTGAAATGAGAAGGAGCTATGCATTGTTGGCAGAGGGGATGACATACACAGAAGTACAGTGTTGTAACTAAATTGGACCTGGACGGGGAGGATGAAGGTACAAGGAGGGGTTAGTCACTTTAACCTTGTGTATACGCCTGTCGTGGCTTTGTTACTTCTGCTTCTCCTCCTGCTTCCCCCTTCCTTCTCCTTTTCCTCCTCCTTCCTCCTTCTTCTCCTCCTTCTCCTCCTCCTGCTCCTTCTCTTTCTTCATCATCATCACCATCACCTTAACCATCACCCAAGCAGTGCCTCACACTGATTACACTCTCTTCTCAACACACATGTATCACACAATGTGATTAGCATGGGAAATGCACTGAGAATCATGAGATACGAGACCAGAACTGTGTGGGCTAGATTGTGACTGTCTTTATATGCCATTTGAATTATTAGTTGATTGTTGAGGGAACCCTAAAAGCTCTCTCTGGTTCTTTAAGAATCATCTTGTACCAGAATCACAGAATTCTATACAAGTCATTAAAATTCACTAGAGACTCTGTTTCCTTTGAAAATATTATTTCGTGTTTCTCCGAAAATAAGACCGGGTCTTATATTAATTTGTGCTCCAAAAGACGCATTAGGGCTTATGTTCAGGGGATGTCATCCTGAAAAATCATGCCAGGGCTTATTTTCTGGGTAGGTCTTATTTTCGGGGAAACACGGTAGTAGACAAGAATGGATGCTTGTCTTTAAGTCATAAAGGTCCTACAAATTTCTAAGATTTCTTGAAATCTCCATTTCTATTCTAAAAATTGGTGTCACTTTTACATTCTATTTTATACTATAGCCATGCTTTTTCAATTGGGAGAAATATTGCATATTGCTAGGTTAAACTGATATTCAAGAATATAAGCCACATTTATCTCATGGCATTAAATAAATTCTAACTGCTTTTCTACATATCACTGAAGTGTGTGTAGGCCCCCAGCTTGCCAATAATGTTATTTGGCACTGTGAAAAGAGTGTTAATGCCACGTGGGTCCTTTCTCTCTTTTTGAAAGGAAATGGTATCCATTTTCAACAGTTTTTAGTGAATAATAGGCTCAATTATTATATTTATAATTACTATTTTGAACATAATTAAGAATTCTTGGTTAGTCCTATCTATATAGTAGAAAAAATTACACAAACTACTTTGAAATCTGTGAGAGACATTTAATACAGTTTTTCTATTGTGATTTTAATTCATTATTCTGGTGAGTAACTAAAAAGTTCAGACTTCTCTTCTTTGGAAAAGTTCGTAGAGCAACATTTCAGGTGTTTAAAAATTAAAAATCTGCTTCTGTGAAAATTGTTCTACCAATGATAATTTGACTTGAAAATCTATATATACTGCATGGTGGGAATGTTACATATTAATTGTGTGTATTTCATGTCATTAGACCGTCAGAAACTGCTTTTAGTTTACAATTGACAAGATCTATTATAGAACTTTTTTGGTGTGAATAATCTCATAATAAAGCTTCCTTATCATTTTCCTTCCAAATGTCCGCATGAATCAGTAATGCAGAAGTGTAGAGGCATTGTAAAAATGAACAGTTTAACTTGAGCATATCATGTAAAAAGACCCTCATTACCTAGCCTTTGGCTGTGTGTCATGATACTCAACAACTACTCAATCTGCAGCTAATGCTGCAGTCCTGAAACCACTAGCAATTTCTCAAACACACTGTGCTTTCTCAATTCTTTGCCTGGAATATCCTTCTCCACTCCTCTCTGTCTCCCCCTTGGCATGCCTCCCCCAGCAGTCAGTGTGCTGTCTTACCAGTGGTAATTAAAATGGAGATGGTTAGGATATGGACAAAAATGCTAATATGGTACAGGAAGCAATAAAACCATTAATAACAATAAAAATGTTAAAATTACAGGGAAAAACTATGAGAATTAAAGAGAAATTGGTGAAAGGGAATAGTAGTGTTTAATTATAATTTAGATATGCAAGGTGGGAATAATGACCTTTTTGATTGGAGTGTACCCACATAAGGATGTAAGGGAACAAAAGATGTTCAGCAGAAACAGCAAATAATTTGATTCCATCTACAAAGAATATCAAAGTAAGGAGTTAGATTTTATTTTGATAAATAAAAGATTTTTAATCAAGAAGAGACATTATCAGCCTTACTAGAGTAAACCCATCCTTTATGTATCAGATGTGTGAAGTAGTAGGTTGGAATTGCCTGATGACTCTAGTGTTATTTCTCCTTTAAATAAGTAAGAATTGTGTTTGAGATATGACAATAAAGTAATGACACTGGTATTATTATAGAAAATCTCTTGACTTCTTCCAACAGAATGTCATCCCTGCAACAAGGAGAAAGGATGATTATTTCTATGTTTTTGCCATTACCCAAAATATTCTTTGAAAGCTTTTGGAATTGTCTTCAGAACCCATTTCACATTCATTTAAGTGTTTATAGTGGTAAATAACATTTTTATTCCATCGCAGGTGCTATCTTAAGACTAGCTAATTCATTTTGAAAGAACTGCTTTTGCGAGTTCAAACATGTTGGTTCCAATTTCCTACTGTAAATCCTCCCTTGCGTCTTGGAGTTCCATAAACATTTGTGTTAATATTAGTTAACTTTATGATGTGAATTTTTTGTTGCCCATGTACATTTTATATGCCTACATTTATTAATAAATATTTTATTCTCGTATTATAACCTGGGAAAGGATTGAATAAACTTTGAATAATAGAATAATCTGGGTTTAATGTAACATTGATATTTTATTTATATATATGTAAAACATATGTATATATTATAAATACAGTCATAAGGTTATTTTGAAATTCAAAGAGTGAAAACACTGAAAAGCAATAAGTCATTGTTTCTCTGTAATTCCAAGTCCATCCCTAAACCTCCTAAGAGAATTCTGTTCATGAAGATATTAACATTTTGATCACTTTTTAAATTTTAACTGGAGGTTTTCAAACACAATTATTAAAGAGACTATGTGAACATGGTTTTCTTTTTAAGGAAAAAGAACGGTTGAAGCAAGAAAAACGTGATGAGAAAAGATTAAATAAAGAGCGTAAACTCGAGCAACGAAGATTAGAATTAGAAATGGCGAAGGAACTAAAGAAGCCTAATGAAGACATGTGCTTAGCAGACCAAAAGGTGATGTATCATGTAAACCATTTCATTAATACATTTAAGTTTTCCTGTGTTCTCACCTGATTCCGTTACCAGAGCTGCCATTATGAAAACCTTCTGTTTTTAACTAGAGCAGTGGAGCTCCAAGTGTAGGTCAATCTGCCTCTCCCGGGTGGGTACCAATATACCTCAGCAGAGCTCCTGAGCTGATAATGGCAGTTCTTAATATACAAGTGGATTACTACAAGCTTTTTTAATTTAAGTGGAAATACTGCAGAAATCTACAAAGATGAGTTATAGAAGTAGATAGGCTTTCTATATTTTATTTGGTTCTTCCCAGGCAGTTAGGTACAGAAAGGTCTAACTTTTTCCTCACATCCTCATAGATAGTTAAATAAATTAGGGTTTATAATCTATACCCCCCTTCAATGCTTGAGTAATGGTAACTAACTTTTATTATGTTTATCGCATACCGGCCACTGTGCTAAGTGCTTTACATGAATTCTTTTCCATAAAAGAATCCTGTGGAGCTGGTGTTTGTGCCCATTTGCAGATGAGGAAAGGGGACACAAAGAGGTTAAGCAACTTGCCCAAGATGACACAGCTAATAAATGGCAACTTGGATTCAGGCCTCAGTTTGTTAAACTCTGGAGTCCATACTGTTCATCATCTTGAAAGCCAAGAAAAGTGTCCACCCCAAGTTGTGTGTTTACCCTTTCATCGTGCTTCACAAACATGTAATGTTGCTAAAATACATAACAGTAGAAATTTAGAAAGAGCAAAATAATCTTTTTTGATTTCACACACTTATGAGTAGACATTAGTTATGTTTAACTATAGATAAGATGATATTTCTAGAAAATTATGTCAATACTGCATGTTATCTCTATAATACTGTCTCAGTAATATATTCTACTTGGTCAATAGCATCTATATTTACTTATATGCCATATTCAACTGATATACAAATAATAATTATCTCTCGATTGACGTAAACTCTTTTCTAAAGTGCTTAAAGCAAAATTTTAATACCCTACTGGGGATTTAATTATATTAATATTCTATTTGTTTGCTTAGAATAAATGCTTTTAGATAAAAATGAAAGTATACATACTAGTTTTAGTCAAATTTCCTAAGCACAGAATGGGTACATAGGTTAGTTAATACATTTAATATGCTCATTGCAATTTTTAAAATCCTAAGTGAACTTTATTTTCTTGCATGTTTTATTTTTACTTAAATCTGTATGTCTTATATCAAATATAAGTCCATTTTAAGCCTCACTTTTGTTAGTTTTGTTATACAAATTTTTAGAATTATATAGAAATGTGTATGTCTGATACAGTTTAGGAAAAAAGAAAACTCAGAATTAAATGCTTTTCAAATGAAACAAAAGATTTATATAGTATCAGCCAGTTCTGTGCTTCCATACAATGTTAGTAGAAAAAAGAATCTTTGGTTAGTTAATTAAATGCAGGGTGGAGGATTATTTTTGAACAAGGACCAGTTTAGATAAATAGAAATACTTGTAGGTCACATTTTTTTCCAATCAAAATTTAAAATACTGTTATTGAATCCCATTCATGGACAGAATATTTTTAATTTAGATTACAGGTTTATTTAATTTTTTACATGTCCACGACAACTGGTACTACAGTTTAGTCATTAAAGTTTAATATGTGAACGTGATTGAGAAGTAGCAGAAGTGGCAGCTTTCTAATTTTAGTATCAAAACTCAATATGCAGTATTAATATTTCACTACATTTAGGAAACCCAAAGACTGTTAGTTGCAGTATAACTGGGTTCTTGATACGGTTATGGGTTCTGGTCATTTATCAGCCAAAGATGGTACCAGCCTTTGCAAACATACAGCCGACAGATGTACATTGTTTCCGAGCTACCAAAAGAGTGTGAATTATAAATCAGTCTCCATGATTAGAAGAAACTAATGCACGTGCCCTACTGAGTATGTCTATGGAAAGTACTTTTGAAAGGTTTCCTTCTTAATGGTATCTAATTTTTATCCAGTTATATAACCCATGTGTTATCAATATGTCAGGTAATTAAAACTAGTGTTACTCTTTGGAGAGCTCTAAGTTCATATTGAGTTCAATCCAAATTTATTAATGGTTCCTTGCATTCAAGATCCTATGCTTAGTACCACAGGGTTGCAGAAATATTCCCAGGGAATTTACCATCAGGAGGGAAAACCACCGGTGCAATGCAAGAGAAAGAAAGATAACTCGTTTTACTTCAGAATATATACAATCATGGCTTTTAAATTATATTTTATTTTATTTTATTTTCAGCCTTTGCCAGAGTTGCCTCGTATTCCAGGACTTGTTCTCTCTGGAAGTACATTTTCAGACTGTCTCATGGTGGTGCAGTTCTTACGAAACTTTGGTAAAGTTTTGGGCTTTGATGTGAATATTGATGTTCCAAACCTGAGTGTTCTTCAAGAGGGATTGCTAAATATAGGGGACAGCATGGGTGAAGTACAAGACTTGCTTGTGAGGCTCCTCTCAGCTGCTGTATGTGATCCAGGTCTAATTACAGGATACAAGGTAAAGAAAAACAATGTATGGAAGTTTTCGTGTGTTTTTTTAATTTGTGCTGTAAGTGCCTGTAGCATGTTAGCAGCAGATTGTATAGACTGAGCCAGTTTTTTCTACATAACGTTAAATGTAGATTTGCTTCAGGTTACAATTGGTACAAACCTAGAAAAACCAGGTTCATAAAGCCACAGAATGTAGAACCTTCCCAAATTACTCTTTTTCCCTCTAGCTTGCAGCAAAAACCAAGTTGATTTAAGGAAATACCCAAGTGATATTTAGCAAAACAGAATTCATAATTCATGAAGTAATTAGAACTTATGTGTGCCTTTTGAAATTATACTGCGTTCTCTGAATCACTGAGTAATGGAGGCTAATCCAGGCGCCCAGAGACCAGCATGTGAAGACTCTGTACTGCTTAGTGGATGCTCAATGTGTTCAAAGTTATCCTAATTCCAATTAAGATACACATTTCAGTCAGCCTTGCTCTAGGGAATATTGTATAGAGGGAAGCTTCCAGCTGTACCCGTTCCTTTTTCCTCCATCCCCCGTTCACTCAGTATACCAGGCGTTAAAACCTACGACACCTTTGAGCCAGACAACACAATAAAAGTACTGCTGCACCCTCCATCTCCCCCCAGCAGCTACCCCCCAACAGAATGTCTAAATAAAGCCTGGAAAAGCTTGGGATACTCTCTGTAGTCAAAGAAGGTATGATAGACAGTTTCTACCCATGAGTTTATATATTCCTCTTCCTGCCTAATTTTTAACCAAGGGTTTGAAGAAGGCATAGAAAGATTAGACATACTTGCATTGTCTATCATGTCCTGCTTATTTTTGTCTCCACTTCATCAAAAATGTGAATAAAGCCCTTGTCAGTAATATCTAGATCAAATAATATCAATATTTTGAAATCTTACTGTTTTACGTTATGAATGTTTATGACCAATACTGATAAAAATGACAAAATTTTATAGGCCAAAACAGCCCTTGGAGAACATTTGCTGAATGTTGGTGTGAATCGAGACAATGTTTCCGAGATTTTGCAGATTTTTATGGAAGCCCACTGTGGACAAACTGAGCTTACTGAAAGCCTGAAGACAAAAGCTTTTCAGGCTCACACTCCAGCACAGAAAGCCTCAGTCCTGGCTTTCCTCATCAATGAACTGGCGTGCAGCAAGAGTGTGGTGAGGTAAGCATATGCCCAGAGTTTTCTGGTAATTCTTTTCTGTTTTGAATTTTCTTACACAAATAGTGCAAATTGCGTATAGAAAATTTCAAAGTTATAGACTAGCTCAAAGAAAAAAATTTAAATTACACTTAATCTCGCCATTCAGAGATGACTAATAATGTTTTTATGTATTTCTTTGCAATCCATTGAAAAGAAAATTTGGATCATACTGTATATAATCATTGTAAACTCTTTTGTTTATTTAAGCATTTTATTATTTATATACTGAAATGTAAAAATATTTTTTCTTGCTATGGTGCCAGAATCTAGCACTGTTGTAACAATCCAGAATTTTTATTTCCTTCACACTTCTGACAATCGTTAACTACCTGATTGTCCTTAGTACCCATTCATAGAATTGTCCAGCTACTTTTGATTTTATTATGTGCTAATGTGACCTTAGTATTATTAATTTACTGATGTTTTAATTCGTACTTTTTAAAAAAGTACTTAATCTCATTTAAGTGTCAAAGTAAGTCCTCCACTGTAATATTTCAAGATTTGGTGACAAATCCATGTTCATTTTGTTCTTGCTATTACAGATTTTTAATTATATTACTTTTAGTTCTTTATCTTTTTAGGAAAAGGGTTAATCAAAATATTTCAGCATTTTGCATTTCTACTATTGCTGGACATTTTAAGTTTTCTATACGTGTCTTATCTATGATACTATATTAATATAATTTTTCACTTGTTTTTGTTATTAATTGGCAGTCGTCATTTTTACTTAACAAAAATACTACATCAATTTCCTTACCAAATTAATGTATTGCATAATGGATTAATTTATGTTTTCAATGAATTTTTGCATTGGCAGTGAAATCGACAAGAACATTGATTATATGTCAAACTTGAGGAGAGATAAATGGATGGTAGAAGGTAAACTCCGCAAGTAAGCTCTGTTTTATTAAAATTAATATACTTTTTTCCCTTTGTACAAGTTCCCCAGTAAAACATACGAATTACAAAGATAGAATTCAAAATTTATTTTGTCTAAGAATTAGAAAAGGTAAAGCTTAATTAAGATGAGATATGAAATTAATAAAACTCGGGGCCAGAGTTTACAATGGACAAAAGATAATGAGATTTATAGAGCTTATATTCTTCAAACTTAGAAGAAAGTCCGTTTATCTTTTTTCTTTCAAAGAAGTCAAGCAATCACATTATCTAAGATTGTTGTTACTATCAGGTTACTTTTGTCATAAATAGAATCTGTTTGGAACTATCACTTTTTTTCTTAATTGCTTTCTAATTAAAGTTTGCTTTTACAGAGAATCTACCATATCCAAATGTATTCAGCATTAAAACTTAATTAGCTTCCTGCTGGGAAATATAATGCTGAAATTATTCAACTTCTATGTTAAGAGGGTAGTTTCTTTGTGGTAATTTGAATTGAAATTTATTCAGTCTGATACTATGGGATCAGGAATTATCACTTGGCCATTGCTGGAGTTAGACTTTTCAGCTTTCTAAGTTTGTTTTTTTGTTTTTTTTAAATGTGTTCTAATTCCAAAGAGGTATCCAGAATTATTCTTGAAAGTTAATATATTCTGTAATTTCTGGAAACATATTGCTTAAATTTTCTTTATTCTAATTTTTATTGTCATTGATTTATTGCTTATGGTGAGAAAAATACTATTAGGTATTTTTGCTTAAAACTCACATTATGCTCTTTAAAAAGTATAGAGAGGCGCCTTTTCTTCCATATCATCATTTTTTTTCATATTTAAAGGCTCAGAATCATTCATGCTAAGAAAACAGGCAAAAGAGACACTTCAGGTGGCATAGATCTTGGGGAGGAACAACATCCATTAGGCACACCCACTCCAGGACGAAAGCGAAGACGGAAGGGAGGAGACAGTGATTACGATGATGATGACGACGAAGATAGTGATGATCAAGCCGATGAAGATGATGAGGATGAAGAAGATAAAGAAGACAAAAAAGGAAAGAAGACTGATATCTGTGAAGATGAGGTGATCAAATTTAGGTTGATTTTAATACTTAACTAACACAGTAACATACTGAAAAATAACAAAGAATTCCGAGTCAAATGGATTGGGTTTAAATTCCATTTTGATACTTACTTGCCTCACTATCTTCATCTGAAAACTGAATATTATAATATTATAATATTCACCTTATTCAATATTTACCTACATGTAGAAGGTGCTTACATTGAGTAAAAGAAGTTAAGTTTTTCTTTTCATATGATGACTTAAGAGTTCTCCAAAGAACTGCAGATTCCTTTTTCTTTTTTTCATTCTTTTTTTTTTTTTTTTGCAATAAGAAAATGTGATGTGTTAACTGCTTTGATAGAGGTATGTACAATATGCTAGGCAGGCCCACAGGTAGGACATTTAACCTTTCTGAGGAGTAAATTCTCGCAAAGGCTTTCTGGACCCATTCACTGTGGCTACAAGCTGGGCTGAGTGTTAACCTGAGGAAGAAGCCAGGGAAAAGTTTTTCAGGCAGAGAGAATAATATGAGCAAGGGCACAGAAGCCCGAAATCACAGTGTGCTTTAAGGGACTTACTACCAGTGAGCCTCATAGGCAACAAGCATGAACCAGGATTTTACAATTTTTCAGTGATAGGAAATCACTGAAGGGTTTTAAGTAAGGGAATGACGTGGCGAAACTTGATTTTTAAGTGACTCACGATGGCAGCTCTATGGAAGATAGAAATAGATTCAGGTAGGGCAAGATCAGAGGTAGGAAGATCAGGCAAGAGATTTTGCAGTAGTTTAGGTGAGTTGTAAGGGGTCTGGAACTAGAACAACGGCAGCTGGGATGATTGATGCCAGCTATGCCCGCACAGTTTCATTAGAGGGGTGAGAGCAGAAGTCAGGTGTGATTGATCGTGAGCAATACAAAGTGAGAGCGTGAAGATGACAGTTTTTAGCATTGTGCATTAGAGGAAAGGGTAGCCTCTAGAGGGGGCAAAGACGAAGGACTTTTCAGAGGAAAGACTTGAGATGATTTTTGGTTGAAGGGCAAGTGTCAATAAAATAAGAGAGAGGGATTGAAGATTAAAGAGATGAAAAGAATAGTTAATGGTATGAGTTAATATCCCTAAAGATATTGGAAGGTATTCAATCATGGTAAAGGGGCTAGCTTTGAAGAGTAGCCAAAAGGGGCGGAGTCAAGGTTGCAGCCTGTGTGTGTGTGTGTGTGTGTGTGTGTGTGTGTGTGTGTGTGTGTGTTTAAGGAAGCTACCATAAGCCTTGGAAATGAATATCTATAAAAGAGAGATAAAAGTTCAAGTCTTTTACCAAAAAAGAATGCTAGAAATATTGATAGGGCTACAGAATGGTACTCGAGAAACAATATACTTGTACAGCCAACCATTCCTTCCTCCCTCGATGCCAGAAGTACCCAGCTAAGGAAATCCAGAAACAACTCTTTCCCTTTCTTACATCAACTCAGTCATGCTACAGAAATAAAGAAGACTTAAAGGGATGGCTTTACTGATGGAATGTGAAAATAATATCTAATCAGGACCACTGATAAATTACTGAATCACAGTTTTGATTGTGGTAATGTGGATAATAATAAAATCACATACTACACAATTCTCTTACATAAAAATAGCATAAATATAGAATATTTTCATAAATACCCCCCTTAATGTTATATTTTAAACCAGAATGATAAAAATCACTGGAGTGAGCTTTACTTCTTTTAAGAGTACCAATCTGAAAAGGAGACTACATTGAGATTCCTTACAGAAATTATTTCATAATGTTGTACTTTGAAACCACTGGATCATATATCTCATGCATGACTAATAATGTGAAAGATATATAATTTGGATATCAGTATTGTAATTACCTAAACAAAAGATACCATTTATAACCAGTCTGCTTCATTTGTCAAGTGGAACTGTTTCCATAGCAAGAATTATACCTTTCTGATCAATATTAATCATCTTTTCACAGAATTAGCACTCCTTTTAGCACTTAGTATTATAAATTGTTTTGAACTGTTAACTATCACAAATTTGACAACTCTCTATTGAGATTTCAGTATATTCTACTGGGTAGTTATCCCCCTGAATTAGAATTTATTTACCAAAATTATTTGTTTTGCCTGGCTTCCTTTTTCAAAAGGAGAATTGACAAACCATATATTTTTTTTCTTTAAGGGAGATAAAGACTATTAAAAATTGATATTAATGATTTAAAAATTGTTGGTTGTTAGACAAGATGTGCATTTAAAGTAATATTTTGTTTTTTTTAATGAGTGTTAAATTATAGTTAATTAGACTATAGGGTTTATTTGATCAAAATCCTAGCAAATGTATATCTTGTTATTAATGTAACAAAACAGTTTAATTTTTAAAAAAAAATAATGAGTACTTTAAGACCTAAGAAGCCAAATTATCATTTCCTTTAAATGAATTGAGAGTTAATTTTTGTAACGAAGACCTGGTAGCCACTTATCAATTTCCCAATAAAATAAAATTTTGACTATTTAATTAACCTGATCAATAAGATAGGCACATTATTCCTGCAAAAATAGGTTTGACCTCTTGATTAAAGGATAGGTAGAGTGTTAGTAGTTACACTTCTTAAAAAACTAATTGCAGGGAGCCTTTCCATTGAGACTCATGTGATCCCTTTCAATTAAAAGATACTGTTCTTGATTAAGTTGCTCTTTGTCTGAAAGATGATTCCCTCTTCTCCTCACTCTTCATTCCTTCAACACATGGAATCTTTCCCTAATACTTATATTAATATTGAAACCAATGTGAGCTTGAGGTTATATAGACAATTAACTCTGACACATAGGGTTATGTGATGGGTTAACACATAGGGTTAGGTAATAACCCTCTTTTGGTTGAGAAACCATGGAGAACCATGGCTGGGAAAGATTCTATGTGCTTAGTTTTGTTGTTGCCCTTCTCTCTGGTCTTTCAGATTCCTTCATGTCTCTTAAAAGTATAAGGAATATTAGCTAAAACTTCTTTAAATAAAACTTTACTAGACATTTTGCTTCTTTTGCATCATAGGAAGAGTCTTAGAAATGGCAGTTAATTTGTCTAATACATAGTTACTTTGGTATTTCAGATATTTGTTGATTGAACTGTATTTTTACATCATCAAATTGTTAAACATTTATCCCACTGGTCAAAAGATCACTTTAGAATAGTATAGATATGTTTTTAAGTATCTATTCGAGAATCAAGATTTAAGGGTCAGCGAGCCTGTTCTCCTTTAAGGTTTCTGTAATCCCAGACAGAAATCATGTGACCATTAGCAAAAATAATACTCCTAAATGCCTTTGTAACTTGGTTCCCTACTTTTGGATAAGGAGTGGATAAATGATAGGTAATGGTAACACTGTTGAGGTTTTCCTTTCACTTCCTTTCATTGGGGAAATAATCATACTGATTCAAAAATATCTATTCATCAGTAGTTGGTGGCAGTGTGGTTTTTAAAAAAATGCTTATAGAAAATGAACATCAAAAACAAGTTCTTATTTTTTTAAACCTAGGATATGTCTGTGTCTTCTCATTAAAGTACAATTTTCAGAAAGAAGGAAAGGAATCTATTTACATATTATGTACCAGCAACTCTGCCATTCGTTCAGATCTGTTTTTATTTAGTCCTTACAAAAATTCCATGTTACAGATAACATTATCACCAATTTACAGTTAAGGAAACAGACTTAGAAGAGTTCAGTAATTTGCCTATATTAAATAGTGCAGCTGAGATCCAGAGAAGGCTATATACTTTCTATTATACTTCAGACTTTCCCTCTAAAACACACAACTTGGGGGTACTTTTCCTATATTTGTTTTCTCGAATGAAAAATTTCATACAATCACACATAAACTTTCCATTTATTAAATCAGTACTGTATATAGTAGGGATTATTTTCCTTCTAGAAGCTCAGTGTGTTAAAAATATAACTTACCTTCTTCTTTGCTCTTCTTCTTTTGGTTTGTAGTACTATTTTTTGTAGTCTCCCAGATTTACACCCTAACATCATAATATACTCCTTTCTTCATCTCCCTCATCCGTTTCTGCCTCATATCCATGAGTTGCCAGGACTTAACAGTTTTAACTATGTATTAAGTAATATCTCTTACATCCACTTGCTTTTCTCAGTTTCTTTTACCTATTAAGGCCCACACCTTCCTTTTTCCTTTATTCATTGCAGCAGTCTATTAGCTAGATTTGCCAATTCTAGTCCTTAACCTGCTCCAAGCCATCTTAACAACTATGGCCATATTAATCTTTCCAAAGCATAGCTCTGATGTTTAACCCCCTGCAAAGGATTATGTTATATTGTCCATTGCCGAGCATTTACAGCACTAGACAGTTTAGGCCTAAACTCATCTTCGCCTTATCTCTCACCTTACCTTTCCATCTGTCTTTCATGTCGAGATATGTCAAACTGTTTCTGGAATGCCCTTCCCTCTTTTCTCTGATTAGTCAATTCCTAACCATTCTTCAGTAGCGAATTAAAACACAACTTCTTCTATATAGCCTTTTTGGTATAGATTCCCACTAGATGTAATCTCACCCTCCCCTGAACTCCATGACTCTTAATCTCTACCTCTCTTAGATCCTTATAGTTTGCTTCCTAATGTGTGGTGGTTTTTATTTTTTAGTGTAGTGTTTTATGTGTTTCCTTACCAGATTATTAGGTTATAGAGAGCAAGAAGTGACTCCGATTCATGAGCAAAGGGCCTATGCTAGTACTTTGCCTATAGGAGGCTTTCATTAAATATTTGTTGATTAATTAAATAAATAAATCTTAAAAACAGGTAAATGATACTGTATTTTGTTATGTATAGGATGAAGGTGACCAAGCAGCAAGTGTTGAAGAGCTAGAAAAACAGATTGAAAAACTGAGTAAAGTAAGCACTTTTGGTTTACATTTTGTATCTTTTTTGCGGTGTTTTAAAAATCTGCCTTGTATGACATTAGTTTTTTTTGGCTGCTAAATAAAAACAAGCTTTTTGTAAATAATTAAAATGAAGAGCTCTAGAAATCTTTCTCACAGTTAAACCTTAAAAGTTTAATGGTAAGGTTAAATGCCTGCTTCTTAAGACACAGCACTAAACTTAATCAAGGCCTATATTCTTCAGTTCTTTATTTAAATATAAACTGTCCATAAATTCATGGTTTTATTTCTTGGAATTAATTACTTTTAAAATTCACGTCGAATTTCATGGTAACAGTTTCATGTTTTTATGAAACATGTATTTTATGTTTCAATTTACGTTAATACATTTGTGGATTTTATTGCATTTATAAACTGTATATACTGGGGGTACCAAAAAAAATGTATACAAGTGGACACTTTGGTCAGTGTTGCTCAAGCAGTAGTTCGCTCTAATCAGAAGTATCTGGACGCTGATGGTAACCACTTTGAGCACCTCTTGTAACTGCAGAAGTCAAACGTGACTTGTATTCATCTTTTGCTATCGGTAAATACTGAGTATTACAATTTTAATACAGTTTTCTTTTCTAAAAATGTGTATATATTTTTTGGCACCCTCTGTATTTACATACTTCTCATTAGAAACTAATTTCAGTAGCATTAGTGAAGTTTTAGATGAGCGTCTTGTTAAAAAATGAGTTTTTAAAATTATTATGAGATTAATATGAGATATTAGTATTAGATTCATCAAAAATTTATCCCAAAATTTAGTCAGATGTTGCCTAGGTTTACAGATGAGATAAAAATAAGCAAATACAGGTATGGTCAGTTATATACATGAGTATTATTTGTTATACACTAATCAATGTAATTGAGCCAATTTGCTTTGACTCAATAAAGTACTTGATCACATTGTTCATTGTCAAGTATAAGACATGATTTACTATAAGATAGATACCTGATACAATAAAACTTACCTTTTCAATCTATGGTATGAAAAATATTCCAATTACCCTCAAAATAATTTCTATCTTTATAAGTGTTACTGAAATTGAAGACAGACGTGCAATATTTAGCTCTTCTGCTATCTTTTCCCAGTAGTGAAATTTATCTGCTCTAAAGGCATAATAAGTATAAAGTCATGTATTAATTTTTAAAGCACTTAACATCCATAGCTTAATTATATGCCTCATTTTTTAACAGCAACAGAGTCAGTACAGAAGGAAGCTCTTTGACGCTTCTCACTCTTTACGTTCGATGATGTTTGGCCAGGATCGTTACAGACGCCGGTACTGGATTCTTCCCCAGTGTGGGGGGATTTTTGTAGAAGGCATGGAGAGTGGCGAAGGTAGGAACTGTTAATCTATTACAAAATAATGTAAGAGCCATATTTTTTGAAACCCTGTTACTCCTTCAATGTAACTTCCAGAATCAAATTTGCTTTATGGATAAATATTGTAAAACTTGGATTCTTATTCCTTTTTAACTCATAATGCTCCTTTCACTGATAAATATTTCTTCCCTGTCCATGATTTTTCTTCTGCTACTCTTTCTAACATAAACAGAAGCTATTCCTGTTCTTACTTAGTGGACAAAGATCTTTACCTGTATTATCCTCTATAGCTGCTGCTCCATTTCCCTTCCGTCCCATTGTCATATTTTCCAACATGGGGTTTATTCTTTAACCTCTGCAACCAGCACCCATCCTGATGGTGTCTCTGGAGGTAACCTGCTCGAATCTTAGATTCTCCTCATCATGCTCATTCCTCTTGAAATCTTGTTCATGATCGAAACTTGTGATCACCTCCTTCTCCATTAAAATTCTTTCTTGAGTTTTATGTTACCACAGTATTCCTTGATATTCTACCTTTAGACTCTTCTTTTGCTGGCTCCCTTTCTGTTGGCTGTTACATTAATTAGCACAGTACATAGAGAATTTATGTGCTCAATAAACTGCCTTAAATTGAGGTTTTCAAAACTCTATGACTGGGTATTTCCAAATGTTTAAGTTCTGATGGGGCCAAAAGTATTATATCAGTGCTTACAGGTTTTATGATGTAGCTGTTACCCTGTGGTGATAAAAGGAGGCAAAAACTTCTTTCAACACATTTTATTTTTAAATACCCACTATGTGCCAGGCATTTCTAGGCGCTGCAGGAAGTTCGAAGATACATAACTCGTAATCTAATTGGTGCCATGTAGAAATTTAGCGGCTCAAAGGGGAGTGGGGATTGATTAATCACATACCTGTCTAGAACAGAAATTATATAAAGCAGTTGTTTTTAAGCCTTTTGTTTTTAGCAACGGAACCACCCTTTTTTTGTTTTTCCAATAAAAATCTTATGTGGGGAATGGTTATTGAAATAATGCATGTAAAGTATTTAGAATAATGGCTGGCATGTAAGGATTAGCATATAATAAACAGTGTTGTTACTGTTTTGCAGAATAATATATTTCCTGTGGATTCAAATTATATGAAACAAAAGTATAAAATCATACATTAGAATGTGTGAGAATCATGCTCTGCCTTCCCAGGGCAGGAGTCGCTGGTGGAATCAGGGAGGGTACACATAGGCTTTAGTTGTATTCTATTTCTTTTGAAAATTTGATATAAATGGGTTAGCATGTTGATTTGACAGTATATTGCATTATTTTTAGTATAATTAAAAATATTATACTGTTTCTTAGTATATTTAAAAATATTTTAAGCATGGAATAAAATGAAATGATAAATAATAAATATAGCCAATTAATTAATTGAAAAATAATAAGTAAGTGGAACTATATTATACTAAACCCATTAACAAAATGAAAAGACACTTTTAAATGGGAGAATATATTTGCAAATCATATATCTGATAAGAGGCTAATATCCAAAATATATACAGAACTCATACAACTAAATAGCAAAAAAGAATCCAGTTAAAAAAGGGGCAGAAGATCTGAATAGACATTTTTCCAAAGAAGACACACAGATGACCAACAGGTACATAAAAAGATGCTCAACATCATTAATCATCAGGGAAATGTAAATCAATACCACAATGAGATATCATCTCACACCTGTTAAAATGGCTATTAATAAAAAAAAAAAAAAGGAATAATAAATGTTGCCGAGGATGTGGAGAAAAGGGAACCCTCATTCACTGTTGGTGGGAATGTACGTTGGTGCAGCTTCTATGAAAAACAGTATGGAGGTTCCTTTAAAAAAATTACAAATAGAACTACCATATGATCTAGCAATTTCACTTCTGGGTATTTTTCCAAAGAAAATGAAACCACTAGGAAAGATATATGCATCCCCATGTTCAATGCAGCATTATTTTCAATAGCCAAGATATAGAAAGAACTTGCATCCTTGTGGATGAATGGATAAAGAAATCGTGGTGTGTGTGTGTGTGTGTGTGTGTGTGTAATATATAATGGAATATTATTCAGTCATTAACACGAATGAAATCTTGCCATTTTCAGTAACACGGATGGACCTTGAAGGCATTATGCTAAATGAGATAAGTCATACAGAGAAAAACAAATACCAAATGATCTCTCTTATATGTGGAATCTTTAAAAAAAGCAAACAAAAATATAAAAAATATAAACTCATAGATATAGAAAATAGATTGGTAGTTGCCTGAGGTGGGAAGACGGGAGGTAGGAGAAATGGGTAAACTTTTTTAGTTTTTTAGTTTTAATAAATTGTTTAAATAAAAAAATCTTATACAGAACCCCAATACCTTTAAATAATAGTATTGTTCTGTTTGATGTATTTGGGGAACTCCTAGCCCCTCCAGATAGACCTCTACCCTATATACTTGCTTACAAATCCAGGGGTGGCCCTAGAGGCAACTGTAAGAAATGTTAGGAGTTTGCAAATCAGAGAGTAAGGTAAGAGCCATCTAAGGCATAAACACAAAGTGCCTTAAGGTGCTCAAAACAGGGAAATGTTATACAGCCCACTTAATATTTTATCATAACTTTTGGCATATGTGATCATCTTTACCACTAGATTGCGATCTCAGAGACTAATTTAAGCAGGGGAGCTACACTGACCTGGGAGCGAAGTACACACTGGATTGGAATAAAAAGGGATGGAGAAATCAGTTGTGAGACCATGCCAGTAGGTAAAAAGTAGGGAGTCTCTAATCTCAGGTGCAAACAGGCAGAATGGGAGACAGAGGTGTCTTTAAGATAGAATTATTTGAATTATTGAATATAATGTAAGAAAGATGGGATCAGAGATAAATTTGATGAATTAATCCTCAGTAGAAAAATTGTGATGCTTTAAACTGAATCAAAGGAGTCAAGGGGAAGAGTTTGTTTAGAATGAAATTAAATGAAAGTTTTAGTATAGAAATCTCATTTAAAATGAGAAAATGGTGAGTCACTTGGAGGTGCAGAGCCTTGTTAAAGCTTAAGAGCAAATAAAGAAATGTCCAGGCCAATGGTTTTACTTTAGCTGTAATAAGAATCACCTGAGCCATTAAAAAAACAGAAAGAAAAACGAAATCCTCCAGTATGAATTTATGTAGACCAGTTTACTCACTTTTGCTAACATATGTGCATTCCACTCTCTGTGTATTTGTGTACTATACTTTGCCAAATTCTGTTCAATATAAAGCTAATTTGCCTTTTCTTCAACATTGAAGTTTCACCCGTCTTTCTAGATCCAGCCCAAATCCTAGCTCTTTTATAAAAATCTTCCCCAAATTATTTAAATGGAACTAGTTTTTATGATCTGTGAACTCCTAGAAAACCAAATAATTGTACTGTTATTTTGGCACATTGATACACATAGTATTCTTTATATTATTTTAATTTTATAATCCTCATGTACAACTTTTTATTCTCTCAAAGTATTAAGCATAGTACTTTATGTGCCCAGGCACACTAACAATACGTTAAGTAAGTAACTAAATAATTAAATGTCTTTGTAAGATTTATAAGAATAGCTTACAGGAGACTTTTTAAAACAATGTAGGTCTCTCAGATTAACTAACATGGATTGAATTTGTAGTTATAAGATCTCAGTTTGCATTCAGGCCTACCACTTAACTTCAGAGGACGCTGATTCCCCTCTCTATGACAGAATTTTAACAGGCACTGTATAAATTATTTGGTTGTTATAAGGATCATGTCAAATAATGGATCTAAAAGTCTACCTAATGATATGTAAATATTAATGTACTTTATACGATTATTTGTGGTCAAAGCACAGTACAGGGTGAAAGAAGGAAAACTTTTTCACGTAAACTTTTTTTTCTCATAGCATTTTTATTAATTCATTGATGAGTTTGCATCTGCTATATTCTAAGTGCTGTGGAAGTTATAAAATAGATGTGGATTCCTTCTCTTTATTTTACAGTTAATTAAAATAGAAAAAAAATCATGATTTTAATCAAGTGTTTATTATGCTCCTATATTGTGCCTTGTATTTAATACTATGGAGATTAATTCTTTTTTGTCTCTATCCATAAAGAGCTCACAATCTAACTCATATATGAAAGGTATATATCATATATGAAGACAAAGAACAAGCGCATATAAGTTCAGGATATAGGCCAGTCCTCTATCTGAGAGAAAGGCTAATAAAGAAGTATAAATACTGATTGGTAGTAACTACCATGAAATAAATGGATAATAAAAGTTAATAGAGTATTAATAGAGTAATAGAATAGAGTACTATATTCTTATCATTTATCACTTTTTAAAAGTTCCCCAAAAACGTAATCTGTTTTTAATAAAGTTAGATTTGACATTCATCTATTTAAAGATTTAAATGTACAAATAAAAAAAATTCCCTATAGTATCATTATGATCAACAATATTATATAGAGCAGATACTAGGTCTTGGATTAGCTCCAAAGAAAAGCATTAAATCCATGTCGTACAAGATGCAAAGCAACCCGCACCACAAGGGAAGTGTACGATGCTGACAACAGCGGAGGTTAGAGCAGAGATGGAACAAAGCGCCCAGAGTCTCCTAAGCCCCCATGTGGCTCCATGGGATGTGCCACATCCAGTTACAGACCACAGCAGCAGTAAGCACTGCGGGAGAGGCTCCTGCCTTCATACTGCTCTACATTTTTAGGGTAGTCCAAAAGGAGGCAGAAAACCCTTTGTTTCTGTAAGCAACAACATATATTCCAAAGGACCCTTGGACCCAGAGACAACACTAGGGCGCCTAAATTCAAAGGGCCAAGGTCCACATCCCGAGCCTTGGGAACAGTGCCAGCATCTGCTCAGGGCCCTACTAACCCTCTGCACAGCAGCTTGGTGACCAGCTGGCTTGCCGATGGGCCTTAGGGAAGAGGGATGGAGGAGAGCCCTTGTAGCCAGTTAGCTAACACTGAGGGATTATTCCCCTTCAGTCCAACCCCTGCCCCTTGGTGGCTCACTAGGTTATGCCTTCCAATCTGGAACAGTTATCAACTGGATTTTAAATGGTGCCTTCTGAGGGAGATACCAAGTAGTCAGAAAAATTCCCAAACAAACCGAATACTGCAACTTTAGGAAATGGAGAGCTCCCCTAAGCCACGTGGCTGTATGGCCAACAAATAGCCCAAAGTCGTGCATTTGTGTACTATTGCTCAAGTCAAGGAAATCAATGAGTACTAATTCACCCAGTGATAAGAGCCCAAGCCTTCCGAATGACAATGTCCCCCCGAGTAGCTGATGGTGGGTTAGACCTCAGCGTATTCACAGGCACCTATACAAGGAAAGAGCCCTTGTACCCAAGGCTGCAAGCCTGTATCCCTGACGTCTGCAGATCGGCTCTGATGCTGGCACTAGAGACCACCACTGGGAAAGCCCCCAGTGCCTTTGGGATACTGAGTCACTATTAGCACCATGCTCTGACCATTGCGCTATCTGGCCAGTTTGGGTCGTTTTAAAAGGTCTGGTAGTTATTCCAAAAGTGTGTAGATGATGTTCTGTCCAGGGCAGAAGTAAGAAGGACCTGCCTTTTACATAAGAAAACAAGTTCCGTTGGATCACAGAGAGTGCCAGCCAGCCTGATTCAATGCTACATTTTGTATCCACTCTGCATTCATGATTCCCCAGGTTAGAATACTGCGAGGGTGCTGTTTGTTGGTCAGACTCAACTGCAGGTCTGAAGTGGAAAAATGTGCCCCCAGGTGCCCGTGATGTGGGGCATGGATCCCTGGGAGCTGAGATGTCTGCCCCTGAGAAGATAAGGAGAGTTTTACACAGTGTAACTAGGAAGGGCAGGATTGTGGGTGGCCAGGGCAAGTGAGGACTGTGGAGCAATGGGGAGTACTTGCCCGGTGGTCTGAGAGTGGAATGGCCAGAAGGTCCTCCACAGTTAAATAGGTTGAGGATGACAAATCCCACACTGGGATAGCTTTGAAATGAGTGTCATTGTGTGGATTAGCTACCCAGGATTACTCAGTCCCGGTTGTTAATATGTGTGAGAAAGGTGAAGAGAGAATTATTCACACTTCAACCACCTTCTCACCTTCTGTGGTCAGTATCATGCTCAAGCAGAATCCATATAGTCTGTCCCTTTTTTCTGAAACAGTAAGTTCCACATGAATCCAGCAGTGGCCGTTTTCCCACCAAAGATGTCCTCCCGATAGAATACACAGTATGGGGATAAGTACTGCAGCAAAATCTCCTCCTTGTAGAGTGAGTGTGTAATGAAAATTTAGAACTGTAAAGAGAGAATCAAAATTTCCCTTCCTGTGGGTGTAGCTGGCAAGTGTCATCTGTAAAGCAGGAAATATGGACATTTGTATCCCTCCATTCATTTGTAATATGAACAACAGGACCTCCCAGCTACCTGCTGAGATCATGACATATGCCACAGAAGGAGAGGAATATTGAGGTATGAAAACTTAGGGGCCTGCACACCAAGTAGTCTTCATTTCTCCTGTTCAACTCCAGGATGCCAAGGTATTTCGCCAAAGGGAAGGGACCTTTATAAGGTATAAGCAGTGTTCAAAGTACAAACAGTAGAGAGCAGCCAGACTAGACGGTCTTATAGAGGTCATTGTTGAAGAGGTTGGTGCGGCTATCTTTTAGAATTCTATTCCAGCATGCTAGACAGCCGGTGGGTAAAAGGAAGCCCGGGCCAACCCCTCAATACCATGTGGGCAAGCCCACTGTTGAATGGCAGCCACTATGAGTGGAATTCCAATTGCTTGATTGTATCATTTCTGGAAACCTCAGTATATAACAAATGCTTCAGTCTAATAGTATGTACGTTGTCTGCACATGCAAGGGGTACAGTGATTCCATATCCATAAGAGGTATATATCATTCAGTGGCTAGAGAAAATAAGATACCCAAAGCTAACAAATGCCATCAGAGCCTCTACCAGAGACCTCGGTCATAAGCACTTGTTCTGCTAGTGTCAAACAGGGTTGTTAAATTGTGAAATGGTGTTTCTCAGTACCCCTACCTGAATTTATTCTTGTTTAGGAAATGCAGTCTCTTTCTCCTCCAGGTATGCAACCCTGTTGCACAACGTTGGCAGCTCTGTTAAGTATAGCTGGGTTTTGGCGACGTACCTGGCCAACAGTTATGGAAACTACCAGTAAAGGTCACAATAAATATGTCCAGCTGATATGGGGACATACCAATACAGGACTTAAATACCCCAATATTTCCATGCCAGTTATGCAATCTGATGATGGAACAACTGAAAGGTCCATCACGCAAAGGGTGCAAAAGCCTTTGCAATGACTGAGATGTTCGGCCATAGGTAACACCAAATCTCAACCACAATAGAGGAGCTTGTTTGCCTAGGCTCCTTTGCATTCTGGAACAGCAGATTCTTGGTCCCTCATTTCTAGCAAACTGATACATGTTTGAGGCTCTTCTTCCTTCTTGCATACTGAACTGAGGAGTATGGTGAGCCATTTCTCGGAGGGGAGGGGGACCGGGACTGAGCCCAGCCCTCGTCCTCCTTAAGTTTGAAAGAGCCCAGATCAGGTTACAGAAAAGCCTGGCGTCAGGAGTTAAATGAAACTCGTAAGATGGAGCTGATGACTGAGTATTCCCACAGGTAATCTCATTTCAAAAGAGTCAAGATGATATAGGGTATTTTCCTTGGTTCTATTCTCCTAGTCCTTTTCAGAAATCTAGAGGCTGTGAGATCTTACCACCTGGTTTATGGGGTGAGGCTTAATAGCTCTAATCTTTGAAGGAGATTCCTCCCCAGGTACCTTCTCTACCTAATCTTCTGGCGACTCCCCCTCTCCTAACAACTCTTCAAACCTGTGAACCATTCAGTATTCTGTGTCTCATCTCACAGGTCTCTCTTGCACAGTCTCAGTTGGTCTTTTAATTTTTTGAATAGGACCACGCTTCCTCCCACACTCTAGAATTACACAGTCCATCAACTCTGCCTTCCCAATCCTATTTATAGCAATACCACACTTACTGGTGGGAGGGAGCCTCTGCCAGAAATCTAGCCTATTTTCTTCTTTTGTTCCTTTTTCCCCTTTTTTTCCTTTGTACAGAAACCTGTGCCCCCTATTAGACTCTCTCTCTGCATTTCCTCCCCTGAGATGGGGTGTGTACGACCTAAAAGAACTGTTTTGTTTCTAACCGTGCCTCCCAGATGAGGAGTAAGGTTAAAACCATTGCCCACTTAGGTGGACGGCCCTGCTTCCATCCCCCACCCTTCTCTGCACCAAAGGCGTGTCGTCAGGCCTCCCGCTCTCCAGCCCTGGGTTTTCTTATCATCGCGCAGCACAGCCAGTGTGTCTGCAGCTGCTCGTCTCTGGGTGTGGCCTAGTTCACATTCCAGAGTCTCCAGAAAAATCACCCCAGTGGGGATATATTTTAGCACTGCTGCCAGTTTGGAAATGGGGGCAGGGCCTGTCCCAGCATTGTTGGTCAGCACAGACTGCTCATTCTGTAATGGGCACGGGTTTCCCCCTGCTCAGCTTCATTGAGCACCACTGTCGCCTCCTTCGTTGTGCAAACAAGCAAGCCCAGAGCTTGTGGTAGCGGGCCTGCTGACAACCCAGCTCTTAGTCTGTACTGCTGCTCAGCTTCCTCCTGTAGCTGCACCACTGAGGCTCCTGGAGAGCGTGCCTCACGGTAACGCTGCATACCCACCGGGACCAGCTGCCTCCTAGGTTACAACAGAGGGATGGTGGCAGTTTGCCCCACTTTCCCTTCTAAAGGGGCTGCCGTCACCTTTTCTAGTTCATCCTCTCCCTTAGGACTCATGAAAATCTAGAAACTGGTAAGGAGGGGGGACAGAACTGAGTGTCACGCTGCCTCCCCACCACCTGCCTCCCTCATTAGTGCACCACTGAGACTGAGGGCTTCTGGGACCATCCTAATGCCACCAAGTGATTTACCACTGACCCCGAGGAGAAATTCTTCCACCCCGGGGTGCTCCCCTTCCAGAAATCCATGACATCAGGACTTTGTGGGACACTGACTTGTAGCAGATGCTTGGTCACATATAAGACACATAGTGCCAACAGCAGCAAAGTTTATTAGCGAAGGCAGTTTACAAGCAGAGAAGTAACAGTACACTGGAGCTCCCGGCTCCCGTAATGGTTCCACAGGACTTGGACGTGTGACAAGATCACTGTGAGAGGCGAAACACTATACCCCACTCTTTTTGCTCTGTGTTTGTGGGTTAGTGTGAGAAGGGTAGAAAGCATTTAGTTTCTCTAAGTTACAGCAAATATATCAAGGGACCTCTAGGTCCAGAAACAGTGCCAGGGGTTACACATGCCAAGAGTCAAGGACCTGAGGACAGTGGACGTTAGCTGGCTAGAGGCCCCACTATCCATCTGCTGGCCCTCACGAAAGTGGGAGGAGGAAAACCCCCTCAGTTAAAACCAAGGATTTGTTCCCCTGAATTCACTATCTTTTTTTTTTTTAAAACAATTTGGGGTGTGTTAGATTATAGATAAGTTACTCAGTATTGGAAGGAAAATGAAAAAAGTTCATTGTTAATTATATATATTATACTGTGATGTGACTGTTACTTTTCCATTTTGTATTAGGATAAGGTTACAGCATTAGGTCTGTAAGAATAAAACCTAACTTCTGATATGGATATGTGGGGGAAATCTTAGCTAAAGGGTGACGGTATGATGGTATCAGTCATCATTTAAACAATTCCTTGATCAGAATGGGAAGGATAAAATCAATTCTAGATGGACACCTGATAAGAATCCGCTTCCTTTAGTCTTCTCCACAATAAAAGCAGTACATCTCTTAGGGACTGGGTTGTGGTAGCACAATGATAGTTAAGGAAACACGAAAGTACCCCTAGGGTATGCTGTATTGAATGGGTAAGGGTCTTAAACCCTGGGAGGAAGCCATTAAACAGATCTATTCTAAATGCCAATGTTTTTACATTTCTTGCATTCTTTATCTGTCTTTCACTTAGAATTTAGTCAAGTCTGTTAGAAAGTTTTAGCCTCCTTTAGCCCAACTAAGGAGAGCCAAGGGGAAAAAAATTTCACTTGAACCCTGGGGTCCATCAACTGTTAGGTAAATTGAGATGGTTCACAGTAATTCTGATAAAACTATATAGCAAACTTGTTACGTTTAAGATTTGTTTCAATTAGGAAATGGAATTTTCTTCGTCATTATGTACTTGTAGTTACTATCAGGGAAATTTGTCAAGTGAACAGCATTCCCTGTTTCATCTCTTACTTGTCTTCCTCTTCTTTAGTCTGTTTTGAAGATGTTTATTAATACTCAGTGACACATGTCAAAGAAGTAACGGCTGGAAAAAACAGGCGATTATGTGAAATAGGAGATAAAAAATTATTTACTATTAAAGAATCTTTTTATACTAATCTTATATATATTTTAAATAATTTTACATTTTAATTAGAGATTTAGCTATTTATAATGAAGCAATTTGAATATAAAGTTAAAGACAGCCACATATTAAAATGTATTATTAGGGCGGCCGGTTAGCTCAGTTGGTTAGAGTGCGGTGCTCTTAACAAGGTTGCAGGTTCGATCCCCACATGGGCCACTGTGAGCTGCACCCCCCACAACTAGATTGAAACAACTACATGACATGGAGCTGATGGGTCCTGGAAAAACACACTTAAATAAGTAAAAGTTTTTTGTTTTATTTTAAATAATGTATTATTAGGTCAATCTACTTTGTTAGATACAAATGGGAAGTCATCTACCATTCTCAAACCAGTAAAAATTCTTTGGTTGGTTGGTCGGTCAGTCAGTTGATTTGTTTTTGAATGTATGACAAGGTTTTTGAGATACCAATTCTCAGAATAAATCAAGTACAAATATTAGTACTTCCTTACTGGCTAATAACTTGTATAAAGTTAAAGAAATTTATCTGCACAGGTATATGAGGAAAATATTTGTGAGTCTTCACATGTGCCTAATTGGAGGTGATGAAATAGTATCGTCTTCTTGGGGCAAATGTGCAGACGTACGTAAAGGTCATAGGCGGTATGAGATTTTTTTTATTTTTTGGCTGCTTACAAGATTTTCTCTATCACTAGTTTTGAGCAATTTGATCATGATATGTCTTGGTGTAGTTATCTTCATGTTTCTTTTGCTTGGATTTTGTTGAGTTTCTTTGATCTGTGGTTTTAGAGTTTTCATCAAATTTGGAGATTTTTCAGCCATTGTTTTTCTCAAATTTAATGTCTTTGCTAATTCTACTATTTTGTCAGTTCAGGGTCAGTTTTCATTCATTGATTTTTAAAAAGTTGTGTGTCGTGTTTTCATTCATTGCTTTTTCTAATTATGTGTCATGTTTTCCTGTGTCTTTGCACACCTTCTAATTTTGATTAGATGCCAGACATTGTGAATTTTACCTTGTTGGGTACTGGATATTTTTGAAGTCCTATAAATATTTTTGAGCTTTGTTGAACTGAAACACAGTTACATTCCTTGGGGAAAGTTTGATCCTTTCAGGGCTTGCTTTTTCACTGTGTTAGGCAGGACGCGAACACTGCTCGCTCAGTCTAGGGCTATTTATCCTCTAACAACTGAGGCAGATCCTTCTGAGTTGTCTCCCTCACACCTGTGAATCTTGAGGTTTCCCAGTCTGGTTGGAAGGAACAAGTCCTATTGCCAGCCTGTGTGAGACCTGCCACTGACTTTCAGGTGGCTTTTCCCCTGGTCTAGGGAGGTTCCTCACACATACGCACTGATCGTTATTCAACTGAGTACTCAGGGGTCTCTCTGATATCTCTCAAGTCCTCTCTCCATGCAGCTCTGTCCTCTCTAGTACTCTCCTGAGCACCGTAGCCACTTTGGTGCTCCATGTACTCAAAGTTGCATCTCCTCAGCTCAGGGAGTCTACCACATTCCTCCTGGATTCCTCCTCCCTGAGCTGTAACCTGGAAACGATCCCAAGGCAGTAAGCTGGGGCAATCAGAGGACTTACCTGCATTTGGTTTCTGTCCTTGTCACCTTCTATCCAGTTTCTTGCAAACTGTTATTTCCTATATTTTTTCTGTTTTTGGTTGTTTCGTGCAAGAGGGTAAATCTAGTCCCTGTTACTCCACATTGGCTAGAAGCATAAGTCTGCGGTATAGGATTTTAATTTGGGATAGAAACTAATTTCAAGAGAAGCATGTGAGAGCTATTTCAAACATTAATAGAGGATTGGTTAAATAAATTACATAGTATGTTATGCAGCTGATTGAGAAAAGGGAACTACAGTTACATGTTTTGCCATAGAAAGCCATCTAAGGTCTATACTGAAAATATTAAATTCATCCTTTTATTTCATTGCGCCTCTGTTGTATAGTAGCCACCATGTTATGTGTTTGGGATCCAGTAATAAGCATGGCAGACATTGCTCTGCCTTTATGTAATGCTTGTTGATTTCTATTCTAGCGTATGGGTGTGGGATAGAATAGAAAATAAATAAACAGGTTATGTGTATGATGGTAAATTCTGCAACGGAAATATATAGAAAGACATTCTAAGGTGAATGGGATGGGGAACCTACTTTCAATAAGGTGATCAGAAAAACCTCTGTTGAGGAAATGACAATCTGAAACATAAAGCATAAGGAGGCAGTCAACAAAACAGTGTCCCAGGCAGAGGGAACAGCCAAGTGCTAAGGCCCCAAGAAAGAGAAGAACAGCACGTTGGCGAAGCTGAATAAAGGAAGCAAGGGAGAGCAAGGTTAGCAAGGACAAGAGTGGTGACAGGCTGTGTAGCTTTTCAGGAACCACGTCCTTCAGGGTTGTAGGCCTTGCTTAGGAGTCTGGATTTTATTCTAAGTTGCAGAAAGTGCATAGTAGCATCCCATTTATGTAATAGTGCAAAATGATAGTTATATATATGCATATAAGATTTCTGGAAGGCTGTATAGACATGATTGAACCATGGCTACCTCTAAAGGGTAGAAATAGGGACAGAGAGTATAGGGCAGAACGGGTTTATTTTATACCTCTCATGTTCCAGTATTTTACCTTAAATGTATATTACTTTCAAATTGAATAAAGCAGTGTATTTGTATTTTTAAAAGAGTTCATATAAATTATTTTTAAAACATTGGTCAAAAATATGAACCAGAAGTTCACAAAGGAGAAATACCAGTAAACATGTGAAAAGATGTTCAGCCTTACTAGTGGTCAGAAAAAAATACCATTTACATTTTTACCTCCCAGAGATTGGCAAAGACAAAAAATAATCTCTAGCATTCAGTTTCATTGCGGTTGTAGGCAAACAGATATTCTTGTGTGTGTACTTCTGCTATGAATGTGTCTTGATCTAGGCTTTCCAAGACAGTATGTTTCAAAAACTCTGAAAAGTATATTGCTTGGGAATCAATAAGTTTTTTTCCTAGAAATTTATCCTGAGGAAGTAAATCAGGAAAAGATTGAAAGTCCAAAGATAGAGATACAAGATCATTCATCGTTACAGCATTGTTTAATGAATGACTGGGACCAATTAATAGGCATCAATAGAAGACTGATGATTTAAATTATGATATATTCTATTGATTACTCCGTAGCCATTAACATTTATGGTGTAGTTATATATTTATTGACACATCAAGAGCATTACAGAATACTAGTCAGTGACACATGTAGGTTAGAATATTATGTACATAACATGATTGCCTTTTTAAAATGTGTAGGTTTAAGTCTGTGTTGTATGTGCATAGAGAAATCCTGGAAGGATTTATACAAAAATGTTAAGGGTAGTTTTTGCTGTGTATTAGGGCTTTTAATATTTTTTATTTTTATTTTTTGTAATGATTAATTACAAAATTACATTAATTTTCCAATGACCAAAAAAAATCTAGTCTATAAAAAAGGAAGAAATAGAGAGTATTAAGTATCTAGAAAAGTTTGTTAAAATATTAATGCATATAACTTGATAAATAGTACTAAAATATAATTACTATATTAGTTTAATCTGGAAAAACTGGTCTTCATAATACTTTTCAATTTTTGTAGGACTAGAAGAAATTGCAAAAGAAAGAGAAAAACTGAAAAAGGCAGAAAGTATCCAGATCAAAGAGGAAATATTTGAGACTCCTGAGGACACTTTAAGTTGTTCAAATCCAGATCACTGTGAGCAAAAGGAAGAGTCTAAAGAAAAGGATAACACAAATCTATTTCTTCAGAAACCTGGCTCTTTTTCAAAATTAAGCAAGCTTTTAGAAGTAGCTAAAATGCCTCCTGAGTCAGATGTAGTGACCCCAAAGTCAAGTAGTGGTGCAAATGGGTGCACACTGTCGTGCCAGAACAGTGGGAAACATTCACTAGGCAGCGTTCAGTCAACAGCAACGCCGAGCAACATGGAAAAGACGGACTCTAGTCATCTATTTAATACCAGTTCAGGTGGTCCAGGGAAGTTCTACAGTCCTCTCCCCAGTGACCAGTTGTTAAAAACTCTGACTGAAAAGAATAGGCAATGGTTTAGCCTTCTGCCAAGAACACCTTGTGATGACACTTCACTTACCCATGCGGATGTGTCAGCAGCTCCTTTAGTGACGCCTCAGTCTCAGTCTCAGCCACCGTCTAAGTCACCGTCACCCGCTCCAGCTCCACTTCTTGGATCATCCACTCCGAATCCTGTTGGCCTAAATCCATTTGCTTTATCACCTCTTCAGGTCAGTAACTCATTTTAATTTTGCCTCATTTGATCTTCGCCACCATGAAGATTTTCACTCAAGGGGAATCAGCTGAATATTTATAACACTCTCTCTGCTACAGTTTAAAAACTGAAGAGAGTCAGAATTGCTATCACCCAACTTCATCAGAACTACTGATTTCTAGTTTAAGTCTAGGCAAAGGCTTCTTTAATTTTTAACTTATTACTGTTTCAGTATAAAAGGAAATTACTTTGGGGAGCAAATAAGAACATGGAATTTGACATTATGGCTATTATATTTAATTTTCCTGTAATTGTGATAAGTGAAAGAATATGTTTTCAGAGCTTTAAAAATAATTTAGATTCTAAACATTTTTCCAAACGTCTTGGATTGTTCCACTTCTAAATTGTTTTATTTTTTTGCAGATGAAAAGTGGCGTATCTATGATGGGACTCCAGTTTTGTGGGTGGCCCACTGGCATGCTTGCTTCCAATATTCCATTTACATCACCTTTACCTACTCTGGGATCAGGGTTGGGATTATCAGAAGGAAATGGTAATTCATTTTTGACTCCCAATGTTGCTTCAAGTAAAAGCGAATCTCCAGTACCACAGAATGAAAAAGTCTCTTCAGCTCAACCTGCAGCTGTTGAAGTAGCAAAACCAGTAGATTTTCCTAGTCCAAAACCTATTCCAGAAGGTAGGTACATTCAGGTGGTAGTTAATAATGACTTTATTTCATTGTTATAGATTCCTATGTTATATCTGAATCTTTGGTGGTTTTATATATAGTTATAAATCTTTTGATTGGCATTGTACCATACTTTATATTCAAAATATTTGTATAAAATCTGTACATTTATCTTGACTTAGAAATGCAGTTTGGTTGGTGGAGAATTATTGACCCCGAGGACTTAAAAGCTTTGCTCAAAGTGCTACATCTCAGAGGAATAAGGGAAAAGGCATTGCAAAAACAAATTCAGAAACACTTGGATTACATTACTCAAGCCTGCATCAAGAATAAGGATGGTATGTACCTAAAAGAGATTTCTACTGTCTTGCTTAGTTATAAGAATTAATTATTTTATCTTAAAACATATTTTAGTATGTCTTAATTCTTAGTTTATTACTAATAGGCTTTTTTTTTCTATTTTTCTCAACCACCAGTTACTATTTACATTTCTTAAATTGGTATTAGTTTCTTAGAACTTTTACAACCTGCAGACATATTGTTTGGTTTCTCAAAAAAGAATATTTGTATGTATTAAGTTACATGTACATGTTACCACTGGGATTTTATGCACGTTCTGGAAATCATTGGGGGATAAAGTGGATTTTAAAAATAATTTCTTTTCAAATGTAGTTGCTATTATTGAGTTAAATGAAAATGAAGAAAACCAGGTGACTCGAGACATTGTGGAGAACTGGTCAGTGGAAGAACAAGCAATGGAAATGGATCTGAGTATTCTCCAACAGGTAGAAGATCTAGAAAGGAGAGTTGCATCGGCAAGTTTGCAAGTGAAGGTAAAATTGACCTTGAATAAAATCTGTCTTTAGGATAATGGAAGGTAACATATTTATTATGCGCCAGTTACTGCGCGTAGTGTTTTCATTTGGCCTCATTGAATTCTCAAAAACGATCCTGAATTAATTTCCCCCATCTTACAGGTAAGGAACCAGGCTCAAAGTAAGTAACCTGCGAATGGTCATATAGTAAGCAGCTAAATGTGAATTCAAACCGAGTTTGTCTGACTCCAGAGCCCATGTTCTTTTTACTAAATCTTGCTGCTTCCTTAATGGTATTCAGAAATATTTCTGGTATGCTATTCTTTACCAGAAGCAGAATATCACAGTGTTTTCCATGATAAATAATGCTCTCTCAAAGTCCTACTCTAGTGTTTTATTATAGGACCAGGAACCCCAATATATACAAGCCGTGTTTTGAGTCAGATTTTCACTCTATATAATTTAAAATTGGAGATTATAGGTATAGCCAAATATATGTGATGATACACACACACACACCCTACATATATATGTAAAGTTTTAATTAAATAATTAATTTATTTACTGAGCATTACCACAAGTGATGAACGAAACTGGCTTCCAATGGACAGGAAAAAGTAATTTTACCTTCCGTGTTTCCCCCAAAATAAGAACTAGCCGGACGATCAGCTCTAATGCGTCTTTTGGAGCAAAAATTAATATAAGACCCGGTCTTATTTACTATAAGACCGGGTCTTATATAATGTAATATAATATAATATAATGTAATATAATATAACATGGGTATATTTTATAATATAATTTGGGTCTTATATTAATTTTTGCTCCAAAAGATGCATTAGAGCTGATTGCCTGGGTAGGTCTTATTTTTGGGTAAACATGGTGCAAGAATTTTTAGTTTCATAAAGAGAAGTGTAAAGGTCTTTCTTAACTGATAATATGATGCTGTCTCAGAGAATTAATGGAGGGATGATGAATAAGGGTGAAACAGATACATGATACGGTGTAGAAAATGTAGTTACCGTGTAATTTGATTTGATATTTCATATTTTATTCAGAATGATAAAAAATGTCATCATACTATCCTATCCAATGATTAAAACTTTCCTGCATAATTACTTTAATGCTGGCTTTTGGAAACTTTTGAGCATCTCCAAAAAATGTTGTTTTCCAGAGCAATAAAATATCCCTTTCTTGCCAGAAACATAATTACCAACTTTGGGAAGCAAAAATTTATCATTTTCTGAAGCCATTTGCTAGGAAACTATGTATCCTCCTCCTGGTACTATAAAGCAATATTTTTTTAAATGCCTCATTTATCTGGCGTCTTCAGCAAATGAAATCTTCCACACAAGTTAATTTTCTGGAGAAATGAAAATTATTCCATTCAGTGCCATAATTTTTAACGTATTTGTTGGATCACTTATGTTATACATTATACTGCCTTCTTAAATTGAGAATAATGAGTTTGATTTAAATTATCTTGGTGACACAGGACATCAGCATGAAGACCAATTTTTAGATAATAATTCCCTCAGCAAAGAGGTTTTGCCCCTACATTAAATGATCCTAGTGTGTTTCGCTTTTTAAACTACTTCATCTGCTTTCTATAGTCTGTCTTTGTCCTCTCTCATGGTCAGTTGCTACTACTTGCTGGTTTTAATTTGATTAGTTCTACTAGCCATATTTTCCTCCAACTTCCACCATCTAATTTTCCAATTCTAATTGGCTGTTGGTTGACAGTGCAGATCATCAAGCTTCTTTAAGTTATGTATAAAATCAGAGTGTGGACCTAAAAGATTTTCATGGAGACATGCTCAGATTTTGGTGCATTGACTTTATCTGGCTGCTTAGATGTTCTTGGGCTGTGTTCTCGGTAGCTGATAAGTGGAATTTGTTTTGTTAAGTGGGGTGTTTTAACATCCTGTTAATAAGGCATTGCTGAATTATTCTGTATTATTCTAGAAATGAATTTGAATTATAGTAGTCTTGAAGAATCTAAAAACATAAGTGATGAAAATAACCAACAGACATTGTTTTAACATCTATAAAGATTTAATTATATACCTGATATTACTAATTGTTTTTCCTTAAAAAGAAAATAGATTTATATATTTACCCTGAGAAACTAACCATTGTGCAGACATGTTAACTACGTGGTGCATTCATTTTTATTTTTAATAGAAAATAGAAATTACTTCGCGAATAATTTAGAAATTCTTTTTTACATTGTAGGAAAAATCTGAAAGTCTCTAGTCCTAGTTCTGTTACTAAGACTTTACGCAAAGCCTAATTACTCTTCCAGCACTCTAAAGACAGATTCTGTGTCTCTTTTTAAGTTTTTGCTTTTACAAACTAATTAATTCTTTAACCATAAGTCCTGTGAAACAGTTTCTAGGTCTATGATTCTCTTCTGAATAAACACTAGTGCCAATATCCTTTTTAAAACGTTATACCCATAATTGTACATAGATATGTCCAAATGTGTTCGTGGTACTTTTACTTTCTTAATCCAGCATTATACTTTTATTAATGCTATTTGAATTCTCCAGCTTTTTAGCATACATATAGAGTGCATGCTTCACTGAGTGTGCACCATAAAAAAAAAAAAAAACACTCACAAAAAAAAAACCCTGGGCCTCTTTCAGAGTGCTTTTAAGTGTGTCGTATCACATGTGGTATTTCTGTGATTAGTTGCTTAAACGTCAAAGCTAAAATTTACATTTATTGTTCTATTTTTATTAGTTTCATTTGGGTACATTTTTCAGCACATGGAACTAGTTTTATCTTAGTTCTGTCATACAGGCTATTAAACTTCCCTCCTAGTTTTAAGTCACCTATAGCTTTAATAACAATCAACGAAGTTATTCATAAGTATATTAACAGGACAAGCCAAACACAGGGCTTTTGGACATTGGCACAGATTACCTTTCCTGAGGTCACAAGCTGTCAATGACCATTCTTTGGATATAGTTTGCAACCACCTAGACTTCTCTAATTCTAATCCAGTCTTCATTTTTTTTTGTCATATCTATTGCCTTACAGAAATCAAAATATATTATGTTTACAGGATTCCCTTGATTTAGCAATTTAATATTTCTTTCAAAATATGGGAGTGAGGTTTATTTGACATAACTTGTACCTATATTGCACTTATGTGTACTATTCATAATTCCATCCTTTGTAAATGTTCTGCTGAGTTAAACAGGGAGAATTGCTCCCAATATATAAGATAAAATAATTATCTCTTAAAATATTTAACAAAAAGGATAATGTTCATTCTGATTTTCATTTAATATGAATTTAATAAGTACCTATTCCACATCAGACAGTGGACACCACAATAGAAGATAAAATATGATTTCTATCCTCAGAAAGCTTGCCTTATAATAGGGAGATAAGACATGTGTACATCTTTGCAGAATCTAGTAATTGATTGTAGAGAGGTACAGAATCATGAATGAATTTAGAAGAAGAATACTTGATTTCTGGTGGAGATTGAGAGAGATCAGGGAAGATTTCATCAAGTGGAGATGGAACTTGAGAAGATGAGTAAACTTTTGAAAGTCAGAGAACAGGGAATGCTACACTAGTAAGAGTGAACAGCGTGAGCAGAGAGCACCAGGATCAGGAAACTCAGGACATGTCTGTGGGGTGACAAGATGTGGGACTGTGTGTTGTTTTTTTATGTGCACTTTATAAAACAACTTTATTGAGGTATAATTAATATTTAATAAACAACCCACTTAACGTGCAAATTGGATGAGTTTTAATGAATGTATGCACTAGTGAAACTGTCAACATCATTAAGATACAGGACATTTCCATCACCCCACAGTTTCCTCATACCTCTTTGTTCTGTGCTTTTTTTTCCCAATTTATTTTGGGTTTTTAAAATATTTTTATTAAAATATAGTTAACATACAATATTATATTACTTTCAGGGGTACACCATAATTATTCAACATTTATATACCTAAAGAAGTGATCACCATAAGTCCCGCAACCATCTGACGCCATACCACATCATCACAATATTATTGACTATATTCCCTATGTACATTACATCCCATGATTTATTTGTTTTGTATCTGGAAATTTGGACCTTTTATCCCCCTTCACCTTCGCCGCCATTTATGTATGTGTGTATGTATGTAGGTATTTATTTATTATGTATTATTTCATTTTTTTAAATTATTATTAGTTTCAGGTTTACAAAACAATGTAATAGTAAATAGACATTTACACCCCTCACAAAGTGACAACCCCCTCCCCCAATCTACCACCCCTCCGACATCGCACATAGCCACCACAGTTCCACTGACCCCATTCCCTGCGCTGCACTCCACATCCCATGAATATGAATATATATATGTACTTAATAATAGGTACTTAGTAAGTGCATATTAAATTAAAATCAGAATGAACATTATCCTTTTTATTAAATATTTAAGAGATAATTATTTTATTATATATATATGTAAAACCACAGTCGACACCCATCACTATTCAGCTTCAGCGAGATGTGGAATTTGACTACAGTATAAGATGCATGAATGAGAATATGACAGAAAAAGGTAGATCGAGGTACTTACATATCATGGTAAAAATTGGATTTTGTTAAACAGTAGGGACTCTGAAGGAGTTTGAGCTAGAGGATCAATATAAGCAAGCTGAGTTGTAAGATCATTTATTTAGATTAAATACGTAGATTGAATACCTTCTATTGGCTTTCACTGAGATGGAGATAGAATGAGTAAAAGCGGACATGGCCCCTGCCTTCATGAAATTTAGAGGTGGAAAGATGTTAAATAATCAGAGTAGTATCAAATTGTGACAGTCACAGGACTATGGAGTATTTATTATATAAACCTATGAAAGCCTGTAATAGGGAGATTTACCTCCTAACGGAGGTCAGGGAAGGATTTCCTGAGGATGGAAATTTTAACATGAGAGCTGCAGGGTGAGTGGAGTTAACTAGGTGAAGAGGAACAGGGAAAAGCTATACAGACAAACATAACAGCTTATGCAAAGTTCCTGGGGTCGAAGGAAAAACGGTGAGTACAAGGACCTGTGAAAAAGAGTGGTGGAAGAAATGAAAATGGAAAGGAAGAGCAAAGTTCAGAGACTACCGAGTGGTTTCCATTTAAGTAGTCCTGTGAAATTAATAAGCATTCGGTCTTCAGAATACTTTGCTGATATTCATTATAGCTCTCATAGTATCAAAAGTTATTAAATTTTCTTACAACTGCTTATTTTAATTTTCTGTTCTTATTTCTACCTACCACCATTAGGACACACAAGCTAAAAACTTTTAGTAAAGATCCTTGAGATCTGCTGGTGTCTGCTGCTGTATTTTAGCTAAAGGTAATTTCACCCATCAGGCATTTTAAGAGGAAACCATAATAACATTATTCTCTTGATATATAGGGTTGGATGTGTCCAGAGCCTGCATCAGAAAGGGAGGACTTGGTATATTTTGAACATAAGTCATTCTCTAAATTGTGCAAGGAGCATGATGGAGAATTTACTGGCGAAGAAGAAAGCAGTGCTCAGGCACTAGAGCGGAAGAGTGACAACCCCCTAGATATAGCTGTAACGAGGCTGGCTGATTTGGAGCGGAACATTGAAAGAAGGTATCTGAAGAGCCCCTTAAGTACCACCATTCAGATCAAACTGGATAATGTGGGCACAGTTACTGTCCCTGCTCCTGCACCATCCGTTAGTGGTGATGGTGACGGGTAGGTTATTGAGATTAACTTGAAAAATTATTGTGCTTCTTTGCTAATTGGAGCCTATTTTCTATTGCCTGTTATCTATGTATCTTCCTGTATGTCTGTGATCCATATGGATCATGCTATTTGCATGGTGCTTTGTAAAAACTTTTTTTTTTGTTTTTTTTGTTATGTGCATTGATAATCCCGCAAAGTGATCTTACATTTACCTGATCGTGACTAAGCTTTGAGGCACGTAGCCGCAGTCTGTGCACTACATCAAATTTAGTTGCTTAAACCTTATACTTATTGGCTGTTACATGTTTTTGTCATTGCTTGGCTTTCAGTGTGATGATTGTTTCACATTCAGTAACCATAAATGTGGACATGACCTACTTAATTTTTCTATATTTCAATGCAGAATTGAAGAGGATATTGCTCCAGGGCTCAGGGTATGGAGAAGGGCATTATCAGAAGCTCGCAGTGCTGCACAGGTAGCTCTGTGCATTCAGCAGTTACAGAAATCAATAGCATGGGAAAAATCAATTATGAAAGTTGTAAGTGTTTTTATTTAAGAAATACTCTAACTAATTTACTTTGTTCTGTTTTTTTTTTTTTTTCCAACCTCCAGGTCTTTCTTAATTATACATTTCTTGTTGTCAAAATAACATATGCTATACTTGAGAAATTGCTTATTCTTAAATGCTGTATACTTTGATAATTTCTTCCTTGTTTTGAGCTTTTTGAAGGAATTTACCGAATGTGTTATCTTTTGTTTTTTTTAAATCTTGATCCTCCCTCCTTTGAATATTGTTCATAACTTAAATTTTCATCTACATTTTGTCAACATAATAGTTGTTCATCTAAATATTTTGCAGGCCCCTTCACTCTTGTAAACGCTCCAGTTGCTACATACATTCACTGTACAGTGTGGTACCTCGGTTTTCTAACGTAATCCGTTCCTGGAGTCCGAGTTCTGAAATGTTCGAAAACCGGCGCTGTTTCCCCATAGAAAGTATGCAAAGTGGATTAATCCGTTCCAGACCTTTAAAATCAACCCTTAAAACTGCAAATTTAGCATGAATTTTACCATCTAATGATACCATAGATCCATAAAATTTACAGCGTTTGTAAACCGAAATGGAGACATTCGAAAACCGAGGTACTACTGTATTCCTAAAATGTCTTTATATTTCTATCAATTTTCATTTTTTTAATCCTAAGAAATGCATAGATAAGTAAATATAAAATAAGCAGAGAATTCTTACTTTATGTAGTGATAATCGGGTATTTGGCATCTGATATAGATGATATGAAGAGTAGGTCTTTTTATTCCTTTGCTCTAATAATTAATTAAAACTTGTTTTTCACCTTCTTTGTTCAAACCCAGTTAGCTATTATCATGTAGTGGCTTCGACTTTGTACCAAGCACCAAATGCTATGTGTTCAAAATAAAAGCTGTATTTCTTATATTTCCCAGAAAGATAGTTATTTTAAATCATGTGCATGTCCCTCTTCCTTCTTATATATCATATATAGAAATATCTATTATATGTTGGCTTTTATTGATTAATGTTTGCTTTTGAATTACAGATTAGCTTTAAAATTCAAATGTCTGAGATTTGTTTTCATGAATGATAAGGGTAAAATTCCTTTACTTAAAATAGTTGTTCCCCAAAGAAGTGCTCCTTAAATAATTTAGCATTCTTTTCTTTGTTTTTGCCTCTATGCTTAGACTACTCAAGGCCTTAATTCATTCTGTACAAATAAATTTGGTTTCTTGTGGTTTTTCACTTCTTCCTAAAATATCCATGGAGTAATGAATCTGCAGTTTTCACAATATGATCAAATTTAAGTCTTTTCCAATCCAGATTAGAATTTGCTATAAGTTTGAAGGCATTGTTCAGTTCACCTGGTAACATTTTTACCAGGTAAAAATAATTTTTCTTCTAAAAGTTAGTATTAAAACCAGTTTTAAAGTCACCACTCAAGATATATTTGGTGAAATCTAGGCTATAATGACCAAAAATATTGAATTCCTATATCCAAATGAAATCTGTACACTTATTTTCCTCACCTGAACCAAACAATCACCACGACGTGAACAGTTTTGTTACAGCCTATACAGAGAAACCCCAAACTTGTACCAGATGGTGCTTTGTGTTAGCATACTTACTTTCTGCTATCCAAAGCTTTATTTCAGTTTTTGCAAATTCATGAACCTTTTCCATGTCACTCACATACATTTATCATTATTTAACTCCGTCTCTTATGATCTTCCTTTTCTTAATGCTTCACAATACATTATTTGCTATGAAATTACCTTAAAAAGACTCTCATATTCACAGGTTAATGAGCACTTTATAACCTTTAATTTGAAATGTAACAGATCCTCATAATAAGTCATAACAAAATATAAAAGTGCTCAGTGTCTTTAGAAGTACCCTCTTGGCCAGAGACCACGCTTACCAGGAAAGATGAAGCTGTTATAGTTTGCCACCAGATAATTCTCGGCCCACCATGTGCTTTATATTATTGCTAATGTTTTGCTTTATATTATTGTTAATGTTAAACAGTAGGCAACTTCTGCTATATTTTACTATAGAGGCAAAGGAATTAACCAAATGTTAATACAGTTGTTCTAACATATTGTGAGCTATTACTGTGATTTTTCAAAAGTGTTGTGAGCTCAGTTATGTGTCACCCTTTCTTAATAAGTATCAAAAAATAATTTTAGTTTTAAATTTTAGATGTGAGATGTAAGACAGACTTTATGGTAGTTTTAGTTATTTATTGTAGAAAACAGTGAGAATTTACTTATTGTTCACAAATCTGATTTTTAAGTGTTATTGTTATAAGGATTTGAATAAAATCTTCCAAATGTTATTTCTCAATGAATATTTTTACAATACAAGTTTTAAAGATGTAACTCAAACTTGGAGCAATAACACTGTATTAAGGTATTTAACGATGTGGTATTAGTATTAGGCAAGGTCTTAAAATAAATATTTACTCTTGGAACATTAAACTCTGCTGGTTTTGTTCTTAGTACACATGTTAATTTGAGTATTATATATTTCATATAATTGATAGATATTTGTTTAATTAAATAGTATATATCTGCCGTATTGATACGATTCTTAAGCTATCACAGGTGTGCATACTGTGTTGTATAAGACTATTTTAGACTTTCCCAGATTGATTAATTATATTAAAAATAAAAAATGAAATTTGAACAGTGAAGCTATTTTGTTTTTAAGAGTATATAAATACAAACCATAAATTAGTATAAATGATTTACAGTTTAAATATTTTCATTTTTAAATATATTGACTTCAGGCCATTTTCTACTATGGCTGGGAATATAAACTAAATGTCAATATATAATGTTAGTACTTACCAGTTTTTTAAAGCCATATCGAAAGTTTTACTTATCTAACTTTCCTTCTTTTCCTTTGTGAAACTTGTTATACAGAATAAGTATGCATGGAAAAAATCTTCTCTTTACCGATTTTATCATTCTTAATGGTATTAGAAATTTTTTAACAGGAAAGAAATAATTTCATTTTTAGTTATTGAAAATAAATAATGACCTCTTAAATTCGTTGATTTAATTTATTGTTATCAACTTATTTTCCTTAGAAATCATTTTGTAGGATCCATTTTCTACACTTGTGACACATGTTTGATTTGGGTTGATTTTCAAAGATTCCTAGTTTTGACACACTTTTGAATCACACACACAAAAAATAGATGGATTATTTAGTCAAAATATAGGGACATATTTTTATTATTATGTATATGATATATAATTCTGACACTAATACTAATTCCTAATTTTGATCTTAAAAGTTAACTCTTACTTATTTTTTTCTCAGGATATCATGAGGATGCTAAGATAAGCAAAAAATGAAATATATTTAAAAATTAAAACACCATGTATTACAGCTCTTCATTGCTTTATGTGCTCTAATGTCATGTTAATTATTTCATATGTTAATGTGTACATGCTTTTGAAGTGTGTGCAGGCATTCGACCTCTAGCTTTGTTCTCTGCAGTGTACCTGAAATGTGCATTTACCCCAATGGAACTGCTCACCCCGTCATGTGGTCCATATCTGTGTAACGAGAGATACATAGATGTGTATGGCTACTGTATTTTTGTTAGCAAGCGGAATGTTCATTACTAATATAAATTAGGAAGTATGGTGTGTTTAATATCCCGATGAATGTTATTCACAGCAGAGTGTTGATTTTAAATGATTTTTCATGTATTATAGTACTGCCAGATTTGTCGCAAGGGAGATAATGAAGAACTGCTCCTCCTTTGTGACGGCTGTGACAAAGGCTGTCACACATACTGCCATAGACCCAGGATCACAACTATACCAGACGGCGACTGGTTCTGTCCAGCTTGCATCGCTAAGGTAAAGCTGATCTAAAGCTAAGCTTTCTTTTTAAATTGAGGTACATTGGTTAATAACATAAATTTCAGGTGTAAAACATTATAATTTGATATCTGTATGCACCGTAACCTGCTTACCACCAAAAGCCTAATTTCCATCTCTCACCATGTATTTGACTCCTTTTACCCATTTCTCACTCACACCACCCCTCTTCCCCTTTAGTAACCAATTGTTGTCTGTACCTATGCGTTCATGTAAATTGCAGAGTTACGGGAATTTTTTGAGCTATAATTCATCTACCATAAAATTCAACTTTTTAAAGTGTACAGTTCAGTGGTTTTTAAAAATAGATTCACAGAGTTCTACAAACATCACTTCTGTTTAATCCCAGAATATTTTCATGACTCTAAAAGAGTATCCTTGTGCCTATTAGCAGTCATTCCTCATTCCCTTTGTCTTCTCAGCCTTTGGCAACCACTAATCTACTTTCTAGCTTTGTGGATTTGCCTATTCTGGTTCTTACATTTAAATTAAATCATACAATATGTGGCCTTTGTGTCTGACTTCTTTCTCCTAGCACAATATTTTCAAAGTTCATCCATGTTTTAGTATGTATCAATATTTCCTTTTCATAGTCAAACGGCTATCCCACATTTTGTTTAATTATTAATCAGTTGATAGACATTTGTGTTGTTTTCCATATTTGGCTATTATTAGTAATGCTGCTATGAATGTTTACACACAAGTTTCTGTATGATATATGTTTTAACTTCTCTTGGGTATATACCTAGAAGTAGAATTGCTAGGTCCTATGCATTTTAAGTCTCTTTCCAGTCACCTTAAATGAGAAACCTTTGAACTCTCATATAGTAAGGAGTAAAAAGTACGAAAGGTTCAGCATGTATCGAGGGCCAGACTCCGCTAGGCTCTCCCTACCTCAGTTACTCCCTTTCATGTTTAGTATCTTGACCTAATCATTACCAGTAACTACTGCCTCTTCATAAACTCAGCTCCAAACATCCATCTCTCCACTTTCTTTCTTTCTAGTCCCCTTTCTCCAACACTTCTTTGATTTTTACCAGAACCTTTAATTGATTTATCTTAAGATCTTTTCACTGTCACTCTCCCTCTTCATGTCCTCTCTCTCCTCCTAACCTGGCTTATAATGTGTCAGTATCCCATGACCATAATCACTGCGTCCACCATTGGCTCCTTGGGGTCTCTTTCTCACTTGGTCTTCTGGCTAATGCAGCTCTCTGACTTCTTCAGTACCTATACCTTTGTATCTGAACATGGCTGGAAAAAGCACAAGGCCCTTTAAATTCAAGGCATTGAGAAGGCCTCCAGCTCTGTCTCCATTCTCATTCTCGTTTGATGACCTTACTCCCATTTCACTGTGAAAATGGAAGCCATCAGAAGAAAATATCACCAGAATCTTCCACCACGTTTACCATCCTTCCTGTATCTGGTCTCACATACTGTACCTTCTCTCCTGTTGCCATGAATTGCTGGTACCTCTAACCAAGCCAATTCCCAACTTGTCCCTCAGATCCTATCCCTTCTCACTTCCTTGGGAGTATGTCTCCAGCAGCTCTCTCTTCTCCTGCGTCACCCATTTCTCCTTCTCCACTGGTTCTTGTTATCAGCCTACTAACATGCTACTATTTCTCCCACCTTAAGAAAACTAAACAGGGGCCGGCCCGGTGGCTCAGGCGGTTAGAGCTCCATGCTCCTAACTCCGAAGGCTGCCAGTTCGATTCCCACATGGGCCAGTGGGCTCTCAACCACAAGGTTGCTGGTTCAATTCCTCGACTCCCGCAAGGGATGGGGGGCAGTGCCCCCTGCAACTAAAATTGAACACGGCACCTTGAGCTGAGCTGCCGCTGAGCTCCCAGATGGCTCAGCTGGTTGGAGTACATCCTCTCAACCACAAGGTTGCCGGTTCGACTCCCACAAGGGAGGGTGGGCTGTGCCCCCTGCAACTAGCACGGCAACTGGACCTGGAGCTGAGCTGCGCCCTCCACAACTGAGATTGAAAGGATAACAACTTTACTTGGAAAAAAAGGCTTGGAAGTACACAGTGTTCCCCAATAAAGTCCTGTTCCCCTTCCCCAATAAAATCTTAAAAAAAAAGAAAAAGAAAACTAAACAAAAACATTCTTCTGACCTCACTTCTTCCTCGATCCACTTCCCCCTTTTCTCTCCTTCCCTTTGCAGGAAAACTCTTAGAAAGGTTTCTGTTGTGGTTCCCTCCAATTTCTCTCCTTCAATCTTGAACTCAACTCCAGTCAGATTCTTACCTTACAGTAACTTTGCATATCACTCTTCTGTGATCTATTCTATTTACTATAACATTGAACTCAAAATTCAGACTTATTTTTCTATTGCTGACTTGGGGGAGAGAGGGCTCGATTGTTACATCAATGCGCTGCCTGCAAGTTGTGGTTAGATTGCATAAGGTCACACTGAAGTATGGTGTTTTGTTTTGTTTTGTTTTCTAATGTAATTTTAGAGCATGAATGACCTGGCCAGTGCTGTTGCTTATGTTATAGATGAGAAAAACAGGGTCTCGTAGATATTTTTGCACAAAGTGCATACCTCGTCACTGACAGAGTCATAGCTGGAATTCATAACCTTTGATTCCAAATATAATCTCCTTTGTACTATTTCTTTATCTTCCTCAAAACAGACTTCTTTTCTTTTCTTTTTCCCCATACTTCACCACTGCTGTGTTCACACCTGGCAACCACAAGTTTGTGGAATTATCTTCTTATAGAAAATGCTTTTTTTCCTTTATACAGAAAAAAAAATCAATTTCTAGTATTATTTGATCTTACAAAAGATTTTTCTCTATTTGATATTTCATAAGCTATTTATCATGTTTTGGCCTAGCTTTTTAATTACCTCTTCAACTTTCTTATTAATAAGCTCTATCTTTTTGTTTATATTCACCTTTGTTCTTACTTATGTTGTGCTCTAAATGATAGTCCTTTTGTATCTTTAAATTCATTCAATTAGTGACCTCTAGACTAAAGGAATACCACCAAGGTCTGTGGTACCAGTGATGGATTGCCATGAGATCAGCATCTTCAAGTTTTAAGAATCCTTAAGATAAATTTTTTTCATGCTTTATTAGGTTTTAGCCTAATATTATGGGCAAACAAATTAATAGATTTCTCTTGAAAATAATAAAATGATCAACTTTGTGGATCAGAGATAATATTTTTTATTTGTCCTGTCAGAGTTTCATAATTAAATATAATAAAACATCTGTAAACAGTTTTTTTCTTATACCCTATTTTTTTTTTAATAAAGGCAAGTGGTCAAACTCTAAAATTCAAAAAACTTCATGTCAAAGGAAAAAAGAATAATGATTCAAAGAAAGGAAAGAAAGTAACTTTAACAGGGGATACTGAAGATGAAGACTCTGCGTCGACAAGTAGTTCACTAAAAAGAGGAAACAAAGACCTGAAAAAGAGAAAGATGGAGGAAAATACTTCTATTAACTTGTCAAAACAAGAAAGTTTTACTTCTGTTAAGAAACCTAAAAGAGATGATTCCAAGGACCAAGCCCTTTGCAGGTATTATTTTACTTTTTATGTTCTATCTATTCATATTATCCCATCTTATTTGTTCAGAAATCTTCTACCAGGGGTGGCCGGTTAGCTCAGTTGGTTAAAGTGTGGTGCTGGTAGCACCAAGGTTGCTGGCTCGGTCCCTGCGTGGGCCACTGTGAGCTCTACCCGCCTTAAAAAAAAAGAAAAGAAAAGAAACCTTCTACCATATGTAAGGAGACTTTTTGACAGTGTGTATACATAGGAAAACGTAAAGTCTATAGTATAGGTAAATGAATTCTTTTTAGTAAATTAGTTTGCATTGTTTTTACTTGAAAGATGTTATGAAAGCTAAATTTTTAATAAAAATAATAACTCCAAAGCATAGATATTGATTTTAAACATTGTTTTCTTTAGTATGATCCTTACTGAAATGGAAACTCATGAGGATGCATGGCCTTTTCTACTTCCTGTAAACTTGAAACTTGTTCCTGGTTATAAGAAAGTTATTAAGAAGCCTATGGATTTTTCCACAATTAGAGAGAAATTAAGTAGTGGACAGTAAGTAAATCATTTCAGTTCAATATTTACTGAATGCTTGAGATGTACTGGATATTTTTCTAGTGAGCCAAAACTGCATTAATTTATAGCAAAGACAGAGGACCTGCCTTTGGATTGGGAGGAAGGGAGTGTGCATGCGTGCGTGCGTGTGTGTGTGTGTGTGTGCGTGCGTGCGTGTGTGTGTGTTTTGTTAGGGTAGTATAGTATGAAAGACAAGTCAATCAAAATTATTTAAAAAATTAAAAAGGAACGTTATCAAGCTGCGTTGACATTAGAAAGGCACCAAACTCAGCCTGGAAGGTAAGGAAAAATATCAGGGACGCCTCCTAAAGTAAGTGACATGTAAGCTGGAGCTTGTACGTTGCATCAGGTGTCAGATGATTGACATCATCGCATGAGGGTTTAACAAAAATTGATTCTGTAATATTTTCAGATTGTTACAAAGTAGAGATAGAAGAACATTGGAAATTTAAATACTAAAAGCTTTATTATGAATTGGAGAATACTAAAAATGCATTTATTAAATGTGGAAGAAGCCAATTACTGTTTTTCCCCAAAAATAAGACCTCGCCAGACAATCAGCTCTAACGCGACCCGGTCTTATATTAATTTTTGCTCTGAAAGACGCATTAGAGCTGATTGTCTGGCGAGGTCTTATGTTTGGGAAATTCTCTTTGTGACCCTATCCAAAGAATGACGTGTCTTCCTGGCCACAGTTCATGATCTTTGTAAGGCCAGCTGATCTTTGTCAGAGAACAGCATTAATGGAAATTGATTGGTTCTGGACACTGGGCCATCTTCGAGCCACAAGAACGAGGCTGTTCACTCACAGAACAAGCCCACACAAAAGCATCCCACGTGTGAATGGCCCGGAGCTGTGCAGCTATACTCTCCTTGCCATTCTCCCCTGCTCCCTTTTTATTCCTACATCCCAGTTTGGCTTTTAATGTAGCCCGTACCCATCACTTCTGGTAAAGTCACAGAAAATATGAAAAAAGAAGGAAGTTTACATTGAAAGAATAATTATAAAACGTAGTTTAATTACATTATCATTGCTGTTGTTATCATTATTATACAGTATATTATTTAGCTCTTCTGGGCCTTTTTGATGAAAATCATCATGATCCATAATTATTCAACTTAGAAGAGTTGAGTAGAACTTAACTCATAATGATCAGCGTCCCTGTCACATACATCAAATGATTTACTGAATTGGCCAAATGACTAATTTATTTCTTAGAAAGCTGAAATGTCAGTTTTTCAAAGGATTATTTCTTCTTTATTTTTCTTAAAATTATAGAAAGGACCTGCCCAAATTCAGAAAACATTTCTTACCATTAAAACTATTGGTTCTCATGTGAACCAAACAGCAAAAGCTGCTGTCTAGATGTGGACTAATTTGCTTCTTGTTTTTCCTGTCTATCCAAGTAATCAGATGTTTAGAAGGATCGCCCACTGGACTTTATAATCAGCATGGCCAGGACAAAGATTTACACAGGAAGACCTGACCATGTTTAAGTTCACTTTTGTCTTTAGTTTCCATGATTTTCTAATTCCTGGATAGAGGATAAACTTCAATCCCCAAATCCCCAAAACAAACAGGCTTAGACATTAACACAAAATTAGCAAAAGAGCTGCAAAATCGAAGTTCCCTTTTGAGAATGATTCCTAGTCAGTGTAGGGGAAGGTCACAGTGGAAGCAGGCAGAGGCAGAAGCAGCTCTTTATAATCCTGTTTGTGTTGCAAGTTGTGTGGGAGGCAAAATTCAGTGGATTCAGGCTCCTCTAACTTTGAGTTGTTTTATTAAACCCAAACTTAGGAGCTGGAACCCAAACTCACAAACACTATTTCAAATTTTTAACCTAGAAATTTATAGAACAGAGGGGAGGAAGTACCTACTTTAATGACTCTTTCTGGCTTCCATCAGCTGCCCATCCTTCCTTAAAAGAAGGGCCCATTTATTTCACCTAGAATCTCACCTAGAATTCTCTCCTGGGTTCCAGCCTCCCAAGCATTAATCATTAACCTTTTTTTATAGTAAGGAGCAGTCTAAAGAGATAAATATTTCTCAAAGTAACTTTAAAATATTTTATAAAAAGTATTCCCACATGTTATATGATTTCATTGATATGAAATATCTAGAATAGGTAAGTCCATAGAGACAGGAAGTCAGATTGGTGCCTGCCAGGATGTGGGAATAGCAAGAAATGTAGAGTAACTGCTTAATGGATAAGGTTTTCCTTTTGAGGTGATGACAGTGTTTTGCAACTGGATAGAGGTGGTGGTAGTACAGTGTTGTGAATGTACTAAATGCCACTTAATTGTCTACCTTAAAACGGTTAATTTTATGTTATGTGAATTTCACATCAATAAAAGATAATAATCGCAAAAGAATAGGAAAATGGATGAGTTTGCATAGTTATATGAATTAACTGTGTGAGCTCATTATGGATAAAGAAATTTTATTTCTTTTATTATAGTAAATATTAGAAGGAGGGAGTGAAGACTGTATGTACGAGGTATTTCATCGCAGAAATAATTCCACTTTTACCTGCTCTAAGAGATTCAGTGTATGCTTCACAGATATTTGTAATGCATACATTACTTTATTATCCAGCTTATTGTACATTAGAATTCATTTAAATATGAATTTCCAAAAGCCCTCTTTCAAAATGTATTGATTTGGCTTAAGTTAGCTTGAGATGAACCACTTCTTTCTTGTCACTAAGTCTGGGCAGACTCATTCACCTTCTGTTCTCTTCTTCATGTTCAGACAGAGGAGAAGGGAGATTTTCCCACCAAAATTCTGAAGCCACAGTGCTTCTTATTGAAAGCCAGTTCCTCATAATGTTATCTGTGGTAAAAAGACAGTACATGCTTTGTTTTTTTTTTTGTTTTTTTGCTTGATTTGGATCATCATACTCCAGTCAAAAGAGCATATTTGGAGAGAGGAGAAATGGGAAATGGGGAAAATTTAACACAGAATGACACATCGGGGATGTACGTAAAAACCACAGGGCAAGTGTGATGTTTACAGTGCATAGGAAGCATTTATTTCTACTGCAGCTAAATATTTTTGAATGTAGATAATAGGGCTACTGCAAGTGTTACAGTTGGTCAGATGAGTTGACAAACTAGTCAGTGGGATGAGTCCTATAAGAGAGAATTGTGATACAGGTCAACCAGGAAATCGGATGTGGGGAAAATACTAGCTACTTGAACTGTATCTTGATCTCCAGAGAAATCTGTTTTCCCATTTTACCTGTCTATAAATCCTGTATGCTTCAGAGCACATGCAGTTTTTTCAAATGTTCCATATAAGAGGGTATAATACCTTTTATATCACTTTAAACGCAGTTATCCTGATCTTTCTTTTTCTTTTCAGTTTTCGTTCTCATTTTACCTTTTATTACTTTTTCATATGTTTACAAAACAAAGCCACCCTATAGCAGCAACCTCTAAATGATGTGTTGTTTTTTTTCAGGTATCCAAACCTTGAATCCTTTGCCCTAGATGTCAGGCTGGTTTTTGACAACTGTGAAACATTTAATGAAGATGATTCTGATATAGGCAGAGCTGGCCACAGTATGAGGAAGTATTTTGAAAAAAAGTGGACAGATACTTTCAAAGTGAGCTGAAGTTATAATAATCTTTTTTTTTTCCTTTTAAACAAGGACAAATGAGACCAGCAATGTGAACTGTATTTACATCAATGTGCAAGGCACATACATAATGACTTTTTTTCCTTAAAGTAAGTATCACAAAAAAAAAAAAAAGTATCAGAAGAATGATACCATTTTTAAAGGCTTCACTCCTACAACAACCAAGGCCCTTGGTTATTGGTTTGTGTGATTTATCAGCTAATTTAGGTAGAACAGGGAAGCACACCCAAAGAATTTTCAAAGGAAAGGGTGTTATAGTGCAATAGCAATTAAAATATATCAAATCGCACTGAATATTCAACACCAGAGCTCTAATGTGGGAAATGGTTCTCCTTTCCCTCTCAATAAATATCTATTTTTCATTTTTTTACTTTGTAGTTTATTTTTTAGTGAATGTATTTAATTTTATGAATTATTTATGATTAAACCACATCCAGAATCTTCGTTTTCTGTGAAAAGGAAGAACTAGAAAATTGCTTTAAATCTTGAAATTACAACAAGGAATGTTTTAAAATATAAAACAAAGCCAAGTTAAACTGTTTACACTGATGTGCTATAAAAGCACCAAAAATAAACTTTACTGTAGAGTTACAAGTACATTTATATATATATACATATATATATATGTTGCTGCATCACTTGTGTAGTTAAATTGTATTTCAAGACAGTGAAGAAAAATTGACCTGTATATACTGTTCATTATTGTTTATATTAAGTCTTGTTTTAAATATGTATTATGTGTACATATTGTTTGCAGACATTATTGTTTATGCCTTAGAAGGACTGTAGCATTTTATTTTAGTCTGAAGGTAATTATAGCTATACAGCTTGTACAGCAATTATCCTCTACCAACACTGTGGCGTCTCCTTGATCTTGGTAGTGCCTGCCTTTGAAACAGGGTGTAGGGGATATTAGTTTTCCATTTTTCTATTTTGTTATATAATTTTAAGCCACCAGGGCCTAAATTAAAGTATAATCATTTGTATCCATGTGGAATAAAATTGTGACAATTTCCTACACACACAGTATTTTTTCATAGAAACATTTTCCTCCCATTTGCCTTGCCTCAGAAATAAATTTAAAAGACATTTGTAACCACTGTGTTTTATCTACTGTGTGTTGTGGTGGCCTGTTGGAGGCAAATAGATCAGAATTTTTTTTGTACCTATGTAAGAGTACTTGAAGTTTTATTTAAAATAAAATGTTGTGGAAAAGGTAGCATTCTTTTTTTTAGGAGTGTTATTTTTCACTACTATGTGTGGCACGGATACAATAAAAGACTTTTACAAACTAGTTTTTTTTTTCAGTTTTTCTTAATGAACCTGAAAATATAGTCTTTTCAAAAAACAGGAAATTTAAATTTGATTTTTACAAATGGACTGGGTGGAAGAGGGTGATTTTAAGTCAAGTGATGTGACTTTCGTGAGTCTCTGAACCTCTCTGGACCAAGTTTTATCGTTTACTTCACATTTTCAATATGAAAATATTAAAATACATTTTTAGGTTCTGATAGGAGAAGTGTCTCTATTGGTAGACATAGAACACATTGGTCAATAAGAAAAATGGATCATATAAATTAGTCTAATAAGTCCTGAGATACAAAGTCAAGTGTTCATGAAATGTGACGTGATGCCTTGCTGGGCTCTGAGGAGTCCCTGGTGAGCACGACAGGCACAGGCCCTGCCTTCATGGAGCATCCACCCTGGTGAAGTGGTGCTTTAGATAATGTCCTCAGAAAATGGATTTTAATAGTGAAGGAGAATAGAAAAGTTTTGAAGAAAATATCCCTACCTTTAAAATGCTTCAAAACCAGAGTATTTTCCTAAAGCCCTAGGTTTTGTGAAGACTTATGTGAAAATCAGCTGTTATTATGTAAATATGTCAGTTTCTGTAAACCAAATATTGCAGTGATGCCTTAAGGGGCTGGTGCTTAATCAAAAATACCACGTGGAGCAGGGAACAAGGTGGTGCTGTGAATAAAGTATGTGGTTTTTGTGGTGATAGAGCTGCCAAATGCTCCATGGGAGTTTTCTTCATGGGGGTTTTTTGCCTTAGGGATGATACATGCTTATGTTAATTTATGTTAGATGGTATGTAAGTGACTTATTTGATAATAACATGTCTGGTGTCTGAGGGGCTCATGATGAGAAATAAAGTAAACACACACAAAAGAATAATCTTTCAAGAGTGATAATTTTCTTTTAAAAATAATCTTATTTTTATGTCCTTGCAAAATTTTATATCCTCGAAACAAGCAAAGCGTGGTCAATATTGGCTGCTTTGGACTGATGTCTTTATTGTTGTTAACTCAACAGGAGTAGCTGTTCAAGTAGTAGTGGACATGGTCCCCAAAGGGCTGCAATTGAGCTACATAACACTTGCTACTATACATGTGTGGCTCATTTGTTATGCAAATGACTTTTACACTCTCTGCCCTATGTTGGGCATATCCTCATTAAAACCAGTGTCATTCAGTATAGAGAAGAGGCTGCAGATTGTAATATAACGGTCATAGGCCATGGCTGCCAGGACAAAGGCCTCTGTTACTATGAAAAGTGCATAAAGAAACATTGGCGCCACACAACCTGCAAAGTATATGGTCTATTTCTGAGACAGGATGTTGACCATGGTTTTGGGTACAATAGCAATGGGATAGGTGAATGATGGAGAGATTGCCTAGGAAGAAATACATCGGTGTGTTTAGCATGCCAGTCATGCTAAGGTTCCCCCGAAGGACCATCCCATAAACAATCAGGAATAGTAGGAAGAGGAGACTGTGGAGTTCTGGATGGACCTTGACGCCTACAAGAATGAAGGCAGTCACTTCTGAGTGGTTGTCTCCTCCCTTGTCACCATGGTAAATTTCTGCTTAATGATATAAGAGAAAGTCAACAGATAAAGTTTCCACTTTTTCTCTACTATCACACAAATACACTACACATTAAAAAAGTACTTTATATTAGATGTAATACTTTCATATCCATTATCCCTGTTACATTGTACACATGAGCAAACTAAAGATGAGAGACACTTTGACTTTCCTAAGGTAACACAACTGGTTAAAAACGGAATTTGGAATCAAGGTGAAACCTTTTGTTTTCAAGTCTAGTGTTAATTCCAATAAAACGTAGTCTTATACTTTATAGCTCTCTATCTTGTCATATGAGATGGTTTGTGGGATGTCATTTGTGATTTCAAAATACTAAAGTCTGAAACTCATACTAAGAAAAAGGCACTTCCTTAATTTTTTATTTTTATTATAATCTTTTTTAAACATTAAATTTATTGGGGTGACATTGGTTAGTAAAATTATGTAGTTTCAAATGTAAAAAAATAATAAATAAATAACTAAAATCAGTGTCATTGTGTTCAAATATTAAAAGAAAAATTTCTGAACCCTCTGCTACCATACAATTACAAGTATACACAACATTATACTTTTATTAAGATAACTTAGGCTTTAACCTGAACTTTCTCCATTTCAGTCCTGCTTGCTCTGTAAATTACAAAAAACTATGCTTGTCCTCAAGTTGAGATTTACATTATCACTCAAGTAGTGACCGAGCAAGGACAACCAAACAATCCATTACTATTAAAATAATCATCAGCTTGAAACAGTATGTGGGGAGTAAATTAATATTTATTTAGTTGTTAACCATAGTGAAAATTAAACAAGTGAAAATCTATGGATATACCTTGAACACAAAAGAACTAAATTACCATAAATGCAAGGTGATCTCTTTTTCTTGTTTCAACCAAAAATGAAATTTGTTAAAAGCAGTAATTTTAATCAAAATTTTAATGGATCTGATCTGTCCTTGCTACCTTATTGCACCCCTTTCTGTGCTCCTCTTTTCCATCCCCTCTACCCCTGATATACTTTCAAGAAATTTAAAACTCTGTTCATTTAGTCTTCCATTTAACATATCCTCAACAAGAAAATGAATCATTTACTCTTTTTTGTAAATTTCATTTTTGGGCACTGTCATGCGGGAGACCCTGCTCGCTGCGCCATTTGTCGTGCAGGGTGTCATGCAAAGTCTCTGGTCCCGCTCCCCACATAAGAAAGCAGGACACGGTGAGGCCAAAAAGGACCACCCACGGAGCCATAGGTAGGGGAGTCATACCACTATATTCTCGCTGGCGGCTGGGTTGGAGACACAGGAAGCAGGAGCCACACAATTCGCAACCCTCACTGCGCCACTTGCAGGCTCAGCCACCATCTTCTTGCTAGGCCCCCATTTTTTCTGCTAGCGTAGCCACAGCAGTTGTATTAGTGGCCAATGGCTCACTGGTTACAGCTGACGGCCAACTAGCCACAGCTGATGGCCATCCAATCACAGTTGATGGCCATTTACTACCTGAGCCAGCACCTGTCTATGTGAGGCCGAGAGCCTGGAAACTGCTTTCTGGGGCTCTGCCCTCACAGGGGCTCTCTCTCTCTTTCTCAAAGTTATTTGCAGATCAAATATCTCCATTTGAGAAATGAAAGAGCTTTGCGTTTTATTATAAAATTTTATTCCAACAAGGAGATAAGGGAAGTATTTTAAGAGAATTGAAATTTCCCCTCCCCAGGAATATGACATAAAAAAAATTCAATACAGGAAAACTAGTAGAACCTTATCTACTTTGCTTCAATACGATCTCTTATGCTTGCTTGGGCCACATTATAACTCTACCTTTGAAAAAACTTTTGAAGGGGCAGCTGGTTAGCTCAGTTGGTTAGAGCGACGTGCTCTTAATCACAAGGTTGCAGATTCGAACCCCACATAGGCCACTGTGAGCTGCGCCTTCCAGAAGTAGATTGAAACAGCTAACTTGACTTGGAGCTGATGGGTCCTGGAAAAACACACTTAAAATAAATAAAAGTTTTTTAAAAAAACAAGCAAACAAAAAAAAACAAAAAAACCTTTGAAAACCTCAACTACACAAAATTGAGGTAATTTCTCTCAGCTATGTCACATTTTTATTTATTTATTTATTTTTTACTTCTTCCTTCAGTTCCTCTAAAACTCCCCCCTCCCCCTTCTTCTGCTTCCCCTACCCTCTCCAGTTCAAATCGTTGTTTCTCAGTCTAGTTGTGTAGGGCACAGCTCCCTGGCCCATGCTGGTGTTATGAGCCTTGTGCTCCCCCCGGCTGAGGCAGTGGGTTGCCTGTCCTCGTCAGCCACTCACAGCAGGTCACAGCAGCTCTTGCCAGCTGCCAGCCACTCCAGGGAGAGCCGTTGTTCACAATCTTAGCTGTAGAGGGCGCAGCTCACTGGCCCATGTGGAAATCGAACCGCTGACCTTGGCGTTAGGAGCACGGCGCTCCAACAACTTGAGCCACCGGGCCAGCCCTACATTCACGTTTAATTATGCCTTTCCAGTCAACTTTTTTATATATTTATTTAGCAATGCGTTATCTTTAAATATATATAGTGTTTTTATGTATATACATATACAATATTATATATATAGTGTTTCATATATATATATATATATATATATATATATATATATATACACATTTTTAAACATCCAGAATCTAGTATTATATAATGTCTGACATTAAAGGTACCCAATAAACCTTTGCCAATAAAACCTTCCAATCAATGAATATATTCAAAAGAATGAGCCACACTCTTTGAAAGCAATGCTAAAATTGGGGTTCTAAATATATTTTAGGTAACAGTTATGCTGGGGAAAAACGTTTGATTTTCCAAAATGATTGCTTTGGAAAGGATAACTCTTACTCTATGTATATTTGGGCTATAATTCATGAATATGCAGAAATTATAATCTTATCTTGAAGCTTGGTAATGTTCTAATAGAGTACAGCTCTTTTCTGGGACATGTTGAAGAGGTTCCTGTCTATAATAATGGACCTAACTAAGAGGTCCCAGGTGAATTCAGTCGGTGGAAAAGAATGGTCATCTGATACAAAGTGGAATTTCCCTGTAATTCTCCAGATTGCTTCCCTCTGGTCTCTAACTGTGATCTAGTCCCTTTCAAGGGAACTCTAACTTTGGTCTCATTTCCTTTCAAAAGGGACAACATCTACCATCTTGTATAGTCATTAATGCCATTAAATCAGACTTCTATCATTCCTGAGCAAGTGTTCAAATTGTGTTTCTTACACCCCTTGTGGTTGAGTGGGGCCATTTGACAAGCTGGTTCTGGCTAAAGAAATCTGAATGCAAGTATCATGTGTTTCTCGTTGGCCAAGCATTTAATTTCTCTCTCTTCCCTCTGACACAGCAACTAATAATGTTCAAAATAATTCATGATCTGTTAGCCTAGGTCCCGAACAGAATTCCCTGCTAATTCACAATGGACATATAAGCAAGAAATCATTCTTTCTTCTTATAAGTCACTGAGACATTGTGGTTCATTGTAACTACACCATATCCTAGGCTATCCTGATACAGAATGGCTATCAAACCGTTGGATTAGAAGGAGAGGAAAGTAGGTCCAGTAGGGCTTAACATCCCACCTTTCTATATCCTGTCACTTAAAAAGGGGTCCTAGAAAATAACTAGAATGCACCACAGAGGAAAGTGTGGTAAAAGATTAAGAGGATCTTGGAAAAGCAAATAGATCGAACTGTGGTCATCTGTTACGGTCAGAAAAGATTGCAATGTATTTCACCCTGGGTTCAAAGGGGAAACACTGCTTTTGAGAAATGTCATGATGAAAAATAGAAACCAAGAAAAATGGAGGGTATCGTGCGGGGCGGCCTGCGGGGTCTCTGCTCCCACTACCCACATAAGAACGCAGGATATGGTGAGGCCAAAAAGGAACACCCACAGAGCCATAGATGGGGGAGTTATACCGCTATACTCTCGCTGGCAGCTGGGTTGGAGAAACAGGAAACAGGAGCCACACAATTCTCAACCCTCATTGCTCCGCTTGCAGGCTTAGCCACCATCTCCTTGCTAGCCCCCATTTTCTGCTAGTGTAGCTACAGCAGTTATATTAGTGGCCAATGGCTCACTGGTTACAGCTGATGGCCAACTAGCCACAGCTGATGGCCATGCAATCACAGTTGATGGCCATTTACTACCTGAGCCAGCACCTTTCTATGTGAGGCCGAGAGCCTGGAAACTGCTTTCTGGGGCTGTGTCCCCACAGAGGGGCTGGAGGGCCTTTTGACCCAGTGAAAGTTTGGGCTGCTATGGAATTGTGTGGATAATGACTTACACTATTTGGAGACCCAGATCGTGATCCACCTAAAGACGAGTAATATGAGTGGTAGATTTCATTAATGCAAAGAATTACTGGGCTTCAGCCAAAGCAGTCTTTACAGGGATATTTAAAGTTGTAAATATCTATGTAAAAAAAAAAAAGATCTCAAATCCATAACCTAAACTTCTAATAGATAAAGAAGAGCAAGAAAATCCTAAAGCAAGCACAAAGAAAGAAGGAATGATTAGAGCAGAAATTAATGAAACAATAACAAAAAGAAAGAGAAAACCAATTAAACCAAAAAAATTGGTTCTTTGAAAAGAACAGCAAACTTGACAAAGCTTTAGCTATACTCGCTGAGAAAAAGAGAAAAGACTCAAATTACTAAAGTCAGGAAATAAAGGTTATAAGTGAATACTATGAACAAGTGAATGTCAACAAATTAGGTAACTTGGGTGGTAATGGACAGAGTCCTAGAAAACACAAACTACTGCAACTTAAGAAAAAAGGGAAAATATAAATAGTCCTATAACAAGCAAAGAGATTGAATTAGTAATAAAAATACCCACAAAGATAGGCCCAACCCCAAATGGCTTCACCACTGAATTCTACGAAAGATTTAATGAAAAACTAATAAAAAGACTTCAGAAACATTTCCCAAGTCATTTTGTGAGGCCAGTTTTGCCCCAATACCTAGGTCACAGATATCACAAGAAAAGAAGACTAGAGACCAACGTCTTTAGATGCAAAAATCCTCAACAAGATACTAGTAAACTGAATCCAACAATACATAAGAATTATATACCATGACCAAATTAGATTTATCCCAGGAATACAAGCTTGGTTTAACATCTCAAAAGCAACAGAAAAACAAATACATATTCATCTCAATAGATGCAAGAAAAGCATTTGAAAAAATCCAGCATCTTCTAATGATAAAATGCTCAACAAAGTAGAATAGAACTTCTTCAACCAGATAAAGGACACTGACAAAATCCCTACAGCTCACATCGCATTTATGGTGAAAGATTCAATGCTTTCCCCCTCATACTAGGAATAACCAAGGATGTCCACTCTCACACTTCTAGTCAACATTGTACTGGATGGTCTATCCAGGGCGATCAGGCAAGAAAAAGAAAGAAAAGGCATCCAGACTGAAAGAAATGCAAAACTATTTCTATTTGCAGATGATATGATCTTATATATAGAAAATACTAATGAAAATACAAAATAAAACATATCTATGTAACAAGTTCAGCAAAGTTGCACGATACAAGGTCAGTATACAAAAGTCATTTGTATTTGTATGAGGTCTGACAGTTAAGTTCGCAAACTCATCCTATAAAAAGTGCTACATACCTCATTGCTGAATATCACTATGGTCACCTCTGAAGTACTCACCTTGGGAATCTATGCACTGATGCCAGCGCATAGTCCACCCTTCAAAGCAATTTTGGAACTCTTTTTTTGGAATGGCCATCAGAAATGTCATCGTATTACACTTGATGTTCTGAATGTTATCAAAATGTCTTCGTTTCAATATTTCCTTTATGTTTGGGTAAAGAAAGAAGTCACTGGGGGCCAGATCAGGTAAGTAGGGAGGGTGTTCCAATACAGTTATTTGTTTACTGGCTAAAACTCCCTCACAGACAGTGCTGTGTAAACTGGTGCATTGTTATGATGCAAGAGCCATAAATTGTTGATGAAAAATTCAGGTCATCTAACTTTTTCATGCAGCTTTTTCAGCACTTCCAAATAGCAAACTTGGTGAATTGTCCATTTGGTACAAATTCATAATGAATAATCCCTCTGATATCAAAAAAGGTTAGCAACATCATTTTGACTCTTCCTTTGGACTCACGGAACTTTTTTGGTCATGGAGAATTGGATGACTTCCATTGTGCACTTCGATACTTTGTTTCAGGGTTATATCAGTAAACCCATGTTTCATCATCAGCGATAACACGGCGCAAAACATTGTCTTGCCTCTCCAAAAAGCTTGGCAAACTTCGCCTCTCCTTTGCTTTTGTACATCAGTGAGCTCCTTCAAGACCATTTTTGGACACACCTTTCTCATGCCAAGATTTTCAGTTGAGATTTTCCTAACTGTTTCTCTATTGATGTTTACTTGGTCTGCTGTGCTTCTCACAGTCATTCGACAATTTTAACGCACAATCGAATTTTTGCAATGTTTTCATCAGTTCTTCTCGTTACTGTCCAGCCTGACCTCTCTTCATCAGCGATGTGTTCTCTCCCCCCAGAAAAATATTTAATCCATTTGTACACTGACATTTTCTTCATGGCATTATCCTCATGAATTTGGACTAACATGTCCCTGATTTCACTTCCACTCTTGCCAAGTTTAACAAGAAATTGAATGTTTGTTCGTTTTTCTAATTCAAGCTCGGACAGACATTCTCGCTATGGCACACAAAAACACTCAGCAACAATAATGAATGCCACTCAGCAAAACACCGTCACATGTCGACACGAACACAGCTGTGAGACACTGATATACCAAGGTTATGAAACCTTACTGAGCTGTTTGTACAGTGCTGCCAACGTAAGCACACGATGGCAAGTTCACGAACTTAATTGTCCTACTTCATATTGTATTGTGTTGAGCTTGAATCATTCTTGGAAACTGAACATGCACATACCCTGTTTCCCCGAAAATAAGACCTAGCTGGACAATCAGCTGTAATGCGTCTTTTGGAGCAAAAATTAATATAAGACATATAAGACATATTACATATTAATTTTTGCTCCAAAAGACGCATTACAGCTGATTGTCCAGCTAGGTCTTATTTTCGGGGAAACAGGGTAGTTATTACATCCTGTACTCTACCCTGCCCAACTGTTCTGGTAACTCTGGACTTGGGTCACCTGCAAAGTAAAACAACCCAAATACATCCCTGAGTATTTACTGTGAAAACTGGGTATTTCCCAAGTTCATCCCTCAACAGGCCCATACTTCAAGCCTATTTAAGATCCATGCTTACACCCACCTTTCCTAATTACTCCAAAGCCCATCATCTCTCTCTCCTTTGAGCTTTCGCTTACTCTCAACCATAGATTTTAGTAATCAGTGACTCACTAGTAATTGATTTACACCTATTCTTTTCCCATTACAATTGTATTTTGAGAGAATGTATCACTTACTATTTAATTGAACAGTTAGTTTTTCTTTAAATATATTATTTAAAATTGTTTTTTATATTTCTCAAGTAGCATTATTACAAGAAACAGAACTTAATGATAAATAAGATTAATTATTGACCACAGTTAATTAAAGCAATGAATACATAAAATATTCAAATTTTTAATATTCCAAGTCAAAGTTCCAACTATTTTGACACTCTGTCCTGTGAGAGAAGATAACTAGTTCAGTGATCAAAGACCTCTATTAATTCTTACAATATTTCTCTAGTATATTGGCAAGATACTTTAATTAACATATCCCAAATTGCAAACTCATAGACTAGATCAGCTGTAATAAGGCTTCCCTTTCTGAAATTGCCTTTTCCTGCAGGATAGGCAAAGCTGACCATATTGTCTTTGAAATCTCCGTGCTAAACTACTGGCATGCGTAGTCAGGGGTTTCTTTTACATATTTTGCTTAAAGAATATTATAACAATTTTACTCATCAAATTAGTGAAGATAAAAAATATTAACAATTTTCTTAGTAGATATTCATGAACATGGATAAGGATTTATGTACAAAGTTGTTTAATCCATTTTCGTTTATAATCACAAAATATTGAAATAACCATCCACAACAGGGAAAATGTTAAATAAACTACGGCATGTTTCTGGAAATGTGGACCATTAGGCAGAAAAATACGATACTGAAGAAATTTTAGACATGGAAAATGCTTGGGATATATGTTTAAGTTTAAAAAGACAGTTTGCAGGAATTTTTGTAAATTGATTAATATTTTCTACAGAGAGCTCTATTATTTTTACAAGCAAAAAGTTGTTTTTAGAAAAATACTGCTGGGGAATGCTTTGGTATGTAATCAGGTGTTCAAAGTCTCAATCATGAGGCACTTGTTAATTTAAAAATCACAGGAGCATCTCAAAGCCATGGATTTTGATCTCCTTTTCCTTTTGTCTTTTTTTCATTACAAATAATTTCTAGCTATCTCAAATTCACCTTTAAATTTGAGCATAGGTTATTACTCTTCAAATATATAACTTTGTTTTTTCAGTTTGATAAATTTGAATGTTTCCTCATTAAAGAAAACTAAATTTCCATGGATTAAAAATAAAAGTTACTTGTATCTTTGATTGTCATCTGAACATACATAGTCCTATACTGTGTCATACATTTAGTTAACAAGCGTATGTCTAGGAACTTTTTTCTAGACAACTTTTTAATTACAAAAGGAATTGGCAAGACCACTAATTGTCAATTACACAATTGTCAATTACACCTGGAAACCATGGTCCATTTGTGACGCTAGAAAACAATCGGAAAGGCTGGAGAACATGCGCATCGAATTTAGGTGATACCAAGATGTCCATTCGGACCTGTCCCGTGACAGCGGGAACCGCAGGACTGGGGCCCAGGTGCCAGCAGCCTGTCCTGGAAGGAGATATTTGGGAAACCTTCGCTTAAAGGCGAGGGCAAAAAGACACCCAGTCATGGGCCGCTGAGGTCAGAGCTAGTCCAAACTGAAAAGACCAATCAGAGAGGTGACTGAAAGAACAGATTATGGTGAACTACGGGAGGGAAGAGATTCATAAATTTTGAGCTGGAATAACTGGATAGTTGATATTGTGCCCCTTTAAAACCACATTTCAGACACTCGCTAGACCTTAGGACCTCAGCTTCTTTAACTGAAAAAAAATTTCAACTAAAGACTCTTCCCCACTCAAAACCCATCCCAATCCTCCAGCCAGAATTTAGAGATTAGAAAGCGGAAGGGCACGCATGCGCCGCGACGTGTTCCGTCCCTGGGGGCGTGGCCTGTCCCTTTGCTTCGAGGTGGGAGCGGGCGCCAGCCCCGCCCTTTTCACCTGCACCGGCCTCACCTGCGCGGGCCCGCCCGCCTCACCTGTGGGTCACGTGGCTCACGCCGCTAGCTGGGCACCAGAGGGCGGATCCCGCGCGCCGCCTGTCTTCCAGGTGAAAGGGGCGGCTCCCATTGGCTTGTTTAATAGCCGGCAGCGTCTGGTCGGGGAGCGCGACCGTGATCAACCCACGGAACCTCCTTGATCGGGGGCTCTGAACCCTCCGTCTCTCTGCGTCTGGATCTAAGCGCGCGACGGGGACCCGCCCGGACCTTGACGGGAGCGAGGCACTGTTGTGCGGCCTCGGCCCGGGAGCCGAGCGGGGCCTGCCGGCCGGGCGTGGAAGCCCGAGCTGGGCCCTGCGCGAGCACCGGTCCCCGCGCCCGGAAGGCCCGGCTCCCCGCCGGCCGCGGGGTGAGCGCGGGGTCCCGAGGCCGCCCTCCCGCCAGGGTCACTTAGTCTGCAGAGTTGGTCCCTGCGTGCGGGGGCAGTAAGTCGGGGGCTTTATTTTGGGGGATTCTTGGCACATTTCGCTTTTGATTTGGATTAGATGAGGATGAGTGTGTTGCCACAGGCGAATTGATCGCGTTTGCCTGGAGATTGGCTTTAGTGCACGCCCACACCCCGAGGCTTCCGACTGCGTGGCCTCAAACTGCAAAGGCAGTTAAGTGCCACCAGGGTGTGGAAGCCAAAGTTTGTTTGGAAAATTACCTATGTGCACTTTGCACAACTGGGATTTGGGACTACACCAGAAAGCACCACCTGCTCTTTTTTGTTTTCAGTGCAATAATACAGGCCATCATCTACCAGGATTTTTCACCTGTGTTTTTGTTTGTGATTCAGGCTTTTTTGGAGTTTATGTTTGAAAAAAAAGGCCGAACCTTTGGGGTAAGATGAAAATGGGAAAAGCCTCCAGTTTTTGTTTGTAGAGATTTCTGTAAATAAGATTAGAACAAGAGATTATGAATTTTAAAATCCAAGGTTATACCCACGCCTTCAAGGGCTGTTTATCACTCATTCTATACCATTTTTTTTTCACTGTTTTTTTTTTAAAGTATTGGTAGCTTTGTTTTAAATTTATAATCATTTCGTATTACGTTCATATAATATTTAAAGGCCAGAACTCAACTGGATTTGAAATATATATATGCATATATATATATTCAACAAATACTTATTTGAGCACCGCAGGTTTTGCATGCAGTGGATACAGAAATGAGAGAGATGGACAAGACCTCTACTCCTTAAGAGCTTACATTCTAATGGAGGGGAGGCAAATAACGAGAACAGCAGATGGTGGTAGTTACTACCCTGTGGATTAAATTAAAGTGATGTGCTAGGCTAGAGAGTGGCTGCTTTAGATTGCAAAAACCTGCAATGAGGAGGGACACGGAAATTGAGATCTGAGTGAGAAATAGGATCCCAAAATCCAAGGGACGAGAATTTCAACATAGGAAAGCCACTTCATGAAGATGGGAAACCGGAATCTGTTTGACCAGGGAGGCTGGATAGAAGCCAGGGAGAGGGAGTGGCAGGCAAGAGCCAGATCATACAGGGTTTTGTAAGCTGTGGTGAGTTTGGATTGTATTCTAAATTAGTAAATTTGCTTTTAAGTGCAGTCTGGCTAAGACCATTTTTGCCACTCCTTATCTTTGGTTTCCTTCTCGGTTTCCTGGATTTATTAATTTGGTTCTTCACCTCAAATCTTTTATATCATTTTATTCTTTATCACACAAGATAATGAGCTATGACATAGTTTACAATGCTGCTACTTAAATTTTGAATGAAACCATTGTTAGTCTTTATGAAGGAACCCTACAGTTCTGCATCTTAAAGGCAGAGCAATAATAACCTTGGCTCCATCCGCTGGAAGGAGCGGCTGAGACGGTTTGTTAAAATTGTGAAAAATCTTTTTTGGGTTGAGATGAGCAGATCTGGAATAAGGCAGTGAGGAGACGTAGAGTTAAGGAAAAGGCTTCAAAGATGAAGTAAATACCTGAGGTTTTGGATGTTCATTGTCAAATCAGTTTGAAGTTATTTGACAAAGTTCTTTTTTAGGAATTATGGAATTTTATTGGTGTGGCAATGGTGACAATGGTCATCATCAGAGGTTATACTTTTATAAATGTGTTATTTCTCTCCACATTATCCTTATCCATGGTATAATAGATTGTCCTTTAAAAATATGAATGTAGGCGCTTTCACTGAACAAATTCTTAAATCGATTTTGGCCCTTTTACATGGATTCAGATTGCATTTATTTGCCTTCTAGGATAAGTAAACATTATCTATTTTTAAATTGCAGGGTATTTTACTTCAAATGAAGAACATGGTGAAACTAATTTACACATTAGCTGATCACGGTGATGATATCAACTGCTGTGCCTTCTCCTCGTCCCTCTTGGCTTCTTGTTCCTTGGACAAAACAATTCGCCTGTACTCCCTAAGTGGCTTTACTGAAGTGCCACACTCTCCACTGAAATTTCACACCTATGCGGTCCATTGCTGCTGTTTCTCCCCTTCAGGACACATTTTGGCTTCATGTTCAACAGATGGTACCACTGTCCTGTGGAATCCGCACGATGGACAGACGTTGTCAGTGATGGAACAGCCCAGTGGGAGCCCCGTGAGGGTGTGCCGCTTCTCCCCAGATGCCACCTGTTTTGTGTCAGGTGCAGCTGATGGAACTGTTGTTTTGTGGAACGCGCAGTCGTACAGGTTGTATAGGTAGGACTGTTTAAACCCTTTCCATTTTCAATCCTTTTAACAGGTCTCCCAAACAAAGGGGAAAAAAGAAGCATATTTTGATGACTTTAAGAATCAGATAAGTTTCAGACAATGCAAGGAAACATTTTGACCTGTCTTCTGAAGATCATAAAAACTGATGTTTAGTATGATTCTCATAGATTGGCTTGGCTCGGAGAATTTTAAATTTTCAGTCTTTCTTTTGTAAAATAAGGGTTAATCTTGTTACACTTCTATGGATTTTTACTGTGGTGAGGAAAGAAAACAATCTTTTGAATAGGATTAGTAATTTTAGGTTTTATTTTTGTAGCTCATGGCTCAAGTATTCTTAATAATGAAGTTATTGTAGGTAAGTCTTACTAAAGAGACACAGCTATTTCCTGAAGAGAATTCTTGCTGAGTGAATGACCAAGCCCAGAAAAAAAGAACCTTGTGAGGAGTGTGGTGTTGTATTATCATTTCTAAAACAAACAAACAACCCAACACCTGAAAAACTCCTTTTGGATAAAAACAAATCAATTAATTACATAAGTAATGTTCTGTTACAACTTACCAACATTAAAACCAGATATTTTTATCTTTATATTGTGGTGAAATGTTTATAACATAAAATTTACCAATTTTAAGTGTACATTAAGCAGTTCAGTGACATTAAGCACTTTAAAAATCATAAATATTTCAATGTTACCAATTAAAATAGCCTAATATACCTTACCCTTTCCCTAACCCCCAACATCAGAGCACAAATGTCAGCTGGTAAATAACTTACTTATTTAGATGTAGGTCTTTGGGTAGAAAGTGCTTTGTTTCAGGTGGTGGTTAATAAACATTTTAAAGAGAAAGCACAGAAACAGTGAAATGTTTGAATGAAATACAGCTGTCAGCTGAGGAATCTTCTTTTTCACTTATCAGGTGATGCATTCTGCAATATCTATTGCAATAGATTTAAGCACTGGATGGGACACTGCACTCATTGTTGGATTTTTACCGGTTTATTTGTCCTAGGTAATTGAGAAAATGATACCGTTAGCATGGTAGCACAGTGATTCTGTATCTTCCCAAGATAATTTTAATTTGTTCATAATATTTTCTTTTCATAAAGAATTTATATTTGAAGCTGAAAGTCCTTACTGTTGCTTCTGGGTGATTTTAATACAAAAGTTGAAAGTACTTTTTACCCCAATACCATGTTTTTCTTTCTTTTTTTTTAAAAATTAAAGTTTATTGGGGTGAAAATTGTTAGTAAAGTTACAAAGATTTCAGGTGTACAATTCTGTAATACATTATCTCTATCTCACATTGTGTTCACCACAAAGAGTCAGTTCTCTTTTCATCACCACATATTAGACCCTCTTCTAGAACTCCTCTTCCCCTTACCCTCTAGTAACCCCTAAACTATTGTCTATGTCTATGAGTTTTTGTTTCTTCATTTGTTTATCTTGTTCTTTTGTTGTTTTCAGTTTTATATACCACATATCAGTGAAATCATATGGTTCTCTACTTTTTCTGTCTGACTTATTTCGCTTAGCATGATATTCTCAAGATCCATCCATGTTGTCACAAGTGGTCCTATTTCATCTTTTCTTACTGCCAAATAGTATTCCAATGTTTTTCAATAAAAATAGTTTCATCTTTTTTTTTTTAAATAGGCAACTATAATTGATATTGTTGGTTATCATTGCTTTTGTTAAGTTTTGAAGATTTCAGTATGTTCATACTGACTTGCCATATGGAAAAATATGAAGATATGTGAACTTTGGTTTGGATCCCTATAGTTTAGGCTTGAACATGTTAAGATAATGTTTAAATCCTCTTATTTTTAAAAAGTATGTCTCAGTTTGTAGCAAATAAATGATATTTTATTTCTATAGGCATTTATTGCCCTTTCTTTCTAGTTCTGTGATAGACATTTATCAAGCTGCTCTTAGAGATGGTGAAATAAAATAAAAGATGCTCTGACATGAAAACCTCCTTTTCTTGCTTTTATTCCAGATGTGGTAGTGTTAAGGATGGCTCCTTGGTGGCCTGTGCGTTTTCTCCTAATGGAAGCCTCTTTGTCACTGGCTCCTCATGTGGAGATTTAACCGTGTGGGATGATAAAATGAGGTGTCTGCATAGTGAAAAAGCACATGATCTTGGAATTACCTGCTGCGATTTTTCTTCACAGCCAGTTTCTGGTTAGTTATTTTGTTCTTTTAAGCATTAGTGAATCCTGTTTGTAATCTGTATGACTCTTGTTCTTTTATTCATTTTCACTTCATCATTAATAAAACAAAGGACTGTCTTAATTCATTCATTTTAAGGACTCATCCTTTATGTTTTTTGATCAAAATGAAATAAAGAAATATATGGGGAAATCAGGTTCTTTAGTATATGTAGGGGATGACTCAACTTGGTACAATACATCTGGATTCCTTGATAGGGTAATTTAGAGGTCTTAATCCTACTGGTTGTACTGTGATTTATTTATTTATTTATATTATTAATTTTTTTAAGGAGGGTGCAGCTCACAGTAGCCCATGCTGGGATCGAACCGGCAACCTTGGTGTTATTAGCACCACACTCTAACCAACTGAGCTAACAGGCCGCCCTATACTGTGATTTTTAAAATATAGTATACTGATACTTAAATAGAGGTATGAAGTTAAAATGGAAACAGCAGCTACATTTTCCATTTACTTATTTAATCTTTCAAAAGCTAAATTTATAAAATAAGATGTTTGACAGCACAATTAGTTTTTAGAAAAATAACAAACTCCTCAATATAGATACTTGGTTTTAAATAGATAGAGTGAATTGGGACATTTCCTTCTTTTATTTTTGTCTTCTATGTTAGGATGCAATTTCCATTTCCCCCTCCCTCCAGTCTTGTTGCCAGACCAGTGCTAGCCTGTAGCAATATAATGCAAACTATACTTGTAAATTTCAAATTTTCTAGAAGTAGGTAAATTAAAGTTTTTCTGGTAGTAGGTGAAGTATATGTTAATTTTAATTATGTATTTTATTTTACCCAAAATAGATATTAACCTTGAAATAGATATTAACCTTTTGTGTAAATTCCCTGAAGCAGATTGATACATGCTTTAAAAGGGATTGTTATAGGAATTTGTGAGAATTGCTATATTTTCTTAAAAGACAAAGTATGAATTTTAATTTATTATTGTTTAATTGGCATGTGTTAATATCTGTAAATACTTACAACGTATTGACTCTTTTCTCTTTGTGATATTTTGCTCAAATAAGGAAAAATAATCCCATTTGTGCCTGAGGATAAATGATCTCTCCAGATTTTAAATGATAAAATTTGGATTAGGTTATTATTGTAATTTAAATATCTTCCTCAAGAAACATATATTTCTAAATATATGTAGATATTTAGCATAGGCACATTGTAAGCTCCATAATTTTCTATTGTCCTAGCTGAATTCTCACTAAACTTTGAAATTAACTTCAAAGGATCTATTTAGTCAAGAAACAATGAAAAAAATAGTCTTCTTAATTGACTCTATTACTTAAATATTTTACTCAGCCGTTTATTGAGTAAAATGTTTGTATTAAAAAAACTTAATGTCTATATCCATCAAGATGTCTCTGAGAAAGGATGTCTTTTGGCTGAACCTGTGCTATAAAAACAGAAATGTTACTGAAATATGGAAGTCCCATGGAGTTAGAAAAACTTTCAATGAGAAAGAAGTTGATTTGTTATATGTTAATAAAGTATATGTGCTTTCACCAAGACAGAGTCCATAGAAAAAAAATTATATACCCTTGTGTATAAATTAAATACCATATACTGAATATTTGCAATACCTTGTCTTAAGATGGTTATTATGTTTCTTAATTGTATCTTACTACATGTGAGTGCCAAAACTTTCTTTGATGAAGTGACATCTGTGGTGCAACTCATATAAAATTAAGTTGATGGTATCAATATTTACATTACCCACAAGTATTTAGGAGCTTATCTAGTGGGAATATAACATACACTGAAATTATCCATCTAAGCGTAAACTAGTAGGTTTTTTTGGGGGACACTAAATCTACTGATTCAATTCCCTAATTTATATAATATTTTCCACCAAATCATATGGACTGAATTGATGTTATTTTGGATTTATACAGTTCTAGCCTTTGTCTTGATTAAATCATATGGGATAATAATCTCTCATTATTATTCCATATGAATTATAGACTAAGCTTTTAAGAAATGGATATATCCCTTAAAAGGTTAAGTTGGGAATAATTAAGCATTTAACACTCATCATAAATGACTTTTTTTCTAATTTTTTTCTATCAATGCTAACTCGTGGACTCTAAAAATTGGGTTGAAGGATACCCTAGGCTTAGAGTCTCAATATTGGTCCCTGCACCCTTCAGTTATATCCTTAGTGGAAGGTACATAAAAAAGACATTTTGTTTTAGCAATTTTAGGAGTTAAAGTTATAATCCTTTGAAGTACCTTGTTCAAAAGAAATTCTTTAACCGACACTTCATTATATGGTATAAGGTAATTGATGTTGCTTGTGAATATGGTTTAAATGAATAGAATGAACAGATCTCAGTATAAGAAATTGAAAATTTTTTGGTTTAAATGTTTTTTATCAATTTTTGTGTATTTATTTTTAACAAATTTACATTTTTAGATGGAGAACAAGGTCTTCAGTTTTTTCGATTGGCATCATGTGGTCAGGATTGCCAGATCAAAATTTGGGTTGTTTCTTTTACCCATATGTCAGGTATGTATTCAACTAGTAGTTCTCTAAAATTGTGTCTCAGATAAAATTTCTACTTTAATTAGTCTTTTACCTAAGGAATCTGGATATCTAAAAGTGATTATAAAAATGTTTTAAGGACTTTTAATCAGAGTAGTACATGGGCATGATTTAAAAATTGTGTACTCACTGTTGATTGTGGCCTCACCTCTACCACACACAGTCCTGCTTACCACAGGTTACCCCTTTGCAATTTATCAACTTTTGGTGGTTTTCACAGTTTCTACACCACATTTTAAATGTATTCACTGTAGTTATTGTTTATTGATAGTGTGTGGATCTTTTCCTCATGTGTTATACTACTCCTTCAGGTGATTACATTAATACTGGAATGCAGTATTCCTTTATGTTAATTATTTAATAATTTCTTCTCCACTTCCTCTTTTTTCATAACTCACATTAATTGTTGGACCTCCTGATGTGATTCTTTGTCTATTTCCTCCCCCACACACATTTATCTTTTTATCTTTTTTTCTACTTTATGGAAAAATTCCTCAGCTTTATCTTTTAATCTTCTTTTGATTTTTTTTATACCATCAGGCATATTCAATTTCTAAAAGCTCATCTTCTCCTTTGTATCTGTTTCATAGTGTCCTTTATTTTGTTATATGAATAGAAGATCCTCTCTATTCCTCAGGATGCCAATTAGAGGCTTTTTGTTTTGTTTTGTTTTGAAGTTCCCTTCTGTTTCCTGATCATCTTTGTTTGTTCTTGGGCCCTTTGTTTTTGTTTACTCTGATCTTTCTCTTTCATATGGTTACCTTCTTCAAATGTCTGGTGAACCTTAGTATGCCATTTACATTTAAGAATTAGACAATAATAAGATGTTTAGAAGCTCTGTGCACATGTTGGTTTGCTGTCGCTGGCTTCTGTTTAGGATAAGGAGGTGTTGTTGGCCCTTATTGGGGAGGAATTGAGGGCTTAGAGAATTGGGTGCTGTGTAGCTCTGGAGCTGCCATGGAGCAACCGAGGCAGTAGTTATTTTCCTTAGAAATGTTTTGCCTGGAGAGAAGCATCTGGCTTTCGAGCTGCATACTCTGGTGGGGTCAGGCGGGGGTTGGAGGCAGACACTGAGAATTTCATAATCAGACTTAGTTACTTTTTCTGTTTCCAGGTTATATCTGTGTCATTCTGACTTTCCTTTCCCCCAGTTGTTGACAGTCTCAAGTCTTTTGGGAGCTTTCTAGGGCAGATTAGCTTTTTCTTGATATTCTGGGCTGTTACTCCACCATACTGCTGCATCAATTAATGTGCTTCCTGCCTTCCCAATTTAGGAATTGGTTTCAATTTCTGGTTTGGTGATTCTCCCTTCCTGTTCCCTTCATTGATGTGAATTTATATCTTTATTAATTCACTCATTATCATTTTAATGGGAAATCATTTATATGGTCAATTGGGCTTCTTGCTTTAGATGCCTAATGTTCTTATTTTGTTATTTGTTAACTATTAAGTTCCAGTTAAATCACAGACTACATTTCGTTCATAATTATTGTCAAAGATAAACAAAGCTGGGCACTAGTTAAAGTGGTAAGGACAGATTTATTTATTTATTTATTTATTTATTGGTAAAAACAGATTTTAGTCAGTGATACACTATTGCGGTGGGAAGAGAGTCCAGCATGAACTGATCACAACTTCAGTTTATACAGAGGTGACTGGGTGTTTTAAGTGGAGAAGGAGGGAATAAGGCGGGGGGGCGGGGGAGGAGTAAGTAGGGGCTCTGAAGAGTCAGAGAAGTGAAAAATTGCAAAAAGCAGGAAGGGGGCTAGTGATCCATGTGAAACCCATCTGGGTTTGCTAATCTGTGCTTGTGGAAGTTAGGCTCCTACCCTCCCACAGAGCCTGGGAGTCAGGGGCCCTATCTTCAGGTGTTGGTGGGAACAAACAGCAGATTTTTGGGGAAGCCTTTATTTTTTCTCACGCAGGCACTTTTAAGGGGCTAGTGTCCAGGAGATGCAACCTTGAGCTACTGTGTTTCCCCAAAAATAAGACCTAGCCAGGCAATCAGCTCTAATGCGTCTTTTGGAGCAAAAATTAATATAAGACCAGGTCTTATTTTACTATAAGACCAGGTCTTATTTTACTATAAGACCGGGTCTTTATAATATAATATAATATAAACCAGGTCTTATATTAATTTTTGCTCCAAAAGATGCATTCAAGCTGATTTTCCAGCTAGCTCTTATTTTCGGGGAAACAGGGTATTAGAAAACTGTTTTAAAGTCTTTATAGGCCAAGATCAAGACCTAGTCAAACAGAGGGCTCAGAATAGCCTGGCGAGACTTTGGTCAAGGAGAAAATCTTTGTCATTATACTAGTATATAGAGAAGGGCATTTTATCAGGAAACAAATACATTTCTTTTAGTGGAAATTTAGTTAATTCATTGCCTATTAGGTTACATGTAGTAGTTCTTTTAATGCGTTCAATGACATGTTGATGAGGATAAGAGTTCTTTTACTTATCCTGTTATTCTGCTCCTATCAAAGTAAAATTCTTGTAAGAAACCATGAATATAGTCATATATGTGGATGCTCTAAACACAATGTATCTTTAATAAAATTGTTCAAAAGTAAAGCTTTTCATACATTGTCTGGAAAATGTGTTTCTACACTGACTCTTTAAAAAACATACATAACAGTTTATAAACATGCAGTTAAAGCCTTTTTACAAAGCATTTATCATTTGTAATTAATTTTAATTGCTTATTTGTACAGAGGAGTAGATAGACATAAGGATCTTATACTTGAGAATATAACCTCTTCTTATGGTCACACTTGAGAATATAACCTCTTATGGTCATATTCCCAGTTTTTCGGTCTTCATTTGGTTTGAAACTTAACATTTTTGCTTTGATTAATTGTGCCTACTTATTAATATGTACATTCCACACAGTGCCTTTGATGCCCACGTCTGTTCTCCCAGATAAAAATACGTATTTTTCTCTTTTGAATAGAAATAAAATGCATATTTAATAATAAAGAAGTAAAATAAATGCATGTATTTTGCTATTTGTTGGAACTTTTACTTGCTCTAATGACCTTTTTGTTTAGTTAAATTCTTGGATCTAAAGAGCCATTAACACTTCAAAAAAGTTTTTATTAGGTCTAAGAAAATTATAGATTTCACTTAGTTCCTTGTCTCCCCAGGCGAACTTCTTATTATTTTTATAGGTTAGGTTGTCACTAAAATATATTGAATTCCCTTGGTTTACCTTTAAAATAGTTGTGATATATCTCTTCAGTACTTATAGAAAGCATAAAAAAGATTTTAGTGTAACTATACTTGATTGGAGTGTTATAAGACATATTAGGTTTATAAGATTATAAATTACCACTGATTATTTTTTATTTATGGAATGAGAAAATGTTTTCTTACTATCAGATTTTAAAAACTATAGATATTTGATTCTTTTTAGACATTTGGGCAATTGGTACATATATTAGCTAAAATATATATGTATTTTCAAATTAAAAATCAAGATTATAGCATAAATTAACATTTCAGAGTAGTTTAAAATGTTATATTTTGAAAGTAATTGGATAATTATAACAACCCCTTGCCTAGGGTTTGCTGAGCACACCATTTTCTCTACTCAGTATTGAATTTTTGAAACCATTTAACCACACTGCATTCTACTACCTGAGTTGCATGCAGATGGTTTTCGCTTGAGTCCTTTAGGCACTCAAAGACTATTGAATGATTATTGAATAAATAAGTGAAATAGCTTTGACTTAAGAATGAATTCTAAGCATGGTCAGCTTGATACTGTTTCTTGCCTTGTAATTTGCAGGATTTGAATTAAAATACAAGAGTACACTGCGTGGGCACCACGCCCCTGTTCTGGCTTGTGCTTTTTCTCATAATGGGCAGATGCTCGTCTCGGGGTAAGCTATTGAAGTTCCTTAAAGCTTTTTGATAGGAAATAAGACAGATGTACAGAAAAGTATGCAAAACATGAAGAGAATAGCTTCATAAATGACTGCGATACAAACCTGTGTAACCACTACTCTGGTCAAGAAATGGAACATTGCTGGTTCCGCTCCGGAATCCTCCCTTTCCAAGCACCCGCCTTCTGGGGACAGCACCTCAGGTTATACGCAGTGTTGTGTTCTCCTTTTTAAACTGACCAGAGACAAATTGTACAGTGTGGATTATTTTGTGGCTGGCTGCCTTTACTCCCCATTATGTTTGTGACCTTCCTTCATCTTCCTGCATATAGCTATGGTGTACTGATTTTCATTGCTGTTTAATACTCCATTGCATGTGTATACTATAGTATATTCCTTTGAATGTTGACAAGCATGTAGATTATTTCCGGTTGAGAAGCATTACAATAACAATTCCGTGACTATCTCTGTATCTCCTGGTATACATGTTTGTGTGCTTCTGTAGGATAAATACATAGGAATAGAATTGATGGCTCATAGCATAGTTGTATTTTCAAATTTGGCAGGTAACACCAAATTCTTTTCAAAGTAGTTGAATATTCCTATAGCAGTGTTATTTCACATCCTAGCCTATACTTGGTATGGTGGGTCTTTTTAATTTTAACCATTCTGATGGGTGTGGAGTGTTATCTTACTATGGTTTGCATGTCCCTGAAACAATGATGGTAGAACCGTTTCAGAAATTTATTGGCCATGTGTATTTCCTCTTTTGTGAAGTACCTGTTCTTGAAGTCTCTTGCCCATTTTTCTTCTGGATTATCTCTTACTGATTTGTTGTTAGAAAAAAATACACACACACACACACACACACACACACACGTATACACATACGTGTATCTTACTATGGTTTGCATGTCCCTGAAACAATGATGGTAGATACACATCTTACTAAGATACACATATCTTACTATGGTTTGCATGTCCCTGAAACAATGATGGTAGAACCGTTTCAGAAATTTATTGGCCATGTTTATTTCCTCTTTTGTGAAGTACCTGTTCTTGAAGTCTCTTGCCCATTTTTCTTCTGGATTATCTCTTACTGATTTGTTGTTAGAAAAAAATACACACACACACACACACACACACACACGTATACACATATATACATATGGTATATACATATGTTTTTTTTCTGTATTTCTATGTATGAGCCATGTATTTGTTATATGTGTTGCAAATATCTCTTCTTACCATGTGAATTTGCCTTTTCACAGTTTATAATTTTAGTATAGTTGGTTTCTTTATGTTTGGAGGTCATGAAGATATTATCTTCTAAAACTTTCTTTGTTCTTTCTCAAATTTGATTTGTATGTGTAATGTGTGATAGGAATCCAGTTTCATTTCTGTCCATATCGATGTCCAGTTATCCAGTGATACATATTGAAAGACCGCTTTTCGCCACCATTTTGATATGCTGCCTTGTCAGGAATCACTGACCCCATGTGTGTGGGTCTGTTTCTCAGCCTGCTATTCATTTTTTTTCTTTTTTTTCTGTTTATTCACTCTTGCTCTAGTACCATTCTGTCTTTCTGAAGCTTTATATTTTGGCGATTGCTGGCTTTTGACACTTCCATATAAATTTTAGAATTAGCTTGTCAAATTGCCTCCAATTCCCTCCCTCTACACACACAAACCTGTTTGGATTTTGATTGGAATTATATTGAGTCTGATAATTTTGGGGAGAATTGACATTTTTATGCTATTGATTTTTTCTAATCCATGAATATGGCGTATTTCTCCACTTATTTGTCTTGATTTCTTTTGGTTAATGTCTTCTATGTAGAGGCCCTCCTCATCTTTATTAGATTTATTTCTAGGTACTTAATTTTTTTGTTGCTGTTATAAAAGATGTGGCTAATATAGAGAAATACATGGGAAACAATGGCTTTATCTATAAAGATTCTAATTGTGGATTTTCTATGTACAAAATCATATCATGTTAATAATGATGGATTTTGTCTCTTTTCTAATCCTTATACCGTGGATGTCTCCTATGCTTTGTTGAACTGGCAAACACTACCAGGATAATGGAAATAGTTGTGAGAGCATCTTTGTCTGATTCCTCATTGCACCTGGGAAACTTTCATTATTCAATATGATCACTGTAGGTTTTTGGAAGATAACATTTATTAGCTCTTCTATTCCTTCTGGTTTGTAAGGAATTTTTTGTTTATCAACAATAGGTGTTATATTTTTATCAAATGATCTTTTTCTACATTGTTTGACATGATTATATTTTTCTCTTTTATTATGTTAGTGTGGTAAATTATATGAATTTTTCAAATGTAAAACCAACCTTGCTTTGTTATAATAAACACAAGGTAGTTAGGAAATATTTTTGTGCATATCTATAGAGTGGTCAGTTTTATTCTGTTGCTTCTTTGGTTGTAATTTTTTTATCCCTTGATAGCTGCTCACAAAATTTTCTCTTTGTGCTTTTCTACATTTACTTTAATAGACTTGGGTTTCTTTTAATGTAGTTTGCTTGGAGTGCACACTGAGTTTCTTAAATATGTGGAATAATATTTCATCAGTTTAGGGAAAATTCTTACTCATTATCTCTTCAGATATTGCCTCTGTTCTTTTCTTTCTCTCCTTTAATTCTGAGACTCCAATTAAATGCAACTTATATTTTTTACTGTAAACTTTACATCTCTTATCCTCGCCTTTATTTTTCATTCTTATATTTATTGTGCTTCATTCTGAATGGTTTCCCCTTTACTGTCTCTTTCTCCACTTTATCTAATGTGATTATTAAACTAGTCCATTGACAAGTCCTTAATTTTGGTTAATTTTTTGGTTCTTGAATTTCTGTTTGGCTATTTTTTTCAGGTCCACTGTGTCACTTTTTTTATGATTTCTAGTTCTGTGTTGAAAATAGTAATCTTGGCTTTTATTTTTCAAAGCTATGTATTCTGTGAAGCAAGTGCTTTGGGACACAGTAGCATGATTTAATTACTTTATATGTTCTGTTTGAATACTTTTGTATATTTTCTCCTTCCTGCCATTGGATTTTCTAAAACTTTCCTGTCTGATCTCACAAACCATAGCATTCAAACCCACATTGACGTCCCTTCACAGCAGCTTTGGCTCCAGCCAAGACATTGAGGCTCCAACGTGCACTTAACATGTTCTGGACTAAGCCTGATCATTCTTTCCCCAAATGCTCCAATCCTTGCCAAGTAATCTGCCATGTTGTCATTGTTTTAGATGTGACTCTTTCATCTCAAAAGATGAAAATAGTTTATCATCAAAAAGCAGTGATAGTAATTCTCCTTTGCCTTAGAATTGAAATCAGGGAAAGTTTAAACAAAGTTGGATTGCCTTCTATTGTTTTGGGGGGACATATTGTGCATTCCACTCTTAAGTAGAGAGATTAATTGGCAAAATGTATGAAATTCATCAAGTATTTATGGCTTTCTTAATGCCCAGCTCCCTGCCATTTGCGGTAGTGTGTATAAAAGGGAAGTATTAAACAATGCTTGTGCCCTTAAAGGTATTTTAATTCTCTATTGTGATGGTTGATGTTCGTACGTAGTGATAATCTAATACACTGCAAGATCCTGACTACCCTTACTCTCTGAATCATGGAAAAAGTGTTAAGTGAGACTCATACAGTTTTTGTGTTGTTCATTTTATAGCATTATAATGGGAGAAGAGAGGCCCAGAATCTTATTTCAGAAGGGAGGGGAAATAAATATCCCTCCTCTTCCTGACAAGATGCTGATTTATTTTTTAAATGTATTTTATAAATGTGAATGATAGATTGTCATGAATTAGGATTGTCATGAGTAAATAAATAGTCATGAATAAGGAGTGGCTTTAACAAGCGACCCTCTCTTGTTCTAGCATAAGGCTTAATATGGCCTTTCCAAAACTCAAATCGTCTTTTATTTCCTGTCTCTTTGCAACATTGTTAACAATCCCATTGAACAAATCAGCTTAGGTAGTAACATAAAAGTACATGTTGCAATTTGTATCATGAAGGGTTATCAGATATTATGTTGCTTAAAGTTAGATATCTTGTGAAAGCTTTAGTGAAATTTGAATACCCATCTCATCTGCTTTTTTCAGACTAAAAGTGTCAGGGTGTGTGCCCATTATAAACCAATTTTATTTTGAATATACTCATGGAGGATGATATTTTAGGAAGCGTGAAATCCAAAAATGTGGGATTTAGGAAGACAGAACTGTTTTAATCCCAGCCCTGCCACTTACTGCCTGTGTGACCTTGAACCAAGTTTTAGTTCTGTGATTTTGTTCAGCGTCACTTAAAAACATTTTTCTTTAATGTTATTTTTCAGTTACAGTTAACATCTTAGTTTCAGGTGTACAACATAAAGATTAGACACTTACATACCTTACAAAGTGATCACCCCCATAAATCTAGAACCCCTACATAGTTATTACAGTATTAGTGACTATATTCGCTATGCTGTACTCGACATCCCTGTGACTATTATTATATTTGGAAATTTGTACTTCTTAATCCCTTTCAGGTTTTCACCCATTTCCCCAGCTTCTCTCCTACCTGGTGGCCATGAATTTGTTCTCTGTAGTTATGAGTTTATTTCTGTTTTGTATATAAATTTATTTTGTTTTTCAGATTTCACACATAAGTGAAATCATATGGTATTTGTCTTTCTCTGACTTATTTCACTTAGCATTATACCTTCTAGGTCCATTCATGTGGTCGCAAATGGCAAGATTTCATTGTTTTATATGGCTGAGTAATATTCCATTGTATATATGTACCACATCTTTTTACCCATTCATCTATCAATGGACACTTAGGTTGCTTCCATGTCTCGGGTATTGTAAATAATGCTACAGGCTGCATATATCTTTTCAAATAGTGTTTTGGGTTTCTTTGGATAAATACTCAAGTGGAATTGCTGGGTCATAAGGTAGTTCTATTTTTAATTTTTTGAGGAACCTCCATACTATTGCCCATAGTGACTGCAACAATCATGTTTCCCTGAAAATCAGACCAGGTCTTATATTAATTTTTGCTCCAAAAGACGCATTAGGGCTTATTTTCAGGGGGTGTCTTATTTTTTCATGTACAACAATCTACATTTATTCAAATACAGTCATGTCATCTTCGTCATCTTCTTCTGGAACATTGTCATAATGTGCTGAATGCATCCATCTGACGATATTAACTGGGGCTTATTTTCGGGTAGGTCTTATTTTGGGGGAAACACGGAATTTACAATCCCACCAACACAAAGGTTCCCTTTTCTCCACATCCTCACCAACACTTGTTGATTGTTGATGTATTGATGATAGCCATTTTGACAAGTGTGAGATGATATCTCATTGTGTTTTTTTATATTATTGTTACTATTTTTTAAACATTTCAGAAAGATATTTTTAAAAATTTTATTGGGGAATATTGGGGAACAGTGTGTTTCTCCAGGGCCCATCAGCTCCAAGTCATTGTCCTTCAATCTAGTTGTGAAAGGTGCAGCTCAACTCCCAGTCCAGTCGCCATTTTCAATCTTCAGTTGTAGGGGGCACAGCCCACCATCCTATGTGGGAATTGAACTGGCAACCTTGTTGTTGAGAGCTTGCACGCTAACCAACTGAGCCATCCGGCTGCCCCTCTCATTGCAGTTTTTATTTGCATTTCCCTGATGATTAGTGATGTTGAGCATCTTCTCATATGTCTGTTGGCCGTTTGTATGTCCTCTTTGGAGAAGCATCTATTAAGTCCTCTGCCCATTTTTGAATCAGACTTTTTGTTTGTTGATGTTAAATTGTATGAGTTCTTTACATATTTTGGTTATTAACCCCTTATCAGATATATCATTGGTGAATATTTTCTTCCATTCAGCAGGTTGTCTTCTCATTTTGTTGGTGGTTTCCTTTGCTGTGCAAAAACTTTTTTAGTTTGATATAGTCCCATTTGTTTATATTTTCTTTTATCCCTTACCCTGAGGAGACATTATCTATCTATCTATCTATCTATCTATCTATCTATCTATCTATCATCTATCTATCTATCTATCTATATCTATCTATCTATCTATCTATCTATCTATCTATCTATCTATCTATCTATCTTGCTAAGAGTGAATCAAAGAATTTACTGCCTATGTTTTCTAGGAGTTTTATGGTTTCAGGTCTCACATTTCAGTCTTTAATCCATTTTGAGTTTATTCTTGTATATGGTGTAAGAAAGTGATCCAGTTTCATTCTTTTGCATGTATCTGTCCAGTTTTCCCAACACCATTTATTGAATAGACTGGCTGTACCCCACTGTGTGTTCCTGCCTCTTTTGTCATAATTAGTTGACCATATAGGTGTGGGTTTGTATCTGGGCTCTCTATTCTGTTGATCTCTCTGTCTGTTTTTTCATGCCAGTACCATATTGTTTTGATCACAATGGCCTTGTAGTATAGTTTGATATCTGGTAGTGTGATACCTCCAACTTTGTTCTTGTTTCTCAAGATTGCTTTGGCTATTCAGGGTCTTTTGTGATTCCATATAAATGTTAGGATTATTTGCTCCAGTTCTGTGAAAAATGTCATTTGAATGATAGGGATTGCATTGAATCTATAGATTTATTTGGGTAGTATGGATTTTTTAACAACTTTAATTCTTCCTGTCCATGAACAGGGTATATGTTCAGCCGTATTGCTTGCGATCCCCATATGTTGACTCTTGCTTGTTGCCCTAATTTCTGTCTTCCCAGCACAATGCTCGTAAGATCACTAATGATGATTTAGCTTATGTCAATAGGATGAGTTAGTTTTCATTGCACTAGTTGCAGTCTCAGAAAGTGGAATTTCCTTTTAGTTTTCTTTCTTTAGGATGCCCAGAAATAATGGAGTTTTTCCCTAAGAATTTTAGATATTCCAGTAATAATACCTTGTACCTTGGGGAAGTTAGGACTAAATAAGAATGTCTATAAAATTATGTCTAGCGTATACATGCTCAAATAATGTTAGCTGCTAGTATGATTTCTCAGTGTTTTATGGCTGGACTTTAGCATTTAATGCTATAAATATGTGGTTTTTTTTTGACATCCTGAATGCATTTATATGCTTCCCATTTTCTTGTATTTTATATTTGAACATTTAAAGTATAACTCCTATTTTGAACATATGACAAAGATTCTGCAGTCCAAATGGATCATCAACACTGAATAGCCTACTAAAAAGAATTTTAAATCTTATTGAAGGGAATTTTAAGGCTTCCGTTAGGTATGACTCCTGTGGTCAGACTATAATCAACTACCTTTTAATAACAAGTACAAATATTATTAAAGTTGTGCACAGGTTAGTAACCCTTGTATTATTGATATGTTTTCTTCCCTTGCAACATATATTGTGGTATAGTGTTTCCAAAGGGGGAAATATCATATAGACGTATATTTGTTGTTTTTAATTTCACATTTTGCTATAGCATTGCATTTTTCTTTGATGATTTTTTTCACCACTAGAATAACCTAAGATGGTTGTTTTTAATTTGTATGCCATTAAAGGAAACCATGTAGAATCCATATCAAGTTTAGAATTATAATTTCCAAAACTGAGTGCCTAATTAGTAATTAAGGCACAATCATTTCAATGATAAAGAACAAAGCATCTGAAACAAAAACCAAGTAGCAAGTAATACCTTTTCCTTGTAGTGGTTTTTCCCTTTGAGCTACTAACTCGATGTGGGATTGCATCTTATGTGTGCATCACAGATGCTTGTTCTGTGTGTGTGTGTGTAGCATGTGCTAGTGCTTAATACAATTTATAACTGTCTATTAAATTTCATATGTGGCATGTAGTTTTTTGAATAAAAGTTCATACATATGAATAAAAAGAGACTGCATTCTAAATACATATCAATATTTCAGCCTTTTCTTAAAAAGTCATTTAAGTTATTTTTATAATACTAATTAAATAGATGCTCTACTTTGTTTTTATAGAAGTTTTCACTCATTTCTTTTCTTTTAAAGATCAGTGGATAAGTCTGTCATAGTGTATGATACTGTAAGTATTTTAAATTCTTGCATGTGTGGTCTATGTAAATTATGTTTATTAAATTACTGAACTTTGTTTAGTTAGGCAAGATGATAAAATGTATACCTTTTTTCTGTTTAGTGTGCCAAAGAATATAATAATATAGTTTCAGAGAGTCTAAAATAGTTATGCAAGTAAAGTATTGGTTCTGGGACAAGCCCTTAAATATTTCAATAATGATTTTAATATGGACAGATATTTAATTTGATTGAAGAAAAAATATAGATTTAAAGAGCACCAATATTCAAAATATCACCTTCTATCCATTCTTAAAACTTTATACCACCTTTTTAAAACAACGAAAGATAAGTGTTTATCCCAGGGGTTGGGGATGGTAAAGCTGACATTGGCCTAACACCATTCGAGTACTGGCTGGATTTAGAGACTAGTGTAAGGAAGAGTTGGTCATAATGGATTTGGAAAAATGGGAATTTTTGGTACATTCATGAGGGTAAAGACCAGGTTGCATGAGTATGAAGAAAAATGAACTTTTTACATATAGTGAAGATGTAATTGATGGACATAGTCTCCAAGAGAAATCAGTGTGGAATGAAGCCTTAGAATGATTGAATTCAGGCTGTAGATAATGTAATAGTTGAAATTTGGAATGACAAATATCAAGGAACTATTGTATATCATGTCAGTCCTTACACTTATATTCAAATAATTATCAATCATAGATTCCTAATTGGGAATGAGTTTTTTTCCAAAGGGTTCCCTCTACCTTTTGCTCTTGTGTTTCCAAGAAACCACAAAAGCACATGAGACATCTTTATCATTTTCTAATTTAAAAATGATCATATCAAGTTATATCAAATGCTGTTTCAAACTTTGTGCATCAACCATTTTAACATCCTCCGATTTTGAAAGTTTCACATTTCAATTCCCAATAATACTGTACTTTCTGGTGTGGATTTTAATTTGTTGCCTGATTGCATATACTGTTAAGTAACAGAAGTTTACCATTTTTTTTCTTTATACATGATTAAAGTGAAACAGTCCCTTCAAATCTAGTTACTAGTGGCTGACCTGCTATTGAGTGGGCATAACCCCTAGAGTTCAGCTGCTGCTGTTAATTAGATGACCTCACAGGCCAGTGAATACTTTTTGGGCATCTTGGGGTCTCCTTTCCTCAGGCTCATCAGATGCCCTGTTGCATCCTTCCACACAGATGCTATCCTCAGCTCTTATGGATGTTGGTGATTTGTTGTCACCTACTTATATTGTGGGGTTCATGAGGATACTCAGCTACCTTGTTTTGTTGGAAATGTCTGTAGGGCTTGATTTTGCTATCTAGGTTCTCTGTTTTCATGTGAGGATTCAGAGAAATTAAACTGTACTTCTCCTGCCACTGTCTTCTCCAAATCCTTTTTAAAATCCCTACAGTAACTGTAGTCATATTTCCCTTTCTTTACTAATAGTTTTTACGTCTTGTTTTCTCTTGGTCATTCTAGTCAGAAGCTTGATTTTTTAAAAAATAAGATTTATTTATTTTAAATATAAAGTAGTTTTTAGTGGGTCCCCCCTCCGCCCCTGCCCGGGGAAAGCAGCTTTTGGTTCTGTTGTTGTCTCTTGGGGCATTGGAGTGATGATAAAGTCAGTGACCAGCCTGATGGCCTGTGCTTTTAGTGCCAGGCAGTCACGCTGTTGTGTTACCTGCTGCCAGCTGATATTGGTGTTGCTGCTTTGGAGACCACATTACAGGGCAAAGCTGGGAAGAGTGAAGGGGACACGTAGAAAGGCCTTTCTTTTATTATGTGTATGCGGATCTCTGCTGTAAGCTGTCCTCTCCCATCCCCCACTCTGGAACCCAGTTACCTCTGTTTCCTCACAGGTTTTCAGAGTTTTGTTCTCTATTTTTGATGTTTATTTGTGTTTCAACTCCATCAATTTTCAATGATAATAGCATTTCCAGGGGTGGATAAGGTGTGGGGATGAGAGCACAGGAGCTGGTAGCCTATTTAACTTGTCATCTAATTTATTAAGAACCAGATGCCTTTTTAGGGTTATAGTACATACAGGCACACCTCATTTTATTGCACTTCACAAATGTTGCATTTTTTACAAATTGAAGGCAAGACTTTCCACCAGCAAAAAGATTAGACTCGCTTTATCGTGGTGGTCTGGAGCCGAACCCACAACACTTCTGAGGTCTGCCCGTATAGCCAGATACAGCCCATTTCCCTTACTGAGTGAGGGTTTACTAACCCTCAGCTGGTAAGAGGCCTTTCCTTCTGAGCAATACACTCACTCCTTACCCCCAGTCACAAAAGAAGGTATTTGTTTCTGGCTAAGTTCTGTGGATTTGACACGTAATTGCATCCTTGAGGGCAAAGCAATCTGATTCTGTTTTTAAATGACATTAAAATTGGACAAAGATAGCACCCAATTTAACCTTTTCTCATCTGGGGCTTTTTTATTCTTTATTTTTTATTGGGTAATATTGGGGAACAGTGTGTTTCTCCAGGGCCCATCAGCTCCAAGTCATTGTCCTTCAATCTAGTAGTGGGGGGCACAGCTCAGCTCCAAGTCCAGTCGCCATTTTCAGTCTTTAGTTGCAGGGGGCAGAGCCCACCATCCCATGAGGGAATTGAACTGGCAACCTTGTTGTTAAGAGCCCTCACTCTAACCAACTGAGCCATCCGGCTGCTCATGGGGCATTTTGAAATAAGCTTTGTATATTTTCTATTATAAATATTAGCAAACATGTATAATATTTTTGACAGAGTGGGAAATATATATATTTTTCAGAATATTAAATGCTTCTATATCCTTCTCTTATATGTTGCATAATTATCCCTTTAAATGAGATGGCTGCTAATTATAAACATGTAGAGTTTAATTATAAACATGTTAGAGTTATAAACATGTGATACTTTAAAAAAAATTGTTTTAAAAATCTTCAATTTGGTTTCGTGAATTACATAGGAAAGCAGTCACAGGAAAGCAGTGAAGCAGTCCCTAAGAGGCAGGCAGCTGCTGGGTTGACTTGCCACACTTCTTAGATACAGTCCAAATAGATTTAAACAGCTTATGGTACACAGGCAGCATGAGCTTCATGTTCAGATTGGTTCCCCTTTCCCTCTAAGTCTTGTGTGTGCAATTTATGTTTGTGTCACAGCTGACGAAACTTGAGCTCAGGACTCCCCCCCTACCCACCCACCCCCGCCAATCTTATAATGGGATCACTAGCAAACCAGCCCAAGAGGAAGACATTATTTTCCTACTGATCAGGAAACAAACCTGCCCCCTGACTGGAAGGGAGACACTACCTCTATCTTCCAAGGATGTTTGCAAACATCCTTGAAGATATTGCAGAGACAAAAGGTGTCATAAGGGGTGTGTAAACACCATGGAGAATTCCCTCCCAACAGAAGGAAAGCTAATTTGTGTTTTTATGGGAACTATTAGGCATTCTGAAATGTAATTCTTTTGTTCTATCCACAGCACCCCCAAACACCTCCACTTAAAGTAAAACTGTCAGCTAGTTCTAAACATGTAAACAGATAATAATGCTAAACTTCCTAAAATTAATTGTACTAAACTTCCTGAAATTGCAAATTAAGGTAATTTAAAAAACTCAAGATGAAAGTAAAGATACAAATGAATGAAACTTGTCTGTACGGTCTTATACTCACAGATGAACTTTATTTGTGATTGTGTTTCATATGAGTATTAGCGAATAATATAGCCAATGTTATAAAGTTTAAAATATAAGATGGAAAGTTTACATTATTAAGCTGAACACCTTTTAAAATGATTTTTAGGAAATTTTTTGTTGTCTAAATAACCAATGATAATGAGCCTTTTCTGATTTTCTGTAGTATGTTAGTAGTTCAGCAATCTGAAATTCTTGAGGAACTTTCCGAATCTAAGGTTGTTTAGAATAAACAATTTATAGTTGCTGATTTATTTTAACCATACAGTATTTTATACTACAGAAATTCATTAAAGAAATTATAAAGAAAACATTTCTATGTGGTAAAACAGTAGGTAGTAAAAAATCTGAAGATTTTTGGTTGTAGTAGATAAAACTTTTCTTCTGTTTGCTAAAGACTTGCATAAAGCTAACCAGTAATTCTCCAGCCCTAACAGAATGATTTCTTTTTAGAATCTTTAGGGTTGCGTAGTAAAGTTCTGAGGAAAATTGAAGAGCTCAGGACAAAGGTGAAAACGCTTTCTTCTGAAATTCCTGATGAATTTATATGTCCAATCACTAGGGAGCTGATGCAAGATCCTGTCATCGCATCAGGTATGTGTGATGCTATTCTAAGTTTCAGGGCATATTATGTGTTAAATGAATAAATAATGTAGACAGTTCATAGAAATTTGTTTAAATATGGAAAATATTCAAAATTCCTGCTTTATTTCTTATAAGTAGTTTGCTTTTTCTTTTTAAAAACTTATTAGACCTGAGGTGATCTATTGAACATTATGTATTTCTTAATGAATAAAATTGGGTTGAGTAGGTTTGCATAAGATGAGAAACAAAAGGAATAAGTTTTACAAGCTTTAATGAACTTGTGAAATGTGTAATTACTAAACTGTAAAGTTAAGGTACTGTCTTTTAGGGTAGACTGTTGAGATCTCTTATATTTACTTTGTCCATCATGAATTTAAGTAGCCTTACAGAAATAAGAATTTAAGGATTATAAAGTTGTATTATTCCACATTAATTTCTAATCTTTGTCAATAAATAGATATACATACTTTACATAGTTGTAATCAGTGAATCCATATTGTATTTTTTTATTTTTTGTGTAAAACTTTATATTTTTACATTATTATATTTTGACTTAGTCTACGTAATTTTCAGTTTTAATAACTTTATTGAGGCTCTATGCTACAGTTTATTTGACTCTTCTATTTGGTGTATGTATGTGTTTGCAAATCTTTCTGTTGCAAAGAGCATTGCACTGATATCTTGGTATTCCTTTCTTTTTGTTATTACCAGTACTTAGAGTTATTTTCATGGCATGTGCTCCAAAACAGAATTAACCAATCAGAGAATAAGTTACGAACATGAAAAGAGTAGTCTTGATAGTTTTTGTTGGATTTGTTATTAGATTGTTTTCTAGAAAAAAAAATTTGCAGTGCTAACAGCAGTATATTTAAGTGTACCTGTTTTTCCAGTTTTGTGATTACTGAATTTTATAACTCTATTTTTGTGAGTTTAATGGTTTGAAATTGTATTCCTTACATTGCTAGGGAGGCAGTAAATTTTTCTACATGGCAGTTTACCATTTAAATATGCTTGGGTATAAAAGATTTATTCATCTTCCTTGATAATTAACTTAACTGAGGGACTTAAATACCAACCTTATATTCTGTGTCCACATTATTAGTGGAGCTAATCATATGGAGTCTTATTTTGTTAGTATCATTTTAATATATTTGATTGTTTCTCTTGCTCTGAACTTTTATAGGCAGGAGCATTTTTCATTTCTATAAGTGTAAACATTTTCTTCCGGTTTTTACTTATTTACTTATTTATTACTTATTTACTTAAATTTATTGGAGTAATACTGGATAATAGTTTTATATTAAGTTTCAGGTGCACAATTCTATAAAACATCATCTGTTTATTGCACTGTTTGTTCACGAGCCAAAGTCAAATCTCCTTCCATCACCATATATTTGACCCTTTTTACCCTCTTCTACACCCCCTCCTCGCTCCCAGTAACCACGATACTGTTCAGTGTCTCTGAGTTTTTGTGGTGTTATGCTTGTTCATTTGTTGTTTTCAGTTTTATATCCCACATATGAGTGAAATCATATAGTTCGTGTCTTTTTCTTGTCTGACTTATTTCACTTAGTATGATATTCTCAAGATCCAGTCATGTTGTCACAAATGGCAATATTACATCTTCTCTTGTGGCTAAGTAGTATTCCATTGTATATATATATATACCATATCTTATTCATCCAATAATTGATCAAAGGACACTTAGGTTGTTTCCATGTCTTGGCTATTTGCAAATAATGCTGCAGTGAACATAAGGGTACATGTATCCTTATGAATAAGTGTTTTCAATTTTTTTTGGTAGATACCCAGAAGAGGGATTTGGTCATACAGTAGCTCCATTCTTAATTTTTTGAGGAACCTTTTTGTTTTCCATAAAGGTTGTACCAATTTACATTCCAACCAGTGTACTAGGTGTCCCTTTCTCCACATCCTCTCCAACACTAATTTCTTGTCTCAATGATAATATCCATTTTAACAGGTGTGAGATGGTATCTCATTGTGGTTTTGATTCGCATTTCCCGTATAGGCTTGTGAGACCGATCATCTTTTCATATATTTGTTGGCTCTCTGTATATCTTTTTGAGAGAAGTGTCTGTTCAGGTCCTCTGCCCATTTTTTAATTGGATTTTTCTTTTTGTTATCTATATGATTTCTTTATATATTTTGTATATTAGCCCCTTATCAGAGGTATTGTTTGCAAATACTTCTCCCATTTGGTTGGTTGGTGGTTTCTTTTGCTGCGAAAAAGTTTTTTAGTTTGATGTAGTCCCATCCATTTATTTTTGCTTTTACTTCCCTTGCCTTTGGAATAAAGTTCACAGAAACCCCTCTGAGACCAAGGTCCATAAGTTAGGAAAACATAAGCCTATGTTTTCTTCTATGTATTGTTTTAGCTCTTATATTCAAGTCTTTAATCCATTTTGAGTTAATTTTTGTGTCTGGTGTCAGATAGCAGTCTAAGACGTTTCATTCTTTTACATATGGCTTTCCAATTTTCCCAGCACCATTTATTGAAGAGACTTTCCTTTCTGCATTGTGTGTTTTTGGCTCCTTTGCAAAAAATTAGTTGCCCATATATTTGTGGGTTTATTTCTGAGCTCCGAATTCTGTTCCATTGATCTGTGTGTCTATTTTTCTGCCAATACCATGCTGTTTTGATTATTGTCTCTTTGTAGTATAATTTGAAGTCAGGGACTGTTATACCTCCAGCTTTATTCTTTTTTTCTCAGGATTGCTTTGGCTTTTCAGGGTCTTTTGTGGTTCCATTCAAATTTGAGGATTTTTTTGTACTATTTCTTTGAACAATGCCACTGGAATTTTGATAGGGATTGCTATAAATCTCTGTGTTACTTTAGGTGCTATGGGCATTTTAACTATGTTAATTCTTCCAGTTCATGAACAGGGGGTATCTTTCCATTTCTTTGTGTCTTCTTCTATTTCTTTCAACAATGTCTTGTAGTTTTCAGTGTATAGTTCCTACACTTCCTTTAAGTTTATTCCTAGGTATTTTATCCTTTTTATTGCAACTGCAAATGCGTCATTTTCTTTATTTCTTGTTCTGATATTTCATTGTTAGTATATAGGAACACAATGGAGACTTGAGTACAGTCAGGGTTCTGTTTCTTATCTATTCAGAGGCATCTGAATATTCACATTCTGTGATATTCAGTGTGCCTTTTTCCACATGGTAGAAAAACACAACCACCAATAGGTCCCACATTTTACATTTTGCAATTTCAACCACCAGAGACAGACCATTACAACATTCCTTACCAGTGCCAACTCCAAAATTCCCAAAGAACTCATTCCCCTCCCCTGAGCCAGGAGCCTACCCCAGTGGTAGTCCCTACAGGGATGAGGTGTAGTACTGTGATTTGCCTAACTGTGAAGGGTAGCATTGTACATAAATGGGGTAGCATCATAAGGAGGATAGTGGTAGAAGGGACAGTTTACAGAAAAGAGGTGGGTAAAATGTACTAATAATATCAATTAAGTCTGCTCTAATGTGTCACTTGAGGCCACTGTTGCCTTATTGATTTTCTGTCTGGATAATCTATCCATTGATGTCAATGGGTGTTAAAGCCCACTTCTATTTCTGTATTATTGTTGATTTCTTCCTTTACGTCCGTCAATATTTGCTTTATATGTTTAGATGCTCCTTTGTTGGGTGTGTAGATGTTTACGAGAGTTATAGTTAGCCTCTTGTTGGATTGATCCCTTTATCGGTATGAAATGCCCTTCTTTGTCTCTTGATACAGCCCTTGTTTTCAAATATGTTTTGTCTGTTGCCGGTATTGCTACCCCAGCTTTTCTTTTCTTTTCTTTTTTCATTTGCATTATATATCTTTTTTCATCTCTTTACTTTCAGTCTCTGAGTATCTTTTGCTCTGAAGTTGGTCTCTTATAGGCAGCATACGAGTATGTACACTTCTTGTTATCCATTCAGCCACCCTACGTCTTTTGATTGGAGTATTTAGTCCATTTACATTTAAAGTAATTATTGATAGATATGTATCACAGTTTTATTATTTTCTTTTCTGATTATTTTTATAGTTGTTCTCTGTTCCTTTTTTATTCTCTTGGTCTCTTCTCTTGTATCTGGGTATTTTCCATATATTGTTTTGGATTCTTTTCTCTTTATTTCTTGTTTGTCTCATAGATTTTTGGTTTGTGGTTACCATCTGCTTCTCTATACCAAGCTATGTTTATAGCAGTCTATTTTAAGTTGATGGTTGGTGTAAGTCTGAACACATTCTAAAATCACTATGATTTTTATTCCCCCTCCATGTTTGTTTTGTTATAATTTATTTATTTTGTGTGTGTTTTGATCCCTTAATTTATTGCGGAAATTAAGCATGATCTTCATACTTTTGCCTTTTAACCTTTGTACTAGTTTTATTGTTGGTTGATCCATTGCTTTTACTGTTTGCCTTTGTCAGTGAGTTTTTTTCTTTCATATGTTTTGTTATTCATATAGACAGTGCCAAAAAATGTATACACATTTTAAAGAAGGAAAAAGCTGTATTAAAACTATAATAATATATAGTGATAACAAAAGATGAATACAAGTCATGTGTATACATTTTTTTTGGCACCCCTGGTATTTTGGATCTTGCCTACTTAGAGAAGTCCATTTAACATTTCTTGTAGTACTATTTTAGTTGTTATGAACTCCTTTTAATTTTTTTGTCTGGAAAACTCTTTATCTCTCCTTCGATTCTAAATGATAGCCTTGCTGGGTAATCTCAGTTGCAGGTCTTTGCTTTTCATCACTTTACTATTTTGTGTCAATCCCTTCTGTCCTGCAAAATTTCTGTTGAGAAATCAGCTGATTGTTTTATGGGAGCTCCCTTGTAGATAACTAACTGCTTTTCTCTTGCTGCTTTTAAAATTCTCTGTTTGGCATTTTAATTATGATGTGTCTTGGTGTGGGCCTCTTTGGGTTCATCTTATTTGAGACACTATGTGCTTCTTTGACTTGTATGTCTATTTCCTTTCCCAGGTTAGGGGAGTTTTCAGTCATTATTTCTTCAAATAGGTTTTCATTCCCTTCCCCCCTCTTCTCCTTCTGGTACCCCAATGCTGCGAATGTTGATATGCTTGATGTTATCCCAGAGGTTCTTTTTTGTTAAAAAATAATAATTTTTTTCAGTTACAGTTGACATTCAATATTATTGTATGTTAGTTTCAGATGTACAGCATAGTGGTTAGACATGTGTATGATTTATGTAGTGATCCCCCAATTAGTCTAGTACCCACCTGGCACTGTACATAGTTGTTGTAACGTTATTGACTGTATTCTCTATGCTGTAGTTTACATCCTGTAACTATTTTGTAACTACTCATTTATATTTCTTAATTCCTTTTTCACCCAAGTCCCCAACACCTCTCCTCTCTGGCAACATCAATTTGTTTTCTGTATCTATGAGTCTGCTTCTGTTTGTTCATTTATTTTGTTCTTTAGATTCTATAGATAAGTGAGATCATATGGTATTTGGCTGTATGGTGTATGGTATTTCACTTAGCAAAACACCCTCTAGGGCCATCCATGTTGTCACTGTCCTCATTTTATTTGTTTATTTATTTTGCTGTTTTGATTGGATTTCCTGCTACCTTGTCTTAAAGATTGCTTATTTGTTCCTCTGTTTCATCTCATCTGCTTTGATTCCCTCTAATGTATTTTTCATTTCAGTTATTGTATTTTTGATTTCTGACTCTTTATTTTTTGTAGTTTTTATCTTTTTGTTGAAGTTCTCACTAAGTTCTTTGAACATCCTTATAACCAGTGTTTTGAACTCTGTATCTGGTAGTTTGCTGGTCTTCATTCCATTTAGTTCTTTTTACGGAGTTTTGTCCTGTTCTTTCATGTGGGACTTGTTTCTTTGTCTCCTCATTTTGGCTGCCTCTCTGTGTTTGTTTCTAGGTAGAGCTGCCATGACTCCCAGACTTGGCAGAGTGGCCTTGTGTAGTAGGTGTCCTTTGGGGCCTGGTGGCACAGTCTCCCTGGTCACCTGGGCTGAGTGCTCCAGTGATGTCCCTTGTGTGGCTTTTGTGCTCAACCCTTGTAGTTGAGACTGGATTCCTATTGGTACATCAGTGTGTGGGATTGACCCTCAGGCTGACTGGCTGTGAGGGCTGGCTGTGACCACAGTGGATGAGCTTCTGTGCAGGGGCTGACCCCATGCATCAGGAGTCACTTTAGTGGGACTGAGTCTGTTCTTCAGGTGTGTTGTTTGTGGAGTTGGTTGGATGGTGCTTTGGTGTGGTCTTAAGCAGGCTCCTTGGTGTGTTGTTCACAGTCAGCCACCATTTGCGCCCGGCTGGGGCCCCATGGTGGGAGCTACCATGTGATCTGTGGCTGGCTGCTACCTGTGCTGGCCTTGGGACCCTTTCATGGGCACCACGCTGTGAGCTGAGGCCAGCCACCACTTGTGCCAGGCTTGTGGCTGTTCAGCTGAAGCTACCTTCTAGGCCAACACTGGCTGTAGCTGATGCCAGGCTCAGGACCTGATAGGAGGCAGAATGCAGGTTGAGACCCGTCACTGCTTATGCCAGGCTTGGGTTTACTTAGCAAGACACACAGGGCACGCTGAGACCCACTACTGCTTCTTTGGGGTTTGTGGACCTGTCAGAGATTTTAGGAGAGTCTGCAGCACAGAGACAGGCTGCTTGTATGGAAAAGTTGGTGGAAGAGGGTTGGGCTGGATGCACGCGTTGTGTGCCGCAAAGTCTCAGCGAATCACCAGGTGGGGGTGCATGTTGTTAGCCAGGTAAATGGAGAGCACAGATTTGACACTCGCTTGCACCTGCTGGCTGGGTGGGAGAGGCTCTCAACAAAGGAACAGTGGTACCTGCCAGCACTTCTGTCCCCAGAGAGTGTAGCCTTCACCCCTGCCCCTCCAGTCCTTGCCTCAAAGCTATTCATTTCAGTTCCTCCCCATTTGTCCTTGGGACCCTTCAAACTGCTGCCCCTGCACTGGAGTCCAGAGCCAGTGAGTTTGTGAGCAAGCAAGTCCGTGTGCTGGCCCCTCAAGAGGAATGCCTGGGACTCTAGCAGCCCTCAGTCTCAGACACAATCCCTGCTATTTTTCACAGCCAGACATTATGGGGACTCCTCAGCACTCGTGTCCTGGGCTGTGGAGCCCAGTGTGGGTCTGGGACCTCTTGCTCCTCGGGCGATCTCTGCACCAAGCTATCTCTCCCAATTCTTAATCTCTGCACCATGGGCATGGGACCTGCCTGTTCCTTGTCTCCATCCCTCCTACCAGCCTTGTCGAGGCTTCGTCTATGTCCCTAGTTATAGGACTTTTGTCCAGGTGGTTCTCAATGATGGTTGTTCTGAAATTTAGTTGTAATTTTGATGTGGTTGTGGCTGGAGATGAGCACAGCTTTTACCTACTTCACCATCTTGACTGGAAGTGCCTCATCATTTTCTTAATGATGTCGTTTAAAGAGCAAACATTTTTAATTTTGTTGTGGCCCAATTTATTATATTTCCCTTAATGATTAACGTTTGTAGTGTCCTATCAAAGAAATCTGTCTAGGAAAGTCTGCAGCACAAACAGAGGCAGGCTGTTTTCAGCGTGTTTTCTTCTAGATGTTTTGTAGTTTAAAACTTTGTTTGTCTATGATATTTTTCAAATTAATGTTTGTATGTGGTGTGAGACAAAGTAAACTTTTCTTCTTTTCCTAAATGGATATCCAATTGTTCCAGCCCAACAGCATTTGAAAAATCTTTTCCCATTGGATTATCTTGGCACCTTTGAAAATCAACTGACTCTGTATCACTGGTTATTCCGGACTTTCTATGCTATTCCACTGATCTTTGTATCTATATTTGTTCCAATTACCTCAGTGCCTTGATGACTGTAACTTACAGTAAGTCTTATAATCAGGTACCGTGTTTCCCCGAAAATAAGACCTAGCCAGACCATCAGCTCTAATGTGTCTTTTGGAGCAGAAATTAATATAAGACCCGGTATTATATATCATATTACATATTATTATTATTATTCCCAGTCTTATAAGACCCGGTCTTATTTTACTATAATATATTAATTTTTGCTCCAAAAGACTCATTAGAGCTGATTGTCCAGCTAGGTCTTATTTTGGGGGAAACACGTTAGTATAAGTCATCTTAGTTCTTTTTCAAAACTGTTTAGCTGTTCTTGTCCTTAGCATATTTCCATATAGATTTTAGAATCACTTTCTCAGTTTCTACAGAAAAACGTATCCAGGGTGTGTGTGTGTGTGTGTGTGTGTGTGTGTAAAACAACAGAATTTACCATCATCCCCAAGGTTCATCCAGGTAGTTGCAAATGGCAGAATTTCCTTCTTTTTAAATGTTTTATAATAGTCCATTGTATATATGTATGTGCCACATTTTATTTATCCATTTACCCATTGATGGACCCTTGGGTTGCTTCCACATTTTTGCTATTGTTAATAATGCTGCTATGAATATGGGTGTGCAGATATCTCTTTGAGATCATGGTTTCAATTCTTTTGGATGTATACCCGGAAGTAGAATTGCTGGATCACATAGTAATTCTATTTTTAAACTTTTGAGGACCTGCCATACTGTTTTCCGTAGGGGCCGCCCCACTTTACATTCCAACAGTGCACAAGGCTCCAGTTTTTCTACATCTTCACCAGCACTTGTTATTTTCTATTTTTTTTTATAGTGACCATCTTTATGGGTGTGAGGTGATATTTCATTGTTTTTAATTTGCATTTTCCTAATGATTAGTGAGGTTGAGCATCTTCTCATATGCTTATTGACTATTTGTATATCATCTTTGGAGAAATGCGTATTCAAGTGCTGTGCCCATTTTTAAAATTAGATTTTGTTGTTGTTGTTGTTGTTGTTGCGTCCTTTCCCCCACTCTTCTCTTTTCCTGTTTTTCATTACACTGGCCAAGAATTTGCAGTACAGTGTTGAAAAGAAATGGTGAGAGTAGATGTTCTTTTACCTGCTCTTAGGGGGAAGCATTCAGTCTTTCACCATTAAGTATGATATTAGCTGCCCTCTATCAAGTTAAAGAAGTTCCTTTCTATCACAAGTTGCCGAGAAGTTTTAAAATGCTTGTCCTTTGAAATAACATTTTTCTCCTTTAGCCTATAACATGACAGATTATGTAGTTTTCTGTTGCTGCCCTAACAAATCACCACAAAATTAGTGGCTTAGAAAATTTCTGTAGGTGAGAAGTCCAGTATGGTCTCACAGGCTAAAGGCACGGTGTTGGCAGGTTCTGTTCCCTTCTGGAGGCTCTCGGGAGACTCCTTTTCCTGCTCCTTTGGGTTGTTGGTAGAATTCAGTTCCTTATGATTGTAGGACTGACGCCCCTGTCTTTTTGCTGGCTGTACGCTGAGGGCTGTTCCCAGCTCTGGTAGATGAAATGATGGCTTCTCAAAGATGTCCGTGCCCTAGGCCCCAGTGCCTGTGAATGTTATCATAATTACATGGTGAAGAGCAGCTTTGCTAATCTAGGATGTGATTATGGATCTGGGATGGGGAGATTTCTCTTGCATTATCTGGATGGACCCAATGTAATTACAAGGATACTTGTAAGTGAAAGAGGGAGGTAGGAGAGTCAGCCACAGATGGAGATGTGACAACAGAGCAAAGACTGGAGTGATGCAGGACTGTGAGCCAAGGAATTCAGGCCTCTAGAAGCTGAAAAAGGCAAGAAAAGACTCTCCCCTAACGCCTTCAGAAGGAACACCACCCTGCCAACACCTTGGTTTTAGGCCAGTGAAACTGATGTCATAGTCTGATCTGCAGAAATGTAGGATAATAAGTTGTGTTGTTTTAAGTTACTGTGTTTGTGGTAATTTGATATAGAAGCAATAGGAAACAAATCCACTGGCTTTCAGAGGCTGTCACGTTCCTTGGCTTGTGGCCTTCTTTCTCCATCTTTCAAACCCAGCAACAGTGGGTTGTATCTCTTTGCATCACATTGCATGTCTTTGACCCACTTTCCTGCTTTTCTCCTCTGCTTTTAAGAACTCATGAGATTATATCGGGCTGCGCTGGATAATCTAGGATGACTTCCTGTCTTAAAATCAGCTGATTAGCAACCATCATTCCTTTGCAACTTTAATTCCCTTTAGCCATGTAACATATTCACAAGTTCCAGGATTAGGATGTGGACGTATTTCCGGGGTCATTATTCTGCCTGCCACAATTACATTCATTGATTTTTTGTATATGGTATTAATACATATAAAATCAATAATTTTAACAATTTTCAAGTGTGCAGTGCCATGGTATTAAATACATTCACAATGTTGTGCAGCTTCACCACTCTCCACCTCCAGAACTCTTTTCCAAAATGGAAACTCTATACCCATTAAATAACAGCTGCCATTTTCCCCTTCTGCAAGCCACTGGTAACCACCAGTCTACTTTCTGTCTCTCTGAATTTGAGTGCTGTAGCTACCCTGTATGTGGAATCATGCCGTGTTTGTCATTTTGTGTTTGGCTTCAAGGTTCATCTACATTGTAGCATGTGTCAGAATTTCTTTCCTTTTTAAGGCTGAATAATATTGCACTGTATGTTAGTTTCTCCAGTCATCCAACCATGGACATTTAGATTATTTGCCCCTTTTGGCTATTGTGAGTAATGCTGCTATGAACATGTACAAGTGTCTGCTCAAGTCCATGCTTTCAGTTCTTTTGGGTATATACCCAGAAGTGGAATTGTTAGGTCATATAGTAATTCTGCATTTAATATTTTGAGGACTCACCATACCATTTTTCATAGCAACTGTTCCATTTTACATCCCCACTGGCAATGCACAAAGGGTTCCACTTTTTCTATATCCTTACCAATACTTGTTTGTTTTTTTCCTTGATAGCTATCTTAATGCATGTGAGGTGCTATTGCGGTTTTGATTGGCATTTCTCTAATGATTAGGTGTGGAGCATCTTATGAGCTTATTGGCCATTTTGTATATTTTTGGAAAAATAATCTATTAAATTCCTCCACCCATGTTTCAGACTGGTGTTCTTTATTGTTGAGTTATAGGAGCTCTTTGTATCATCTGGACATCAATCCCTTGTCAGATGTATGGGTTGCCTTTTTTTCACTCAGTCCTGTGATACACAAGTTTTTAATTTTGATGAAGTCCAGTACCTGTTTTTTCTTGTATTGCCTGTACTTTTGATGTCATATTCAATATATTACAAAACCCAATGTCATGAAACATTCCCCCTATGTTTCCTTCTAAGAGTTTTAATTTCTACATTTAGGACTTTGATCCATTTAATTTTTGTATATGGTATAAGGTAAGGGTCTAACTTCATTCTTTTTATGTGGCTATCCAGTTTTCCCAGCCCTATTTGTTGAAGAGTGTTCTTTCCCTCATTGAATGGTCTTGGCACCTTGTTGAAAACATTTGATTAACATGTGAGTGTTTATTTCTGGACTCTCTCTATGGTTGGTCTATATTTATGCCAGTACCAAATTGTTTTGATTATTATCAATTTGTAGTAACTTTGAAATCAGTAAGTGTGAATTGTTCAGCTTTGTTTTGGCTTTTCAGGATCCCTTGCGAATCCATATGAATTTTAGGATGGGTTTTTCTGTTCCTGCAAAAAACATCACTGGGATTTTGATAAGGATTTCAATGCCCCTGTGACTGCTTTGGATAGTATGAGAATTTCAACAGTTAAGTTTTCCAATCTGTGAACACAAGATGTCCTTACTTTTATTTGTATCTTAATTTCTTTCAGCAGTGTTTCAGTTTTCAATGTACAATCTTTCTCCTTGCTTAAGTTTATTTACCTAAGTATTTAATTCTTTGTGATGCTATTTATAAATGGAATTTCCTTAATTTCCTCTTTAAACTCTTCATTGTTAGTGTATAGAACCACAAATGATTTTTGTATGTTGATTTTGTATCCTGCAAGTTGGTTGAATCTGTTATAAGATTTTTTGTGGAGTGTTTGGGTTTTCAATTATCCTCTTTACTATGTATTGCTGGCTTTGATGTGTTAATATCTGTAATATTTTTGTATCTGTGTTCATGAGGGATATTAGCTGTGGTTTTCTTGTAATGTCTGTCTGACATGATATGAGGGTAATTCTGGCCTCACAAAATGAATTAGTTAAGTGCTCCTCTCCTGCATATTTTAAGTCTATGTAGTGTTGCTATTATTTTTTTTCCTTAAATGTTTGACAAAACTTATCAGTGAAATTATCTAGGTGTAGAATTCTCTTTGTAGGAGAGTTTTTAACCAGACTTTTATGAATTCAAATCTAGCTTTTAATAGGTGAGTTTATCAAATTACATTTGTGTTCTTCTTAGTGGTTTGCATTTTTTTATCACCTCAAAATATTCTTGTTGGCATCATTTAATGTTGCCATCATTTAATTTTGTCTCATTTTAACCTTGGCTCTCTTGCTTTATTTTTGTTTATAGCTGCATACTTTATTTCTTTCAGTCTTTTCCTAAAATAAACGTAAGTGTACATCTTGAATTTTCACATAATAAACAGTTTCACCAAGGGTAATCAATATACTTTTAACATTAGAGATTAATCATAAGCACATTTTTATTAAACTTTATCTAAAGTGAATCAAAGTATCTTTTGGGTCTAACTTCTTTCATTAAGCATCGTGTGTGTGATTCATCCATGTTGTTGCACAAAGCAGTAATCTGTTAATTTTTATGTGTGAGTATACTATGATTTATTTCTCCATTCTGCTGATGGTCATTTTTGGCTATTAGTAACAGTGTTGCCTTGAGCCTTTATTCATGAGTTTTGGTGAACCATACATGTGCATTTTTATTGGGTGTATTCCTAGGCATAGATATATGGTTACTAAGAGTGGTTGAATCCGTTTATACTTTCACCAGCAGTGTATGAAAATTCTGTTAGGTTGGTGCAAAAGTAAGTGCGTTTTTTGCAATTTAACCTTTTAAACTGCAATTATTTTTGCACCAACCTAATAGTTAATAGTTGCTCCATAGGCTTATTAACATTTAGTGTGTCTTTCATTTTAACCTTTGTGGTATCACCCATTTATTTTAAATTGTATTACTTTTATTGAAGCAGTTGTAGGTTCATATGCAGTTCTAAGAGTATATCCTGTACACTTTGCCCAGTTCCCCCACTGGCAACACTGATGAAAGCGACAAACCTTATTTAGAGTTCCCCAGTTTTACATGTGTGCGTTAAGTTCTACACAGTTTTGTCCCTTTTGGAGGTTTGAGTACCCACCACTAGTCAAGACAGAACAGTTCGGACCCACGAGGATGCCTTCTGTTGCCTTTCTATAACTACATCCATCACCTGTCTGTTCTCTTTCCACTTCCATCCATAATGTCCTCTATTTATACAGTTTGTCATTTCAAAAGTACTACATGAATGGAAACATGCAGTAAATAACCTTTTGGGACCAGGTTTTTTCGCTTTGCATAATCCCAGAAGTGTCACTATCCATTTATTTTTAGCCTTTCTTTGTGGTATTTCGTTTCAGAGGTGTTCCCTGTGGAAAACATACAGTTGAATTAATTTTTGAAAAATACTCAAGTCTTCATCTTTAATAGAATTGAACCGATTTCTTTATATTGTGATTGATACATTTGGGATAATTCCTGCCAGCATATGTTCACAATTTATTTTCCTTTCTTCTAGTTCCCTTTTCCCCTTTCTTGAATTTTTCTGAATTGATCATGTGTCTGTTTTGGCTTTTTCCCTCTGTTGTTTTGAAAGGCATTGTACTTTATATCTATTGAATTAACTGCCTCAGAAAAATTTCCAAAGCCTGTTTCTGCCTGTATCTCAGCATTCTTACAGTATTTTTATTCATCTATCCTTTTAAATTATGAAAGCAGCATGTGCTTGGTGAAAAACAAACTATATTTTGAAAATGAGAACCTTCTGTACTCTGGTGTATCTTTCCAGATATTTTTCTACCCATTTATAATTTGTCCTATAACGAATGGGGTATGACACATACTTTGGAAAAATGTTTATTTTACTTTAATGTATCACGTAGGATTCCCTGTCAGTACATATTCAGAACTACGTCACTCTCCAATACAGGACAATGTTTCATAGCATGTTGTGCTGTAAATTAACTCTTACTCTGTTGATAGACATTGTTCTCCAAATAACTCTATAGAAAAAAATGCTCATAGTATATACAGGTACACTTATTTACACAGCTAGGTAAGCAGTTATAGTTTAAATTTTGTTTTAAAAAGAATAATGAAAGGAACATAGTTAAAAATTGGCTTGTCCAATTTTTGCCTATTTAAATATTAGAATAATTTTGTTATGCAACAAAAGGAAATCTTGACATTTTGATGAGAATTACAGGAAAACTAAATGTTAATTTGGGGCGTGGGGTGAGGAGTAGAAATGACCACTAGTGAGGCATTTCATCTGTTCTTGTCCTTTATTCCTTTCAGGTCTATACTGAACATTTAAATGTTAATTCATTTATACATCTTTTTAGAAAAATCAGTGTTCACAGTTAATTCATCACTTCGGAATTGTGAAAACCTAATAAACCCTCCCTAACCACTCTGCTTTTTCTCTTAAAAATTTCAGTGTTTTACCTTAATTATGTAGTAAGAATGTACTCTCTGGCTTCCATTGTTGCAAGTGTAATGTCAGTTTAATTCTGATATTTTGTTTCAGTTTTTTCTTTGCTATGCATTTTTCTCTCATAGTGCTTCTTGAATGAAACTTCATGCCTTTTATCAGTTCTGGAAAATCTTAAGCCATTCTCGTTCTATATACCTCATCTCTTACGACTCTCTAGGTAATTTTCTCAGACGTACCTACCAGCCATCTATTCTGATTGTATTAACCTATTCAACCTTCTCTCTGAGGTTGTCTTCTAAATTTCAGTGACTGAAGAGCATAGACTCTGCAGCCAGGCTGCTTGGGTTTATACTCCAGCTCTGTCACCCCCTACTTGTGTGACCTTGGAAAGTCATTTAGGCCATGCATCAATTTCTTCATAATGTTGTGCAGATTAGATGGATTAATATAAGTTAACAGTGCTCTGGGTCAGTCTAATGATATACAATTAGCTGTATGAGTATTTAATATTTTTACAGTATATTGTTTTCATTATTTTAGAAATACTCACAGGTTGTACTAGTTTGTAGGACGCTAATCATGCTCTTTGTTGTCGGGCTGTGTTACTTTGTGTGCTCATCTGTTGAATTCCAGTGTGGGAAGAGGGCCCTAGAGAGGTGTTGGACTTGCTTTGTCCATTTCCCAGGACCACAGGTGGGCAGCAGTGGGCGAAGTCAGGTTTTTCTTTGAGCTAAGACTTTTCACTAGGGTGAAGCCATTTGAACCTGTAGCAAGAAATTTTGGGGTACCTTAAAAATAATAGCTATTATTATTTTGGTATCATCTAAGTATTGAACTTATTTTTGAAATAAAATTTTGTGACTGGAGCTTACAGAATATTTACTCCCTAGAACTATCAGGTACAGGTCTTAATGGTACTGTTTGGGTGAAAATTTTAAAAGGTAGTGAAAACAAGCAAACTTATATAGTGTACATTACGTTCAATATTATTTCTTTAAAAATTGTCAGTTTTTCCCCAGGTAACACAGGTTTGATTTCAAATAAACTAACTCTAGTTGCTTTAAAAAAGAGCAGGAGTATCAATATTGTCAGCTGCGATTGTTTGATTACAGTAATGTTTCATTGCTTTCATGCATGAGAGGCTCTGTGTGGATGTAGGTCTGGGAAAGTGTTTTTTGCTTTGAATCTCTGATACTCCCTCTTGCTGCTTTTGGGATGAACTTTGGTAGAACACTTTCAAACCTTATAAGATCCACTCAGAAGTCCTGCTTTCTCTGTCATCCGTAGAAAACTGTTGATTATTTCAAAGAATCACTATTTCACAATACCATGGAAAGCTGATATTAAACCTAGGGTGTTTAACTGGCCAGTGTAACTGACTTTCCTACAGAAGATAACCTGTACCATAGAATGATTTAGCATTTTATTCACTTCTACCACCCAAGAAACTGAGACTCATAAGTAGGCAAGGAAACATTATTCACTTACTTAAGGGAATTCAATTAAAGGTAACAAAGTACTATATGATGTTAATATGCTTTAACAATGTAGATATAATACACCTCTTAAAAAGGGAGAGGATATGGAAAATTGAATAAGCTGATTATTAACTGAGTAAAAGCCTATTTGAAATTTAGATGCTGAGGGAGAGAAAAATACTAGCCTAATTGGATGTATTAGTTATATATTTATAGTGAGGAACCAATGTATACTAATAATATTCTTTAAAAATATATTAGTGGAAAGGTAACCAGTAGATCAATACAAACTTCCCTAAGCATCAAAATTGATGAAACCAGCTCCTACTATCGTGAAATCCTACGATGCGATTTATAAAAATATAAAAAAGAACGCTAGAACTGTTATTACCAAACATATTGATGATCCTAAAGAGACAAAATATTTGAGATTAGCTAACAAAGTGCAATCCAACCTAAAACAAGGATACAGAAAGCTTAGAAAGAAAAGGATAGGCAAAAATGAGACAATTGCAACTAAAAATAAAGAAGGGGTTACATACGTGTCTGCAAAAGTAGAATTAAGACCCCCAAACTTAACAAGAGGAGGATACTATGTAATGCTGAAGCCAACCATCGCTAGCTGTACAGTCCCAAACACAGCAACAACTCATGACGCAGAAGCTACAGGTGATGTGGGAGAAAGACAGCACAGTAATAGCTTTGATCATACCTCTCAATCCCAAATAGAAAATACATCTTTTTGAACACAGAAGACATTCATAACCATATGTAAACACCACCACCAGAAATAGCACAAACAGTATTGTCACTGCAATGGACTATTACTAAGAAATTAACAACAAAAGTGGGCCCTTCTCACCTGGAAGATTAAAAACATGCCATTGGCAGATTTATCTAGCCTAGTGGCAAATGAATTAGCTGTCACTGAACTCACAATAGTTCAGTGATACTAACATGCGCATCTATCGGTAATAAGCCAGTGTGGTGGTACCCTATGAGACTGAGGTTCATCATGCTCGGCTTTTTATAAAAAATTGAGTACCTCAACATAGATTGGTAGGTTCTGTGACTTTAAACAAAATGACATAACAAAACCAATTTTTTACCATAGGTTAATTAACATACACAAGAGTTAAGTTCCTGTGCCATCTCATCAACATTATAACTAAAGGATGTCGAAATGAATGATGTTATTCGAGGATCTGCTGTCTATTTACCTACTCAAACTGGTCTTACAACTCAACAGTAAGACAAATAACCAAATTAAAAAATAGGCAAAGGATTTGAATAGACCTTTCTCCATAGAAAATTCACAAATGGCCAATAAGCACTAGAAAGATGTTCAATATCATTACGGAAATGAAAAATCAAAACCACAATGAGATACCACTTCATATCCATCCATTAGGATGACTAGAATCAAAAAGATGGGAAATCACTTGTGCTGCTAAGGATGTGCAAAACTATCGCTGGTGGGAAGGGAGAATGGTGTAGCTGCTGTTGAAAACAGTTCGGCAGTTCCTAAAAAAGTTAGTTACCATGTGATCCAGAAACTGATCAATAAGGCTGCTATGAACATTTGCAAGGGTATGTACAACTTTTAATGTTAAATTCTGATATATATATGAATTTCTGATATATATATGAATTTAACATTAAAAGTTGTACATACCCTTGCAAATGTTCATAGCAGCCTTATTGATAACAGCCAAAAAGTAGAAATAACCAAAATGTCCCATCTGTGGATGAATGGGTAAATAAAATGGAATGTTAATCAGCCATAAAAGGGAACAAATATATGGTACATGGATGAACCTCAGAAACATTATTATGCTAAGTGAAAGAAGCCAAAAGGCTACCTGTTGTGTGATTCTGTTTATAGGAAATGTCCAGAATAGGCAAATCCATATAGATTCAAAATAGATTAGTGGTTGCCAGGGTAGGGAAGAGTGACTGCTAATGGTACAAGGTGTTTTTAATGGATGATGAAAATGTTTTGAAGTTAGTGGTGATGGTTTTATAACTGTGTCTTATACTAAGAACCACTGAATTGTATGCTTAGAATGGTGGACTTTATGGCATGTGACGATAGCTCAAGAAAAAGGTAGTAACAGAGTATCTGCAGAAAGCATCTACCATCTCTGGGACTCAGGGAAGAAGCTGAGGTTATCAGAGCCTCACCTGGTCTCTTAAAACCAGGCCTCTAAGAAGGAGGAGCTACCCAGCTGGTGCTAGTTTCTCTAAAGGGGGAAGGATAAGAAATTTGGGCAGTGCAGATGGTGAAGCACACCAATAAATCTGGAGAGTGTAACCAGCTCCCCCTGTCAGATGAAAGCCATGACCCCACACACACTAGGAGCAGCCTTCACCCTGATTTTGTCTGCCTTTAGATAATCTTATGCCAGGATTTAACAAGGAGCCAGCTGGCAGAGCAGAAATGTGGTGTGTAGTATCCTGGCCCTAGCGTGCCTCTCAGCATTATGGATGGCTTTGGAGTTGAGACAATAGCTAATAGAGCTAATCGGCATTTAGCAACTTGAAGAGGAATAAATAGCCTGAGAGAGAACAAAAAGCTTTTAAAAGGTATACAGGACGACTTAATTTACAATAACAAAAGCAAATCCCTAGACATAAGTATGCAAAATTTACCAGACATGAAGAAAGCTATAAAACATCCCTCATTGTAAAGTATACTGGGAACAAATAGGAAGACTATTAGGTTTCTTTCTAGAGATTCAGACGGTGATTATTAGGTTCCATTGGAAAGAACACCCAACAAATAACCAAGAAAATAAAGCAAAGTTATAAAGCCTCTATAAATAGCACTATGTGGGACTGGCATATGAATAGACAGACCAATGGCAAATAATCTTTAAAAATCCGAAATTGATCCAAGTGTGTTTGGAAATACAGTGAATGATGAAAACAGAATTTTAAATCAGTGGGAAATTAATTTAAACAAGTGGTAGGTATTCTGACAACTAAATAGCCATATGGAAAAAGATAAAACTAGCTTCATCACTTATATTGTACATCTAAATTAATTCCAAGTGAACCAGAGATATGAACATAAAAAAATGTAACTTTACAAGTCCCAGAAGACAATGTAGGTAATTCTTTGATAACCTGGAAATAGAGACACTTCCTAATCTGGAATCAAAATCCAAAAGAAGTAAAACATTGACGTAGTAATATTCCATATATATAAAAATAAATCAGACATTTAAAGAAGAATTAGAATTCTTCTCAAACTGAAGGCCAGCATTACCCAGATAACAAAACCAAACAAGGACACTACAAGAAAAATACAGACCTTGTCCCTGATGAACACAGGAAAAAAATCTTCAAAATATTAGCAAACCAAATTCAATGCATTAAAAGAATATTATACCATGATCAAGTGGGATTTATTCCAGGCAGGCAAGGATGGCTCTCGTAAATCCACGTGATACACCACGTTAACAAAATGAAGGGTAAAAACCATAGGATTATCTCAATAGATATGTATAAAAAAAGCATTTGACAAAACTCAAACATCTGCTTATGATTAAAACTCTCAACAAAGAGGATATGAGAGGGAACATACCTCAACATAATAAAGGGCATATATGACAAGCCCACAGCTAACATAGTACTCAATGGTGAAAAGCTGAAAGCTTTTCCTTTAAGATCAGGAACATGACCCAGGATGCCTACTCTCTCCACTTTTATTCAGCATAGTATTGGAAGTCCTATCCAGAGCAATTAGACAAGAAATAAAAGGCATCCAAACTGGAAAGGAAGGAAGGAGTAAAAATGTCATTATTTGCAGATAACATGATACTATATATACAGAACACTAAAGATTCCACCAAAAAACTGTTACAATAAACATATTCAGTAAAGTAGCAGGATAGAAAATTAACATTCAGAAATCAGTTGCATTTTTTATACATCCATAATGAATTATCAGAAAAAGAAATTAAGAAAACAATCCCATTTACAGTTGCATCAAGGAAAATGAAATACCTAGGAATCAATTTAACCCAGGAGGTGAAAGACCTGTACTTGGAAAACTGTGAGACATTCGGGAATGAAATTGAGGAAGACACAAATAAATGGCAAGATAGTCTGTGCTCATGGATAAGAAGTAATATTAAGCTGTTCATACTACCCAAAGTGATCTACAGATTCAGTGCAATCCCTATCAAAATTCCAATGGCATCTTTTACAGAAATAGAACAATTCTAAAATTTGTATGGCACTACAAAAGACCCCAAATAGCCAAGATAATTTTAAGAAAGAACACAGCTGGAGGTATTATGATTCCTGATCTCAAACTTTATTACAAAGCCATAGTAATCAAAATAATATGATATTGGCATAAAAACAGACACATCGACTAATGGAACAGAATAGAGAGCCCAGAAATAAAATCACACATATAAGATCCATTAATTTACAACAAGAGAACTAGGAATATACAATGGGGGAAAGACAGTCTCTTCAATAAATGCTACTGGGAAAACTAGACAACCACATGGAAAAGAATGAAACTGGATCACTTTCTTACACTATACACAAAAGTCAACCCAAATTGGATTAAAGACTTGAATATAAGACTTGAAACCATAAAACTCCTACAAGAAAACATAGGTAGGAGGCTTCCTGACATTGGTCTTGATGACTCTTTAAAGGCAGCAAAACAAAAATAAACAAGCCAGACAACATCAGACTAAAAAGCTGCTGCACAGCAAAGGAAACCAACAACAACAAAAAACCAGCAACCTACCGAATGGAGAAAATGTTTGCAAATAATATATATTTGATAAAGGTTAATATCTAAAATATATAAAGAACTCATCCCACTCAATAGCAAAAAAAAAACAAAAAAAAAACACCAAACAATAACAACAACAAAAACCTGCCCTCCCAATAATCTGATTAAAAAATGGACCGAGGACCTGAATAGATGTTTTTCCAAAGACATACAGATGGCCAACAGGTACATGAAAAGATTCTCAACATCACTAATCAGGGAAATGCCAATCAAAACCACAACGAGATACCGCTTCACACCTGTCAGAAATGGCTATCAAAAAGAAGTGTTGGCAAGGTTTGGAGAAAAGGGAACCCTCATGCACCATTGGTGGGAATGTAAATTGGTGCAGCCACTATAGAAAACTGTACGGAGGTTCCTCAAAAAATTAAAAATAGAGTTGTCATATGATCTAGCAATTCTACTTCTGGGTAATTATCTGAAGGAAGCAAAATCACTAACTCAAAAAGATATCTGCACTCCCACATTTACTGCAACATTATTTACAATAGCCAAGGAACGCATGTAAACAAGCCAGGTGTCTATCAATGGATGAATGGATAAGGAAAATGTGTGTGTGTGTGTGTGTGTGTGTAAAAGGAAATCCTGACATTTGTAATATCATGGATGGACCTTGAACACATTGTGCTAAGTAAAATAAGTCAAAGAAAGACAAATGCCGTCCGATCTCACTTATATGTGGAATCTAAAACAAAACACTGAACTCAGAGATCTAGAGAACAGATTGATGGCTGACCAAAGTGGGGGCGGAGGTGGAGCAGTGGGTGAAATTGGTCAAGATAGTCAAAAGGTACAAACTTCCAGTTATAAAATTTAGTATGTTCTGGGGATGTAATGTACAGCATGGTGACTAGAGTTAATAATACTGTGTTGTGTATTAGAAAGTTGCTAAGAAAGTAGGTCTTAAAATTTTTCTCATCACAAGAAAAAAGGAAAAATTTGTAATGATGTATGGTGATGGATGTTCACTTGACCTATTGTGATCATTTAGCAATAAACCAGGGGTGCCAAAAAATGTACACAAGTGGACACTTTGGTCAACGCTGCTCAAGCAGTAGTTCGCCGTAATCAGAAGTGTCTGCATGTGATGGTAACCACTTTGAGCACCTCTTGTGATTATAGAAGTCAAACGTGACTTGTATTCATCTTTAGTTATCGATATAAATTGAATATTACAATTTAAATACAGTTTTCCTTTCTTAAAATCTATACATTTTTCTGGCACCCTGTGTGTATGTATCAAATCATTATGTTGTGCACCTGAGACTTACGAGAGACTGGTAAAAATCCAGTTTGACAACATATTCTCTTGGTGAGGTTTTGGGGAAAAGGAATTCTCAACATTGTTAGTAAGAATAAAAAAAAAAAATGGTGGAATTCCTATGGAAGTATTGGTGTATATAGCACAATAATATACGTTTACTCTTTGATGCAGTTCTACTTCTGGAATCTCCCCCACAAAAATGGTAAGACTGTTCATTGCAGCATTATTTGTAGAAGGCAAAGATTAGAAACAACCCATATGTCCACCAATACCTCCATACAGTGGAGTACTGCGGGGGCAAATGAGGTATAGTTAAGTAAAAAACAAACCAACCAGATACAAAATAGTATGCTAGCTTTTATGTAAGAATGTGTATGTACTGTGTGTGTAGGATAAATATACAGGGTTATCTATAAGGGAAGGGAGGGAACATGAGTTGAACAGAGATAGAATAGACTCCTCTGAACGTACCTTGTTTTATAGTTTTTACTTTGAAACCACTTAGAAGTTTTGAAACCACTTAGAAGTTTTACAAAGTTAAAATAAATCATGAAAACTAAACCAATCTCTAAAAATTGGGAAGATAAAAAGGGAAGCAAATAGACCAAATTGTATGTCAAGTTGGTAACGTAATCAAACAAGAATTTTTTCAAGTGATTTCCAAACACAGTATTGCTTACTAATATATTGGCATTGCTAGTTTGAAACAGTTGTATGCATTGTAGATCAAAGCAAATAGGTTGATGTATACATGTAATTAGGAACTAAGATTTTCAGTTTAAGAGAAAGAGCTACCAGAATTAAAAGGTGTAGTGAAGCAAAAACTCCAATCTGTATATGTGCAAAGGTAACAAATTTTGCAAGAACATGGTGTACATGGTATTAAAAACTTTAGTCCATGTTTTGTTTTGTTTTTGCATCATAAATCCCTTTACTGTCAGGTCCTTAGTAGGATGAGTTCTGTAAATCGCTCAGTATCTGTTCTCCTGACTTTTCAATGTTTCGGAAAGTTTTGCTGTGTTATTCCTAAGGCTCTTGTCTCTCATCTTTAGCCACATTAATTTACACACGTAGCTAACAGCTCTAATGTAGCTTCAGTACCACTCTACCTGGCTCTTTTTCTTTCTTTCTTTCTGCTACATCTGAATTTTTGACAGGGTTCTTTTTCAGTTGTAGTGTTCAAAAAGTAGTAAAATATTGACACAGTTCAAGGTAACCTTGCAATCTTAATATGCATCTTAAATGGTAGAATTTAGGGTGTTGTGGAAGAAATATTTGGGGAGTCGTGGTAGAACACAAGAATACCATTTAAATCACGATAAAGGCGTTGGCAATGGAGTTTTTATACCCAACTTATTTTAATCCTAATTTCTCTTTCCTACACTGGAAATAATTTGTGTGTGTTTTTGTTTTTGTTTAGATGGTTATTCATATGAAAAGGAAGCAATGGAAAACTGGATAAGCAAAAAGAAACGTACAAGTCCCATGACAAATCTTGTTCTTCCTTCAGTGGTACTTACACCAAATAGGACTCTGAAAATGGCCATCAATCGATGGCTAGAGACACAACAAAAATAAAACTGTTTATATTATATTGTGTTATTTATGTTTTTTCAGTGATCTCATTTGAATGATTTAAAGGTAAATACTAATCAGACATTATTAAAAGCAAAACAGAAGGATAAAGGTAAACTTCTTAGTTATCTATAAAAGCTATTTACTGTCTATTTTCATTCTTCAAAATATGGCTAAATAACACATCTAACTTCTTTTCCATTTTTACTCTAAAAGCCGTTTTGTACTAGTGAAAAAAAATCGTAACCTGTAGAGAAATAAAATTTTGCTTTGACTTGAAATTGCAATGCTCATATTTATTCTTGTTAGATATGTCATATCCCATTACAATCGAAGATCGGAACCTAGAACAGATTTTTAAATCCTAGTTAAGAAGCCATTCATTTGATAACTCTTCAGAATCCTTCTAAAGAGAATTTGTAGCAAATTAATTGTAGGTTTATGACTAAATTAAGAAAATAACTGACATCTTTAATGAGCAATTCTGTTGGATTCTAAATTTTCAAGATGGTAATATTTTTCTTCATTGTCCAAAACCTAGATACAAGTTAAATGGAATAAATTGTCACGAATACATTAAATTGACTTTGCTGAAAAATATGAAGTGGCAAATTAGCCTTTTTTCTTTAGGATGTAGAATTCATAAATTTCTCACATAATATTCTAAGCTAGGGTGACTACAGATTTTTACACAATAGTCTGATATTTAATACAACGCCCTGAAAAGTATTCACTTAGAAGAAAATTCAAGTTCAGGAAGTTGAGGTTGTATTGACTTCACATACCTGTCATCAGTTGTTGACCAGAATGGAAGCCATTAGGGGGACTGCTTATTACAACTAAACAGTAAGTGCAGGCAGGGACCCAGATTCAGTGTGCTTATCTGCCAGATCGTCATTGTGGTTGTTCAAAAATTTCGAATCTCTCAAATAAAAGGAGAAAAGCAATGTAATTACCTTATATATTTAGTCAGACTTTTCCTATATTTTATAAACTTGTAGCTGATACACTGTATGTTCACAGAAAGGTGGAAAGCCCAGCTACCACAGAAATCTCCAAATGCCTTTTCTTTATAATTGCTGCTTGGTACAATTTCTGTCATCCTAATGTATTACTGAATTTTATTTCCTTCTGTGTTATAGCTAGAATTCAAAATCTGATTCTAGAAGAGTATTTTTTTTCCCCCATACTACACATGCTTCTCGCCTTCTTACTTATGAGGACAAAAAATGGTTGGGAACATGTTCTCGAAGGTGTTTTTCTATCATATCCTATAGAGAAGGGTTGCTAACGTAATTCTAGCAAGAGTTTGTTTTGTTTTGTTTTTTTCAGTTGATAGAGTCCACCATTTGACCCAATATATTGTTTGGATAAAGTAATAGACTTACTTTCCAAAAGAGGCTGGCTGGTTTTGACATAAAAATTACTAAAAATCAAAGTTATTTGTAGAAAAACAGTAAAAGATTGGTTATTTTTTAAAAACATATTAAAGAAGGTGATTTTTGTTTCACCAAGATAGTTTGTTAAATTGGCTGAAAACTAAGATGCCAATAATTACCAAAGTGAAGTACTTCTGTTTTTGTACACAAATAAACCAAAGCCAACAACTCCTCCTCCACACACACACACAAAGAAACAAACAAACCCAAATCCAAAACCACCCATAGGAAGGGACGGCACACAGACCCTCTGTTGCACTCCCCAGGCCCGAGCGTCCCCTCAGGACTACCTGGGAACAGTACTCACCTGTCCACTGCTCAGTCCTCAGGACAGACGAGGAGCTTCCCAAGGAGACTGCTTTTTTCTGGGGTGACTGAACCAAATAACTTGACTAAGAACATATCAAAATCATAATTGAATGCATAACAAATGCTACTAATACACTAGCGTCTTCCCTGGAAGTCATCCAACAAGAATTATCTCTTAGCAAAGAACTCTTTTTCTCTCCCATCCAGTTTACTGTTTTTAATCTTTAAATACATACCTTTAAAGAAGGACTTAAAATACTTACTTCGCCTTGCTAGTAATAGCAATAACCAGACAAGAACCTGCAGCAGGATCAGGGAATTCCAAGTCCGGATTTTATGGCAGTACAACACAATGTTCACGCTCATCCACACTACTTTGAAACTGAAATACATGGCTAGTAAGACAAATACACACTTTAAACTGAAAGAGAATATAAATGCGCTGATGATCCAACTTTCGTATCAACACAGTGTTCAGTGTGTTGCCATAATGTTTGAGAGTTAAAGACATCCTGTTGCCAGTAAAAACACACACCAAGATTTCTGGAACAGGTAAGAAAAGTAGAGAATGCTCTTCTTCGTGCTTTCTTCCTATTTCGGGCAAAAAGACTAATTTTGACCCCTGAAAATTCTGGGATTTCTAGAAGCTGTCACCCTTGTTTTGAAATTATTAAATGAAATTAAATATGCGTTTGGTAGTTGTTCTGTAAAAATAGGCTTTTCACTATTTAAAGTAACAAAATCACTCAGGATTAAAGCGAGGCTGATAGTTTTCATCAGGATATTCTCTACTTAACCATGGTTTCATTTAATGCAAAACAAATTCTATTAATAGTCTTTATTCCATATGGAAAAGTACAGTAGTTGTGCAGAAACAAACTACATAACAAAAGAGTAAGACTTTCACAATTATTAAAGAAAACAACAATAAACAATAAATAAGCATAGTAGTTATAGCAGAACTCATGAAAAGCCTATAAAAAATGGTAAAGCTGTACAAAATACAACAGGAACAAATGTTGGAGAATGACACCGAAGATTCCTGTCCGTACAAAACCATAACAATGTTCACAGGAACTTCATTACAACTATTCATTTTTTTAAAACATTCTGTAAATATAGAACTTCCTCCTCTCCAATTCTAGAAAATAAATTTCACACCCCAACATATAAAACAAACACACTCCCACCTCTCTCAAACTAGCATTTGAACATCCTTCAAAAGCACACCATTTTCATATAAAAATACCTTTAAACTAAGGTTCATTCCTGTACCTTATCTTTACAAATTAATAATACATCAGTTTGGACTTAAGTAGCACCTCAAAGGTGTTCATATAAATGAGATAAAGTGCCGTTACTGGTACACTGTTAACATGCCATAATAATATACCGTTCAGTGCAATAACCAGCATGGATGAAGCTTACAAAGAACATGCAGATATATGACTTTTTTTTTTAAAGGTTAACTACTTGAAATAGTTATATTTACAAGTCTGAATACAACTTGGCTATTTACTATGTACAACATGTGACTACAAAGCAATGAATGTATAATAAAACAAAAGCAACCAACCGACCAGACCTTAAGTATCCAAATTAAATATTGTCCTGAAAGGACCTTGGGAGGTTTGTTCCAGGAATGCTATCATTGTTAAAAAGCAGTTTCGGAACAAGTAGAGAGCTAATTTATGTGTCACCAAGAATGCTATATTCTTAGTATTTTAGCCCAAATCCAACGTGACCTCCAATCATAATTCCAAATGGCTTAATACTGTTTCCAAATATTAACACACCTTGAAGTGGGAATATAGTTCCAAAAAGGTGCTATAAAAATGTGTTTAATGAGAACCATAACATGGAAATAAGTGCTTAATCCTCTTCAGGGAACTGCTATCAAGGGAACAATACTTGGATGTTCTTGTAATTTTCATTAAAGAAAAAATTCAGCTATAGAATATTTATAGTCACACTTATATTCAGCTAGAAATCACTTAGGTCTTATATATATATGGATTTGACTCAATGGAACTGTAACTTGAAAATTCCATCTTTTTCAGAATAGATCATCTGGATATTATGTCATGAGTTAAACCTATCACGAGACATTTATATTCTCTATGAAATATTATTTTACCACATGGCAAAGGCTAGGAGAAAAGTGATAAAAACTTCATAGGAGAAAAGCATGAGTTAATCTCTTCTTGGCTATCTTCAATTTGTAACTTAACGGGCAGAACTAATTGTAGTTTGGGATTCTGGGTAGCATTGTTATTTATGGTGACTTCTGGCTATTTATCAAAGAAATTTTCTCCCACATTTAAAATAAAATCAATGGTAGCTGATCCATCCCCAAGGAAAAAAGAAAAAAAGTATATGGTTAAAAATAATTTTTCTCATTAAAAAAAACAAAAAACCATCATGTGACCAGCAGGAGCCAACACACAGTTTCCCAAAATCTACAAATGGGTCGCTTGGAAGGCTCACACATTTGACTCTATGAAGGACCGCTTTGGTTTTGCTGAAGGAAGGTGACTCCTGTGGGCTTCGTTACTGATATGAGGCTGCTGTTTAGAGATACCTTCTTGATACAGATGAGAAACAGTCTTAGTGATCCTGGTGTCTTGACAGTGGGCTGGGACTTGGCACTTCCTGTCTTCTAGCTCCTTCACCTGTGCCCCATTGTGGGCACTTCCACCCAGAGTAGAAACAGAACAGGTTTTGGCTTGGCTGTTATATCCTGCTGCTTGTTTGAGGGAGGGCTTCTCCGAGTTCGAGGGCTGCAGGCCCGCGGCGGAAGCTGTGTTTGTCAGCAGCCCCTCTGGGACCTGACACTGCCAGGCGCGGCTTGGAGGATTGCTCTGCTGTTGGAACCGCGCGGTCTTATCCATGATGCCCATGAACGGAGTATTGCGTGGTCTGTGCTCAGCGGTGCCACTCTGCACCTGGGTAACAGCCTTATCTTTAACCCGAGCATCTGGCCCTTGGCTCTTGAAGCCATCTGAAAAACTGCTGCTTGAAGCCAAACTACTGGTTGAGCTTGACATCTTTATGCTGCTCGACGGAGAACCAGAGGAGCCTGAGCTGGTCAGGGAAGATGGGTGCCGCAAGTCGCTGCAGCTCACTGGCCCACCTTGGCTGAGAGGGGCGACATCCACGGCCACGGAGGCGTGAGACAGAAGCCTCTCTGCGGTTTTGATCTTGCTTGGTAAAGGATATGCAGCGCCACTCTCCGCGTGCTGCAGCTGGGCACTGTGGCTGGGGCCTGCGCGATCCCCAAAACGGCCAGAACCTGCCCCCACCGTGAAAGCGCCTGTTCCCTCTGAATGCTGGCTTCTGCTGCCAGCAGAAGTTCCAGAGATTCTGCCCAGCATGGGACTTGGGGGAGGATTCGGAGAAGAGACCTGAATTTTTGTGCTACCGTTTCTCACGCCAGCCTGTCCGAAACCCAGATGTTGGCTGGTTTTCACTATCTGCGCCTGCTTGGTGGGCTGCATAACCAACCCTGGCTGCGCTCCAGGCTCCCTCAGGGGCTTGGGGATTCCTGGCCTGTTCTGTGGTGAGACTGGTCTCATTTTGGACTGTAACCCTTCTTGAAGGTTTCGGATATACGCAGAGGGGACGGCCGAGGGTGGCTGGGACCTGGGAGTCAGGGGAATGGATTCTTCCGGTGGAGAAGTTTCTTCTTCTTCAGCCTCCTCAAGACGAAAGTGGTCATTTAATCCAGGGGTCGGGGCGTCCTCTTCGTTATCTGAGTCATTGGGTGGGGCTGGGGGTGGGCACTGCTGTTTTTGCTGTTGGCTCCGCTGGAGCTGTTTGCATTCCTCCTCTACCCGGGCCAGGAGCCTCTTGATTTCCTGGTTGGTGGGACAGAGTTTCACAGCTTCGCGCAAGTCAGCCAGAGCGGCCACAAACTGCCTTTATAGTGAAAGAGAAGATACAATTACAAGCCGTGGAAGCACATGCTCTGAATGTAACTATTCATAAAATAGCTCTACTCAAAGGAAAGAGAAGGTAGGTGAGTGAATTTTGAACACTCACTCTGGTAGACAGGACCCACTAACTAGCTTAGAGTTCCTCAGCTGAGGGGGCGTGCTGAATTCTAAACCCAGATCTGCGCAGCTTCAGGGCCTGATATCTCTATAAAGACCACTGGGCTGGGAGTGAGAACAGGCATAAATCAGTGGGCGTCAGAATCCTCTTGCAGTTCTCTTTGCCCTCCCGTCTCACCATGCCCACCTCTATCTTAAAAATCTTATTTGACTCCTCCCCTCGTCCCCACCACTTCCTCTTATTGTCTCTAGCTGGCACTTTCACCAATAATATGGACTAATCTAGGAATTTTATGTTGTAGTTAAGTGTTAGCTGTGGTGGAATAGTTAATGAGATGTCAGGAGAAAATGCCTGTTTTGCCATTGCTAACAATATCCGCTCCTGTGCCTCTTGGAAGCTACCAATTTAGTCTTAAACGGGATGAGAGGCTTAGAATCAGAAATCCCAAAGTCACCCAGCAGCTTTAATACCACAGAAGCACAAGAAAAACCTCTCTAGTCATATATCCAACGCCAGACAGTACCTGCTATTTCTCTTCGCTCTTGCCCTGGCATAAAAGGCTTCATAAGACCTTGGTTTCAATTCGAGAGCCTTGGAGGCAAATTCTTCTGCCATGCCAAAGTCCTGGTGTCAATATTTAAATACATGAGTTAAAAGAAGTACTGAAATGTGAACACAGGCAACTTTTAAATAGGAGGTTTGCTCTAAAGGTTAGCAGAGAATTAGGCTATCACAAGAGAGAGGTGAAAGGCAAGGTAAGTTTATTTTTTTGGTTTTGTTTTCAAGTTGGGAGCTAGTTAACGCTTATTAATATTCTTAAGAGAAGAATCCATAGAGAAGCAAGAATTGATGATTCAGGAGAGAGAGAGGAAGGCAGTGGGAGAAGCAGTGCACCAAAAGGCTAGAGCAGATGGCACCCAGTGGAGGACCAGCTTCAGAGAGGGCACACACGCTTCATCCTCTGACAGGGAGGAAGGCGGAATATATGGGCAGAGAAGCGGGCAGGTCAATAGACTTGGTGGTCGGAGGTGAAGGGAAAAAAAAAAAAGGTTGAAAGAAAGAAGTACTGAAACAAATCTAGCTACTCGTTACAAATTAACTATGAGGTTAGATACTATTTATTACAAATTAAACAGTTACTGGCAAAGGGTCTAAGCAAACAGAATAAGCACTAGGTAGATTATCACACATTGGAGTTGAACTCTATCCCATGCCCTTTCCTTTTGAATCTGGGGATGGGCCACTCGTGACCATGTTGGCAATACACAGCTGGGATGGGGTGGAGGGGCGGTTTGCATTTGCTTCTCATTGAAGCAGAGGAACCCATACCCAAGTGCATTCTCTCAGCATCTTGAGAGGTGGGTAGTGACAGGGATCAAATGATGGTTGTCCAAGAGAAGCAGCTTCCTGGATGCCACACAAATTGGATTGGAGGTCCTGTGATTTGGCCTATGGAAGGGCCTTCACCACTGTGGAAACATTCTACTGCTAAAGGATTAGAATAAGGGAGCACAGCTTACATTTGTTTTTCTTCGGCAGCGAGACAAATTGAGATAGAGGGAAACTCTCAGTTCATTGAATGGTCGCATGTCCTCTCCAAATCCTTCTCGAGGAAACTTCCGTAAGGCATACTGGTACCTCTGGGCTGCCTCTTTCATCTTCCCTTTCTAGGATCCCAAAATCAGACATTTACCCCTTACCAGAAGCTCCAAGATGAATAAGCTCCTACATCCTGAAGATCCTGGAGAGGTTCTTCTCACCCCCAACCCCCACCAAAACCGTGTCGAAGGAAGTGCTGTAGACAGAACCAGAATGCTAAGCAGCAGGAACCGTCCACACAGGCGTCTGCAGTGTGTGCTTCACACAGCAAGAGCGAAGCCGGTTCTACAGGAAGGTGTCTGTAAATGGCCAAACTGATAACTATCAATCGTAACACATCAGATTATCTTCTCATATATTTTTGAAAACCATTTCATGAATGCATCTCTCATCTAGAGATATTTTAATGCTAAGTGTAATAGAAATCAGATGGAATGTGATGCAGTTCCCATGGCAAGTCGAGTCTTGTGGATAAACCTACAGCTTGCTGTAGAATAATAATTTTTCTTTTAAGAGGAACTAAAGCATGGGCTTTAAAAAATCAGAACAGCACCGCAAGTCATTTTCAAGGCTAAAGAAATCCATTTGCTCAGTCATTTCCGTCGCGCAGCAGGTATGAAGTCTGTTGGAAATGGCTTGGTATTTCTAACATAATTGCCTACCAAAATTCACATTAAAACCACTTCAAAGCCACAACAATACACACTCTGAACTCAATTGCAAACTGATTCCAAGCCGGGAACCCTGCTGGGTCATGCTATATGCCTATTTATTTGTTATTATTAAAAAAAGAATAGGGAAAACCTAAAACATAACAAGTGCAGCAGCCTCATGGTAAAAAGGATTAAAATGGTCATACATCTAGGTTTTTGTTTGCATAATCTTTTAATTCTGTTTAATCACAGACATGGAAAGAATAGTGATCTACACAAGTGGCTTAAGCATCTATCTAAACGGGGCAAACTACAGCTTCTGGGCCAAATCTGGCCTGCCACCTGTTTTTACAAATACAGTTTGATTGGTTGGGACACAGCCAGGCTCATGCACTGATGTATTATCAGTCGCTTCCTTGGTGCCACAGCACCAAAACTGATAGTTGTGACAGAGACCACATAGCAAAGCCTAAAATATTTACTCTCTGGCCCTTTCCAGTAAATGTTTGATTTTGATCGAAACTGATGTCTTATGTTAGAAAATTTACTTTAAGTCATATTTATTAATCTGGAAATCATATTTTCATTCCTAAGGGAAAATGCGGAAAAAAATACACCTTCTGAGAAACTGAGTGTTATATATTACTGCGTTGTCTTCAGTAAAAATATCTCTTATAGGTATTAAATTCCAGAAGCTTATAGATATTAAAATAAGATAACCAAGGCTTGGGAGATGATTCTTTTCTCCTGAAATTGTCTCCTGGTGTCCCCTTCCCGTGTGTCTCGTGACCTTGTGCACTGAGGAGTCTCCTGTATGATGTGCCAATTAAATTAGAAGCAACTCTGCCTCTACACCAAGGCTTCAGGCCATAAGTCACTGGTACAGCCACAGGAGTCATTCAGAAATAATGGTTTTCAAACACAATGAGAAGTGCTTTCTACCTTGAAGTTTCTGCCGTTAAGATATTAAAGCCTGGGCGTGAGGCCAGGTCAGCATCTCTCAGAACTTCTGTCAAAGCTACGCTGCGTGAATTCTGTGCGGGAGCACAGCCACGTCCATTATACACCAAACGAAGAGGTTGCTCGCAGGCCATTACCACATCATAGAAAAGGGCGAAACCACTTACTTTGTACATCATGTTTCCTTCCTCCATCAATTTCTGTAAAAGTATAATCAAAATATCAGGTTTGGAAGTAGCCATCGCCCAAGCAGCATTTCCTGCAAAATAAACATGCATTCAGAGGCACTTCGATGGCCTTGGAGGAAAGGAGTTCCATACTTCTGTGGCCCCACCCCTGCTCAGATCACAAACAGCAGAGAACCAGCCGCACAGGACCACTGCTTCTGTGTCTTGCAGGCCCCCAGACGACAACACAATGAAGGAAAGGGAGCAGGACTCCAGGGAGCAGTTTCCTTTCTAGTCTGTCTTAAGCTGAACTAAGCACTTAAGAGGGGGAACTATATCTGGCACAAACTTGTTATTCCAGTGAAAAAGTACGGGGAAACTAATGCATCAGAGCAGCCATGACCTATCTCTCCCTTCTGATGGAGATTTGGGGTAAAATCAATTAAACAAGGCTTCAGAATAATTTCCTTAGTTTCCTACAGTGCCCATGAGCGATGGCAAGTGGAGGTGTATCCTTAGCATTTCCTTGCCCTCTGCTGCACAGTCTACCATTAAATCTACTCTGAGATGCCTCAACTTTGGCCCTTCTGCCCTCTTCCCACCACTCACGCTCTCGGCCCTCCCTGCTCACGTCTACATCTAACTTCTCCCAGCCCATAGCACCGGCATGAACTTCTCTCCAACCGTCTTGTAAACACATACAGCTAGTGGTGCTCAAGAGCAAAGACTCGGACATCAGACCTTGCCAATTTCCCTCCCTGTGCGTGGAACAGGTTGGTGTTATCACCGCCTCTTTATGGGGTAGGTGAGGGTAAGTAAAAAACACGGAACAGCTTAGAAAAGTTCCCTATACTGTGCACAGCTTACTAAGCGTAGCTAATGTCATCATCTTCATTACAGTCCGCTCCTCAGAGCTGCTGTTGGCCCCAGTTCTGCCCTATCAAACCAAAACAGTGATGATCTGGTGGATGTTTCCTCAGACAATCTGAATGGTGCGCCATGTTCCAACCAGCCACATGGAGGGGGATCTCCCTCCTCAGAACTCTCCGCCCCCGACATTATCTTCAAGTAACTACCCACTTTATCTCCAGTAAACCACATGAACGTTCCCTCACGGAAACTGTGCTGGGGTTGCCACTTCCCTACCTACCTGGCTGCTTATCCTAGAACAGTGGTTCCTGACCCGGCCCCACCCCCACAAAGTGGAATGGATCTGCTCCCCGTGGGGGTCCCGGGCATCCCGAATCCCCTGCAATTCGAGACTATCCTTCAATGTCAGCTTCTGCTTCTGACCAAAATAATATTACGAGCTACTTAAACATGTTAGGTGACTATGATTAAATAAGCCTTAGAGAGGGACAAAAAAAATCTCCAAACACCTGACGTGTTAACCTGGGAGCATGTAAGTCTGTATTGTCCCTCATGTACTCTGAAATCTGAAGCTGACGTTTCTCTCGCTGCTGCACTGAGGTGTTTACTGACCTAATTTGGCGCCTTTCCTCAGCAGCGTAACCACGACAGATGTGTTTCGACAACCGATGGCTCTGTCCAGGGGGCGCATGCCACTGTGGTCCACGTGCTCGATCACGGCTCCCTTCTCAACCAGGTACAGCACCTGCCGTGGAGAACAGAGGCCCTGAGCAGCGGCTCACGGTGGGAACACGGCCACACACCCCCTCTGCATCTGAGTGTAGTTGCTGGCAGAGAAGAGAAGCTGCAACCCGTACCTAAAACCCGCTCTGCTAAATTTGGTAGCAGCAAAGAGGGAGGCGGGTGACCGCTCCCAGGGGGGAGGGACATGCTGTGTGCATGCACTCATGGACAGATGGGTCTACACACCTCATCACCTGTCTCTGTGTCGCCCCACCTCCCAGGCCCCAGAGACGAGACAGTCACAGTTTCATCTCCTGTCACTTAGGAGGCAGACGGTGCAATAGCGCCAGTGTGCTGGCAGGCTGTGGCAATGGGCAGCCTGGGTACAGCAAGTGGGTCATATCAGCAGCCTGGGATCAGAGGGACCCAACTGTAACTCACTTTAAGGCTTAGGATACAGACCAGATATAAAGAGACCTGGGACCATAAAGATATCAAGTTTGAGACCCTGGTATGATTGATGTGATGTGACAAAATAGTTTCACTTGGACTAAACAGAGAACAACAGGGAAAATCACACTGGCCACTCAAATCGCTCTACTTACTGGAAAAGAAGACTGTAGCCAGTTTAGATTTTCACGGGGATCTGATAGACAGATCCTATCAGTTGCTGTGTGTTCAGACTGACACTAGAGGGAATCAATATCCAGCCTATATAAAGAACTCCTACAACTCAACAACAAAATCCCGAATAACCCAATTTAAAAGTGGGCTAAGGGTCTGAACAGACATTTCTCCAAAGAGGACATACAAATGGCCAATAAGCGCATGAGAAGATGCTCAGCCTCACTAATCGTTAGGGAAACACACATCAACGCCACAACGAGATATTGCCTCACACTGTTAGCATGACTACTATCAGAAAACAAAACAAAACAGAAAATAATGTTGCCGAGGATGTGGAGAAATAGGAACCCTGTACTCTGTTGGTAGGAATGGAAAATGGTGTAACCACTTGGGATGCAGTATGGAGGTTCTTCGAAAAATTAAAAGCAGAATTACCATATGGTCCAGCAATTCCACTCTCGGGTCTATATCTGAAAATATGTGGATAGATCTCAAAGAAGCTGTAGGATCTCAAAGAGATATTTGTAAACCCATGTTCATAACAGCACTATTCACAGTAGCCACAGCTGGAGGACAGCTAAGTGTCCACAGAGAATGAACGGATAAAGAAAACGTTCACAATGGAATGTTCTTCGGTCTCAAAAAGGAGGGAAATCCTGTCACATGCTACAGCATGGATGAACCTTGACATTATGCTACGGGAAACAAGCCAGATACAAAAGGACAAATACTGTATGATTCCGCTTATACGAGATGCCCAGAGCAAATTGAGAGAGACAGAAAGTAGAACGGAGGTTGCCAGGGGCTGGGGGCGGGATAAGGAGGAAGTGTTTAATGGGGAAAGAGCTTCAGTTTTACAAGATAAGAAAGTCCAGACATGGGTGGCACAGCAGTGTTGCTGTACTTAACCCTACGGAACGCGTCCCTTAGAAACAGATCAAGGTACATTTTACGTTGTGTTGTTTATCCCAATTTTTTAAAAAGGCACTAGAATGGTAAATTCCTTCACTTTTCACTCATGTTGATAAGCTACAGGATTTTGTCAGGTAGTATGAACTGAAAAGTAAAAGTGTGGATATGTGAGGTTTAAATAGCTGTTTTTGAAAATCGATATTAAGTACAGTTTACCATGTCTAGGCAAGTGAAACTATTTAACTCTAATATCACTGCCTTCTAAAAGCATCCGGGCACAGAGGTGCAGGGCGGGGACGGCTTTTGCTCCAAGGTCTACAGCTCCTAGCAACACGATACCTGTCTCTCTAGCTAATGTGGACATTAGACATTTCTAAATGTCCAACAGTGATCATTCTCAAGGGCTGACTATTCCTCTAGGACTTGCTAGTACCAGAGATGTGGATCCTGACACTGTTGCGACCCTGAAAGACATTTTGCGGTTCTTAGTTTAAGGGTTTATCCCCTCGATTAGACTTAGGCATGGGTCACAGAGATAAAGATAGTGCCCAAAGCATTTTATTGATAACATATTACTTCTAGACAATGACGTATCGCTTTAAAAACAAACCCATCAGTTATTTGATTAGTAATTTCTCATATGTATGAAAGTGATATTTGTTTGTTTGTTTATTTATTCCTTTTTTAAGGAGGGCGCAGTTCACAGTGGCCCATGTGGTGATCGAACCAGCAACCTTGGTGTTATTAGCACCACGCTGTAACCAACTGAGCTAACCGACCACTCCTAAAAGTGATTTTTTAAATGATCTATACAGGAATTCTATTTATATATGGATTACTATAAGGAAATTAAACTACAATGCATGTGTGTACACACATTCATGTATGTGTCTGTTGTATATAGTTTGCAATCATTTATTTTTAAGCTTTTTAAGAATCTATGAAAATCTTTCCTATAGTTCTGATAGCTGTATGTCACAGAATGAAAGAAACATGAAAGCTACCCCACAACACACACAAACACACTGGCCACACTCAGGTACAGCCTCACACACTCAGGAGATGTTCCGGGTCCTGGGTTTCTCTGTGGCGTGGGCCCGGGTGGACCACCTGCGGTACCTACGGTCTCTGCGTCGCCATAGAAGGCGGCCAGGTCCAGAGGAGTGCGGCCATTCTTGTCCATCTGGTCTATCTCGGCTCCTTCCTCAACCAGAAACTGGACCACTGCCCTGTGGCCTTTCAGACAAGCCCAGCTTAATGCTGACAGACCCTCTTTGTCCAGAGAAGAAAGGGCGGCACCTGGAAGACAAGTCCAGTCACAGAACGTGAGCCCCTAGAGACCCTGCCCAGGAACACAGCGTCTCACAGCTGCGAACACCTGGCCCGAACATGTGGCAGGCAGGGGCTGTGACATTGAAGCCGACTTGGCAAAATGATCATCATTGTGGAAGCTGAGTGATGGGTGTGTGGGCTTTGTTACGTATTCTCTCTACGTGTGTAAGTTAGAAATTTTCCGTAACAAAATGACTGATACTCTGAATCAGGAAGCACTGAAGGAGTCTGCCAAAACTCTTTTCTTTGTCATCCAAGGAAACCTATGCAGGGGCGGATGCTGCCATTACCTTTTGAAAGGAGAAACTCCACGGTGCTCAAGTGCCCTTCACAAGCGGCCACCATGAGGGGCGTCCTGCCCTGCTTGTCACTCAGATTCACATCACAGCCGTGTTCCAACAGCATTCTCACAATCTGAAATAAACACTCAAAATTACAATCTCCCTGCCGTATTTTATATCATGTTCTCTACACCTGGGCAGGATTTTCCACCTTTAAAAATAGTAAAAAGACTCTCTTCTTTTAAAAACTCCTCTATCAGTTGTGTAATGTGTGGCCTATAAAATTTTTCTGTTGTATTCCTTTGAACAAAATCTTCTTCCAAATGTATTCTTTGTGTTTTTTTTTGTTTTTGTTTTTTTTTAATATGCCCAAGCCAGGCAGAAACAGGCATTTGGAGGAGGGGTGCCAATCACAATCAAGGAATGAACAGACAGCCACAGCGGGGCATATGGGATAACTGAGCAGAACTACAGGGGGGCGAGTAACGCTCGTGGTCCCCATGCCAGCACTGAAGTGACATTCTCATAGTAAAGGGCACAGAGCAGGGGAAGTGGGGTGCAGGAAAACAGTCACCCACCACACCCCCAAGTCATCTGCTTGCTTTCCTAGGACTTGGGGCTTGGTGGATGGCTCAACCTTCACGGAGGGCAATTTGGAGGAGAGTCTCAGCTGAGGACTGTGGCTTTAAACAGTACATGTGATGAGGTTGGGGAGCAAAAACAAAAAACCAGAGAGGACTCTCATGCAACTACCACCCAGCGGGACTGGCTTATCCAGGCGGTAGTCAAGTCTCTCTCTGGCATGATGTTTGTTCTGTCACCACAACAGGAGGGGGGCATATTCCCATGGCTTTCTTGTTCTTGATACACTAACAAATGCTTTCCCAACTTCCCCATGTCTGAGGAAAGAGGCTAAGAGAGAGGATTAGCCAGGGCACCGTGTGGAAGCTGTGAGGGTAACAGGGAATGGATGGTACACACCAAGCTCTTGGAAATAAAAGGAGAAAAGCCAAAATCTTGGAGGGGACCGCTCACAGCTCCTACCAATGGAGCTAGCAGGAATCAGGAGAGAAGTGAGTGAGGCCATGGTGTGAACTTGGGTCTAGAAAATTCTTCCTATACCGAACATGGGAAGATCCATTTATTTGTTTGTTGCTTATGTGTAAGCTGGTACCAGGCAAGGGTAGGTACACGGCCACTGTTTACAGAATGATGAAATACGTGACTGAACTGCTGCTCTCAAGGATCCCCTGCTCCCTTGAATTAAAGGCAGCAACGTGTCATTCACAGTAAAAGCAGTCAGTCCAAATCACAGCTGGACCAGAGGGAAAAGGCGTCCTTTTCCAAAAAGCATACAGAACCACTCTTCCTCTAAGCATGCTGGGCAAGTGGGCCACACAACCACACCAACAACAGGCATGACAAAGCAAGTCTTCTGTTATCAGGATGGGGGCCACCCACTCCATTTCCCCTCCCCAGTTAACAGGAAGCAGCTGTGGCTCTCAGACCTGGTTAGCAGCCTACACGGCTGACTGTGCTAGCCCGTCAAATGCTTGCCTTTAGCAAGTAGTATCCACAGAACAAGCAGAAGCCAAGAACGTCAAAAAGACAGGGTTCAGGGGAGCCACATCTGGGCCCAGAGGAGATGGGCAATAATGAACTCTATCCCCACTCATTGTTTCCGAAGCACTCAGGGGCCCACTGGGTACCTGCCAATGTCCCTGGCGGGCTGCACAAAACAAAGGTGGGACCCCTCTTCGGTTCGTCCGAGACACAGCAGCTCCATACTCCAGCAGCAGCTCACAGACTTCCAGCTTCCCTCGTCCTGCAGCAGCAGTCAGGGCTAAAGGAAAGTCACAGGGGAGGAGCAGTCGGTTAAGATGTGGCGGCTGAAAGTGGCCACAAATTCTTGGACTCTCCTGCCATTGAGAGGAAGAGCTCTATATATTCACCCTCCCCACCACCCCCGAAATCTGGGTGTGCTCTGTGACTTCTTTGACCAATAACACATAGCAGAAATGACTCTATGGTAGCCTCTGGGCCCAGGTCCTAAAAGATGGGCAACTTCTGCTTCTCTGGAACACTCATTCTTGGAACCCAGACGCCATGCTGAGAAGAACCGAGGCCTGTGCGTGGTGGACAGTCCCAGGTGAGCTCTCAGCAGACAGCCAGCAATAAATTGCTAACCATGCATGTGCCATCCTGGAAATGGATCTCCAGACCGAGTCTAGAGATACCAGCTAAAGTGGTGTGAGCAGAGGTGAGCCACCATCCCTATGGAGCCCAGCCCAAACTGTAGATTCAGGAGTCACTACGTTCTTGCTTTATTGTTTTGTTTGTTTTTCCACAGCAAGAGATAACCTGAAGACAGTGCAAGGCAAACAGAGATCAGTATTATTGTCCAGCCTGGCTTCTTACCCTAGAGTCATACATTTCATTCAACGAGAACCAATAACTACCGAGGCAGTCAAGAGCATATCACATCACTCCTGCCTTTGTGGACCTGGGGGTTACAATCTCTGTAACAAGTCAAGATTTGAAATTAAGAATGTCAAGAAAGCAGAAAGAAGGGGGATCGGATTACAGAGGGCCTTGGGTGCTCGGGTGAAAATCCCAGTGTGATTCTGGAGGCAGTGAGCTGCCTGCTGGCAGCAGTGGTGCTGTGGGGAGGTCAGCCCAGGATCAAAACGGCATGAAGGGGAAAAGAATATGGAGCGAGGGTTCTCAGGATGCCCTCACATCAGTGACTGTGCCTCCACACCCCCAAGTCATGATTCTTAATGAGGGTGTCAAGGAGAGAGATTTAGTTAGAAGAGGGGCCTCGGCTATGTCTGGAGGGAGGGACAGTAGGTTTGGGGACAACCTCAGGCCAGACGACAAGCTTTCAGGAAAAGAGGACAGGAAGGGGCCAAGGGGGAGGGATGGAGAGTTCAGGAGGGAACATCTACAGAGCCGCAGAGGAAGGAGAGAGTCAGGTGTGATGCCGTCTCTCTGTTCCTGGGACAGCTGTGTTTACAGACACAGCCTCTGCCTACAAATGCCCAACTTTCAGAATAAATCACGTGTCCCTTCATATCAGTAAGACATCTCAGTATGAAAACAGGGAAAACATTGGAAGAAGCCCTCAACGAGGTGAAGTCCAGGTTACCAATGAACTTGTTATGAAAAGTGCCCAACCTCACTAGTAAGTCAAATAATTGAGAAGTGGATGTGGAACAATGGGAATGCTCACACGCCGGTGAAAGTGAGGGCTATGTGACCTGCTCTGGAAAACATCCCGACACCACTGAGCCAAGCTGAAGATGCACAGGTCCGACCACCCAGCAGCCCCGCCTGTGGATGCATGTGTGGTGGTGCCCTTGGAATGCTCCGAGAGACTCGTGCAATAGGGCTCCCTGCAGCTCCAAACTGGAGGCAACCCAGATGGCCAACAACAGTAGAATGCATCAATAAGTTGTGGTATGGTCAAACAATGGACTGCTACATCGCAATGACCATAAATGCTATGCAGCTAAATACAATACCATGGGCCAGTCTCACAAACTCTACATCCATTCCAAGAAACAAAACACAAAAGAACAGACACAGGGCGACTTGTACTTCGGGAACACAGCGCTGCCAAAGCAGTCTTGGAAGAGGCCCAGGCATGGGCCGCCTTTTAGAAAGGGAGGGGCCTGGCTCAGTGTGAAGCCCTGGGTCTTGCTGGGTCCTGCTCTCCTGGCACCTAAAACTAAGGGAACCAACAGCTCAGGAATGCAGCTTTCCACCTGCACAGCTGGGCCCGCTGTCCTCCTCAGACCCCCTCTCAGAACAGACAGCTGTACCTACTTCAGCTTCCCATCAGCCTGGCCATGGTTGAACCCCCAGGAGCCAGACACTGAAAGGATGTAAACTTGTCATCTTCCTGTGATGGAGAGCAGTTCCTCCAAGGAACGAATTGTCTATGGACTTTTCCAAGGATCCGTCACAGAGAGGCACTCACATCTGCCTGACAGATCACCTGAGCTCTGCCTCCATCCCAGGGGCCTCACGGCCTGATGGGGCAAGCAAGGTGGAGGGGCTGTGAGAGTGTGCGAGCGAGTGCCAGGCAGTCCTATTCTGGGGACTAAGGAGGCAAAGGCCAGGCCAGAGGAGACTGAGTGGGGGGAGCAAACCCTCCCCTTCCAGAAGGGCAAGTCAGCTCTCACTTTGCTTCCGGCCCTCGGTCCCTGAGGCAGGGAATGTGTGACCAGACTGGCTTGTCATCCGGCAATCTTAATAATGCTTTCCTGTCATCTGTCTATTCGAAGAACTTCTTAGAACTACAAGAAGAGCCACTTTTAACAATAGTTGCCATCTGTATTACTGACTTTCTCTAGACAGTGCAACCAGAATAAAACACAAACGTGAAATGTAAGGCACTGCTGATCTCAACTGCAGCGCCATTTCTATCTGTGTATAAACAAGCTCATCGGCCCTGATGGTACATCTAAACTTGTGAATACATGATAAACAAATGCCACTGACAGAACAGAATTTTTATCAGTTTTATATACTGATGCACTGGGGTGGCACTGGGGGTTCCTGTAGCCAGAATGTTTGAAATCCAGTGGCCAAGGTGATCCTGTGCCTACTGTGAGAGAACACTAGTCCCTGCCGCCCTGGGTGTCTCCTCGCAGCTCATCCCTGCCATGATGTTAATATCAAGGATTCCTAAATCCCTGGGGCACATCCACATATGTTTTCTGGATGAATCTGAACAGGAGCCCTGCAAGTGGCTCGTGAGATGGAAGGCCTGGGCAGTGAGGCATCACGTGGCCCTACTGCTCCTTTGCAACCTTCCTTGTCAGGGAAGGTCTCCCCATCCTCCGCCTCCGGCAGTAGCTGAGTACAACAAGGAACGAAGGAATACAGAGACACGCACACACACTGTAGGCCGGGCCACGGCAGCTGTGTGGAGCAACCATGGGAAGGAAGAAACTCAGGGCTCTTCCATTTGATGAGACCTGAAGCAGCAGATCCACCTTAACGGTCCATTCTCTTCTAGTTGGTAAACAAGTTTCACGCGCATTATAAATGGTGTCTTTAAATCAGAATGTCTGCTGCAGCTGCTACGGGATTTCTGTGACAACAGCACATCAGAAGTGATAACCCAGCACTGAAAATAGGGCCCTGTGCTTTATGGAGGCGCCAGAGGAGCCAGAAGTTGGAGCAGCTGACAAGCGGCCGAGGGCGCCACCCCGGGCCTGGCTTCCGTCCTCCTCTTCCTTTATGGCCTGACTGGCCGTGCATTTAGTGATGAACTTCCTTCTGAGGTGATAAAGCACAGGCTGTCAGAGGGTCCACAGCGTTTCCTCGGGCCCAACATGGATCGCATTCTGCACAGAACTTCTTAATGAGATGCTCATTTTCAAATGAGGCCGATAAACAACAGGGCCTGTGTTTTCCTTTTTCTACTCAGATTGAAACCTTTGGCCACATCCCCCTGAGCCAGAGGCTGGGATGTATCACGAGTTTCTGCAGCCACAAGGATTTAAGGACACCATATTCGGAAATAAGTGAGACTGAAGACTAGTCAACTACTTGCTTAAACAAACATAATTAAGGCAAAACTCTGCTCAAGAATTCCAACTATTCTGCTGAAAAGGCTGACCTCTGAGCTGACCGCCAGACTCTAAAAAGGGTCAACACACTTGGCCTGGCGAGAAAACAGGAGCGGGGACCAGGAAAGGAGGACAGCACACCCCTGCAGAGGGGCAATCCTTGTCTACTGGCCAATGAAATCCAAGATGAAGGAGAAAAAAGACTTAGTATGAAATGAAGACTGTAAAATCAAAATGAACACATGGCACTTTTTAGGGCTCAAATTGGACACTGTTTCTTTTTCTTTTTACTTGCACAATCCTTAACACGATAGCACTTTTGTAATTCAATGTCCATGAAAACATGTATCATTTTCTGATGATTCTGAGTAATTGTAGCTCAGCAATACTGTGCTCTGTCTTCAGAGCATGAGGAGATTTGCCATGGCAGATATTCATTTTAAGAAAACCCAATCAACACTCAACAATGTGAGCTTACTGAAAACATCAGTGAGATATGGTTCTTTGTGAAATGGATCATTTGCAGGAATCTTTTATGTATTAAAGTTCCCTGGGTGAAGAGTTGATTTACAAAAACTCAACTGTCAACTTGCCAGGAACACAGTCATTCCAGAAACAGGGATGTTTATAACATTTTATGGTAGATCTGTCACTCAAATACACTGGGATGCACTACCTGTAAAACCCCTGCCCTTATATGCTTCTGTCTCCAATTTAGAGACTTTGAGAGAAGGGTGACAGTACACACAGAGCAGTTCCCATATTCCAGGTAATGACCTTTCATACACTACACACTGATGACCCAAACCACTCACCAAGGTCAGAGCTGAGCACGTTAGTAAAAACGGTGCGCATGTGTGGAAAAGCACCTTCTCCTGCCTGACATGGCTGAGGGAGTGATGTGGGCAGAGTGGCTCGGCTTTGCTCATACACTTGTGTTTATCTGTGCAATTTATTTACTAACATACTGACTTTTTTCATCGTTTATAAAAATGAGTGCAAAAGGAGAAAAACAAAAGTGCTGATATTAGTAGCAAGCAGCAGGGTTCTCACAAATGTCATCTAGTTGTGACCATCAGATAGAAACCATAAAGGTGTGACAAACGTGGTGATGTTTGCACCTCAAGTGGAGGCTCACTGGACAAACACCACCCAACTGAAAAGGAGAAGAACAAAAGTAAAAAGTACCCATGAGACGCTAGAAAATTCCCAGCTATTTTATCTAAGAGGCAAAATGTAATTAGGGATTCTATGATTTAAAAAACAGAAAATCTCTTTGGGAACGGCAGCCCCTTTCTCTCCACTTTCTAACAACGGACCTTTGAAGAAGCAGTTAGGACAGAGGCTGACGGTGGCCTGCCAGGCTTTACGGCCATTTGGGGCTGGGCTGGCCTGTCACACGGAGGCCCTCAGAGAAGCAGGTCCCAAAGTCCTGAGTGAATGAGAGTAGTGCCCCCTCCCCCAAAAGCCAGACAACACCCTCTCCTCCACTTCTAGGGACAGGGCTAAGATTTGCAGAAGCCAGTCTCAAGCCTCACTTTATTAGGCATTTCCTTCCACGGCTGAGGGAGGAAGGGCTTCCGTTAGATAGAACCTTCCCAACCGCTCTAACTTCCTCGTCTCCACCAAGGGAAGTTATTTGATCTACTCCTCAACAATGTGAAGCACAATAAGATTGCTCTTACTGAAAGATGGCACGGCACTGGGAGAGGAAACCCTGGGAAGCCTCCAGCACCCCAGCCTTGACGAAGCCCATGCTGGGACGGGCACAGCCACTCAGTGACCTTAGGAACAGGAAACCAGCACTACCCACATGCTCTCTGAATCTCACAGGCCCTTGTTTGGAACACCTTCCTGATTGTTCCCAGGTGGCAGAAGTCTTCCAGAAAGGCCTGTAGGGGCAGGCCGGCCGGCTGGGCTGGGGCCAAGGACAGGGTATCTCTGTTACAAGGCATTAGGCAGCACCCAAGCATCACATAAAAATGTTGCCTCAACCCCCATCTCAGCCCATTTCCCAAGGAACTACCTACGCAGGGTGAAAGAAAACAAGGCAGGGATCAAATCTGAGTAACCGGGACACTCCTGACACCTTATAAGTTTCTACTATAAAAAACACACCGTGTCAGTCTCAAAACACACCGTGTCAGTCTCTGTGCATAGATTACAGATTAAACAAGAGCCTGAAATTGCCAAGCAATTCTCTAGAGAAATAAAATGTGCAACTGCCACTAAGTAAGACTTCACCAAAATTATTTTCTATCCTTCATATATGTAAAGCAATCGCAAAGTAACTAAGATTCTATTCTTTTAAGCATTCATTTCAATACTCTATCAAGACCAAATGCATAGTATAAATTAATAATATAGCACAATAATAATTTTAACAATCAACTTATCACAACCCTTGCAGTATATTACATCTGTTGAACACTGATAATTCCCAAGCTCTGGGCAAAATACTCTGGGTGAATTCTCACTGAATCCTTTGAATTAGATGACAAGTATGTCTATTCTATTGAGGTGAAGGAAATGAGTCACACGAGTTACATCATTTGCCTCAAATCATGAAACCAATCCGTGTCAGTCAGGAATTACACCTAAGCAGCTGACGAAACCTGGAGCCATGCTGTAAGAATAGGAAGATCCTAATACCCTTTCATAATACACTAGTATGACACGATAAAGTGCTTCCTGCATTACAGAATTAATTCATAAATTCACTTAAGACAGCACTAACTTCTATGAGGCAAGGACCACTCCTCCTGGTTTTACAGACGAGGAAAATAAGGCCTAGAGATGCTAAACAACTTGTCCACGGTCACACAGCTAGTGGGAGGCAGGGAGAAGACCGGAAGTCAAGGCGTCGGACTGGAGTCTGAGTTCTTAACTCCCAAGCGATTGCCTCCAGGAAGTCTCTTTTTAAAATGTCCAACTAATCAAACAGACTGTAAATGTCGTTTCAGAACAAGAGTGCCAGAAAACACATTTCTTCTCCTAAAGAACTGTGACGCTTTCTCCCACAGACAACATGAATGATCTACAATGACTGTATGCCCTTCTGGACACACGGCAGCCGAAGGCCAAGACGGTAGCTCAGCCCACGGAGCATTCAGACAGGACAGCAGGAACATCTGTGCTGCAACTCATGTCCTATTCCTGACTTTATTGTTGTTTTTCCTATTCATATGTGTATTATTTCAAATAAGCCTCTTCAAATCCTTTGAGGAATAATGTGTGCTATAAATAACAAATTCAATTTAAAACAATTTCCTAAAACATGGACGACATAAATCACATTTCATACAGACTTTGTTCTAAAAAATCTATCAGAAGATCATAGCTTTGAACAGCTGTCACTTCTAAAGTGTGCTGAGCCTGCTCTCATTTTTGATAGATCGTCTTACACACCAAAATTTAAAGCATGTATGATGTGCTCTGCTCTTCCTTCTCTCCTTAAAGAGCTGAGCATGTGCTGGGGAGGACAGAGTTATGTGCAGGACACCACGCAGGGGTCAGTGTAAAGCACACATCCGCTCTCAAAAAAGAAAAAAGAAAAAAAAAAAAGAAAGAAAGAATCCAAATGTCATTTCAATAAGAATTTGAAAAAATCAATTATGGTTTTTCTGTGGGAGTGCAAATGAACCAACTGTAGCCCATCTAGGGGTGATGGATTGAAAGAGTAAGCAACAGTGTTTGTAGGTAAAGATGCTCTAAGCTACCAAAATGTAGATAAGTACAAGTTTTTACGACGAAAGCAGAAAGTTTGTGTTTTTAAAAATGAATGTGAAGGAACCACTCACCAGAATGATGAACTCTATCGCAAAAGCAACATGATAAAGGGTGTGAACAGAGTTCTCGTAAGGGGTCAAGCTACCAGTGCATTTGCCCCTGAGATGTATTCTGCGGGTTTTCAACATACCCCACTCCTTGCCCTTCCCCTACACTGTAGGGCAGGGACACAACAGTCAGCTGATTTCTGCTGTCCTCTCCGCAGAGAGGACTGGTTTACAGAACATATCCATGTCAGAGAAGGAAAGGGAAGCAGTGTGACAAAGCTAGTCCATTAGTTCTTAACCTTAAAACCCCTCTACTGTTAGGGTGATCCCCACACCCATCCCCCTTTCTCCAGAGCCTGGGTTACCCCCTGCCTCAGTATCCCACATCACCCCACTTTGTCACTCCTCTTACAGGGTCCTATGTCACTCCATCCTATTCCCCTCCTCTCAGGGTCCTAAGCTGCCCTATCTCCCATACTCTCCAGGGTTCTGTGTACCCTGATTTTTCCCTACCCTTCCTAAGTCATGGGTTACCCTTCTCTGAAACATCTAGGATCCTGGATACACCCATATCCTAAGTTATCCCTTCCCTCACACCCTCTAGGGTCCTAGGTTACCCCCCCATTTTGCTTTTATGCCAAGGACAATCAAGAACTTCTACGGTTGTAAGGCCTGACAGAAACCTCGATTTCTACTATGCTTTCTTAAACACTCGCAGAGGAAGGAATGCGTTGACAAGGATTTTCCAACAACAGTGCCAGTGAGATGCTCAGGACCGCCAAAAAATCAAGCATCTTAGGTGTACAACAAGTCACTTAGCTTTTATCCACAAGATACATTTAGCAAATTCCTTAACACAAATTCTCCACGTGCCCCAACAATCAATGAACAAACACCTTTCCTTCCAGTCTCTCGCTTGAAATTCTGCCTCAGATGTACATACATACATAAATGAATGTCAACCTCAAGCCACTAAGTTTTAAATTTACTTTAAATTCTTACCAAATAACAGCTCTCCTCTCTCAAAAGACAATAAATAAATAAATACATAAATACATAAATAAATAAGGCAAAATTCGAATGAACAAAGGGTAATTTTTAGACCAACCATAAGCCATCTGTTCCCTGGGGTGTATGCACCATGCTCAGGGGTGGCCTTGGGTACGATAGGCTCAGTTATTTATGGCCTGGGTCAGAATTGAAGGACACCTCACCTCCAGTGGGGCGGAGAGAACCACAGAGTGGGAAATTAAAAGTTCCATGGAGACAAGAGGGAAACTTTGAAAACACCAAGGATGAAATACAACTCATTACCTCGTTTCATGGCCCAGTAAGGAAACAGGTGTGAGGACTCCCTCCCCCAAGACTGGCCTGGAAACGCCCCCCACCCCAGCGGACAGGGCTAGGCCTCAGACTCAGGTTCCAGAGGTAGCCAGGTCTTACCCAGAATTCTGTCGAGAGTTAGAGGATAGTGAGCTGTGATTAGCATATGTGCTGAACTGAACTGCATCAACGTGCTACGAAAAGTGAGGGCTATGTAGCTAAATAACCTACGCAGTTTACAGTGGAGAAAATTCAGCCTTTCTTAGAAATAGAGGCAAATAAGGTGGTTTTTGTTTTTTGTTTTCAACAGCTTTAGCAATGAAAAAACATACCATTTACAAGGACTAAACTTCTTTGGGAAGCCCACACTGATCTCTTCAACTTAACCCTAGTTTCTAACCATCTCTATTGAGCATCCTCTTTCAGAAATTAGGAGAGGCAGCCCTTGGGAACAGTCAGCTGAGGGGCAGGACGGCATCCTATCCGTGCGTGAAGCCCAGAGCTCAAGGCCTGTTGGCAGACCAGCTATAAAGCTGTAAGGGTTTCCAAGGGGACAACAGCACGAAGGCACAGCACGCCCTGGGGCAGGTAGCTGGGTGACAGGAGCAGGGAGGGAGATGCTATGGATACAAAGATGGGGCTGGCACTAGCCATGCTGTCCTGTTGGCCATGCCCACACCACATGTGGGTGCTAATAGCTGTGTTCCTAAAGAAGCCATCCAGCACCAACCACACTCACAGCCCATGTGTGGCATCGGTGCCTAGGACCACAGTTTCGAAGTCAGCTTGGTATCCAGCACGACATGACCTGTGCTAAGACAGACACAAAGAAACCAGAAGATTGGGTTCTTATGAGCAGCTGGTGAAGGGGCGCCTTACCCCTCCCACTCCAACAACAAAATCTCTCCCAAATCGTTCTGCAGAGTGAATGCCACCTGCCTTAAAAAGTACATGACTTTTTTGTTTTCTGTAAACTCACACGTCCATTTAGTCGACACCTTGTGATGAGCCCCAGACGAGGCCAGTGGCGTGTGGCCACCAGGTTGGACAGCACAGAACGAGCGTGTGTCCAGCATCACACAAGGTTCTATTGGAAACACTAGGCTAGACAGTTGCCGTACACACAGGTGAGCACAAGAGACACGGATGTTTCTGCCCTCCTGAAGCCCACAGTTTGGGCCAAACAGCCTTTTATCAAATAAGCAACCACAACAATCGAATTTATAAGTGGTAAGCGCTACGAAGGGAACTGCAAAGTGACCTAAAGGAGTCAGGGTGGGGAAAGCTTTGCTTATGAGACAGGCATATTTGCACGTAAAATGGCAAATGCTGAAATGGAAGGGCCTCCATTCCCCTGCAAAGAGCTAGACGTTCTGACCAGAAACACAGATGGCTCATCAACTTGACAGTTGCCTGGAGTTTAGAAACACAGTTCCTCTGACAGTTCACCACGGCGTGAGGCTACCAGTTAAACATCTCGGATCAATTTCTGTTTGGGCTCATTCACATCAAACACTGACATGGAAACAGAAACTCAGTTAGGTCTGGACGTAGTGGGAGCCAGCACTTACTTGTCATGACTGTGGAATGCCTGAAAACAGAGATAACACTTGCATCTGATGGGTTCTTGTCATGGACCAGGCTGCCCAGAAACCAAGAGACCGAGACCGAGCAAATCTGTGAATGTCAAGGAGAAGAGGCCCTCGCAGCCTGTTGGGCAGAGCTGCTGCGTGGAGAGATGCACCAGCAAGCCCAGCCCTCGGAAGCTCTGAGCTTTCTCTTGTGGGTCCTGTGGCTTCTCCACCTGAGTGAGCACGAGAACCGGTTTACAGAACTAATTTTGAAGGGCTGGACTCTAAACATCGGACCAGAAATCAAATGGCCTCAGATGCCGGTGAAAAGGGAAACTTACATACATAAATTAAGCTCTCTGCTCTCTAAAACAGACAGAGATATTCTGTCAGTTTTCTAAAAGCTGTATGTTTATTGCAATAAACCCTAAGAAAACACTGCTATCATTTCAGTCTTAAAAATTTATTATACACTTTTTTGTCTATTTAAACCTAAGATGGGAACCATCCTCTTTCTGTGATGACATTTGATGACTCTGGGTCATCAGCAGGGAGACACATAGTAACTAAAGATGCACAATTGTCCCAACTCCAGCCATCCCCATGGAGACTGGCCTGAGTGACAAGGGACCTCACACGAGTCTGCCGTTCCCTGTGTCCCCTCCTCTCTGGCTGTCAGCTGTCATCATCTCTCACCAAAGGCCTGCTACTTCCAATCAGCTCCAGGCATGAAAACCACACTTTTGCAGCGCAGAGTAGATGCACTAAGATTGCAAGAGTCTTTTGTGGCAGAAAAGTGGAGAAAGCCTCTGTGCTCAGACTTAGCACCCCCACTTCTGGAATGCGGCTGTGAGAGAAGAGATGGGCAGGTAACTGTGCCCCAAATAGGGGGGCACTGCTAACAGAAAACAATGAGCCCCTTCCAATCTGGGCAGGTGAGCCAAAAAGAGACCCAAGAGACGCTGCCTTGTAACCTCATCAGCTGGTATTTTAAAGCCAAGCTGTTCACAGACAAAGCTATACTGACAGACTTGTATAAACTTACACAAAGGTTCAAAGACAAATAATGAACTGCATTCTTCCTACTAAGCTTCCAGTTGTTCCATCATCTCCCCAGACCCCAGACAGCATCAGTCTGGGGATCCTACCCTCAAGCTGGGGCCAGAGACAGACAAGCTCCATCCTAGAGTGTGCTACACACAAAGCACCACTGACCACACCCAGGAATGAGGCCCAAACAAAACCGGGAAGTGCAACAATTGCCTTCACTTCCAAGAGTCCCTAGCAACTAACAGCCCGGAGCTTCCAGGTCGCCACTCGGTGGGAAGAGGACTGTGAGCTGAGGCACCTCCTCACCATCTCATCATCAGGCCTTCTGTTCCAGGAGGCATTTGGGGTCAGGTCATGTGGACCCTACATGGCTGAACCCCAAACACGGGCCTCACTCTGGGCAATGCAGTATACACTCGTGCAAAGCCCCAAATCTGTAGCTATTCTCTCATCTAAAACATCCTCTGTGAGATTTCAAAGGACTCCTTTGACAGCCACAGACCTGGAAATTAGAAGGGTTCGGGGTAGCAGATATTGGTGGTCATTTTTGAAGAAACACAGGAGAAAGGTACCAGATAGAAAAACGCAGAGAAGGGAAGACTGATTTTATTGACATGCAGTCCACAGAGAGCTGTTGGGGCCCTCTACGCCTGAGAAACAGTGCTTAGTTTCTTGGTTTAAATAAAAAGAAAGTCTCTCAAACTCCTGGCTGATAAAATTTATACCCTGATGTGCGCTGAGGAAGGGTGTGAACTACTTCTCAGGCTGCAAAGGAGTCTGACGTTTATGCGTGAGGCTCTGGAAGGGTGGGGCTGAGCTATGATCATCTTTTCATTAAGACGGACAGGAGGGCAATGGTTTCTCTTTAGCTATCAACCAGCAGGTTCTCAATGGATAGTGGGATACTTAAATGCAGGATGGGTCACTGCAAAGACACACTATTCCGCTTACACAGAGCCCTCCAATGCAGCCCTTCTCTGGATGTTTCTTCCAGGAAGAAAAGTCGTCTTCAGTATGAAAGGCTGGCGAGTCCCATCTGAGCTCAGTGTCATCACTGCAACCAGCACTCACCCCCATCCCCATCATGGGACCCCTCATTATGTGTCACCATAAGTCGGACACTACAGACCGCTTTCACAATGGCTCTCCATGTGCCCTGAAGCCAAGAGCCATCGGACACAACCTGGGATGTATGTTAAGAAAATAGAGCCCTGGGTTCCTCTAGAAAGCTCATGAGTCAGGATTTCTAGGTGCCAAGAGCCTCTGGGGTTCTTATTATTAGGTTCATTTAGACAAGATTCCTTATCTTTGCCACCATCCTAGAAAGCAGATACTATTTACCGCATTTGACGAGGAGTCAAAGTGATTTGTCCAAAGTTGCTAAAGTAGGTCATGAAAAGGCAAGGATTCTGAGCTTCTGGCTAAGCACAAAGCAAAGTCACACACTAACCTACCTGGGTGCCCTGCTGCCCAAAACGCAATATGGAAGTGGATGGACACTTTGCTTTCACCAAATTATAGAGCAGCCTGTATTATTTAAAAGGGTGGGGGAAGGACTCCATAAAGAATCACAGGCAGTATTTAAATTTACACACGTTTAGGCCTAATTGTCGTCCAACCCCATTTGGGGATCCTGCATTCTCCCTGGAACCAGGGGCCAGGCCACCTCCTCTCTTGGCATCACAACTAGCACTGCAAGCCACACGCATGGTGGCAGCCCCAGAGGGCGGGTGCCAGGACACTCTGAAGTGCAGGCCTGCACCCCACCCCCAAAAAGCTGAGGTTTTTCCTAAGTACGAGGTCGCTGACTAACTCTCCATACCACCATTTGGCTTGTTAAGAAATGATTGACAAGCATTCAGAAATAAATCTGTGCAAGAGAAATGGAAGTCACAAACACTACGTAAACACTCAGGACTCAGCCTGGAAATGCATAGTAAACACTTGTGGTTATAGCGATTAAACTACTTGTAACTTAAAGCCTTGCATTTCTAATACCCGTTCAGTCAAATGGAAAATTTCAAAGCATTCCCTATATTAACCTGACAGGTAATCAACTCAGATCTTCATTAAGATACACTCACCGTGGGCTTACCTTGCCACACAACAGTTCAACACACATACCCGGCATCAACGCAAACGGACCTGGCAGCTTGCATTAAGCATTTTAAGTAAGCCTCAGGAGGCCCGAGTCCTGCTCTCATCCTGCAAGGCAGACCCACAGCCTTTCCTGCTGAGCATCTTTGATTCATCTGAACGCGGGGCTGGAAGTTCCTGCCTTGCCCACAGGAAGACCAGGCTGCTTAGGATAAAGGAACGCCTTCTTCAGGTATTTCTAGCTGCCATTCACCAGATGTACAGGCACTGCCAGTCTAATTCAAAATGATTCCCATTATATATGATTCTATAAATGTTTTACTGTTCATTTGGGAAGTTTTAAAAGCTCTAAGCTTCAAATGCGTCGTGATAAACTAACAACAAGAATATATGCATCCCAAGTCATTCTTAAAACAATTGGGCCAAAATGAGGGCTAAAACGTCAAGCTGGCCCAGACTATAAGCAGTGGAACTATAATTACCTGTTTCTCCCCACAGCGTGTCGGTGCCATTGACATCTATTTCATGTTCCTTTTCCAGTCCCAGCAAGCACTGGACCACCTGTCAGAAGCGGCAAGGTGATTTAATGAGTTCTCATAGCCATATGTGCTTATTATATCCCATGTATCAAAGGAGAGAGTGTGTTGTTTTTTTAACCATGATTATCTCATGCTGCACAAGGAAGAGAAAATATAATGAAAACCGTTTTCAAGCATAATTCATATGCTATTCACACTTTCACTCTGAGCAGACTGGGAAAAAAAAGTTCAGTGAATTTCAGCAACATTGTTCAGGATTACCAGGTACTCAGAATTTTAATGAATTCCAACATGACCCAAATATGCCAGCCTAATCAACAAAGGACATGGGGGATCATACAAAGTGCAGTTTCTGCATAAATCACCAGAAGATGGTGAATCCATTTTCACAAGAAAATGAGGCGACGTATACTTTTGCGGGAAAATAAAATAGCATTGTCCAGATGGTTCGTTTTTTTTCTACTGACAGCATTATTCTTTCTTTCCATACAGGAGTCTTCCTCGTCAAAGAGCAGGCTGGGTCACGGGTGTGGAGGCAGAGTGCTGGCTCGTGGGGAAACACAAATATCTGAGCCCTGAACCAGAGCTAGCATTCACCTTGAGCAACAGCAGTGACAGGAGACCATGACAAAACCATTTTTCTCATCTCACTATCCACACCCTTTGTGGTGGACTGAATAATGGCCCCCAAATATGTCCATATCCTTGTCCCAGAAACCTGGGAACGTTACCTTCTATGGCGAGAGGGAATGTGCAGGTACGATTACGGATCTTAAAATGGGACGAGTATCGTGAATTATCCAGGTGCCTATCTCATGTACACCTCCCATAATCACAGCTGTCCTCATAAAAGGGACAGGAGGAAGGAAGAGATGTGTCGGAAGAAGCACAGGGTAAAGTGATGCACTTTGAAGACAGAGGAAGGGGCTACAGCTAAGGAATACAGATGGCTTTAGAAACTAGAAAAAAAGAAAAACAAAACAAAACAAAACATTCTCCTCTAGAGCCTCCAGATGGAACACTGCCTTCCCGACACCTTAATTTTAGACCTCCAGGCCCGTAAGAGAATAGGTGTGTGCTATCTGAAGTGGCTAAAAGTCTGTGGTCACTTGTTACAACAGCATTAGGAAGCGAAGACACCCTCCGCGTACACCCTTCAAGTGGTTTGGTGAAAGAATCCTGCCCTTTTCCATGCAATGGTTACTGACTGAGCTGAGGGTGCATTAGTACAGTACTCCTCCCAGCCAGCGTTAAAACGAACTGAGTTTAATGTGAGTTCAGATAAAGGTCTCATTTACATGTGGCATTCACTGTCCTCCCTATGAGGACTTTTCAGACTCTGGACCCAGATTTAGGGAACAGTTTAAAAAGGAAAAACATCTACATTTTCTGAGATGTGTATTTAACTTGCTTTCTGTGTATCTATGTGTATGGGTATTTAAAAACTATTTCTAGTTACATTTTAAAGGAAAAATAATAAACCCATTACCTGGTCACATTTAACATATTTTTATGGAATGTGTTATTTTTTTAATGAAATATTTTTTCCAAAACTAAAACATTCAGGTCAATTGACTGGCATTGTTTCATATTTTTGTAAATTTCTTTATGTCTGTCTTAAGACAAGACAGCTGCATTCTTTTATACATTTCTGCATTCAACTTGCTGCCATATATATATATATATATATTGTCTCGGTTGAAGTACTACATATGTGTTTTTTTAATGTTTTAAATGCCAACAATTAGCCAGCCAGCAGTGCCCATGTGTGTTTGCATGTGTGTGCACAGGTGTGTGTGTACGTGTACATCTGTCTGTCCTGTGTTTTAAATGTCAAAAAATCAGCCAGTCAGCCAGCTCTGCAACCAAATTTACTTTAAATCATTGTGATAAAGCAGCTTACCAAACACTGGCATCTCTAATTGCTTGAGGCTAATGCAGAGTGAGAAATCCATGGAAGGAAGCAGTTACAATACTATTAAATTCAGACACGGGTCAGGAGATGACAATTAAATCTTCAAACAGAGGAATACCGACAGCCTACCAGAAATAAGTGCTCTATTTAATTACTGCGTGAAGTTTTCCAACAATGTAGGGACTGCAAATGACACGCATTCTTACATCCTACCAGAGCACTGAAGTTCTATTTTTAAAAATACTCAAGAGCAATTTTAGAATTAGGATTCCATGTGATTATTTTTAAAAGATCTCAAGGACAAAAGAATGAACCAAAGCATGAAAAAAAAAAGGTAAGACAGCAGAGCAAGAGTGTAAAAGAAGAATAAAAGCGGAAGAGGGAAGGAAGAGGGAAATAGGTAAGAAAGAGCAGAGACTGAACATGACAAATATTGCGAAGGGCTCCACGTGCAAGCAGCCTGCCCCCATACCTGAGCATGCACCCACCCTCGATACTGGGCTCTGGATTGTCCTGCACGGAAAGGCTGTGATGCCAACAGATCTTTACATGTGGTGAAGCCAACTGCTGCTTCTTGAAAACCTCCTTTTCTTTCATTCTTCCCGTGCATCACAGGTGAGCAACTCAGAAGGGGATTGGCACACGCACCAACCCCACTGGGCTACAGCTTCCAGTTACCCAAAAAGGAACCTTGCAGGCCCACTCACCGAGCTGTGGCCCATGCTGGCAGCCGCTGTCAACGCCTGCTGCAGAGCTTGGCTCTTCTTCAGTGCGCCTGGCTGGGGAGGACCGGCCAACCACTCACAGGTCAGCAGGTACCGGAGAATGTCCCCGTGGCCCCTCAGTGCACTGTGGACCAGTGCACACTGGCCTTTCTTATCCAAGTGGTCCACCTGGAGGCAGGAACGGAGAAGGTCACCGTTTAGCATCACCTTTTCTCTGAGAACACAAGTGCACCACAAATGCTTTGTGCAAACCCCATCCCAACGCATATGTACATGGAGTTCACATTCCAATGCATCTTTCTGGAGAGCAACATATCTCCTAAAGGTCCACAGGCAACAGACAATGCATCATTCCCTGTCTAAACCAGGGAATACTGGGCTAGACAGTATAATAAGAGGGTCCAGCCTCTCCTCACTTGTAAATTCTGGGGATGTTCTTCACCCACACCCAGAAGCTTTGCAAGCGCCACCTAAATGACCCCTCCTTTCTCCTACAGAGCTTTCCGCTGTGATAGCCAGGGGCTGCTAGCCTCAAATAAAGCTAAGCCACAATTTGGCTGTGGAAGTGGAGGCGTGGTGATGGTCACTCATACGCCCACTAGGGAGGCTTAACTGCAACATTTCTCTTCTTCCAAGAGCTAAGGTTCATCTGTCCCAAATGTTGTGTTTTTGAGAGAGAATCCCAAAAGGCTCCCACGGTTCTTATAAGCCTAATGTCTGCTCATTGAACTTTCAATATCTTAATTAACTATAAAGACAAATATTACTGACTTATTTCTTTTAGTTATTCAAAAGGGCATCTCCCCCCAATGTGCTTATAGTAAACCTAAATAGAGTTACTGTGAGCTTGGCAGAGTTCTCATTTAATCTATTAACATTGATAGTCCTAAAGTAACTTTTTAATAATATACTGTTACTTCATATTAATGTTAATATATTGATTTATCAAATGCTCACACAACAGCCCTATGGTATATAGTGTTGTTATGCCCATTTTACAGATGACAAGCCTGAGGCCCACAGGCTCAACAGCTTGCCCAATGTCCTAGCTGGCAAGCGGAGAAATGAGGATTCTGGGCTGCCTAGACCCACAGAATTCATTTTATTATATATTTTTTTAAAAGACATGAAATGAAATGGGATAAGCAGAGGAAAAAAAACCTGACTCTTTTCAACCAATCAGTGCTGTGTTAAATTCTGTGATAAGTTCTAGGTCCATACTTGCAGGCTTTGGAAAGGAAGGCCCTACTCATGCCGCTGGTGGCCAAGAGTCTCCCTGGTATCCGGCCTCCAATGGGCAATATTAAGCCGAGTAAGAACTTAGGAGCAAAGCACACGGCCCCTCGCTCTCCAAAGGCTGCACACTCGCTGCACACTCGAGCATCCCCATCACGCAACATCGCACTGAGGAGTATCTGTAGCTCCACCCTTTCTGTTTATGTGGTGATTTCTGCTCATTGCAATTCAACAAAGTAGAGGCAAAAGAAGATGGGCCCGGCTGATTATTCTACCAAGGATAGGAAGACACGTCCCCACCCACTGGGGAAGGCTGCTGCTTACCGTCGCCCCCTTCTTGACCAGCAGACACACCAGCTTCATGTGGCCAGCGGCTGCCGCATAGCAGAGGGCGGTCATGCCATTCTCTGAAATGCCGTCCAGGCAGGCACCAAATTCCAGGAGCAGCGTGACCACTTCCTCATGGCCGAGGTGTGACTGGACGCACAGGATCGGGGCATTATTTAGCACTTCTGTCCTGTAGTTCACATTGGCCCCTCCCAAAATCAGGAGACGGCTCACCTGTTGGATAACGTCCCCCAACAAGATTAATTTCTCATGCAATGTCACAACATTTACAACATTTATTGAGAAGGGCAGTCTCCTCATTTTCATAACTTGAGTGTGCTCCAGTGTTCCCTGGACTGTGCTGAAAATGCACATTCTCGGTGCTGGGAATGTAAAACAACGCAGCAGCTATGGTAGACCCTGTGGAGGTTCCTAAATGTACTGCCCTCCAACTTTTGGGTACGTATCCAAAGGAAATGAAATCAGGGTCTCAAAGAAAGCCCTGCACTGCCCTGTTCACTGCAGCGCTATTCATCACACAGCCAAGAGAGGAAAGCAAACGAAAATGCCCATCGATGGACGAATGGATAAACAAAATGTGCTATGTGCATACAATGGAATATTATTCAGCCTTTAAAAGAAAGGAAATTCTGACACATACTACAACGTGGATGGACCTTGCAGACGGGCTAAGTGAACTAAGCCAGTCACTAAAAGACACATACTGTATAATACCACTTATATACACCCAGAGTAGTCAAATTCATAGAGACGGAAAGTAGAATGGTGGTTGCCAAGGGCTGGGGGGAGGGAAAAAATGAGAGTTTTTTTTAATGAGTATAGAATTTTAGTTTTACATGGTGAGAACCTTCTGGAGGTCTATTGCACACTAATGTGAATATACTTAACACTACTGAACTGTACACTTAAAAACAATTAATAGAGTAAATGTTATGTTATGTGGGGTTTTTCTTTTTTTTTTTTTAACCAAAATTAAAAATTTAAATTAAAAAAGCTCATTCTCAGGTCCCACCCCCTAGACTTCTGATTCAGTAGGTTTGGGGCGAGGCCTGAGAACGTGCTTTTCTAATGAGTTCCCAACTGACACTGAGGCTGCTTGTCTGGGGACCACACTTTGAGAAATAACTGCTGAATCTAAATAAAAATGGAAAATTCATTTTTCTGGCAATGAAATAATCATCACAGGATTGCATGTGTAACAATGAGCTAACAAGGCCCCAAAGTAAATGCAAATCCTCTTTTCTTCACAAGGAGTGTACCTACAAGAAAAGGCAGAACACATGAAAATGGTCGTGTGACCCGGGACAGCACAGAACTCCCAGAAAATAATCTTTTTCTAATTACACATCCACCACCCACTAAACTATGTGGCTCCACAGATCGGGAAGTTTAGCTACATATTTTAAAATAAAATCACTGAATACCTCATGGAAAGGCAGTTATACTAATATCTTCTGCACATCTCCAGATCATTGAAAACGACACTCCTTTAACACCCATTAAGATGCCCACTGCATTTCTTCAAACAGTTCCCTTCAATGGTCCCAGTAGCATCGATCAGTCCCCTGACAGAATCTGGCAGCCCTCCCGGGCGGCCCACTCAGTGTGAAAACCACAGAGACCGTGTCATTCATTTGACTAGAGACACATGGGATCATTAAAAGATACAGAGAGACGATAAGTCATATAAAATTCAAGTTATTTCAATGATATGTGTCCACAAGAGTAGCTGACAGACTTTTTACAAACTCATAGAAATGAATATTACCAGGTGGTGAAACCACGACTCCAAACACTGGGATGGCAGACAGACAGGTTAGAACTCCAAGTGTAAAATCTGAAGTCGTGGTTGTGGCAGAAGCTTGAACCCGACGTGATCCAGTCTGACTTCCTCTCTTAGCATCCTTCCCTTCTCTTCCCCCACTGTGGCCACACTGGGCCCAGTGTTTGCCCTACAACACTGGCAAGCAGACCCCAGCCCCTTGAACTTTATCCTTACGGTTCCCTCTGCCAGGAATGCCCTTTCCATAGATACGGATGAGAAAGGATCACTTCCTATAGGTCTCTGATCCCTTCTTCCTATAGGTCACCAGAGAGAAGTCCTGCCCCACCCTAAAATGAATACTCCCAGCACTCCCCCCATGGGCACACACGTGTCCACACACAACCACACCCCCACGCACACATCAACCCAGGCACTCCCCATCCCCTCCGCATCCCACTTTCCAGCTTAGCCCACTGCACCGGACTCTGGTTGTGAGATTCCAATGTTCACAGAGAAGACTGGCAAACAAAGGCCTTTCACGACAGCATGGCCCATGCGTCAGAGCCTCCCCGCCTCTGGGACATTACTTACATTGAAGGAAGGACAGACTATGTACAAGCGCTGAGGAGACCCCACGAGCCAGCACCCACCCTGTTGTTTACACCCATCAGAGGGGACCATCTTCTAACCCCACCCACATCAGCCCCAACCCTGCCTCCATCCTGCCGCTGCCTGCCAGCACTTGTGGATGGAAAGGCAGAGAACACATGGATGCAAAATCAGAAAAGGTGTCCCTGTCCTAACACTGACATTTATCACACGACCTAATCCCTGCTGAGCCTGCTCCACAAATCGACATGCTCTTAAAAACAGCACCAGATTCAAATTATGATTTGAAAGTATTTTAAAATCGTAAGTGCTAAACAAAAGTAAGGGTTTTGTAGAAAATTATTTCCCTTTGAGAACTAGCATTAGTATGAAAATAATAGAATGCTGGTGAAATACTTGGGAATTTTATCAAGGCCTAGGAAATCAATTCTTAGAAAGAGGAGTACAGAAGAAACCTACAGTGTTTTCAAAACACACATGACATGACATCACTGAGGGGAAAACCAGGCTCTGGTTACCACAGGACAGGCAGGAATGGTTTGTAAATTCCTGGGTGACTCTGACAGCCAGTCACCCTCTCCCCTCTCCCATTAATCCCACCCCCTCTTAAGATCCATGAACCTAAGAGGAAAAGATGATAGATTAAACAGTCTGAGTCCCCAATTAGCCCATTAACTAACTTGCTGTGTGATTTTCAGAAAAATTACTCAACCTCTCTGTGCTTCAGGTGCCTAAGAAAAGAGTAGTACACGACCCCATTCTACCTGACAGGTACTCTTTGTTAACAATGTTGGAAGGTGTACTTCAGGTACTGTCTTATTGGATACCTTACAAGACATTACCTGGACTATATGCTTAAGGGCAAAGCTTTCCTAAAGCTGCATATATGTCATCAATTCACACTTCATGTGCTTCTTGGGTAAAACATTTCTTTTGTTGGTGCAATGCTGTGGGTATTTTTACTACTTAACCCCCAACCGGTCTGTGAACCTTCTCCTAGCCCAGGTGTTTCACCCTGCTGCACAATGAAACCACCTGGGAGCTTGAAAGTTTCCAATGCCTGTGCCCCACCCTTGGAGATTCTGACTTGGCTGGGACACGGCGGCACTCCCCAGTGATTCTAGCTGGCAGCCAGGGCTGTAAACACATCACGTGATAAGTGCACCTGTGGAGCATGGGCTTGCCCAGTGCCAGGTACCTCCAGCTGTGTGCTCTGGGGCAAGCTACTAACTGTCCCCCCTCCCCCCGCCTCACCTGAAACATGGAGATAAAAAAAGTCTCACCTCGTTGGGTTGTTGTGAAGATTAAAAATGAACATAACACACACACAGACACACACACACAGCGGTTAGCACAACCCTCAGCATCCTGTAAGTGCTGAATAAATATTAATTGCTTTTGTTACAATCACCTTTCATGGAATCTTCAGAAGGGACAAGAGGCCAGGCCCCTGACCCTGGGAGGAACAGGAGGGTGCTCTGCCCCAGGAACCTGCTGCCCAGAGGTCTGGTCTCCCTGGGCTGTTCACCGGCACAGAGCAGCAGCAGACCTTATGCTTATTTGAGGGCAGACGTGAGTCACCTGGACCCATCAAAAAGTCATGGCAGGCAGTGCTCCTTCCCCACCACCAACAGGTACATCCAGAAGTTTTCAGGTACCTACAGCAGAGTCTCAGTTTCCAGAAAGGAGACAAAGCACTTATAAAAGTAACTCACTTGACTATGTAATAAATGCCCAGTATTTTTCCAAGAGCTTTAACATCTCAATGAGGTTTCCCATCACTGTGAGACAGGCTCTTTTGTGACCTCCATTTCATAGGTGAGCAAACTGAGGCTCAGAGGGACTAGACGCAGATTAGTTCTACGCACAAAGCTAATTACTGCCATAGAGCAGTTCAGAGGTGGAAGCAGCAGCTCTAACTGAGATTACTCTGCGTTCAAGCAAGGGGTTTATATGGTTCACCCTCTACATTTTTTCCCAACTACATGGAAACTTTCCAACCATCTCCACCACAGACACTCTCCCTGGATAAAATGTGGAAACAGCAATATTATCTATAAACATCTGGATTTAATGGGTATAAGAAAATTAAAAACAGGGTCGGGGGTAGGCGAGGAGATGTTACCGTGAGAGCAGGAGAGGCATTAGCAGCACGGCTGGAAAGTGTGAGTCTCAGTTTTCTCACCAGTATATTGGAGGTTAACATCCACACAACTGACTTAAAATGTGTATTGCCTAACTGGCATGCAGAACATGACTGGTTGTTTCTGGTGAAGGGTCTTGCCTTTAATTTGTAAAAAACGCAACATCTGTAAAGCGTAATAAAAGGATTGCAATAAAATGAAAAAGGAAAAGAATATGCCTGGATCCTCTCAGACAATGGACGTAAGGCCAAAATCCATGGCTAATTCTGTCTCCTCCCCTCATCTTCGGCTGAGCTGAATTCTCTTACGTCCACAGCTTTGGGAAGCCCATGGCTGGCAACTCGTCTGATGGGACAGTGTGAGCAAAACAGCCAGCTGGAAGGGAGCCCGGAGGCACTGGTGGCAAGGACCCCAGTGGGCCGGCCAGGGCCTGGGCTGGCACGACGCTGGCCTGGTAACAGGAGACTGCATTGCTAGAAGTCACTGGCTTGCTACTAAAATTAAAATTCATCTACCAAGTAATCGTTCCAGAGCAAGTCACTTTAATTTACCAAAGTGGCAAACTGCAATTATTGCTCAAAATGACATCCATTCCCGTATGACAACATTTAATACTCTCTAAAAAAAGTTCCTTAATTGCATGCATAATTTTAAATTACTGTAATTTGTTCAAGATTCTGTGAAAACCCTTTTTATTTTTTTTCTTGAAAGATAAAAGAAACAGAAGGATAATGGAAAGCCTTAAAATTCTATAACCAAGTTATAGAATTTTGGGGATAGTGTAGATGTAGGTGACACTGGAGTTCTGGAAAACAAAGTAAAGATGAATGACTCTTAAAAGTGCAAGTATGTTAAAGAGGAAAGTTTATAATCCCAGGAGGGTCGAGTTCGTTACATTTTACACTGTACCTTTTAATTTACTGTCTTAAAAACGCATATTCAACCGAGTATGATGTTTCCCGTTTACTTTTCTTCACATTTAAAGAATAACTCCTGTGCCCGTAATCATTAAAGAAGTGAAAACAGATATTGCCATTTTCAGTCTTATTGCTTCCTTCCTTGCTATCATTATAGAATTTTATTAATTACGGAGAAGCCAAAAGATATACTTTTAGCTCAAATGAAAGAGGAAACAATGTTATTATAGTAAGCTCAACCCTAATTCCTATAAAAGCTAAGTAAAACAAAAATTCTTCATATGGCTTCTTCGTTAGGTGAAGTCTAAACTCAGCGGTGCGCTCCGCCTTTCTTTTAGAGTCTAGAAAGGAAGAGCTCCCTTTGATCAGCAGAAGCGGCTTGAAGCTAGTTCTCCTTAAACTACAGAAGCAGCTTCCCTGTCCACCTGCCCCACAAACTTGTACGTGGAGTTCAGTCAGGACACAAGCACTCAACCTGCAAGTCTGGAGAGTGTGCAAACGTGCTAAGGAGCAGCGCAAAGCCCGGGATTCCCACGAGCAGTTCTCCAGCGAGTGGTGTTCTGCTCCCAGGCCCTGGGCCCAGGGGTGTCAGAATGAAATCCCGTGTGCCCCCTGCCCATCACGTCCAACAGGGGCCTGAGTCCTGTGAGGCAGCACTCTCATCTTGGCGAAGACCCTGTCTGTGCGCTCCTGGAGGCAGTGGTCCTTCGCTAACCAACATCAAGGCCCTGTTCTGGGCAGCAGGGCTCTGGGGGAGCTGCCCCAGCGTCAGACCACGGTGAGGTCCTTCTGACATGAAGCGTCCTCAGTCAGCACGGCTCCTCCCTCCCCTCTCTGTATTGGGATGGGGGATCTACTGTACAGCACGGCGACTATAATTAACAATAACATGTTGTCTGCTTGAAAGTTGTTAAGCGAGATCTTAAAAGTTCTCATCACAAGAAAAAAATGTATAACTATGTGGTGATGGATATTAACTTACTGTAGTAATCATTTCACAATATATATAAATATCGAATCATTAGGCTGTACACCTGAAATATGATATGTCAATTATATGTGAATTAAAAACAGAGAGAGAGATAACAATACACCAGGAAGTCAGGGAAGAGGAGCAGACATGGAAAGCCCTCTTCAAGCCCAAATTCCCAGACACACGTCCAAGGTACGAGTGCTGAGGGTGGGGTGTGCGGACAGCAGGGCAGGAAAGGCACAGAAGTCTCTTGGGAGTGTCCCCCTGAGAATTTCCCCCACAGCATCCTCTCTGGAGCATGTAGCCCCCTTCTCAGGTGAGTTTGATGAACCCAAGTAAGAAGTGGAAGAAATGCCCAGAAACGTCCCCGGTTTTGTCCTCTGCTGCATGACCACATCAGGCCACCGTCCTACTAAGAGGGGACAGGTGTGATTGTTTTCACGCAGGTGAGGGCCAGGGAGGCCCCGACTTCCTGGGAATCTGACTCAGAGCTTCTGTGTCGGCCTGGCACGTATGGCCTGTGGCAGAAAGGCCTGGAGTCTAGCTCCTATGTCATGTGGGTGAGGAATCTAAAACTGGAAAACATTTACCATCTCATTTTACTTTGCACTGGAAGAGACGGTTGCAGGCCGCTTCAATGTAAACCAGTAATGCCACACGGGCTATGGGCGTTAACCCTTCTTTGTTGCCTTAATCAGGTACTTGGCCTCAGTGTGCTTGCGATTCTCAGAACGAGGAAGGAAAATCTACCCTAAAAAGCTCAGCAAGACACTGTGACGTGACAGCCACTGACCAAGCCTGAGGAAGCTCTTGGCTCAGCAGCAGGCTGACCCTAATCCGCTTTCCATGGTCATAAATACACATGTACACGAAAACGTTACTAATAGTTTTCCCCTGTGTATCCACTGCTTTTTGTCACTCATCAATGCTTAATTTCCTATGAACCCTTATGAGATAGTCCAGATTAGAAACCTAGGACACTTTAAAAATCCATTTTCTCTGCAAATCTCCCTCTGACCTTTGGTTGCCTTTGTGAATTGCTTCCTTATCACATCCGCTCTGAAACAGTCTCCACGCGCTCACACAGCAGCCCCTGACTGCCCACATCTTCCTGCCTGAACGAAAGCTAACCTTCTAGAAGAGAAATGGTAACAGAGCTTTCAAGTCTGTGTGATTTACATCAGGGAAAAAGCATCATTAGGAGCTCCTGCACCTCCTCGAACCAACACCCAGTGCAGGGGGAGGGCAGGTCTGTTGGGGGATGGGCAGAAGGTGCTGGGACTGGGGGCTCTGGCTCTCGGCCGCAGAGGGTTTGCTCACCTTCACGTTGGGAGTGTAGAGATTCCTGAGAGAGGCGAGGGCGGCAGACAGCCCCTCGGTGCTGTACCCGATCCACAGGGCTTGGAGATGGCTTGAAGAGATTCCCGTCTTCTTACTGAGGCCCTGGAAGTAATCAGAGACAAATCAGCCTCAGCATCTCCTTTCCCACCTGCAGCATCCATCTGAAAGCGTGTGTGCCGTGGGGGCAGGGGTGGGGGAGCAGATACAAGCTCACATATGGTAGAAGTGCTGCCGCATACCTACAAAGAATGCCCGGACCTGTGACCCTTCCCTCCCTAAAGCCAAGGGAGGGAACTAGCCTGCCTTTGCTACACCTGGGGAAAGAGATAGCCAATGAGAAGCAAGTTTCTTCTCTTTATAGAAGTTCTCCAGTCAATCCAAGGAAGAATAAATGACAGAATATCACCCTTCTGTAACCCCCAATGAATGAACGAGTCCAGGCAGAGACCTGTCGTGGTCGACAGAATCACACCAAGAGAAGCAAGCACAAATGCCGTGCCTCCTGATGCAAGAAACCCCGTATTAGAATTACATGGAGTTTAAACTCTTAACTAGAAAGTAACCATAATACCCTGGGAGAAAAAAAAAAGATCAAGCCTGAATCTGATTAAACTTCCAGATACAAAGACCAAAGGATAGGAAATCCAGAGGGAAGAGGAACGTGCTAAACTAGATCATAAGAAACAAGAACACAATCAGAAAATCCAGAAGGTGCAAAACTAGAAGTCAAGTAACTCACAGTCTTTGATAATAAGGAAACAAAAGGGAGGGAATGAGGTTCAGACTTTAGGCGAAAAGAAACATAAAAGAGGAAAAGGTAAGACTTGACAACAGCATTTAGATACACACTTGTGTGACTGTAAGTCAGAACAGTGGTTCTTTGCACAGAGAAGGTAGCGGGTTGTGTTTGGAATGGAGCTTGTGGAGGGCTCTGAGAGGGCTGATATACCTGTCGAAAATCTCCCAAACCAAAAACGCAAAAAGACAAGACCACAACAATGAAACCCTTCCTCACAGTGCTAGGTGTCTCACCTTGAAAATGTGCGCCTTCAGGATGTGGTGGCCGAGCTCCATGGTCTGCTGGCGGTTCAGCTTGCCCTCTTGTCGAGAGAACATGAACGCTAGGAGAGCATGCCCATTCCTAGGACAAGAAACACAAAGGCTCATAATAAGAGACCCTGTTCCACAACACCACAGGCCCTCAGGTGACAACATCGCCACACAACCCCTGAATTATTCTCCTGGCACTTCAGCATCACCACACAAAATGGTGGAAAGCTGGCCTCTTGACAAAAATCATTTTCAAGCCTTCCTCTGGATTCCCCTATCTCTGCAGAGAGAAGCCCTAGGACAGGGCAGGTCTTTATCTTTGGAACCAACCACTGTCGGTCCCTCATCCAACACTTTCTCATCACCTTATTGATTGATTGATGTCAGTCACCAAAATGTAAATTCCATGAGACTGAGGGTCTTGTCTAAGTCACAGATACAGTCACCATACGGAGCAAATGCCCCACACTTAGTAAGTACTAAAATATGTGTGTGTGTTTCTTAGATGGATGGACCGATGGACAGACAGAGAACCATCACTGGACCTGGCATTCAGCCTCTTCTCAGGATAATCACCTTTTAGGGTAGACCTGGGCCGAAGGGCAAGGACTTACAATGCGAAGAGAAACCAAGCCATGCACAGCAGCAGCTCATGATCAGAAACACCTAGAATTCTAGGCTTGGATGGAAAACAGATCCTTGTGGAGGAAAGAAAGCTAAGATGCATGAGGGGGCTTGCTATGTCTGGGCACATGGTGGACATTCAACTGACACCACCAATGAGCCCACCACTAACCCTTTTATGGAGAAGCCATCCTATCCATTTTCCCCTCTATGCCTATATGACCCATTCCATCTCCTATGGACTCCTTTGCCTGAGCCCATTTCTTTGGAGAAGATGCTGAGGGTTGCTTACTCCAATAGCAGCGACTTCTGCACAGTGTGAATTATTTTCATTTCTATCAACCTAACAACTGTGAAGTGCTGACTTTGGGGTGAAAAGCAGGTAGTGTGTTTCCCCCAAAATGAGACCTAGCCGGACCATCAGCTCTAATGCATCTTTTGGAGCAAAAATCAATATAAGACCCAGTCTTATTTTAATATAAGACTGGGTATATAATATAATATAATATAATATAATATAATATAATATAATATAATATAATACCAGGTCTTATATAAGACCAGGTCTTATATAATGTAAGACCGGGTCTTATATTAATTTTTGCTCCAAAACACGCATTAGAGCTGATGGTCCAGCTAGGTCTTATTTTCAGGGCAACACGGTATTTGTGGAGGAAAAGATAAACATTATAGAAAAAAAAATGCATTCTCCTAAATGTGTTTTCTGATATTGCTAGTCTAGATGATTAAAAATATGCATCATTTCAACGGTATTTATCAAGATACATGTCTATTTCTCAACTAGGTTACAAACTACATTAGAGAAGAGGAAATAAAGGCAGATGGAGACCAAGAGATGCTTTCATTCTATAGGGGAAGGCATGCCTTTTATTTTTAAGGCCACTGAGTGTCCAGTCCAATGTGTTGTAAGGGTCTGGAGCTCCCACATGAGCACATAGCCTGTACTCCAGGCTCATACTCCAACTCCCAAACCTCAAGCTTGGATTCCCCTCTCAGATGGGAGCCTCCCGTTCTCCCACCTCTCCTGTTCAATGTTCCCATGGAAACCGCTCTCTGCCACCTTCCATTGCTCCCACAGGCTCCCCATAGCCTATCCATGGGCCAGTCCCAGGGTTCAACCTGGCCCACATCACTCCAGCCTGGGCCACTCTCTCCACCACAGGCTAAGCCATCCTCAGTTTCCCAGTCTGCTGAGCTCTGCGGCCACACCAACTGTGTCCACAACAAGGACATGCTAAACTAAGTACCATGCTGGCCCTAGTAGTGTGATGACCATGCGCCCTTCGGTGGCTGGGCCGAGGTTTCCCGTGCTCTCAGCTGAGCACATGGCTTCCTAACTCTGAGGAGACAACTCACCGTGCAATCGCTGGATAGCGTGCTCCTCTATATGCAATCGACCTTTTCTTCCTCCCCTCCTGCTCTCAGGGTCATGGGCCCCCTTCTAAGTCTACCGGCATTCATGAGTTTGTTCATTTTCCAAAGCTGATACATTTCAGGATGTACTATATGCCACATGCAGAAATTTAACTGAATATTTCATTTACCTGCACATACCTGTGAACCACTAAGTATTCTGATTCCCAATTTGTTTATGTGACGAAACAGAGGCCTGGACAGGTAAGTTCATTTGCCCCAGATCAAACGGCTGGTAAATGACTGAGCAGAGATTTGAACTGAGCAGTCTACCCAATGTGAGAGCCCATGCTTCTAATCAGCAAACCCGGATAATTCATTCATTCGTTCATTAACATCCCCTTTATAACCAGCACCAGGCTCAATACTGGGGATTCTGTGGGGAACAATGGAAGGTACTTCCCTTGAGGAGCTCTCAGCGACAAGAGGAGAGGCACGTCAACCCGATGAAATGCAGCTCGAGTGGTGCTATGACCCGATGCAGAGACAACAGAGAGACGGCACACTGCCCCCCCCACCCCGTAGCCCCCATTCCCTTGCCATTTCCGATTTCTCCTTCTCTAGAGACTGTGCTTCCCCATACTGTCTCCGTGTTTCCAACAACGTCCTAATCACCTGTGTTAAAAACAGACAAAGCCCCAAACCTCTCCACCCTTCCACCAAACATCTAGGATGTTGGCTCTCTCCTCCTTCACTCCTCACAAACGAAAGGAAGGCGTCTCCTGAGGACCCGGGACCCACTTCATGAACTGAAGAGCCAACGGCTTCCTCTTAGTCCTCATCTTCTATCACCTCTCTGTGGAGCTTATACCCCTAACCTCCTTCCCTGAAATCCTTCTCCAAGTCCCCACACTCCAGCGCACCCTTCCTCTAACTACACTTCCTCACCAAGTCCTACCACCAGCTCTCCACCAATGATACCAAATCTTCAACTCCAACTTCTCCTCCAACCTCGGTCCCCACCCGCCATCAGTACCTGTCCACCCGGGGGTTCCACCAACCCACAAGCTCAAAGTGCAGAAAACGAAAGCTAGTCCTGTTCTGCAAAACCCACCCCACACCTTTGGCTTTTCTTACCCTTCCTAAGAGCAAGGCCCCTCCTCGCTTCTGAGGCTTAACACCTTGAGACGGCACCTTCTTCTTGACTCTGCCCACGAGGCCAGCCACACCTGTCTATCTCATGTCAGCAAGGCCTGTCTCCTCCACCACCCTGCATCCCACAGCATGACTCGGCAAGCACTCGCTTCTGTTTGTCACAGTGGTCCTCAGGCTCTACCCCTGCTATGCTCCTGTCCACACAGATGATCTGCACTCCAGAACCTTCAAAGCATTTGACTGCTAAAATGCCACGCTCCCTAGGCAGTCCTTCTGTCAGCTCTTTCCGCAACTCCGTTCCAAGACAAAAGCTCCAGCCAAACTAGATTTGTTGCTGCCAGAACACGGCCCGATCATTCTGATGCGATGCCTTACAGCTCCTCCTGCCTGCAGCAGCCTCATTCTACCTATCGGCATCCCACCCACTCATTCCTCAAGTCAGTGACATGCGGAAAGCAAAGTAGGTCAGAGACTGTTCTAGATTAAGAGTCCTTGGGCCACCCTAATGAACTGATGGATCCAGGAAATCATCATTAATGGCTCTGAGAGACATTAAGATGTTAAGTGCCTCTACCGTCGCTACCACCTATTAAGTATCTTTGTAAAAAAAAAAAAAAAAAAAGTTTAAATAAAATTAAATCTCATGCAGCCTCTAGATTTAACTACCAATTTATAGACAATAGAGGTGATAAGCACATTAAAAACCACGAAAACACAATCAGCAAAATTCAGATTAAGGGAAACTAACAGGACAAACTACCCAGTTGTTCTTTTTAAACAAATGCAAGGAAAAAACAAAAGAGAAGAGGAATCTGTAGATTTTTAAAAAGAGACAAAATAGAATTCATTTTGTGGACCTCATCTGGATCCTGATTCAACTATACTAAAAAAAAAAAAATAAAAAAAAAGAAAGTAGAGAAATATGAGCAGAGTTAAATGTGTAATAATATCAATGAATTAGTGTTAATATTTTAGGTGTTGTAATGGTATTGTAGTTCAGTATGAAAATGTCTCTTTTTTTGAGGTGCATAATCAATTATTTAGGGTAAAATATTGTGAAGTCTGTAATTTACTTCAGCAGACATAACAGATGGAGCAAATATTGCAAAATATGAATCAAGTTTAAGTTTAGCTGACGTGAATGAAGGCTCCAAGCAACTTTATGCTTTAACTTTATAATTCTGTTCCTGGATTCTAACCTAAGAAATAATCAAAAACAGGAAGGAAAGAAGGAAGGTAGGAAGAGAAAGAAGGGTAGAAGCAGACCCCCATAAATACTTCTCTCGTGTAACAGCCATTGTCACACAGCAAGGAGACAGATACTCTTCTTACAGATAAGGAGACTAAGTCTTGGAAAATTAATTTGTCAAAGAATTACACAAGGTACTACTGGAAACAGGATTTTAATCCAGAGCTCCCTCAAACTCTACTGCTTCCTTGCAAGGTACCAAGGTATTCACGGTAGGTTTTTATGTTTATAAGAAACTCAGAAACAGCATAAAGGCCCCACAATGAGGGTTTGGTGAAGGACGTTATCATTTGCTTCCTAGGAGGTTTGCTCAGCCAAGAAAAATGACACTTTACTAAGACTTTAAAACAGCTTGCTAAAATGTCTATGAAGTGGTAAGCAAAACAAGCAGAACGGGCATTTTAACACAGGAAATACAGGAAAGATAATTTGGAGAATGTTTAAAATGCATGGAAAGGGACAGAAATAAAAAGTGAAGTGTCATTGTCTCTGAGTGTTGGGTTCTTTTTCTTCTTCTTCTCTATATCGGGGCAACATTACAACCATTTGGGGTGGGATGAGAAATGCTACCCATCATTGAAGGTCCAACCCAAATATTACCATGCATGTGACACGTTTTCCAGAAATGGGCTCCCCCTGCAGAAGCCTGTCTTTCTTTCCTGAAGACCCATGTGCAGTGTGTCTCCCTTCTAACTCTATCACTGCCTGCGTCACCCACCGTCCTGTGTGGGAAGCCCTTGAGAACTGGGACCTGGACCCAGGAATCTCTGTTCTTGCACAGTACCCTGCACATAGTCGGTCTGCAGAAACTTTGGCTGAACTAAATCCAGTAGCTTCCTTCCAACATCGTCCTATATATTGTCTGCCTGCTGAATGAAGTTCAAGAACTATAGGGGTCTTGAGCACTTGCACAGTCCTGAGAAGTAACAACTGCTTTGCACCCCGGGTGCCTCTCTTGCCCCAGCCTAGTCCTGGCTTTGCCCCTGGTAAGTTCCCTCGCTTGCTTAGAGGAACACATCAGCACTCAGGAGTCTGCGATCGTGGGTAACAACCCATTAGTCACCCCACTCTCAGCGGTGGCCCAGGCTGCATCACCTCAGTGCCACACGCCACCCAAACTGGAGCACAGCTGAACTGTGATACAGTCCAACTCCTTCTGCCTCAAACCACAGTAACAAGTCTACACCCGCTGCTTAAGTCTTTTAACTTGTGTTTATGTCTCTACAAATTCAATGACAGTCTTCCCAGAAAATGATCTGACTTTTCCTAGAAATAACCTGACTTGGCTAAATAGGTCACGACACACGGTTTACCTAGTGATAATGGTCTCGGTCAATAATCTGGTTATTTTGCCCCAAACCAGGTTCAAAAGATAAATTTTAAGCCCAGCGTCACCTAAAACAACAACACTATCCACAACATGAAACAGCAGCTAGACCTGTTAGGTCATCATTGCCAATATTTGTGGAGAGGAAGGTGGTGTGAAGCTCCTAAGTTCTTATTCATTTCTGGACCCCAGCATATGTTCAATTGCCCAGAATGCCCAGTCCAGCCCAAAGAGGACAGTTTAGCAGCCTACCAGACCAGTTACAAGAGTCAGGAGCAACTGTGACTCACAGAGAACGGAGGCTGTTCAAGACAGCAAAGATGCAGGTCACGGCCACAACCACAGCCAGACAGATGTGATGGACATGAGCACACTCTAATCTGGAAGCACCCATACCCTCAAATCTCCCGGCCGCTCACGCTGCCTAGCACCAGGCCACACGACAGGCAGACACGCCCCTTATCCCTGGGGCAGTGAAGAGAATGGCATCCTAGCCTGACCTGCTGCAAATCCTCAGTGGAACCTTTGACTCCCTGGATGCAGCTGCCTCACTACCATCTCATAAATGGGGCACCTGAACCTCCATCCTCCTGACCCCGTATTCCAGTCTGTTACAATGAGCTGAACCACAAATACAAAACACGGCAGCCAGACGTGATCACTGTGCTTCCCTCTGGGCCTGCAGACACATATGATCCTCGGGACAAGATGCTACATGCCCACGAGGTGGTGGGGAAGTGGTGGCACTGGGAGGCCAAGACAGTCCACAGACCCCCATGGTAAAAAAAAAACAAAAAACTGGGCTGAGAACAGCCTCTAGAAAAGCCCGCTATTCCCTGGAGCTGATATCACAGTTTCCCACCTCAGTGTGACACCTGTGACAGGGGATGGGGCCTAGAAAAGAATAGATGGCAAAGAAATGGCACTCAGGCATTGTCTAGCTTCTTTTTCATCCAAATGTACTGTGGAGTCCTAAAAGTCTAGCTTTTGTTCAGTAGCAGGGAGAAGTTTCCATTGCCCCTCCTGAATTATTCATTCTGTGTTGCCTTTCCATTAAAAAAAAAAAAAAAAAAAGGAAAAAACGTGAATTGTGTTTGAAATTCCTTCCTCAATTGCACATTAGACTCCCTGCAAAGAGCTGACAGAAAGCAGCCTGTCATACCTGGGCTCACATAGGAAGGCTGTGTTTTCACCATCTGCTCTCCAAACAAGCCACTCCCTGAAGGACGGGTGGCAGAACATGCGGGTTTTGTCTCGCCTCTTAATGAGGAAGCAGGAGAGGGCATCCATCCTCTGCTGAAAGTCTTCCCATCCCTGCTCCCCGTGTATGTGTCCAGCATTAATAGCCTGGAAAATCTGCTCGTCTGTCATGGGGTGGAGGGAGGCGAGGGCCACGTTTAAAATCGGAAGTGCCCTGTCGAAGGCGGACTGGGTCATGAACTTCATGTTGCACAGCAGCAGATAGAGCTCAGACAGAGACACAGGCACCACCTTGTAGCTGGCACTTTTGATGACCAAGTGTCCCCTCTGGAAGAGGTCCAAAGTGAGCTTGAGGTACAGGTAGGAGCCGAGGCTTCGCAGGACCAGGTGGCTGCTCACTTTCCCAATGAGGGCGGCGTCGGCCTTGCCGTTCAGGGAGATGTTGCTGAGGATGTCCTGGCTGCTGCGGACCCTGTGCTGGACGTAAGCATGCAGGTCGCTGTGGATGTCTTTGTTGTCGGGAAAGTCATCTAAGGAAAGCTTGATGAATGGCAGCGCACTCACGATTTCCTGCAGAAACACAAAACCCCCCGTGTCACTCCACTGAGATTTCTTTTTCTGTCCTTTTTTTTTTTCATGTCAGCTGCATTCTGAACCAGATTCACTAGTTTTCTTTCAAGGAGGATTTTTGTGGATTACAGAGACTCATTGTTTTGTATTAAACCCTGTAATAGGATAAGATGAAGATAAAAAGCTTATGTGAAAGAAATCCTGATGCGAGATCGCATAAGGCTTTCCCGAGGCCCTGATCCAAGGACTCAGAGCCAAGAGTGATGGAAGAGCCTCTGCAGACAATGCCACCTGGCCATACTTGTAAAGGGGCAGTGAGATCGCGAGGTGACCTGATACCCATAATCCTTACATTGTGCAACTGGTTATATAACGAGGACAAACACAAACCAACACTGTACATCTAAGAACACAGCCAGATGCCGAGATAAGAGGCATCCCTCTTAGTGTATCAGATACTGCGGCTGGTAACCAAACCAGGAAACCTGAAACTGCCCCCAGGCTGTGCCCAGTGACAGCCTGCTGTCACAAAACTGGGAACTCCAGCATAGCCCGTGATCATTTTTGTAAGTTGCTCTTCTTTGGTAAACTTTTAAATTGAAGGATAATATACATACAGATGTGCGTAAATCATAACCGTACAGTGTCATTAATTTTCACAAAGTCAAATACACCAACTAGACAGAGCATCACCCGCGGGTGGAAGTCCTCCGTCCCTTCCCACAGACACGCACCACCCTGACAACTAACAGCAGAGATGAATTTCGCGTTTCCTTTAAACTTCCCACTATCATGAGTATATGTCCTCATTAAATGCAATAATTGTAGGAGACAGGCTGAATACAATTACTCTCATTTTACAGGGATGCTAACTGAACCTCTGAAAACTTACTCTGCTACTACTCTTGTCCTGTGCTCTATCTATCGACTGCCAGATTCTGTTTACTGTGTGAAAAATGACAGAAAGGGTCTGAATCAAATACCCATTAAAAACAAACATCAAGTTGACTGAGGTCTAATGCCATTTTTAATGAGAAAAGAATGAACCCAAATGCTATTTTTAAATAAAGATCATCATAAAAGGGCAAAAATCAAAATCTAACGTCTAATGTTTTTACTGAAAATGGACAGGGACAGAAGGGAGGAGTCGATTGTTAAGACACAATTTTAAGGTTCAAACGAAGGGAAAGATGAAAAAAGAATTTTTTAAAAATCACTCTTCACCTTGCTGCATGTGTTACCTCAGGTTTAAGTTTTATGAAAAAATAGACCTTCCTTCAAACTAGACCTCAAACATCTCTCTCTTTCATCCCTCCCTTTTCCATTCATTAAAAAAAAAAAAAGTCCCATTACAAACCGATTCAAATAACTACTAGGAGGAATAACTTTCAACTCCAGTAGAATTGTTAGCCAGATCCTCAAACAGCTCCCTCGAACTGAATGATGGAAAACCAGGACTGGACACTTCCATTTTAGAAGCACAAGTACAGTTCAATGCTAATAGGAAACTTACCTGACATTTTGATAAATGTGCCTTGCGGGGTAAAAAGGTCCGAGTTTAGCTCATTTGGGGCTCTCTGCACTAAAATTTCCAAGTCCAAATATAGTTTTCAATTGAGCAGCTAAACGGTTTACAACAGTTTAAATTGTTGGTACTAATCAATGTAAAATTTAAGTACAGAGATGTGGAAAGAGATTTGAAAATTCTTTTTTACCTGAAAATTTGCTCTTACAGTCACAATCAACTTCAACCAGGCAGGAAATTTAGAGATAATTTTGGTAATAAATGAAGAAAGCGTATCTCCATAATCAGGTTTATGAAACTCAGCTTCATTTAAGCCATCTATCAAAATAATGTATTCTTCTTCAGGAATTTTCTGCTCTGAAGGATAAAATGTTTTTTTAATTAAGAAATTATATATTTGTATAAGATGGCACCACCCAGTGTATTTTAATGCATAGTTTAAAATGTTAGGAAAAACGAAAAAGGTTTACATATAGAAGAAATGGTTTACACAGAAGCATATTTTCTATTAAATTTATCATAAAAACTGGAGCACAGAACCAAAAGAACACCAATTCTCATGAAACAGTTTTCAGAAACATATTGCATTACATACACTTAGCAGAATCTCACCCATGTATGATACTATTTAGCTCTTCATAAACTGTCACTGGGGTGAGTACAGCAAACATAACATACAGAGAGGAAATCGGGTAAAAACTCCAGTCCCCCCGCCCCGCTCCCCAGTAGAACACCCTCAATGGATTTCTGGGAAGGAAAACTGACCCCCAAAGGATGACATACCCAGCCCAGGGAACAGAGCCAGCTGGGGGGGTGACAGCTCTGCTTTATAGACTGTTAGAACAGAGCTCACTCCCACAAGGCTGAATCTAGTTTTCTATTAGCACCAACTTTCTGCCCAGGAGAAATGATGACATTTATTTCTATTACCTCTCTCCAGCACCTTTTGGCAGAAGTGCTATGAAGGCAGGTAAACTAGCTCAAAAGGTGAGGAGCAAGGAGGAACAACCAAAGGGCCCATAAAAGCACGAATGGCCCCCTCCCCCCCCACCCACCTTTTAGAATATTCAAGGGCAACAAAATCAAACGGACACTTCCAGAAATGGCTTTAGGTTCAACTCAACTGAGCAGAGGGCCTGAAAAAACATGCTGACAAGTTCCCTAAACAGTCAACTTAGTCCCCGGCTATGCAGGAGGCAAAAATATACAGGCAACAGTTTCTAGGGCATAAGTCATCTATCCTACAGTTACAAATTAGCTACCTTGGAAATGTTCAACTGTGGAGTTAATTCTTATTAGAGATGTTGCATTTAAAATTACACCACTTGGTGGTGGGGGGTGGGGTGGGGGTGGGGGGTTCCTCGGGAGACGATTCTGAGGAAGCTGACCAAGAAGTACACTGATTCACCCACATCCTCACATCCTCTCCCTGTGCCCACCTCACTCCCACTCCAGGACCAAGCTGCCCCACTTCTTCTGAGGACCGCCCTGGGGACTCTGAGTTACTAATGAGAGAGGGGGCTCTGGGTGGCTGCTGGGAGGTACCGTTTCTCAGGTTTGTGAGCGGTTCCAGCACTCCCCTCTTGAAGGCGGCCACCGGGTCCTGCACACAGGACCTGAGGCTCAGCATGCTCTGTAGCTGGGGCTCCTTTATCAGCAGGTCTCGGTAGGCGGCCAGCTGGTGGGACCGGCAGAGCAGAGCCGCGATGCTGTGCACGAACTCGGGCACCAGGCACGTGTACGTGTTATCGGCCTGGCAGTAGTGGTAGGCCACGACCTACGGGGAAAGCAGACCGTCAGCATCACCTCACCCTCTTTCCCACAGCTCCTTCCAGGCTCTCAAACAGGGACGTAATTCTCCCATTTGCTGACATCACAAAGTATGTTGCTTCTATTCCCCAAGACCGAGACATGATTTAGCTTAACTGATGCAGCTATTCCTTCATTCATTCACGTGGTTTGCCAAGTTCTAGGCAGACTTTTCATGGCAGCCACAAATGCGTCTTGATTAGCACTGAGATGAGCACAAGTTACTCTGTACTGAATATAGATGAATACAAGTCATTCATGAAACCCAAAGCCTACGCTGGCTTGAAGCAATTCCGAACAATCCCAATGTTCTCAACATCCAAAAGTGCCATATTCACTGTGTTACTGTTTGTGAACACAGCAGCATCTCCTTTGGAAACTCATCTGCTGCTCCCAAAAAGCAGATACTATAGTCGGTGGCTATAAAGGCCAGGTTGTAAAATCACAACTGCTTCTTGGCCCTGGCAGGAGGGAGGGGCAGGGCAGCCTGGCTCAAGCCCTCCATCCCCAAGCAGCACCATGGAGAAGTTCAACTGTGACATCGTTTGAAGAATCAAAATCAGAAATTACAAGATTTCTGCCTATTGTGTGAAAGAGCACAGAAGAGAAGAGAGGTTCATGCCTAAGCCCTGAGAGGGTGACGAGTGTTCCCTTTCTTGGCATAGATATGAAGTGGCACCAGGTGATGTGTTAGAGACCCACCAGGAAAGGGCCAGATGCGGAACTCGCTTGGGAGTGAGAGGTACACGGCAAATCAATGAAAAACCCGATACTCTCCCAAATGAGTATGAACTGAGGAATATAGGTATGAGGTAGGAAGGTGAAAAAGGTCAAAACCGTTTCTGTCAAGGGCTTTGTTTTTCAGATGCGTCTGAGTCCCCGCTGTCCCCTTCAGCTCTACAACCCCCACGTACGTAGGCCAAGAACTATGAACTACCTTCACAGCAGAGGGTGGCAGGCACACAGGTTAAATGCCTTGCCAGGGTGACACAGATCATCGATGAAAGATCTGCGAAGCAAGTGGTAAGAGTAGACGTGGCCAATTTGGATCCTCCACATGCCTTCTGTTTTGGATCAAATGTATCAACACTCAGAGGAAAGCTGACGGCTCTTCCACTCTCAGCTGAACAGAGATTAGCAGCAACACCTGAGGACCCATGAGTCTGTACGAACCACCACCGAGACAGCCTGTACCACAGCCCATCTAGCACGAAGTCTGGCAATTCAATGGTTCATCATGAAATCAACTCAGAACCAAACAGCATTTTTTCTAAATAAAGTGAATTTTATATGCTATAAGAATAAGTATAGTTTTATAATGTGCTTGCTTCAGTTGTGCATGTGATCACGTGTGTGTGAACACCAGATCGCTAGTATAATTCTTATTGCAGGTCACAAAGTGGTGTGAAAAATCACGGTAGCGGGGTGGCTTTTAAGTCTGCACTAATCCCTCACTCCAGATTGCTCATGCATGAACAAAGGACGATTGGGGCTGTCAGTTCCACGGAAGCAGAAGTGAGGAGTAGGGATCTAGGGCGGAGACACATTCGTTCAGTCCCCCTGCACCCAACTGACCTCTGGGGAGGTTTCCTCACTAGACGCCCCTCCCCTCATTGCTGCCCACCTCTGGTGGTTTTCCAGCTCTACCTACTCACACCACTGCTGCTGGGGAAACCCAAGCAATTCACCAGAAGCCAGACGCCACAGATTTAATGCAGGAGGGTGGCTTACGAACCTGTGATGGATGTTGAGCAGATGGAAAATTTCAGAAAGACCTTGATGGCCATGACTTTCGGGAGGGAAAGTCAGCCAAGTCTCCTTTACAACATCACAAGAAACCTCAGACAGAAAGACGCTGAGAGCCCAGGGCCCCAGGCAACGGAGCGCAGATGGAGGTGCCCAGGTCAGGGTAAAGGCTCCCAATCTCCTGCGCTCATACCAAACGTAAGGACGGATTTGTGGGGAGTGCAGTCATGCCTCCTGCTGCTTGAGGAATTCTGTCACTCCATTTTTTAAGACTAATAAAAGCCCAAGGCCAGTGTATTAAGACATCTCTTTTCATTAATACCTTTCACTTACAGTACTCCATCACAATTTTATCCAAAGCTACACTTTTGAATGAAGTCATAGCTGTCTCTGTTTTAAGATCCATTTTATAATTCATTTCTCAGAAGCCAAACTAGCAAATCAATCCCTCTCTCTCAGCCTCTCGTAGCACAGGGAGGTTACCTTAGAAGCGAGGTATTTCACTGCATCCTCTTTTGGTCTCTGGTTCTCAGGAGTCTCAGACCCAGACCCAGGAGGGGTTTTAGCCACATTGGTACCATTTGTAGACGAACTTGGTGAAAGCAATGCAGTGAAAGGGAGATCCGAGGAGGAATCTGAAGCTGCAGAGAAAAGAGACCGATGCCATGATTTCCAACATCAGAAAAGGGGTACGGTGGGATACTGAATGTATTTCTCGATTAGACCTGGAGAGCACTTTAACAGGTAACGAGTGAACGTGGCACCAAATGTAAAGCTCCAAATGAGAACACCAGTGCCCTCTCAGCCCTGTCTTCCATCCACCCAGTTGCCCTCCCTGGAGAACTGCTATTTCTCATTTCCTTTATTAAATTCTTTTTTTTTTTTTTAAGTCTTGCATAGCTCACTTGTTCCCAGTTAACTATGTTAGAGACACTTATTTTAATGTGTTATTGCACATAAACTAAGCCATGATAATAAAATCTTAGGCTTACTCCATCGCATTTCTAAGTTACTTTTTATACTTTTGGTAAAACCAGTATAGACAATAATGGCTGCAGAGAACAGAGGACAAAAGAATTCTGCACAGCTCCTGGTGGGCTTGTTCTGCCAGGAGCCTACTCCCCTTGGTCTTAGAACCAAAAATTCCCCAGGGCACCTGATCAGGCCTCCCTGCCTCACCTCTGCCCCATGTAAAGAGGGAGACGGGCCTTGCAGTTGGGAGGACACAGAGAAGACTAGTCTCACCCCAGGTTACAGCTACACAGGCTTTAGGATAGATGCAGGCATCCAAATAGTTCTCCAGCATGTGACTGCCAACTTGATGCAGCAGCTGGAACAACTTGAGGAAAACGGGGAATTTATGTCTATCCAAATGGCAATTTCCTCCATCCATCTTATATTAATAAACCAGACAAGTAGTTAAACATGGACATACTTTTAGGTGGTGAGCTGGGGCTGTTGGAAGCTATCTGCCTCATGCGGCTTCCATGGCAGCTCAGTGCCACCAACTTTGAAATGATTGCCGTCTTCCCAAAGCCCACGTTTCCAACAACCACGGCTCCTCTATTTTCTGTCAGTTCTGTGTTCCTCAGGTGTTCTTCTATCTGGTGAAAGAGCCAATCCCTTCCCACGAACACAGAGTCTGTTGTTATGCTTGGTACTTCAAACAACAGGGGTTTCAACAAAATGTCTTGAGGCTTGTAGGGAGCAAATCGCGCTTAGGAAAAAAAAAATCATTATTTTAGAAGAATGTCATAATTTTATACATTGAGAAAACTCAATTTATCATTGCATGTATGTTACTCTTTGTATAGCCTTTAGTTTTACCCCACAAGATATCTGTATTTCCAATCTGATCCTATTAATACTTCTGTAATACCTCATTTATCATGGTCCTGGAAAGTGTCCTAGTAAATTGACTTTCTAGTCCTTTCATGCCTCTAAATTAGTCTCATGACTCAAGGCAGACACACAGGATTAGAGAAAGTGAAGCAAAGGGCCAAACCATGCCTCATCAGTTTATCTGAAACAGTATTTAAGACACATTTCTTCCACGACTGTATGAGTGAAATGGAAATGTGTTTTCCCCTAGAGACAAGGCCCCAGCTCTCGTCTAGGTATCATGGAACTTTGCCCCTTATGGTCAAGTTGTCGCCCACCCAACTGTGCATTTCAAGTGGATGTAGGAGGTGGCCCCTACAGCCCAAGGAACTGAAATAAAGCTGATTCTCTGTTAATGACAAAAAAAATGTAGGGGGTGTTAAATTATGCCTCACTTCAAAATAACATACTGCAGAATTATTTGTCAACCCCAGAAGCAAGTTAATCAGATATTTTAAGGAAGGAGCCCAAAATATTGTTAAGGAGGGGCCCCTAGGACGCCTTACAGATAAACGTTTAGCATACACACCCTTCACATCCTGTTTCAAAAATGATTTAAATGCTGGTTCTCACAGGCTTTCACTGTTTAGTGAATGAGCTCAGCACACCTATTGTCAGAGCAGATACAAGGACAAATACCTTTAACTTCCTGTGCCCTACCTCCGGCCGTATTGTGCCACGGTAATCTAATCGACGTTCGAAGAGGAGCATTTCTCTGCCCATCTAAATAACTCAGATCTTCCAATTTGGTTGAGCTCGTCGCTGTAATATTAAACTGAAGTTTAGTCTCCTCAAAGTTGAGTTAAATAACATACCCAAACTACTATAAATTATAAATTACTAAGCAATTCCATTTAGGCTTTCCACAAAATTTACTTCAAGGTGAGTTTGGTTTTGTTTGCTCGCCCCGGGTTATTTTTCTGGCAATGTTGTTCATCGAAAACTGGCAGAAAGCCAAGTGCTCCTTGTTCTTAAACCAAAGTCATGTTGATGTTGTTGGAAAATTCTCCATTATTCCTGGAAAGAGCTGGACTTCCACATAAATCTTTATGAAGAAATTTGACAACCAAGCGTCGGTAAAGCTCCAGACCTTACTACAAACATGCAGCGTGGTACTAGAGACTTCTCTGCAGCTCCAACGAGCCTTCCACAGTTGCGAGAATTTCAACCTTGCTAAATTAAGTGAGCAGATTCTACATATACAATTCCACAGTGCTTAGAACCCTGAAAGTCAGCTCTGGAGAGTAAAAGCAGCCATGTGGACTTTATTGGAAATAAACATGTTCCTAAGCTTCAAATTTATTTATTTACTTATATAACAGATTATACATGTACATACTGTTTTAAAAATTCTGAAAATAAGTAATCACATTTGCCTCTAATCAAATCAGTACATTTCACGGCATATAGATACCTTTTAAAAAGCATTAAGGGTCTATTCAAATATATACACAAGTTGGATTATAAAAACCACCAATGCAAAATAATTTTATTAATTCTCAGCAAATCTTAGAAGCAAATATACAGTATGTGTTTGTGCCTTTAAAAAAATGAAAAGAAAAATCTCCTCTTAATTACATATACATCCTAGGTCACAATAAATCTAAATAAAATTAACCTAATTTGGTTTGTGGGTAAGTGGCCCAATATAAAGTACTGTTGCTCTTCGACATCTGGTGATCTTCCAGGATCATACAACACAGATGTCATCTAAGGGCAAATAAGGAGGAAGAGGAAGTCACATTCCAAGGGCTGAGGCTTCTCAGGGCTGGAGAAATCATTAGTGGGACCAAGTTTCGAGGGACAGAAGTCAACCTGGGCCATCTGTCTGCTGAAAACCTCCTGGCTCTCACGCAGCATCCAGCCGTGGCCTGCACCATCTGCATGAGGCCTCAGTCCTTTCTTTCCTCACGGTAAGCACCACCCCTCTCTGTCTTCATTCAGTAAGCACCTGGGTAGCTGCATGGCTGGAATCTATGACGGCGTGTTCCCCCTTGTTGCATTTTCCAAGGGGCAATCAACAAGGGGCCCTCTTGCTCACCTCCCCAGTTCACAGAGAAACATCTGATACTGTGACTTTACAACAGCAGACACTTATGCTTCTGTATCCTTTAGGTACATATCCGCTGCCTGTTTTTACGTCACATATATACGCAAGTCTTTCCTGTTAGAAAAATTCAGCTAATTCCTTATGTAGGACTTACAAACAGGCCTAAGTTACGCAAATTCAATAAGCAGCCTCTAGCTTCTCTCCAGGTCCTTCATAACCAGGCCTGTGAAAATTCCCGGAAGGCCAGCAGGTGAAGGCCACAGCCATAACCCCTGCTTCCTAGAATAATGCAGCTTGGAACCCATTTCTAGGCTCCTGCCTGGGACCTGAGCCTCTGACCCAGGCCTCTGCAAATGTCCCTCTCCTCAAAACGCCTCACCATGAATACCCCCACATGTCCGAGGCCGAGGTAGAAAGTACAGCCACAGTGTAACCCATAAGCCAGTTCACTTCAGAGCCAAAATAGCCACGAATGTCTGACCTGCTGCTGCAGCTCTGGAGAACACACAGATCTTGGGAGCCTCAAAAGAGTTTCCTATTTCCATTCTTCTGACCCCTTAAAACACGACATTCAGTTTATAATTTTGTGACAACCAAAAGGATTAAGAGTATGGGACCAGAAAGAGCTAAATGATCCCAACGAAATGATTGCAACAAAGCCCTCCTTTGACATAGATGCAGGAGACGGTGAGGTTTCCAATGCCTGTTTTCAGATTTCCAATCACCACAGCTTCAGCTTCAAAGTAGGCCATCAGTGGCCGTAGCAACTTCACAGCTCTGTCTGATTCTCTATTTTAAACATGATTAAGTTGCATCGAAATGGTCCACAGCTCAGCAGGGCTGCGAGCCACCAGCTGCCAGCTACCTCTGCTTTCTAAGGCGATGTCAAAGCCACAAGAGAAACAATGGAGAGTTGGAGCAGTGAAACTTCAGCTGCCTAGCTTTGCACTCAGGGGTTCCCCATCTCGCAGGGCCGGTGGCTTGGACCCTATTCTGCCTTCTTCTCTCACTTGCCTACAGTAGATTCGTGGGCATTACTAGTACAAGAATCAGACTCACTTCTACTGTTTAACAATAAATGCTTTCAAAATCCTATACATGAGTTAGGGCCAAGAAAAATCAGAGGTAAAGCAATAATTTTATGTTGCAAAAATATTGCTAATATCTCTACCATAAAATTAATTGTACACTTATTGTACACATATATTGAGTCTAACACCTGGGTCAGAAGTACATTGTAATATCATTCTAATATGCAGCAGGATAGTTTTTTCTGGAGGGGGGGGTTAAAGTGGGGGTAGGAGCAGAAGGAGATTCCCCTAAGCTGAGCAAAGAGAAACATCTATTGAAGCATCATGGACTAACCTATCAAAGACAAATGCCATTAAGTCCAGGCGATTACCAGTGAGAGTTTGAATAAAATTGGCTGATCACTGTGTTTGTTGGTTTCCTGGCAAACTAAACACAATGCTCTGTGATTCACTTAGGAAGTATTTCGAAAGGAAAAAAAGTAGGCAAAAATAGTAGGTCCTAATTATCCAACGTCCAGATTATCTAAGAGAGCATTAAGGCCTCTCATTCTGTTTTTAATAAAGGAATAAGGCGCCTGTGCCATACATTTTCATGTGGCATTCAGTAATGACTTGACTGCACCATTCTAAACCAATTCCACTCTAACAAATACCTTTGCAAAGAAAATCTCTGGATAGTGAAACAATCTCCAAACCTAGCCAATTTACTGTTATAATCTTTTACATAAAAATTTCACTGTACTAGTTAACAGCAGGCAGACAACCACAGTTCTTTCTAACAGGCTCAATGACAGTAATAGCTGGCAACTTTAGAGCTTGGTTGCATACCATCATTCGCCCTGAGCGACCAGGTCCTTTGGAACCAGCACCAGAGTGAACAGAGGCCTGGAGTAGTCTTTCTTCACCTGCCAGTCCTTACTCTGCATACACCAAATCAAATCATTTGATGTTTCCAGTCAAATGACAATTTATTTGTATTTACATGGACCTCCACATGCAAATACTTCTGAGAGATTTACATATTACTGTAATCCCTCTAACACTGAGGGTTGCCTACTGACCTCTTTGTAGCCGCTTGCCTTCTAGACAAATAGTGCTGCATGCACTATACAACCTGAATCTTTTATTCTTTTTAGCAATACTTGAAAAATCTTCCCATTCCCTCTTGACTGGCGTTCAGCTTTAGGGGTGTGAGGGTTGGCAATAAAGAGTCTATTAGACTCCTAGCTTATCAACAGATACTATGAGATAATGCACTTTCCTATTTCCTTTCAAAATATGTTTTTAAGTTTATAAAATGTGCAACACGAAAGAAACGCGCAAAACCCATTAGACCAGGCCCACTGCTTAAACCCAGAGGTAAAACCCTCCCATTCCACAGGAGGTCTAACTCAAGTGCATACATAGAAGCTAATGAATGAGCACAGCAGAAATCAGAAAGCCCTGCTCTATAATCACTGCAAACCCCTGGGAAATCTCAGCTCACACCCACTGTCACTTCACATGGCAGGGAACCACATGAAAGAACGTCAAGCAGAAAACATCACTCCAAATGGGGTGCTTTTAACACTGTTGAATTAACTTATTAATGTGTTTCCTAATTTTCAAATAACTTCATGAAATTGAATACAATTTTGTTATTCTGTTGAAGTCAATAAAGCCATCAAGTTCTGGGATAATACAAATGAGCCATTCATTATAACTAGGTAAATCTTGCTTAAAATGCCTTGGGTACAACATATTATGCTGTAGGTAGTGGGATGGTGGTGGGAGGACACAAAAGCTTCTGGAAGAACCATCACTCACTACGTGTAAGTCCTTCTCTCTGGCAGACATACTAAACCCCTCTTCTGGAAGAAGGCCATTTTATTTCCTTTGAAAGTGAATTAGTGTTGTGTCTCAGAACTTTTCCATTAGGGCCACTTATTTATCAGCTGCTTCAGAGTTCCACCATACAAAAACACCCAATGACAACCAGAGTGGCCTGCCCTTTCCCAAAGGAGCAGCATAAAAATCCTTTGATGTAGGAAGAGAGAAGCTGGGTCCATGTACCAGTAGAAGAGAAATTTTAAGCATTATGTTGGTAACAAGGAATGACTGAAGCAAGTTCCTCTTCTAAATTCGAGACAAGGGCACCAAGTTTAGAAACTCAGGACCTAAAAGCAGGCATGACAGCTCAGGTGCAGAGTTCTTTTCCCTCACCCACCCCTTGCTTTTCTGTTCTCCTTGGTTGACAACCACCCACTGACCAGTCCACTAGCAACAGTCACCACGTCTGTCTTTTCTTAGGTCCAGCTGCCCCATCTTGCTGAGGCACGTCTGTGTGGCCTGTTTTCCTTTTCTTGATTGAGATCTTTCATTTCCACTGCTGATGTTTTAAGCTGTGAGAGCCCTTCTAACAGAATTATACAGAAATTGGACCTCCTATTTGTCTGATGGGCCTCAATTACAAAAAATAAGTTTGAAAGTTGGATTATGAAGCAACCTGAGTGCCCATCAATAGACGGTTAGATAAAGATATGGTACGTTTATAGAATTGAATATTGCGTGGCCATAAAAAAGAATGAAATCTTACCATTTGCAACAATATGGATGGATCTAGAGGATATTGTGCTGAGTGAAATAAGTCAGACAGAGAAAGACAAATACCATATGATTTCAGTTATACATGGAATCTAAAGAACCAAAGAAATGAACAAACAAAACAGAAACAGACTCATAGACACAGAGAATAAACTGATGGTTACCAGATGGGAGGGGGATTGGGGGACTGGGGGAAAAGATGAAGAGATTAAGAAGTACAAATTGGTAGTTACAAAACATTCACAGGGATGTAAAGTGAAGCATAGGGAATATAGTCAATAATATTTTAATAACTACGTATGTATAGTGCCAGATGGATATTACTTATCGGGAAGATCACTTCGTAAATTATATAAATGTCTAACTACTATGCCATACACCTGAAACTAATATAAAACAATGCTGAATGTCAGCCATAATTGAAAAGTAAAAATACAATTCTTTGAGTTGATATTAACAAACTCACTCTAAACAACAATTCCTGTTTACCAAGATGTAATAAAAAGTCATGCATTTACTCGGGCTTAACATAACAGAAACAAAGACAGAGTTTTTGGTACTTTCTTCCTTCATATACAAACAGCCATATAAGTCTAAATATTAGATTTAAAGAATTCTAGAGTGGAAGGATCACGTATAGACCATTAAGTGCGGTCTTCTCATGTTTACACACAGGTAAACTGAAGCCTAGAAAAGGTAAGTGCCTGGCCCACAATCACAAAGCTGGCTCGTATCTGGGTTAGATTCCCAAGTGAAGAGAGTGAACACGGGGCACCTCAGACACAGTGAGATAACCCTTCCATGGAGAAGCGTGGCCTTACCTGCAACTGAGTTGGGCCGTGGCATTATTAGTGAGCTGGAGCTCTGAGAATAAGGGACTGGACCATCTCCAACTGAGGCTTCCGCTTTGGGCAGCACGCTCTCCGCTGACCCAGTGGGTTCCTCTTCTGCCACTGGGGAGCAATTATCTGCCCTGCGTTCATGAAGCACTCCCTTCTGCACCCCTAACCTTAGGCTTCCGTCCTTATTCCATTCCAAACTGGAGCCACTCCGGTCATCATTTTCGGATGAACTTGTAATTGTGGCTGAAATGAGAGACCAAAATACTTTGAAGGATGCCAGGCAAAGCTGGGGCTGTTGAGAGTTAAGACACACAGACACAAACACTCTCTCTCTCTCCCTCCCCATGATGAAGGGAACGTTTTCCAGTCCACCCAGATTTTTATCAAAGTATGTTTCATACCATGTATTTTGGTAAATTAGAAGAATGTTACTTATCAGGGGAAATAAACTGCTAAATCATGCTACAGGGGAGGAAAAAACTGTGTTAAGAAGATAATGAAAAAGCTATCTAAAACATAGCTTTTATCTGTAACAGTGTATCTGTATAATTTGGGGACGATGTAGCCTCTTTTTTAAACACAGATGAATTGCTCACAAAAGAATTCATATCTCATTAAATTCCTTTGGACCTTTTAATAATTCTTCCAAATTAACAACATTTCTGTAAGGCGGGGAGGGAAGCACAATGGTTAATGGAGAAAAGATGCAGGAGAAACATCTATAAAAACAAGAATACAATTATAAAGTCAAGCAGAGAACTTAATCTTTAGAATTAAACTTTATACCATCAGGTCAAAAGGATCCAGAGAGGCTGATTTGACTTATTCCTTTAGCAGCGTAGAATGGAAATCCTCTGTGGGAGTAGCACACAGAAAACACACACACACACACACACACACACACACACACACCCGAAGGATGCTTGACTGCAGAATTAAAATTTAACCTCTAAGAAAGAAAACCAGCGCAGAAGAACATGTAGGCAGAAGAGGAAGACTATGATGATGCCAAGTGGGAATATTCACCCCATCCAGCTTCTACAAACAGCCACTTCCAATTTAAAGGCACAGAGCCATATGCGATCCCCTTGCAAGCACAGGTCACCACGGACCCAATACTGGCTTGTGTCCTTGAGAAGAGGGGCCAGCCATGTCCTCTGATCCCTTTGTACTCCCTGCTTGGATCCTAGCAGCCTAGGCCCTTAATTATTAGACTGAAATGGGGGTGCACTGGGTCAGACTGCATCAGAACCCAGCTGCCTGGATTAAGCTGTCTCATCAACAGACCATGAGCAGGCTGGTGAATTAGCTCCAACAGAGTCTGTTATCCAAGATCAAAGTGTCCGAAGGGTTTTGTTTGGTTTATTTTTACAATGCTCTTTAAGGTTTAGAAGTAAAGACAAAACAATTTCTTCGTTGTGACCACAAGGAATTCTGTCACAGCTCTAAAACTGCCTTGGCGTCTGCTGCTCCACTGCCCCTCTTTCTATTTAAAAATCCCTCCTACACACTGAAGTCTCCCTCTTTAGAGTATCTATCATCAGCTGACCTCTTCCTTTTCTGAACAGCACAGCTCCTGGCACATACTAAGGATGCAATCAACATTTGCTTGCTCGGTGAATGAGCAAACGCACAAACTTCTATTCCAGTTATGGTCAGACACTGCATTTTAGCTCATTGGTATTGGTTAGGGATTGTTGGTATCATACCTCTAATCGAAGGGTAAGTTGATTTGGGACAGGCCTGTCACACCGTTTGGGTGTCTGTGATTAGTCCCAGCACCTCCAAGCATTCTATCAAGAGTGTTAACACTCATCTCTCCATCTATTTGGAATCAGTCACAGCCTTCCTTCATTGTGTGTTTTTTTAATACACCACTCACAGGAGCATAAGTATAGCAAGAGTGACTCCTTCCATTCTAAAAATGCTGCTGGTGGCGGTAATAGCAGCAGCTAACACATACGGAAGTTTACCCTGTCAGGGACTGTGCTAAGTGCTTCACAGGAAGACTCTATTAATGAGAATACTGCTTATTAATCATAATTATTAATAGTAACCCTGTTAACAAATTATGATTGTGTCACAATAAGTCCAGTGTTTGGAACTCAGGATGTTTTCCTTGTAGACATGTTGCAATTAGTTAGGTTCCCAGGCTATCTCAATATCTAAGATTACAGGAAAGTTCCAGACTGGGGGTGGGGGTGATTTGTTTGGTTTTATAACTGTGGCTGTTTTATTTGCAGACACATGTCCTTAAGGTGAAACTAAACAGGAAATCAAAGTGGTGTGTTTCCTCAGTTGCTCTCCCTAAGTGCCACACACTTCAGAATCAAACCCACAAGGATCTGAGTCCTCGTTCAGACCTCTAGCAGTGGGAACAGAGACAAGGGACTTCCAACTTCCTGTTACAAGGAACAGCACCGGAAGCAGGACTTCAAGGTCCCAGGACACAGAGGAGGAGAGAAGGGACAGCGTGGTCAGGTCTCCTGGGCTGCAGGGCTGCAGGCCAGTTCTCACAGTACAGCCACAGTGCCCAGGCCTGAGGAGTGGCACCACTCAGGTCCTGGCAGTGAGCGGAAGCAAAGTGGGTGGGGGAGGAAGGCCCCCAGCTGCAGGAACAATAGCTGAGATGGGAAGTCCCAGATGGAGTCGCCATTTCAAAAGCAGGATATTAGAAGTTTATAATATGTTTGTAAGTAGGAAACTCTCCCCCTGCCCTCCTAAGTTCAGCTGGGATACACATTCCACCGTCCACACTCACCAGGGCCCTGAGAGACGGGTAATGAGAAGCTCTGAAGCCAAGGACCCTCCCACAAAGATGCTCCACTAAGATTGCCCCACTTCACATTCTTCCTCCCTGGGATCCAATACCAGACCCACCTATATGGCTGGAAGCCCAGGCAGTGTACTTTCATCTCAGCTCAGGTACAATTAAGCCCTCAGGCAGATTCAGTGGGGCAGGTAAAGGCCCAACGAGTCCAGTTTCCCTGCACGACCTAAGCAGCATAGGAAATAGGGCAGCTCCACAGACTCCCAGAAAGAGAAAGCTGGTTCTTACAACAAACGACAGGCGATTCAAAAATCCTGTTTTCCTTCCAGGCTGACAGAAACCCAAGTTTCTAATTAAGTTAATCCAGTCACCTTCAAGTTAAAACACACACACACACACACACATGCATCTTAACTACAATGGCTTTAAAGAAACCAACCCTAAAAAGTATGTCGTTTGACATTTTCTGGAGACTGGATAATCTTAAAAGTGCCCTAACGACCCAAAAATGCTAACATTTTATTCCTTTAACCAGTATAGATGCCAGTTTTTGTCAATTAAGACTTGTCATCATCATTCATACGGGGCCTCAAACACTCTTCCAACATGTAGGGTTCTGTGAATGAGTTTTATCAGTCCTTAAGTGTTAGCAAGCTATGAGGCTAGGCTGTGCCGCACGATGTAGTGCTGAATTAGGCTTGGTGCTCCTCACTGATTCACATGGGCTACTTCTCACTCTCTGTATAATTTGACGATTCCTTTTAGCCAGGGACAGTGTGTTATCTTCTTGTGCAGTAATAGCACATTTAACCAGACATACTATACTAGCCCACGGTGCTACACTATTTCCGAAGCACTTTCAGAATATGTTAGGACACACACATGACCACCACAACCTCTCTCTCTCTCTCTCTCTCTCTCTCTCTCTCTCTCTCTCTCTCTCTCCCTCCCTCTCTCCCTCCCTCCCTTTCAATGGACTGTCAATACCAGTCCTTTTGATTGCACATGCAGTGGGTTTTAAAACTCTCTCTGCCTTGCAAAGTGTTCAACACGTAAAAGTTACTCTGTAATTATCTGTGGCTAAGAAATATTTTGCAGTTCCTGAAGTCGGCCTTGTTAAAAACAGCAGCCCCTGGGCAGGGGGCTAATTGAGAGAGGGCAGTCATGGGCTCATAGCAGCCAGAAGGCAGCCACCAGTTGGGGGCGGGGGTGTGGGAAGCAGAGAGATCCATCCACTCAGTCACCGAATGTGTTGCTATATAAGACTCTGCAATAAAAATATATTCCTTTTCCTTCCTGATTTTCCTTCACCCCTTCTTTGCCGTTTGAAGGTTCTTTCTATGTTGAATACACACTTAAAATAGAATCAGGGGAAAAAAAATCAGTTTAAGTCCAAGGCCCAATAAGTACTTTGATGGGATCTAAATCAAGTTATAGGTTTAAAAGATCATAAAGAAGAAAATTAAACTGACCACACCATTAGTTCAGAATTGTTTAGGCACTAAGGGCCATTGATAACAAATGTATGCCACATAGATAGAGCAGGATTCTTTCTGATCTGTAGAAAAGAGGTGAAAAATGCAAGGGGCTTGGGTTCAAACCTTGCTTCTCCCGTTTTGAGGACCCAGGGTGTGGATATGTCTCTCAGGGCCCAGTACTAGGAAAGGGTATATTTTTGTCTTTACATGACAAACGTCATCTGATGTATTTGATTATGTTTCTCTCTGTGTATTGGCTACTAGGAAACTTAAGAATAAAACTTTCTTCCCACTTATATAAGCATAGCGAAGAAAATCTTATGAGCCTAACTCCTGACTTCATGTTTTCTCTTGCTCTTATTTCCTTTCCCCAACTCACACCTTTTCTGAACAGAAAAATCTTGTTTTACTAAATGTCTGTGAACATTTCAAATCCATTGGGGAGGAGTGAAATATAAATAAATAAATACCCTTAGGAAAACCCACAAGTGGCTACCGTGAATACCGTAACAGTCTCACTACGCATGGGCTCTGTCCTAAACCTCTATCATATCTCAACTCACTGAGTGCTCACGGGAGCCCCGTGGATAGGAAAGCCCCAGAGCCCCTGCAGTCTCGCTGGGCTCCATAAGGGTGTTCTACGCTGTTCTGCTCATACCACGCTCTTAGTAGGAAAAAATGTGAGACTGTGCCCCCAATACATGTACGTATAAATTATGCACATGTACTTCTCTAACTGATTATAATATCAACCACACACAAAAATATACATTTGGAACGGATGAAAACAAACCGGAAGGTGACATTTTCTTCAAGCATTCCCTAACTGTCTTGTATGCTCCATTTCCAAAGCCTGGGCTCTCTCTCGAGAGCCTCTGTCCTTCCCTGGGTTGTGGAGAAAATCAGATACAAGGGCATATGTAAAGGGCCTCACAGCTCATCAGGACTCAAGAATAATTTTCCTTCCCCTACAACTGAAGAAAAATAAAGTAGCGCTAAAAAAATATAACAAACAGTTTTAAACTTCTATATTCAGCTTAATGGTTGACAGGAACAGTTTGAAAGTTAAAACACTAAACCAGGGAATTAAAGATCAAACAAGAAAGACACCTAATAGTTGCTTATAAAAGTGGGAGAAGAAAAGACACGAGTAAAAAAGGGAAAATGCAACTAATGCAGATATAACCTCCTCCTACCTGACCGAATAAAGATCACAGTTTTGGAAAGGGAAAGCAAAGACAGAATAAATGGGTAGGGAAAGATCAAAGAGACAAGTCAAGGAGGCAACACGCAAATACCCTGCTCCTACTGACTTGACAGCAGTGTTGCCCATCTCCTTTGCACTCACGCCACACAGGGTTCCGGCTGCCACCACATATTGCAGATTTCCCTGAGTGACAAAGGGAAAGATTGCATGGACAAAAACATCCTGAATGGAACCTCCTGACCAGAAATGCCAGACTGTGCTTCTCCCTCCACCCCACCCACAAACGAACAAGCCGCACAGGGAAAGGTGTCTGAGGCTCACCTGGGGTGACTGCTCGTAACTTCCTCAGCACAGCAAGAAAAGGGCTCCCGTGAAGGCACTCAGGCCAACTTGCCCTCCCCTGGAATGCTACAGGGAGGGTGGCCAGAGTTAGTTAGAAAGTCCAAGGGACTTTCTGGTTTCTTCTGCAACTTTCCATGGACAACAGCTCGGTGTTTTTGGCCAGGCCTGTGCAGTGCAGGGCTGCAGAGCCCCACTCCCCTTCTGTGCTTGCACCGGGCCCTGTGCTGAGGCTTGTGACAGACAGATCCCTGTACCAAATCTCCAGCTCAGGGCTCACCACGTTGCGCAAGGCGTGCTCTGCTATGACATGCAGCAAGGCCAGGGACCTGAGCCATGCATTCATAGCATAATTCTTCAGGCTTTTGATTGTGGAAACACCTAAAGGATCAGCTGGAGCAGGGTGGTGGGGGAGGGGAGGACAAACCCGCCGCCTCGCTCAGCCACATGGCCCTACAGCCTGACACAACAGGTACTACAGTCTCCAGAGCAAAGCCTGTGGATTTAAACCTGAGGGCACAGTGCTTAAAGCTTCCATAAGCTGTACACTGAAGATACAGACACTGCAGCTTCAGACATAGTCAAATGACGCCATGAAGTTCAGGAATCTTCCATAAAAGAGCGCAAGGCCCTATCAGTGGCTGGTATTATTATGCACCTACAACATATATTTTCCAACAGAGGTGGCAACCACTGCCATGTTTTAAACTCTTTTCAGCAATTTATTCAGTCAGGTCAAAAGAGTCTGTACATGCACAACTTGCCGAGATCCCCCATAGGACAAGAGACTATTCTTTGGTCTCACAGGTGGACAAGTTTTGAAATAGATTCCGGGCCTTATCTTCATTGTCCCTTGTCCCAGTACTGGGCAAACTTGCTCCCGGTACACAGTAGGTGCCAATAAATGCTTGTTACACTGACTGAACCACAGTCTGAATAAAAATAATAGCAGGTGCTTTCCTGACTCAAATCATCACTAAGGATTTCTTTCCCACATTAAGCAAATTACAGAATTCTATATGTAAAGGCAAATTTTCCTCCTTCAACTGAGATTTAAAAAGAAAGAAAGGAAGCATCTATAATTAAAGATGATTTTTTAAATTGCAGGCAATGTAATAAAATGGATATTAACACAGATTTGAAACACTAAACAGTTATTACTAAATTAATTTCAAAGCATTTCAATTTAGTAGCAAGCAGGGTAATACAGGTGGCAACAGAGCAGCATTAGTATAAAATCAAAAGGGCAGGATTTACAAGTTAAAAATGAAAATATAGTACAAGTTACTCCTCGTTGCATCCCACACTCTGCATCTGATCATCTCCCTTCTGACACAAAGTCCAGGAAATGAAAGGTCTAAAGCTACCTCTGGAACCACTTTCATTTTACAAGCTAGGAGGGCATAGAAGAGACTCAGAAGATGAAAGTCAGCCCACAATAAGTTTTTTTTAAATGTCCTCAGCAACTGAGCAGAAAAACAAGTATTGGTAAGCACCAGTAGGATATACTAACTCAAGTGTCCACTATTTCATTGTAAGTCACCTTTGCAGGAGAAATGTTTCTGTGGAGGAATTCCCCTGCCTAAATTTATACCTGCCTCTCAGCTTCAAAGTGAGAAGGATAAAAGCATGTGCAAGCCTCCCCTGCTCCCGCCCCCAGGGAAAGAGGAAAGGCAGCAGGAAGAGCCCAAGTGCTTGCTTTACCCTTTTCAAAGTCTAAGCATTAATCATCCTGAAAGCTACCTGGCCTGGTGGAATGTGGTGGCTCTGGTGCTGGGCAGCCTGGCAGGTAAATGACACACCCACTCTATGCAGGAGACACACCTAGTGGGGAAGATGTGACCACCGCCCCTCCCTCTCGGGATTCCCTCCCTTCCCCACCCCTCCCCTCCCTTCCTGGAGCTGTCTACCTCCAGCTCTCAAAAGGAAGCACGCTGCAAAACCATCTGGAGACCATAAACGTCAGCAGCTACACGCCGATAGTAGAAGAAGGGAACAGAAGGGATGACTGACTTTGAGGGGTCTATTTCTCAGCCAGAATTTTTCTAATTGCTACCTGGAAGTCCTCCTCCTAGCCACATCTACTAACAGATGGGAAGGATTTATTCTTTTTTAAAATCTTGCTAGGAAAGCTGGGCTTTGTTTGTTTCTCCTCGTCTATTATCCATCTTCTTTCTTCCTAAATAGAGAAAAGCCCATTTCCTTGAAATAAATACCCACACACACATAAAATAATGACCATAATATAGATATAAATATTAAACAATATGTTTAAATCAAAAAGTACTTTAAAACCCACTATTTTCAGTGGTGTTTTTTTTTTTTTTTTTTAAATAAGATTGGTTTTCACAGAGATTCCAAAGAAAACATACTTTTTTTCTAAGCTGGGACTAATACAGTTTACAATTTCCATTTGTAACAGCTGGAAGCAAGCTATATCAAGGGAGTATCACTAAGAAAAAATGTTTTCTCAGGGATGGAGGAAACACCTTTAAAAGCCACTTCTTCATAAAGTTTTCCTTTTCAAAGCAAGTAAATTGAAAAGCTACTATGTGGTGATTGGGTACAGCTGGGCTTCACATTTAAAAGGTTTTCACGTTGCAAATTTGAAAAATCAGACACTAACTTCTAGGTAATGCCAATGATTTCAATACGTAAAGACTAAGGAATTTTACTTTTTTTTTAAAAAAAAAAGATATTCATAGGGAATTCAGTTAATCCCATCCAGCTTAGACAGTATTTCTACATGACAGAATTATTATACTTCTAAAGACACTTACGTTGGCAGAACTTGGCCTCCTGAAATAGGATAACGTGGGACTCCCCTCTGTATAACAATAAAGTTGGACTAGGGGGTGGGGAGGGTTCTGTTAAGACTGGCCTCCACAGAGCAAGACTGGAAGGGGTCCAATAAATTCTTCAAATAGTCATTAGCCTGCCCTTTGTTCTACTAAGCAGTCCCTAAAAAGAAATTTTCTTCCCTTGCAATGTGTCAAAACCAGGGGAAACAGAACACAGGTAGGGCACCCATGGCCGTCCTGAGAAGGCTGTCTGGGCATCTGTGAATACAAGCTTCCCTGCAGGCCCTGCTGGGCAAAGATATTTAGATCAAATATAATCAGCACGATGGAAATCAGCTTAAATAGAAGGGGAAGTCTGGGAATGTTTAAGGATGGATTAGCACTGTTTGAAATGTCCCCTGAATGTCCTAAATAAACTGTTAATACTGTACATGGAACTCTGCCCTGAGCCCTGTAGGGGAGCCTGTTGTTCCCCGAAGCTTGTCCTGCCAGGGCAGCTGCGTGCACTTTATACCAGCCCGCCCCCAAACCTCTGCCACTGCAACCTCAGTTCTACAGGTTGATAAGTCGTCAACAACTTCAAATGGAAAATTAAACAGAAAGCTTCTTGCTCCCTTCTCCCAGCGCTAAGTACTTTGGGACACAGATCTGAGCCAGCCTATTTAACAAGCAGCTGCAAGGCCTTCCAAATCAGCAAGTCAAGGTATCTCACCTCCATCTCTGCCCACTAGGATCACTGTGTTCCTGGACTTCATCTTTTACTCTGTTAAACATTTAAGATGCCCCAAGGTCGTCATTCCCAGGCTACACCTTATAAAAACAAAGCATTGTTCTTCAGGGAGCAAAAGAAAACCCCACCCTCAGCAATCACAGAACCACAACTGAGTCACAGGTCCCTGCTCTCTGCAGAAGCAATGGAACCTGCACACCCTGTATTAATGCAGAAGGAAGTGCTTTCCCTCCTCTGGCCCCACCACTCCTGCCTCTTCAAAGAGCTGTGGCTACAGTCTGTCTGGAGAGGAAATACTTGCTTGCTTTCCTTCTCCTCCCTACCACACCTCCAATGTGTCCCTTGGCAACAGAGGCTAATTCTGCAGGTCACAGAAGGAGAGAGAACAGAGGGACGTTGTCACCAGCACAGTGTTTCCTTCTCAGCCACCTACGGTCTTCATCTCCTGCAAGAGATCAGCTAAAGCAACAAGAAGCACAAGCTCCAGAGGTTGGGGGTCTTCCACATCCTGATTCCGCCCACTCTTGTCTGCTGAGTTAAGGAAATATGTTGACTTTGGCCAAAAAAGGAAGGACAGCTTCAATGCTATGAAATGTGTCATTGAACTTTAAGGACAAGACACAGCTTAAAATACAGATGACAATCCGACTGAAAGATCTGATAATGCCAAGTTGGAATGAGAATCCTGGATAGCTTCTTTATAAACCAACTAAGTGTTCCCTCCTTCAACAAAACTTGATAGCAGCAACAATGTTCTTTCTTTAATGTCTCATTCCCCACACTATGCGAGGAGCCAGAATAATACAGACGAGACCCCTCTCAGTATAAAGACAAAAGTAAATAATAAAACAAGAATAAGTAAATTGAAGACAAATATTGAGGTGCTATGGAGAGCATATAATAAGGGGACTAACCAGTCTGGGATTAAGCAGAACTATACTACTATCAAGTACTACGTAACAGCCTCAATATTCCTCCAGCTCGATCTTTCACCACCATACAAAAAAGCAAACCAGCAACTTTTCTTTCCTCTCTTTAGGACAGTCTTTAAATTGCAGCACTGTATCTCAATGAGAGAGAGAGAGAAAAAAAGAGACAGCAAGAAAGAAGAATGAATGAATGTCTTTTTCTGTTATTGAAAATGTTCCAACTGTCAAAATAAGAAACTGACTTGGTTGTAGTAAGAAGCATGCAATGCCAATGCCAGAACACACAATGAAAAGCAAAAGTCTGTCAACAACAACCAATTGTAGCACTGGCCAACTCCTTGAAGGAAAATAAACTTCATGGAGGACAGGAAATCTCAGAAGAGTTAAGAATGCTATAAAGAAAGTCATCTGGCTATCACAGAATTAATACCAGAGATGTCATCAACGGTGGACAGCGCACAGAGGAACAGGGCATGAGATCAGAAGTAACACTGAAAAGTTAACTGGACGAGAACAAACAGCAGGTGGGGAAGCAGAGTGAGCTGAGGATGGGGAACTAGCCAGATAAGCTCACTGGAGAGGCTTAAGCTGAGTGAGGAGAATTTAAATTTGCCACCGAAACTTCAACCTACCATTTATATGAAATGTCCCACATCAGTGAATCTATAGAGACAGAAAGTAGATCAAGCAGGGCTGGAGGTGAGCGGGGAAATGGTGTATGACTTCTAATAGACACAGGGTTTCTTTTGGGGGTGATGAAAACGTTCTGAAATCAGATTGTGGTGATGGTTGTACAACTGTGAATGTACCAAAAATGGTGCAATGGTTTAAATGGGTGAATACAATATGATATGTGAATTGTATCTCAATAAAGCAATTAACGAAACAAAAACCCAGCAAAGCCTGATCAAGTGAGAACTGAGGAAAGAGGCCACCTTCCTTACACTGAGGGTCTCTCACAACGTGACGGTGAGGTCGGCGTCAGGATGCCCACAATCCAGTCCCAGGGATCACACAGATCTCCTGGGACAATCTCCAAAATACAAACTCGGTGAACCTGCAACCTAGTTTTGCCAAGTACTTGAAAGAAACTGCAGGTCACTGAAGAAAATAAGAAGCTCAAATGTCATTCCATTTGATTCCTATTAATGTGGAAGGAAGTGGGGTGCAGTCTTTAATAAAATGTAAAATACCCTTCAAGGACATGTGCATAACTCAGCAAAAAGGAAGGATTTGGAATGTTCAGCAGGGCGCCGCCGATGTTAGACAGCAGCGTGATCTCAGCAGAGGAGGCCCCGAACAACCTGTCCAGGGGTCCCACACGTCTGTTATCTGAAAGGCGCCAAGCTGGAGACCTGAGACACACAGACACCCAGGCCCACCTGCAGAAAACGTCAATGCAGTCTGTCTGGAACAGGATACAAAAATAAGGGCTCTAAAATTCCCTGGATCGGTCTAATGTGCACCCAGGACTAGGAGCTACTGAACTAATTAGAATCCTTCATTTTACAGAGGAAAGAAGTGTGCAGAGGACCCAGTTAAAGGTTGCTCCAGTCAGCTCGCTAAACAGCCTAAAAATCAGGACTACAATCTGTGTCTCCTGACCCTCAATTCAGCACAACCACCCCGACTGTGTGGGTGAGGGAGGCACAGAGTGGGCATCCTTAGAAAATCCTGGCCTCAAAACCGTAGTCAGATCCCATCATAAGAAACTGAAGAACGAACACCTGAAAATAAATGCGGACGTAAGTGACCTTGAGATTGGGCTGGGAAGACTTGACAATATTACAGGGATTTCACTGCCCTGTTATGTGTCCTGGTGGGACCCGATCCCCAATAAATGCAATTCATTGTTGAGGGGGGCCATTTCGTAACGTTTGTAATGTCACCGGCCAGATCTGATCTGGAAATTTTTTAACCAAATGAGTCTAGTGTTATAAAACAGACACTGAGGAGTGTAAAAGCCGATGATGCTTCCTTCTCTCGGCTGTGCACACAGGCGGTGCTGTCTGCAAAGCACAGGGCGGGCGCTGGTGGACCGACCTTCACAGACCACGCTAAACCCTCTTAAGAAGTGCCCGGTGAATGAACACTCTGGCTGACGTGCACTGAGCCATTACATTACCGAGCAGTGTGCTTCTTACCTATAATTCCACTGTCCTTGCTTTCCAGGGTGGAACTAGGGCTGCTAACGGTCTCACAGGGACTTTTGTTGGCTGCCGTCTTGCTGACACAGCTATTCAAGGTTGAGCACGGGCTATCGGTGCTAGGAGATGCGGTGCTGCTTGTTAGTGTGGAGCAAGGACTGATACCTTGGCTCAGAGCTGTGCACTGTAAGACGAACGGAAGGAGGCATTAGCAGGGCTCACACCGGACGCTTCTGCACATTCTTTTGTTTTTGAGGCTAGAACAATCAAACGGAAAACAGGAAAGCCGAAAACAGTTTTTAACGCTCTGGAGCTTCATACCTATATGGTCTCCCAAATTTTAAAGGAGAAACGCCCTTGTTCTGTTTCCCTCCCTGGTGATTTTTCTTTTTTTATGGAAAAGGGCAGTCTTAGAAATAATTTAGTAGGAACGCACATTTGTAACACAGAAATGGCAAGCAGGCCGACTTCCTTTCATTTCAAGTCTGCAGAAGACAAATGGGTTCTTTGACCTCTGTACGGAAAATCTGGGGACTCTGTTTTTGTAATGTTTCACACGCGCTGCAACCTGATTCATTTGCTGAAGATTTATGGGCTCTGGGATCAGGGGAAGGAGGCTGGTGGTCACTGCAATCTCAATCGAGGCATGACACCCTTGCAGAGACCCCTGCAGGGGGCCGAAGCTCTGGCCCCTCATTGCTATTCAAACGGACATCTCATCTCCAAGTGGCAGGCTGCTGTTCCCTAGGATGAGGACTGCTCTCTGGCAGATGAACCATTTGATCTCATCTCATTTTGTCTCTGCCTCATCTCCTATAAATCTTTTCCTCACCCCACTGACCCTCCAAAATCTCAACCGCTGAAAAAGCACAGGAAAGCATATACCAAAGCAGCCAGATGAGAAGAATGGTGCTATAAAGATAAAAGTAGTATTATTACTAAGGAATTCTCTCAGCCACTTTGATTCATTTAACCACTTCTCTCCGGGTGGTGCCCGGAAGGTTAATGTGGACACTTTCTTAAGTTCTGCGTCCTCCTGCTTCTCTCCACCTCCCCACTGCAAAAACCCACAACAATTGGAATAAATGTCAATACACAACAGCCCAAACTTATTTGCCGGAATGAACAATGGCTTTCCCTCCCAAGGAGGGGTGGACGATAAGATGTTTATCCCTTGGTTCATCCTCTGAGCAGGTACGAAATGCAGAGTTGTCCTCGGGTATTACCATGGTTTCATTTTTTCCTTCAGTGGTTATGTGTGTGGCACTTGGGATCCCTTCTCCCAGTAAAAATCCCAGCCTTGTCAACAGTTCTTGAGCTGCCGGCGAACAGCTCGGTTCATTATCGGCCTTTGCTTCTGGAACAAAGAAAGAAAACAATGAAGATGCTCCTTTGGGGAGTTTCAGTATCGCATCTGGAGGAGTTGGCACCACAGCTGCTTGTCTGGTGCTTTCGTGTATTTTTATAAAATGCGCAAAGTTTGACACTGCTGCCTGTCCTCTAGCAATACATTCTAATTAAGAGGCTGTGACAGGTTAGGAAACTAGTAAAAGAGAAAGTCCCAACGCAAAGGGTGAAATACTTGACCTGAATCAGAAGAGCACGGTGTCACTATCTGACAGTGAGTCCTATGTCCCTGTCATGTGAAAAACGGGTACTTCAGACACCAAAAGTAGCAAAAGGCCTGCCCTACCCTGCGTCGTCCTCTTAACAAGTGCAGTGTGGCCAATGCCCACAAGAGGCTGAAATCAACTAAAACCCAAGAGGCATGCTGACAGAGGCCCAGGCTCCTTAGATGTTGGGGCAAAACTGAAATGTAAGCTCTCATTACACAGACAGGGGCATGACTACTTTGGTGGAAACGTGTTCTGCATACTCCAGGGCAATGAAAGACAACCAGGATTCCAACTCAAGGGCCAATCATCAGGAGCCCACATTGAAATGATTTTTAAATCCCAGTGAAATGTATCCTAAGAGACAGGACCCAGGAATAAATACACCGTGTTGTCCATTCGGAGGTGTGGACAAATCGGGCTGTGTTCTTAGTGCACTCCCCTGGAATGCTGGAAGCACCTTTTACCTGAAGGTCACAGGCATGCTTGGAAGCCCTTCCTTTCTCTGGTCTCCCTACGGCTGGTCATCTGGCTTGTTGCACTGAAGAGAACTTCACTGTTGGACTTGATTTAAACGTTGAACTGCAGGTTAACCTTGTATGCAAAAGCTTAAGGGTACGTACTTAACTATGGTTGAAAAAACGATATTCACATTATTCTAACACCTATCTTACATTTTAAAATCAGCATCCATCAGGGAATGAAATAAATTGTAAGACAAATGTTGCTTCCAGAAGTTAGAACGTAAGAACAATACGCAACCTGTAACATAGTCACTCATCTTAATGTTTTGTTCTTTTTTTTGTTCAATTGTCTAGGTACCTAGATCCATTCATTCATGAACAAATTTTCCCTACATTTGTAAATCTGCAGATAATAGATACTGGTCTTAGAAAAATACAATGAGGAAAGACCAACAAAAATAGCAATGTTACCTCTGAGCTACACAATCACCACCAAAGCTCAATGCTAACTTTGCCTTTTTGTAAGGAACCACAAAAATCAAAATAAGCAGTGCAGAGCAGACCATCTGTGTGCCTCTCATTCACACATCAGCTTTGCTGAGTCATACTCCCAAGATGGCAGCTACAAGGAAAACGAGGCAGCTGTATCTTCAAGGAAGGAAAAGCACCCTACCCCTTGCTTGTTCTCAAAAGCTCCCAATGTTTGGGGTGGGAAGAAGAGCTGTTCACCAGTGTGGATATTTTTCAGTTGCTCCAGAAAACTGTAGGCGTGAAATAACCAAGGCCTGATTGTCTGGGTTGAGCGAGCCCTGACGTTTCTGGATCACTTGAGTTAAACTCATAACATGAAGGGGCAGTGGCTTCAAACCAACAGGGATAAGGGAGCCACCCCAGGGTGGATCAACCACACCCTCAGAGCCACTCTACAGAAGATTCCTTCCCACCACAGATCTCCAACCGCATTTTGTTTCTCAAGGTACATGGGCACATGGGTAAGGAAGGCAGGAACCAAACCAGATCGACACAACCCAGGCACACCCAAGGGCTGAACCACTTCAGAACAGAACCGCCTCCCTCGCCCCAAGGCTCAGGCACAGCAGCCGCTTTATCTTCGATGGCAGCTGGACCAGAGGGAGAGAACAGGATGCAGATGAAAGGGGAGGACGTGGGTGAGGGGGCAGAACTCAGCAATCTCTTTACTCCACGCCCCTCTTTCCTTCCAAAACAATCTCTACACTGCTACCCAGTTGTGACTGTGCCCCAGAATGTCTAGCTTCTAGTTCAACCTGAAACACTCTGGGGAAACAGCCAGAAACTACTCCCAGTTGGCAGCTGCGGTGGAAGCAGAAAGAGCAGCTGCACAAGTTTGGCTGTCACAAAATTTACCCTGAAGACAAACAAGGCCATAGCTTGTGGCTCACTTGGGGTTTGCTCCAAGACCCTGTGTCGTGTGTAGGTGCTACAGGGGGTGGGGATGCCCGGCAGAGTCACTGCTGCCTCCAACTGCATCTGATGACAGACACTCCAGATTGTCAAGGTTTTAAACACACACACACACACACACACACACACACACACACACAGACAACTAGTCATCCAACCCAACCCCGTCCCCAACTCAAATAAGTTGGTGAGCAGTGGCGACTCCAGGTTGAATGTCTGAATTGACATGAGACTCCCAAATTCATGATTAACTTGTTCTCTTAACTGTGCAGCCTGGACTTTGCTGCTACCAAAGTTCCAAAACCCTACTGAGGTTCAGGATGAACGAACAGACATTCTTTATTTCCGTTTATGCATCCATGAAGCCACTGTAATTTTATTTCGTCCATTAAGTTCCAACTGTCTTTTCGTATTATTCTCTCTTCTCAAATGTCATCCTAGTGACCTTCCCCTCAAAAGCCCCCTTCAGTCTGAATTCCTTAACCCATGTCAAGACGTCTGCATCTTTCCCTCCCTAACGCAGAGAACCTTCTCTCACTGAACTTTTCATTCTGGCAGAAGGACACCTCGGTGAAGTGTGACACTGACAGTTTAGAAGAGATGAGGAGCCTGGGAACTCACCCTGATACACTTGACTGGGAAATGGAAATGGATTTCTACTTCCATAGTTGATCACGAATATTGAGATTTCAACAGTCAGATAGGATTTTCTTTAAGCGAATTCTTACTCCACAATGACCGCCAAACCAATAATCCATTGGGACACCTTAAAGGGAGATTCTATTCTCATTTGTGTAGTTAATATTAAATAACTCGTTAATAATGGGTGTACCCTACCCAATACCAGCGGGATAAGGGCTGGAGAGAAAGACCTCATCTTTTAGTAACAACTTCACATCCCACGGATTTAAATATCCAAAGAATTTATGATGGCTGTATTCAGAGTGGAGAGAGTAATGGCTTCACTCCCTAGGAATCCATTAGGCACATGGAGAGTGATATTCCTCCCAATAACTTTTCAAGGAATCATGCATATCACACCATTGTGGAATAACCACTGGAGAAAGGCAAAGGGAATTTCTTGGTCACTTCCCGTCTCTCCCTTTTTGAGCTCTTCACACCTGTTGGGCCATGTTTGGGGCATGCACATTCGGATGCAGCCCATACACTGAGCAGCTCCCCAGTTACCATCATCCTACTTCATTCCTATTTGTGCCCTTTATAATCATCCCCTCACCCCTCCCGACAGAACAAAGGACTTGTGTACGCTAACTCTATTTCTGGACCCTTTCCTCTGCCCTCTACCTATGTATGACTTTCTGTCCTCATTAGGAAAGTGGCCATAATCCACTTCTTATAGGTTGTGAGGCTCAAAAAAATGTGGAAAACACCTTATAAGCCACACACCTTTGAGGTAAGATGCTATATCAAAGTTGGTCATTATTTTCACCAACTTTAACAACAAGAGCCCATTTTTCCCCCCCACTGGTTTCATGGATTCAATCTATATTCAATATGTTTCTGTTTCTCTTACCTAAAAGAAATAGTTTTCTGTTTATAATTTTTCTGCCTTCAATAACTTTCTGAATTTACTATTCCTTCAAGACAACAAAGTCCCTCCCTTTACCGGTTATCAAACTATTACAACTTGGCACACACTGCTTTCCTGTCCCATCTAATCATTCCCTCCTCTTAAAACCTGACTCCATTAAAACCATGGCTGTCCCTGGAGAGAACCAATGGTTATTCCATCACGAGAAGCCTTGTCTTCACTCTCATCCTCTTCAAACTCTACAGAGCACTGGGCACTGTACACAACGTCTGGTCATTTGCTAGCTATGTGACCTTGATAACTGGATGTAATGGCAGTTTCCAAGACAGTACTTCTGAATCAAGTTTGTTAAGCGAGACGTGGCCTTGACTAATATTAAATCCCTTTCTCTGCCTCTACCTGTCCATGGCCTGCTGCTTGCCTAACTTCTTGTTTATAAGCATTTTCCTGTTTCTTTCTGGCTGTTCCTCCTCCTAAGCCATCACCATACTCTCCTCCTCGGATCTCCAAAAATAGTATTTACAGAGGAACATCTACCTATGAACCTGCTCTGGTTCTGTCAATAATTGATTTCTAGTCGGTAATACAAAAACGAAGTTAACATACAAGTCATTTTTAAGCTTTTCATCTCATTCAGTTCGTACTGAAATTGTCAACAAATCTTACCATTTCTTCTTTCAAAATGTGTCCTGAGTTAGCCTTTTTCTCTTCAGTAATATGGCCACTTATCTCTAAGTCCTCATCCCTTCAAGTCTAGAGATTCTGGGTTAATTTTCTCATGTTTTTATTTTTCTCCCTCTCTTCTTTTCATTACGCTAAGGCAGTGGTTCTCAAACTTTTTGGTCTCAGGCTTCAGTCTTAAAAATTGCGGACTCCAAAGAGCTTTCACTTATGTGGGTTATGTCTGTTGATACTTATCATGTTAGAAATTAAAAATAGGAATTTAAAAATGTATGTTAATACGTTTTAAGTTAATAAAACTTATACATGTTAAATAACATTTTAAATTAAAAAATCTATATTTTCAATTTTAAAAGTTAAGAAGGGCATTGTTTTACATTCTTGTAAATCTCTTTTTAATGTTTGATTTAATAGAAGACAGTGGGTTCTCATGTCTCTTTCTGCATTCAATCTACTATGGTATGTTTTTTTTGGTTGCAGTGTGTCAAGAATTGTGGCCTCAGACAGATATGTATTAATAGCTGGGAAAGAAAGGAACCTTTTCAGTTAATTACAGATAATCTTTGATACTGCACCAAAACTTGACAAGTAGCTATTTTTTAAAGGTTAGTTCCAATGTTGGACTCTGAATCCATATTAATGAACTTTTTGTACTCTGTTATAGTAAAATCCAATGGTCTATTTTATACTTCAAATGGATTTTTACCCATGCAAGATTTTGTAACATCATGCTTTGGGTCGTTTCAAAAGTACTGGTCTTGTAGATCTTGCAAATGTTGACACATTCTATTATACAATACCAAAATATCACATTCATTAATATCACCACAGATCTCAATTAAAAAGTCCTGGGAAGCCATCAAGCTCAATGTGACAGATGCAAATTCCCAAAAATCTAATTTTCACTTGAAAGGTCAAATTTCATCATTGGCAACTAATCTTGTCAGGTTTTTTTTTTTTTCTTTTAATTGAAGCGACATGTTCCTTTTGTTCCTGTTTGAGAAAATTTGTGTCAAATACCCAATTCCAAAATAACTGTGGCTTGTCAGTAATTCTTACAAGTAAAAATGATATTCCATTAAAAAAAAATGGCTAGCTCAGAATGCAATGTAAACCACCACACAAGTGCTTTTCCTGCAGACAACCATCATCTTTCAGCATAATGCAGAAGTGCTTTTGTGGACTTCCCATTTCCTCAACACAGAATATTAAAAAGATGAGTACTCAAGGGTAAAGATTTTTAAAGCATTCATTATTTTCAGTGCTTTGTCAAGGACATACTTCAGTGAATTATTATTTTTGGTGCAAGTCAGTGGTGGTGAAAAATACCACGTGTGACCCGAAAATAGCAGGTACCCCTACCTTTGTGTGTGCTGGGGCATCAGAAGTTTTACCAATGACTGCTTTTACACCATCAGTGCAAATGTCAATGCAAGAGAAATAGAAATACCTTCTTAGTGTTATTACGAACAGAGCTTTGATCTCATGGACCCCTGACAGTGACTTGAGGATGTCTAGATGTCCACAGCCCACACTTTGAGAACCTCTGCTTTAAGTGTCCACTTGTATTAAATTATCTTTTCTTAAAAACAAATGAAGAAGCCACAGTCTTACACACTCCTCACCCTAGTGACTGATCTCTTATCTTCCCTTCCCTTCCCAGCAACTTGGGGTAAAAAGGGATCCATCTTCAACAATTCCGTTTCCTTATCGCCTACCTACAACTTAAACTCATTCACCCTGAACTCTCCTGAAACTGCCCTGTTAGGCACAGGAATTTGGGTGCGTGTTTTTTTAAAAAAACAGTCTATTCCCTCTTCTGATATTCCTGTGGACTTTGACCTTGCAAATACTCTGTCCTGAAAGGGGGAAAGTGGCAACTGTCATAAAAGACACACAGGGAAAAATCCATGGTTCCGGGATATTGCATGGTCTTGTCGGTTCTCTTCCTACTGCTTCACTGGTGCTTCTTCGACCTTATTCATAGCTCATGAATAAAATACCAAAGCTTTGCAGTTCTTTTCTCTCAGTGACCTTGTCCCTAGTCTAAGACACTGAGTCTCATCATGTTCCCGCTCAGCAAATGGTTGCCTGGTCGATATCCTGAGCTCTTTCTTGAGTCCCAGTGTGATTTTCCAACTGTTTATTGGACACTGTTGCCTAGATGATCCACCAGCATCTCAAACTCAACATGCCTGAAACTGAACTCAAACGAAAATGGACAGTTCCCGCTCCTCCAATGACCTCTTAATGTATTCTCAAAGCCTTGAGGTCATCATCTTTGTCATTAACAGCTCCAGATCCTTGCCATCCCTCAAGAGTCTGCCTATTCATCACCTCTGCTTTCCCAATCCTGTTCTAATTTGAGATCTTATTCTGTCACTTAACTACTGAAATCATGTTCTAGCCTTTTTCCTTGATCCTACTCTACTTCCTGCCTCACTCCATCCTGTGCATCGTTGTCAGGTAAATCTTAAGCCATTGGTCCAATTAAGTCTTTTCTGGCTCAGCACCTCCATCTGTACCCGATTCCTGACCCAGCTTGGATTAGCCAACAAAACTGCCTCGTTTTATAGTCACTCTGTATACAGGCCTTTAATCCCCAACCAGACTCTAAGCCTCTGTGAAGAAAAGACCTATGCTTGCTAACCCATCTCAAATAGCATCCAACATAGGGCTTTTCACAGCATAAGAAGGCAATTAATATTTATTCAAGGAAACGCAGGATGAATGGATACTCAATCTCTAGTCTTTCCACCACACACATACCAGGTATGCACTTTCATTTAACTAAAACCTTATTCAACCATTGGTCAAATAGTGCATCACCATTCTAAGAAGCTGAAAATTAAATAGCAGGAGCAAGGTTACCTAACAGGAAAGGAAGAGGAATGTAAACCACAGGAAAATATAGTTATGTTTTATTTCCTAAACTGAGTAGGGGGTAGACAAGTACCATTATTCTTTATATCTTTTTCATTCTCTACATCTTTCTGAAAAGATGTCTGAAACAGTAGCCAAAAACATAAGGCATACTTAAACATATATCTCCTCCTCCCAATAAGAGAGTTTTGTGTTTCATTATTCTGCTGTTTCATATGTGTTAGTTTTACTTGCTAGCCAGATTGCCAGAAAAAAATGTTTCATCATATTCCGCGATTGATACTCACTTAGCAATGACTCATAAGACTAAAACTTTCTCACCCCTCCCCATCACAGCTTGCTCAAGTAGTTAATGATAGATTGAAGCAAACCTAAATAGATTATGGCTGCCCCTAATGCAAAGAAACACAGCTGCAAATCCTATTATAATTTAGTATTCTTCTCTAATTTATCTGTTTTTGTATTTTCCTGCAAGGCAGAGGTATTATTTTGTGGGTAAATGACATTTCCCCCCTAAACAATATGATGGCTTAGCAATAGGAAGCTTATTTGTGAAGAACTTATTCTATGTGACACAGCTTCTTAGGACCATTTGACAGGAAAGAGGGGACTGTAATTTATTTGAGTACCTCATTAAGTCACTCTTTTTTTCCAGAGTAGGAGATGCTGTTTTTCAAAAATATTTTAAAACACTGAATAAAGTAGAATGTCTTTTCCTAAAGGTGTATCCAGATTAAAGCAAACTTTAACAGGTTCTTTGCTTACATTAAAAATATTCATCTGCCCATATAACCCTCTTCCCAGATGGTTAAAATATGCAAATTACATATAAACACAGTTACTTATAAATTAATGAACAAATTCAGAGTGCTCATTGGTTTTGATTTAAAATTAAACAGTGAGCTAAGAATCAAGAATTTATGGAGCTACAAGACCACAGAGTAAAACAGCTTAGTCTTTGAAGGGTATTACAAAGATTTAGGAATAGCTTGATATTTCATGACTCTATGTGAAAATTCAAAAGCACTTCATGAGGAGCTGTTTTCAATAGTTTGTTAGTCTGGTGAGTACTGAAATGCTATTGTTGATAGCACCCAGAAAAGCATCTTAGAGATTTAAAAAAATGCTCAAAGGAAATACAGAAAGCATAAGCCCAAATTTTAAATGAAAACTTAATTGATGATGCTGATATGAAACTCCGGGAGTTAGGGTTTGTCCATCGTGCAGCTGTGCATGCTGGGGTTAAAAACTCAATTAGTTTTAGTTCGTCCCAGCCTTTCCTCTAGGTTCAATGACCTGGACATAAAATTTCCACTTTAATATGGCAAACTTAATTAACCCCATTGGAATTTAAAGGAGCTCATGGGAATTACAACAGACACCATCCTTTACTAATTACCACGTTGAGTTTTGTTGGGCAATCTCCTCCTCATCAGATAACTCTGCTGGGGCTTTCACCAACATCATGGCTCTTCACACGTGACTGTGTGCCCACAAACATGAACTACGCCCCTTTCCCAGACCCAAAAAGGGGAAAATGTACTCTATTTCTTAAACCTAGGCAAAACTTATAGAAACTTCTCGTGGGTATTTGCAGCCCAGGTATGTCACAATTTCAATCCTCATGGAGACAATGATGCCCTATCTAAGAGCTCAGGTCTCAGAAGTGAGTGTGTATGTGAATTGCAGGTTACATCAGCAACATCAATCATTATGCTTGAATTTAGCTCAGCTGGCAGCCAAGCATAAGACTGTGTCCTCACCCCCGGAAAGACAGCCAATTCCGCCTGGGGTAAGGGGAGGAAAGTAGACAGTGGGAACTATTTATCACCTCTTCTCTTTGCCCAATAAAAATTCTAAATTTCTTCCCCATTCTCACTCTAGGGGGAGTCACAAACTCTAAACAGGACCTCAACGATACGCCCCTCCAGGGAGGAAGAGGTTATATAAGGGGGGGTCTAAGCCAGCCAAAATGCCAGGGACATAACCCCCCAGGACTACAAAGCTTTTGGGGTGGGGTGGATAAGGGTAAGAGGTGGCAGACTTATTCTGAAATGGGCAAACAGCCCATACATTTGATTACTGATATTCACTTCAGAGGAACAGGATTTTACTTTCCTTTCGACACCCAGAATACAAATGAGAGAACAGATCGACATACAAACACCTTGCACATGGGAAGTCACAATCAAGAAGGCCCTCACGTTTGCAGGACGGCCGTCCTCACCAAACACCACTGTGGACTCTCACCTCTTCACCCACGGCAGTCCGCCCGTCCTCAGCACAAATCCTAATGTGAGCCTCTTATCTAAACCTGACAACTGGGTGCCTGGACAGGAGGAAAGGGGTGGAATTTCTCATGCCAAGACATAAGCAACAGCACCTCTTCCCTGTACCAAATGCCCAGCTCCTGCTTCATCCCATCCCCCACCCACCCCAAACCCCTCTTCCTGACTTGCATCTGCCAAGCTCTCCTTTCTCAGCTCATTTTTAGCTTTATTTTCACCCTCACCACCTACTCCATCTCCCTACCAGGTCCCATTTCATACCCACTCCCCACCATACATCAGCAGAAACACAGCGCACACTTGGTGGTTAGAACATAAAGAAGCTGTACTCCCAACCCCACAACTCGGGAGAGGAGAGTGCCAGGGATGTCAACATGCAAATATGGATGACTTTTCCTAAGTCGTCTTTCAGCATTCCTACATAAGCTTGTGTCCACGCTGAGGGTACACTAGGCTTCCCTACCTAGGTCTGCGTTCCTCACCACATGTTTCTTTAGGAAAATAGGATGTAAGTTCAAAACACGAATTAAGGATCACACAGTTATGAGTTGGGGGACCCCTCACCCCAAGACAGGGACAGGTGAATTCTTAAATTGATTTTTTTTAAAAATAGAGAATTATTAATACATCCATGAAATGCTATACGTTTTAATGTCTATTACACATATTTCCAGATATAGGGGGGAAAAAAGCAAAACATCAAATGTCTTCATGAAAAGGTTTCAATCAATTTGGGTTTTTTTTGCCCCACTTCAATATGCCCCAAAGAAAAACTTTAGATGTTAAATAAGAAGCTTTCAAAGGCTCCCAAATGGTTTTTTAAAAAGCTAGTTATTATAAGCTTCATCCAGCTAAAGTTTCAGCTTTTCAGCCAAAGCTCATTGTTGAATGTTCTAAAATGCTGGAGTATAAAATAACAACAACAACAATAACAACAACAACACAAAGTCTTGGAAGCAGTCTACTGGTTGGTTTTTCATATCCCCCCAAGCCCAGGGAGGTCAAAATCGAGAGGAAATAAGAGTCAACCCTTAAACAATGCATATGCACCCACTCAATTATTCCTACACTGTGTATGTAATTCCAAGAATTTATGTTAGTTGAATAGCTCTCTAACTGCCCGAGGAAAAATACTTCCCAAACACATTCAGTTTTGCAAAGCATTCCTGCAAGAGGCATCTCAAGTTTCACTCAGAAATGAAGTGTCATTAGTTAAAATCTTTAGGGGGGAAAATCATTGAAAACATATTCTTACCATTCTCATTAGACTCTGTTGGCTTGGACACTTCTCTGAAAGGGATTATAACTGCGTCTCCAGGCACTCTGGGGCTTTCCACATACTTGGGCTTCCTGACGGGACCTGCAGTGGGAAAGATCTGAGTGTGGCTAATTTTTTCCAGATGCAAACAAAGCTTGAGAATGTACAGTGTGTGTCCTTACCAAGACCCAAATATGCCTAAACGGAAAGCCAGCCCTTTTTCCCTCTCTTCAACACACACACACACACACACACACACTGGTACACATGCTCAGTCATTTCAGTACAGACATGGGAATGTCCAGTCTGAGCTGCCAAAGAAGAAACGGGTAAGCTCAGTTTCGAGAATGTAAACTCGTAACAAAAACAAAAGCTGCTCTTTTGCTGTGAAGTCTCCACAGCTGTCTTTGGTGTATGTCAAGTAAGTGATTTTGACATGTTCAAACCTGGATGGCTTATGGCGAAGGGGTTTTTATTTGGAATTTTTCTCTAACTGGGGCAAAGACGACTGGGTTGCTTGGTATCTCCAAAGTCAGAAAGCGAGGATTACAAACAGCCAGTCTGTGCTATCAGCACACTCTGAGCAGCCGTAGAACACAGGCATTTTATCAGACTGGTGACGCATGGCAATTGTGTGGGGCAGAGAAGATGATTGCTTTCTTGGCAGCTGACACAGCTGCCTTCAAAAAGGCACAGCAGCCAATCCGGCACGTGATTCAGGGACACAAGGGAGCCACAGAGTCCTATCCCTCACCTCTCCCTCAACCCCAACTTATCAGAAACTTTGGAATTTTTAGTAAGACTGAAGGGAACCCTCACACGTTGCTAGTGCCATGTACAGGGGCAGCCACTCTGGAAAACATGGTGACAGTTCCTCAAAAGGTCAACATAGCTATCACATAGCTCAGCAATTCCACTTCTATGTGAGTATATGTTCACACAAAAATTTGCGCAGAAATGCTCATAGTGAGGCATTATTCATTGCAGCCAAATGTCCATCAACTGCTGACAACTAAATGTGATGCATCCACACCACGGAATATTATTGGGCAATAAAAGGGACTGAAGTACGGATTCACGCTGCACCATGGGTGAAACCTGAAAGCATTATGCTAAGTGAAAGAAGCTTGTTCCCAAAGACCACATATTATATGATCATATTCATATGGAATATCCAGAATAGGAGAATTTATAGAAACAAAGTATGAATGGTTGTCAGGGGCTGGAAGATATGTTGGCTTGTGGGGTGAGGGCCAAGGGGTGGTATGAGACTTCTTCTGGGGGTGATAAAAATGTTCTAAAATTAGGCTGTGGTGATGGTTGCATAACCTTGTGAATATGCTAAAAATTGCTGTAGTGTACACTTCAAATGAATGAACTGTATGCTATGAGAATTATATCTAAACAAAACTGCTTACAAAAAAAATAATAAAAAAGACTGCCTATTCTGTCTGTTCCTTTCAAACATCACATTCCATTTGGTCCAAAATCACCCACTGGACTCTCATTTTCCCTTGTTGCCTCATACTGAAAGTGTGCTTTTAACAAGGCCACAGAATTAGGGAACATTTCACATCAGCAAGAGAAAGGGTGGTGGGAAGAGGGCCAGACAGGCATCCAGAGCTTGCCCGCTGGCTCAGCCCCGAGCCTCAGCAATGACCCTCTTGGGGCCTCAGCTCCTTCCCATACACTGAAGGGATGAGTCAGGTGAATTCTGAGCATCCTTCTGTGTCAAACATCTTATACATCTGAGAAATTCTGTTCAGAATGTGGCTTATGGTGAGAGATGCTGCCATCTAAAGGTTTCCTGCAAAAGCATCTATATTACCATAAAATAATCCAATTCCCAGTCGGCTATAATGTGCTACAGCTTAAACTAAACTACATCACCAAAGAAGCTTACAGTACTTAACAACAAGGAATATTATTTCAAACTTTAGAAACCAGGGTTTTTAAGTGGCTAATGTAGTATTTAATCATATGGCTGTCTTCATTATTTATGTAACCCTGTCAGAAAGGGAGTTTTTTAAAGGTTAAAATGAACTGGTAATGAGAGAAGAGGAAGAATATGATCACAATATAAGTGGAAGATGCAGGCCATACAGCAGAATACAAAGTGCAATTCAGATTTTATCTAAAACATAGAAATATGCATGGAAGGAAAGACGGGGGGGAGAGGGGAAGCTAAGATATCTGTTGTGGGGAAGCCAGAAACTAGGAGGAAGGGCCCAAACAGGGTAGGCAGACATGGAACAAGGACAAATACAAGAGCCTTTCTACATATACATTTTGTTTGGGACCTATTCCTCATGGTAAAAGAGATCACGGACATATTTCTCTCTCATCATCTGCTCTCTCCCATTTAAAGGACTTAAGGGAGACACTGCCTTTTATTATTATTGTTCCATGATTCCAATTGCCCCAACCAGCAACCATGCCACTGCTCAAGAGATACCTATGAGTTTCTGCTCACCTTCTCTTCAGGGTATAGTAACGGCAGATCTAAAGAGATCTACTTCCAGGCTCCCAATCTACCTACCCCATACAGCCTTCAAAAATATTCTCTAATAGTAAGTACTCTCTTAAAATGTGGATTCTTTCACATGGATGGACAATGGTTATCATGAATGGTTAGAACGTCGAAACCCAATGTCCCACAGTGCCTTCAGAAACCATCCATGCCCACCCATTTAATTGTCTGAACTGTGTTCTGTTCAGAGGCTGACCACTAGCTGTAAGAAATACTCAACACTGAGGAGTGAGGGTGTGAAGAGCAGAGCCCCAGGAGGCGGGCAGACGTAGGCTTACCACAATGGACAGTGAGGCTAGATACGAAAGGAGGCCTAGAATATACCAAAGTAAATAAAACGTGTATTCAGCGGTCACACAAGGCTAAGCACTTAAAAACTTTAACTCATTCAATCCTAATGACTTTGGGAGAAAAGCACTATTTACCCCCCATTTTTAGGTCAGGAAACTGAGGCTCCCATCAGTTAAACTATTTGATCATGGCCCACAGAGAGCAAAGCAGGAATTCAAGTAGTTTTGCAGTCTGTGCAGATTTGAACTAAACCTACACTAAACCACCACTCAGCACTTGTAAGACGAGGAAATCCAGATTAAACATGCATTTATAGAAAAGGCCAGGGCAGTAGAACCTTCCACCACCCAATCGTCTACGGACCTCGGCTGTATAGTCAGCAAATCTTTTATTCATACTTACTTGTCTCTGATCTCCCCTAACTTTTACTAGGAGTTAAAATATTATGAGGTGAATATAAACAACTGCTCTCCAACATGATCCTTTTATTTAAATTGCTTTTCACAAAGAGCTGAACCTGAAATGCTATAAAACAAGATGAATTTATAACCATAGAGGTTTTACTCTTTCCCCCTCTCAATTGCTCTTTAGAGAATTTGTGTGTACTTTCCATTAAACATGAGCAGATGAACACTCATTTGCCTTCACTCCCTTTCCAAACACCATTAAAGTTGCAGTAAAGAGATTTGAGAGAGACCAATGGGGAAGGAGACCACCAGAGGCAAGAAACCAAACTTCTGAAAGTTGGAAATAGATTGCCGAGGAGCAGTGGATGGAGCCAATGAGAAAAGGTGAGCACCGGGGAGGGCTCAGTCTCAGAGACAGGAGAACCCTCTGAAGGCAGGGGCACGGGTGGGGCCAAATACAGGATCATGGGTTGAAAATCTATTTAAGGGAGAGTAAGGCCCCCCTCTCCCAGAACCTCCCGTGTCCTGGAGGCTGAGTTTTTCTCTGGAAAGGCTGACTGCCAAGACCATGGACACTCAAGAACTGAACTCCTAAGTGTTACACTAAAACACTGGGATGGAGAGAAATTCTACATGAAGAATGGTGGGTCGCCGATGGATGCCTCCTCCCACTCAGCTGTAAGAACACTGACAGTAAGCTTACCCACCATGGGAGGAGAGATGCCATGGCAGGAAGGGACTAGAAGATTCTTCTCTGGGGAAACTGAACAAGAGGAAAGACCTATAAATAATCACGGTTGGGGATGTGACTCCAAACAAGTGGCGGATCCCTGACCAACCACGTTACCACAAAGTTCATGCTCAAGACATTCACCTGTTTCAATCAGCGTTTTAGCACCTCATACTTACATACAAACTAGGATCATCAGACAGTTCAGGAAAGACCCTACCCTGAGAGACAGACCCCACAACAGGTTATAAAAGGAACTCTGAGGAATCAGAGAAAAGGCGAGGAATGCTCTGCAGAATGAGAAGAGCTATGGCATCCACTACATAAGGGGCTACCATGACAAGGGACATTCAGGGTCTGTGAGGTAGTCCGCTGAGTAGACTGAGGACAGCTGGAGGCCACACCAGTTATGAAATCATGAGGCCCTGATCTTACACTTAACCTGTCACCCATTAAACCACAAGGACAATGATTTCTATGCCACTGAAAGGAAAAACTCCCTCTAAATGAAGTGGCCACATTCCTTCTTAAGTGATCAACGTAGATCAAAACTAAATCATCCATCTCCCCAACACTCTCTTACTCACGGGAAACTACTGACCAGCACTTTTCCACCCATCTTTTTGTTTAAAATGTAATACTCAAAATTCCCAAGCACAAGCTACCTTAAAGTGAAATGATTCCCCCCTTTTACATAAACCAAGTGTTATCAGGTTAATCTCCCCAAATTGACCAGCATGTAATACTATATAATAATTATCCAGTAAGCATGGTATTCCAGATATTAGTTAGGTTGTAAGGCAAGATGCTCTTAAAAGCAAGAAAAGACTGTCAGGTACTAGCTGGAAAATCTGCTCATCTAGAAGCCAATGTTTCCCTGTCACCCCGACCTCACCTCCCTCACTCCTGGGCAATGGACAGAGGGCGGGCCTGTAAGGAAGACCACCCTTCTCCTCTCAGGGTCTCAGCAGGGTCAGGGCTGTGGTTGGAGTGCCAGTACTCCCAGTTACAGGGTGTAAGGGAAATGGGGATTGCTCTTGATCATAAGTTAAATCCACTTCATTGCACCTCTGCGTCCCCATCCTCTCCTTCTTCCTCATCCCCATCCCCTCCTTCTTCCCTCTCCCCGCCTCCTCCTCCCCATTCTCTGTCACAGGATACTGTGAGAGGGGGCTCTCCAAGTTAAGGAGCTCATAAGTTCAAGAGAAACACAAAATGTGCCCCAAAGAGGTTTTACAGAGGTGCCCATTTACGCGGTGTGCAGGAAGAGCGCTCCTGCCAGCTCCTTTCACTGCACAGAAGGTCCTTGGGTCAGTCCAGGAGTGAGCGGCAATGGGCCCTTAATCACTTCATTCCACAGCCTCAGAGGCACAGCCTTCTCCCCATCCAGGCTGGTGCCTGCATGTAAACCCCCAAACACACTTTTCCCAGCGGCCAGTTTTCCTACTCTTTTTGACATTTTAATCACACAGCTGACTATTTTGCTACTTAGAAACTGCCATATAAGGAATATTTTGCAAAAAGGGATGGCAGAAATAAACTAAACTGGGCTTTATCTCCAGGCAGTGAAAGAGAGAAGGGCAGGGGTTACTTTTCATTTCTGAAAAGTTTCAGTTATACACACACACACACACACACACACACACACACACACACACACTATTTGGAACTCAGAACACCTGAGGCTACTTATTGCATTTAAAGCAGATCTCTTCACAACATCTGGAGCCCATGAAAAGTAGCACTTTGCGTCATCATTTTAGAAAATTTTTTAGCGTCTTGACCTTTCATAGTAAAGGTTCCTGTCAATTTTATCTGGTCTAGGTTTTCATTTCACATTGGGAAATGTTCACAAGATGAGAAAAAACTGAAAAGGAGATGAGGAAGAGGATTTGGGGTGGGGGGGGCTTTATTACTAAAGCGAATATCATTAGTCATTTCCAAATGGTCAACTGTGGTTAACTATCAGATCACAGTCTTGGATTTTTAGACAGGATGATACCTAGGATTCCAAAGTTGGACCCCTGTCTCTCCTGAACCCCAAAAATAAAGTATTGAGGGAGAAAGGAGGAGACATACAATTTGGGACTGAGAAAGGAGACAATGTGGCCTAACATGGCCTAACAGGAGCACTCTGTCACGCAGACCTGGGCTGACACCCTGCTGCTCTGTCCCTTGCTGAGCTGAAGCAGGTGAATGAATGGGTGGGACCGCCCACGACCCTTCTGTGAGGGGTGAGAGGCCCTGTCTGAGACGGAAGATAGAACCAGATGATGAATGGACCCCGTCAGAATGCCTCAACTCAAGGGAAGGGCAATTGCAAGCACCAGATGTTGTCCATCACTTGGATTTCTCCTAGGAGGTGCAGGAGACAAGCTGTAAATAAACCCTTAAAAGGTTGCTGGAGATGGTTGTACCCGAGGGAATAACAAAAGGCAGCAGTAGGCTCCCCTGACCCATGTGCCTGGGTCCTGGGAGGTGATGGGGGGCAAGGATCCAGGAGAGAAGTGCATCCGCTGCCCCAGCAGCAAGGGCTTCCCAGGTCATAAGCACATGTAACATACCCCTCAGGGACTTCTAGAAATTTCCAGAAACACTTAACGAGGGCCTGGGGCTTTGTGAAAGGAGAGGAGGGCGGCAAGTCAGTGCAATCTGAGTTATTACTACTAACATGACCTCATCCATACCCAAAGACAAGTGAGGTCTGGGGAAATTCAGATGGTAATTCTAGGGAAGGGAAAAAAAGGTCCACAAGAGGGGAAAAAATAGGTCACCCGCTGATCTTGAATGAAATATAGAAAAGTTACCTGACACTACTCTGGATAAGCCTCCATTTTCTTATTTCGAATACTTGTGTGTTTTTTTAAGAAGGGTGGACAGCCTTTATTCATTCACACAATGCACAAGGCACTGTGTGAATGCAAACGTCCATTACCATGAGGTGCTTAAATCTAGTCGGAAGACAGTACATCAAAATGGAGCCACGCTCCTTTCAATAAGGCATCATTACAGTAATTGTTGACAAAAAATTTCAAGTCTGTTTGTAGTGCACATGTTTACAGCACTATGAGTACAATAAACTAATTCAACAAAATAACCTGGGTCATGTTTCCATTTTCTGCCAATGTAGGTTGAGCTGTCATACTGTTCCTATACTGTATGTAATTCCTGTACATAGTAAAGCATAGAAATGCATTAATTCACTTTACTAGACAGGTATCTACAAAAGTCCCCTGCACGCCCAGCACAGGGTGAGAACCAGGCGGGGACCGTACTCTCCTGAGGTTCTCAATTGAGGGCACAAGTGTCTTTATTACCTCGCCTGAATTTTGCTTCAAAACACTTCTTCATAAAGAGTGTGCTGTAAACGCGTCAGCTGGCTCTAATCTGTCACCTAAAGGCAATGTACTGCCTTCATCTGGAATACAGACTCCAGGAGTACTTAACTAGCTTTAAATAAAAAAGCCACACTCAAGAGAGGTCACCGCAAGTCAGTCACTAGCCATCCTCATCGCCAACCAGCACCAAGGTGAGGCTGACCGGCACACTCGCAGTTAGAAGCGGACACTCACACTGGCTAAATTACTGACTTTGTTAATTAGTGTAATGGTTGTTGGATATTTATTTTCAGTGGTGAAATTCATGGTATTTGTGGTGAGAGACTGACTAGAAATATCACAGGAGCCCTCTGGCCCTTGTATGAGCCAGGTATAAACATCTAGCAGGCCCTGAGAAAGGCACCCTGGACTGGATAAATAAATGGCCCCAGGTCCAGCTCCTGATTCCAAGGAATTATTAGGCCCCTGATGCAAAACAGCAGGATGCCCGGAATGCTGTCTGTGGCAGGTGGCATCCTAAAATGTCACTCCCAGATTCCCGACTCCTGGGTATTGAGTCAAATACAATCCTGGGCACTGCTATGAAGGGACTCTGTAGATGGAATTAAGATGTAAGGTTAATATTTAGCTGACCTTAAACTAGAGAGAGTACCCTGGGTTACTGGGTGGGCCCAATGTCATCACACAACCCCTGAAAAGCAGAAGAGGAAGACCCAAGAGTCAGTCTTCAGCTCATGCACACGTGTGACATGCCCCTTGGGGGACTGCCAGAAACGTGTTTGTAAGGGCCTGGGAGCTTGTGCAAGGAGAAGAAGGTAACGAGTCCATGCAATCTGAGTTATTACTACTAACGTGACCTCCTCCATACCCAGAGTAGGAGGTCAAAAGAGGCAGAAGCGGGGCATGCGGTCAGAGAGACTCAAAGCGAGAGAAGGATTCCACCCTTCTGGACTTGACAGTCGCCAGCTTTGAAGATGGAGGAAGGAGGCCACCAGCAAAGGAATGTAGCCAGCCTCTAGAAGTTGAGAACAATCCCCAGGCGAGAGCCAGCAAGGAAGTGGGGACCTCAATCCAATAGCCACGTGGCACTGGATTCTGCCAACCTGAAGGAACCTGGGAATGTTCCATCCCCTGAGACTCCATAAAGGAAAGCAGCTTTGCCAACATCTTCAGCTCAGCCTCGCTGAAGACCCAGAGCCAAGACCCAGCTGTATCACACTGTGCCTGGGCTGCTAACCTCAGAACTGTGAGGTAAGAAATTTGTCTTCAGCTGATATGTTTGTAGTAATTTCTTAGGGCAACAATAGAAAACGAATACATTGTCTATGAAATAGAGAGACTTGCTATAGATAAACACTGAATACAAGGTGCTGTCAGGACACCGACCCCCTCAAAGGACAGAGCTAGAACTTTACTAGATAAATGAAACTAGTTACATGGCTGCCTCATGCCAACCTGGTAATAAATCTACATATGGGCAGAACTCAGTCTGAGCTTTGTTTTCATTCTTACCTGAGTGAATTTATAGGGATGAAATCTCTAGCCCTTGCTTCCTCTAACTCTGGTAGTAATTATAATTTACCATAAAGGATCTAATACCTGAAGTTGATTTCATTATAAGAACCATTAACTAAAATGTCACAAATGAATAACCACACACCTTGGTTTTAACATGTCCTTGGAAGAAAGAGCTGAGTCCTTCCTGGAATGGAAATTTCAGAGTTTCTCTAAGGAACTAGGGAAGGAGTTCTCTTGTTATTAAGGGGAAGGGTTCTCTTGTTATTCACACTAGCAGAAAATGAGTCCTCAGCTGCATGATAGTAAACTGACTCCCAAAAAGAAGGAAGCAGGGTCCTTGAGAACTTTCCCTGTGGGTTCAGGCCAGCTGTGCTCTAGACCTGAGCAACAGCATTTCCTGCGATCTTGTTAGAAATGCAAATTCTCAGCCCGAGTCCAGACCACTGAGTGACTCGGGCACACGCTCAGGCCTGAAAACTGGGTTAGCTGGTCTGATGTAGCTGTTCAAGACCTGGCCCCTTCTCTGCAGCAGCTTGACAGTCAAGTATGAAGATCAGACAGAAACAGTCACGGCCCAGTGTTAAGTGACTTGGGAAGGACAGCAGCGGGGAAGGGAAGGACTTAAGCGGGGCCTGAGGATGAGGTGGGGGTGACATCACTACCAGAGGGAGTGTAGGGAGATGGGGAGAGAGGGTTTTACTTTTTCCATTCCTACACAGAAGGAAAGCAACTTGAGGAAGAGAACCTTGCTACTCTTTGGCTTCCTTACAGTGCTTATCACAGTGCTGTGTACTCAGTAGGTACACAAATATTTATTAATTTTGACAAGAAAAGGCTTCCTTCTGCTTTTCAAAGGAATTACACTTGTTTGCTATAAACTAGTAACTTCTAAGGGATTTCCTGACTTGGGAATAGCTTTGAAATATTCACACAGTACTGTGGCTACTATGGAATCCTGTTCTAACTGCATTCACTTTCCATTGCAGGCAGGGGATGTCGGGGGAAGGGGTGGCAGGGAAAAGCATGGGTCCCAGTTCATCCAGAGGTTCCCATCTGTTGGGAGGTGTTTCATGACCCCTCCTTAACCATCCTGGAGAGGGCAGAGGGCAGCGCTATGCAGAGGGCAGTCCTATTCTCACCCATCAGCTCTCTGCCCATTCTCCAGTGGCCAGGTCATCTCCATCCTCCTCAAACATGCACTCCTCGCCCTACACAGGTTCCCTCACGTCCTACATCACAGAGGAAATGGCCATCAGAAGGAACATGTAGAACATTCCTGAGCTCCACCCTCATTTGCAACGGTCTTCATCCTGTCACATCCATGAAAGCTACTACTTCCATCTGTGCTCAGGGTGCCAAGATCCAGGGAAAGAAAAGGGAGAGAGATGCAGAATCCAGCAGTTTCTATAGGGGAATATCTATAAGAATTGTTGCTCTGGATAGGATTTATCCATTTAATCTGATTAAGTCAAAAGATTAGCCATGGATGTTGGTTACAATCTGACTAAGGTGAACTGAGACCATCAATTAAGGGGTCCAGTTTGGACAATGAGCTACCTACACACCTACTAGAATGGCTAAAATTTAAAAAAGAAACAAACAACAACAGAAAAAAAAAACACCCCTGATGATTAAAAACTGCTGGTGAGGATGCAGATCGGTGGGAACTCTCCTACATTGCTGGCGGGAACGCAAAATGGTACAGCCATTTTGTAAAACAGAGGCATTTTCACATAAAATTAAACACACTTCCCATATGACCAAGCAATTCCACAACTAGAAATTGACCTGAGAAACATGAAAATGTATACTTACCCCAAAACCTGTATGCACATATTTATAGCCATTTTATTCATAATCATTCAAAACTGGAAGCTACCCAAATGTCTTTCAACTGGTGAACAAATAAACTATGGTATATCCATGCAGTAAGGCGGTATTAATACCCATTACAACATGGAGGAAATTCAAACGTACTATTCCTAATGAAAAAAGCCAGCCTCAAAAGGCTGAGGGAATATTTTAGGGTGAGGGAACTGTCCTGTACTTGATTGTGGTGGTGGTTACACAACTCTATGCATTTGTCAAAGCTCACAGACCTCCACAACAAAAAGGATTTTATTGGTGTATGTAAATAAAAATTTTGCATTAAAAAGGGGGGGGGCTTGACTTAGGGTGGCCATTTGTACAGTGGAGTATCACTCTAGCTGTCTCAAGCCTCTATCCTGGGCAAATATCTCTGACCGACTGAGAGGCCAAGCCCCAGCATGTAGCCTCCCTTTCATCTTGGTAAGAGAGCCCTACTTTTTAACTGTTCACTGTTTTTGAAAGTACCCAATACTTGGAAGGAGACAAGAGAAATTATAGCATGTTCCTTCAGTTGGGGGCTGGAAGTTGTTTATGTAAAGCAGACTCTCCAGGGCGATCTCATTCTATAGGTGTGTACCCTTGATTGACTTTCTATCAACTGGGCTATTTTACAGATCTGCAAATTGCATAAAACTGATAGCAATGTGAATGGTTCCTATCCATAGCAATGCAAATGAATTTTGACTGATGGAGAACACAAATTTGTGTAATCCAAATTCTCATTTACACTGGTTTTAACATCTTGTTCATTCCTTCCTTAATGAGCTAAATAAAATTGTTGACATGTGACCTTTCTTTATTTGCATAGCATAGTTTTGCCTTTTTGAAAACAAAAATTATACTTTAGCAGAACAGTGCAGTTTAGGGAATACAAGACGGCATTTTCCAACCTCTTGGGCAGTTAGGTAAATGTAGCCACTGGGAGGCAAGTGTTAGGTGGGATTTGAAGGCAGACTATTTAAAGGGAGCTGCCCTCCCTGAGAGAGGTTCCCTTTTGCTCTTCTCTCTTTCCACCTTCTGGCAGGAAATGTTGCTCTAACAATCACATCGGACCACAGGTTGATCTTGTGGTAGGAGGTTGTGGTAGGCTAATAATAGCTCCCAAAGATATGTCCCTGACCAAATCCCTGGAACCTGCAAATGTTAGTTTATTTAGAAGAACAGTCAGTGTAGATGTGCTTAAGTATTGTGAGACAAAGTCATCATCCAGGATTATGCAGGTGGGCCTGAGATGCCATCACAAGTAACAGCATCAAAGAAAGGCAGAAGGAGATCTGATCATCACACACAGAGAAGGCCACGTGAAGACAGAGACAGAGAATGGACTGATGCAGAAACAAACCAAGGATGAGCTGGAACCCCCAGAAGCTAGAAAAAGCAAGGAAAACCTTCTCCCCGGGGTCTTTAGAAGGAGGGCAGCTCTGCTAACACCCTAATTTCTGACTTCTGGCCTCCAGAATTGAGAGAGATTAAACTCCTGTTGTCTTAAGCCACCAAGTTTGTGGTAGTTTGTTATGGCAGCCCCAGGAAACTCATAGAACAGATGGTGAGCTCCAAGATAAGAGCCTGGTTCCCGGATGACACCTAGAAGTGCATTTATCTCCAGACTGTTAAAAAGAGAGAAAAATAAATTTTCGTCTTAAGCAATTATGTAGTATTTGATTGTTTTTTACTTGAAACCAAACTTAATGCTCATACAGTAACATACCGTGATCATGAATTATTGGACCAACCCTCACCTTGCCTGAGTTGATCTACCATATTGGTTGTCTTGCAACCTCAGCAAGATTGAGAATTAAGTGAAGAGCTGACGAAATAAGTCAAGCCCAAAATATTGATATAATTGTTTTACATTTAGGAATAAGTTTGCCATCACTGGGCATGATGGGAATATATCTAGTAGAGAATTTTTAACATTCTTAAAATATAACATATCAGAGTATCTGACCGATTAGATTTCATTCCTACTTGAAATAGGTAATTTTTACATTTAAGGGAAATTCATTTTAAATGTATAATTGTAATTAAATTATAAACATAAGGTTTATAAATTGAATTTAAAGGCTTATAGAAAGCCATGTTTTAAAATTTGAACTATAATATATTGAATGGTAATTTGAAAGTCTTATCATCATCTGTACACAAAATGCGGCCCTCAGACATCAAAATGCTCATTTTAACAAGTCTCTTCACTGTATAAAGTCAGTCTTGTCAACTTCAAAATACTCACAGGAGCTCAAGATTCTCTCATCTTAAAGAAAAGAAAGGTAAAAATATCCCATGTCCACCACTATATACAGCCTATCCCTCTCCCATGGCCTCTGGTCCCTCAGCTGAATTCTGGAGCCTTTCAGGAGCCACCAGAGTCCTTCTGAATCGCTGTCATCACTGCGTACTTGTCAGCATTCCCCAGCAGATTCACTCCTCTGTGTTTCTGGCGTCTGTACCGAGGAGGCACTGCTCTGAAACATTATCTCTGAGGTTGGGGGGGCAGCCCGCAATATTTCCGCGCACTGTCAAAGGGTTGGTGTGTCAGGTCAAACACAAGTGGCCTCTAATAATCCTAGAGAGTCCCACAACAGGCGCTTCCGAGACTGAAAGTTAGCGCCAAGCAGGGGTTGTGCTTGGGAACTTGAGGCAAATGTCCTTCTCTGACCTCTTTGGTGAGGAGGTCACACCTGAAGGCACGTGATTGCCATTATCTGAAATACCTCTTGAAAACATCAGGAATCTAAGAGACCAGCAGCAGAGTGATATTTTGGGGCTTAGCCATTATCTCTTTCAAGTATGAACAGGACAAATTGTGCTCACAGAGGACATAGGTAACCCATGACATCACTGACAAGGAGCCAGATGAAGAACCACAGGCAGAGAGCATCTCCTCCCCACATACCTAACCACCCCCTGCGGCGACCTTGACCTGCACAAGCCTCTCAGCTGCAACGTTTACCTTTCTATCAGTGTCCTGGATTCAGGACACATAATTGAGTTAGTGTCTGGGTGCCTTCAGAATTTTTCTCTATCTGTCAAAGCAACTACAATTTTACTTCTCCATCCTCTCAAAAACTGATCAGGACAAACATATAATTTAGAAATCCTGATTAACACTGATTTATTACAACAAAAAGAGTAGCTGCTTCTTGATTTTTAAAAACCAACTCTTAACCAGCTGTCACACTCACCTCCAGCTTAGCACCTGCTAGCATTTACCCAGGTCAGTCACAAGGCCATATTAAGTGATCCCACCAACTTGCCCACCTGTCCCATTCTGAACACTCCTTCTGTGGATGTAAATATTCTAGGAGGTAGAGAGCTGCCAATCTGAAGCCACCCCTCGTTCCCGTACATCATGGCAGGCATTTGCAAGCTCCCTGGCTGCTTTCCACACAGGCTTAACCATCTTAGGCTTCAGGGCAAACACATCTTCAAACATTTGGGCAAAGAAGAATGAAACTATTAAGTCTCCAACCTGCCTATAGCCAAAGAAAAATAGCTCTGGAAGAACAGGATTTCAACCTGTGGCACTCTTATACCTCAGCTATTAAATAATTTTGAATAACCAGGGGAAAAAAAAACAAAGCTTACCGTAAGACATATATTAAAAGTTAAAGGTTAATATGCCCAAAGAAATAAACTGGGAATTTTTACTTTAAAGTGTTTACTGTTTATGTAAACCCGGGCATGTATAAATGCAAAGTAAGAAGGTAGCTTCTCTCTTTTCTTGAAGAAGTTAAAATGTTTTTTTTCTTAGGTACTTTTTTTTACTAGACAGCACACAGGTCAGGAAAGACGCATGGAATTCTGCAGAAATTGTTCCTAGAACACGCTGATCTTCAGCATGGACCACACGGTGGCGCTGCTTCGATGATAATTTCAGACAAAAGCCACAAGCGAGTTTCTTTAACCATCAGGACAACGTTTGTTTGTGCCCCTTAGGAGTTAGGAGCGTGAAGTGCAGAACTGCTTTTTCTTTAAGATTTCAGGTAACCCACCTATGGTTAACAGTCTATATGGTGAAATTAAGCTGCTGAGGAAGCAACCCTCTGCCCCCAGTATATTTGGCCCCCTCAAAAGCTGATCAGCCTCACTGAGCACCAACAAGGCAATGTGTGCCTGAGTTAGCTGCCTCACAGTGTAACGCTGAAATTTCATCTACCCATGAATTTATACTAATCCATAAATAAGTAAATGGGGAAGAAGAGAGGACTCTCCCATGCAGAAATATTCTAAATAATTTATGTAGATACGCTCAAGGAGGGGAGCGGAACGCCCCACCCTTCACGCTAGGCTGCGCATGGTGATGGTGTCCCAAAGGGCTCAGAATGGTAAGGGACATAAGGAAAAAAGAGTAACTCTACCATGGAGAAACATGGCAACCACTACCTCGGTCAGGTGACCAAAGTTATTATAAACTGTGATGAATCATGCTGGTAGTACGGACCATCAACACGATGCGATGAGAAGGGTGCTTAACCTCTGTGGTCTTCCTTCAGCTTCAGGATAAGAAAAGCATCAGACAAATCCCAGCACAGTGGCATTGTACAAAATACCCTAACAGTACACCTCAAAACTGCCGAAGTCATCAAAACCAAGGGAAGTCTGAGAAAGTGTCTCAGCCAAGAGGAGACTAAAGACACAGGACAAGTAAGCGTAATGTGGTATTCTGAATAAAATCCTGGATATTAGGTATAAAGAACCACAAGTGAAGTATAGACTTTCGTTTACAAGAATGTGTCAGTATTGGTTCATTAGTTGTGACGATGTATCACACTAATGTACTGTGTTGATAACAGGGACACACTATGTGCTGTATAGGAACTCTGAACTATCTCTGCCACTTTTCTTCTTTTGTTTTTGGGGGGGAGGGGAACAGGACTTTATTGGGGAACAGTGTGTACTTCCAGGACATTTTTTTTTTTTCCAAGTCAAGTTGTTGTCCTTTCAATCTCAGTTGTGGAGGGCGCAGCTCAGCTCCAGGTCCAGTTGCCATTGCTAGTTGCAGGGGGCACAGCCCACCATCCCTTGCGGGAGTTGAACCAGCAACCTTGTGGTTGAGAGGATGCGCTCCAACCAACTGAGCCATCCGGGAGCTTAACAGCAGCTCAGCTCAAGGTGCCATGTTCAATCTTAGTTACAGGGGGCGGAGCCCACCATCTCTTGCGGGACTCGAAGAGTTGAACCGGCAACCTGTGGTTGAGAGCCCACTGGCCCATGTGGGAATTGAACCGGCAGCCTTCGGAGTTAGGAGCATGGAGTTCCAACCACCTAAGCCACCGGGCGGCCCCACTCTGCCACTTTTCTATATATAGATCTACAAATATTCTAAAATAAAAGGTTTATTTTTAAAACCTTCATTCAAGGCTCAAATGGTAATTAAGAGACACCTTCACATATGGGACATTCCCTTTATCTTCTGTATTGAGAGACTTAGGCTGTGTTCCTGACAATCCCTTGACATTCATCACAGAGGAAGGCTGAACACAAGCTGAACTGTGTTCCCCCAAATTCATATGTTGAAGACCTAACTCCCAGTATCTCAGAAAGTGACTGTTTTTGGAGATGAGGCCTTTAAAGAGGAGATTAAGTTATTAAAACAAGGCCATTGGGTGGGCCCTAATTCAATCTTACTCATGTCCTTAAAAGAAGAAATTTGGGCACACAGGGAGACACCAGGGATAAAAGACCATGTAAGGACACAGCAAGAAGGTGGCCAAGGAGAGAGGCTCAAGAGAAACTAAATCTGCCGACACCTTGATCGTGTACTTCTAGCCTCAGAATCATGAGAAAATAAACGTGTTGTTTAAGCCACCTGGTCTGTGGCACCTTGTTACGGCAGCCCGAGATGACTCAGACAAGGATGCAGCCAAAAACACAGCGCCATGGAAGGTCACGGGAAGAACGATGGCAGGCACGCAGAGCTTGCTGGCCTCTGTGCCGCCTGTACCTTTGAGAGGGATGTGTCCTAAGTCTGCTGCTTTGGGCAGCAATGAAGTGATGTGGAAATGACTGTAGCTTTGGAATCAGGCAGATTGAAGCTCAAATCCCAGCTAGTCGTGACCCAGCTGTGACCCTTCAGTCAAGTTATCTAAGCTGTAGGGTTTCTCCAACTATAAGTGGGGCTGGTACCTGTACCTCAGAGTTAAAAATGTTTCTCAAGTGTCTACTACATGGTAAGCACTGAATAAAGACTGTTTCCATTCTCCCTTTCCTTTCTTCTAAGGCAAAAGTCAGGATGGCTAACCATGGACTCAGGGCCAATTCTGCCCCATTACCTGTTTATATAAATAAAATGTAAACACTTTCTTTTCTTTTGAGTGGCAGGGCTTGATATAGATTTGACTCTATATACAGAATTTAATGTTGAATATATTAAAATAACAAATCTGGCATTGTTTGGGGAGGTTAGATTTATCAGAAATGTATTCATACTATGAATTGTGCTCTGATGGTTAAAAAAAAAATGACAAGGTTGTCATTCCGTATCAACAGTGGATGTAGCAAAATGTTTCAAATGGATAAAGTGCATAAGGTACAGAGGTAAAGATTTCTATGTAAAAAATTCTGTACAATATTCTCATCTGGCATATTCTAATCAGGTAATGGCCAATAAAGTTTGGGGATTATTATTTTTTAAATGTAAGCAGAAAACACATGTCCATGCATTTCTATACTGACATTTATGGCTGATCGGCAACACAATGACAAAGTTAAGCAGTTACAACACAGACCATATGGCCCTCAGAGCCTAAAATATTTACTATCTGGTCCATGACAGAGAAAGTTTGTCACCTCTGCTCTATGGTCATCAATTACCACATTTTCAAAAACTAACAGACACTTTTCATTCCTTATCATCCTTGACCTTCACAGCATCTGCCACAGTATATGCCATGTCTTGAAATTCTTCCTCCTCCCTTGAAGCTAGTGATCTGTAGAACATTCAAAGTTCAAGATACTCAAAGTCAAACTCACTGCCCTGGCTGACCAACCAGTTTCTGTACTCCATCCACACTGTCGTCCATTACACCGCTACCTACGCCTGTGACAGGACAGAAACATTATCACCTGGGAATCCCAGGAATCGGGTTGTATGCCACCTGTCAGAGCCTTAGTGCCCTTACCTAAAATACGAGAATAATGACCACCTTGGAGACACGGGGTAAAGTGTAAAGCCAGCAGTCCAACAATTTTTGGAATCTGAATTCATCTAGAAAACCGAGCTAGAGCCCTTAGCAAGCTTCCCAATTGGTGTGCAAAGAACGAGTTAAGGGAGTGAGGTGAGGTGTATCCCTCAGCTCTCTGGATTGCTATAAAGTCTAGGGCAGTGCCCAAGGGACAGTCTACTTATTCCAACCACTGGACAAATATTTCCTCTAAGTTCCATGATATGAAAAGGGCTGGCAAGCCCTGGCCCTGCGTAATTTTGCACTTCTCTTCCTTCTCTAATTCTCATGTACAAACAGGTCACCACAACCTACACATTCTTTTTCCTAAAACTTTCTCCAACCAACCTCCATTTCCCTCCACTGTCCTCTGCCATGGCAGAGGTCTAAGCCACTCTACTTCCCTGGGATCATTACAAAAGAGTCCACCCAGTCACCTCAACTCCAAGATGGCCTGCATGAAATAGTTACCCTCTTAAAACCCAAATCTATTTATTTCATCTATTTTAAAAATTGTCAAAGAGCACCACTGCCAAAAGAATAAAACCCTTCCTGGCTCCCACTGTATTTCCATCGTCTCTAATGCTACCTGCCTCATTATGCCTCGTGAGCTCCAGCCACTGCAGGCCACCCACTCACATTCCTACGTGCCCTCCAGGCCTTGTGCGGGGCTGTTGCTTCCCTGTGGGACAGTCTTCCTGCCCAACCTGGCCCCTGGAAGCACCTGTTTGCCACGTAACCCCTAATTCATGTTTTAAGAACCCTCTCCAATGTCACATACACCAGGAACCTTTTTAGCTCCCCCAGAGAATCATGCTCATCTCCATGACGTCACAACACTTCCTGGACACCTCAATGTCTGAACCCTCATCACCTGTTTCACTAAGCCGAGAGAGGTCCCCAAAGCTTAGGGCCAAGTATTTATTAACTTCATCTCTAGCCCAGAGCCCAACATGCAGCCAATGCCCAAGAAACCTGCATAAAACAAATCAGGGTAAAAAATGATTGAAGTAACTCTGAGAGCCTCGGAGGCCATTCAGAAAAATGAAGGTCACCACCAAAAAAAAAAAAATCACATCCACCTACATAGTATATACGCTTGTAATGAAAGGGAACCTGGGAACCTCTCTCGCTACTTTAGCGACCAACAAGTCCAAGGAAGCCGGGGGAAGAAAGAGCTCATGAGCGCACTACTCCATAAAAACGGACGATTCTTAAAAGCCAAGGGCACACAACCTAAGGATTTCCAGTCTGAAAGGAATAAGCAGGGCAAGTAAGCCACAAAAAATAATGGAAGGAAGTCAAGATGCAGATCAAAATGTGATTTTTCTTGAGCAGCCCACTAGGACATTTCTGTCTCATTTCAGGGAAAACATGTTGGACTCAAGAAACCTACAAGCAACAGTGAGAATAAGTCAAGGGGACGCAGGTATCAAGCCACAGGAATGTTTCCTGCCTTAAAAAGACCTGTTATTCCTCAATTACTTATTAAAACACCATGAACTTAAGAAAAATATACTGTGAAAGCTACCATTGAGTATATATCAAGTCCTCAGAAAATGTTCAGTGTGTACTTTCTGCACCTAGCTGGCTGGCTGACATCATTTTTTTCCTGACCGAGAGTCTACATAGGGCTGAGGTAGCCATTCTGGGGCATCTTTTTCAGCCAGGCAGAATCAACCCTCACTTCAAGATAACATACAGATGATGGTGGGTTTCTGTGCCCTCGCCCCCAAAATGTTTGGTATCAGTTTGCTTCCTTGTGAATTGCTTTCACACTCCTCCAAACTCAGTTACTTGTGTTTCTCACTGGCTGATCTTTATCACTTTCAATAAGAGCTACAATAGGACCAAGAATAAACAAACAAGGCATCTGGCTGGAGCAACACACACCACAGGAAATGAAAACCAATGAAACAGCTGATGAGAACCTTCTGCAGAAGCTGTGAATGGGTTATCTTTTCCACAAACCCATGCCCAGAACTTACGAACCAAATCCAAATATTAACAATTTGTTTTGTACAGTTTCCTCAAAATTTACTAACCCAAATCCAAATATCAACTATTAGACTTTAAAGATCCCTGTATTGAAGCACTGGGGCTTTCCCCACCTTTAGATCAGAGAAACAGACTGGAGTCAAAAGAGGATGAATGCAGTATGGAGAAGCTGACACAGGAGAGAGGGGCAAATTACCTAACCTCAAAAACTAGAGGTGGCAGCAGCATTTCTCAAAGGTGTTTTAGGAGCCAGGCCCTTTGCAAACATTGCTTCTATCCTCTCAAACTAAATGGTAGATAATTTATTCTCATTGCCCGATGTGGAATGATGCATCAAAGAGGCTGTCAAGTAACTTCCAAGGACACCAAGCTACTAAGAACCAGGACTGGGGATTTGAACCCAGGTCTGTCCATCTTGCAGGGCCAGAAACTTCCCATGATATTACATAGTTTGGGTAGAAATTTTCCATTTAGAAGGCAGCGAGGGACCATGGGATAGCATACAGGAAGTCAAACTTACCTAATGCAGATAAGATCTGCTTAAACCTCACAACTTCCAAAAAAATCACGCACTCTGAGAATCTTTTCAACGCATATACTCTAATTTTAATGCATATATATGAGTGTATATAGTCATTCAAATCTTAGAGTAAACACACATAGCTTTAATGGGAACAGAAAAGAATGAAAATTATTTTGTAAAAATGAACTATTTTTAATAAAGGGAATCTCTATAGAATTTATTTGCTAAAGAGCTGGAAGTCCACAATCATTTTCTGATTGACACAACAGCCTGTAAGCCTCATTCCAAGACCTCTAATTTCCATATCAAATATTTCCAAATCAAATATTAACACTAGACTCAAGGATGTGCACAACAGGCATATATTTTCTTTCGATTACTGAAGACCTTTAACATCCAGAGTCCTTGTGAAACATCAAAATGCCCAAGGCAGAAGTGTCCATAATATTTCTGCATTCTCAAATGACACTTCCCTCCAGAGTTGCTGTGGAGTTGTAACCTGGGCACAATTACCTCACCTGCATTCAACCAAATGTGCTACACAACATGGGGGACAATTCTGGAGGGTGAGAGACTTGTACCTGCTACCCCCTCAGCCAGTCTTGGCCCCCACGCTCCCCTCACGTCATGGGATACTGATGTGTAACGTATTTCTGGTACCATACAGACTGAAGTACAAGCTATCTACTTCACCAAATAAACAGCAATCTATGGCAATGGCGGAAGACAAACAGCTCTTCCATCCAGAGACAGTATGTCTGCATATGGCATTTAAGAGCAGTTTAAGGGGGATGTTCAAGTGTAACCTGACATGAAGGTTTCTGCCTTACCTGCTGACTTTATCACTTACCTGAGTAAGGAACAACTCTGTACCTGTGCTTTCATGCATAGCTCCGGATAATAAGTAACTGCTCAACTTCCATTGGACGTTTGCTCTCATTACCTGGTGAGCAAATTTGGACCATTTTGGGAGTACTTGATCTCCATCAGGTTCATCTCTCATTTCCAGAGAGCTCACGAGAACTTCACAAATTATTGAGGCAGGGTACCACCAGGCATCCCATCTTTTTGTTTTACCTAAATTTCTCTTTTCTGCTAAGAACTACTACTTTCTAAACCTTTGCACTTGCTTCACTAGTTCGAAGAGCTGGCTTCCTTTACAGGGCAATTTTACAGATGTAAGATTCTAATCACTTTACACAAATCGTACAAACAAAAAGAAGATGAGTTTAACACAAGCAGTTGGTGGCAGAACTGGAATTAGAACCCCGATATTGGTCAGTCACGGTGTTAAGGATGCTTTTATGTCCTATTCACAGGGAACAAAGTCTCCTGCACATCAAGAAGCCATATGCTTGCCAGAAAACATACAGATCTGAGGGTGAAATCCCACTGGAGGGCATCTGGCTGAGCATAAACAATCGAGAGGCTAGAGACTGTAGGAACCTATTGGCACCCACTGAGTCAGTTGAAGGAAGCTGAAGATGGGCTCCGAGGCAGATGGTTACACTGAAAGAGGAACCAACACAGGAGAACTTGTGGATCAGGCCCTATGATTTACAGTCTCCATTTCATTTAAATTTCACTTACCCTATGAGAGAAGCAGCATTGCTAACCCCGTATCCCAGGTGAAGAATCACCTATAACCAAATGGGACATGAATCCAGTTCCAACCTGCCCAGGCCTGGGGTGGATGGAGAATTTTGCACCTACCAGGATCGTTAACATTTCAGTTAGCTAAAACCATTCTCACAAAGCCCTGATTGATGGTGGATAATTGATTCTCCTAGACTTTCCAAAAAGTGAGCTCAATCGGAATAGGCCTGTATCTATTAAAGAAATTGAATCAATAAATAATCACCTTCCAAAACAGAAAGCAACAGTCCCAGATGGGTTCACTGGTGAATTCTACTAACCATTAAAGGAATAAATTATACCAATTCTCCACAATCACTTTCAGAGAATAGAAACAGAGGGAATACTTCATATCTCATTCTATGAGGCCAGCATTACTCCAATATCAAAAACCAGACAAAGATATCACAAGAAAACAGAACTACAGACCAATATCTCTCATGAATATATATGCAAACATCCTCAAAGTATTGGCAAATCAAATCCAAGAATGCATAAAAGTAATTATAAATTATGATCAAGTAGGATGTATCTTAGGTGTGATATTGTAATTTCTATTAAGATACATGTATTTGGTCTTTGTCCCCATTTCTGGCATAGAGCTCCTGGAACCCTTGAAATTTCCTAAGTAAGGAGAGCACAAAGGTGTCTTTTGTTATGTTAATTAGGTGACTTTTTGGAAATGACATACAGATGGGGGCTGGTTCCCTAAGGAACCAACCATGTAATTAGAGGGTTTGAACTTCCAGTCCCACCCTTCACCCTCCAGGGAGGGGCATGGGGCTGGAGATTGAATCAATTACCAACAGCCGATAATTCAATCAATTATGCCTATGTAATGCAGCCTCCATAAAAACCCAAAAGGACTGGGTTCGGAGAGTTTCCAAGTTGGTGAGTATGTGCACACTCTGGGAGAGTGGCATGCTCCGAGAGCCCATGGAAGGTCTTTACCTTCTCCCCATACCTTGTTCTATGCATCCCTTCCATCTGGCTATTCCTGAATTATATCCTTTTATAATAATCTGGTAATTGAATAAGTAAAATATTTCAGAGTTCTGTGAGTTGCTTTAGCAAATTAATCAAAACCAGGGAAGGAGGAGGCATGGGAACCTCTAATTTATAGCCAGTCAGTCATATGTACAGGTAAGAACGTGGACTTATGATGTCATCTGAGGTCCAAGGAGGGGGTCATGAAACTTCCAAACTATAGCCAGTTGGTTAGAAGCACTGGTTACAACTGGGCTTGCAACCAGCATCTGAAGTTAGGGCTGGGAACAGTCTTATAGGAATGACCCCTTCACCTGCAGAATCTGATGATATCTCTGGGTGGATAGTGTCAAAATCGAGTTGAATTGTAGGACATCCAGCTGGTATCCCGAGAATTACTCGGTGCTGTGTAAGAAACACAGTCTCACCCCCAATTACATACTAACTGAAAATTGAGTCTCAAAACCTATTTACCAGATAATGCAAGGCTGGTTCAACATCTGAAAATCAATTTAGTCAGCCTAATGAAATAAAAATCACATTATCATATCAATAGATGCATAAAATGAATTTCACAAAATGCAATACCCATTTATGATAAAAACTCACAGTAAAGTAGGCATCAAAAGGAACTTCTTCAACTTGATATTGTCAAAAAAACTCTATAGTTAATATCACACTTAATGGTAAGAAGCTAGAACCTTTTCCACTAAGATCAGGAAAAAGGCAAGGATGCCCCCCTCCCCATTTCTTTTCAACACTGTATTGGATGTCCTAACTCCTGTAATATGGCAAAAAAAAAAAGAAAAGAAAAAGTATACAGTAGCCTCCCCCCCACCCAATCCATGGGGGATACATTCCAAGTTCCCCAGTGGATGTCTGAAATCACAGATAGTACTGAACCCTATATACATATATACAGAGGGTGCCAAAAAATATATACACATTTTAAGAAAGGAAAAAACTATTAAAATTGTAATACTCAATATATACTGATAACAAAAGATGAATACAAGTCACATTTGACTTCTGCAATTATAAGAGGTGCTCAAAGTGGTTACCATCAGCGTCCAGACACTTCTGATTATGGCGAACTACTTGAGCAATGTTGACCAAAGTGTCCACTTGTATACATTTTTTTGGCACCCCCGGTATATTATGTTTTTTCCTATACATACTAAACCCTACATATACTATGTTTTTTCCTATAATCAATATCTATGATAAAGTTAATTTATAAAATAGGCATAGTAAGAGAGTAACAACAACCATCAATAAAATAGAACAATTATAAAAATATAGTGTAATAAAAGTTATGTGAATGTGCTTACTCACTATCTCTCCAGTTTTTATATTTTTCAGGCCAAACCTATTCTGAATCTCTTACTGCAAGTAACCATCCCTTACTTGCAGTAAATGTCTTGGTGTCAATCATTTCAGAGGATCCCTTACTGAAGTCTTCATATAAACTCCATAATTTCTAGTGAAACACATTGTCCTCAATCAGAACACGTTTTCTATTCATATCTTCCACCCACAAATTTAATGCCTTTTCCATCTTAACTAAGCACTTATCACACACTGTGGCTATAAATTTTGCACTTTGAGGTGTGACAGCAAAACTAGTATGAATTTCTTTTTCCTTCTTCACAATTTCATGGGTAGATTTGTTCTTACCATAGATATGAGTAGCCTAGCATACGATTTTTTTTCATTCCTTAAGTCAAGAACTTTCACCTTTTCACTTAAAGGAAGCACTTTACAGCTTCTCTTTGGCATATCTCAATTGTCAGCATCACTCCTCTTTTGCTTTGGGGCCATTATTAAATAAAATAAGGATTACTGGAACACAAACATTGTGATATCACAACAGTTAATTGGATAAACAAGACAGCTACTAAGTGACTAATAGATGGGTAGCGTATACAGTATGGATATGCTAGACAAAGGGATGATTCATGTCCTGGGCAGGATAGACTGGGACAGCGAAAGATTTCATCATGCTACTCAGGATGGTGTGCAACTTATAAATTGTTTATTTCTGGAATTTTCCATTTAATACTTTCAAACCATGGTTGAACTTGGGTAACTGAAACCATGGAAAGCAAAACCACAATTAAGGGGGAGCTACTGTACAGAGTTAGAAGGAAGAAACAAAATTGTCTTTGTTCACATATGACATGATTGTGTAGAAAATCCAAAAGACTGAAAAAACAAACAAACAAACAAAAAACTCCTGGAACTAATAAACAATTGTAGCAAGGTTTCAGGATACAAGGTTAATACAGAGAAGTCAATCAATGCCCTATATACCAGCAATAAACAAGTGGAATTTGAAACTAAAAACAATTCCCTTTACATTAGCACCCCCCAAAATGATAAAGTATATATTTAACAAACTATATACATGACCTATATGAGGAAAACTACAAAACTCTAATGAAAGAATTAAATATAAACTAAATAAGTGGAGAGATATTCCATGTTCATGGATAGAAAGACTCAATATTGTTAAGACATTAGTTCTTCCCAACTTGCTTTATAGGTTCAATGCTAGCCCAATCAAAATTTTACAAGTTATTTTGTGGATATTAACAAACTGATTCTAAAGTTGATATAGAATGGCAATAGACTCAGAATAACCAACACAATATTGAAGAAAAATAAAGTTGGATGACTGATACTACCTTACTTTAACACTTATTATAAAGCTACATGGATCAAGACAGAGTGGTACTGGACAAAGAACAGACAAATAGATAAATGAAACAGAATACAGAGTCCAGAAAGAGACCCAAATAAATACACTCAACTGACCTTGACCTTGACCTAGTAGCAAAGGCAATACAAATGAGCAAAGAAGAGTCTTTTCAACAAATTGTGTTTGGACAACTGAACTTCCACATGCAAAAAAAAACAAAAAAACGAAACAAATCAAAAAAACAATCTAGTCAGAGACTTTATTCCCTTCACAAAAATTAACTTCACAAAAATTTAACTAAATGTAAAATGCAAAACTACAAAACTCCTAAAAGATAACAGAGGAGAAAATCCTGATGACCTTGGGTATGGTGATGACTTTTTAGATGTAACACCAAAGGCATTATCCATGAAAGAAATACTTGATAAGCTGGACTTCACTAAAATTAAAAACTTCTGCTCTGTGAAAGACAATGTCAAGAGCATGGAGACTATATCTGCAAAAGACACATCTGATGAAGCACTATAATCCAAAATATACGAAAATCTCTTAAAACTCAACAATAAGAAAACAATCTAATTTTAAAAATGGAACAAAGACCTTAACAGACACCTCACCAAAGAAGATACACAGATAAAGAAACATATGAAAAGATGCTCCACATTATATGTTATCAGAGAAACGTCGATTAAAACAAGATACCACCACATACCTATTAGAATGGCCAAAATCCAGGACACTGACAATACCAAAAGCTAACAACGGTGTGGAACAACAACAACTCTCATTCATTGTTGGTGGGAATACAAAATGGTACAGCCACTTTGGAAGGTAATTTGACAGTGTCCTACAAAAACTAAACTTCCTCTAACTACACAATCCATCAACCGTGCTTCTTGGTATTTACCCAAAGGCACTAAAAATTTATGTCTACACAAAAACCTATACCAGATGTTTACAGAAGCTTTATTTAAAATTGCCAAAACTTGAAACAACCAAGGTGTCCCTTCAGTAGGTGAATGAAAAAAAAAAAAAAAATCAAACAACAACAAAAAAACATAGTACTTCCATACAATTGGAATAAAAAGAAATAAGCTAACAAACCATGAAAAGTCATGGAGGAATTTTTAATGCCTATTACTAAGTGAAAGAAGTCAGTATGAAAAGAGTTCCAAATATATGATGGTATTCTGGAAAAGGCAAAACTATGGAGACAGTAAAAAGATCAATGGTTGCCAGGGGTTTGAGTTTGGGTGGGGACGGAGGGATGATTAGGGGAAGCACACAGTGAAAATATTCACTGTGTGATATCATAAGGATAGATATATGTCATTATACATTTGTCCAAAGTGACAGAATGTCCAAGATTGACAGTGAACCCTACGGTAAACTATGGACTTGGGCTGATTATGTAGATTCACTGATTTAACAAATGTGCCCCTCAGGTGGGAGATGGTGATAATGGGGGAAGCTATGCACGTGTGGGGACAGGGCGTACACAAAAAAAATCTCTGTACCTTCCACTCCATTTTGCTGTGACCTAAAACTGCTCTAAAAGATAAAATCTATTTGTTTTTTAAAGTGAACTCATTATCTACCACTTGGGACCTCTGACCAATAAAGATGGATTTTGTTGATAATGGAAGTGACAAGAAAACCACATACCTCCTTGAAAATGTTTCCTCCATTGTATTTCTCAGAAGCCTTGTGCAGAGAAAGGGTTCCTTGCAGGACACTGTTAGCTAGCTACTCTACATAAACGCCCAGAGGCAAAGCTTATTGGTGTCCGTGATCTAGGCACTAACAACAGATTTTTCCCATTGTCCCAGTTTTCCTTTTGTAAGGAAGGCACTGTAGTTCTCACTAGCCTGTCTTCTAGAGATCACCATTCTGTACTCACTTGAGTTTCCCCACTCCAGGCTTTGAACACCCCTGCCCCTCTGCCTGGAACACAGCCAGCCATTCCTGCCGGCACACAGACTTTTTCACAACAAATTTGAGAATTCAAGCTGAAACATCAATCTTTCCTTCTATTTCTACTTTACACTAACATTCATTGATGTTAGATACAGATACAATAGCTTCCGTGGGCTTGTGTGTTTCTCTGTGAATCAGAAATGATCAAAAAGAAGAAAGAAGATTCCCACCACCACTGCCCCTGCCCCCATCAATTTTCTTGAGGTAAAAACACTCATTTCTGAGTATGAGATTGGGTTTGTTCTAGCCGCCATCTGACACCACCACAGGGTGCAGCTGACACTGCTACAAAGTGTGACTCGATAAAACCTCCAGTCATCATTAACCTCAGGTGGCGGAAAACATGCAGCCAAAATGCCAAAAGCCTAAGAAAATGGGAGAGTGACAGGAGCATAGAAAAGCAGGGCTTAGAAGGCTGCTAACAAACCCAGTTTAAAACCTACTCCCCTTTGATCTCTGCTTGATGAGAGTAAAGCCCTGAGAGAGAGGTAGGACCTTAATTAAAGTATCAGTTCTCCCTAGATAAGGGGAAAGTGTGTTCCTCGCTTTATAAACGCAAGGTATCGTTCCACTTAAATTGCTATGCGTCCATTCATATTTTCAACTGATCACATGGAGCAGAAATATAGACTACTAAAATCCCATTCATTTGAACAGGTACAGCCCTGTGCCCCCTCACAGGGTAATGGAAGGACATGATTAGATTCTGCTCTCTAGGCTTCCAAGGGGAAACAAAGACAAGGTGCTCACAGAATGCCAGGGTAGAGAAATGCAATAGGAGGCTGTGAAGAGGGAGGTGGATGCACAGGGCTACAAGTGTTTGGAGCAAGAAGTTATTTCTCACGTAGGGAAAAGGAGAGACATAAAGGAAGGCTGGATGAAGCAGAGATGAGAGCCACACCTGAGGCCAACTCTGACAGAGAAAGTTCTGACACAGCCTAGGGAAGAGAATAAGCAAAGGAATAAGTGGAACAACAGAGATGGTTTAGGGCACAGCAATGACTCGGTCAATCAAAGACTAATGGGACAAGAATTATCTTTTCAATAAATGCTGCTGGGACAACTGGATATCCACATGTAAAAGAATGAAGTTGGCCCCTACCTCACACCATACACAAAAAATGAACACACAAAAGGGATTACAGACCTAATGTAAGAGTTAAAACTGTAACAGTTTTAGAAGAAAACAACAGTATAAGTCTTTGTGACCTTGGATTAGGCAATAGTTGCTTAGATATGACATCAAAAGGACAGCAAAAAATTAATAAATTAGACATCAAAATCAAAAATTTTTGTGCTTGAAACAATAGTATCAGGAATATGAAAAAAGACAACCCAAAGAATGGAAGAAAATATCTGCATATTGCATAATTTGTATCTAGAATATGCAAAGAATTCGTACATCTTAATAATAAAAGTACAAGGAGATACTAGTTCACATGCATTAGCATGACTATAATAAAAAAGATTGACAGTAAGTGTTAGCCAAGGTGTAGAGAAATTGGAAACCAATATTTTTCTGGTGTGAATACAAATGCAGTCACTCTGGAAAACAATTTGGCAGTACTTGAAAAGGTTAAACATAGAGTTACCGAATGATCCAGCAATTCCACAGCTAGGTACTACCCAAGAAAAAATGAATAGCTACATCAGACAAAAATGAGACATACACAAATGTTCATGGTAGCATTGCTCATAAAAGCCAAAAATGGAAACAACCCATATGTCCATAAACTGAAGAATGAATTTTAAAAGTGTGGCATGTACATACAATATTTGGTAATAAAATAGAATGACGTAGGGATACATGCTACAACATGGATAAACCTAGAAAACACTGTTACATGTAAGAAGCCAGTCACAAAAGACTACATATTGTATAATTCTACTTGTATGAAATGTCCACAATAAGCAAACCATAGAGACAGAAAGCAGATTAGTGGTTACTTAGGGTGTGTGTGTGGGGGCATAGGGGTTGGGGTGTGGGGTGGTAGAAAGGAATGTGGAGTGAGTGCTAATGGGAATGTTGTCTTTTAAAGGCAGATAAAAATGTTCTAAAATTAGATTGTGATGATGGTCGCACACAACCCTGTGAAAATGATAAAAAACATCGAACTGTAAACTTTAAATGGATAAATTAATTAGATGGTATGTAAAATACCTCAATAAAGCTGTTTTTTTTAAAAATGCAATGGAGTAAATCACAATGAAAAAATATTTAAATTTGAATTGAGAAAAAAACTGTGAGTCATAAAACACTATAAAGCTAATTAACTGAGAAAAAAATTTTAATAACTTACATGACTGATAGCCTTAAAATAAACAAGAAGAAAGCTATGATGATTCAGTAAGAAAAATATATTGCCCCAGTAGAACAGAGCACAAACATCACAAAAAATTCTCCAAAGAAAGAAGTATAAATGACCAGTAAGTATATAAAAATTCATTTTCAACATTAATAAGTTTTCACCCGCTAATCCCATTTTTATAGTCTATTCAATGAAAATATCAGAGATGCCTTTGAATGTTAATATAGAAGAATGTTCTCCTACTGTTCTTTAGTGGAAAACCAGGAACCTTTTACATGTCCAGTGCTTGAGGGAATGGGAACTATATCACTGTGTTTGTGTACTACAGAAACAAAGCAGGAAAGACACTCCACCAACCGTCAAATGTAGTTGTCATTCTGGGGCTGTGGAGGGAACCAAAATTTACTGTATCTTTATTTCGTACAAATTGTATTTTCTTCCTCAAATATAATTTCTAAAATTTAGAAAATAGAGATAAATGTCTAGTTTATCTGGAAAGGAATAAGATAATCACATTCTTTCATCAGTGTTTTTCAAACTTTGCTACATGTGAGAATCACCTGGGAAGCCTATAAAAAAACCGCAATGCAATACCTCATGTGCATTAAGTCAGAATCTCAGAAGATGTGACCCACGCATCAGTATTCTTTAAAACTGTGGGGTGGTTCCAAGGAACAGCCCAATTGTGTATGGGTGAAGCAGGGAAATGGATGGCCCTCAAAGGTCCTTAGGTTCACAGTGGAGCAAACACAGGTACATGGTTCTACGTACAAACTCCGAACAGGAGAAAGTGTGTGCGTTCTGGTCAGAGCCATGCATGGCAGTATGCACAGGCCGGTCACCTACTCCTTGGAGGAAGCTACCATATAACAAGTCTCTAGCAGGAAACAAAGAATGTCACCCTATTCAGAAGTGAACTGTCCTTGCTGAAGCTCAGATCCCTGACTGTGGCCCTGACCACTCAGAGGTGAAAGCAGGACCTAGAACTAGCTGGTTCTACAAGCCGATGTGTGCTGGGACTGTGCATTTCCTGTGTGATGCTCCACCTCACCAAGAAGAAGCCTCACAGATGCATGTGTGAGCCCCAGACCTCCCCAATGTACATGCAACCAGAACCCAAAGCCTTGTCATTTACAGCTCTTGTGTCACACATGGACAGATAGCACAGTGCAGACTGGCATAGGAGAATGTGCTGGGGACAGGGAGCGGGATCTGGGCTGAGGCTAAGTTCCACCGATAACCTGTACATTGGGGTACGTGCCTTAGCGATGAGCCATCTTTGCTTCCATATTTGCAGAGAGACCTTACTAGATGTGCGCTGGAGGCCTGGCCAACCTTAACATGTCTCTGACCCTCCATGATGCACAGCGCGAAACAGAGACTGTGGGGTTGCAGAAACTGGAAGCCAGCTGAGTGTTGTGCTTACCATGAACTTGATCTGACTCAGCTGTGATAAGTCCCCTGACACAGTACCGTGGAAAGAAAGAAAATGGCAAGTGTAGACAGAAAGGAAGTTCAAGAGAGGAAGGTTACAGAATGACTTCTCTCAGGGTCCTCTTCCGAATTCTCAGAAGTCCACAACTGGGCCTGAAAAGCACCTACCACCAACGCCATCCGTTTGAGACCATTCCCAGAAGATGTTAACTTCAAAAAGAAGCCTCACAAAGAATGCTGGAGGGAATGTGAAATCAATACAGCTTTTCTGGAAAATGACAGGACAGTATGTATCAGGAATCTTTAGAAATGCAGTCCATTTAGTTCAATAATTCCACTTCTGGGAACCTGCCACTTTTGAGTTATCAGCTGTGCATTAAAAATTACCGGACAAAAATATTCCCATCGGGAGTTCTGGAGACTGGTTGCAAAACAATGTGAATGTACTTAACACTATGGAACTATACACTTAAAAAGTGTTAAGATGGTCAACTTTAGGTGCATTGTACCTTAATTAAAAATTCATGTGCATTATACAGCAAAACAAAACATTTTGGCTCATGCTACAATTTTTTCTAAATTCTAAAAAATAATATAAATATCCCCAAACTGGAAATTAGTTATTAGGTTGGTGCAAATGTAATTGCGGTTTTCGTAATTGTTTTTAACCTTTTAAACTGCGAGTACTTCTGCATCAAACGAATAAAAATCAATTATGGAATGTTAAAACAATGGACATTAAATATCAAGTTCTTCAAACAAAGTGGAAATTGCTCATGATATAATATTAAGTGGAAAAACTCAGAGCACATGTGATTTTAGGTTTAGATGTAGATTGAGAAAAAAAAAACACTAGAAAATCAAAATGCTAAGAGTAGTTCTGTCTCTATGCTGGGATTTCCAAATTTTCTACAAGAAACACTCTTGGAGGAGGGGAGGGGGTTGGGAAAGCCCTGGCAGACATTAACTCATGGTCCGAGAATCAAAGTCTTTCACTTTACAGCCTGTCAGCTTTGAGGTTTTGCCCTTAAAGAAACAGACAGCCAGAGGGGTTTTCAAAACTGCTACATCAGCTCTGTCAATGGTGACAGAACTGGAACTGGAAGCAGCAAAGGTGCAAATAGCCAGCATGACCCAGTGTCTCCATACAAGCAAGGATAAGAAAAGCAGCATCACCCATTTGTTACCATCTGCTGTCCTACGCCCTCAAAATATTTTTAAAGGTGGCTTCTCATTCATGCCCTACCTTGTGATTGTTTCATAATGAGCCCAAAGTGATCAGGGAAATGTAATCCAAATATAAAGTAACTAATGATATTACTAATAAATAAACCACAGGAAATGGGCTTTGCTCTTCTCTGGAAGACGCAAGAATACATTACAAATATTAATGAATTCTTAATCCAAAAAGGCTTGCAATAGACACAGAAATACTTTAATGGATACTGGTTCTTATTTTCATTACTGGAAAATGTATTTCACTGCATATTCTGACTAGCAGTGAAAATAATACAAACAAATTGCATAAGGTAGTAGGACAGTAAATAGAACATAATAACCAGCAATATAAGTGGAATGTAAGAAAATCACGTAAAATGTGGGGCCGTGTTATTGAAAGGTTAATGAAATTGTCCCTGGCGCAGGGTTCCCATAGCCTAGGAGCTAATCATCAATTGTTATCGGTATACAAACTTTCATCACTACAGGCTGTGTGAGTGCCTATCACAGGGGTTTATAGTATTTGACCTTTGCTAGAATAATAGTTTCGGTCCTTGACAGTTTCTTGATTAGCATCAATTAGTGAAGAGTTTCTATCCAAACAAGTAAAACAGGTTTGGATTTTTTTTAAAGCACCTTATTAAACAAAAGAGAAAGGGGTCTTGTCTTAAAAATGAGAACAGAAGTCATCAAGGTAATTTCAGAGCTGAGTCTGAAAGATAAGATCCCGCTGGGGTGGGGGAGCAGAGGGGGATGGCTCCACACCGGGGTGCTGCTCACACAGCACACCGTGTTTACTGTATCGTGAGCGACAACAGTGCTAGCTTTTTAAGTGGATGACTGTTTTTAAATCCAGTGGACGTTCACAACCATATGTCAGCTATTTTTACAGGCAGGTAGAACATCAGGGCTCTGGATAGTTTTCCAACAATATGGCTTACGCAGAAATCTGTGTGTGTAAAAATACTGTTTATTGTCGGATGTAGTCTGAGTCAGTGCCATTGGGAAGCAAGCACCTTTGCCCTTCACCTTCCTTTTTGAATTAAAATTATGAAGGGAATGAAGCCAAAGTACCACCATGAGACACTAATTTGCCGCACAAATTTGAGCACTCCACAAGCACTGCTCCGCTAGAGAAGAATCTGCTTAATGTATTTAAATGCTATTTGGACCAAAAGCATCTCATATGCAGAATATTTTCTTTAATCCATTAAAAGGTTTAATGTTACAGAACTACTCCCTTCTATTCACAAGGCCTTGAAAAGAATTCAGCAGAAGTAAATTTTGTTCCAATAGAGAAAAACAAACGCCAGGATATTTTCTCAAAACTAAAGATATCAAATTTGGTCAGGGTGCAGGAGACAAGGGCTTCTCAGCGATTCCCCTGCTGGTGTGCCTATAGGCTCTGAGACCCTCCTGGGTAGCCATGCCACTCATTGCTACTGAACATCCCACTAAAATGCCACTAAATAAACAAATAAATAAATTGCAATTAGATGAGGTGGTGGATGTATTAACTAACCTACTGTCATCATTTTCTAATATATACATATATAAAATCACAATGTTTTACACTTGAAACTTATACAATGTTATATGTCAACTGTATCTCAATAAAGCTGGAAAAAAAACGAGAAATACATTTATTTAAAAAGATTTAAGTCCTACTAAAACAAACACTGAATTTATTAATAATGAAATTATATGTGAAATGTAGTATCTCTCGTCTCTCAAGTAGTCACTTGTCCTAAGCCCCAAGCAACATGTCATGTGTGTAGGTGCACAGGTATAGGAAGGAAAACTGTCCTAATGGCCAGATCTATGCACTTGACATTACCCTCAACTAAGGTTCCTTAAAGATCCAGATGGGGTTGGAACTCTCTGTATTATGTTTTATATAGATGAGGTATACTTAGAAAAGACATCATGCTCATCCTCCACCATCAGACACCGGAAGCACATAAACACACTAATTGACGTTGCTGATAGAAGAAAAAGTAAAATGCTGTGCACAATTTATAGAAAGGGAATGTTTCCAATGGGGTAACCAGCAAGAAAAGCAATGTGAAAACTGTGATTTAAAAGAAGTCTGACAGAGATACAGCAGTAGGGGGAGGGCTGAGAAGAAAGGACATTCCAGGAATTTCCCTAAATACTGATAAACAGGTCAGATTCCTTGGCACAGGAAATCACTTCATACCGAAAAGGTTTCCAAGTTCCAGCCAATAACTGGATTGTAAACAATGTTGTCCAAAATAAGAAAGTTCTAGAACAATAAAATATTTTGGATACTCACCAATCCCTAGCTCTGTTTCTAACATTCAAAGCCTTAAGATTTGCTCTCTTAATTATACCCTCCCACAAACTGCAAATATCCACTAAATGATTCAGAAATAATGCATATATGACATCTCAAGAAATACAAATATTTCAGAAACCAGAAAAACAGACTATCAATTTTACAGCCCCAGGGTACATTTTAGACCAATTCGAAACATGTTTACGTGTAAATGAGAAGAATCTTTGCACTGGCCATATGATCAATAAGGCCCAAAATTGTCCTGCCCACAGTAAACAAATACTCAGCAAACCTAAAAGAAGATCAAAGAACTTTTATGACTCCAGGTATCGGCATTTTGGAAACGCTTTCCTCACGTCTGATTCATAACTTTTCCAAGTTAAATAATGTAGGTTTTTTTATTGGTAATACTAAGTACAAAAAGCTGGTAAGCGTGAGAGAGCTGAAAATATTTTAAACAAGTAATCCATGAGTCCTTTGCCCTCACTGATTTACAAGTCAGAATTTTCACAAACAATTAAATTTTATAGCTGTTCAAATGCTGAATGATGTAGTCAAGGAAAATACATCAGAATTGAATACTTGGTAATAACTGTTATCAGATTACACTTGCCAAAATCCAAACCCTTTAAATACACCACAATGAATTTAGATAAAAGCATTTCTTAATTCATGAGTAAGAAAACAAAACCAATGGTTAACACTAATATTGATAACAAGACTTTGAATCTTCGTAAAGTTCTAGTCTCAGCATCCAATAGAGTTTATATATAGGTTGAACTAAAGAAATGAGTCTGTTCAAAATTTTTAAAAAGGTTTCCTTCATCCAGAAGTTACCATGACAACAACAAAAAAACAACTTCTCCCAGATTTCTTCTAAGCACCAGTTTTGCTTAACTTCAATATGCGTATTATGTATATAACCAAGACAGCTGGTTTGGGTACTATTTTGTTGCTTGTTTACCTGGGGATTTTTTGTTTGATCTTGACTGCACCAAGTGAGACTGTCGAGGCAGCAGAGGTGATGAAGGCAGAGACATGGACACACCTTTGGCCAAGCTCACCCTGTAGGTGTCCTCTGCCGCAGGAAGACTGCCCGCGGAGAAGTCACCACCATGGCCAGGCGGCAGGACCGGAGAGGAAGTCTCTGGACCAAAGTCACTTCCTGGAGTGGAGAAAAAAAACCAAATCCTAGATTAGACCATGCATTACAGGTAGATGCAAATTTAATTCCTAAGGACTATATTCTTAGAATAGAATTCCCATATAGTGTATGTGTGTGTTAAATCCATATATACTTTTTAATATATTTTTAATGATTTTTTTCTCATACCACTCATAATTTTTTACCCTGTGGGGGAAAATCAAGTTTCACCACTCAAGCATCAATGAATTCTTCCTCATACACCTTTGTAAGCACCATACCAACTCGACTGGTTTCATTCGTAACACTGGGTACATAAAGCTACAAATCTGAGATTATATCAAGTGTGAATGACCCGCAAGAAGCTTTGATTTGAGCCTAAAGTAAGGGAGGAGGGTTATTGTTCTTACAAAGGTATCAGTAGAACAGATTCAAACACTGAGATCCTTTGCACAACTCCCTGGCCTCCCACCACTTTTTTCTAATTAGAATGTCCAAGGGAGTTTTAGCCTACTTCACTATTCCACCCCCATCCCCACCCCATGCGTCCCTTCTCTCACCTGATTCCCGCCACACTCCCCATGGCACTAGGTTCACCCTCCTGTAACTCAACAAGCCAAACCCTTAGTCATGAAACTGTAACCATGGCTCACTTATTAAGCAGGTTCTCCTTGGCATTCAGCCCCTAAATGAATTCAAGGACAAATAAGCTTACTACTATGAAATTAAACATTCTAGAGTAAGCAGATTCAAAGAAAAAATACAGAGGATACAATCAAAGTGAAGAGAGTATACAAGGAACACAAGGAAGGGAGTATGTAGGTTACCACCAGCCTCCCTGGAAAAACAAAAACAAACAAACATATATATATATATATATATATATATATATATATATATATATATATATATATATATATACACACACACACACACACACACACACACACAATCCTCAAGTACTCTGATCACAAACTCTCTTCCTATTGTTCCTCTCTGACTGATCACTAAGACACAACTTAGGAAGTGCCAGCAGAGGAGGTAAATCATTATCGTGATGATTCAAAACATCTTCAAGTGTTAACTAATATACAGCACAATTGGAAAGCTTTAGAAAGGTTCCCACAAGCAAACTAGTCTGACAAATGCTATCCAATGGGTCCTTACCAGGCCTTCCTGACTCCAAAAAATCAAGGCCTGGATTTGAGTTGAAAACTGCTGAGCCAGGCAGGAACTCAATTTCTGCAGGTCTTTGTGCACACGGCTCAAAGGAGACGCAACCCAAACCATCCAGATCCAATTGCATCATTGCACTTGTTTTTCACGTTAGGAGGGAGTCACTCCTCCGCAGACCTGGAAGGGGTGGTGTTTAAAATAGGTAAACAAGCTCATGCCTGATTTTCAAAGGCAACTCAAAACCAGCAGAGCTGTGAACAGAATAGCCTTGGGTCCCGCAATGGCAACATCAGAAAGGTAATTTTGGTCTCACCTGGGCCGACTACCATGGTTCCCCCAAAATAAGACAATCAGCTTTAATGCGTCTTTTGGAGCAAAAATTAATATAAGACCCAGTATTATATTATATTATATTATATTATATTATATTATATTATATTATATTATATTATATTATATTATATTTTATATGACTCATTCTTATAGTAAAATAAGACGGGGTCTTATATTAATTTTTGCTCCAAAAGTCACATTAGAGCTGACTGTCTGGCTAGGTCTTATTTTCAGGGAAACACGGTATGCTTGAAGGGGTTTTAATAAACTTGGGAACCAAAGATTTATCCCTAACTGCCCAAATGAGTGGCATTTGAAGAAACAAAAAACAAGAATTACCAGGTAACCCTCACTAGAATTTTCAATAACAAGAGTATTCACGCCCAAGACAAATACTGTTCTGTCCCTGAGGGAAGGAAGCAGGCAGGAGTCAGTGGCGAACCTTACCTCCTAAGTCCCTGCGAATGGCCACGTCCCCACTCTGGCCCTCCTACAACCCTCGCCCACCCTGCTTCCTGAGGCTACAGTGTAAGATACCACTACCTCCAATTCCCGGGACCTGGGAGCTAGTCTTCCTCTACCATGGTCAAGCCTGAAATCTTTCATAAACCACCTCCCTGAGGTCTTGAGCCAGGGCATGCAGTTTCCTAGTTGCTACCCCTTCGACTGTCTGGCAATGAAATGGATCTCCAGGCAGAGCTGGGGATGCATCACAAGGCTGCTCCCACTGGGGCGGAATGCCCAGCACACTGCGGAGACTTGTGGAAACAGAAGGGACAGCTGTTTTCTCTGGTCCAATATCTGGCTCTCATGACCAGTCCCATTCCCACATCAGTCTCATCCTGGGAATGTAAACAGGTGCTGTGCTTACAAGAACAGAGCCTGGTCACTGATTCCTGGATGTTTGGCAAGAAACACTGGGAGACAGACAAGAACTTGGAAAGCACTGAGGCCACAGCCCACAACCCCAGCGGGTTACACATATAGGATGTGCAGGGAGGACCTTGAAGAGGTGACACTGGTTTTTCCATGTGGTTTGAAGAGAGCCTCATTGCCCTGTGGCTGCCCTTATGCTGCCTAAATCACTGATGAGGTAGTCACACGGCCTGGTAGGAGCAGGCGCTGTGACAAGGCACTGTCTTCCCTACTCTCACACGAGTATTTCTGACCTATACACAAAAAAAAAGACCCAGACTTCAAGTTCCTTAATTTGGATGGGGACACAAAATTAGGGAGAAACACAGCTATTGTGACAACACCAGAAATAAAAAGTAAAGCTCATGACCGAGAAAAGGTTATTATCTTAAATACTTATTCTCCAATATGATATAAGAGACATTGGGGATTCAAGGGCAAACGAGAATTAGAGTTTCCTGATTACGAATTCTGCCCATATACTTTGTTTATATCAAGCAGAACAAATATTTTTATTAACTGCAAGTCTGGTGGGGTGAGTTTCCAAAGCATGCCGTAACCATGAGGATCTGCAGCCTTTGGAGCAGCTGTGCTCTGACACTTTGATTTTATGTGGTCGGCAATAAAACGGGACTTAGAGATGGGGTTTGGGGAGGAAGGGTTTCTATTTCAAGTTTACTCTGACAACTCACTGTAACATCAGTCCCAAGCATGTTGTTCTGTTGGTTTGTTTTTCAGACACAATGAAAGATCCCCCACTTCCAGTTTCCTTTTATTAGAAAGGCACAGAGCAGGGAGAGAATTTTATGTATGAACAGGCGGCACAAAGCAAATGGAGTGACCCAGCAGCTCAGAAGCTGAAGACAGGCCTGTGGAGCCTGGCACTTTAACTGCATGAGGGCAAAGGGATTCAGGTCAAAGTCAGTCCAAGAGCATCACAAGGATGTAGACAATGCCAGTGGCAGAAAGTGACAATCTCTCAGGGGCATCCACGAGACTTATACACAATACTGGTCTGGGCAACATAACACCAGAGATTCTCCAGTGGATTTAACATTCCTCAGCAGACGCTTAAGGAGGTTTAAGAGGAATTAAAAACATTTCACTGCAATGATCAGCACAGCTGGCACATTTCTTTTCACCTTGAATAGATGCTTCTCCTTTAATTGTGATCTATTTGATTCCCACCTCAATTCAGTGACAGGAAACACACTTCAATCACCTTTCCTGTTGCTGCAGCCAAAATGCCCAGGCCAGGTAGGATGATGCATTCTCTCCAGAGTAGGAAAACCATAATGATATCACCCATGGATGACTTACCAGGCCTCCTCACCCTCCTCCAGAGGCAGGTGTTTCCCACAGAACATTTACACACCACAGACACTCACATCCAGCCCAACACGCGTTTAACCTCAGAGAGCATCTGGGCCAATCACATTGTTTCACAGACAGGACGCTGGGGCATAGGCCTGAGCTGGCCAGTCGGTGGGACTTTGCAGGTTAGAATCTCTCGCCAAAGTCCCACCAACAGGTCAGCTCAGGCTCTAATATACTTACTACTCCATTAGATTAAGAATTTTACTCTGAAAAAAAAAAAAAATGGAGGTTCCCCCAAACAGACATGATTTTAAATGAGTTAAATCTATAAGGAATCAGCCATTTTTGCTAGAAAGTTTAGGCTTTACAGGTCACACATGGCCTCTGTCATTCATACACACACACACACACACACACACACACACACACACACACACACCTTTTCTTATTTTAAAATCACCAATTCTCTGAGTTCCAGGAATAAAAGCCTAGAAAGGACACAAGGGCATAAGCTTCTTCCTGTTTGTCATAAACATTAAGTAAATACATATACACATACATACGCACAAAAGAACTGTAAATCCAAGTCACAGTTTGCAAAGATAATGGAATTATCAAAGGGGGTAAAGCCATTCAATAAGGCATTTTAAATTGGCAGAAATGGCTTTTGATAATGGGTCTTTATTTTAAATTTTTTCACTGTTACAGACTGTGAAAAGGGATTTAAATGCATAATGGAAGAAAATGTGAATCTTGGAGATAATGCATATTTAAAGGAAGCTATGCAGAGGGGCAAAGTCCAACATTATAGATTACAGTACAGGGAGTGCAGGATTAGAGAAGACTGAAAAACAAGGGCAACGAAGCCACAGAGATGAAAGTAAAAGCACATTTCAGAAAGAGCAGACCTGAGAAAGGCAAGGGTGAGCTCAGACATTTAGGTAAATAGGTCTGCAGATGCAGGAAACAAGATTTCCATTTATTGTGCTATTGAAGTGGTTAGGTGGAGGAGGGGGCATATGGAAGCTCAGAATAGAAAGAGAAAAGATGTTCTGTTTATCCAGTTCCAGAAAACGGGACTTGTGCGATACACTTAACTAGGGCATTAAAAGGTGTTAGGCATCTTTTATGCGGTCCCTGCCTGGGAGTACACTAATGTTTCTTAAACATATTTCCCAATGTAAGGGTTTATAACCATCTAACTCATATATATTTACAGAAACCTAGAAAATCGGAAAAGATTTCCTCCCACAAGATCCGATATCATTTTTGGAGACTTCAGAAGGCTCTCTCTGTAACTGAAAGCACTTTAAACCGTTTTACATCTTACAGGAGCTCCCCAAGTATCCAGCCAGACTGATTGTTCATGCACATTTTCAAAAAGAAAGATTAATGCACCCAAGAAAGCAATTTTCCAAAACATTATTCACACAGTCGTGACGAATTCTCAAACAATACCGCTAAGAGGCAACACAGCAGCTAACCCCCAGAATAACACAAAAATCTGGTCAGTGGGACAAGTTTACTTTTTTGTCTTCAAAACTCTACCAACTGAGTTCTCAACAGAAACCAGTAAATACTATCTTCACAGTTTTATTCTTAATACTCAATGGTTATAAAACCAAACGTACTTTGTCCTGAAACAGGTGATGAGTAAACAGACTGGCATTTCCTCTCTAAATTGTCAGTTTTCCCTTGAAAACACATCGTCATGCAACAGTTTCTGAGCTTTAAGAGCATATGACCTCAGAAAAACTCCCACTCCCAAGCCCCAGGGGGGTGCACTTAAAAAAAAAAAAAAGTACTATGTTATGTTAGGATAGTCTTTTAGATTCTTCCTATCTATTAGGTCACATCCTCACAACTACTCCAAGAAGTAGGTGCTAATATTATGCCCTTCCTTCAGTAAGGAAACTGAGGCACAGAAAGCACCAAGGACCTTGCCAGAGGACACTGGCAAGTGGCAGAGTTATGTGTGAACCCAGGCAGAGTCCCTTCTCTCGGGACCACTCCCCTGAGAAAAGACTATCGATACAGGCCTGTCAACATTACGTCGTTTTGTATGTTTAATAGGAAAACCCAAAAATAGTATATGTAGGTCTCCACGCAGTACCCGGCCAGTGTGAGAAGAAACCTGTTCCCTCATCTATTTTCACTTTTCGTGCTGGCTGGTTAATTAGCTCCACAGCACTCCTGGAACACTTCATTTGGGAGGCACCCAGGCCCAGCGATCATTAATTTTCTTTCAGTCACACCTTATGCTGTCACCATACAAGCAAAGTGAATCTGAGATAGATGTTTAGTCATCAAGCCCCCTAAATAGTTTCTTCTCGGTTCACTTTGTACTGTAAATTCATTAACTCTCGCAGCCTTGGGGCCTGCGGTCTCTGCCTGAGGAGGGTGCTCAGAATGCCGTTCCTGCCACACAGCACAAAGAATCCTGCCACTCTGCCTGGCCCCGTACATGAAGGAGTGAGACAGCTGTGCACCAAAGCACCCTGGCAGGCTTCATCTGACATCTGCATGGAATTTCTTATTCTGCATTTCCCTGTCAGGGATCCTCAGTACCTGCGTCCCGCTGGACCCACCACACTCAGACCCAGGTCTGCCAGGCCTACTGCTATGGAACACGATTCATCGTCAGTCTCTGCACCAAACCAAGCGTGAGCCCTTCCCAAGGACACTGCTATAACTGGCCTGGGGTACAGCTCAGGTACTCGCTGTGAAAGCTCACCAAGTGATTCTCACGTGCAGCAAGAACTGAGAACCAAGGAGGCAAGGAGGTAGAGAAAAGATCTGAAACATCTGTGTTCTTATTATGTCTGTGCTCCTATTACAAGACAAAGAAGTGGAAGAGATGAAAAGAAAAAGAAACTTGAGGGAATACTCAATCATCACATGATTAAAATAAAAGTCTCAGGATGTACATTCCTCAAGTGTGTGTGTGTGTGTGTGTGTGTGTGTGTGTGTGTGTGTGTATATATATATATGTATATACACATGTGCAGACACACTGTGTGTTTACATAACATACATAAACATACACACTTGCACATGCATGGAGGGTTTCCAGAAGGACACACAGGACCCAGCAGTAGTGGCTGCCTCTGGGAACAGAAACTCACCAACTGGAAGCACGGATGGAAGTACATGGTTTTACACGGTTTACATGTTTTTCCATGTGCATACGTTTCCTATAAATATTTGGAATTTCCATTCTCTAGGATTGAACCATGTGTAGATGTAATCATCTCAAGTCCAAACGGGCCACCTGGGATGGCCTAACTTGGCAAGTGGGTGAAAGGACATTCTATTCCACAAAGGCTGTTTCAAGTGACAGTGTGCGGCGCTGAGCGCCGGGAGGTGAGCTTGTTTCCAGTTGGCTGAGGTGGATACAGGACAGAAGAGTAAGAAGGGCACCAGTGCCCTGTTCTGAAGGAGAGTGGATTCTCGGCAGCACTGAGCGTACTTGCTCCCGTTATCAATGGGCTCCGTGCAGGCACATGCTACGTGTCTTCCCACCCTTCATCCTGGCTCTCTCCCAAGTCCTGGTCATCTCTGCTGTTGGGGGAGAGTGTGGGCACCCTGGTGGGTGCAGCTTTCACAGGAGAATCCAGAGCCCTGGGGAAACGTTAGGTCTGCCAGGGAGAGGGCAGGAAAAGGAAAGGAATGAGGCAGGACAGGAGCAAGGAACACAGAGGTGAAAGGAATAGTGGGAGTAGCCACTACTGTAGGGGGGTAGGGTATAGGTATGAATTCTTATTTCCGTTTAACACGGCCTCTGGCTAGCAGCCTCTCCCAGCACCCCAATAAAATGTTTGTAACTAAAAAGTAAAAGACAAAAACTCACAAGTTCCAAAACCACATATACACCAAAAGATACGGGAGTGCGTGCCAGAACAGAAAACAATTCCCAGTAATTTCAAGGATGACAATGGAGCCTCCTTTGTTTTTGTTACAACATTTGGTGAGCTAACCACAGATCAGCCCACAGGTGGAAGAGACATCGAATCCCTTCCCCTGGTGTCTGCTGTGGTACCCACTCCAGCCTCCCAACAGGAACCAGCAGATTCAGGCAAACCGGGGCTGATGAGATCTTTTCTCTTTTGATGAAAATCAAATCCCCCAAATACTCACAAAACAATACATGGTGGGAGACTGAGAAAATATAGCTTATTTGTGACAGGAAAGGGAATATTTTCTTGAAAACTCAAAGAAAGACAACTGAGAAAAACATTCAGTAAATTGCTTGGATACTCACTAGGATATAGGATGACCTCTATACCCTTTATATGGTGCTTTGTTTTTAGATTACTTTCTCTGCAGGTTAGACTAAGATTTAAAAAGAGTAATTGCCAAATTATGACCCACATTTCAGGCATAAAGAGTAGAATTAACCCTAGAGAAAGTCCACTCAGTGATAAAGAACAAGCTTGAGGTGGTCTCCCCAGGATGCTAAGGAAAGGGGCAAACATTTTCATGATGTGAGAAAAGATTATAGATATAGAAAACAAAAGGTGTTTCTGAGAAGAAATAAGGACATGATAAATTAATTTTAAAAAGTCAGAGAAAAGAAAAACAATCTTTTTTGAATTGAGATTTTCATACTAAAAAGAACCCACTATGTTCTAGGCTGTTTCCTTGAAGAGAGACTCACACCTAGATACCTCCTGGAAAAATTGAAGTCGACAGTTTAAGAAATAATTATCACAAGCAGCCAGGTTAGTTAAAAAAAATTAATGGGATACAAAATCACAGAGACTTTCATAGGAACTGGAACCTAGAACCCAAATGCCATCAGACTTCTTGTATCACAAACTGGGTGGCTTAAACAACAGCAATGTATTCTCACATCTCTGGAGGCTCTAAGTCCAAAATCAAGTTGTTGGGAAGGGTCCATGCTCTCTCTGAAGACTCTAGGGGAGAATCTGGTCCATGTTTTTCTCTTAGTTTCTGGTGATCATCGCTTGTAGGCTCATCACTCCAATCTCTGCCTCTGTAATCACAGGGCATTCTTCCCCGTGTACCTGTCTCTTATCTTCGAGAGACACCTGTTAAACTGATTAGGGCCCACCCACCCTAATCAACTATGACCTCGTTTTCACTTGATTACATCTACAAAGACCCAACTTCCAAATAAGGTCTCTTTCACAGGTATTGAGATTAGGACTTCAATGTTTTCTTTTGGGAGGACACATTCTATTCACAACGCTTCTCAACATCAAAAGCTGCAAGTCAAAAAGCAACATCTACGAAACCTGAGGGAGCAAACAGCATGATCAAAACTTATAAAACCAAGCTAAACTTTCTATTAAGTGCAGTATTAACCAATTAAACAAAAATATTCTCAAAAACCCAAAAGCTCAGAAAATGCATGGCCCATTTATCCTTCCGAGGGAAAAAAAAAAAGTTACTTAAGAATCAAATTTAATTATGCCACACTGGGAATATGATTTTTTTTTAAAGGCAATAAACTATCACCTAAGCCCAGCTTTCCAACGTTTCACTCAGCATCCCCTCTTCTGCTTCCACTACCTTCTCATTCAGGAAATGTGTTTTCCGAACCATATCCTTCACCCCACAGAGCAGAAAGAATCTTACTTTATCTTGTGACCTCTTAAAACAATAGCACCCTGTGCCAGAACTTGCTAACAATGGCTAACCTTTTTGACATGATTGTGATATGGGGCCGAGAAAGCTCTCTTCACCCCTCCCATCCTCCCAAACCAGCAGAGTAACACAACACCACAATGACCATTTTCAGTGCCAAGGAACTGAAATTACAAAAAAAGAAGAAGTTGAGTTTACCATATGGCCAACGATTTTTTGATTTTTTTTACAACATGTGGAATAAACCTTTAAGCCAGTACCCACAATTCTGCATCTGCCATATGACAATGGGAACATACTATGCACCACCAAAGGCTAGAAGGAAGGTCAGTAAAATGTCCATGGTGGTTACGCTTACGAGGGTGGAAGTACTGATGGCGTTTTTCCCTTTCTTCTACATTTTAAGGTAGACATATGTTCTGATATTTTTGTGAGGATATTTTATAACACTTTTTATTTTCCACTACACATTTATTTGAAACATAAATTTATATCCATCTTCCTTTTACTCCCAGAGGTTTCCCAGCAAGCCCACCCACCCCCATGGATACCTGCAAGTTCCTGCTCTCCTGACGTCCTTTCCCAGAGGGAGGGCTCACTTTTCCATCTCCAGGCACCTCTCCCTGTGTGCATTGGTTTTATTCAATCCACCTTGCCCATCTAGCCCAAATTGTCCATAGTCATCTTTCTCCCAGGTCTTTCTAACGTCGTACGGTCTTCCTTGTTGGTTGTTTTCACAATCAAGTTCGAGACTGGCTTCCTCCGATAGCCACCGACGGTCCAAGATCCAGTTCCTTACCAGACGTACTTCAAAGTAATTAAAAGAAACCTCACGGCCCTAGCTTTGTCTACACTGCCTTCTCTGCTTTTAACTCTCATCTCCAACAATTAATCCTTCTCTTAAGGAGTCCCCAAATCACCACCCGAATATACCTGCTTAATTTATAACAACGTAAAGAACTCCACTTTTCCCACAGAACTTTCTTTTGGGGTGAAGGGAGTGACGTGAGGAATGATGAGGGTAGAACCATCATGCTGTCCATCTTAACCCTGTGTAAATAGTCCCTGGGAGTTGGGTGGCACGGCAGCCCTGGGGACCGCAACTCTACACTGGATCTCCAACTCCTAAAGCCATTTCTCATCTCAGTTACACACCGCGCCCCACCATAACCGCTGGAGCTCACCTACCCTGACCTAAACACTGAGTACCCACGTAACATCCGGATATTTACTGAGTTCTCTTATTGAATGTATCTGCCCTAAGAATGAAAATGATTAAGCTAACAGTTATTAAGACCTTACTTTGTATACCAGACACCTTGTGAAGCATTTTATATACATTAGCTTACTTATATACACTATTCCATTTAAAGTAAATGCTGTCATTACCCCCATTATAGATGAGGCAATTGTGGCCTAGAGAGGCTAAAGAAGTTGTCTCGAGTCCCGCAGCCTCTAAATGGCATATCCGGATTTGAGCCCAGGCAGTCTGAGCCCATAGTCAGAACTCTCCAACATGGCACCACACTGGCCTGCCTTCCCACGCCACAGGGATCCCCTACCAAGGTGCATACTGAGCTTGGAGTACTGTTTGCAGCTTAAGAAATTATCCTCCACAGATAATTTAGCAAGTCATGTTTCTCTGAACGATAATCATCAGGAACATTCTGTCATATTGGACATGCTGACATTTTGGGGGTGGAAAAATAAGTGGAGGCAAAAGGCTTTCAGAACAATACCATAACCAGTACACCACCCCCTCACTAACTACTCACATCCAAACTCTGGCAGTCCCGTCAGCAAAGCTGTCTGCCAGCAGGCCTCATTACAAGAGAGAGACTAAAAGGGAGCTGCTACCATTTATCTTATTTCAACTCCTTACAAGGAAAATGGGATCTATAAACATTTGGTGAAAAATGGCTCAAAGTTACTAGGCAGCATTTAAAGATTCTTTCCCCACAAAAACACATTAAGAATGCAACACAACCAATTCAGTGCACAGTCTAGGAAGAAGCAGACTAAATCAATTGTGTGTGTGTGGCCATTTAACAAGATCCTTTTCAGGCTTGTATTGTTGGGGGGAGGGGACAGGGAGTGGGGAGAGAATGAGATGACTTTACATTTTCTGCCCTTGCCATTTTATTTGCTATATTCCTCCTCCATCATCAAAAAAGATCATTGCTCAGTTTTCAAAACAGCAGCCTCAATGACATGTCTGGTAAAATATCTTAGCAACAATGTCAATATTGTCTCAGCACAGCTAACCATGTTAACATTCCACTCTAATCATGATTGCTCAAATATAAAAAGGAATGCAAGCTACTCACTTCATTCATTCTCTAGTATCACTCTGGAAAAACGGCCCTCTAACAATTTCTATGCAGTTTTATGTAAATTAAACATCAAAATTATGTTCAATAGCTATTTGTTTTTGTGTATCTAACTTGCAAGTGTGAGAATCAGCAAAGGTTGATGAGAAATCGGCATAAACACAAGAACCAAGCAAACTATATTGACAAATTACTTCGATCAAATCCTGTCCCATGTTATTTCTGTAATGGAATCTTTTCACTCATCTCCTTGTACATTGTATTTCAAATCCATCTTGGTAGGGCTGCCAAGAACAGGGTTTACTGGATCATGGGGGAGCTCTTTCTCCTAAGAATTTTCAGTCACATACACATCCCTCTGCCATGGCTGGTTGGAGCTATCCCTGCATAGACACAGGAACAAACAGCACACCAGTGGCTCCCAAGCTTGGCTGCCCATTCAAAAACCATTTTTAAAAAACACAGAAGCTTGGGTCTCACTGATGGTGAGTGATTCTGTAAGTCTGATGGGAATTTGAATCACAAGTGGCTCTGGTGACCCAGCCAAGCTCAGGAATCACAGCACTAGACAACTAAACTAGAGGTTGTGCTTGTAAAGCCCAGATGCACACCAAATCACATGGGCAGAGCACCTTTGAGCGCACGCACATCTTTGCAGAATTCTGGTAGGGGATCCCTGCATTCAGGCCTCACATTCCTTCCCCCTCCCCTCTCCTAGTGAACACATGCCCTCCCAGACTGTTTACAGCAACTGTCCCACAGCACTCCGCTAAGGCCAGACCCATCACCACAGCTCTGTCCTCTATCTGCTCCAGATGGAGTGGCCAGGGTCATGCCTATCACACAGACCATGGAACAAATGAAACAAAAATATCTAAGACGCCGCCATTATCTCAAGCCTGGAGAAGAGGATCAAGGAGCAGAAAAGCACAGAAGCCAGAATGGTACAGAAATCACCATAAGTTATAATAAGAGCAAACATTTACAAAATGCTTACTATAGTCCACGCATTTTTCTAAGCACTTTAACCCACTGAATCCTCAGGACAACCCGCAATCTTGGAAGGTAGATACTGTTAGCATCCCCATTTTACAGATGCAAAAATGGAAATAGTGAAGTTAAACAACTAGACCTGGGAACCTAAGCAACCTGGCTGCTATAATGCCCTGAATATAGACTTTGGAGACAGTGCGATAAACTGGATTCAAATCCTGGGTAGAAGCACTTAGTAATTGTGTAGTCTTAAGCCAATTTTTTAACCTTTCCAAATAAGCTATTTATGTAAGGTAACTGTTCATAAGCATTTGACACAGTCTGATACATAGTAAACACTCAAAGGGTAACTTTTCTCCTCCCAGGGATTCACTTCCTAGCGAACTGTGGTTTCACTTCCTGCTTTCTTCAGTATCTTGAGGAAGAAAAAGAGGTATGTCACCCCTCCCTCAAAAATTTGAGTATCAAAAACTCTTGATAGCAATTTAAATATTTGTATATTTTATTTCCTTGCTTAATGAGCATTTACCAAAAATCAAGCATACTATGTGGAAAAACCGAAACAAACCAAAAAATTCCCCACATTGTCAACATTATCACGCCTAAGGTTTAAAAAAAAAGCAAACTTCATTTCATTTGACACAGAGATTATCACCTTCATTTTACAGGCAAGAAAACTGAGGTTCATAAAAATGAAACAACTTGTTCAAAGAGAACTAGTATGTATATATATATATGTTCAAACTGGAACTCTTACTAAGTTTTCTGAAGCCAAACTAGCAGAATGCTTATTCATCTTTAAGATGCTGCTTCCATAAATCAGAAGAGATTTGGGGAGTCCAATAACCATGGTAACAATTTAATGGATGTGTGTGTGGGGAAAACTCCAGAACCTCTAATCTTCAGAATTTTAGAGCTAAGGATGTAGCGCCAAGAGGTTTAATCAGATTAGCACCATCAAAACTCACAAACAAAGCAGGGAAAGAAAGTTGACCTCTCTGAAATAATGAGTTGTAACCTCGCAGTCAGTTTTTAACATGGAACTTATAGAATTAAAACAAAATCCTTCACTTAATCCTACTGAAAATGAAGGATGACTTAGATGAATCTTTTTAGGTTTTATAATTCAAAATTAAACATGACATGCTTGACTTGATTAGAACTCAAGCTAGTAAACGATCACTGGTTAATCTCACCAAAATAGTAAAACAGCTACCAAACCCAACAGAAAAATAGGTTAAATAAACAGAGAAAGAAATTTACATCTTTATTTTTGACAAATACTTATATAACATACACTAGCTGCCAAGCATGGATTTAAGCAATTTATAATAACTCATTTGAGCCTCATAAGTGACCCATGAGGCACAGAAAGGTTAAGTAATTTGCTCAAGCTGACACAGCTGGTAAGCTGTGGAGCCAGGATACAAATCCAGGCAGTACTGTTTGGAAGGGCCAATCAGTATGATGTGGGTAAAGGGGATCCAATATATGGTTATGGAAAGAGAACTGACTCTGGGTGGTGAACACACAATGTGCTATACAGATGATGTATTACAGAATTGTACACCTGAATCTATGTAACTTTACTAACAATTGTCACCCCAATAAACTTTAATTAAAAAAAAAAAAGATGTGTTTCTATTCATTCTAAAGAATTGCATAATTAAAAGAATGAGATATAAGTGTTCCCTATCATACTGGCAAAGATGAAATAGGTCGATTATAACCTATGCAGGTAAGCATGTAAATAAACTAGCATTCACATATATTGAAGGTGGAACTATAAATTTAATGCCACCTTTTTGAAGGGCAACTTTACAAAATCTAGGAATGTTATAAATGAACACACTTGTTAACCAATAGTTTTTCTTGTAACTACTCTTTTGAAAGCACAGGCAATTATATACAAGGAGATTCACTCTAGTATTGATTGCAATGACGACAAAAAAGATACAATCATCAATAGGGGAATAATGAAATAAGTTATAGGATATTTATCCATTGTAATACTGAGCAACTTTTTAAAAACCTATATATATTAGTATGTGCTAACATAAGAAAAGGCCTAAAGGTGCATTCAATCAACACAGTAATTTACAAAATAAAACACACTGTAAAGTCCATGTGGGTTTTCTTAAGGATTTATACATCTATACAGAGGGTGCCCCAAAAAATGTATATACATTTTAAGAAAGGAAAAAACTGTATTAAAATTATGCTGATGGTAACCACTTTGAGCACCTCTTATAACTGCAGAAGTCAAACATGACTTGTATTTACCTTCTGTTATCAGTATATATTGAGTATTACAATTTTAATACAGTTTTTTCCTTTCTTAAAGTGTGTATACATTTTTTGGAACCCTCTGTATATATACATGCATGTGCACATATGTGCACAGAAAATATCTAGAAAAGATCAAATAAACTGTTAACATTAATTGCCTTTGGGGAGTGAAAAATACCAGTGTACAACTCTTTTTAATAACTGTATATTATATTTAACTAGTATTACATTTATGGTCTTTGAGTGGCTTGACAAAAAAAAAATAATAATAATAGGATGGATTTATAAAAGTCTCAAGGACACCAAACAGAAATGGGCTTTAAGATATAGAAAAGAAATAGAGATATTACTCCCAGTGATTGAGTCTAGATTGAGACCTTGTAAGAATTTCAAAAATAATCCTTCTAGTGAAGGAAAAAGAAAACACTTCTAGAGGAAAAAAAATCAAAATAAATATCCCTGGAGAAACAAATTATAAGAGAAATCTTCTGTTTTCTATTTTAGGGATATGTTTTCCTCTTTATTTACTCAGTGCTAGAGATAAACATAAGGAAGCCAGCCAGAGATATAGTAAAAACTGAACTAGTTTGGAATCAAAAACTACACTTTGACCCCATCTTTACTTTAGTTATATGACCTTGGGCAGTTGCTCAATGCCCCTTTTCTTAATAGTCCACAAAAAATGAAGACACTGAACTCAATTTGTAAGATCCTTCCAGATCTAAAACCTTTTATTTCATCATTTTATCTTAATTTGAAAAAGAATTCCTGTACATAATAATCTAAGAATATGAGCCATGGATAAAAAAAACAAAAAACAAAAACAAACCAAAAAAAAAACCACTCAGAAGTAGAGTAATTAAGGAGATACTTAACTATCTGGAACTACCCTTGCCTGCTGTTAGGAACTCACCAGTAACCAGGCTTCCGGCACATTCAGGTCTCAGGAAGCACTTAGACTTTTGGACAGTGCACAGAGGCAGGCTGCTCTCAAGTACTGTGGAAAACCTGATGACTCATTTGAATTAGTGTTATGCTTTTATTCTGGTTTCTCTATACAATAAATTTCTTAAATATAAGCCAAGTAGACTGGTGGATCTCCAGCCTTAGCACAGACATGAAATTTTAACAATGCACGACACACTTCTACCCATTGAACACAGGCAGTTTCACTATCAACAGCTTCAATGAAAATTCCCCTGTGAATGACTTGATAAGGAAACCCCACTATTACACACCAGGGACGGCACCGGGAAAAGAGAAGAACCAGACTGAAGAGCTTCGTACATTCCCAACAGAAAAAAAAAAAGTAAAATGGACATAAAAAGACAACCACTGAAGAGAAAATATAAATGGACACTCAATATTTAAGGAGGTCTATCAATCTCAAAGAAATGTGATTTTAAAACAAATACATGTTTTAATCTATAAACATGGCAGAGACTGTTACAATTCACAAATACCCATTAATAGCAAGTCATGCAAGCAGGCACGCTCATACACTGCTTACACAGGTGGCAACCAATACAATCCTTCTGGAAAACAATTTGGCAAGAGGTACCATGAGCTTCTGAAAACTTCATTTCCTTTCACTATTAATTCTTTGCCTGGAAACGTTCTACTAAAATAATCAGAGATTTGTACAAAGGGTATTTTCCAGAGTTTCTTAATGAATGAGAAAAACATGGAAACAATTAAAATGAGCCCAAACAAAATCGTATATTGGTACAATAATGCATTAGGCATTTTCCTAAGATTAATGACATTAAAAAGGAAACCGCAAAAGATAAAGAATATCATGGAGTGATTTTTTTTCATTTTTTTCCCTAGGGCTTTTTCTCTATGTCCTACCCATATATCCCTAATTTTCTACAATGAGCACATACTATATTGGGCATTGATTCAAAGACCATATTTATTTTCACTTTAACTTTTCCAAAGCCCAAATGTATTTGTAATAGTTGATGGCATCTTAAAATCGCTATCAGCCAGTCAACGGTTGCAACGAGGCGGTCACTGTGAAAGCTGGGTTATTACATCTGGCGGAGTGACTACACAAGTGTAACCCCTTTCAGGTTTTAGTCAACAAACCACTTAAGATCCACTGTGGAAAGAATAAGAACCCTGGATTTCATCTGAAAGCCTTCCATTAAAACCTCCTTTTGAGATCAGAAAAGGATGTCATCAAATTTGCAGGAAAGAGGTCTGCAGCTTGAAAGAAAAGTCCGGGAGAATATCGTGAAGGACTCAAAAACTACCACAGCATCTGTGCTGTTAATGGCTGAGAAGATCATGTCGTGTGGAAACTGGATATTAACAACTCATTAAAAAAATGATTTAGGAGGCTCGGGCTCTAAATATAAATTTGAAATATCTCAACAAACTTATTTACATTTTCCTTCTATTTTATGAAAAACATGGAGATATGTAAAAATAACTCTCTAAAAGAAAACAGTAAGTATAACAAACTTTAAAAGTATTATGTCAGTTTAATTGACAGCAGTTCTCTCTTACTTAGTAGTACATAAAATAATGGTGTTTTATAATCAGTGAAATAAGGTATTCTGTCTGTATTCAGAACAATCAAGACAAGTGCTATAGGCTGAAATGTGCTCTGCCCTCAATTCCTATGTTGAAGCCCTAACCCCAATGTGATGGCATTAGAAGGCAGGTCCTTTGGGAGGCAATTAGGTTTAAATGAGGTCATGAGGGTGGCCCCCTCATGATGGAGTTAGTGCCCTTATAAGAAGAAACACCAGAGAGCTTGCTGTCTCTCTCTTTTGTGATGTGAAGACACGGGGAAGCTGTGTGCAAGAAAGAACCTTCACCAGAACCCAACCATGCCGATGCCCTGATCTCAAGCTTCCAGCCTCCAGAACAGAGCTGAGAGAAAATAAATTTCTGTTGTTTAAGCCATTCAGTCTATGATATTTTGTTATGGTAGCACGAACTAAGACAACAAGAAAATGCACCATCAAAGATCAAAATATGTTTTAATATATGGTACTTGGAAAGGATTCTCTACATAACTCTAAAGTCATCTAGAAAATTTGCTTGGGGTGGGGCAGGAACAAACAAACCCTTACAAAAATATAAGGCATTAATACATAAACTTTTCCATTTTGAAAACAAATAAAAGCATAGTCCTCAGGACGTCAGCAGTGTAGAGGTGGCTCTCTTCCATCCTTAACCTGGAGCTTGCATCCAGGCTCTCAGCCTCTACTACCAGCCATTTCGATGATCTATAAAAACTCCAGACAAGTGCCCAAACCACTCGAGCCACCTATGTGCATGTCCTGTATCAGAGACATCATCATTCCTCAGTAACCTGTGCTCTGGGACACTCTCAGGGCACAGAGAATGTCATCATGTACCAAATCTAGCAGTTTGATGTCCTCAAACTCCCTTAAAAATGGGCAATTCTCTGACACAAATAAACTTTGAGTAAAAAATTAAAAAAACAGCTACTCAGGTCTTGTTTTCTCTTTACCCTTAAGATAGTGCTGTGGTCCCCAGAACACAGGACAAGAATCTGAGTCTACATTGGGAACTTTGATGGCTGATACGATATAACTAGCCTGTCACCAAAGTGGGGAGAATGTGGGACAGAGAGAGTTGAGAGACACAAAGCCTACTTTCTAACTCCATGGTGTCAGATGTGAAAAACGGCTTCTCCATGTGATGCTCTATACGAGGGCCAAGTCTATCTAAATTGGTTACTCCTGATGGCCATCCTGTGGGACAAATGCAAGGTCAAAGCCCGCATCCCCTTAAGAAGAAGAATACATTTAGATCATCCTCTATGGCAAAAATAAGTCCAATGAGGTAAAAGTCTTTAGTAGATCACCTTCCCTCTCAGTAACTATATCTGCCAGTGGAGTCTATGAAATCAAGTTTTTTACATTTCTGTAAAATAGAAATAAACCTTGGAAGTCCCCTTCAGGGAAATGCAAATAGGTCACATGAAAATTCAAATATGGAGTTTTTTATGGGAATTAAGAAGCTACACATGACAAAGCTCTTTGAAGACGAGGTCTATACAAAAAGAGGATCATTATTTTTTGTCTTTTACAGAAAAGCAGCTTTAATGAAAAAAGTATTGGTCAAATGAAATTAGAGTTGATCAAAGAATGGGCTCTGAATTGTTAATTTATATTTTCATATTAAGTTTCCTATTGCATCTACACAGATACTTGCAAAAAGGGATCCAAGTAAATAAGTGTTGTTGTTTGAGAATTTTGCCACATCCTTTATGATGATTCAGATAAGTTGTGACTTGCTGAAGGTCTTATTGGCCATAAAAAGTGGGAGATCCAGGATGAGTCTTGACTTTACCTTCTTCTCGGTCCAGAGCTTTCTCTAATTATGCCCCTCACGGGAAACAGGAAGGTCAGGACAGAGCAGGTTGCTCCACTGTGTGTAGGTGTCTGACATATGATAAATGCTCAGTAAGCATTTGTTCCCTTCCTTCCCTAACTCTTTCATCTGTTAGATTTCCCTAAAACCTGTGGGAAAGCTACAAAGAGGACAGGAGACAGGGCTTCCATATATGAAAACCTTCATTAGTTAAGGATGTGTTGAGGTGAAACATCTCAGAAACTTTATAAACTGTACTTAGAAATCTCTTCTTAAGGCTGCTTGCTAACTCCTGAAATCTCTTGAGTAAGGGTAAAAGCCTTTCAGTTTAACTTCACAAAGAAAAAAGATAAAATGCAAGTACTTGATATACGCTAAAAGGTAAAATAAATGATTTTCAAAGTATAAACCATCATACAACAAACAATTCTGAGCTTTCCGACTTTGGTTATGAGGGAAAGGGTAAAGAGAGCAGAAGAGCCTTTAGTATCTAAAGTTGATGGCAAGTTATGGAAAGAAGCTCTTAGAACCTCACTCTTGCCTGAGATCAGTCCTGCTTTCTCTTTAACAGGGAAGGAACGAGAAGTTTTGGAAGCGTTTTGTTTGTTCTTTAAGGTATCACAGAGTTTTCTCAAGAAAGCAAAGCTGTAGTGAATATCGAGCAAGAGCCAGATGTGAAGCGAGACAATTTTGCAAAGAGGTTCTCTTATTTAATCCAACAACATCCCTGTGAGGTAGCTTACCTAGGTTAAGAAATTTGTGTGAGTTCAAATAAACTGGGAGGTGATCAAGCTTCCCAGCTTTGCATCTGTATCTTCTAATTCTAAAAGCCGTGTTGTTTCTAGACTTTGTGACATGTATGAGGGACAACAAAGAGAAAAACTGATAAAGGGATCAACCACACCAGAGGGAACAGCATTATTGCTCCTACCAAACACCAGCTTGGGTTCTGTTCTATGTTTACATCGTGTCCTAATATTTTACAGAATTTGTTCAAATGCCCCGGTAAAGAGAAATACAATACCTTTAGTCTGAATTACTTCTGCTTGTTCTGTTGCTTGGAAAACACTTTTGGGGTCAGTTAACAACAAGATACCAAATATCCAGACCTCAGCAAGACAGTCACTGCACTAAATTCCTAAATAATAGTCCACAACCACAGAAAATTGGCAATGCAGCACAGAATAATCAAAAGCAGCTTCATATTTTCCAGATAAAACAAAGCATCGTTTGTATTGAGGCATTTTTAGAAGGTACCACTGAAAACCAGACTGCAGCCTGGAATGGCTTAAAATACCACATTTAACAATCACATCAATGGCTTTTAAACTTTAGAGGCAAACAGCTTCCTTTTACTACAAATTCAAAGTGAAGGATTAGATGCAAAGCTAACAGATTAATTCAGTACATACTCAAGCTTAGAGACTATCCAATGCCTTAATTAATACCATTACAAGTGTATTTCGCCAACCAGCTGGGTTTTAACGATTAAAAGGTGAAGGTCAAATTTTTTTTCTTAATAAATTGCTTCAAATTAAGCCCCCCACTCACTGTAAAAAGAACACAGATAATTAAATTGAAAGGGAAAGACTAACAAATAATTATTTTGGCATATTAAGCAACCTATCCTTAATCAGTCTATATTTTAATTGAGGCAGTACCACAATTAAATGTTCACTGAACTTTGCTCTTCTGTCTTAACTTGAAGTTACTTCTACACCAATACAGAATAACTAGGAGAGTTGGATAAGGCAAAGGACTATGGATTCAAGCCTGGCAGAGAGCAGGAGAAGAGCTAGAAGGACAAGAGGCCTTGCCTATCTAATGCTTCCAGAATGATTCCACTACCGCCAGGATTAAAAGAAAAACAAAAACACTATCAACTGTGAGCTTAGACTGTATCACAGATGTCAGATAAAATTATGTTTCATTTCTTATAAACCAGTAGGCAAAAAAGGTCCAAAACACTAGCCAAGCCATTTACTCGCTACATGGAAGCAGTAGCTATTATAATGAGTTATACTAGATCTCTGTGCTTGGTTTGTTTTTGAAGTAGAAGGGACCTCCCCAGTGTCTATGACTGAAGAATACTCTGCAATGTGCGTCTTGGTGGGAGGTAAAGTCCACCTTGTCTTACAGAAGCTAAGAAGTACAAATACACACTTGTCAGGCCTCTCTTGCAGCTAGAACACAGGCATGGGAACCGGGCTCAGCTATTTAGTTGCACTTGATCCACACATTCAATTTTTCCTTGGCTATTCTTAAGCATTTTCTCCTCCAGATGAATTTTTTAAATCAACTGGGTATGCTGTGTTAAAAAAAAACACACAAATGACAGGATTTTTTGGGCAGTGAAAATACACTATATGATACTATAATAGTGTTACATGTCATTATACATTTGTCCAAATCCACAGAATGCACAACACCAAGAGTGAACCTTAATGTAAACTATGGATTTGGGGTGATTATGATGTGTCAATGTGGATTCAAATGTACCAAGGTTCATCAAATGTACCAATGTATGTACGACAAATGCACCACTCTGGTGGGGAATGGTGATAATGGAAGAGGCTGTGCATGGGTGACATGGGGTATACAAAAAAATCTCTGTATCTTCGTCTCAATTCTGCTGTGAACCTACAACTGCTCTAAGTATAGATAATTTTGTAAAATCTAGTGGTTTTAAAAAATGAATCTACCCATTCAGAAATATGGTATTTCTCTCCATTTATTCAGGTCTCCCTTTAAGACTTTCAGTAAAGTTTTGTTATTGTCTTCCATATAAGGCTTGTATATTTTTTCTTAGGTTGATATTTAAAGTTTTTTTCCTATCATAAAATGGGAACTTTTTCCTATTCATTTTCTAAACAGTGCTGCTATACATAAAAGATATTAATTTCTTATGTTGATATTATATTCACTCTAAACTCTTATTAGATCCAGATTTGATAACAGAAAACTTTCAATCTTAGAATACAGTAATTATTTCATTTTTCAAATTAAGTTTAATAATAGTAACATGAAGATTTTGTGATAGTATAGGTCACTTAAAGAGACATGGTAAAAGGTAGCAGATCTCTCTAGAGAGCTTCAAAATAAAGATAACACCTCATTTACTTGTTTTAGATCAAGGTCCTAACATAAGAGCAAGAAGAGAAAAAATAGATGCCCTCATCTGGCATCCCCCACATTATAGTTTAATATTGATTTTTGCTCCCTTAGGCCCAACTCAAGGTCAAGAGAAAGATAGTGCTCATTCACACTCATGGAATGGTCGAGATGAGGTAAATTTACTTTCCCAAAACACATTTTAAAGTTTTTAATATTGCATTCTCCAGTATGATTCTATAGCATCCAGAAAACACTTTTTGCTCAGCTATAAGCACTTCCTAGATAAAAAAAACCATAATCATAAAAAAGATGTTTCCTATTTTTAGAGTTTACTCAATGGCTTTCAATAGTTTAATATCTCACTATACATATTTCAAATATCCATATATACGTACATATGCGTGTGTGTGTATATATATATATATATATATATATATATATATATATATGTATATATGTATATAACAAATTTCAATTCCTGCTAAGTTTTTACCATTAGTTTAAAGTAGGTACATGTGATATCTTCTTTTAGGGATAGAAGCTGAGGGTACACCAACTATTCAATACTACTTCTAAAAAAATAGTTGTTTTCTTTTGAAGAATACTAAATTTAACTCAGTGATTATATTTTCCGAATTTTCACAATAGGTTCATAAAACGGTAGTTCAAGATTGTCTGTAAAAACAATCTACAAAGGATAGGAAAAGCTGAGCTCAGTATTTTAGACATGAATATTTCCTAAATTTCTAGGATTGTGAGTTCAAGTACATAGAAATTAATTTTCCTTTGTGCTTGCAACAAAGATTGGTGTTAATTGGAAACAGTAGAGCAAAATTTTTCCGTACTGCAGGAGATACTATTACCCAACTTTCAGAGGAGTCTCAGATTAGCCAATTTCAATTTACAGAGAAACTTAGCTATGATTTACTTATATAATGAGAGTTGGCACAGAGCTCAGCATATGAATGGTCAAATTCCAAGTATTTTCCCCAATCATTTTGTGACATAACTTCAAGATTTAAAATTCCATCTGCTTTGTTCCCCAACTAATACAACCAGGTTGTAGTTAAGAGGAAAAAGGCACATATTATACAGATGTTTTATGAGAAACGTTCCCATTACTTTTTCAAGTTGGTTTGCATTAGTGAAAAGCCATCGTGTGGGAATTATTATGAAGAAGTGATTCAGAAAATAAAAACAGTAGTTGCTCTTAAAGACACGGGGGAATTAAACCCCAAATCACATGAGCTACAACTGAAAAAGTTTCTAATGCAAACTATGTTCACTGTCTGGCCCATCTGAAAGACAGGGTGCTGAGTACCATTTATATACTGTTATTTCACATGAGCCTGGATTGATCAAAATGGATGGCAAGTTGGTTGTGAAAGACTCCATCACTAAGTGGGGGAGTTTTGGCTTGGATACTCTGGCCACTGGTTGGCAGCTCTAGCCAGATAGTTTAGGATCTAACTTTATGCTGGAAATTACAAAGGCATCTAACGAAGCAAACAACAAAGTTCCTGAGATGAGTCAGATGAGCCAAAACTGGGGAAAAAAAAAAAAAAAATTTTTTTTGTTAAACTCCTTTCAGAGAAATAAAGAGAAGGATGTTTTGGCTGTGACCCAACAGAGGGTGAATGTCCTCCTGGACAGAAATTATGGGAACTGAAAATTCTCCATAGTAACAGTTCTAATTAATTATTCAAAACTAGGGGTTGATTTTCTAAGGTTAAGAACTAACTAGAGCCTCCTGTTTCTATTATTAAAAACTGGTTTCTTTGTATCTGTTTACTCATGCGTTAATGAGAAGCTACTAATGGAATCTTAACAGCAACTTGACAACAAAGATTACTTTTAAGGTAAGTTTGTCATTTTTGCAGACTTGGTTTAAGGGATAACTAATAAACAAGAAATTTGTCTAGGTTCCATATAACCAAAAAGTTTTTAAGTCCACTTTATATATAAGTATAGAAATAACAGATATTAATAATCTTATCATAAGGTATTACAAAATCTTTTGAATTAAAAAGTTAGCTATAATTTTACGGAAAGTAATATTACGAAAATAAGCATGCTTATTTATATTTTAATAGAAATTAAAACTCTGTAAATGCATGTTAATCCAGAGTTCGCGAATGGCTGGTTTTCCGAGTTATTGTATATTGAATATATATAATATATGTATATTGAATATATACAATAAATGTATATTGAATATATACAACTCAGGAAACCAGCTATATTCAATATACAGTAACTCGGAAAACCAGCCATATTCAAATACAATAATTCGGAAAACCAGCCATTTGCCAACTCTGGATTAACATGCGTTTACAGAGTGAAATGGCACATTACGGGGAAATCAATCTACACTAACAGAATTTCATTATGCAATACAAGTAGACAGTATGTAGTTTTCCTAGAGAGAGAAATGGGGTATAACACTAAGTGATCACCAAAATAACCTTATTGGAGTTCATCACATGGGATAGAACGTAGAGTCACAATGACCACATACGTACCAGAACTCTACAAACAGAAATGAAATCCAAGCCAAATTAAGTAGCTCTCATCATAATGAAAATTAAGCAGTCTGGCATTGAGTGGGGCTACACCTGTTGGGGGGAAACTTGATACTCAAAAGATGAGGACCAGTCAGCCAGCAGTTGGTCAAACATATAAAATGCAATTACATGTGGGAAAACGGAAAGGGCTTTCTAGAAACCGAATTCCTGGACACACCTGCCATCCCTGAATGTCTCTACGTGAAAGTCTGGATCTGAATGCCCTGTTAAAATTATGAACCTTACACATCTTCTAGGGAAGGAGTTGGTTCAGAACCCAAACTCAATTTTCAAAGTCGCTTCTCAAAAGAAAGTTCAGAACTACATGTCGTTCCAATATGCTGTTTGTTCTAACCCATATCTCTTCTCTGATGGTTCCTGATGCACTGACATCTGCCCAGCCTGGGGTGGGGTCCTGCGGCTCCACACCCACCATGTTTGCTTGCCAATTCATTCTTTTACACATACCTGTTTCCTTCTTGCTTCCCTTTCCTCCCTCTCGGCTCTTCTTCAGCACAGCCTTTAACATGTTTGATACTCCTTTGCCTCTAAAGAGAAAAGGAGGGGAGGGAAGAGGAATTAATGGTTGTAAGTTAGAATATACCCGTAACTAGCATATTGACACAAGAGGTAACTTGTGTTCATACAAACAGATTGCTTAGTGGTGATATAAAGGTGCCCTGAGTTTTACATTAATGGTCTATGAATAAAGTAAGATGGGAAACTACATGCTAAAGACATAAGGAGTGTTCTATAATGTTTAATGAAGTGATCAGAAGTTCACGGTCTTGCTATAAAAGTTTTTAAAAAACCCACAACAGTGCATTCTCAGCATTCCATATCTAATTAAAGTAACGACGGTAAATCTAGGCACATTACTATAAGGTGTCTGGCATAGGAATGCAGGTCCTCCCAGCCCCAGTTCATCAAAAGAAAACATTAAAACAGAGAATCAAAAAGATAATGGTTAAGAAGGAAGTTACATAGTTAAAGACATGTTTTACAGATGCTAGTGATTATATAACCCCAAGGAAAACATTTTGGAAGGTTATCAGAATGAAAGACACCTTATAAGCAGTTGCAAAATAAATACAGTGGGAACACATTTTAACCCTGATGTCAGGGGACGTGATCAAACAGCATACACTACAGTGGGTTTGTACTATGGATAGTTATGACTCTTTGGGGAGGTGGGGAGGAAAGTGGAACAGGCCAGTGGCATTACAGCTGAATCCTTTCAATAAATGAGCTGTATTTTTAAGCGGGGTTGTCCTGAGCATGTAAAAACAACACAATGGCCCAGGCCTAAGATGAAACATGAAACCATCCCGACAGCAAGAGACAGACAAAAGGACCATTATTTTCACTATTTCAACAATCTCCTTTAGCTCCCTCTTCCCTCCACGGAGATGAGATGGCTGGACAACTCCAAATAGTAACAAATCTGAGTGGGTTGTATTACCCATCACAGCACACCCAATGCACCAAAGGAAAGGAAGGTAGAAGGCAGGCAGGTTACTTCTGAAAGAAAAAAGAAAGAACTAGAGGTAGGAGCAGAGAGAGGGGGGAGGAAGGGAGAAACTCCTACACAGATCAGGGTTCCCAAACCTGCCTAGTTTGCCTGAATGCTTAAAATGGCCTCTGTGTAACACCCTACATGGTCTCACCACCCCAAAGTGAATCACAGGTTTTGTGGGGACCACTGAGAGGCATGAAGAGTTTCAACATGCTGCCATTCACAGAATCCCACGACTAAGCACACAGGGTGACCTTTCTTATCATTTGGTCCTGGCCTGTATTTATTTTTCCAAGCCCTTTGTTTTCCTGACGAAGAAACAGAGACCCTGGGAGGCTGACTTGCCCAGGGGTCAGGCAGCTAATTAAGGCAGGGCCAGAATCCAAATCTGCAGACTCTCAGCCAGGGTCCTCCTTCTGGACTGGCCTGTCTTCTCAGAGCAATGAAAGCTTTGGGCAACAGTAATCAAACAAAAAAATTCAACAACAAACACACACACCTGAGAGATACTAGAAAGATAACATCTTAAGCAGAATTTGGAGAATGTGATAGTGAAGTTTATTAGGGTTAAATCATCTTACAACAATTCTTTGCACACAAAAGGGGCACAGCTTAGAGCCTAATTCTTTTTACAAATGCTACTTGAATGAACCCTGGTGAAAAGATGTGGGTTTCACCTAAAGGGCAAGCACTGAATCTGGAAGAGGGCCACAGTGCACTTCCATAGGGGAACTCTGGAAACACAAATTTCTCCTGACAGTAGTGCCTAAAAAAGAAACCATGTAAAATGTGGCATAAAGAATGACAGGCAAAAGTAAATAATAAGTAAATAGATGCCTAATAAGCCCAGGTATTTTCCTCTCCAGATAAATCAATCAACCTTCAGTGCCTGTCATTTAGCAAGGACTATATACTTTAAAAATAAAACTATTAATGGAATCATGCCAACAGAGCTCGTCCAAGGTCCCTTTTGAACTATTCCAGATGAATCCTGATTAATCACCCTAGTCAGCAACAATCCACAGCCCAGCCAATGTGCCACTTGGTATATACGTCCCACAGGGCAAGGACTAGGAGACTGTGATTTGGGCATCCCAGGGACCTTGTGTCCTATTTTGGGGGAAGCTCAGCTGTTTTCAGGATAGTCACATCTTCTACGTCAGTGGTCTTTAGTAAAGTGAAAGAGGCTATCAGATATCTGCTGTTAAGAATTTTTTTCAGTTTCTGCTTTCCTCCCTAAATAGCAAGTCAAGGGTAACAGCTTATATTTATATTCTATAAAGCTACCCAAACTGTGACCTGGAGAAACTGATTATACCTGAGTGCAAAAGTAAGGAAACACACACACATAAAGGGAACAAAATAAGACTGCTCCCAGTGAGTTAAATTGTGATCAGAGTGGAGATATGCAGACTCACTGGGAGTCCCAATTATCCATGACCCAAAACATGTAACTGAAACTTGATTTTTTTATAAATTTTATTGGGGAATATTGGGGCATAGTGTGTTTCTCCAGGGCCCATCAGCTCCAAGTTGTTGTCCTTCAATCCAGTTGTGGAGGGCGCAGCTCATTGGCCCATGTGGGAATCGAACCAGCAATCCCGCTGTTCAGAGCTCACGCTCCAACCAACCGAGACATCCGGTTGCCCCAAAACTTGATTTTCATCAATGGACCTAAAGACTATGATCATCTGAAGGGGTGTTGGGTCATCAGAAAAAGCACCTATAGTAATAGTTTGGGGGCCAACACTGGCAGTATCGTCCAGAAAAGATTGTCTAGACTATATCTATGTACTTATAGACACACACACCCATATCCAACTCCGGAAATGAACCCATCAGGTTTTTGGAGCCCAGTGCTACGTGTATGTAACTGGCATCACAGAACTATTTTCCCTTGTTCTGATTCTGTTCCCACTGAGGAGCACCGCATAATTTGGCTCCTTGCTTAGCCTAACAACAGTAGGGAGATAGTGTGCTGGTCTAATCAACCCAACACAACTGACTGGCTTGTTGACAAATATGATTCTGGGGATAAATTAATAAACGGATGTTCTGGCTTTAAACAAAAGTTCTCATGGGCTTTGTTAAAGGGAATCACTTAGCCAAGTATCATCCATTTAAGACATGGAGAATATTGGGTTTCTGACTCCAGTTTGAGCACCGAAAGGAAGACGGTAATACGTTCTTGAATGTAAATGCTACCATGAAACAGTCTCGTGAGGGCAGCCAGCAGCCTCTCCCTGAATGACAAGTCTGCATCGTCGTCACACACACACACATCCCTTCCCACAGCAACTTCAACTACTGTCATTTTTTACCCCTAAAAAGGGTGAACGCAGGTCCTACCACAGAAGTGAGCCAAACAGAAATGATACAAACCAGCCTTCCAGACACAGTAATTCAGACCCAACTGATTAAATGATAAGCCCTGAAAAGGAACTGACAGAAGCTATCAAGTTGCTACTAGAAGACCATACATGTGATAAGGAAGTACGTACAGACAAACATTACAAATATTAGCATAACATAAGGTATATTGTTATTTTTCACTTTAAATTATATTATAGACCAACACGCACAGGTATAACTCAAATACTGGCCAAATACCTCAATTTCTGCCCCATAAAACCTAAGACTCTACAACAGCAAGTAGTACAAATATATGGTTGGATTTGAATATTTAAAAATAAGTCTGTGAAAAAGTAGAGAACTTCAGCTATCATTTCTTTATATTATATACTTTTGAGGAAGAGGGTACGACCAGCCTCTAGGCTACAAAAACTGAAATTAACTAATGGGAGAAAATTGCCTATAATGTTCATTTCAAAGAAAATAAAATGTGAGGATGTGACATTATCCTTAGAAGACCAATGATCTGAAGTCATGCAAATGTCCTTATTTTTTCTACTATCATTCAACATCTACATTTCCTAACCACCATTGAGACTTCCTTCTAAAACCCCCAGAAGTTAAATCAACTATCAAGTTTACTTTCACTTCTTGGATTTCTCCTTTAACACAAAGTCTTTGGGGCTAGGCACAGTGTCCCCCAGTTATGTGTTAGAATTCTATGTAGTGATTACAATAGTATAGAAACTATAACAAAAATCGCCCTAGGTAAGACAGATGATTTCAAAACAAGGCAAAAATCTATTTCCGCTGTCAACCAGATGCAGTATCATCACGACGACCTCCTTGTCTGAAATCACAGAGTAACACTAGCATGAAAATTTTCCTCTTCTGGAGTGTGCCATACTGCGTGTTTATACAACTGCAGGTCAAATCTGTGAGCTGAGGGCAGGGACTATGTTTATTCTTTAACAGATACAAACAGAAGCCAGAACACAGGCTTCACATCCACTCTGTTCTCAGTATTTGTTGACAGATTTAACAGCGCTGCAATGAACACAGATGAACGATTTCCTCCAAATCAAGCAATTAACCAACATTTATAGCAGTTTATAAGTTACGAAGAACATTCCTATAAATTCTTACTCACAAGGAATTCAAGTAAACTCAGTTAAATCCACGTGACACCAAGCAATGAAATACAAGGGAGGAAAATGCTGCGTTTTGTAAATCCCTTCATGTCCACAACTGAATTAACCTTAAAATCTCAAGATAATAAAAATCGTATAATCCAGTTATCCAGAATAACTAAACACCCACTTTGTACACACTCCATCTGAAGGAGCTTCTCCCATCAAACCATCCGTCTGACCTCAAAGCAACGTTGTCTCTGAAAGTGCCTCTTTTGTTTTGTCAAAATAAATCAATAATGCTAGAGTAGCAATACTGACAAGTGAAAATACTGGAAACTAAATATTGGAAACATAATTTTTAAGAATTTTTTTCCCCAGAGAAGGGAGAGACATCAAAAACATCCTCAATTTTAGGGGCTCAAAATTTCTTTCTCAACCTTGTAAGGTATAAGACTCATCTAAATAATCACCTTGTCTTCTGTGGGACTAGCTTCAGAACTATTCTTTGCATTAGCAACCTTTAGTGTTTATCAAAAGAAAGGAAATGGGTGGTGGCAGTGGGAGGTTTGAAACAGCCTATAAGATAAATAATATAGAATAGAGCAAATGGGAGAAAACAAAACAGAATAGAGACCGCAAAGGAAACAAAGAGGTCTGCTACAGGGGGCACACTGGTTGTTAGCTGGAAATTCACGGGAAACTGCCTTATAGAAGCTTTCTGAAAGCAAGAGTTATATCTCAACATTCTTTTAGAGATCCCATGAGGCTGGGAAATACCAACCCTTGATGAATACTTGAAATTCCAGGAGGTCGCTCTCACTTTTTTTTCCCCCCTGTAGTAGAAACAACATAGTAATCAAGAGAGCTAGTCCTATAGCCCTGGTCCTGGCGTTGTGACTGGGAACCAGTCATTGAACTTCTCTGGGATTTAGATGCTTTGTCTAGAAAAGCTGGGGGAGAGAGAGGAGAGTGGACTATTGATCAAGCAAACAGAAAGCAACTGTGATAATGAGTAAAGGCTTAGCCTTTGGTTTTGCTTAACTTGCATAGCTGGAAAATATGGTATTATTAGGCTATAATTTATTCCCTAAGACACATAAGCCCAACCATTTGGTCTTCTTTATTCAAACCTCTTCTATAAATTGCACCTCTAAGTCTACTGTTCTTTATAATTAGGTTTGACGTAGGCAAAAAGACTTCAGATTTGAGTAAGAGTTATTTGAAGCATAGTAAATTTACAGTCACAGGTAACGTAAATATAATACAGTTCTGGGCATGAAGTTTGAACTCAAATGTTTAAATTATGATGTACAAAATTAAGTGGAAACTTCCTATTAGATTAAAATCACTTTCAATCTATAGTTAAAATATTCTATAGGAAGATATACGAATTGTTTCAGGACAAGTATCTTTAAAAAATCTGATTCTCCTAAGTTGGTATTTCAAGTTGGTATTTCAAGAAAATGACTATACCTACGTTTGTTTAAAGACGGTCTCATTTTGGTAACTACTTGGCAAAAAGGATATTTCACTTTTGGAGCAAAATACCACAAAGTTACTTCCTTAAGGCTACAAGAGTCTCTTTTGTATAGTGTGAAGGAATTTGTCAGTCCAACTTTTAACACTACCTTCTCCATAAAGCCTTCCTGAGCCGTGGTAGTCAAAAGGGATCTTTAATTCCACATCCCACTTTGTACTGACAATATGGTTACCAATCAAAGTCATAGTGAAAAATGTTGGAATTATACAAATCCCCACGGTACCTAACAATGTACCTTATAAGGTACAACAAACATTAAAGAAATCTCTTTAAAGGAAGGAGCATCAGGGCTGTTATGGAAGGGAAATCAAAATTAATGGCAATTCTCTCCTATGATGGGATTGGACTAATAATTTAAGAATTCTTCTGGCACCAAGTACTAATTCCAAGTTTATGGTCAAAATTATGTGGCTTACACATGATGAACAGCACATGGAATCAAGGCTAGCCAGGAAGGGAGTGAGGTCTTGCGAGGTATGACAGCCAGAGACAACAGGCATGGTATCTCAAAGACATCAAAGAGCAAGCACAGTCGGACCAAGTGAATGAAAAAGTTGAAAATAAGTCTGGTCCTTTTAAATAAACTTCATGTGGAATAATACCAGGCAACGATAAAGCCCACACAAAGACTAATATCATGGTTTGGTAACGCAGAATGGCCTCAAGGGAGTTGTTGGAAGCAAGAAAGTCAAGGAGCTTGATTCTTGGTTGAGGAAAGGTCATTCGGATGCTACTGCAGGAGGCAGGATTAGTTATTAGGCACTGTCCTAATAACTAGTGTTTACTCTATGGCAGGTGAGATGAAAAGTTTTGCGTACACATATAATCTCATTTTACCCTCAAAAATAACCTGAGATAGTTTACTGTTTATTTTTTATAAAGAAGGAAGCAGAGACTTAGATTCTAACAACTTTCTTGAGGTTACACAATTAATAAAGGTAGAGCTGGGCCTTGAACCCAGGGCTGACCTGAAAGCTCAGGCACTGAGAAGCCACTTCCCAAGTCCTCATTGAACTTGGGGGAGTGGAGACAGGGAGGTGACCAGGAGAGCACAGAATGCAAGCCTCAAATACACGGGGGCTTTTGCATGGGAGTGACTGGTTGGTTGTTATGGACCCAGTGAAGGAGACCTGGGAGAAAGCCAACATCAACGCTGGGCCCCGCGGGACCATCAGACAACAGTTCACAGAGAACCACCTAGGGTTTGAAGATGAAGAAGTCTTTGAATGTGGTCCCATCCTCTCTCACAGCTCTGCAGAGGATGTGACGAGGGTCACAGGGTGCCCCCCAGTGTCAGGTTTACAGCAACTGGAGACCCACGTCCCAACCCTCATTATGGCCGTTAGCTCCATAACAACCACGCCCTGATTATAGTCTCTTCTCTTTCCCCTTCTCCTTCCTGTTCAGTTTTCCATTTGTATCATACAATAGAGCTATGATCTCCCACCCGCACTGGCCACCTTTTTGACGTGGAACAACTACAACTCCCTGAATAAAGGTAAGAGGCATTCCATAAACAAAACGACTACGGGCGAGTGATTTTGCCTTTCACAGACTCCTCTAACAGGAATACTGCTCCCTTCCTGCTCAACTGGAAAATATCAGTCGAACCCCTGTCGGTATTATAATTTTAAAGAGGAAACTTTATTTTTTGTTCATAAGATGACTATCATCACAAGAGCAGATAAACCATCACCACAGTTGAAAAAAGAGCCGCTTGGAGGAGTCTATGGCACGGGTGATAGGCTTTTAGTCTGAAAGGAGAAGAGACCTTGAAGACATGCCAGAAAGTCCCAATTTTCAAAAAGTGTTAAAAGGCACTCCATCAATCAATGCCAGCTGAATGAAGTCTGGTATTATAAATCTAAAAAAATTAAATTTTTTAAATTACACTGCATCTGGACTCGAAGTGAAAAAGGTCAGACAACTTCAAAGATGCCCGGTGAAAGGCAGCTATTCATTACAGAAAGATCTCTTGCTTATGTAGCTGACAGATGGAGCTTTCACTTAAAGCCCCAGAATATAAGACATTAAAACCTTTCCTCCACTTCTGTCAGTGACTTGCTATGATGCTCTGAACAAGGTTATAACCTCCCCAGGTCCTACTTTCATTAGGACCGGAGTTCTCAGTACTGATGTAGTTTTTTGTTTTTTATTTTAAAAAAACAAAAAACTCCCTCCAGGTGATTTTAATGTGCAGGCAGCGACACTTAACTTACCACTAACTATATTCTAGGTGCTGCTCTCAGCACTTAGCATCTAGTCATTTAATCCCCAAATCTATCCTCTACAGAAGGTCTAGATATAAGTATCTCCATTCTACAAAGGTACAGAGAGGCTAGTGACAGGCCCAGGGTCACACAGCTCACAGGGGCTGAGCTGGGGTGCCCATCCAGCCAGTCTGGCTCCAGAGCGTGACCAGGCAATCCCTACCCTATGCCTCCTTTTTTGGATATAAGTGAGAGAGACTAGCTGTCAGGGGCCTCATGAGGTAGATGGACATGGACACACAAGGACGGACACACAGGGACACACACACACACACACACCTCCACTCCCAGAGCAGCATGCCATGCCTCAAACCTATCCTTAAAAAGAGAATTTACTTCTATTGAGAGACACCTACTCTCTATTCCCACAAGTTCTGCTAGACATCCAAATTGTCAGAGTTATTTCAAACTATAGTACTGTCAATGTGTGTAACGTGGAGGCATCATGCAACAAAAATACATGCTAAAATGAGCACGCACTTAAATTCATAAGCTCACTAGGGGAGAAACTGGGAGGTGGCCCATATTGCCAGTGGGTAAGATTATTTGGGGCAAAGACCTCTGTGTTATCTGGGCAATGCGTCCCTTATTCCTAACACTTACCAAAAAGGTAAGAATTATGTGAAAGAGGGACGCAAAAAATGAACTGCATGAAACCTGTTAAAAGGTGACGGGACGAGGTAAAGAATGGCCTGAGGACAGACTTTTTTCTCTGGGCAGTTTTACACAGTCCAATAGACGTAATAAGGTTTTAGCCTTGAGCATAAAGTTCTCCAGATAAATTAGGGTATGCCTGCAGTGGAGAGCTGAATCCAATCCACACAAGCCATGCAGCATCTCTCCTCCCATCGCTAAAGCAAATATAACACATGCATCACTGGGCTCTTATCTGAAATTTGTAAGGGAAACCATTCTCGGCCATACACATTTGGCTGCAGTAAGCCGTCTTAAAGGGGCCCGACACAGCGGCCTGTGAGAAAGATCACGTGGGAAGGAGCAATGGCTTTATTTTTTAATTCACTGCAATAGCCCCCAATAGCTCTAGATGATAAAAGTCAAGGATAAGTCATACCAGGAAACAAAAACTAAATATGTTAAGACTTTTTTTTTTTTTTTTTTAATGTTAACAAACCCAGTCTCAAAGCACAAGGGTGGGGCCATCCAAGGCAGGATTTTGTGACCTTTTAAGTGCCATGAACCACTTCAGCCATCTACACCCTTTAACCAGAATGTTTTGAATGATTTTGACATTGAAAATACGATTACAAGGAAGTTGGTTGGCTCAGTGGTGACTTTACACTTCAAGTCATAATACCAAGGTCGACGGTTTGATTCCCACATGGGCCAACGAGAAGCAATGGCTTGAGCTTGGACCTGAGCCTCCAGTGGGAGGCCAGTTTGCATCATGGTTAGAGCACAGTGCTCATAATAACAAGGTCGCAGATTCAATTCCCACATGGGCCAGTGAGCTGAGCCTTCCACAACTAGACTGAAAACAACTTGACTTGGAGCTGATGGGTCCTGGAAAAACACTGTTCCCCAGTATTCCCCAATTAAAAAAAAAAAAATACGATTACAAGGAAAATCAGTTATAATGAAACGCAGATATCAAAATATTTAAAAAGCAAATCTGTGGTAATATTAATGTGTGCTTAAGGCATAAAATACAAGACACAGCTGCAGTTCTTACAGCTACTGTAGTTCTCTAAGCAGTGATGGGCACAAATGACAGTTTAAACTATCTCCAACAACCTGATTCAAAAATCTGTAATTTCTATGTGCCAAAGCCACAGGTGCTAATGATACACCTGGTTTGTGGCCCACTGTCATGATTGGAGGAAAGGCCACATTTTGGTTAGAGATTAGTGCAAGTAAGGATGTCAAACTTATTTCCACCCATCCCAGTTCACAGAAGTCCTGAAGTCCATCCAGTGACCCAGGGGTGAGGGACCCTGACCAGAGAATCAGGGTCAGACTCAGTGGAACAATTACTCAGAGTTGCCAAGAGCCATAATAGCTCACGTGCTTCTAGAGAAACAGCAGCTCAGTTTTATCCCCCTCACAGAACCACTGAAATTCAGAAAACTAAACAGCAATTTACTGATTGGCAAACATTAGCAGGATTGGGTATGCCCCATATGCACCGCTCCTGGCAAGTCCCATTTTCAGAGTAGTCTGTGAAAGTTCTATTTATCAAGTAAGTCCATCACCGCCAAATGACAAACTCACCCACAATAACCAACCTGGCATGGAAGGAGAAAGGCCTGTGGCAATGTACAGTGTGGGACAATATATAAAAACAAGAAAGCCAGGCTGACTACTTGACACAAGTCTATTTTATATTGGTTTTGTTGCTTTCTTGGATGCTCTCCTTATGCTTTTTAAAAGCATTTAAGATCCAACAAGTATAGTCTTCCAGTAAACTGGATCTGGCTTCCTAGCAAGGGCAGGACCCAAGGCTTGGCCTTCCCCACCCCCACTGTCTCACAGAGTCAGGCCGTTCCCCAGTTGTGTGCCCTAAATCAGGGGATGCCTGTATAAAAATAAATATAATTCAGAGTCCAAAATACATGAACATACATTGGGCCATTGCCAATTTCTCATGGATCGTGGATAACTGAGACGGTTTTTGTTTTCATGGTTAGGACCTACGACAGCTGCAAGAGCATAAGACTTTTTCTGGGCTAATAAAATTACCTACGTCTGGCTCCCTGTTTCAGCTGTGGCAACAGCTACACTTCCCAGGAAGATGCAAGCCTTGTGTAGCTCTAGAAGAGCTGGGATAGTAGGTCTGAGCTAAACTGGAGGCATTCAAACCGACCCAAAAGCAAAACACACTTTGGCTACATTTTGAGTTACAGAGGAATTCCTACGCATGAAGATTACAAATGTCATTTATAGGAGTCCCAATGAAACTTTAATCAAACTCAAAGTTCAAGCTTTACACTTCAAGTCATGTGACACGCTATGTACGAACATCTGATTTTTTTTCTTCTCTAAAACCCAGTGAAATGTTCAATTAAAGCCCTTAGTAGCTCTGCAGTGAAACCTTTGATCATGGATTCTGTCACCACTTCTTTTAATACACAGAGACAGGATGAAACATAGCTCAGACCTAAGGAACAAAATCAGTACTGTGAAGTGGCACAGAAACCACACATGAACGTACGTATGCACACAGGTCACTTTTCTTCCAAGTTGCAGGGAGGGGAGCCGAGTTTCAGAAGCTACAGTCTCTAAACTGAGAAGGTTCTTCACACATGTACATGTAGCACAGATACAAAGTTATTTCCTAAATAGAAGTGTGTGGTCCAAACAGTCCAATTAAAACCCAGCAGAAAACAGGAACACATGTTTCTTGAATGACTTTGAATCCAAGACAGTGGATGAGAAATTGTTCTCGATATAATGAAGATGTTGCACAGATGTACTGAGTTTTTATGGTCTCACTGAAACATCTTTCTCGTACAGGAAAATATGTGAGTCTGCAACAAAGCTGGATATAAAATAACTTTTTAAATATCTGGTCCTTGTTTTTATGCAGTCAAACTTCCCAAGCCAACTCCCTTATGCCTTCTCACAAACCTAATAAAGCCCATATTTCAATGTACTGAAAATTCACTGAAAACCACAAATCCATTCATCTTCAACTCAGAGTTATATTATGACTTCTGATAATTACCTCCTCTTAATAATACTGTAAATCTGTGTCAAAGAGAAAACTTTTACTCTACAAGTCCAACAAACCACCATGAAAATAAGAGCAAAGCACACATGTACCCAGTGGCAGGCTCTGCTAAGTTTGTCACTGGGAAGTATCTTGTTTAGTCCTCACAAAGAGGAGGTAGGAACCATAATTGTCCTGGTTGACAGATGAAGAAATTGATACTTGGAGAAACTCAGCAGCCTGCCCCAAGCACATCTTCACTCTGACCACAGCACTCCACTTCCTGTCTTGGAGGAAAGACACACTAGAACCCTTCTGTTCGCACACTAAGTCTTGGATCTCAAGGTTAAATGATGGCCGAGAACAGCCTCTATGGCACAAGCATGAGGCCTAAAGACAGCTTTATGACAAAGCTCCAACGTGATGGTGATAATTTGGTTCTATCTAAAATGGTATCATCATGTATTCTTAAACACTGATACTTATCCTTCTGAAAGAGAAACTGGATGCCACAATCCCAAATATCCAATTCCAAAACAACCAATCTTAGCTCTCTTTTTCTCTGCACTGTTTTCCTCAGATAAACAATCTGAAAACTACATTTTCCACCGCCACCACCATGAGGGTGGCTCACAAATCTGTTTCCCCCACTGTGTTACCTCTGCTGACATCAACACCAGCAGCACAAACTCAGTATGTCCAAAACTAAACTCATCTTCCTCTTCCTCTACCGTCAAAGCCTACTCACCAGCCTGCGTTCCAGGTTCCTACTGACAAGTATCACCCCTTTTCATCCACCAGACTCTGCCTCCTCACGGCTTCCTTGTCCGATCAAATTACGGAGTCTCAGCAGTTTGACCTCCGCTTCACGCCCTCCACCACCCTGGGGAGCACAGCACTACCCCACTGACCTACCCTCAAAGCCTGCAGCTCGACTTCTCTAACTTAAGGCCTAGTAGAGTGCGTAGGGCCTGGTAAGCCACCCCGGGGCTGGGCCCCATCCACAGCATGTCTCATTTGTAGGTCTGGGATGAGGCTGAGCCTTTATGGTTCTAACGAGTCCCAGCTGATGATGATGCTGTGCCTTAGGGACCATCCTCCTAAGAACCATGGCTTTAGACTCTCCTCCCTTCCTTTCCATCTCACTTCTTCCTGAATCTTTTCTTCACAGATCAGTTTAAGCCTTTTTAAAATCAGAGAAGTTAGGCTTCTGGTAACTGAATCTGGGCAGTAAAAGCTACTCCTCACCAAGGATTGACTATGCTTCAGGGACATTATCTGTCACGTTGCAGTTAAAACCACCCACAAAATACATGGCATTGCCCCAAACTTATAGGGCAATTTTGTAAAAAATTGAGACTTAGAAAGGGTAAACGATTTCTAAATTCCACAATGACAAAGTGGTTTTACATACTCATTAAAGGGGACCCTCTCCTCAGAAAAATTTTGTTACCAAAATATAACGGGAAAGGGAGAACTATGAAGAAAAACAAACAGCGCTTTCTTTTCAGGATAAGCAAAATGAGAGGTCTATGAGGAAACAAAACACACAGTAATCTGTGCCACTATTTAGGGTTCCTTTCAGTACAGCATAAAACGTAGCCAAACCCACCCTCCCAAGATCAATTTAACAGCATAAAGAAAACTTCAGTAGACTCTGCTTTCATTCACCTGCCTATACTTAAATATGAACTACCTGGTTTTGTAAATCATAGCCTTATCCATTCTAAAATAGTTATGCTCAGAACGAATAAAAATTAGATCTTTTACTATGTATACACGTACTATACTTATTAACAAGGTCTTTACTTGAAAGAGCCTTCTGTCTTTATTATTGCCGACACATGTATGACTCAATCGACATGATCAGACATCCAGAAGAGTTTATACTTTCTCACGCTGTCATTTATAAACAAAAAAGACAGACTCATCCACGCCGGCCAATTATCGACTTCCACAACTAAAAAGAACTTCTCAAAAATGCCCTTGAATTTTAAAGTACTTTCTCTCATGTCACTCTATCTGATTCGCATAAAAAAACCACGCGAGGACTTGCAGCGTGATCCCACTGTCCTCATCTCAGGCCACCCAGCTAATGCTCAGCTAACAGAAGAATCAGGGATTGAATCCGGATGAAGCCACCGAAGACAAGGACCGTGGTTTTGCCATTAAAAGTCTTGTCTTTAGCACCTATTATGTAAGAAAAAATATGTATCATAACACATACATATAATAAACAATACCCAGTTTCCTGCCTTCAACAAAGTCAGGCTACTCACCAAAAGTTAAAGCAGAGTTGCAGCGTTACAGGACCAGAGCAAGACCGAGTGACACAATGGCAAAGACTCTGGAGTCATGCAGACCAACCCATAGATTTAAAATCCCCAAATCCTAACCCCACTGTGAGCCTGAGACTGTAACTTCATTTCTAGGAACCTTAGGTTCCTATTTATAACAGAGATGATCTACCACAGAATAGCTGTGAAAATTAGAAATAACGCATGACAAGTAGCTAGGACTATGCCTAGCATCAAATGTGTATTACGTAATGGTCGTAACTGTCTCATTATTGTATCTGCTTATTTAAGCCCAAGTACAGATTTTTTTTTATTTAAACTTTTTTTATTACATTAGTTTCAGGTGTACAAAACAACATAATGATTAGATATTTACATCCCTCACAAAGTGATAAGCTCCCCCCCGCCGAAGGCTACTACCCCTGACATCGTATATAGCGGTTACAATACCATTGACTATATTCCCTATGCTGTACTTTATATCCTGTGACCACATAAACACACCGGGGGTGCCAAAAAAATGTACACAAGTGGACACTTTGGTCAACGTTGCTCAAGCAGTAGTTCGCCGTAATCAGAAGTGTTTGGACGCCAGTGGTAACCACTTTGAGCAGCTCTTGTGATTGCAGAAGTCAAACGTGACTTGTATTCATCTTCTGTTATCGGTATAGATTATTACAATTTTAATACAGTTTTCCTTTCTTAAAATGTGTGTGTATATATACATATATATATATATATATATATATATATATATATATATATATATATATATTTGGCACCCTCTGTATATACACATATATATTTACTTATAGTTCACGTTCAATATTATTCTACATCAGCATCAGGTGTACAGCGCAGTGGTCAGGCGCACCCACATAATCTATGAAGTGATCCCCTGGTAAGTCCAGTGCCCATCTGGCACCCTACACGATCTTTATAACATTATTGATTACATTACCCATACTGTATTTCACATCCCCATGACTACCAGTTTGCCAAGTACAACTTTTAAAGCCCATAATAATGAAATGTCCATAGAATGGCCTCTTCCTTTTTTATTTAGGACTTTAAAATGAAAGGATTTCATTGCCAATTAAAATATGGGCCTGACTGAGGGAGCATGAAGGATGAATCACACTTCCGGCTTGAATTGTGCCAATGACCAAAATGGGAACGCAGACAGAGCCTGGGGGTGAGAGGATGTGAGTGGGGGGAGGGGGGAAGGAATGGAGGCAATAATTAGGAGGGACATGAATTCAGTTTGGATATCCCAAGTGAAAAGTACATATGAGTCATCCAAGTAGAAATGCCCAAAAGATTGAGATGAGGGTGAACTCAGAGACTTGAGGGCCATTACATGTGGGTGGTAGCTGAAGTCATGGAAGTACTGAGGTCCCCCCAAAATGCTGAGCAGACTAAAAGAAAACCACCAAGGATGAAAGCCCAGGGAACAGGGACATTTAAGGGCAGACACAGCAGGATCTAGAAAGAAATGAAAGGAGGAAAAGAAAAGCAGTCAAGAATGTTGCAAAGGAACCCAGAGGAGAAAGTTGCAAATGAAGAGTGGACAGCAGTATCTAGTTGTACAGGAAAGTCATGTCAGGAGTCCTATCATGGGCCATTTGTGACCTTAACAAGAGCAGTTTCTGTGAAGTTGAGGCGATGAAATCCAGATGATAGGTCATCTGTAAGGTCCCTCCTAAACAGTAAATTATTTCAAAACAGAAGCGCCCCATTCCCCATCAAACCCATCAAATTCATAAAACCTCAAATAGCAAGGTTTTCTTTCATAGAAAGGGAATTGCAAAAGAGGCGTAGTTAAAAATCACAAAAACTGTTTAAAATGATCTTTCCTTTTAAGCTCCTAGCTACTTCCTGACGTTGGTCCCAGGGAAGGAGAAAAGAAAAATTGGCTAATTCTCTGCCATCCAAAAACTGGAGGAGGAAAAAAAAACGTGTAACTTACTAAATAAATTTCCTGTCCAATAAATCTCCAAGGGCAATACACTTAAATTGCTAGTTCAATGTTACTTTGAGAAATGTGTTACCACAGGACGAAAGGCTTTGGTTTAGATATGCAAATCTCTGCATACTTAGGTAAAATTCCATTTAAGCAGATTCCCACCTGGATTTCTAAATAAACCTAAGCTCTTGTTAAATTTAGTAAACTGTTCTTCAATGTCATTTTCCTCGTTCCTTGTATACTTAACAACCATAGAAAGTGTTGTCACAGGCAATTTTAAAGTTATAAAATGGTCCTGCGATGCAAATTATGGCACAGCAAGGGAATGTTTGGGTTGGCAGTATAAACTGGTTAAACTAGTTAGGAGAGTTCAAAAATAATTCTCCCCAAACATCTGCTCAGGCTGAGAAAGAGTTTTTGTTTTTAAGTCTACTCCACATACAAATATGTTTCAAGAAGTTACACACCATCGCCCTTGGAGGAGCTTTAAAAAGAAACAAACCTATACTGCAAAGGCTCTTTCCCTATGCCCGAAAGTCTCGTTCAGCCCACCTGGGTGAGTCTCGGTATCCTAATTTTTAAAGCTTCATGGGCGATTCTGATCTGCACTGCCCTGACATGCTCTTGTTGAGAAGTTCTGCTTTTAAAAGGATCCCCCCAACATTTCGGGGTCATGAACAAGCTCATCGTCTTCACAGATGAGCAAGACACGGCAGGAAGGGTTGAGTGCAGAATATGAAAGCCTGCTAGCCAGCCGCCCCGCACAGACGGCAAGTACACCTGCACATCACATGGACGTTTCAAGAGTTCACAAAGGTTTGGAAGCAGATTTAACCTTGGTCCCCATCTCCTATGGAGGAGCATTTCCAACACCCCCAGAGAAGGGCTCAATGGCAGAGTCTTCAGCACCCCCAGTCAGCCATTCTGTCCAGGACCTCCGGGGGACTGCTGCTCCATCCACTGCCTCAACTGTGAGCAGCTGAGCCTCAGCAAGAGCCGTGCCCCAGCTGTGCTCACTTCAGATGGGACTGGCGACTCCAGTCGAGCCAATGCTCTCTCTCAAAGAAAACGGGACTATTTGAGTCCTACTACATGCTACACAGTGGAGGTAAGGAATGCAAATAAAAAGACAAAACAAAAATCGCAACCCATCAAGAGTCTCTGGCCTCACGAAACCCCTTGAAGTAGGTCTTTTTGTTTCACAGTTTACATGTAGGATGACAGCACAGCAAAACCATAATACAGGAGCAGTTCAACAACTTTTCCTAAAGTTCCTAAAGCCACACAACTAGAAAACCCTCCTTGAAACCTGGTGGAAGGGAACAACACAACTCAGAATAAGTTGACAAGACAGCGTGCAGGATATACAGGAGACAGAACCTAAGACACTTGTAACTGGTGTGACCCTACAACACCAATCTAGGAAGAGTCATTGGATAAGGCAGGCTGTAAACATCACCTTGTTTGTCTCCTGGCTTGTGATTAAACTTCACAAAGTTTTTCACGGGGAATGGGGAACAAGAGAATGACAATGGTAAAGAACACACAGCCAGTCTGACATTATTAAAAATCTGCAAAGTTTTTATCACTTGTACCTCTATGTATGCAAACTGTAAAGCAAAATATTAAGGCATTTACTCAAATTAAATGCTTTCCATGGAAAAGTACTGTGCCAGACACTATAAAAAGAGCAAAATACCCTGAAGTGGGAACAATTAAGTAAAATCAGAAAAGGTTTGAAAGAATGTACTGAAGCATCCATACTATTAAAAGAGTTTTAACATAGTAATTTAGACACTTGAGTTCTTAAAAAAAATGATCCTTAAATTTGTTTCAATAAAAACCTGATTTATCTTTGAAGCCCTCAAATTTTTCAGAAAATAGCATATCTTGGAAAACTTGGTCTGTCTGAGTACAGATTCTCCCTCACCTCAGAGGTCTCACTTACCTCGCCTCACCCCAGACTCCACTTGCTTGCAACAGAGAGGGGTTGTGTCACTGGGGAGCACCAGGCAAGTTCCTCTGAACAAGCCAACCACAGAAAGCTGGAAGGCAAACTAGAAAAAAAGAAAACCTGTCAGTACACTCACACAGTGAGACAAGAAGCACCGAGTTTTCTAAAACCAGTTACAAGCTCCCTAAAAATCCCAACGAAGCCATGATGGAGAGGAAAGACATCAGCATACATGTACATACTCTCACCCCAGGGAAAAGCAGGGTGACCGGGAGGCAAACCTGAGAGAACTCATTTCTTCTGATACCTTCTGTTCAAGCTGCCCAGGGTCGTTTACCAAAAGCCCCTTATCTTGAGCAAGGTCCTACGTCCCATTTACCTCCTCCACTATCTCAGGTTTTCTCCAAGTGATGCTAATGGCTTTGCAGCCCAATACACAATGAAATGTTTCAAAGGTTTAAGATAAGAAGCCAAGAACCTCTCTAAAACCCTTAGGGTTCTGAAGTTCTCCTAGATACCTCATTCCCTATTTCCTGCCTCAGTCCTCACTGGTCCCAGCTCTCTCACCATTTCTGAACACATTGCCCAGTTTCACACTTTTGCTCTCCCTGTTCCCTCATCCTGAAACACCTCTCTCCCACTGTAGAAATTAGTCACCCTCCATGCACAGCTCCAGTATCACCTGTATGGGCCGCCCCACCCCCACAGCATCTCGCCTGTCCTTACTGTGCATGCAGAACACTTTGCTGGTACCTGTATTCTAGCATTGGCTTCCTTCTGCCTTGACCTTCCCTTCTACCAGTTTCTCAAGGGCTGGTCTCACCTGCCGTCTCCTACACCACCCTCCTGCTCTTATCAGAAGTAGAGGCAGATGCTCGGTGCGTGCTTATTGACTGAAGGATTCCAACAAGAGGTTTCCCATCACTGACTCAGTCTGTGTCCCTGGGAAACATTCTTTTCACTGCTACACCGATCCGAGAAAAATGTTCTTTTTCGAGGGTGCTATCTATGCTCAAACATACAGACAACCAGGCTCTTACCCAAGTCAATTCCTTGCTGCCAGCAACACTGCTGGACTTCACTGACAAAAAGGACAAAAACATGGATAGTCATGTTTGGGCCAACCAAATCCCCTCAGCAGGACAGCGGAGCACCAGTAGGTTTATGCACGCAAAGGCTGGGGGGAGGCCGTTTCTCCCTTTTAAGTCTGTTTACTGAGGAGCTCTAGAAAACAGGCTCCCCTTACCCACCAGGATTACTAAGACGAGAACAAAGTGCAGGAGCTTTTCTCTGGCAGGAAACCAGGTGATGCAGGGGACAGGTTCCGTCTTCCCCTCAATTCATAGACAGCTGAGTTCTCACTCACGCAGAATGCAGAGAAGAAAGTGACACGGACCAGGTGGTCACTTTGTGTCACCTCCTCAAAAAGACCTCATGTCATGTTCAGCAACCTCATGTCATGTTCAGCAACAAATGCTGCCCAGGCTTCTGAGCACCCCAGCTCCTTCCTTCACCAGCTTGCTGACCTCACTGGGTAGCATGTAAGCATTCACTGCAGGACAGCACCACCTGGTGAACAGTAGCTCAAATATCTGAGGCATCCTCCTAGTATCCGCTCACAAAAAGGACCACCTGCCACTTTACAGAGGACTTGGGCCTCTGGGGAGGGAATCCATCTCACAGCTGCTACAAGTACTACAGCCAAGCTCTTTTCATAAAGCACACCTCAGCAGAAAAGGCAGGCTTCTCATCTGTCCCAACCACAACCGACAGACAATATAAAACAGTCACCATCACAACCCGCAACATGCCGCTGTCAGGCAGAGCCTCTGCCCAGAGGACCCACATGTGTGCCCTGAAAAGCAGATCTGTAACAGGTTATGCACACACATACTTTCTCTTCTCCACCTACAGCAACCCATTGGTTACACTACTTCTGTAAGGGCAAGGGGGAAAGTCCTCTCTGAGTTGAAGACTCCAAAAGCACCACTATAAATTACAGAGTTCCCAAGGGGAGGTGGCTTCCTGAGAGAAGAAGGACTGTCCCTACAGCCTGTTTTTGTGGTGATGAGATCACAGAGTTTAGATTCTGTATTTGGTCCTACATGGGTTTTAAGGGCCATATCCAGTAATTACAGGAAGGAAAAAGGGAGGTCAACAGGACCAGAGAAACTCTGAGTGGTGTTTGAGAAGTTACTTATAACTACAGTTAGATCACTCACTGACCAGACTCAGAAGAGAAACTACACACCGAGTTTTCGGGTTTTTTTGTCCTTCAGAATGAATTGGTAATTAGCAAAAAGATGGAATTTTTTACTTTTTGGCATTCCTCTGTTCAAAGGCCTTTTCAATGCACAATCAAAAGCTTGGGCCCTAGAAAGTTTTGAAAAAGAAGCATTACGCCACAAAATATTCTCACGTAAAACGCAAAGGATGACAAAACATATTTGCCGAAGGAATTTTTATGGGACCTAAACACAGGAGTTTAGAGACTAGCAGAATAACCATCAATTGCCCATCACTAGCTTTTTATTTTCAGATCTAATTTCCAATTGGCTTTAAAAAAATAAACATTAAAATGCTTTTGAGAAGAATTATTCAGGTTTCCCTCAACAGAGGCTTCAAAGTTGTTTATCCAACAGAAGTTAAGAATTCACACACACACACAAAAAAAATTTCTCTCTCAAGTAGCCTCGTAAAAATTTAGCTTGGGCCTCCTCAGATGACAAAACAAAGACTGCTGTATGCATTCATGAACCGATGAGACCATGGATTTCATGAGACAGTCCATCTCCTGCGGGTATGCAGGGCTCTGCAGCACTGAGTAAGGCTCTACTAGAAAGCGAGGCCCAGAGGTTCTGAGGCAGCATGATGAGGCCACTCCGTCCCAATGGGCTGCATCTGAGAGTTCAGTTCGTGAGGAGGCTCCGCTCACCTTCCACTCTGACGACAGAGTGGAAAACAATACCACAGAAACCCTAAAGCAAATAAAAGAAAGCTCCAGTTTTCGCTTTGTTTCATTTTGAATGCTGGTGCTTATAGAAAGCAGGCTTGAACAAAGGAGGAAAACAGGGAGAAGGAGAACTCCCTGTCTCCCTGTGGGGATCCAGCCTGCATCTGAGACCTGAGTGGCCAAAGGGCATTATTTAAAAATACCTATTTCTATCTCAAATCTTGCGGTTTCCTTGAGACAGGTGTTCTGTTACATCTATCGAGTACACTGAGGTCATTTTTGATCCTCACCACCCCCCAGAATCTCCTAGAGGGCTTTAAAAATTCTGATGCCCCGAAGACTTAAAATCTCTGGGGACGAGGCCCAAATGTTGGTACTTTTTAAAGCTGACCAGCTGATTCAAATGCATAGGCAGGACTGCAGACCACTACCCCTGACCTATTCCCAGGGTCTCTTCTTTCATCTGGAGGTGGATATTTATGCCTGAAAGAGGGGTGGGAGGCAAAAGACAAATGGAAGGGAGGAGAGCTGGAGGAATTTGAAGTGAGGAACAACTTATCGGTGATGATCACTGGGTGGGTGCAGGGTGTGGAGGCACCGTACCCTCCCCTGAGGGAAAAGACAGGCATGGGGACAGCCTGGGTCTTTCCTTCAATAAGCCCTGAATGGCTCCTGTCATCGAGTTGGCACGAGGTCACAATTCAAAGCTCATCTGTAAAGAACATTCCTATGTCAAATATTTACAATGTGAGAAGTGCTCTAATATGATGGCTTAAACACATGAAGAAACTACTCAACTGTATTTACCACTATGATTTCTCCAGGTTCTTCTAATAACAGTACTAACCATATTTTCTTGCTCAGTAAATCGGACAATGCACACACTCCCTATAGGATTTCTGCCTGGAGTTACAATGCCCAAAGAACAGAGCTTTCCTAGGCATAAAACCGGCTGGTTCATAGGAGGGCTGAACCCAAACTTGATTTCAATTAGCATCATGATGTTCTCAGATGTGATAGCGACTGGAAACGAAAGAGAAGCAGCAGACCTGGATGAAGGGTGAGGACTGCAAAAACACCATCTCCAGCTGAGGAGCTAATTCTGTTCTCACTTCCACTGTTCTTTAATTCTTAGAGTGACCTGCTCTCTGCCTGTTCTGTAATAATGACAAAAATCAGGCTTGGATGCCTCTTTCCAATTTCTGTCTCTCATGGGGGAGTTAATCAGCTTTGCCTTATTCATCCTTTGTCATCTGTACCAGAATGACCCGGGCCATTCCTGGACACCAGTCACAACTAAATAAGAAGGGAATCGTAACATCTGGAGTAGAACCCAAGAGTCTGCATTTTAATCAACCACAGAGACACAACAGTTTGTGAACGAGTCACAAGCTCTCACGGATTCTGCCTTTGAAAGGGTTTATCAGACGTGCTGCTAAGTCTCTCCACAACCTCTGCCACTTCCTATCTGGGGTTTCATCACCGCACCCTCCTCCTTGGTCTCCCAATGTGTCTGGTCTCTCCAACGTATACTGCATGGCCACCCACTCAAGTACCACTTGGATCCCAGCACTGCTAGCTCCACGTTCCTGACCCAAGTCACTCTTCTCTGAACTCATACCCGATGCAAAACCTCTACTACATTTCAGCTGAGGGATTCAGGTCTGTTTGTTTTCTCTCCCAACTGAACGTTAAGCTCCTTGAAGGCAGGGCCCACATCATCCCGCTGGATCTTTCACAGGGCTCCGTACATCTCAGGTTTCAAGAACAGTGAGTGGCTGACTGACAAACCAGGTTTTCTTTCATTCACCTTCTTCTCATTTTCTCTGAGAAAATTTTCATTCTCTCTTTTCTATAACAAACCTGGCAAGGACGGGAAAGATTTAATAGTAGTGGGGGAGAGGAGAAAGACTGAAGTCATAAGCCAGCAACCTCAACTATCCAGTAAACAGATTGAAACCAAATTTATTTAGCCTTTCCAGCTGCCAAAATCGAGACTAAATTCACAGTTCAGAAGAGAACTTCCCAACCTCTCCCATCTCTATCCAACACCTCTTTCCCAGGCCCCAATCTGAGAACTATTTTACCCAAACTTTAGATACAGTGCTAACAGGAGGGAAATATTTGTTTTCCCAGGTCACCATAAATTAAGAGGGTGGAGAACAACTGCTAGATCAAGATACAATGACAGACCAGAGAAGCTACGTATGACTGACAGGAGACAACTTATAAATCCCAAACAGTAGGTTACAGGCTTTTAGAGTTTAAATAGCATTTCAATCCCCCAAAGTGTCCGAGAACACCAAAACAAAGCATTCCAAAGCACCATTAGTGGCTCTGAGATTACCCAGGGCACGAAGAAAACGTTATTACACTTTCAGTGGCCCTCCAGCCACTACATCTGGCGGAGAAGATGCCCATATGTCCAAACCAACCTCAGTCCCTAAGACCCAAGTTCTCAAAAAAAAAGGAATGGGCACTGCATCCAACTGCAATGTCGTCATGCAGGGTCTCTGATCCCGCTCCCCACATAAAAACGCAGGATATGGTGAGGCCAAAAAGGAACACCCACGGAGCCATAGATAGGGGAGTCATACCGCTATATTCTCGCTGGCGGCTGGGTTGGAGACGTAGGAAGCAGGAGCCACATGATCCGCAACCTCCCGTCAGCTTTTCTACCAACCAACCCCACTTGCTAACTGCAATCCGCGCTTGCTAGCTCAGCCACGGCAGTTATATCAGGGGCTAATGGCTAACTGGTTACAGCTGATGGCCAACTAGTCACAGCTGATGGCTATCTACTACCCGAGCCAGCACCTTTCCACGTGAGGCCGAGAGCCTGGAAACTGCTCTCTGGGACTCTGTCCCCACAAATGTACTGTCTCTCTGTGGTCTCCAATAGCCCTGAACACAGGGACAGACTTTCAAAGGCAGGCAAACAACCCTCAGCATTGCCATTCTGACAAGGAACCTCCATCTAGCTACTCTCAACTCGCCACAGACTCATCGCTTCCCATCGACCTTTTCTTGTGGTATTTGTGAGTAAAGTTCCTCATCAGATTAGAAACTTCCCTGAGCAGAGGGACTGCATCTTTGTATGGACACCATGCCCCCATCTCCACATGTCGCAGCTAATGCCTGGAGACCCTCTGCCAGCTCAATCTGTCTGGAAGCCCTACAGCCAGATGACTGTAAGAGGGAGGCGATTAAATGAGTGTTTTAAAACAGCCCACGCATTTCTATAACCTTTAAAGGTACTGGTTTTCTTACTTTCTTATAGAGTAAAAAAAAAAAAAAGGGAGAACTAGGTTTAAATGTTAGATTCGGTAATCGATGGGGCAAGCTTCGGTTTATCTTGGAATCTAATCTGTAAGGGACATAGAGCCAAGGAATAAATCCTGCACCATTGTGTGTGGCTATGTGAACCACAGAGGTTAGGGTGAGTTTTTCCTTGATCTAAAGCAACCTAATCTCAAATAGCTTCAATCATTCATCTATTCAGGACAGATATTGGGTCGCTTCATATTCACGTCTGGTAAGTAACAGCATTCAAAAGTATTGATTGGCTTCAGGTTTAGTAAAGACAGTACCTTAATGAATTTAACTTGTAGTTCTATAATATAAGGTTATGATTTACACTTGGTCCAAGGAATGTTTTTTATCTAAACTGAGTTAAAAACTCAATTTACTTCCAGATTCCCAAAAGTAATTCTCAGTCTTGTTTTAAACTCACTTCTGAGCATGCGAATTACACTCTAAGATGCATTTGTTTATAAACAGGCTACAATGACCCAACCAGGGTACTGAAAATCTCTCTCGTTAGGTCTAGGCTGCCCAGGGCTCCCAGGCTGAGCCTGCTGTTTTCAGCTTCTACAACCTTCCTTCCCCACAGCTGAAGCCTCTTGACCCTCGCCCCCATCTTCCCCTCCCAGCTCAATCCGGCGGAAATTTCTAGACTAGAGATTTAAACAGCTCGGGCTAAGTTGCTCTTGCTGCTTAACAAGCTCTGAACTTGCGTGTAATAACTCAGCTTCTTTCTCCTGCATTCCACGAGCCTCACTCACCCGCTAACCCAGTCATGATAAGCGAGCCCAAGCCCCTCTCTTGATCATCTGCAAGTCCCTTGGGGGCGGAGGTGCTGCCTTGTCTTGGACGTCCCCCCACTGCAGGTCTACCCTGAACCCACATGGCCCCAGCAGGTCAGGGCACATGGGTACCCATGGCAGGCGACTCTGATGCCCTGGGCCATCCCTCCCTCTCATCTCCGAGGCCACTAGCACTGAAGACCTCTGTGCTTTCCCCCTGGCACGCTGGACTTCTTCCCAGCTGCAAACGCCAGGTCTGCTGCCTTCACCACATGTCCCCCACCCCTGGGCGGGGGAGTTCCAGGCCCAAATTGGGCCTCACTAGGAAATGACTCAGATCACAAATAAGTCACAAGATTTGGATCCTACCCTATTGAAAATTAAAACCCCAGCAACAAAACATCAACCAAGCAAGAGAAAATAGGATATATCTTCCCCCTGAGAAACCCTCCTGTTGACAGGTTACGCTGAAGCCACAGCACCGTCTCAATGGTTCTAAGGTGAAACCGGGTGAGTATCAGAGAAATGACTACAACTGTGTCTTCCCTGGATGGAAGGAAATCAGAGGGCTTTTTATAAACCACTTCAAAGTTAAACCTATGGCTACTGGAATTACAAATATGAAAGTAACCCAATAATTCTTCTCTCCTTGGAAATTAAGTCGTCTTCTAAAACTCCTATTTAAAACAGCTAAATGTATATGTACATTTTTTATCAATATCCTTAAAAAAAATCAGACAATATTAAAAACCCTAGTTGGCTAAACTGTCTTTCACTTCAAAATAACATGAACACCAGCAAACTTCATTTTCTGGTCAAAGCTTATTTTTTGCAATACCTATCATTTTCTACAGAATTCTAACATTTTCTGCTTTCTACCACTATTTTGTAGACATAATTTTCCCCCTTGGCTTTATATCTTTGTTTTTTGATCTTGTTAACAATCCTGAAAATTCCAACCTTGCAATTTTTTCAGTCCTGGGAAGGAATAACACACAGTCATTTAAAAACCAAAAGCAGTGTCAACACTTCCTCAATGACACAGCTGTTGTGAGTGACCAATGAATAAAAGTTTGGTTTTCTTTCTTTCTTTTTTTTTTTTTTTCAGAAAGTGATGACTTTTCTCCAAACTAATTTTCAAAGTTACTGGACACATGGTCAAAAACAGTAAGGCGTTAGTAAAGCAAGAAGTGCTACCTATGACAAAAGCACAGCGAATATACATGAACAAGAGCAGCTGCCCAATGAGTCGTGACAGAAGAGGACCCACTCTGTATGTCACGAAGTACATGGCACATGAGTTCCATATTACAAACCTAAAAAACAACAAAAAAATAGGTATATGATCCAGCAATCCTACTTTGGGGTATTTCTCCAAAAGAATTGAAATCAGGATCCCAAAAGACATTTGCACTGCCATGTTCAGTGCAGCATTAGTCATAGCAGCCAAGATGTAGAAGCAACCTAAATGTCCATTGACAGATAAATGGATAAAGAAAGTGTGGTATATGCGTACAATGGAATATTATTCAGCCTTCAAGAAAGGAGGAAATTCTGTCACATGCTACACCATGGACAAATCTTGAGGACCTTATGTTAAGTGAAACAAGCGAGTCACAGAAGGTCAAATACTGGATGATTCCAACTCAGATGAGGTATCTAAAGTAGTCAAACTTACAGAAGCAGAAAGTAAAATGGTGATTGCCAGGGGCTGAGGGAAGGGGGAAATGGGGACATGTTCAATGGGTATAAAGTTTCAGTGACGCAAGAAGAAAAAGGCTAGACATTTGCTTACAGTTAATAATACTGTACTGTACACTTCAAAACTTGTTAAGAGGCTAGATCTCATGAGATATATATATATATATATATATATATATATATATATATATATATTCACAATTTTTTAAAAGGGGGGGAAATAAAGGTGGAAACAGGCTCAGGAATTCAGATTATGCTGGCTCCACAGTTCCCATCCGTTCTACTGCTTCATACTCCTTACATACAAGAGAATTATAAATGATATAGATTAGCAAATAATTAAAGGCTAGAGTTCAGGGTAGGAGGAACGGAGAGGGGACAGGGAACCAAAGAAGGATGAAGTAGTTGAGGAAACATCAAAATGGAGGGCCACCGAGGCCAATCCCGGGAGGCAAGTTGAACCTGTAGAGACCGCAACAAGCCTGGCACCTGAGTACAGAATAAACCAAGAAGGCATGCGAGGAAATAGCTTTCAAAGGCTGCAGTGGTAGTCTCGTATAGAATTAACTCCACACTTCCAATCATGAACTAAAAACCCTGACAGCTGAAAACTGAAGCAAACCCAAGGAGCTAGCTGGTCAGAGTACCCTAAACCATTTATAACCTAGCCCTCAGAGTCTGAGTGCTTTTCGAATCCTAGAAAAGGCCTTGCTATGACGATAAATAAGTAATATAAAAAGTTAAAAGGCACAGCCCTCCATCAGGGCCAGTCTAAGTTAAAACGATCAGAAATAAGACCAGGTAAACTGTATAACATTCTAAAGAAAAAAAATAAAAACATGGCATTAATGTCCCACTTAGTCAACATCCCTGAAAAATTAGGTGTGCTAAATAAATGAATATTTTAGATCATGAAACTGTTCCCTTTAAGTATAAAACCTGTGTTAATAGGGGATACGGAGTGGTATTGGATGGGTATTAGGGAATTACCCTTATTTTATTGTGTGCTAACGGCATGGAGGTGGGATGGGAATCTTTCCTTATCAGTTAGAGATGCACACTGAACTCTTTACAAGTGAAAATACAATGCAGGAGTAGTCAAAGAAGATTGGCAAAATGTTAGTATTTGTGAAGCTGGTTGATCTGCACATAGCTGTTCATTATATGCCTCACGACTTGTATGTTTTTGACGATCTCTGTAATGACTTTTAAAAGCCCCAGGTTACCTATTACAGTCAAACTGTCTCTAACATTTACTACCCAGATGCCAGCCACCTTATTAGGTAGCTGGAATACACAGATCGCTCTACCTGGAATGTCCTTTTGCTCTACCTGGACAACGCCTATTTATTCCCCACCCCCCACTTTCCATCCAATTCTCTCCAAAGCAGAGGTCTCAACTTCCCTGTGCTTCCACTATATCCCATTCATCTCTGTTATGTACCCCTTATTACATGGTCTTGTATTTGCATATGAAACCATCTGCCCTCGTAGTCTGTGAGTAAGAAAGGGACCCTAATTTGTTTATCATCATATGCCTAAGGGCCAGTACATAGCATGCACCAGATAAATATTTCTGGCATTTAACAAGACCTAGCCCTGAGTCATCAGCAAAAACCCAGTGATGCAAGGGATCTTGCCAACGGATCTTAGAAAGGTCTATCAGACTGCACAGCATGTGTTCTCCCCAAGCTGACGTCCTTACACAGCCAAACATACCGACTCCTCCAGCCTGCCTCCACTTCTCATTTCCAGACTGGCATTTCTTGTGGCTAGAACCCCTAAACACACATCAGTGTTCACAGTTCAAATGGCCTCCAGTTAAAAGAAAAGAGACCCCGGGCACACACAAAGGAAAAAGGTGCATATAACACAACACACATGAACTCACTGTTCTGGACTGTGCAGAGGACTTTTCTGCTTAGTTCCAAAACTGCAACTGTGCTCAGGAAAACAAGACTGCCAGGGATGTATAATTGTACCTGTGCAATACCTACATCTCCTGCCTGAGGAATAGACCGCTAAGAGCACCAGCTGAGAAACAGGGTATTCTGGCCACTCCCCTGTCAAGCGGTGTCACCCCAAGGGATTCACATCACCTCCCCTCCATTCGCCTTCACGTCTTCAATGATCCAAGTAGGACTACCTCCCAAGGCTGGTGTAAGCAAATAAAAATAACATATATCCAGGGTTTTCAAACCTATTTTTAAGTAGCAGAACTTTTTTCCTGTACAGTTTCAAAATGATGAAAAAGATACTGATCGCTCTATTAATTTCTCTAGGAAAATTTTTCAGCTCTCTTCCGTTTTCAATTTTTTAAATGGGAGTTTACAACTCCCCTCTCCAGTCCTCCTCAAACTTTGACTCATGGCCTGTATCACACACGCCAGCCTTTAATTATCACCACTCTGTACTGCTTATCCTTCTCTTGCGTGTAGACAATACGGTAAAGTAGAAAACACAGGAACTCTGAAGTCACAGTCATTTGGATTATTGTGCTGGCTTGTCAATTTCCTTCATATACTTTATTTTTTTAACTTTAGAGCAATCTTTTAAATGTGTGTGAGAGACATTAAATTTGAAAAAATCATTTATCTTAAGTTCAGCAATTCCTTCAGTTTTAATTTTCAGCTGTATGCTGTTCAAGTTCCATAAAATTAAATTTACTATTTTATTTTAAATGTCTGCAGTAGATTGCTGAATGGTAAAATTGCTTTTCTGTGTTTAGAAAAAAAAAAAAAATGTACCAGAAGCATAGATTACTTTTGTCATTGGGAAAATAACTTTTAAAAAGAAAAGCCTTAATAATTTTCATTTGAATGAGAAAAAAGGTCCAAACCTTGCCTTCCAACTTCAAACATGGATTTAAAAAGGAAGGGGGCAAAAAAGGAGGAACCAGGCTCAGGAATTCAGATTATGCTGGCTGACATCTACCAAAGTATGGGCAAAGGGTCAAATATTAGATGAATGTGGGGATTACTATATCATTCAATATGTAAATTACCTATTTTAAGTTAAACATTCTCCTAACATTCTCATTTCTAGTATTATCTGAAAGATGATCAGATCTTTCAGTTTAGGGTCCTGTGCTAATGAGTAAGAATTTGAGTCTCATTTCTTAGCCTCTTCTCATTCCAGACTCCAAGCATCTCACAAAGTACAACAGATGGTCCAAAACCACATCTGTGCTAGCAAACCATTTCAAATACTCTGGTATCCATAGCCCAGAAGCTGTGTATATGAGTGATAACACATTATTACATTTTAACGTAACAAGCCCTGTTTTTCCAACAGATGATGGAAATATAAAAGTAGAGGCACTACAGTGTTTAGAAAAAGACAATTAGATGGGAGGGCAGAAAAAAGGAGGCACTGGCTATAGTACACACAGATGTGTGTATCCAAGAGGGTTATGTCTATACGACTTGACAGATGTGTGTGTCCAAAGGGCTTGGGCTGGACCATGAAACAGATGTATGACCTTGCTCTAGTCTCATAAATTTGTTGGCCCTGACCCTTCATATGCAACGTCAGCCAACTGGATTAGATGTGTTTAAGCCCTTCCAATTCTAAAATTCAGTCTAAATTCACATATTCTTAATTGATTGACTCTGAATTACAAGAAAGAAGGCACGTAAATTCCTGAACACAGTGGGTAGCATTCAGTAAGCATGTCATAAGTACTGGCAGCTGTTATTACAATAAGAAGGTTCAGGTTCGTTATGTGTTATATACAGCATATATTTGCATGTCTTTGGTGGGATTTTTCTAAAGGAAAACAAACAAAAAAAACACACTTTAAAGTCCTATTTCAATCAGCATTGTTAAATCAAAGGAGCCCAAAATGAAACAATAAATTACGAAGCCCTACATGAAAGGACATAAGCTTCTCAAAATCGACTAGCTTTGTTTTGTTTTAAATTAGACTTTCAGTGAACCCTTGGCAGCAGGAGGGAAGAAATCATGAGTGCTGTAAAGACTCACTCGCTCAGCACACATTTACTGAAAATTGCTATATGAAAGTGGCAGCTGGGGACACAAAGATCAGCAAGACCCTGCCTCTGGATCCAAACAATGGCAAGTCATGAGTGACTCAGGGGTACACACTGTGGAGGGGCCTGGATAAGTAAAAGGTTATTCTGAAACCTCCAGAGCAAAGATCTCAAACTATTGAGCCACAGATTCTCTGCCTGGCCCATTGGCTTTGTCTTTGTTTGTCATCAAGTTAGGTTGCCAACACTTAAAATCGAGAGTTCCAGCTTCTCCTGGAAATTTGCAAGTGCCAGCAGCATTAAGGCTGCATTCCTGCTCAGCAACAACCTGCTTGAGTAGCACCTAGCTAAGTAGCACCTCCATCTCCACTGCTCCTTTAATTAACCACGACAGTAGGGCTGAGGATAGGTTGCCATTTACCATCAGCTCACTCCCTCGCTGGCTCTTAGGGTTAGGGTTAGGGGTTAGGGTTAGGATCGGATCCCTTTTTCTTTGCCCACTTCTCCTGCGCACAACCAAGGAGCTGCTGAACTGCTCATGCTCTTGGAGCAGAGACCACTGAGGTGGAATTTCCACTCTGCTACATGCTAGCCATGGTTATCTTAGGCAAGTAGTTCATCTCTTAGTTTCCCATCTGCAAAACTGGGGTATTAATAGTATTTAACTCACTGGGCAGATGTGAGAGGAAACATGTTGTTACCTGCACAGTGCTTAGATCTGTGTCTGATACATAGCAACTGCTTTATAAATATTAGGTGTTACCACTTTCTGGTCCCTGAAGGTATATGTGTTTCAAACTTCTGTCCTAGAACTTTAATATTCTAAAGTAATCTACTAAAGTATTTTAGGATCACAAAGAACATGGCATATGGTGAGAGCTGTTCAGATACAATGTAAGAATCACTTGATCCACCAGACACAAAGGACACATATGATTTCACCTGTATGAGGTACCTAAAAGAGGCAAAGTCACAAAACAGAACGTAGGACAGAGGTTAGAGAGGCAGAGGAAGAGGAGAATGGGGAGTTATTGTATGATGGCTGGAGAGTCTCTCCTGGGAGTGATGAAAAGGTCTGGAAATGGATGGCAGTGATGATTGTACAACAATTTGAATGTACTTAATGCCACTGAACTAAACACTTAAAAATGGTTAAGATGGAAATTCTGTTATGTATATTTTATTTTACTTTATTAATGTTTGCATGCATGCCTATTGTTTTTCGTTTTTTAATTAAATGTATTGGGGTGACATTGGTTAATAACATTATATAAGTTTCAGGTGTACATCTTTATAATATGACATCTGTATTGTTATGTATATTTTAGCACAATTTTTTTTAAATGAAGTACTAGATCCAGTATAATTTGGTCTGCTGCCACGTGCTAGAATTAAGTTGTTAATGATGGCAAAAACCTCAACTGCACTCTAAGTTCATGTTCCCAAAAGCCAAATACATACTGCATTTCCCGTAATAGTTTAGGAAGAACAGTATTAACTATTTTAACAGCTGTGCAGCACAACAGTGGGCTTTCTTCTTAATCTGGACACCTCATGGGAATGCATCTGTAGCAAATATAGTACCAAGCTGGTGGGACAGACTTTTCATACCTGCTTATAGCAGTCGGGCTGATCTTCCTTCATTATAAAAGGCTCCACATAGACACCTCATTCTCTCTTTTCCCTCACAAATATACCAAACGGGAGGCTTCCTGCCAAGCACTATGTAACTGGCTGCCTTTGAATTGTGGGATGCTGGGCAACAGTGACAAGAGGTTTTGATCTCCACACCTGTTCAAAATGGCATTCAAAACACACATACACACTGAGTCCCGGCTGTAAATCAATACCCACAAGAGAATGTCCCAAACCATTTCAATTAGGGTCTTATTTTTAAATTTCTACATACTGTCGCTTTCTTTGGTATCTTTCCTTCATTAAAAAAAAAGTATATACAATATAAGCAAATGTAAAACTATTTTGAAAATCGCATTTAACCTGAGAAGTGCACACACACACACACACACACACACACACACACACACCCCACACGGTATATCCAGTATGTATTTCCAGTCTTCCAACTCAGAATCACTGCAAATATTTCTTTCCTAACATTTATAGGACCATCCCCTATGAGTTTATCTTGAGTCAGGCAAACAACACCTATCTCTCTCTGAGAAGAAACTGTACCACACTTGGAAATTTCTTAAATAAACTGATGCCTTTTTGGCACAAACATTGTTTGGCAAGAAAGAGTCCTTTAAATATTACTGAGAATTCAAAATGATAGTATATAGCAATATATTTCATCTTTTAAATATTACATTCTGAATACCAACCCAAACTTAGGGTGGGGGAACTACCTGGTACCTTGCTTCCCACTGCTGCCAGATAATTAAGAGGCCAACTACAAGTGGCTGTATGTCCTATATTTAAACTAAAACACTGATGATCATTTCCCTCTGCTAAGACAAAAAATGTAGTCCAAAAAGACTAAAAGGGAAAAGATCATAGGCAAAATAAACAGTTTATCTCTCTTTAAAACCAATGTGTACATCAAATGACAAGTATTTTTATACTTCAGGGATCAAAGGAGGAGAAGATAAATGTTTTTAAAACACGCTAAAAAAAAACCAGCCTCAAGAAAAACTATCATCATCTAAGAAATGGCTTCAGTATAAACGAGCATGGCAGGAAACTACAAGGAGAAGAATTGGTATTTCTGTGAATAGAAGGTTTGGCCTTTCCTGCCCAAGCTGCATATGAACTAAGCAAGAAATATTAAACAGGGCTGGGAAAGTTATTGAATTAGGAGACAAAAAGAGAGTGCAAGCCCAGGCCTGCTGCTACAATGGGCTGAATTGTGTACCCCCAAAATTCATGTTCAAATCCGAACCCAGCTTCTCAGAATGGGACCTGATTTGAAGACAGCATCTTATAGATGTAATCAAGTTACAATAAGATCATTAGGGTGGGCCCTAATATAATACGACTGGTGTCCTTATAAAAATGGAAAATTTGGACACAGAAACAGACGCACATAGAGAGAAGATGATGTGAAGAGACAGAGGGAGAAGACAGGCATCTACAAGCCAAGGAGGGAGGCCTGGAACACATCCTTTCCTCACAGCCCTCCTGAAGGACCCAGCCCTGCTGACACCTTGACCTTGGACTTCCAGCCTCCAGAACTGTGAGACAATACATTTCTGTTGCGTAAAACACCCAGTCTGGGGTATTTTGTTATGGCAGCCTTAGCAGACGAATACGGCTATTTACCAACCATGTGGCCTTAGACTCAACACAACCGAGTGCTCTGGGGCCTCTCCTATCAAGTGGACGTGAGACAACACCCACACAAGTATCCACATCGATAAACAACTAGGTAGCTAGTCAGCACTGTGTTGGGCACACTGGGTGACAGAAGAAATCTAAAACTCTCTGTCCTCTCCTACAAAGATCTTACCACCTAACTAGCACAGAGAATGTATAATGCATTGCAAATTGACCACACTGCTATAAATCAGAGCCAAGAATGTATTAAAAAAAAAAAAAAAAAGCCCAAATTCTTTACTTATCAGCCAACAAGCAAAACAGCAGAGCCAAAGTTTAAGACAGGACTTTTTTTCCCAGGACAAATAGCAAGTACATTATTAATACTCCCATGTTCTGTGAAGTTCGGGTACATTAGGATGTGTTATCCTCTGTGTCTCACTCCCTTGGGACACAATTTTACTGCAGGAATATGACATAACTGCTCTGCTTTATCCACCAAACAGAATACAATATGCCTTCAATACGTCAGCCCGTTTCATCTCCCTAAATACATAATTGATTTTCAACATTTTATGCTCCAGTTACTGCCTAAAAGCAGACTGGGACACGTTCACATTTCAAATGCTCCTTCTTTTAAAATATAAAAGAAGTGATCTGAACAAGTAAGGAACAAACATCGTCAATTTTTCTTGAAGAGTCATTTGCTTACCATCTTCTCCAGTTTCTGTCACTCACGTGTATACCCATCATGTATCAGAAAGGATACAGAGTGTACGCAATCTAGCTGAAACATAGTGCCATATATACGATGAGAAAGAACCAACAAGAAGAAGGAATTGCCTTTATTTAGAACACTGAAAGAGTAGCTACTTACATTCCCAATAGAAACAGAATTAGAACCAATGTCAAACAAAAATTAAAAGCTTAAATTTCCCTTAAAAAAAAAAAAAAGTAGAGCTATATATTTAGGTCATTTTATTTTTAACCACAGCCTTCTAAATGACCTGAATATCCCAACTTCTACTCTAAATGACAAGTTTTGTAATCCCTATGAATAACTTAGTTGGGCAAATTTGTTGAATAAAAATGTTACTTTAGAAAATGACAAGCCAGTTGCCCACAATAATTTTCAGTCTGAATATCTTCCATTACTCTTAGGAAAACATAGCGTGAGGAGAGAGAACAACTTTAAAACTGGGTCTCCTACACGGCAGACTTCAGCAGCTATATGGAAAGGAGCAGCTTTTATTTACCTGAAGTTTTCGATCTATTTACCGTCTCTCAAAAAAATCTAGAAGACCAAGTTATTTTAAAGTTCCAAAGGCATGTGTTTGAATTCAGTTTCTGAAAGACCTTGCTAGTAGCACAATCAATTACAGTGACTTTCTTAGAACATGGAGTGAATAATACATGCCAGAACATTTTGCTTTGACTTCTACTAAAATGGAAACAACAGCCATGTCGGCCTCAGCAAAAACACTATGGTTAGGGGCTTTTTTGTTTTGCTTTATTTCGAAATCCAACTTCACTTTTATAAAAGCCAGTCTCTCAAGTGGAAGAAAACAATTTATCTAGAATGTTGTAGGCCTTGAGAAACAGAAGAGCATTTGCTATTGGTGGGGAGCAAAGGGTGGGGGGGTCTGACTGGTTCCTGTGTCCTTTTGTGTGGAGACCAGGCCACTGGTTTACCGTCTGGGCCTCTCTCCTGCCCCTCACTCACCCCTTTCTAGAAGCCCTAATGACTTATCTAATCCTTGAAGCTTGGGAACAGAAACTAGGGACAGGGAACCAGTTACTCTCTTGGTGCCAAGCTACCCTCTGGACGCACACATTTCGGTCTTCTCAAACATTCTGGCTGTATGGGAGCAGGCCTCCATGTGGGAAAGCCTTAACCATCCAGCACCGCCTGTGCGCAGCCAGGCAAGACTGACTATTGTGGAATTCAGTACTAGGAAGCCCACTGTTGACACCTATTTAAGTCATATTCTCCAATATTAGTTCTGTCAGTAAAAAACATGTTGCAATCTGAATTCCTGACGTCTTCTTTCACCCATTTCTATCAGACCCAGTTCAGAATTCAGACAGACAGGAAAACCGGGGTGTCATTTACTGCCCCCTAATTCTAATAATACCAAAAATGAGTTTTTCCTCTTCGAGGGTAGAATTTGATATCTTTCTATCTTCGAAAATGTTATTTTGCTTCTAAGTAACCTGTGAGGAAACAGAACAATTCTAACACCCAAAACACTGACTTGTTTTCATTTCATTCAAAACATAGATGAATCACTGTTACTATTATTCTGACCATTTGTCATCACATGTTCAGCTCAGCCACTTACTAGTAGTAGCTGAGTGCATGTGATCGTGCTCCTCACCGTCATTTGTAAAATGGGAATCGTGATATCCCTACCTCCCGGGTCTGACTTATGGAGTGAATGCAATAATGAGGATTAAATGAGCTGTAGCACATAATGTACGTGGAACATACACTGTAGGTAGTGTTTAATGTCACCTCCTACTTTCATCTATTCAGAATGGACATACTCATTTAGAACCAGAAGAGGCTTTAGGACATTATTCCAATAAACCTTTCTTTTACCTTTAGATGAGGAAATGGAGACCCAGTGTGAACAAGTGATCTGCCAAAAGTCGCTCAGACAAAAATGTTGAATGCTTTCATTCATTTCTACAAACACACAGTTCTAAATATCATTTCCTTCCCACATCCTTGAAACAGAATTGGCAGATTATAATCTGTCCACTAGAGCCATGTGTTAGTATTAACTCTTTCCTTACGACACCATCAATGGTGAGGAGGGCTCGCGGGGTTCACGGGCACCCCTTTTGTAGACCAGGCCCTCCATTGACGCTCCCACGGCTTCTCATTCAAAGGGTGAGGAAGGGCCCAGTTGCATTCCCGTAATGAGTAATGTTTCTGGAATCAGTATAACTTTTCCTTGAGTCACTCTTTCAGTGAGGTCACTTTTCTCAAGGACTCCCAGCAACCCCAAATACTTATTTTATCAGTTTCTAATTCTATCTCTGTTGCTTCTAAGTATTTGCCGACTATCACAGTTTCTCAGATCCCCCATCTAAGACACAAACACATCAACCAGCTATTTATGAGAGTGACTAAGCCTCTTTTATGGAAAATTAAGGACAGAAATATTTACTATATCTATCATGTAAGAAAACTTCTCCAGAGCTGAATGCTGCCATAGACTAGGACCTCATTGATCCCATCCTCCAAGGAAGTTCCTAAAGAAATGGAAGGTACCTACCAAGGGTCCGTATTTGCTATTTCCTCTGGTTCTTTAATAACTGGCCCACCTATTTTCAGAAGAGACCTTTTCCCTCTCCTGTTGTGAAATGCTCTGTGGAAAACACTCCAATAGCACGTAAGTACTTGATTTGTGGATAATCAATAAAATGCCATTGCTGTTGAAATGCTATCAAATTCCACTTTCCGTTCAGTACTAAGTACATAGATTTGTGCAATCTCAAATGAAAACAAAGCTTTGAGCAATCTATCATTTATTTCTCCAGTCTGCTTTTAGTTCTTCCAGAAGCAATAATTTGAATTCTAAATCTGTCTGAAATTCCCAATCTATCACAGTAGTTATACTCAATCCCAGAGATAGAAGACTGTAGACGATCAGTCTACCTCAACCATCACCCCAAATTCATTCGTATTCATTACCACCTGTTGGTCTGAGGCGGGCAGTGATGTTGCCAGGCTGACGACTTCTACCTTGGAGTGCTGCTACAGGACTCTCTGCAGGTATGCCAACAGTAGTTTGTTAACTTGATAGTTTCCCTTCATGTCATCTTTTAAATCCAGAAACAGGAAAAGTATTTGACAATCTTAGAAAACATTACTCTGTGAGGAAACTAAGACTAACTTACTATCAAATAATATTCCACAACAGCAATAAGTGTCCCAGGCTCTGTTCCTGCCTTTCAGAGACTTCAGAAGCCTACACCTTGGTCTCTCCTGGGGGCTGCGACCACAGTCGCCTCTTCACTATCCCTCTATTCACCCACAGCTCTTGCCACGGTCAATTCCAGTGATTGCATCGTATTTCCACTTTTCACTTCCAAATAATTAATTTGACTTCCTTACTACGCCATTCAGTTCTACTCCTTTCAAATAGTTGAAATACCTTTCAAATTTAAAAGCAATATTGCATACTTTGTATGTGAACTATATTTTTCCTCTATTTCAGCATGTCCAGCATAATCAGTTATGAGGAAGTGATTAGACCATTCTAACAGGGACACTTTAAGCTGTAGGAGTGTGATTTGGTGACCATCTCACCAACATTTTCAAGCAGATGGTCAGGGATAGCTTTTTAATTTACTCCCCAAAACATCCTACACTCAATCTGCCTGGCAGTTTACCTCTGTCAATTTTCTCATCTACATACCATTCTAAGAACTAGCAAACCCTGCTCCAAAAAACGCTATGTGCTTTCTCTTCTAGATTACTTTCAGTCTTTGTAAATCAGATCACAAGAAGAGAGTGGAGGTGATCTCCTGGATATAGAAAGAAAACACTAGAAGGTCTAATCATGTTTATTTGTCTCATTTTTTAAGTTCTGTTTTTGTGTATTTTATAATGCAAATAGCTTATTAGTAAACAAGTATGTGATTATAATTCATAAATGTACAAATATTGTAGGTATGAGCAAAAAGTATTTTATTGATAGGATTGCTATGTCAAAAATGTTTAGATTACTGAGCTAAACAATAGCACTTTTTTGTAACACACTGTCTTGGTCTTCTATGGACAATTCCTGCTAAAATGATAGGTTCTAGTTGTTCAGCTAATAAAATATTTTGTATTCATGCACTGTTTAGATGATAACATAATATTCTTATTACTAAAATGAGACCTCCTGCTTGGCTTTCTTATTATATCTCTGAATTATATTTCCTTATTCAGGTCTATCCTTAAAGAGAATCTCCATAGTTTAAAAAAATGTTTTTGTCTTTTCTTCAAAATTAAAACCAAGTAAAAATCAAACCTCCTTTTAAAAACAGACGACACTCAAGGCAACTTTTCAAACACATATAGCACTTACAAAGTACAGGCACTATTCTGTTTCTCATTTATTCCTCATAACATTGTAATTATAAAATTATATCATAATATTTATTTTTAATAAAATTACTTATAAAATTAATATCTTTAATGGATAAATCTACGTTAGCAAAACTCAAGAAACTTCTAAAGCCATAGCATATCATATTTTCCATGAAGAGGTACTGACGACATTATTCTCTGCACTTTACATTCTCTTCACCTACGTACTGTCAAGGAATCCCAGTTATTAATGGTGTGGCATTGGGCAGGCAATCGAACCTCTCTGTAGCTCACAATCCTTATCTGCAATCAGTTCATTATTGGAGCACCTACTCCATGCCAGGCACTGCTCTTGGCTGGAAGAGATAGCGGTGAACGAAAGACAAGATCCTGTCCTCAAGGAGCCTATTAGATAACACCAGAAAGACAGTTGGCCCAAAAGATAGCCACTCATTCTAACGTTAGCCATTATTATTTCCCCAAACTAAGGGCTACCTTAGTTATCATTATCTTAGTCCTATTTTCACTTCAAGGTAAATTTCATTTGCCTTATTCTACCTAGCCCACAAATGTTTCTTAACCAGAGAAAAAGGGCAGAGAAGAAGACAGTTAAATGATTCATCGGAATTTGGCACCAGCAAGTACATAGACTCTCTACCTTACCTTCAAAAGAACTGTAGTTAAGCTCTATAGAGCCCGCCAGCTACTGGGGGTAAAACATAGCACAGCCAGGAACAAGGTCCTGACTTTTGGTGGCTAGCATCCGCGGCTGACCTCCCCGGATGCTCCCAGGACTGACTTTTTGATGATGCTGATGAAGGTCCATTTACACCTGGAGGTTACAGCTGAGGTGCGGCTGCGCATCTGACAGCTGCAAAATTTAACTGCAGTGCAACTTAATCCCTAATGATGCTGGTGCCCAGGCTGCCCTTCCATGAGGACATCTCTTTATTTATTCAAAATTATTATATAATCACAATCACAGGCCACGGTCACCACTGTTACACAGAAAGCATTGCTCGAGCAGCCTGCCTTTCACTACAGAATCTAAAACTATGAGCAGGAGAATAAAAGAATTGTGCTGAATCCAAAGGAAACACGTGAAGTAAAATAGTAACAGGAATCCCCAAGAGAGCACTTCCTTTATAAACAGCTTAGATCACTTCACAAACACCTCACTAAATCCAAATATCTGAGACAGGCCCTCATCTCCCGCCGGGAGTCACAAATGCCATTGGCCAACACTGAAGACAGGAAACACCTTAGGAGTTTTAGGTCACAACCTCAAAAACTTCGGGAGGAGCCAGGTCAAATCTATTTCCTCATACGTATATATGTTTTATAGCATTCTGCTAAAAAGAAAGAAAACCTGGAGCAAAATGTTTGCAGTTTGCTGATGGGCTACAAAGGCAGATTGCTGGCAGCATTAGAAAAACAGTTCCTCTTGCTCACCGCCACCTCCTCCCCATATTCATGCACCTAACTCCAGTATCAGGTTGCTGACTTCAGACTTAATGAGCAGCCGGAAGGAAGGCAGTTCAGGTGGAAGGTGACAAAGGGGGTACAGGCTATGCCCCTTCTCTGCACTGTCCATACTTCCAGCCCTTCCTCCCACTGCGGGTCCCAATATGGGAAGATTCTTCTACTGACACGACTGTCTGAAGATGGCAGATACCCCCCATATTGTGCCCTTATGCTTCTCTGGAGCCCCCAACCCCCTTCTGAGCCCTTGACTCCCCAGATCAGTGTTACTTGGACTTTCCACCAGTTCCATCACAGCTCATGCCCAATCTGGACACAACAGGACTGTCCTTGCATCCGACATCTCATCCCTGTGGCCCAGCTGCTCACCCATCCTCCACCCTCCTCTCCTCATCCAGCACTTTGCCTCTTCGGTCCTTCCTGTACCAACAAACCACTCCCTCTCCCTCTTCACCACAGCCTCTGGAAACTTCTTTCCATTTAAATTCCCTAGGGATTCCTGGTAAAGGCTTTGGGAGTCAAGAGGTTCTGGTGAAGCCCAGTCTCCACCATTTTCTGGATGCATTACCTTCGGCAAGTTGCCAAATCTCTTCTAACCTGAGATTCCTCATCAGTACAACAGGGTTTACCTATCTCTGAAAGTGAGCATTAAATGAAAAATACACATGAAGTATTCAGCAAAATCCCCACCATATATTCATGTATTTAATAAGTGTCCATTTTTACCAGGAAAAGTTTTCATAAATGGCAGCAACTATCATTTTCCCCCTCCATCCCCGTTTTATTTTTTATTGTGGTAAAATACATACAACATTAAATTTACCATTTCAGCCATTTTTAAGTGTACACTGCAGTGGTATTAAGTATATTCACATTGTTGTACAACCATCACCCCCACCTAGGTCTAGAACTTTCCCAAATCCATTAAACACTAATCTCCCATTCTCTCCAGCCCCCTTTGACGGGGCCTCTTTCCACTGGGAGGTGTTGGCTGAGCCCACACTTCCCTTCCAACCTCATGTAAAAATTCATCCTTCGTTGAGATTCAAAATTCTCAGTTGTCACCTACCTATTTTTGGTAACTTCTCCTCACTCGCCAATAAAAAAAGTGGGAAGGGACTTAATTCACGATTTTCTCTTCAGACAAAGGTCAGCTCCTAAAGAAACAAGAGCACAGGTGTGAGGGACGGGGTGGGAGGAGGGGCTTGGACACCCCAAATTAGAATGCCATCATTTAGGAACTATGTGAGCAGTTACTTAACCTCTCTGAAGGGTGTTTCCTCACCTATAAATGGGGATGATAATAAGAGTACTATGCACAGAATTGCTGTAGAATTAACAGTTCAAGGCCCTTAGAGCAGTGCCTAGCACACAGCCATTGTAAGTGACCACAGTTACTATCACTATTACTGCTCTTGAGCCTCTAATCCTTGACTCCTGACCGGGCAGCCATTCCCAGGGCCACCCCGTAGAGCCACAGAGCACAGCGCAGTTCTCTTGCTTGACGAACACCACCTCCATCCTTGTAGCACACACAGTCCCCTCACTCCAGGAAGGGTGCCCCTGCTTCATTCCCCAGCAGCGTGGACCCCACCATTGATCCCCCCATCACTCTCTCGCCAGCACCTTCCATTCTCGGCAAACTTCTTCTTATGCCACTCCCATGGGAATCCATACTACAACTCAGCTTCCCCACACCTGAACCCCAGGCCCAAAGTCCCCAAAGAGAAGTCAAACCACTCACAGAAATGCCACCGCACTTCAGGAAGGCCCTCAGTATTCTAAAACAAAAGCCCCTCCCCCATTGCCCTCAACAACCATCTCAAACTTTCATCACCATTCTCCTCAACCCTGCTCTAGCGAATGCCCTTTCCTCCATTTCACCCAGAAAAACCAAGCCAGTGAGCTTGATTTGCGGACACCCCAACTTCCTGCCTCTGCTTCTTACCCTCCAACGCATCCACACGCACCTCCCCGGGCTTTCCTCTCCGCTGCTATTCCAAATCGACCTTTCCATCTGCCGATCCTATAGCTCCCTCCTGCACTCCACACTTACCCACTTTGTTCCCACACACATCACACTATTTACCCTCCACGCCTCAGCTCTGTCCTGTCCCCCCAGCCCACACCTCATCTAGATACTCCCTTGAGAGGCAGCTAAGAATCACCTCCTCCAGGAAGTGACCACCTCCTCCCCTCACTCCTCTTCCTCCTCTTCCTCCTCCTCCTCCTCCTCCTCCGACTCCTCTAACCTCTGCAAACTTCACTTTGCCATTTCCTCTCACCATGTCTCTCCCTGAGAACAGAGGCTACACGGTCCATTGTGAATCTACTGGCACATAGAGGTGCCAGTAACTGTCGAATAAATCCAAAGATGAGTACAGCAGTTTTCTGCTCTGAAGGATTTTATTAAATGTTTTATTAAAAACATCACCAATTAAGACTCCTAATCAGCTACTTACATATGACGCCATATATTTTCTTCTTCTGATCTGGACTGAGAAACATCCCTCCTCCTCCTGCCTCCCCAGAACAAATACTCCTTTGATGAAAGAAAAAACCAGAAACAAAAATACAACTTCCTCCTCAACCAAAACAGAAAACCCAAAATAGCAAGACAGTTTATGAAAATTATCCAGCTGACACTGGCTTAGGTAGGAAAAAGTGCAGTTCTGAGCTGAAGGGGATAAAGGGAAGTTTACTTTGGATGGTTACTTGGGGAGGCAACGATACTCAAGTGCTAAACAAGAAAACGGACCAAAATAATGTCTCAGGTGTATTTATAAGGCAAGGGAGGAAGAGGAAGCGGGTAACTCCAGTGGAAATTTCCTTCCTTTGTGTAGTTTTACTTCAGATGTGGCTTCCACGCTCACTTCTCAGTACTGACTTATGACGATTTGTTTTATAGGAAGTGATTTCGAAGGGCCCCAGGGAGCTGCAGATGGTACCTTGGGGGCCCATCTGTTTAAGGATGAAAGCTTGGCGCACACCATTACATCACTCTGACCTTCCTCAGCAACTTCCTATCTGACAAAATCTAGATGTTTGCTCTGTCAACAAGATATTTGTGTTTGTCCCCAGCCTCCGGCTTTGGTTCCCGATTAGTTTTAAAATCATTATGCACCCAAGCTGAATAGGGCTACTGTTAGCAGCTGTAAGGTCCTCTTCTGGGCAAATCCCCAAGTCTGTGGCCTTCAGGGAGTGATTTCTGTCCTTTCTGCATAATTACACTCTCCTGATTGATGAGCTGATCAGCCCTCCTACACCCCCACCCCCCAAGCTAAAACCTCTTTTTATTTTCCCAGGGGACCAGAGAGGAGGGAAGAAAGGTGTTGGGAGGGAGGCCTTGCGCTCCCCCAAATAAATGCTCAGGCGCTATGTATTACAACGTGAGCACTCAGCACTGTCCCCGTCCAGACCCGCCTACCCTTCCGGCCATCTTAAAAGCTGCCTACATTGGTCAATGCCATCGGAGGGACTGGAAACAGGGAGCAGGAAAAGAGCTCCTATTTCCTGGACACTCACAGGCCCCCCCGACGGCCCAGGGCCCCCAAACACAGATTCACTGCAGCGAAGCACGATCCCCTCTGAAAGTGCCAAGGTAACCTCCGTCCTCTCCAGCTGTTCGTCCTCTATGCTCAACAGGGCACAACCACAGCCACATCAACTCTGAGTGCCTGGTAGGCACAGCACGGCAACCTTGGCAGAAGTGACATTTTAAATAGGTGTTGGTTTTGTGTTTAGCAGGGAGGGGGTTATGTGTAGTGATGTTTGCAACTTACTTTGAAATGCTTTTTAAAATAAGGTGGACAGCTGGGTAGGTATGTAACAAAGCAGCAATCACAAAATCCGAACTGTAGATTCTAGGTAGTGGGTATGTGGGTGTTCCCTGTACATTTCTTTCAACTTTATATTTGAATGTTTTCATACTTAAATGCTGGGGTGGTGGTGGTGATATTTTTAGTATCTTTTTAAAAAATTAACTGAATTCCAGACTTTATTTGGGTTTCACCAGTTTTTCCACTAATGTCCTTTTTCCATTCCCAGATCCATAGCCAGGATCCTCTTATCTCCTTCGTCTCCTCTGATCTGTTACAGTTTTTCATGACCTTGACAATTCTGAGGAATACTGGTCAGGTATTTTGTATTATGTCCCTGAATTGGAATTTGTCTCAGGTTATAGGTTTTGGTGGGGGGACCCCAGATACAAAGTGCCCTTCTTATCACATTAAATTAAGGGTACATGCTAACAGCATGACTTCCTGATGTCAACCTTGATTATTTGGTTAAGATAGTGTGTGTCAGGTTTCTCCCCTGTACATTTACCTTTACTCCTTTCCGTACTCCATCCTTTAGAAGCGAGTCACTCACTCAAGGTGTGGGGGATATTAAGTACCAGCTCCTGAAGGAGTAAGTATTTACATAAATTATTTGGAATTCTTCTATAAGGAAGAATTTATACAGGGGCTAGGGGGTGGGGGAAACAGAGAGTTTGGTAAAAGGGTACAAACTTTCAGTTATAAGATGAATAAGGTCTGAGGTTCTAATGTGTAATGCGGTGACTATTCTATATGAATAGATTGTACCAGATGACTACCCTATATAAATTTATGTATATTTATTTTACACTTTGGGTGATAATGCAGTACTACACTGTTTATTTTGTTGCTTAAATCATTCCAGCTTTGGCTATTAGGAGCTCTCTGAGGTTGGCCCCTATGTCCTTTTGACATGCCCACATTCTTTGTTTTTTTGAGTACTTCCTTATATTCTTGCAATATGAGATGCTCTAGATCTATAATTACCCATTTCTCCAAGGAGCCCTGGTTACTTTTGTGGGAGAATTGTATTTAGAAACCAAGATCTGGGTATGTTGTTGCTTCTGGGGTGTCACTGCTTCCAAGTCTTCTCAGTGGACAGATCTAGGAAATGTATATATGTACTAACCACTAACCGGTGTATGCACCACCCATCTGTAATGATTTCTGTATCAATATTAAGCTAACATAAATTCATACTGATGTTTCCGCCTCTAATCCAGTACCACATTGTTCACTGCAGCCTCTGCCTTTGCTTACCTGTGACTTCTCTCTCCACCCATGGGAAATCCAGCTCCCACCATCCACTATCCATGTACTTATTTGTTCGACTCCTGAATACATGTCGTTTTAGAATTGTTAATCTGTACTCCCATGAGAAACAACTTTACCAACCAGTATACAGTGTAATTGTACAGTTCCTTTTGTCGTTAGCCTTATAGTTACTGGTCGAAACACCATTTTCCAAAGTTACTTAGGTTGTTGCCTTTGGTCCTCACCCCCTTCAGTGAGGTTGTGTCATACTTGCTAAATCAGGTAGATTGTTTTGTCACAGTCTGCATTCACCTAGGACACACACCTACACCCACACCCCTCTCTGGTTTTTGTTTTTAATTTGTGTACAGTTCTTGCATAAAGTTCTTTTTTTCTTTTCCAGCTTTACTGAAGTATAACTGATGAATAAAATTATAAGATATATATAGTGCACAATGTGATAGATAATGTGTATACATTGTGAAGGGATTCCCCTTGAGTTGATTAACAAATCCATCATCTTATACATTTACCTCTTTTTCTTTTCTTTTCTTTTTTATTTTGAACACATTTAAATTCTACTGTCTGAGCAAATTTGAATTGTACAATACAGTGTTATCAACAATAGTCACCATGTTACACATTAGAACCTCAGACTTTATTTATCTTATAACTGAAAGTTTATACTCTTTTACCAAAGTCTCTCTATTTCCCCCACCCCCAGCCCCTGTCAACCACTTTTCTACTCTGTTTCTCTGAGTTAAACTCCTCTTTTCTTTTTCATGATTCTACATATAAGTGATACCGTGCAGTGTGTTTCTCTGTATGGCTTATTGCACTTAGCAGAATGTCTTCTGGGTTCATCCATGTTGTTGCAAATGACACGATTTCCTTCTTTTTTAAGGCTAAATATTATTCTCCTTTTAAAATATATACCACATTTTCTTTATCCATTCATCTACTAATGGACACTTAGGATGTCTGCATAAATTCTTGAATGCCTATCTTACCTAAATAAATAGGCTGTTTAAATACCTAATATCACTTTCTATCGGTGTACATGTTTTATTTTATCCTTAATCCTTTACTACCTATTTCTGAGTGTACCCCACCATACCTAGAACAGTCCCAGACCCCAGGGATTACTCAGATACTCCTAAAATGAACAGATTCTACAAATTTATTTTTTGAAACTATGTTAAGTTGATTTTAACAGTTTAATTGCTGGAGGTCCTTCAATAAAACTATAGGCGGAAAATGTTCATTGCAATGCTATTTAAAATGCAATGATAAGTAGTTTAAAATTGTGGTATACGTATAGCCTGGAATATGAATTACTTGCAATCACTAGAAACCAATTGTAAAATACATACTAATATGAGTAATATACACCATAGTTGTGTGTATGCAAAAACAGCAAACTATACAATAAAAAATGCAGTATAGCATATCATTTTAACATATATAATCCACATGTATGTCTACGAAAAGTAAACATTGAAAGAAGGACATACACCAAAAAAATTCTTTCTGAAGTTCCTTTTTGTCTTATTTTTTAATTAAAATGAAAGGAGAGAAGACTGTTTGTTGTGTGGATAACTTTACATAGTATTCTTCTAAGACAGACGGTGTTGGACCAGGCAAAGAGGAAGAAACAAAATCAGCAGCTGTGTCCCAAGCTCTGTGTCACATCCAGGTAAGATGCAAAGATGTATGAGCAAAAGGCATGGCTGGCTGATGGATGCCCTCGGGTCAGCTATAATCTGAGACTAACATATAAAAGGCAACGGCAGTGGTGCCTGTGCTAATACGTTTACTACAGAAAGACGTACAAGAGTGGAATTGAGAACTGTCTGGAAAGCATCTTGAGAAATGTGGGGCATGCACAGAGCCTTAAAAGACTGGAAAGATTTAAATGGGGGGGAGAGGGAGGAGGAAGGATGCAAGTCAGTGGAGACAGGTAGTATTAATAAGTCCATCCATGCACCTGGAAGTCTTCTCACTATCCCGTTCTACAAAAACCCAAGGAAGATCTTAAGCAATGACAGCCATATGCGCTTCAGTTGAAAGTGCCCGGACCTCTAGCAGTCCGTCCTCTGGCAAAGCTCTTGGGTGTGGGGGGCAGGGGGGGAGCAGGATTACCTAATAGGATCTGGTTAGCCTCTAGCAGATTTGATAACACTCAAGTGGCTGATAACAGGAGCCTGGGTTTTCAAAGATTAACATTTTTACATTGGAATTTACACTCCATTCCTAGAAAAGTGCTTTTTAAAAGAGAGTAACATAAAGAAACATATGGTAACCATCCATTACACTGAAAAGTTCAATGGCAATGATGACTAACTCTCAGCTTGTCATAACTTTCAAAGTACAACACTGTGGCCACTAGCCAGCCACCTCCAGACCAGATCCCACACGGGTATAAATACAGAGAGAGCCATAGGACACCCTCGTACAAACACAATGGCAACGCACTCAGGGAATCCCCATCTCAACTGTAAGAGTTCAGGAGGAACTAGTATTTGCTGAACATTTCACTAGACAAGGCAGCAGGAGCTTTACACACATTATCTTTTAATAATCACAACCAGCAAGGCGAGGAAGCATTAGCCCCATAAATGGCCACAGAGTTCCTAAATGGCAAAACTTAAACTCACACTTAGCTCTGTCCGGCTTCAAGCCTGTCATCTTTCTACTTAGAGTGGTGTCATATGTCTCAACAAACTCAAAAGCAGACTTAAACATATCTTCAGTATCCCTTCTAAAACAGAAAGATATTTGATCAGTTTCTTCTCAAAACAGTTCTTTTACAATATAGTTCATATATGATGCCAAGAATTCAATTTGAAAATCTAAAAGCATATGCTCCAGCCCCAGTGCAATAAAGTTAACCACTTAGGATTTAGCAAAATAATATTACAAAGCCCACAAATAAACTTGATTACAAGTTGTAAGGTTTTTAAATGACTGCAAATGTAAAATATAAAAAGCTCAACTTTTTCGAAATATGAAGATCTCAAATTGAGACATGAACATCAAGATTGATTATTTTCGTTCTCAATGAGGACTATTCTAAATATATGTATTCTAAAATATATTACCCTCTTCTTCTCTATATCCTTCTCCTCCCCTTCTACTGATTCTCCCCTCCCCACAAAAAGAGGTTCTGCTTCTACCATTAATTGCAGAACAATTATATTCTGTGAACCATGAAATAAGAAAGATTAGGACCCATTGATAGTTTAATCACTGTTGTCCTGAGATTCAAATCCCCCTGGAAAGTTAAAACTAGATATGTCAAGTACACTAGAGTTACTTTGCCCAAACCACCTGAAGAGTTTTTCATATTAAAATGACTTCATTCCTTAAGCACTCTTTAAATGATTTAGAGTGATATTGGCAAATCCACACTGTAGATGTTTGTAGTATCAATGCCAAAACTTAGCATATTCACTCACACTAGAGACACTCAAATGTTATTTGCTATGGAGCAAAAGCAATTCAGGATAAAAGACAATGTCTTCTCTTTAGAAAAAAAAAAAAACAGAAGAGAACTTTAATAATTAACTTTTTAAAAACTTAAGACGAAAGTTTAAGGGTTGAAATTTGGAGGTGGAGAGAAAGGAAATGCCTCTATTTTTATTTTTTTTAAGAGTAGAGGAAGACGGTCTGTGTTTCTTTTCCTTTTTAATATGGATTATAAAATATATAACTAATGAAAAAAGCGTATACAAGTAATTTTGTAAATAGGAAAAATCGTTCAATCCTATCACCCAAAGAGCCTTCAGACCTTCTTTCGATGTACGCAAATACATTTAATGGGGCCTCGCTTAGCACCTGCACATAGGAGACCCCTAAATGTGTCAAGCAATTACTTAATACATACTTAGAAAGGGGGGAAGCGTAAATGTGATTGCAGCATACATACTGCTCTGTAACCTGCTGTTAGTTGTCAGCTTCACAGTAGACAGACAACATCTTTCCACCTGACTCAGCGCTCAGCGCCCTCTCACCCTGGACAAAGCTCCTCATTATTCCACTGGATGGGTGACAAAGTTTTTCACCAAGCTCCTTTTGAGGGAAATATTTGGCTTTCCCACATTTTTGCTACGAAGTGGTACTTCAGTGAATATCCATGGAATGTAACTTTATGTGTTTGTACAATTATGTCCTTAGCAGAAATTTCTAGAACTGGAATTTCCGGATCAAAGAGTTAGCATGTTTTAAATTAGCACATTGACGGGTTGGCTTCCAGAAGATTTGTCCCCCTTTATTTTCCCAACACTGTATGAGAGTATTCATTTTCCCATCACCCTTACCAACACTGGTATTAATTATTCTTTTCCATCAAACCATCAGGAAAAAGAGTTATATTAGTATTTAGTGAGCCCCTACCACACGCCAGGTGCCATCTTAAAAACTTTATGTGTATTCTGATTGCCCTGTGGAGGTTAGGTGCCCACATGCACTTTAGACCTATTTAAATGATGGGCAACTAACACCCAGAGAAGTTAAGTATTTTGCCCAAAGTCATACAACTTGTCATTGTCAAAGATGCTGCTGGGGTTTGAAACCAGTTCACCCATCACCAGATTCTATATCCACTGGAACAATTAAATTTCATGAAAATGTCAAAATCCTATTTACTGGCTCTAACTGAAACGCAGCCGTCTCTTTCCCCAGCAAAACCGACTGAAAATTCTGATTTCGAGAATAGTGGAAAACTGAATTCAAGGTTGAGTTCAGCCTCTTACAGGTAGCTGCTGTGTGACTTTGGGCACTGCTTAACCTGAATCTTTCCTTGGCTGAAAAAAGCCCCTATCTACCATCTCTATCTTAAAATGCTTTTGTAAAGCCCAAAAGGAACATCCGTGCCTTCAAAATTACTTGCTGAGCCATTTCCTTGTGCCCTGCAGTCTGGTGACAAAGAGGCCACCCTGCCCCAGCAGTCTAGTGAGAGATGAACATCAACCCAGAAAATCAAACAACTGTAATAGAGAGCACAGGAACACGAGTGATTCAAAGGGGCAACGGGGAAGGGAATGATGGGGTTCTACGAAATTGCCGCTATTCAAAAAGACAGGAAAAACAACTACACAACACCTGGGGAAATGCATGGAATCGTATTAAATAGAAAAGGCTATAAGTAAAGATATATTTTAGTTCCAATTCTGTTTTGTACCAGGGCATATGCAAATAGAAAGTAATAAGATCATGAATATTGTATTAAATAATATCATTCTTTTCTTTCCTTTCCAAACTGTACAAACCATCATTTAACATTTATAATTCTTAAAATATTTTAATTGCTGAAAGCACAGCACAGATGGAAGTGATTAATTCTGACTGAAATAATGTATGTGAAAGTGGGAAACTCTAAATCCCCCCCATGAATGGTATTATTGTCAGAAGATGAAATAATCTAGCATTCTGCATAATAGCATTACAGTGCAGTAGCACGAGTTATTTTTACACTATGCTGCTTGGTTTCCGGCTCACCTGATAATATACAACGTTAGTCATTTCTCTACAGTATTTTCTTTTTTTTTTTAAAGAAATACATGCATGTGAAAAATGGCCAAACAGCACAAAAGGGTCTGCAGTAACATACAAGACTATCATCTACCCCCTAGATACTGCTCAGAGGCAATCACCATAAGTAGTTTCTTATATATGCTTCCAAAGATACTCTATGCATATGTTTGTCATTTGATAATATTCTTGGAAGTTTTTTCCTTAAGAGCACATATAAATCTACCTCACTCTTTTAACAGCGGCCAATCACTCTACTGTGTGGACGCACCATTTATTTAATCAGAGTGTGTGCTATACTATAAAAATGTCTCACAATGTTATTAACACTATTTATATAATTATTTTTCCTTACATTTTGATTTTCCAACCTAGCAAATGGTACATCGTCTAAGTTCTTCAGCAAGGCCCACCAGTACCTTCACAGATACCAGGCTCTCTGGGCTCATGTGCCAGTATGCCCTGCTTCCAGCCAAACCCAAGCTGGGTATTATTCTCCTAAATACTCAATCCGTTGATCATGCTGTTGCTTTGGCTGCAACCCAACCCACCTTCCTTTTCTTGGTGAATTCTTACTCAATCCTTCAAGAGAGGGTTTAGGTATAACCTTCTGGAAGGAAAGGATCTCAGAGCAGAGGAAATGCTCCTGTGCTCAGCTCCTGTCACAGCCTAGGTCCTTGGCACTCTACCTCCTCATGATGAAATTGTATGTGTCAGCCCTGACCACCAGATTTTTAAATTCCTGCAGGACAGAAAGTACATCTTACTAATCTTTGTGACTGCCAGAATTTAGTCCAAAGTCTGGCACGCAAAATACATTTAATACCCATTGAATCGAGCTAAAATGAATCAGGACACTTCTGAACACCTATTAGGTGTCAAGCCCTACTTCAGATGTACTGGACAAACTTTATCTCTTACTGAGTACAATGATCCCCATTTTACAGATGAAGAAACCGAGACCCTGAAGCATTAAGGAAGGGAGAGCTGAAAATCTGAAACCAAGTCTACTTTACTCCAGAATCATTACTTGTTCCATTACGCTGTTCACCTACACGTTTTGATGCTGAAAGTTAAGTGAAGAGGTCACGTACACAGGTCCTGAAGGATAGGACATCACAATTATTGTGGATAATCTAAGGGCACTGTAGTCTCCCCCCCCCCCCAAAAAAGGCAGTCACAAGCAACCTAGAATGTAGGACTAAAATGGCAGAAAACAAACAAACAAAAAAAGAGGTCATGAACATGCAATTCTTGTCTATAGCATCCACAAATGTGAACTTAGTATACCCAGGCAGAGTCTTCCAGGAGCCACTCAAAATAAAAAAAGAACAAAGTAGTCTGAAGTACCTGCAATATTCCTGCTTAATTCCATCAGCCTGCTCTCCCTCTGAGCACTGTTGGTTACATCTCAAGTTTCTTTCCCCACTCCCCAACTCTATAATTCCCAGACCACTCACTAAAGCTGAACTTTGGCCAGCACCCTTAAAGGAATTCAAAGTTGACCAATTCTGCACAGACACGGCCTCCCAGAAAACACCTATCAGTGGGCAAGGGGCGGGACAGAAGGGTCGCAAGGCAAGAGTAGGTAGAGGATCCTGTTTACCTGCGATGAGACCTGGGGCGGGACATGAACCCTCGTGTGCAAACTGGGTACAGTGAGGAAGAAGGCCTGCTTCCTCTTAAGGCCCTTAAGAGAATGAAATTAGATAATTTAAGAAAAGGCACCGGCACAGAATCTGGCACTAAGTAAGGGCTCAAATGGTTTTTCTGCACTGACTGAACAAACCTACCAAAGAGCAAGCCGACCTCCTCCTGCCCCCCTCCACCAGGACAAGGAGCTGGGAAGCCCTGTATTGACAAAGGAAGTAGAGATGGCACTTCGCAAAGGAGGGAAAACAGGAGGAAGCCGCCCTTCCCTCCCACACATGAGAAAAATGAACTGATCAGCAGCATGCAGTTAATGAACCCAAACCTTGTTCACTACTAGGAGAGGCAAAGAAGCAAAAAATATCCCCAGGGTAACCAGGCACTGACAAAAAGGACACACAGGCTGAAAACAAGCACTACCCCACCCCCACCCCCCCAAAAAAAAACCCACCTTTGTTTGCTATTATCAGCCACAACCAAATAAGAATGCCTCCTAATTGTGGAGGAAAGGCAGAATAAGGTAGGAAATGGTTATAAATAGAAGCAGTGCACAGTCCGCCCTAATACACTGCCGACTAGAATTAAGTAGGCACTAAACTGGTTGAATGAAGCACATTTCCAGTCCTCGCCCTCCCTCCCAAGATTAAGGGAGGATGGCTAGGTTCAGATCTATGTGTTTTGACTTTATGTCACTCAATTCCCAAAACAACCCACCTTGCAAAGTCACAGAAAACAAGCTCAGGGAGACGGGGTAACCTGCCCACGTTACACAGAGACTAAGGGATTGAGTTGGGAACTGAACCCAGTCTGTCTGTCTTTAAAGTCTCCACTTACCCAAGAAAGACACAACTTGTGTGTGTGTGTGCGGGGTGGGGGGGAGGGTTAAATGGGTGAAGGGGGTAATAAGGTACAAATTTCCGGTTATAAAATAAATAAGTCCTGAGAATGTAATGTACAACATGGCGACTATGGTTAACAATAGTGTATTGTGTACTTGAAAGTTGCTTAGAAAGTAAATCTTACAAGTTCTCATCACAAGGCAAAAAACATTTATAACTGTGTGGTGATGGATGTTAACTAGACTTAGTGTGGTGACCATTTGGCAATATATACAAATATCGAATCATTATGTTGTACACCTGAAACTAATATAATGTTACATGTCAATTATATCTCAATTTTCAAAAGACACAATTGACCGAGAGGAAGGGGAGAGGGACCTAGGCTGCAGTCAATGACTAATAACAAGCAAATGGTCTAATAACTGCTTGGTTGATTGGGTTGAAAACCCAGATTTCAAAGAGTTGAGTACTTTTCAGTATATATTGTATATATTGCAAAATGATTACCATAGTTAGGGTATAACCATCCCATCCATCACCATCCCATCACATAATGACCATTTGTGTGCATGTAGTGATAACATTTAAGTTCTACTTTCCTAAGTTTCAAAAATATAACATAGTATTGCTAATTAAGAGTCACCATGTTGTAGATTAGATCCCCATAGAGTGACTTTTAATCTGTGATAACCTAGGCCCTTCCTGGGCAAACCAAGAACCCAGGGCATTACACCCCACTCTCCATATCCTAGGTTCCCTCTTTCAACCTCTTTTTCATAAGCAAGAAGAATACTCAGAGTCTAATTTCACTAGAAACCTCTTGCCAAAGGTCCACTTAAAATATAAAGACAAACCTAATTTTCAGGACTTCCTACTTTGGAGCATTAATACAAATAACTAAAAAGCATCCTTGGCAGAATTAAATATGAATGTATATAAATTCCTAAAAAACAAGCAGTTTTCCTAGATGTTACTTTTTACCAGAGGTCAACATCATATTGTTTAAGAAGCTATCCAAATCTCCCTGAAAGAAGTGAAATTAAAAGACAGCCTAAGCCATTCAGAGCCACACATTCCCAAAAGCATGAGCCCATTATAACCTACCTTGCTCAACCCAGGATCTTGATATAGATGCAGATTGCCAAACCCCAGTAAACCAGCTCCTATGGGCAGGGCCTGCAAATGTGTGTTCAAAGTGCCCTGGGTAATTCTGATGTGCAATAAATACCATTTAGGACTAGGGGCTACAGGGATAGGGGCTAGTTAACCATTCCCTCCTACAGAAGTTCTACCCCAAACCTACCCAGAGGACTTAAAGGAGTTTCTACAGGGAAGCTGGAATGTCGCTCCAAGAACAAAATTTCCAAGTGCCTACTGGGCATTTCCCACTGGGTATCCCAGGGGGGGCCCTAATCTTGCCTCTCCCCTCCTGAAAGAGTTCTCAGTTACTTGTATCATTCATCAGTTACTTGTCCACACCTTGCTGCCCCACCTGGATACAGCCATTGCTCTCTACCTCCAGTCAGCTGTCAAGTACAGTAATTCCTCGCTTAACATCATCCATAGGTTCTGGGACGTTAAGCGAAACAATGTATAAGGAAACCAGTTTTACCACAGGCTAATTGATACAAACAAGAGTTAACTTTCTAAAGCATCTCATTGCACCACATCAATGTTATAATGAAACGACCTTGAACAAAACAATGTTATTCGAGGACCTGCTGTATTCCTTTCTGTTCTGGAAGAAGCTCCCATTCCACCTCAAAAATCATCTCCCATGCACAGCTTTCCTTGGGTTCTCCCTCTGTCTGTTCTAAAAGCACAGGACTGTCAATCTGAGTTCAAATCTTGGGTGACTCAGGTGACTGTGAGCCCATTTCCTTCTCTGCAACATGAGGATGACGACAATACCACTCTATGAAAAGTTTTTTTTGCTTAGTTTACATGAGCTAATGCACACCAAATTCACAACAAAAGGTATTCAACTAACATTCGTTCCCTTCCTCCCACTAACTCAGGCTCAAACATCATCACTCACCTGACCTACTTCAAAAGCCTCATAGCAGAGAGCCCTGCCGCCCATCTGTCCCCATGCCAATCTCTCCACACCACCACTGCCAATGCTTTTCTCCAGCACACAGCTCTGATTACATCATCTCCCTGCTTTAAAACCTTTGACAGCTATCGTTTGCTTTAAAGGATCAAATCCATACTTTTTAGCCTGCCATGCAAGTCCTTTTGCAATCTGGCTCTCTCCTCCCTGCCACTGCACCCAAATGCCAAGCACCATCTGTTCTAGTAACAACACCCCAAACATGACTTGTGTTTTCATGCCTCCCAGCCGCTGCTCATGGTGCGCCCTTCACAGAAAGCCCCTCACCCTCTTCCCCACGTGGCAAAGGGCTCCTCCCTGAAGCTCCCCCCAGCCCCCCTCAGCCCCTCTCCATCCTCCTCCCCTTCCTCTCCTCTCCTCTCCTGCCACACATGTGTCTCTCTAACATGTGTACTATGCATACACTTGTCACCTCAGACTGAGACACAGAGCTGGCTTCAAACTCAGAAGAGCACAATGACAGCCCTCAAGAAATATTTGTTGGAAAAATTAATGCAAGACTTCCACACCACCCCTTGACAAATGAAAACAGTTCCTAATTTGTCAAACAGTTAACACCTTCATGGTAACTTTTTACTTCTAAAACTCATAAGGATATAATATTCGTTGAGGTAGCTAAGACTGCCGCTCTTAATGAAGGAAGCAAAACAAGCCCTTTGAAGGTGAAATGTCTTTAACACTTCCATCGGAATTTTCAGAATGCAATCACTATCCCTCTAGAAATGGTATCTCCTCATTTTTCCATGACTGGAGGGGAAAATCACACACCTTGATTCCTCCTGATTTGACTGATGATAGGTGGAGCTGGACAGTTTAAGAGGTCCCTCTTGGGTAAACAAAACATTTCAGAAAGGAAGGGATAAACAAACTGTTGCTCAATGGTAGGGAAAAAGTGTAAAAAGCTCAAGTGCAGCTGAACGCAAGTCTATCCTCAGAGAATAGGTACTATGCGGGCAGAGTAGTGTAAACCCTTGTCTCCTTGAGAACTTTTCTGGTACAAGCCAATAACAGCCACAGGTCCTGACATTTGGGGACAACTGATAGAGGGGAACACTTCTTGTTTACCCATAAATGCCAAGGCCAGGCCCATAAATGTCTACATAAGCAGCCTCCAAATGGTTCCTTGACTTCTCCTGTTCAAAACTCAGGATATATTCCTTCTCCCTTTGCGTGAGTCTTGAACAGGAAGGGCACAAAGTATGGAGAATGCTCCCCTCCCCCTCCACTGTGAGGATGGGAGCCCCCTGTGGGGAAAGCACGGACTCCTCTCCTGTGTAGGAAGCCAGCTGTCCTGGTTGGCGGCAGACCCATTCACAAACACACATATGACAAGTGTAAGTGACAGACTTACTCCATCTAAATAAAAAAGTTTAATACTCTAAACCACACTCAAACAAAACTCTACTGAAGTCTGTGGAGTCTCATGTTCTCACAGACATATTAAGTCGATAGATTATTAAAATACTCCTTTTCATTAAAACCAGACAGTTTGTTGGCAATATCCTCATGCCAATAATAAAATATCCTTTCTTCTCTGATTCCTTTTCCTCTATCTATTACCATCTAAAACTGTCCCACTCGATTTGTTCAAAACATTTCATATAAACATCTAATTGTTTTAGTACAAGCAACTAACTATACAGATAATCTTGAAATCAAGTACTTATCTGGACTTCTGTAACAAGTACCTTAAAATTAGCAGTTTCAAAAATACTCAGAACAAACAAAAACTTCCATTCAACTACTGATCCAGAAAGTTGAGGTTTAAAATACACATATGGTTTAAAGGAGAAGAAAGAGTACGTGTTTTTGCCACCTTTGAGCCAAGCATGGTGGGCAGGGGTTTATATAGGTTCTCACCTTTAGTCTTGACAAAAACCCTGTAACCCTGTGAAACAGGAATTACTACCCCATGTTACAAACAAAGAAACAGAGGTCAAGTAAACTGCACAGAGTTACACACAAAACCACAGTCCATCTGGCTTCAAAGATCATGCTTTTTTCACTATATTCTATATATTTGTATTTTTAAAAGGGAAGGAGAAAAAAGGAGTGTGTGTATGTATATTTTTAGTGTACCACTCTAGTTACAAAGTACCTATTCTGTCCAAGACACCTTATTATTCAAATCAGGCAATTTTTAATGTATGTAACTGTTCTTGTCTGCTAAGGGATTAAAATAAATGTAAGAATGCGCTGGGAACTACCCAGGATGGCTGCCATTCATCACACAAAGCTACTTTATATATACCATGTTATTCTTCATTAAGACTCACAAAATTGCTTTAAGTTTGTTTTTTTCCCAGACATACAACAAGCAATTGGACGGATATCAAGAGGGAAAAAATTAAATAGCAAATTAAGTTAGCAAAGTCAGCTATGACAAGAACTTTTATTTACATGTCTGAGTTTCCAAGACAACATACGTATGAAATTATCACCCTGAGTCACTTCATAAGTTATATAAATACTCAATCATTATGTTGTACACCTGAAACTAATATCATATTGCATGTCAATTGTAAATGAAAAATTTTTTAAAGTTTTTAAAAAGAAAAGAAATTATTACCTTGAGGGTGTACTTAGATTTATGGGTATATTTCAAATTAGCATAAGCATTTATCAGAAAAAATATTCTGCTAAACCTTATCAAATAGAAGTAGAATTAATGCATATTCCTAAATGAATGTGCTTAGAAATAAATCTTTATGGAATAATGTTCTACCATTACAATTCAGGTACCCTGTCATTCTGAATCAAATTCAACCACGAAAAATGTTTAACACCAAGCCATTTTACCCAAGAGGCATGTGGTTCATAGTCTTAAAATATACCGAAAACGTATATCCATTTAACCAGGCCAACTATTCAAAACACCACCATGTTCCAACCACAAGTGGGATAAATTAAACTTGCATCCCCTTGATATACTAATAAAATTAATTTCCAAACATACGCTAAGCCATTATTTCTTTATATTAAAAAAAAAGCTACTTATGAATTGCTAAACTAATGTCTCTTCCAAGTAAGAGGAGAGGGGGCAAAGCATAGTCTAGAACCTATTCTTACCAAAAATATTTAACCTGAATCTAAACATGCCTTTAGATGTAACTTCTAGTTTATAGGAAATACAGGAGGCAAAGGGACAAGGTAAACAACACCACAAAGAAACAAACTCAAAATATGGGACATCCTTTCACTTCTATTCTAAAAGTCGGGGTGAGGGGGTGGGGGGAACGGGTGGTGAGATAGTATTTTTCTACGTTTAAAAAGACTAAAGGGACAAAAACAACAACCCGCAGTGCACTATGTGAACCTTGATTGAATCCTTGTTCCAAAAAACAAAAATGGTGACAAATGACATTTGGGGGACAAGTAGAGATATTAAGAAATTACTGTTAATTTTATTAAAAGTGATAATGAGTAGTGATTTTTTTTAAGTCCTTAGTTAGAAATGCATACTGAAGTTTGTCAGGTGAAATTATATGATGGGATATCCTTTAAAATACTTCAGCAAATTAAACAACCCAACATTGTTCTCAGGCCCAAAGATGTTTTGCAAAAATGTTTCTACAGTTCAGTGCATTTGAGAAATACTAAATACCCTGTTTCCCTTCAAAGAGATTCAGAATGAACATTAGAAATAATTGTGCTCAAAAGTCCTGCAATTAAAAGCAAAATTACCTGTTTTACTTCGGTTAGCCTAGATTTTGCTACTTATTTGAACATAGAACTTTCCCTTCATAACATCTATTAATTTCCTGAGAAGCAGTTTCCCATGGAACCCATTTTGGGAATTATTGTTTTATCTACATAGGTCACTCTGAGAGGTAAGGCTCTCTGAGTCCATACATGCTTCAAGAACTCTGAATAATAAAAAATTCACAATTGTATCTATTTGTAACTTTTTTATTTTTGCATCTATAAAGAAATAGATGCTTTATATGCTAACATGTTTTAATTTTAAGTAGGACTCTTTCTATAATATGAAAATGCCACTGCAAAATTCCCTCAAGTGCGGTTATATTTTACTTATTCAAATCTATTTTCTTGGAAATCTACAACAGAATAGATTTCAAATTCATCCAAGTTGTCAAACCACACCTATTTCCCACTTTCAAAACCTTGAGATTTTTCAATGGTTTCCCTAACGCTCTCCAAAGACTCCTTGAAATAAGTTACAGACTTCCCAGTAACAAAACACAAAACAAAACAAAAACCTGAAATCAAAACTCTTTAATAGTCTTTCAGGTGGTACTTAAGGGTTTCCAATAATTTACCTCAAATTCCCCGTATTTCCATCTTTATGCACCAGAAGTGGTCCCATTCTTATACATGGGTCCTTTGGGTACTTGAAAAACTAGATCCCAGGACAGATTTACCTTATCACACATTCTACAGACTCCATGGCTAAAAGTTTTATAGCAAGCTTTCAACGAATATCTGGTTGGGTTTTTGGTTTCTTTTTGTTGTTGTTGTTTGAGAAAAACTGCATCCTAGGCCATTTAAGAGCCTGAACACTTTAAAACTTTGGAAATACTCTTAAAAGAAGACAAAAATGGCTAACAAAGAAATCTGAGCTAGAAGTCACTACTACAAGGAAACAATCAAATTTGATGTCTCCCTTGCATCTGGAAAGCAATTTACATTCATAACCCTTTCATATACATTCTGTCATTTGACCCTTAAAACCCTGGAGAGATGTCTGTTTTCCATCATGATAACATATATTTAACATGGCGCAACTTGAAAGCTGACAACTTGTCAACCCTCAATTATCCTTACCATGGAGAGAATATCGGCATAAATAATTTGATTCAGCTGAGCAATGTGGCGTGCAACAGGGACGCTCCTGTCTCCCAACAGGGATGCTCAAGCCAGACCCCACCACTGAGGTCTATCTCCCAAGACTGTGCTTGGTGGTATTTGCAGACAGCTAACTGTCCACAGGCATTTAGATCTTCATAGATCTCATCCTCCAGGCCTTTCCTGTCACTCCACTAGGACAGAAGACTCTCCTGTGAACTCACTGCACCTGCCTAGGAATGTCCAGTAATGTTTTTGCACTATCATCCCAAGGAGCTTCCCATTTTCACCCATGTCAGTGATCCCACATGAGAAAAAGGACAATGTGTAACTGCAGGCAACACGCGTGAGGACAGACCAAGCAGCCTTGGAATAAACATGACCAGATTTGGATCCTGAATCCTCCTGTCTTGGCCATGTGTGTGCCTTGCCCTCAGCTCCCTCACGTGTACATGAAGCTCTCTACCTCCCAAGGCTGTCAAGGGCTGGAGGGGAGCGAAACCTCCCACAGGAACTGGCATAGAGTCATGTTTAACAATTGTGGGTTCTCTGTCTCCCTCCCTTTCTCTCAGAAGGGCAAAAAAGCAATTTAAAAAAGTGACCAAGGCAAGACAGGACCCCTACCATCAAGAAGTCTACAATCTACAGGCAAAGCAAAGAGGTGGACAACTTAATAATAAAAGGCAAAAAGAGTGAAACATTATAATGAATGTACAAGCAATGTGCTAGGGGGGTTAAGTAGAAGGAAACATTTAAATGCAGAAGGGGGAAATCAGATAAATAAATAAAACATTATTTATTTGAGTTAGGCCTTGAAGGACAATGAAAATTTCAGTGGTGAGGAAGGGGAGAACAGGCGCCTCAGAGGCAAAATTCACACATAGTACGTGACAGTTATAGAATGAGCAGGAGCTCAGTGGCATTTACAGAGGCACAGAGAGGACAACTGGGTCTGGAAAAGACAGTCACGAACCATATCATGAACCATATCACGGAAAGTCTTGAAAGCTATGAATAAAAAGGGGACAGCTACTGCTCTTATCTGTCCTTGAATCAGCTATGGTCTTTTCAGCTGCAAATAACAAAAGTAAGTGATTATAAATGACTTTACACTGTGGTCTTAAAACTGTTTTGCTCATGCAGCATGAACAGTAAAAAATTAAATATGTACTCCCACTATGCTATAAGTTGTATATAACTTACACAATTAAAACACTAGAGTTATGAATTACACGTCTATACTAATGAAGTGAGTACATTATAAACATTCCTTGAGAACTTTTTAAAGCTACTTTATAATCCAGCAATTCTACTTCTGGGTATTTATCTGAAGAAATATAAAACACTAATTCAAAAAGATATATGCGTCCCTATGTTCACTGCAGTACTATTTACAATAGCCAAATATGGACCAATAGACAATCAGATAAAGAAGATGTGGTACATATATACAATGGAATATTACTCAGCCATAAAAAAAAATGAAATCTTACCATTTGCGACAACATGGATGGACCGAGAAGGTATTAATTATGTTAAGTGAAATAAGACAGAGAAAGACAAACACCATATGATCTCATTTACATGTGGAATCTAAAGAACCAAATAAATGAACACACAAAATAGAAACAGACTCAAAGATACAGAGAACAAACTGATGGTTGCCAGATGGGAGGGGGTTGAGAGCCTGGGTGAAAAAGATGAAGGGGTTAAGAAGTACAAATTGTAGGTACACAATAGTCATGGGGATGTAAAGCACAACATAGAGAATATAGTTGATAATGTTACAATAACTATGTATAGTGCCAGGTGGGTACTAGACTAATCAGTGGGATCACTTTGTAAATTATACAAACATTTAACCACTATGCTGTACATCTGAAATTAATATAAAATAATACTGAATATCAACTGTAATTGAAAAAAATTTAATTGATTTAAAAAACTTGTTAAAGGATGAGAACAATTCAAACAGTATTATTGTTTTTATTTATTTATACAAACCCATATACAATTTTTATACCAACTTCCTATTAAATTTGATTTAAAATTCATTTCCTAATCTCCAAATAAGACATTTTCTTGTTCCTATATACTTACACTATTTCATTACAATTTCTTTGCAAGAATCTGTTTAAGCCATGTGCCAATTTTTATGGAAGTCAGTTTATTTAAAACTAGGTAACATAATCCATAAATCCATTTACATGGATAGAGTCCACCAAAGGCAAGAAAAAGAATGAAGGTACTATTGCCAATGCCACCAGGTTGTACAATGCCCCACTCTTCCCTTGAGTGACCACAAATCATCTAAGTAACAGAAGACTTTCATATATACCAACCAACATCGACCCATCTATTAAATATTAATAAAGCTTAATTTTTGTTTAGATAAAGTTTTAATATTTTCTTCCTCCCATACTGGATGATCTAGTACACTCCACTTTGGAGATCACTGTCTCAAACAATAATGAGACTTCTTTTCTCACTTGAGAAAGTCACAGTGGTTCTAGGGTTGGTTAATTCAGCAGCTAAAAAAGTCACTGTCGTCTTAGGCACCTTCCATGTTTGTACTCTGTGAGCCTCAGACAGTCAATCTGTTCTATTTTGCTGACAACCGTAGATTCCCAATATGGTGAGACCCAATAGTATCACATATCTAGTCATTAACCAGTCAACAGAAACAGGAATGGCATTCCTAAAGTTAAACTGCTTTAATCAGGATTCACTCCCCGGGGAAGGAGACACACACCCAACTTACCATGCGGTACACAGCCGGTGGAAAATCAAAAGCAGGATTATGTTATCGAATAAGGTGGTAAATTATTACAGCAATGGCCCCTGCAGTAAATCATGTAACCAACAGAGCATGAGTGAGCCTAGGCACAGGCAGAAGAACCATCTAGCTGAACCCAGCTCTGAATCCCGAGAAAATAAACAGTTGTCTGTGTAAGCCACAAGGAGGAAAGGGGAGCAGGATGGGGAATGCGGTGGCATGGACAACAAACCATCCCTGCCATAGCACTCTATTTATGTAGAACAATGAGGGAAGAAAACACTACAGTTTCATTTCCACAGATGTTTTTTAAATTCAAACATCAGAGTCAGCAAGCACTCAATAAACATTAATAATTGATGCTACTAATCCCAAGTAATTTAGTATAAAGCATGGCAGAAAGAGGCGTGTATAATGAGTTACATGGGAATAATGACCACCTCCCGAGTTTTTTGCAGTAATTCAATACTCTGTTACACTAGTGCCTATAAACACAGCGATTCAAATCCCCACACAATGTGAAAACATCTACTACTCTCAACACTGTGGAGTGTATGACACAGGAACATTAAAAATGTCCATACCCTTTGGCATATTGGTATGTTGTTATGAACAGCAATTCCACTTTTGGAAACATATCCTACAATAGAAACATCCTGTATTTTGTTTACCCAGATCCTTCCCTCTTCCATTAACAATAACCCCTTTCTTTGTGGGACGTTTTGTCTCCCCATAATCACATCTTGTGGGTCTCATGGGGACTGCCAACCATACCTCTCCGTTGGTTGGCATGAGTCCAATCAGGTTCTCTCCAGGGTTTCCCCAAATTGGAACTAAAAGCAAAGAGTCAGTTTCTTGAAGATGTGAGGTTATGAAGCTACCAGCAGCCAGGTACCCCTGTGTACTGGGTTCTGAGCTGGGTCTTGAGATTTAATGATGAGGAAATCACATCTGAGCCAAAGGGCTCTGCTAGCCTAAGAGATATTTCTTTCCAACACATTTAAATGTAAAGAATGGACTGGCTAAATACATTATAGTAATGTATGTAACAAACTTACTAAACAGCAATTAAAATAATGCCAAAGAAGAATGCACTGATAGGACAGGGGAAAAAAGCACATTATGTAAGGATATACTGTACTCTAAACTGTGCAAATATATTGCACACACCCTTGTACATCGAATCTTTTTCAGATTTCTCCAGAAGCACATATAATATAGGACCCTGTTTTTGCATTACTACGTATGCATGAAAAGGTCATAGCCAAGTGTTTCTTAGAAACTGCCCCACCCCACCCTGACTCCCAGAGGTAATAAAGCCACTGTTCATGATGGGCAAGTAACCCTAGATGTGCTGGGGTGGGGCAGGGAAGGTGGTGAGTCATTGGCTCTGGGCTACATGGGTGAACATCCTGGGTTCACATCTATATACAACGGTGCTGGAAGATTTTTACTAAATTTCCCCTGTGGTAGTGGGAAAACCTGTGCTAAAATCCAGGGACGATACCATCCTTCTGCAACACTTTTCTTGTCCTTGATATTCTTGCCTATGGGATTCTTCTTTCCAGAATATTCTCCTTGATCACACATACCTGCAGGAGCTCCTAAAGACAACATCTACCCTGGAAGGGCAACCATCCTCAGTGACACAGCCAGCCAAACCAGAACCCCTTTCACTCCACAAGATAATGTCCCCCACAGGCTTCTTTACCAAAAATCCCCTTGTCATTCAAAATCCATTCTCTGATAAGAAAAAACTGGAAGTTCTTCTTCAGCTTTGCTGCTCTCATCCCTTTCTGGTACATGGATAACAAAGTCTCCCACCCTCATTAGCAAATACTGCTTCGTGAATCTCTTTCCTCACACACAGAGCAATGGCAGCTGTTACCATCAGTCCGTCAGACAGTCGGCACTGATTGACACATCCTCTTCATGCAGCTGAGACACTACTGCTTAATATTTAGAATAAGTTTACAAAGCTGAAAATGGATGGTCTGCTAAGACATAAAAGAGCTTACAGTTTAGCACAGAATTTTATGAAGAACCTTTTAAAGAAAATCTATACCAGCTTCCACACGAGTGTCAAGTTGTACTCAGTGCTCTTAAGTAGGCAAGCAGGACACAGGACAAACATTTAGAACCCTGCAAACATTTAGTGAAAATGGGTCACCTGCAACCTACTATTTCTTTACCATTAAACCAATAGTACTATAAGGGAAGAATTTACTTAGCCCACACAGTGCTGCAAAACCTGATTTATCCAGATATCAGTAAAAAGAACCCAAAAAGGGTAACACCAAAAAAGAGACATTCATCCAGGCTTTGTAAATTAAACTGAAAGATAAGATGAAAGGCAAATAATATGTATATTTCTTATTTTTAAAAAGACATACAAATTTGAGAAGTGATTTCCTCAAGAATGCTGTCTGGGGTGCTAGTCCAGATTACAAATTACACTTTACCCTGAAGCTTACTTAATAAAATAGAAGTTGAGAATAAACAAATGATTAGTTTGAGATATATGTATTTCTGAACTCTGTGATGGGAGAAAGTTTTATTACCATTATCAGTGAACTGTTTTTAATGGTTGACATAAAAGCATAGATATTAACGCTGGGGTTCTAAAACCAGAGTAACCCATACATGAAATACTGTAGGAAACTACAACATGTTAACATTAGTCTGTTTGTCAGGTTTTAGCCAATTCACAGGTCGATGCCCTGAATAAAGAAAGGTACAGTGGAGGAATAGGGAGAATCAGAAGACCTAGGTTCAAGTTAAACTCCACCATTTATAGATGCTATTGAGCAAATGGATCTAAGTTGCCCCACCTCAGTTTACTGAATTGAGGGTTCAGGGATGAAATATGTAAGTAAAGCCCTTTATAAACCCCAAAGTACTGTTCTAATATTATAGCACTGACTCCAGAATGCCTGCATTTCTCAAACTCTTGGAGAGTCATAGAACTTTAGGGTTGAAAGGTAATTGCATTTTAGGGATGATAATGTTGAGAAAATCAAGGGCCAGAAAGGCTTAAGAGCCTTTCACAGGAAACACTTTTGTAAACTGGTGGGGGCTTAGGGAGAGATTCTAGTTTTCCACCAATGAAATATGTATTTAGACAGTTCAAAACAAAACTATCCTAGGACTAAAACATATCCCTCCCCAGAGAAAGAGACAGAGACAGAGACAGAGAGAGAGAGAAAGACAAACAGACACAAACACACACACATGGTCCCAGTCTTATGATGGTTCGACTTACAATTTTCTTGACGTTATGATGGTGTGAAAGTGATACATATAATAAATTACATGAGATATTCAGCAATTTATTCTAAAATAGGCTTTCTGTTAGATGAGTTTGCTCAACTGTAGGCTAATGTAAGTGTTCTGAGCACATATAAGGTAGGCTAGGCTAAGCTATGATGTGCATGTTCGGTAGGTTAGGAGTATTAAACGAATTTTTGACTTGTGATATTTTCCACCTATGTTGGGTTTATCGGGACGTAACCCCATCGTTAAGTCGAGGAACATCTACATATCCGTATAAATCCTCTGCGTTATTTTGCTTTTGTAAACTTTACTCCTGTAACTTAAAATTTAAACTAAACTTTTCCTCGGAAAGAGAAAAATAAAGCCATTTCTCTGGCTATGAGACTCACAGCCTACTTTCAACCCAACCCCAACAAAACCTTTACAATTGGGTTAGAAAAGTCTAACGGAAACATTGACATAACACTAACCTCCAGCTACATGGGCAGGCATCGTTATAATATGGATTACAGTTCTACTAGCCCAGGGATACTGGTTTTAATGTTCCCTGGGAGATAAAGAATTAATCAGCAATTTAGAAAGGGATGTCACCTAAAAATGGACAGTTAATGGAGATGATTCCATTGCCTTTAAAACTGTGTCCTCAATCACCCAGTATCAAAAACCCACTATGGCACCAAAGAAATTGTGTGTGGTTAAAGAGACAAAAATGTTCTTTTTTCTACAGGCTGTTATGGGAAGCAGAAAAGGGCTGACTATGAATCAGTTATGTTTTAGTTCCACAGTGGACATAAATTATGATAATTTGGACATTCTGGTGGTTAAACCAAGAAAGCAGGAAAACCATAGCTTCCAAGTCCCCGCAAAAGTTGTTTGTGGCAACCCAGCTGAGAGACAGGGCCATGAAAGGGAGCTTTAAACTTAATTCTGGACTTTCCTGCCTCCATTAAAATCGATGACACTATTTCCCATCCCTTATTGTCAAATCACAACAGTGCGGAAGCCTGGACCGAGTTCACTTGGCAGGTGACAGGACCAACCCTGGGAGGAAGTCCTGAAGGATGTCAGATACCGTATTTCCTTTTCTCCTGCATACTTTTCGTCTTAATTCTGCCAGGATAGATTTACCATGCATTCTCACTGACAATCACCAAGCATTCTGGCTGACACAAACTTTGCAGAAAATGGCATACTCTAGAGAAGGTCCCTCGTGAGATCCTTAAGTAGCTTAAATGAGTAAAACATTCATACTACTACTATAATGAACATCTCTCAGTCCCTCATAAATTCTTTCATTCCCAGCAATCAAGAAGCAGCTGTTAAAATCCAGGCATGGGAATACCTCCAAGCTAGCCAGAGAAGCTTCACAACTGCTTTCTTCTCCTTCCCCTCCCCCCATCCCAGGAGTGCCAGCCTGGCAGGAATAAAGATGACCCAGGAAGGAAAAACAGAGAGAGCAGCCGATCTGGTGAAAGCAGAGATGCAGACTCCCTTCATTTCCACTACAGAGAAACACCAACTCTCTGTACCAACTAACCAGGTTTCTCTTTTCCTCTCCCATTCCTACCGCCTTCAAACACATTAACTTCTGCAGTCTGGTGGTCTGGTATTTCCAGAGTTAGGGACCTCAGCGATCCTAAGCCCTTTCCTCAATAGATCTTGAACCAGGCACTTCCTTTCTGTGCCAGAGCTGGAGGCCCATCCCACGGGAAGATTCAGCTCCTCTTTACCTTGTAACCCGCCCAGACGGCGCTGCAACTCGGGTCAAGTTCAAGATGAAGGTGCCCTCCTAACCTCTCCGAGATGACTCCAACAGGGAACAGCGCTACCGCGACGAGTCCCATCACTCCAGGCATGGGGAGCTGGGGCTGCCGCGAGTGGCCTGGAGGCAGTTGAGAGGGGAAGACTACAGTCTCTCAGCCCCGCGTCCTCCGACTCCCTGGCCGCGGCGCCTTATTTCTACCTGGCCACCGCCGCATTTCCTCCCGGAGCCTTGTACAATAAGTCAAGTAAGTTTTGAGAACGCTTGTCCAGAGACATTTCTGCCTGCAAACACAACACACAATGCCTAGGGCTTCCTTCCTAGCCAGCCGTTCCGGAAAGCTGCCGCGCCAAAGCCGGGAGCCCCGCACACCCCCAGCATTGTTCGCCTGCACCCCAAAGTCCTTCAGGAAGACAGTGCGCCCTGACATAAGTACTCTCAAAGTGACCACTCTCCAAACAACAGGGGGATTCACAATTTTGATACAATTCTCGTCTTTCTCAGCTCCCCTCAATACCTAATCCTACCTGGCTCACCCCCCACCCCCAAAGGAACATGGATATGCTCATTGCAATGTTCTTCCAAGCGAAGCAATAGACTTTCAGCCCAGACTGGGGTATTACGACATCACCCTCCCTGGCTTAAGTTCACCCAGCAACTTCGCGATCCGTGCTCCCCTACACGCGGGGGTCACCCTGGACTCCGCGGTGCTGGAAGCGCCTCTCCCTCGTCTCCCCCGCCCCAGGTACCAGGCGTAGCCCAAGCCCTTGCCAAGCCCGAGGGCTACAGAGGAGGCGAGAAAGGGGGCGAGGAGGCCGGGGGGTGGTGCGTCCTGGGTGCCCTCGAATCCCAGCTCCGCCGGGGGCCGGTTCGGTACAGCTAGGAGGGGATGGCGAAGGGAAGGCGCAGACTCTCCAGAGACGCCAGGACCAAGGCCCGGGGTGCCCAACATGTCTGTTCCTATCCCCGGAAAGCTCCTTGGTGTACCCAGTGGGGGGCGGGGGAGGATCCAGAAACTTTCCCACATGCCTTTCCACTCTCCCCATCACCCTCTCCTCCTCCCCAGGACCCTCTCCTCCCCTCTGCTCCTCTGCATCTGGCCGTGCCCCGGGCGCACAGAGGCCTGCTGTGGCGCCAGGGCGGCGGGAGTTACCTGCTGGGAAAGTTTCCAGCTCCTCGGCGCGATTCCCCACCCCCAGGGCTGGGCCTCCGGGTGCGGCCAGCTCGGCGCTCCGCGGCTGCCTCTCCTCCCGCTTCCGAGGCGGCCGCTGCTGCTGCAGCTGCCACAGCAAAGGCTGCGATCCCGCCCGTCCCCCCGCCTCGCACGGCCCACACCAGGGCCTCATTGGCAGCCCGAATCCCCGCCCTTGCGCGTGTTCCCGAAGGCACCTTCCTCTCGCGCGCGGGCCCGGGCCGCGCCTCCCGCACCCCTCCCCGCCCTGGGCTGCCGCGGCTCCCGGGACCCGTTGAATCGCGGCGCTCGAACTTTCCGCGGGGTTCAGGCCCGGCGCCCCCCTGCTCCGTCTCTCCCGGCCAGGTCTCCAGCTTTCCTCAAGGGGGCTAGTCCCTCGAGTCTGAGCTTGAGCCACTCCCGGACTGGATCAAGATGGGTGATAGTCTTTTTTTCAGTCTCTTTAAAATCAGTGAAGTGACCCGGCCTCCCCTCCTTGCTGCTTTTTAAAAACAACCGAGAAGGACATATGGGAACAATTTACAAAGCTGAAGTTTTATTGGATTCTTTAGGGTGACTTGTGTGACTGTCTTGAATTTTCTCTGCCTCACTTAACTACACACACACACACACACACACACACACACACACTTAAACACTCACTTTCTGGGCAAGAATGTGCTAAGGTAATCGAAGGTGTAAGGAGCATCTCTCGCCTGCCTGCTGTGTCTTTCTTTCGCCAGAGCGAATTGGGGACGTTTAGGGACCGGAGATTGCCCTGGTGTCCCCGGGGCCCGGTGTCTACAGCCTCCTCTGACAGCTCCAGGCTGGCCCTGTGCTGTCTGTGCTACATCTACCGAAGGCTAACGACGGGCTTTTATCCGCGGGAGGAGTAGGTATGGAGCCGGGAGAATACAAAGATGCTATTATTGTTTTGGCTGGTAGGAGTGAATGAAATTCCCAAGTTCCCAAAATGTTTTGTTATTCCGCAGCAGAGCGAGACCCGGGATAGGGCCTACTGATTCAGGAGTCCTGGTTTCGCTGGCTTCCCCTAAGAATCCCAGGCAGCCTGGGATTCCTATTCAGGTTGGGCGGCTCAGCCCACTCCACACCCAAAGCCCTTTAGACCAGACCAGACCAGCCTTGTCCACCGAAGGATCAACCAGGACTGCTGTGCCTTGTGTGGCCTGCGGGACTTGTGCACGAGTCACCCCAACGGTGTGTCTGGAACTGGGAATACAGAAGTTCCTATAAATGGATTTATTGGCAACCTCTAACCTTGCTGTGGCAAACCCGCCTTTAAAGACAACTGTTTTAAACAAGTTCCCCCATAAAAACTTCAACCTCACGCAGAGCTTCCCAATGTAAAGATATCCGGGGAGGGGAGTGTCCATACTTAAAGTTCTTACGAAAAGGGGCAGGAAGCAAAATGCCACACTAATCGCTCTACGTAAATAAAAAATGCTGAAATTTGCTGGATTTTTCACCCATAGTTTCAAAGGCCTGATTATTTCTGCACTGATATTTGAGCAGTAAACATATCAGCAGCATTGAAGTTCTAAAACAAAGCAAGACAGAAATATTTAAAGTAAACTATCAACTTATTAAACCAGAAAAACCGTTGACTTATTTCTTCACTCTGAAATGTCTCATTGCTGAAAAACACTGTAATGTATTTTATTTAACTTCTCTTGAAATGCATAAAAGTTAGCAATCTTTCAACAATAGATGAAAAAGCCAGACAGCCACCTTAATGATGAAAGAATGACATAAACAAAAGAAAAAAAGAGAAACTCCATGGTAGTTTTAACTAATCTGAACTATTGAGATATAAAAGAAACAATCCTGGAGAAATAGACTGGTCTAATTCCCTGCCTCAGACTTCTTTATAATTGGTGAAATGTATAATGGCTGAAATCGACAATTTGTATCACGTTCTGTCTTGGGCTCTTCTAAGCTATATTCACCAAGTTTTTGATGAAATAGCGTAGTTAAATTCGGTTTTGAAGACAGTGAGATTCATTTTTTCCCCTCTATCCTCAGAGCTCCCTAAGTAGCAAGTAGAAAAACACATAAAGTAAATATGTTAATTACTGGAATCGTCTTTAGATTCTTTTTAGTTGAAAAAAATGTCTTCAGTGTTTCAGAAGTCACAGTCACGAAAGAAGTAACTTCATCACTGCCTAGTTAGGAGTGCTTAATATTCGAAACAGGCATATAGCTAGCAATCTGAAATTTGTACACAGAGGGCCCTGTCTCCCCTTCTTCCTGTAGTGCTTATATAATCCAAACTACATATGTTATTATGCACAATCTGATCTCCAGCTTTAAACAGCTAACATTACATACAGTATGTTATACTAAGAACATCAAAGCTGTCTGAAGCTGTGAGTGAAAATGGTACATTTTATAGAAGACAAGGCCAAAAACACCAAGTAATAAAAATTCATGGATGAGGGGGGAAAAGGGGACCCATTAAGATCAAGTCTGTAAGAAAATATTTGAACGTTTTCTAAGCATCAAATATGTGAAGTATTAGCTGAGCACAGGTTCAAAAAAATGATATTTAATGCTTTTTTTAAACTCTGCTTTTCCTTTTAAAAATGTAAAATGTTTTTAGTTAGTTGTTAGGTGATGGTTTATTTGTATTTTGGGGGAGGGGAGAGCAAGAATCACCTCTTGCTTTTCTTGGGGGTATTTCAGCTCATCCCATTAAGTTTAAAAAGCTCACTCATTACATTTCTGTTGATTCGAACTGAAAAAGAAATATGGATCACATGACTATTATATACTGAACACATTCCCAAACATATATACCATATACTGGATTCCATTTTTAAAGTTTCTGTCAGTCTGCCAGCAATGTAGCTTTTCTCAGTAGAATGCAAGAAAACAGCAAATAAACTGGTTATTTTACCGTGCAATTTACATCCCAGGGCAATAGGCTGAGGAAGGCGTGAAAAGAATGTAGCTTGTGCATGTTACAATGCTTTTTCTCTTGCTCAGATTCTTAAGTACTTCTATTTTAAATCAAGCCTAAGTTAGGATCATAGCCAGTGTTTATTATATAGTATGTGTAGTATAGAATACATAGTGAGAAGTGAAATGTTTAAAACAGTGTAATAATTAAATACAAAAACTGAGACAGGACTTAAAAAAAAAAATTAAGGCAAGGTAGGGAATCCAGACTCAAAATAATTCAGCCCACAAACACTTTTCACCTACTTTGGAGTATCTTTTAATGTTTACAGAATTCATTCTACTTTGGTCCATTCGTTCTTCCTTTCCCTTTTAACATTTTGGGGAGAAAAGGAATTTTTAAAGGCGTGGGAATACTGAAATAGTTGGATTATAGGTAGAAATCAGTTGGGAAAAGCAATGAAATTACATACCCCTACACAATCCGTGCGTGTGTAATGATCCATGGTCACACACACATACCAGTGCCATGGTCAGATGTGAGCTAATGGCAGACATTCGTCCAGGGATATTGAAAGCCATAGTTGTGCACAGTTAGCCAGGCAGTTAAATTAAAAAAGTCATCTAATGGGACATATAAACACCTCTTCAGGTCTAGCATATGGCCTGGCAATATTGTAGAAACTCATCCAATAGGGGTGAGGCAGTGAATTATTAATATTTAAACCGATAAGGAATCCACCGAGGAAAGAAAGTAGGGAGATAGATTCAGGGGTTCACATTTCCTTATAAGAATGTAGGAGTAACTAAAAGCCTGGGAGAATCTGGTTTAAGATGGCATGCCATCTGACTAGCATTTTAAATATAGATTTAGACCAATCTTCTGATGGTGAAATGATCTATAAGGAGATATAGAAATTTCCCATGTTCAGGAAGGGTGAGGTAATATAATCAGGTAGTAATCCCTCCAATAAATGTTGTTGAATGTGGCTAAGCTGGCTTAAAAAGAAATGTGCCGTTTAACTTTGAGTATAACAAATGCATTTTAATATTCTCCACCCTGGGAGTGGTGCTTTCTCTCCTCTCAGCAAGTTGTATAAAAAGGCACTCACATAGGAGTCGTCATATCTGGACTCCAGTTCTGACTTTGGCAATTGTAATTCCTGGCAATTCATTTATCCTTTTGAGCCTTGTCTCCCTCATCTGTGAAATAAGGAGTACAGCATAGGATTGCCGCCTCACACATTTGTCGGGAAGATGAAATAAAATAAGGTGACAAGCACTTAATAAATTAGAAAATGCTCTACAAAAGCCAACTTTTATTTAACAGACAACAAACTGTGTTTTTCCCTCCCCATTATCTAGGACCAGTTTGGTTGGAATAACAACCTAAAGGCTTGATTGGAGCAGTCCAGAATGCCACATTTGCCAAATGTGAAAGGAAGAGAGCCTTAAAGATGATTTAGTAGTACATAATAACTCCAATTAAACTCTCAGAGGCTCATCTGGGGGTAAATTGGCAGTTCTTGTCTCAAACAGTAGTCAGGAACCATTTATAGAGTTATATTTTTTCCTGTGTTAGTGTTAAGGAGGGATATTGTAGTATATGTACAATACGTGTGTATCTCAGTTTATGCAGATCGACATATGGAAATTCCTAAATACACAATATATTCATTTCAAGGAAATGTTTTCTTTAAAAAATTCTTGCTGAGATTCTTTGCAAGTGCCACTACAATCTTATTTACATTTTAAATTACTAACCATCCTTTCAATTTTGTGAAATAGTATTGATAAACACTCATGAGATTAGGAGCTTCACTCATATAAATATGTTCTGTAAGACCAAGCACTATTGAAAACTCCTTTGCAAAGGAGTTTTATATTTGTATTTATTTGAAGAAATATAAATCAGAGAATAGCACCCACCAAAACTTTTGGTTTAAGAGGGTGAAGAGCCGAGCCAAAATGGAAACTTTGGTTTTGTTCAAAAATCAATTTGCTGGTCCCCCTTTGATGATCAGACAACCTAATCCAGAAAAAGAGGAGGAATATTGATACTATTGATGATGATGATGAATTTTCTAGAAGGGAGAGAGGTGTCTCCACGAAAGGGCAGTGCAGAATAGATAGAAGCTACTTCCAAGCCAAAATGTACATAAAGCGGGATTCCTCCATCTAGAAGACTAGTTTTTCAACTAGTCTTGGGATTTTAATACAATAATTAGAAGTTCTATTAAAGATCTGAACATTTTAGATTTAGGGCAGAAATGTTTAAATATAAACGTTTGCTCTCTATAACTTTCATGTATGTCACGTCTAACTGTTTCAATGGCTTTAACAGGAGTCATGTCTGCCTAAGAGAAAATAGGGCACTATGTAATTATCAGGAGAAATTAAACTACTGGGCTTCATTAGAGAAGTCACCCCTTACCTAGAGCATTTGCTCTAAAAAACAGCTACTTGGTAAAGATTGATTTGACCTCCTAGTGAGCTGTAGCTAAAGCCCTGCTACCTTTCCGTGAATTCAAAGCTCTTCCTAAACCTCTTTTTGCTTTTACAGCTAATCTATTGCTTCTCACTCTTCAAGGTTTTCAGTGCCTTTGAAAAGACCACCTGAAGGGAAAGAGATTACGGATACAATTAGAATAGAAACAGGTTAAAACAAGACGTCAGGAACCAAAAATACGACAGCAACACTGGGGGTTAAAATTGGATGGTATCCTCTTAGGTTCTTCCTGCTCTTTCTAATTCTCGACGCTCTCATCCTACCTTCAGGAGCCAACCAGGATGTTAGAGGCCTAAATCTTGACAAGGAATTGGTACCGTTATCGAAAAGGAGAAAAAAAAAAAAAAAATGTCCTAATGTTTATCTGGGAAGCTATATTTATCTTATTTCAAAATCAGGTGGCATGTGGAGAAACTGGATCACTCATACATTGCTGGTGGAAATATAAAATGATACAACCACTTTGGAAAATGGTTGGGCAATCTCTTTTAAAAAAAAAGAAAAGAAAACTAACCGTGAGACTACCATAAGACCCAGCAATTGTACTCCTAGACGTTTATTCCAGAGGAATGATGATTTACGTTCACTCAAAAACGTATATACAAAAATAAATAAATAAATAAATAAATAAAAATAAACGTATATACAAATATTTATAACAGCTTTATTGGTAGTAGACAAAAAGTGGAAACAACCCAGACATCCTCAACAGATGGATGGTCAAACAAACCGTGGTGCATCTATGTCATGGAATACTAGTCAGCAATAGAAAGGAATGAACTGTTGTGCACACAACTTGGTAGAAGCTGCAGGGGATTATGCTGAATGAAGAAAAAGGCAATTCTGAAAAGTTACATACTGCATGATCCATTTATATAACATTCTTGAAATGACAAAGTTATAGAAATGGAGGACAGCTTAGTGGTTGCCAGGAGTCAGAGATGGCGTGAATAGGAGGGGGCAAGGGGAATGTGGCTATAAAAGGATAACAGAAGAGATCCTTGTAGTGATGGAAATGTCCTGTTTCTTCACTATGTCAATATCAATATCCTTGTGGTCACGTCGTATAGTTTGGCAAGATATCACTGTTTGAGAAAAACTAGGTAAAGCGCATAGGAGAGCTTTGTATCATTTCTTACAACTGCATGACCTCAAAACAAAAAGTTTAATATTAAAAAATCAGATGGCAGAAAATACTCAGGAAGTTGAAAATCAAAATGTTAGATAAAATCGCCATTAAAAGGAAGGCCCTATATATTGTCACTTAAAATAACAAATGTATCAAAAGCAAAGTCTACAGATATTGATTAAAATATAAAATCCAGAGGCCCTTGAGAAGAGTGATCTGTATAAGGCTCTTCTCAATAAATAAGGCTGATGACCAAATGGCAGAGCAGCTTAAAAGCTGGTCATAGTGAGTCTCACAGCGTTTTCTGCTAGAACGTAAGCTCCATAAGGACAAAGAACATGCTGCATGATTGACTGAATACAAATGGCGCATTTTTCCTAGTTATCTATTGCTGTGTACCAAACTACCCCAAACTTGGTGTCTTTATATCAAGACAAGCTAGGGTTTGACTTGGCTCAGCAAGGTAGTGCTCACTCAGGATCCCTCATGCTGGTCAGAATGTGGCTCCGTGGGGTCTGGTGCCTGGACTGGGAAGACCCAGAAGAGCTGGAGCTCCTTAGGCATCTGTCTCCATGTGATTTCTCCACATGGCAGCCGCAGCATAGCCACTGTCTCTTATATGGCAGCTGAAGGCTCCCAGAGCGAGTTCCCCAGAGCAAGGGAAGCCGCATGGCCTTTTCTAACCTAGACTCAGAAGTCACACAGCAACCTTTAATATTCATTGAGAGTTGCCATGGTGTGATAAAAATACCTTGGGCTTTAGACAGACAGATCTGCATTCACAGCCCAGTTCTCCTCTTCTTAGCTATGAGCCCCGGGCAAAGTGATTTAACCTCTTTGCAACCCAAGGTGAAACTTATCTTAATAACTGTCATGAGAATTCCTCTTCAGAAGGTCTGTACAGGGAAAACACTCATTGGGTCAGGAAGTGAGAACTTTGGTTCTGAGTATGAGTTAGAGGGCAAGACATGACAGATGAGGGCCAGACTGCTCTGAGTGTGACAGGAAGAGGAATTTGTGTTTGCTTCTAAGGTGAAGAGGTAAGAGGAAACAGTAAGATAGCAAAAGTCACAAAGCAATGTGTACGAAAGACCACCCTGCACCCCAGAAGTTCCCTGCAATGAGGTGGCTCAAGGACATTTTAAGAATGAGAGAGTGCCTATTATTCAATTTAAAGTTGTTTGTGGAAATGGGTTACTTCTGTGTGTCCTGTGCTATTCTTTCTCCCTCTGCACTTGACACGACTTGTACTTTTAATAACAAAGATTATAACTACTTTTCAATATAGTGGCACAAAATAGGTAACAAATGGTAACAGGTATTATAGTTCTTGTTCAAAAACTCAAATTTACATGTCTTAATAAAAATGACTTATTAATTATTACTTGACACACCAGTTAAGGCTAGAATCAAAGAAAACTCAGCTTAAAGGACTAGCCAATAACAAAGTGTTATATTGGCTCACTTAAGTGGCAAGGCCATAGGTAAAGCAAAGATCCATTCTCTTTCCATCCTCTTCTCAGCTACGTATAGCACGAGCTTCATCATCTTAGTGCTGATTCCTCTTGACAATGTAACATGGCTACCAACTGCAAATGGGCTGTGTGCTTCCTTGTTTATATCCCATAGAAGAGAATGAACATTCCTGTCCCAACATTCCAAGCAAGAGTCCTGAAACTCACCTTGATTGGACCATCTGAGGTCCAATGTCCACTTGCAGATCAAGGACAGTTGAACAGGGAAGTGGAATGTGCTGATTGGCCTAAGTCAATCCTGGCCTATCTCTGCCGTTAGAGGCGGTGGTGGCTAGTTTGCCTTGACATATGTAGGCTACACTAGAAAAGGTTGCATTCCCGAATGAATATCTGAGGGAGAAGCAAACCATAAATATCTACCACAGTTGGAAAATATGAGTTACAGACAAAAGTTCTCCAAATTTGAACAATATGGGGAAGAAATAATCAAGGAGAATCTTTGGTGGATTTTTACAATTAGGAAATAAAAAAAACTAGATTGGAAATCACAGATATAACAAGAAGCAAAATAAAGGACTAGAAAAGGATAATAGATTAAAAATGAAATAAAAAGGTCTGGAAGGAAAAAACAGACAGGCAAAGATAAATTAATTGTAAGAGTCTTGGTTCAATAAGAAGCTAATGGGTTTTGTTTCTCCTTGAACATGAATGACACACAGGCCTAATTATAAGGCTTATTACAGTCATCAGCAAAGTGGAAAAGAACAGAACAAGAACAACTTGTAACAAATCTCACCTAAAAAAAGTGGGGGCCAATACTAAATAAGAGATGGATACAAATAAAGAAGTATCTGAAACCCAATTACCTAATGGCAATATTTATGTGATTCTTTTCCCTTTTAATGTGTTAATACTTTGAATACTACAAATGGAATAAACAAAAAATAGTTTTCAACAATAAATACTGACATTGTTTCATACTTGCATTAGGTTCCTATGGCTACTGCCACAAATTACCAGAAACTTTATGGCTTACAATAACAGAAATTCACTTTCTCACAGTTATGGAGGCCAGAACTCCAAATGCTCTCTGCTCCCTCTGAAGACTCAGAGAATCCTTCCTTACCACTTCCAGCTTCTGATGGCTGCAAGCATTTCTTGGCTTGTGGCTGCATAACCCCTGTTCCTGCCTCCATCTTCATATGGCCTTGTTTACTTCCAATAGAAGAGAATGCATATTCCTGTGGGCATCTTCTAGTCTCCTGTCTGTCACAAATCTTTCTCTGCCTTTCTTTATAAGGACACTTGTTATTGTATTCAGGGCCCCTACCCAGATAATCTAAGATGATCTAATCCCTAAATCCTTAATTTAATTGCATCTACAGAGATCCTTTTTCTAAATAAGGTAACATTCACAAGTTCCAGGTATTTGGATATGGATGTGTATTTTGGGGGGCCACCACTAAACTTACTACAATATTTGCTAAAACAGAAAAATAAGCTAATAAAATTGAATAAAGATCGTAAGTGTAGATTTAAATTTATAAATCAATTATGTTTGCTAATGAAATGTTTATGGTTCTATTATTTTTTCTGTTTAATGTAAGTAATTTATTTACTGTATTGAAATAATGTACATAGATGTAGTCAACTAGAGATTTTTATCATTACTCTTAAAAACATGCAATTAAATTGATGACAAATGGGTGAAATATTTTAGTTTAAGAAAATGCATTTCCACTAGTGATTTTTTTTAAATGAAAAATCAAACTTTGGGGAGCCATTATATACACATTACCCTAATAAAAAATATATTAGAATGATAAAACCCAGCTTGTACATCAGAGTCTAGTTAGGAAAGAAACCAAGCTAGGTATTTCAAAGAGAGAGCATTTAATACAGAAAACTATGTTGTTCAAAGAGCTGAAAGGTCAAACAGGGAAAGGTAGGTAACCCTGAGATTAGTAGGACAGAAAGACAGAAAGCAGCTGAGGGTAGAAAAAGGAAGAAGAAACACCATAATACTATAGAATAGGACTGTACTTCTTACTGTGTCACTGGAAATGGTAAACAGGATGGCTGGAGTACTGGGGAGAGGGCGTCCGGAAATGAAGTCATCTCTAGAGATACTGCCAGAAACAGAAAGAAAAGGAACTATGACTTCTCCCCTCTTTCCTTTGAATGCCGTCTAATTTTCTGCTGGCATCTTCTATTGGTAGAACCGAACAGGAAGCAGCTAGAAAGGAAGCCTGGGAAATGTGGTTTGCAGTCTCCTAGGCCCAGCCAGCATTTCAAAGCAGATTATGGAAGGGTTGATGTGAAGCTGAAAGACAACAGGTAAAATAATCAGCATATCCAGTGATGTGGAAAAGCAGGTATATTTCTACATTGCTGATGACACTGTAAGTCAGAATACTGAGATAAGTCACTTCATATCCACTGACTAAATCATGCCACTTTGGGGAACATGATGGAAAGAAATAACCTAAAGGCAAAAAAGAAATACAGAAGTTATACAAAGATGTAGGAAGTGGCATCATTTATAACAACAAAACCACGAAAACAACCCATATGCTCAACAATACGGAGATGATTAAGCAAATCATGGCAGATTGATGTAACAAAATACTCAAAAGCTTTAAAAAAGAGAAATATATAGTTCAAATACGTATGAAAATGTTCATATGAAATAAATTTACATTAAAAAGTCGAACCCAGAATTATATGTCTGCTACAAGAATTACAATTGTGTAAAAATACATGAAAGTATCTGAACAAAGATCAGGGCAACTTGGAGTGATGTAACTAGTTTAGAACTTAATGCTTCTTAGGCTTCTTTTCTTCTGTAAAGTTGCTTAAGTTCTTAATTAAAAAACAAAAGTAAATGAGTCTTTAATTTTATTTTTAGACTCCACACCAACTGAAAATTATGTTTCATGTTAAGCTGCTTTGAAGACAAACCAACACACACACACACACACACACACACACACACACATCTCACACACACACTACAACCCCCTAACCATTCCCACCATAGCACTTTTTATAGCTCTGGCTTTAATCACTGCCATGGCCTGAGGCCAGTGTCCGATTGGTCTAGAGATTTTATTTTACAACCTGAGAACACTGGCTAGCTCCCAGTGCCTCTGCTCTCCTAGCTCAGCCTTTCTTCTTGTTTCCATACTTCATGTATTTTACCCTAGCCAGGCGTTGTTAAAGTTAACTACAGCAATGAATAAAGATAACAGGGTGATTAAAAAAAAAAAAAGAAAAGCAAAAAACAGCATTTTTATGACTATTTGAATATTTGTAAATATTACTTGCTTCAAAAACAATTTTTTCTCTCCCTGAGCCGGAAGTGCCTTCCACCATGCCTGAAACAAAACTCTCATAACCCAAAGGGCAGAAAGGCCACACCTTTGATTCAGCCCTCCCATAACCTATGTGGCTTCCCAAATCACGATGTGCCAAGTTTTTGGACTCATGAATTCTGCCCCATTAACAGGCTCATACAGATGCCTGTCGCAGCTGCCTCAAGACTGTTTGGAGTCTGAGAGAATGTGGTTACAGCAGGGAAAGTATGAAGCATAACTGTCTCCCATAGGGACCTGCTGGCAGATTGCCGGAGAGACCTTGGCCATGCCCTGGGTTGGCTCTCTGTGTGATTGATTAAGCAGTTAGAGGACTTACAGGAGAACCAAGGTCCAAACTTGATCAGCTTTCCATTTTTGCCTTTTGTGATTACTTGAGAATCATCTTCCAAAAACGGTGCCTAGCTTTCTATTCCTGTTTTACCACTTATCATTGTGTAACCTTAGGTAAGTTATTTCAGCCTCCTATGCCTTGAATTCCTAAGGCATGAAGTGGGGTTTCCCCACTTCATGGGGAACAGTAGCTACTTCATAGCTTTGTTGCAAAGATCTGGGATAATGTTTACTGGAGGATATGATTAGTTGTCTACCCAAGATCCATTCTACCTTTTCTTTTAATTAACAGAAACAAGATTTTTGTGTGGGATGGGAATGTGCCCAGCTAAAATACTCCCCGCACAGACTCCCTTACACTTACGGTGACCCTATGATTTTATTATTTTGGGAGGGGTTTCCAGGAAAGAGACAGGTTCTGAAAAAGAAAGGGGGGGATGGGAGTGGGGGGGGGTGACAAACCCAGTAGGATGTGCTCATTGCCCTTACTTTTTAATTCTGTGTAGAATGGGGATATCTGGAAGAAAAACGGCCGTCTTGCAACTAAGAGAACAAAAGCTCCATGCTGAGAATGGTTGATCAGGATGCTAGGAAGAACTGTGTCCTCGATGACTTTCTCAAGCAGCTGTGCCAGGAGTGGACTACCTACCTCCGGATTTCTTGTTACATGAGAAAAATGAACTCCATTTTGGCTAAGCCATTGTGGCCAGTGTTCTGCTATAGGCAGCTGAATACAATCCTGATCTAAGCACTCAGCATACCGCCTTGCAAATAGTAACACCTTAATAAAGGTTACCTTTTATTTTTCTATAAAGTATCATGATGATAGGTCAGCTATCATTGCACTGAGCAATAAGAGAGGTTCACAAGTACTGTTCTGAAGTTTAGTTATGGTAAATAATGCATCAAGTTCTCCATTATCAACTAGGGCTGGTAAACATTCTCATTACTCAGAGACACTGGTTGTAATAACATTTTTAGAAATAGAAATTGACATTCTATTATAGTTTTTTTTTTTTCACTGCTGTGACTGGTAGGTTATATTCAACTGGCCCTCTAAGGAGATAATTTTATTGATAAACCTAGTAAATTTATGAGCGGGAAGAGAACAGGACATTTAAATACTTTGATTAATGTTTATTTTTTTCCAAAATTACATTATATATGGTGGAAAGAAATGTTCACTTCCAAGAGATGCTTTTTTTTTAAATTTTTATTTATGAATAGATTAATTTCTTTGGAACTCAAGAATATTTTAATGCATTCTAAGTAAGACTGGTGGTGAGGGGTAGGGAGAATAGAATGTTGTTGATTCAACCAAAAGTGAATCTAAAATACATAAAAGCCCTGGGACATTTCTCAAGGTTTTCCCATGAGTTAGTATATGACACCATAAATAGCTTTCCTCATATCTTTGTTTCCCCAAGCTCCTCTACTTGGGCTGAAATGTGGATCCATCCCCAACGCCAGAAAAGCTTCAGTCTGGAAATATAACTTCATCATGTGACCAGCAAACAATCAGAAAACCTATCACACGCCTCCACAATCCACTAATTAAATTGTGTTCATCTTCTCTTAGTTTCCATACTTTGTTGTTCAAGTAGAAAAAAGCAAGAGGATAGTGGGTCAGGCTGCACTAATAATAAATAAAAATTTTAGTGGCTGAATATATCAAAATTTGTTTCTTCTTTATTCTATTCACCCTTCATGGGTAAACAGGGACATTCTCCTCATTATAGCCCTTGAACCCAAGCTGAGAGAACAGTCATTGTCTTGAATGTTGCCAGTCACCATGTCAAAAGAAAAGGGGCTTGCACTGGTAGTTTCAAATATGTGTTGCTTTTGCTCACAATTCATTAGCTAGAAACAGTCCCACAGCTCCACCCAACCAAAAATGGGTCCTAAAGTGCAATCCTGTCGTGTGCTGGGAAGGAGAGCACCAGAAAGAGTTGGTAAATGCACTGACATTAGAAAAACAGCATTCCTCAGTGCCTGTTATGTATAAGCTGGGTGTCCCATCACTTATGCTATGTAATTCTCAGAACAAATTTTGATACTGTTTAACTTTAATTTTCAGACAAGAAATCTCAGATTTAGATAGGTCAAGTAATTTGTCCAAAAATCCTACCTAATAAATAGATTTGATTTCAGTTTCATCTGATTCCAAAATTCATGCTTTTTCCATGTTTCTTCAAGCCTCCTACTGTAGCATCCTGTTCACGACCTCACAATCTTGGGGAGCGGGGTGAAATAGGGGGATAGAGAGTGGAGAGAAGCGTTTATTATTAAGAAATACTTCTCTCCACAGGTCAAATGTCGATACTTCCTTGGCCTCATTGATATAATGAGGTGACCTACCGAGGTAATCTAACCAAGGATCTGAAACAGAGCCCCCAAAGAACAGAAACAAAAATGACTAAAACAAGATTATGGAGGAGATACTAGGGATGACAAGTGGGTCAGACGGATAGTGCCATCAAACTGAGAGGCAGCAACATGCTATTTCTGTTCCTCAAAAACCTTCAAGTGGTCTCTTCAGAATGTCTCCTATTACACAGGGTGATGCCCAATTTCTTTAAAGAGTTCTTTTTGCTTTTATATAAGCCTCACCTTTAATCCCTAGGGAGTGCTTGAAATTTGGAGAAATTCACTAAAAGTATTATGTATATGTTTTTTATTACTTCTCTGAATATACTAATTCTGAGAGGGATTCATATTTTGAAGTGAAATACTAACTCAAGCATGTCCAAGAGGCTGAATCTATCTAGAAGTCTTAGGCTGAGTATGGCTAGCTACCATTGACCTGCTTCTACGAAGGATGTAATTTTCAGCAAGGAAAGGCGGATTCTTTAAGCTCTTAAAATGGTTTTTATTTGTGTCTCATTTCTACTCTGTATTTAACAGTAAGACCTTAAGTATTCAACCAAAGTTGAAGAGGTTGATATCATATAGCTAGATTCTGATTTTTCTAAGTACACTCTAAAAATAAATATAAACCTGAAGGAATATAATTTGTTCTCTTATAAAGACTGTGCCTAAAAATGCTTGTGATAAACTGTTACGTATGAAATGCAGTCCGTCCACTTTTACAGCACCATCGGTTCTAGAGCTGCTAGGCAACTGTGCTCACTAGCTTCAATATACCAAGCTGGAGGTGCATGGATGGGTCAATGTCCCACCTCACCTCTGAGTAGGTCTATTTTAGCAGTACTTGTGTTTCAGTTATAGGTTACAGATGACTTTACCACCTGCTTCTCAGTTTTTCTTTAGCATTACTTTTATGATAAAATGTTCTTAAACTTAAAGAGCATTTATAATAAAAGTTCAAGTACTTCATATTACACCCTCCTATATTTCCATAGACTTCTAAAAATAGAAATCACTGGGAAGCTAGAGTATCAGAGACTCAAAGAGTACTCTTAAAAATAATCCGTAAGGCATGGAAGTCAAAACTCAATTTTAAGAGGAATGTCCTGGAGTTGAGGGTCAGCCCCTCCTTATAACAGCCAAAATTTAAGTCACCTGAATAAATAGAGAGACAGGAGGAACGGGGAATCTGAACCCTGCAACCTCTCATATTTAAAGAAACAGAAGAGGTAATTCCAATTGACCCTTTGTGTCTTGTGGGTTTTGCATCTCAGGGAAGGTTAAGATGACAGCCCATTCTAAACACACATTCATTTACATTAGCAGCCTTTTCTAGGGGTGACTTAAGTGCATATTTGAAACATTCCAATGGAGGGGGAAAAAAGACATCAAAGGACCAAATAAATCCACAAAAGCATAGGAATTTCAGAGGCAGTTTATTTGGACTTTATCTCACTCTTATTTGCCCACCACAATCCAAAGGAGACCATAAAACAGTACCCTAAAGACCTGCTTTCCATAGTCAAAACAGTAGAGACCTTGACTCTCTTTGGGGAACGTTATAGTGGATGCTTTGACTGTTAGCAAAGGGGGCTCAGGAGGGTGCTGGGACCATTGTTTTACTAACACAGCTTATGTGAGTCAAATAGGTGTCAAATTCCTGTCTGAACACAATTAAGCCTGGAGACTAAAAATGAACAGGAACAGGTTAAGAGCAGATTTTACACTACTTGGGTGGTTAGCTGGAATGGCCATGATTGGAATGCCCTGAGCCCCCCAACTTGGGTTGATGATGTAATTCAAGTTGAACAATTATTTTAACTTTCAGACAGTCGGTCTAGGTCTAGATTCCTTTGTTTTAGCCTCACGTTCTCTTTTTAATGACTTTTCCCCTTCTTCTCTTACACTCCTTCCTCCCTTGATGGTATCATTACACGTGGAAACTTGCAGATGTTTAGTTTATATATAACAGGCAAGATTAATATTCACTTCTTAAAAGATCTGGTACCTGGATAAAATCCATACAACAGCACGTACAATACTCACACAAAGAACTCGGGGGCCCTTAACTTTAGTAAGAGCTAAAGCATGTTTTAAGTGGAGAAGAAGAAATGATGGGAATATTTGCTACAGGAAGCAGACATCGGTCCCCGGGTGCCATTAGCTCAAGAGGAATTAAATGTAACTATGAACAGGGGGAGTCATTAAGTCAATGGTATTTTTTTTAGAAGTCCTTACTCTGCAAACTAGATAGACTGATTTGGTGCGTTTGCTCAAGGAGTGCGGAGATAAGATGATTGGATAAAAGAGAAGACATGATGTGAGCAAAAGACAAATACTGAAGTCCTCATGGGTACAATTCAGAGGAAGGCTATGGAGGAGATGAGAAAGAAGCAGATGTTAAATACTTAACTTCTTAACTGCGTCCTAAATAGCGGCGTTACTATTAATACTGCAAATTTAAGTACTGGTTCTCTAAGGAAAAAAATAATCAGAAAAGAGTTCTTTGTCCTTTGTTAACACAAACATAAACATTTGTACAACTGAGAGAAATACCCTTCTGTGGTTTTCTCCTTCGCAAGTCAGGGAGGACTGGGTAATATTCAGTCAGAAAAACATAATAATGATTGATGACTGGGAATGTCTATGTTTTGTGTCACCAGGAGCAGATGTCTTATGTATTTTTGGCCTGTTTCTCTATATACGCAGTCACAATTACTAGTCATTGAAAGAGTTTCTTACATGTTTTTTGAAATATGTATTATTCTTTCTAGGTTCAGTAGAGGATGAGTTAGTACTTTTTCTCAAAATTTGCCCTTTTTGTTTTAACTTAAAAAGTGTTTTTTTTTACATTACAAATGCTAATTATAAAAATATAAACAATGAGGAATATAAAAATTTTCTTAAGTAAAATGTTATCCCCTACCCTTCTTTTCATATTCATTTTAGTTACCTATTGCTGCAGAACAAATCAGGTCCCAAACTTAATGGCTTAAAACAATAAACATTTATCATCTCATGTGGTTTCTGTGGGTCAGAAATGCAAAGTGGCTTATCTGGGTGGTTCTTGGCTGAGTCCCTCACAAGTTGCAGTCATGGTGCCACCAGGGATTATAGCATCTGAAGCCTTGACTGGGGCTGATGGATCCACTACCAAGGTAAAACGTTCACACACTCATTGCTGGTTGTTGGCTGAAAGCCTCAGTTCTCCGCCACATGGACCTCACCATACAAGGTGGAACCTCACTGTACCCAGGGTGAGTGATCTGAAAGACCAAGCAAGAAGGAGGCCAAATGTCTTTTATGACCTAATCTCAGGAATCATACACCCTCACACATGCACACACACATACACTAAAACCAGCCCACACTCAAGGGGAGGAAAACTGGACCTCACCTTTTGGAGAGAGGAGTACTGAAGTACTGCAGACTACTTCAAAACCACAACCATGTGCCTATTCTTTAAAGTTAATTACAATTAATATTGGTATATCACTTTCTAGACCTTCTTCTATGCACATAAAAATATATATGGTGTACTTACATAGCGGGGATGCTCCCAAAATGTATACAAGTGGACACTTTGATCAATGTAGTTCAAGCAGTAGTTCGCCATAATCCAAAGTGTCTGGACGGTGATGGTAACCACTTTGAGCACCTCTTGTAATTGCAGAAGTCAGACGTGACTTGTATTCATCTTTTGTTATCCGTATATATTGAGTATTACAATTTTAATACAAATGTTTCCTTCCTTAAAGTGTGTATACATTTTTTGGCACCCTCTCTATTTATATATTATTAACATGTTTTATATACATTTATATATTGTTTTATAGAACTCTCAGAAAGTGCAAATTTTTATTCATTAAATAATTTAAGGACATAATTTTTCCTCATAACACATAGCTTGTTGTTTTTAATAGTTGCACAGCATTTCATTAGAAACTTATACTTTATTTAATAATTTCCCTAAAGATATATATTTGCATTGTTTATGGTTTTTTGTTACTATGAATAATATTGCAGTGGACATCCTGGTACATAAAACCTTCCCTGCTTGCTTAAGTTTTTCTGTATGATACATTCTTATAAATGTAATTGCTGTATCAAAACATTTCTGCTTTTACTATTTTGATGAGTACTATCAAATTGTCCTCAAAAAGTACAACAATATTCATTTAATCATTGTATTGGTTAGGATAGGCTAAGCTGCAATAACACAGAGAGCTAAAACTTTCCATGGCTTAAAGATAGGAAGTTTATTTCCCTCTTCTGTAATAGTTCAAATAAATTTCCCTGACACTAGCAATGGTCCTGGGGGATGGGAGGTGATTGCTCACACATCTCTTACCTACACTTTCCTTCAGGGATCCAGGATTACAGTGTCTCTGCCACTTTTATGATGTTCCAAAGTGATTCTGGTTGTCACCATCACCATTCTAAGCAATGGAGAAGGCGGAAAGAGCATGAAGGGTATTTTTATTGGCTAGACCTGGAAGTGGCATTCATTGCTTCAACTCATACTTTACTGATGAGAACTGCAAAGGAGGCTAGTAAATGTGGTACAGTTGGGCAATTATATGCCCAGCTAGCTTTCTCTGCCACAGGGATTTTAAAATATTTAAAATTGGTATGTCATATACATCAAGCAATCAAAATAAATGCAAACTGTAAACAATCGGAAGAGCTAAGCAGTATATACCAGCTAAATATTAACCCTACATCACTGCCATGGAAAATTTAAAATAAAAATCCCAGTAATATTTTTCATGCACTCAAAAGCAGGTTTTTGTCTTGCAATTTAAGTTGTTTTAATCCAACCCAAAAGCGCAAATTTTGAAAAGGAAGATAATAAGGATGTTCTACTCGATAACAAAACATATATGAAGTTATAGTAATTAAAACAATGAAGCACATAGCAATAAATCAGTGAAACTCATTATCATAAAGATACAAATTCTGCCAAACTCTTAAACGTAATCATCATCTTTTTTCCTGGAGACCACCCTCTCAAAGCCCATCATCCTGCTTGAATGTGGAATGGCTGCTCTCTAAGCTTCCTGCACTGTCTGAGGTTTCCCTTCGTGGCTTTCCTGGTTTTTTGCTGTTGTTATTTTATAGTGTATTTTTTCCTGGTTTACTCAATCATTTTGCTGAAGACCAACCTTTAGTGGCTTCCTGGAAAGGGAACCTGGGAGGTAAATCTTTTGAGGACATGCATGACGAAAGACATTTTATTTCCTCCTTTAAGTTTGATTGACAGCTTAACTGAGTATTAATCGGTAAACTCTTTTTCTCTCAAAACTGTCTTCTGGCATCCAGTGTTGCTATTAAGAAGTCTAGTGTCATTTCCTACAAATTTCTTTATGTATCATCTGTTGTTTTCTTTCTTAAAGCTTTTAGACTCTTCTCTTTTCCTTTGGTCTTCCGGGAGTGTGTGAAGATATGCCATGGCTTTTGGTTTCTTTGTCTTGTTTGTTTCACTGAGCACTCAGTGGGACCTCACCTTCTGAAGAGTCACATCATCTACTTGTGGGGATTTTTCTACTATTATTTCTTTGATAATTTCCTCCACTCCATTTCTTTCTCTTCACTTAAAAAAACAAAAAAAAACCTCTATATACTGTCAAGCAGATGGCAGTCTTCCTAGACTGATTCTCTAACTTACTTAGTTTCTCTCTGCTACTTTTCCATCAGTACTTTGAAATAAGGATTTACTCTTATCTGTCATCAGATAAGATATAATATTCATTGCCTATAGGCTGTCTTCCTTGATCATTGTCTTTTTAGCCTGGTCATCTGCTCAAATTTAAGGAGGGAGGGAGAGAGAGAGAGAGAGAGAGAGAGAGAGAGAGAGAGAGAGAGAGACTGAACTGCAGTAGCTGACTAAGCCCACTCAGCACCAGGAATGTTGCTTCCCTGTCATTATGGGAACTTAGTCCCCTGAAATTTGCTGTCAGTGCTCCTGCCGACGCCATTTAGATAACTCACCTTGCAGTTGTATCAAATTGGTATATGTTTTCTATTCACAGTTTTCTTACTCTTACTCATTGTCCCTGTTTCTTGATGATTCCGACTGCCTAGTTATCTGTGTACAACTTTCTCATCTCTGGTGTCCTTTAGCTTTTCCTGTTATAACAACAGCTTCCTTGTATTTTTCACACACTGCTCTCAAGATAATATAATCATCTACCTAATCACTATCATTCCTGTTCGGGCAGATGTATTTTTCCAAGCCACCCCATATATTTCTTTGCTCTATAGCCCGGCTGCCCTTGAGTCATGTAACCACTTCTGACAAAGTCAGCTGTGGACTGGGGTTTGGGGTTGGGGTCAGGAGACACCATCAAGAAAACCGTGTCTGAGGAACTACCCAGGAGTGCTTTTCTGCCAAGAGGCTGTGGGTATGGCAAATATTCAGAGGTACGGGTAGCCCTTTACAGTGACTTTAGGTAAGACCCTCAAACCTTGGGGGCCTCAAAGGGCCTCTTTGAAAGGTGGAAATAATTAGATATATCCTATCTATGTCACAGGATTGTTAGGAAAATGAAATAAAACACTGTAAGTTATAAAGCATTCTACAGTGTAAAACAACTAGCACAAGCCCAGGTATAAAATAGATGTTCCCTCAACAGTGGTGTAACAGGAAGTGAAAAGTGCCCAGTACCAAAATGGACTGTACAGGCCCACTGCTGAGAATGACAGCACTGAGCACCACACATTGTTAGTCCAGGGCACTGCCGGGCACTGGGGCTGCCAGCCCGGCTTGCTGACAGTACCTGTCAGAAGAGTCATCAACTCTACTGTCATTCCTGCCCAGATGGTCAGGGAACAAGACGTGGGAGACCTTTTGTGAAGGCTGCAGAGTTCTTCAGGAGAGGCTATTCCCCCCAGCCTGGAAAGAGAAACAAAGGTTCTTCCTCCGGAAGCACGGGGAGGGAAGGCCCCGGAGTGCGTGTGCGTGTATGTGTGGCATGCCTGTGTGACCACTTCCAGTCCTGCTCCACTGAGTCAGGGACATGTGAGAGTCTCTCGTGTGAAGCTGCCAGTGCTGGAACTAGCAGAGGTCCTACTGACATCCCGCATGGAGAAAGGGGTGGGAGAGGGATAACGGAGCCGGGAAAGAACAGATGGTCTTTTTTTAAAAAAAAGTTTTTCCGAAAGCTAAAATTTTTAATTAAAAAGACAATTTTTTTCCTTCTTAAAAATCCCTGTTTTTATGGCAAAATATAGCACACAGACAGAAGAAACATAAAATGTATAGCTTAATGAGTTATCAAGGCAGTATCTTGTAACGACCAATACATAAAACATTGCCAGCACCCTAGCAGTCCCCACGTTGTGTCTCTTCACTGTCAGAAAACCCTCCCTCCCCTCAAAGGTAACCATACCCAGACCTTTACAATAATAACACTTTTGCTTTTTTTTCCTAGAAAAAGCTTTTTCATCTAAGCATGCTTCCCAAAGCACTATACTTTAGTATTGCTTATTTGGGGACTTTATATATAGAGAATCATATGGTATGAATATACGTAAATTTGTGTGTCTCTGCTACTGTTAATGGACATTTGGTTTGTTTCCAGTTAAGGCTATTATTAGCATGCTGTTATGTACATGATTCCTGGTGTATGTGTGAACATTTCTTTAGGGTACATACTTAGGAGTGGAACTGTTGGGTGATAGGTTATGTGACTCCAACTTTACCTCAGAATGTTTTCCAAATGCACCTCTAATATATACCCCCACCAGCTATTTATGAGACTTCTCATTGCTTCACATCTAAAATGATAAGTCTTCATTCTGAGATAATGCATTTCTGTATAAAAGCGTTTTTACTTTTTTAAAGTGAAAAACTACCGATAGTAGAATTAACAGGTTGCTTTTATTTTTTATTGCATTTTTTAAAATGATTTTTACATGGCAAAATAAAGACCTAGTAGTTTTATTTAGGCCCTATATTTTTCCACTTGAAATTCAACTGGATCATGACATCTCAACTGCTGGAAACCACTGTCCTATAGAACATGATGTAGATTGTCTCTACTTGTCTTTTTTAACATCAAAAGCCACTTGATACAGATAGTAGCCAACCTCCAAGATGGCCCCCAATAAACCTCATGCCTTTGTGTAGACTTCCCACACTAATAAGGGATGATTTTGTGACCAATAGGAGTGTCAATGTATGACTTCACAAGCTAGGTCATAGAAGACATTGCTGCTCCAGCACTGGTCTTTGGATAAATCACCCTGGGGAAGTCAGCCACCATATTATGAGAATGCTCCAGCAGCCCTGTGGATGTGCCCACAGAGAAAGAAGCAACTTATCAACATCAACTTGCTAACCAAGGAAACTTCAGCTTTAGTCAAACCTTTATATTACTTCAGTCAAACCTTCATATAACTTCAGTCCTCTAGATTCTGAGACCCCAGCTTCTAAGACGCCACAAATCATAGATCAAGAAGAAGTCGTTCCCCTGTGTCCTATCTGAATTCCTGGCCCACAGACACCATGAGATAATATTAATACATTAGTAGTGTTGTTTTAAGCCACTAAGTTTGGGGATAATTTGTTATAGATCATGAGATAACTAACATAACATTACATGACCACCTAGTAATTATCCTTGACAAAAATCTGAACCTGAATCTGATAATGCCTCTATATTTAACTACAAGTTTAGAAGAAGTAGAGGTGACAGAGGAATATGTTAAACAAGTATATCATGGGGACAATTAGCAAAATCCAGAATATAGAAAATTCTATAGCACCAGTAACCCAGTTTCTTCAACTAATAAATTGGAGGTCAGGGGGGAGATGAGGAGAGGAACCTATAAGTTAAAAGGGATTTATAAATTATAATAGATTGCATTATTCCCAACATTTGCTGCCCTCTGCTGTGGGGGAGGTGTACTTCTCCTTCCCCACTGACATGAGCTTTGGTCATGTGATTTGCTTTGACCAATGAAATGTGAGCAGCTGTGATGGTTGCTACTTCTGAGCAGAAATTTTACAAGTCATTGTATATTTCAAGGATTACTTATTTCCATCTGCTAGGAAGTGGGTGTATCCCAAATAGGGACTGTTTCTTCAGTCCACGGCCAGGAATGAAAAGGATATGGAGCTGACTCACAATGGAAATTCACGTGAGCAGGAAAAAAAACACAGTTATTGTAAACCACTGTGATTTTCAAGTTGTCTGCTACTACAGCATAATCTAATGTAATCTGATTAATGCAAGCAATGTTCAATCAAATACAACAGATAAATCTTGCTATGATCCCAATTAATTAAACCATTATAGAAATCTGAATACAGACTGATATTTAATAATAATTAAGAATTGTTCTTTATTTTTCAGATGTGTTGATGGTATTGCAGTTATGTTTAAAACAATAAAAAAAGTTCAAATATTTTATATACATGGTTCAGGGGGAAGGGAGAGTAGGTACAGATATAGATTGGTCACAAGTTGATAATTGTTAAGCTGGGTGGTGAGTACATGCCAGTTTATTACAGTATTCTTTCTACTTTTATTTATGTTTGAAAATTTTCATAATGAAGTCTGACTTAAGTCCCAGAGTTGTCCCTGACTCCCAAAGGGGTACAGAAAATATGGGAGCTAGGAGGAAGGAGCTGCCTAATTAAGTTTAGTAAGTGTGAGTATGCAAAGGAGGTATTTGGATCAGGCCTCAGGAAGAACACATCAGAATTGAACATTTTCAGTGAGAAAGATGTTTCTTCAGGAGTATTATACCAGGTCAGAGCAATATCCGGGACAGATTCAGAGCACTGAGGAGATTTGGGGAGGTCTGGAGGTGTCAGCCTCCACCTCAAGTACGACAAGCAAAGGGTGCGGCTTAAGGGGGATCTGTATCCTTTCTCTGCCTATTAGCTAAAATCAAGTGTGGTATCTGTTCTTATCAGTTAAAGCATCTGATGTGTTCTCCATCTCTGTACTGGACATTAAATTAATGTTTGGAATCAGGAGATGGATTGCGGTGTCACTTTACCCACTCCTTGCCTCAGCTTGGAATTGAATTACTTTTAGGAATGGTGCATTCCTTTCGAGTTAATGACAGATTGTTTCTTATTGTTCCCCTTGTTTTCTATAAAGTGCTCTAATTCACTCTTAATGAGGCTCCAGACTGCATTTCCACCATTTGCTCTGCAAGGACAGAATTTCCTGTAAGTGAAGTAGACATAGTAGCTGAGCTCAAGCCATCTTGCCAGTATTACACCCGAGAGGGTGTTGGACAAAAGGACCACTTGACGAGGGGGAGGACTGGGCTGACAGAGAGAAGAGGCTGAGCCTGAGCCAGACTCCATGTCAAGTAATGTGACTGAAGACATGTGACCCAAGACATGTGACCCAGGACATGTGACCCAGGGACATGGGCAGCTGTGGTGGGGGAAGAAAATCTATTGGCATTAGAGAGGCAGCGGCAACCTAGGTGGTAGCACCCACTGCCCCTCTAAAGAGTCTAGTAAGGAGATGTTGCTTCTCATTCCATCCTCCTAACCCAGGGTGGTCCTCTCTAGGGAAGAGGGAGAAGATGGCATGTTAAAGCAGACACATCTGCCCCTCCCACTAGATTGACAATGAAGTTTAGCGTTGTGTTGTTTTTGAGATTGAAATTTAAAAATGAATAGGACTGAGCATTAGAAATGGGATTGGGAAGTTATGGAACTGGATGGAGACATCATTAAGATATTAAGGGAGCCCACTGCCCACCAGGGATTCCACCTTAGGAGGCTGGAATCAGTGAAACAGTTTCATGCTTACATTCCAATGAATTGCTACACCTCGATAATCATAGGGTTCCTTCATTTCCCCTAACAACACAACAAAAAATAAAACCAAAATCTTCGGTTCAGGTTTTTAGCGATACACCTTCCACTTTGAGCAGGACAAAGCCACTCTTTGGCAATTGCTCTTCTTAATCGTTCCTCCTTCTGCCTTCTCTTCCCTATCCTGCAGAAAATCTGTGCCCTCCTGCTCTCCTCTGTGCAATCAACTAGAGCCACACTTATATAACGTTGAGGACACTAAAAACAAATATCTATATTTTAATATTTTGCCTACTGTGACCTCCTTTTAGTTCAATTTCAAAAACAAGGGGTGAAGTAAATAAACATGTCAATGAACTCTATTCTGCTCTTTTTGCTGCACAGCTTTCATACCATAAACCAACATTGTTTTTCTACAGACAGTAAAAGTTAAAAAAACATCTTCTATGTGAATACACTGATAGGTAAGTTCCAAACTTCCATTTGTTTCCTCAAAAATCTATTTCTTTGAGGACTGTTTCCCACTGATAATCCTGGTATAAAAGAGCTGGAGTTAGTGTCGCTTCTGAGGTGTCTGAGTCACGTGTAGAATCACTTCCAACCCACCCACATCTCTGAAAACACTATGGTGATTATAAAAATTAAGAGCGTCCTTGCAAAGAGAGCCTTTTATCAGTTGATACTATTTTAATTATTCATTTTTGATGGGGAAACTATGAATATCTTCAAAAATTTGGAGTCAATAGGTAGACTATTTTAGGCTTTTTCACCTAATAAAAAAAACTCCCCCCAAAACATCTAATTACATTCTGAGGGTTTCCCAACCTTAGGTGATTCTTGTCATAATTTAAATACTTCAGTTTAGACAGCAAGATATATGTGTGTTTTAAAAGTTCGTTTTAATATTCACCCTAGGAGTCGTTAATGAACTTTGAAGGGCTCTAATGGAGAATACACACTCCAGGTGGTGGCTTGTGAGCACTGAAGGGACGTAATTGGGACCTTGGACTTGGAATCTGGGACTACTACAGCTCCGCCAACTATTTGTTTCTGCAGCTACATGAGCGGACTTATTGTTTGGCGTAAGAGATGTTAGAAATAACTTTTTTACTGCTGAAATGTGTGCTTATGAGATATATATACCAAACCAGGACCTTGCCCTTAAAAAAAAATAGGGCATGAATTTTGAATGAGTTCAGACAGTGCTCTAGCCCTGGGTGTTGAGTCCTGTGCCTGCCACTTCATGCACGATTCTGTCACCTGGTTTAATGAGAAGTGTGGCTGGAAATCGGGGCATTCTGTTCAAGTGAACATTTCACAGAAGGTTCTAGTTGGCAGCCTCAGGCTCACAGAGATCACAAGGACGATATGCCTGACTCATATTGATTTGCTAATCAGTGTTTGCACTTGAGAAGGCTCAGGCTCTAAGGACATAAATTGGCAGAGGCCTTACTAAGACACTGACACTTGTGTGCCATTAATAACGTTTGGTCCACAGAGAGTTGCAATGAGCTGTATTAAATGAAAAAAAGTGAAGGACCCCCCCCAAAATTACATACAATGACGAAGATTCAAGGGAAATTTATAGAGAAATATGGTTTTGTCTATGCAATAATACTATTAAAAATTATATAGAGTTTACTATATGTCAGGCATTGTTCTAAGCATTCTCTCTCTCTCTCTGTCTCTCTGTCTGTCTCTCTCTCTATATATATAAATATGTATCTATAGTTATCTCTATATATATATACACACATATATATGAATATACATATTCATTTACTATTTGCCACTATATGAAGAGATACTATTAAATTATTATTAACCCCATTTTACTGATGAGGAAACTGAGGCACAAAGTATGACTTGTCCTAGATCAAGTAAGTGGGGAAGGAATGACTTCAGCCCAGGCAGTCTGACTCCAGAATCCAAGCTCTTACTGTTATAGACACCAGAGTTTCCTTTCTTTAAAATAGCAGTTGGTATGTGACCAGGAGCCTCAGGAGTTTATAGAGTTAAAGAAAACTGAACTTGCTATAAGAGCCCAGGGGAAAACTAAGGAATTCTGAGGTTTTCCTTGGCTTGAGAAAAGGCCCTTACCAACAAGAGATTTTTCTGTCAGGCATCATTTGGGCAGCAGGGCTTCTGTGATGAATTAAAAATAAAGATCTGTCACTTGGTTGATGATGTGTATAACAGTTTTCCTAGACGCAACAAAGCTGCCAAGCATTAGGAGGCTTTAAAGAGAAAAGCAGGCAGCAGCCAAGCTGCTTCTCTCTTTTCCACATTTGACTTCCTTCCTTTCTTATCTCCCTATCTCATCCTACACTAGAACAACTGCTCACACATGAGAGATGACTGATCTAAGCCACAGCAAAACATTCCTTCATGAAGCCATATTTTTCTCTGTTCCTTTCAGTACCTCAGCTAGGGCGTGAGTTGGGATAATCTGATTACTAGCGCAGTTATTTGGTGAACTCTTTTGATCTGCTGCTATAAATCTGGTCTTGCACCTTTCTTTCGCAAGTTGATCTCTGGGCAGGTTCTTAGAGGAGGACAGACACCACCAACTCGCAGCCAGAATTCTATGGATGTCCTTTACCCACTTTCATTTCTGCAACATAATTTTACCCACATATGGTATAAAGCAAGTGCTTGGAGGTCTACTCAGGGCCTTTTCCCATTTCCCTGTCACCGAGGCAACATGGCATGCATCTCCAGCAGTCTTCTTTTCTCAGCCTAGCTCTATGTGTACTCAGGATCCTGGCAAACAGTTCACTCAACCACATCACACAGGACTGCTGGAAACTGACCATGAACACAGCAGACTAACAAAATGGCTCCGGGGAGCTGCCAGATGACCAAACTTTACAAGGTTCTCGGATTTTTTAGGGTTCTTGTAACTGTTACTTGCTTGGCAAGTTGCCAATTCTTTTTAAACCATCTCCAATGTGTGCACGTATTGGATTGCTTTTATGTAAAAATATAATAATTAATGTGTTCATCAAATTGAATTGAGTACTAGGAATTGAACCCAATGTTGGAAATTCAAGAAGAGTAAGCCATGGACCCTGCTGATTTGTTGGAGTTGTTTTGGTCGCAGGTAGTAGGAATGCAACTTAAACTAACTTAAACAAAAAGGGAAATTTATTGACTCATGTAACTGAAAAGTCTGATGTAAATTTCAGGCATGGCTGGACTAAGGGGGCTCAAATTATTTCATCAAGACTCCCTTTTTTACTTTTCACCTCTGCTCATCGTTGCCTCTTTTCGTGTGCTGGTCTCATTTTCTCTTACTAAAGATAGCGTTCACCAATATGACCTGAACAAATGGCTATAAGAAGCTCCAGCTTAGATCATTCCTAGAGCTCAAAGTAGCATAGAAAGACAGACCTGCCCCCCCCCTCAGAATCCATACATCAAAAATCAAGGAAGATTCTAACTGGCCTTAGCTGATCACATGTTCTTTTGATTGACAACTCTGGCCACGGGAGTGGAGTACTCAGATTGGCCAGGCCTAGGTTACCCACTTTCCTTCAGCTGAAGAAGGTGTTTTACCCCAGCTGTACAACACAGAATGTGTTCCCCACACAAAGAAAGGTGTGATGGATAGAGAAAAAGAACACATATGCCAGCCTCAAAGATTATTCCAAACGATCCTCACTTCCAGTATTTACATTTTTGCATTATCTTTTCCTACATTATATCATGTCTGGCCTATGTGACCAGCAGAATCCTGCAGAAGTGATGGTGTGTGACTGTCAAGGCTAGGTCATAAAAATCATGGCAGCTTTCATCTTGCTCTCTCTTGGATTACCTGCTCTGAAGGAAGATAGCCACCCTATTGTGAGGCTGCTCAAGCAGCCCTGTGAAGAGTCTACTTGAAGAGGGAGTAAGGCCTTCTGCCAACAGCTGGTACGGACTTGCTAGCCACTTGAGTGTACCATCTTCACAGTGAATTTTCCAGCCCCCAACCATGACCAACACCTCGATGGCAACTTCATGACAGACTCAAGCCTGAGCTTCCCAGCTAAGCTGCTTCTGAATTCCTGAACTAAAGAAACTGTGGAATTGTGACATAATAAATGTTTATGGTTATTTTAAACCAATAAGTTTTGGGGTAATTTGTTACTCAGGAATAGATAACTAATACAGCCACTACAGTTTCTCTCAAGTAGCTCATTGCCCAGCCTAAAGACAAAAACATTTAAATGACTAACACAAATATGTGAGTTGGAAAGGAAGATGGAGGAATTAGAAGAGGAGCCTCTGCGAAGTTTAACTTAGGAGGCTACCTGTGAGCTGGGCTTTCAGGATGAATGTGAAGAAGAATGGAAATCCAGGCCAAGGGAACAGCACAAAGGCACTGAGACTTGAAAGTTCAGGGAAATGCAGATAGAATGGTATGGTTATAGATAAGGCAGTGGTCCATCAGCATCACCAGGAGGGCTTAAAAATACATAAATACAGATACTCAGATCCCACCCCCGGAGAATCTGATGATTAAGAAACATTAGTTTGGGTTGTTTTTGGTTTTTGGTTGGTTGGTTAACTGGTTGTAGTGGAGGAATATGTCTGCAGCAGTGTTTCTCAGTGGTGCCTCTGGACCCCATATGACAGAAAGCAGGAAATGTAGGCTCTTAAGCTGAAATCTATCCTAGTGAAATAGGATCTTTGTGAGGTGGTAGAGTGGGGTCCAGGCATCTTAATTTTAGTCAGTGCTTTAGGAGATTTGTATGCACATTAGTGCGTTAGTGTGCAAGTTTGAGAGATGAGTGAATTCTGGAAAAGCTAGGAAATAATTATTTTGTGGAAATAATGGAGAGTTTCAAGAGGGAGGTGTGAATTCAAAATTAGATATACATTCATACCATAATTATGTAAAACTCTGCTTAAGTACCAAGACTAGTAGGAAATCCACCAAAATGGCCTTGGTTGTATTATGATAGTGGCATTGTAGATGATAGTTTTTCAATTTTTGTAGTGTAGATACATAATTTCTACAATTTAAATAGTGCAGAAAGTTTAAAGAGCTGTGTCAATGCTGTGGAGAAATCAAGTTGGATGAGGGTTGAAAAGAGGTCATTGGCTTTGGCAAGTAGGAGGCCATGGGAGACCTTTGGATGAGGGGGTGGAAGCCAAATTACAATGGTTGAATTCAGTGGATGGGGAGGAAGTGGAGGGAGCCAGTATAGACCACTAGTTCAAGGAGTTTGGCAGCAAAGGCAAAATTTAAAATATAATTGTTTTCCCTCTCTCTCTCTCTTTCACTTTTTACTGATTATAAAACAATACTTGTTCATTATATAAAAATTGGGTAATACAGAACAAAATAATAGTCCCTTATAATCCCACCATCAAATGCTAACCATGCTAACAGTTTGTTATATCTGTTGAACGAACAATTTTCCTTCAGAACAGTAGAGCGAATAGGTCAAAATCAACCACAGTATTCTCAGTTGAGGAAAACAAGGCTCAGACAGTGACTTTCCTGAGGCACTAAAACAGTCCTTAATATAGTGTTTGGTTTCCCTAGAACTTTGTAGTTTCCACAGCACTTTGACTTGCATTTCCTGGTTGCTCTACTCCCATGTCTAGTCCTTGTGCCCTATTGTGTTCTGCACATATTTCAGCTGCATGACTCTAACATTTCATTGCACCTATGGATTTACATACTTACATCACTCATTAGGCCTATACTCTGATGGTAAGACCTGGGTATCATTCACCATGGTGTCCTTGGCTCCTAGCACAATATTTGACACAGAATCTTTGTACAGCACCCATTTCTGGAATGATAGATGATGGGTAATGTTTTGGTATAATAACTGATACAGTGTTCATTCCCAGGATTTTCCACTTCTAAGTCACACCTCCCCCATTCCAGCAGCAGGTAGGGTGTTCAATGCACAGATCGCCTCATGGTAAGAATAACACAGTAGAACCATAATCAAATTCTTGGCTTTTGACTTTCAAAAGCTCAGGTGGGTATGAACAAAAGATGTAGAAGACTGGCTAAAAAGTTGTTTTATCCATCTGCTGACCAAATATGGTCTAACTGGGAGGAGAAAGGATAGTTGAAAAAGAGAAAATAAGTGAGAGAGTGATGTGTGTTCCCAAGTAAAGGGCCTAAGTGTTACCTCTCACCCTACTAAACCCCATTCCGAAGAAGAGCTTGTGGAGTTGATAAAACACCAGAATTCCCCCTGCCTCAGTGTGGCATAGAAAGGTAGGGAAGAAATGGCCACGTGGAAAGTCTAGACCAGCACACTGTACAACAGAAATATAATTTGATCCACATATATAATTTTCAATGTTCTAGTAAAGAGCTACATTAAAGAAAGGAAAAAGAAACAGGTGAAATAAAATTTATTAAAATATTTTATTTAATCCAATACATCCTAATATTATTATTTCATCATGTAATCAATATATACATTATTAATTAGATATTTGCATTCTTTGTACTAAATCTTTGAAACCTAGTATGTCCAGCACATCTTAATTTGGATTAGCCATATTTTTATTGTGTTCAGTAGCCACCTATGGCTGGAGGCCATATTAGACAGCACAGATCTAGACAATGAGACCTAAAACAGTCATTGAATACCTAATCCCCCTGCTGAAAACAGGAGCCATAGGATGACTCTTGTGTGCTCAAGAATATCACAGCCAAGGCCCAAAGGCCAGATGACCTAAGGAGAGCTGCATGGGCTGAGCAGACAGAGGGCAATATAGGTGTCTCAGTAGATGCCATGGAGACCTGGCAACCCAGAGACTCAAGACCTACCATTCTGCACATGTCCACAGTCCATAAACACCCAGGAACATGGATGTCACTCTGGGGATAGATGAAATTAAACTCCCAAACTGACCATGATGAAGTTTCCACCACTTAGTACATAAGAGCAGGGCTTAAAATGTTCTGTATAGAGAAAGAAAATTAGACGAATTTTGTGGATTGAGATTAAAAGTCACCACAAAAAGAATGAATGAACATGACTAGAATTGAGGCTATTGTAAGCCCTGTCTGCTGTTTTCTCATAGGCTGCCAGAAGATAGCAGGACAAAAGGGGGCGGTATGACATTCTTTTACTTAAATGATACTCAAGAAGTATAACGACCAAATGTAATACATTAAAGCACTGTATTACTTGGCTTCTGATAAACCATACAGGTCATTTTGAGAAAATTGGAGAAATTTGTATTTTGATTGGGTTATTAGATCGATTGCAAATTTGGATTGTATTGTGGCTATATGGGGAAATGTCCTTATCTCTTAGAGATGAAAATAAAAAATTAGGAGTGAAATGTCATGTTGCTTATAGACCAGTGTTCATAGCAGTCTTATTTATAGCAGTCAAATAGTGGAAACAACCCAAACATCCATCAACTGATAAAGGGTTAAATGAAATATGGTCTATCTAAACAATGGGATATTATTCAGTCATAAAGTGTTGACTCATGCCACACATAGATGAATCTTGAAAATATTATGCGAAATGAAAGAAGGCAGTCACAAAAGGCCACATAGTGTATGATTCCATTTATATGAAATGTCTAGAATAGGCAAATGTATAATAGAGACAGAAAATAGATGAGTGGTTGCCTAGGGCTGGAGGTGTGGGGAAACGTGGGGTTAACAGCCAAAGGGTTCAAGGTTTCTTTTGGGGGTGATGAAAATGTTTTAAAATCGATTGTGATGATGGTTGCACATATTTGTGAATATACTAAAAAAACATTGAATCTTACACTTTAAATTGTACTCTTTTTAAAAACAGCTTTATTGAGGTATAATTCACACACCACATAATTTACTTTAAAAAAGTCACACTCTGTAATTTTGTTTAAACTGATTAAGAAAAAAAGGAGCAAATATGGCAAAGTTAATATTGTTAAATCTAGGTGATGGATATATGGGGGCTTGTTATACTATTCTACCTCTTTGTATATTTGAAAAAAAATTTTAATAGAAAAAGTAGGGTGGTGGTTCTATTTTAACATCTAGTCCTTTGTGCATAAATTTGAGAAGGAATTCCCTTGCCTTTACTAACTGCAAAATAAAATGGAGGAAGACAGCACCCTCTTCTCATCAGGTAGGGGACTGCCTGAGGTGTAGTAGAGATTACTTCATTTCCTCTGCTAGTGATAAACTCTCTGGCGAGCAGTCAGGTGAACTGGAGAATTGGGCTATGGGGTGACTGATGAAAATGACCCCTCGCCCTTCCAGGTTACCACATAGCTAAAGGGAGCCCTGCATTTGGCAGAGCAGAATCATGGGGAATAAAATTCAAAGAAAGAAGATGGAGGGAAGGTGGAAGGGGCATTATAGGTGCATCTAACTAAGACAATTTTATTTATAAAAACAAAATCCCAGAAAACAGAGAGATTATGAGATAATTATTTGCTTTATAGAAATATTTCTGATTTATAAAAACATAAATTTAAAACATTGTTTTCAATAAGTAAAACATACGAATACATGTAATAATAAAAGCCAAGAATTGTAAAGCAGTTACTATGTTCGTTGTTCTGTTTCCATATAATGAACTCATTTAATCCTCATTATAATCCCCATTTTTGCAGCCGAGACCATTGACGGGCAAAAACCCATACAAACACTACAGGACAGACCAAAGCTTCCAGGGTCATGCTCTTACCCGCTACACTTGACCACCCCCTGCCGTAAGACACAAAAGGGCTGCTCCCCTCCCCAGAAGCCACCACTGTCATCAGCTTCCTGGGAATCCTTCCAGAAGATAGATAATTCAAGGAAACTTTTCTTTTGTAGGCTCAGTCAAGTCCATTTTTTAATCAGCAGTTTGGAGAGTGGATTAAGATGCTCCTTCCCATCCACATGGCTAGTTCTGACCCATAAACTGTGACGTCCCTGAGGCGCCTGCAGAGAGGCACAGCCTGTTACATTGCCACCTGTAAGCCCACAGATCCACAAACAAGGGGCCTCTGATTTACTAGGCTTCTTCCCGCTGGTCCACAGAGCAGTTAATCTTTTGCTCTGGGGCAGAGTTTGACAGCTCCCAAAGGTCCCATGAAACACTCTTTTCAAAGTGAAATTGTCAATCAAATAAACTTGAAACAGACTTGGTCTGGATCCAGGTACAGACCCCCACCCCCCCATACCTCCAGGCAGCAGTTGGCTACGCTTCACTTCCTGGGTTTTTTGAGTCCTCTGGTGCAGACTACGTTTTCCCTTCAATAAAACAGTGATTTAAAACCTTCATTCTTCCTGTTTTAAAACCGTGCCAGGGCATAATCATTCTGTCTTCACCAAAGAGTACACAAAAATCAACAGGGGCTCTGCAGCCACCCCCACGGTGGATTATCAGGTAGACACTTTATTAGAAGCATTGATCTGCTTTTTGAAAGGTCTCGTTTATCCACTTAGAACTATGTTTTCATTCTTCCCTGGTTTCCTCACTTGCAATTTTATTTTAATTCTTTCTAAGCATTCAGTTTTCCCTGAGACATTCAGACTATTTCTTTTACATGTACCTTCAAAGTGGGGCAAGATGTGAGATAAACATAGGAAAATTGGTTGAGAGCTTGTAGAAGGAGCAATTAGACCCCTTGAACTTCTACCCCACTCCCTGAAGTCCAGTGATTATGCACCCCCAAACCCAGCAGGAAATGGGAGGTTTGATTCCTGGAGAAATTATGCCAAAGAGACTCTGGACTCAGGGAGCACGACAGGCACAACTGAAAGTGAAAGGCTACATATCCCTTGGTGACACCTCAGGCCTTTCTCAGCCTTCTGAGTGCTGGCAGGAAGGCTTATGACACATCTCACTCAGACTGGATAATTCTTTGGAGAAGTGCCAAGAAAAAAGACCTATTGACGTTTACGGTTGTCCAGTAAAATGTCCGCGTTCCACTTGATTACCCCACAGTAAAACCCACCAGTCACAAGCCCTATTCATGTGCTCAGAGCTTCCAATCACCCATTTAGCACCTCACTTTTCATATGAGCAGGCAGACTTTTGAGGAAAGCCTCTGGCAAGAGAACAGAAAACAAACAGGGAAAAAAAAAAAAAAAGGAACCCAGAAGAATCCAAGACAGTGCATGGAGTAGAAGAAAACATCAAACAGACTATTAATATCCTCAGAAACGTAAGCAAGGGCCTTGTGTCCAAGAAATAAAAACAGAATTCTAAGACCATGGAATAACCAAAGAAAAAGGAAGACCATTTGAAGTTAAAAATATGTTGATTTAAGTAAAAAATTAAATAGAAGGGTTGAAAGATAAAATTGGAGAATCTGTCAAAAGTGAAACAAAAAAGCTAGAAGAGAAAAGGTAAGAAAATTCAGAAAAGTAGGGCAGGTGAAGAGGTTCAGTATCAGATTAATAGGGATTTCAGAGAGTAGACAAAAGAGAGAGGCAGAAATTGTCCAATATACTGTATTAGTCTCAGTTCTCCAGAGAGACAGAACCAATAGGAGATGTATATATTGTGAAAATAAACAAAGGAAATATAAATCAAAAGTGGAGTTGGGAAGCCATGAAGGGAGGGCTCACACATATCACTCACCGTAGCTCGCAGACCCCAACAGGAAGAAAGAGGATTTCCTTCTGACCCAGCAACTATAAGTGGCCCACTGCTTGCAGTCAATAAAAAACCAACCACAGCCCTTCCCAATTTCCTCCTAAAACCCAATAAAAGCTGACCTTCCCATTGTCTCCTCAGGTTTTCCTATGGTTCACCATAGTTTGCTGGTCCCGAATTGCAATTCCTCTACTATACCCAAATAAACTCATTTCGGCTAACTAAAGACCTTGTTATTTCATTGTTAAAGCCAATATATAAATAATATAAATGGAGCCACTTTAAAATGGAGTCGGCTGATGTCCCAGAGGCGCTCTCTTGCGTGCGTTATTCCTCAAACATTTGGAATGTTAAAAGTGAGCAAAACAACCTTTGGATTGGGCCAAAGATGGCATTGTATTTCAAGAAATGATTTGTTATGACTACCAGACTGAAAATGAAAGACATCCTTTAGAATCAGCATCGCCATGTTGACTTCTGTGCACCTACAGAAATTCCTTCCTTACCTTAGTAACATGCCTAGAAATCCCTTTCTTCATTCATGTAATTATTCCCCTTCTCTTTTTCATAAACACCCCTTGCCTTCACCTCCTAATTAGAACACTATTTGGGTTTCTGCCTGAATCAGTGCTTCCAGAATAACTATTCTTTTGGATCTCCAATAAACATTTGTTACCTCTCACTTGGGCCTTTTATTTTAGGGGAAATATATATATATATATATAAACTAAATTTATAATAAGGAATCAGCACACATGATTATGGAAGACAGCAAGCCCCAAGATCTGTAATTAGCAAGCTGGAGACCCAGGAAAGCCAGCCAACGGTATATAGTTGCAGTCCTAAGCCAAGTCTACAGGCAGGAGAAGACTGATGTCCTAGATGGAAGACAGTCAGGCAAAGAGTGAATTCTCTCTTACTCAGCCTTTTTATTCTATTCAGGGCTTCAATGGATGAGGCCCACCCACATCGTGGAAGGCAATTTACTTTCCTCATCCACTGACTCAATACTGGATGTATATCTCATCCAGAAACACCCTCACAAACACATGCAGAATACCGTTTGACCAAATATCTGGGCACCGTGTGGCCCAGTCAAGCTGACACATAAAATTAACCATCACAGATACAATATAGAAACATATCCCAGACTAAAGAATGTGAAAGATCCCCATGAGAACAAGAAACAAAAATGACCCATACCAAGGCACATCACTATAAAATTCTAATTAAGGATAAAAGGAATCTAAAATCTTCCAGAGAGACAAAGAGAGGTTACAAGGAAATAGAATGGCATTGCACTCGCAACAATACTAGCAGCTGATAGCTAATGGAGCAATGCCTTCAAAAATCTGAGCGACAATCTTTCCAACCCGATTCTCTGCTCAGCCCAACTATTAAATATGAGAATCGCAAAAAAGATGTTGATGTTTTCAAACAAGCAAAATCTCAAAAATTTAAAAAATGTGCATCTTTATTTCAGAAAGCTTCTGCAGCATATGAGCCACCAAAAAAAAAAAAAAAAAGGAATAAACCAAGAAAGAGGAAGATCTGAGCGAAGAGACAGGGAAAGAGGCAAGTTGAATTACTAGAGTGATGGTGAAGAAATGTCCTAGGATGACAAAAAGTAGCAGTTCTAAAAATCAACCAGTCCTGAGAGAAACAGAAGAAATAGAAGGATCCAGGAGAGATGTCTCCATTTAGGAAAAAAATGAGCTACTAGAATACTTGAGGGGCTTGACCACATTGTTGGGAAGAGAATTGGAAAAGTGTAAGAAAAGTTTATATATATGAAGTACACACACACACACACACACACACACACACACTAAAATAAACTGAATAAACAATATTTAACGCCAGGAAAAAAAAATTGTATAAAAAAGAAATGTAATCAGAGTATTCCTTTCTTGTAATACACAGGAAAATACACAGGACACATAAAATTAACCATCACAGATACAATGTGTGTGTAGGGGGTGGCAAAAGTGTGTGTGTGTGTGTGTATGTGTGTGTGTAGGGGGTGGCAAAAGGGCATTAACTCCTTATTGTCCATAGTAGGAAGTGAGTAGATCATGTCTAATATTGTCTACCCAATATATGGTAGCATAAAGTATTACTGAAAATAAGGAGTTAAATGTAAGGGGAGAAATATAGGGGGAGAAACAGCTAACTGGATTAGAAGTTGCCTCTGTCTTTGAAGAATCTACTTCTGGGGCCAAGACTTGTTGTTTTGTTGCTGTCATTACTATTTGTTATTATAAATTTTGTAGTATTAGTTGATTTTTCAAACCATGTCTAGCTATTTGTTGATTGCCCAAAATATTTTTGTGACCAAAATAAATTGTGTATAAGGTGATATAAAACACATTCAAGGTAAAGATGTTCTTAGGGGCGGAAGGGTGGCTCAGTTGGTTAGAGCGCGAGCTCTGGGCAACGGGGCTGCTGGTTAGATTCCCACATGGGCCAGCGAGCTGCACCCTCCGCAACTAGAATGAAGACAATGAGCTGCCGCTCAGCTCCCAGGTGGCCAGATGGCTCAGTTGGTTGGACACATCCTCTCAACCACAAGGTTGTCGGTTTGACTCTTCGACTCCCACAAGAGATGGTGGGCTGTGCCCCCTGCAACTAAAAACATCAACTGGACCTGGAGCTGAGCTGTACCCTCCTCCACAACTAAGATTGAATGGACAACAACTTGACTTGGAAAAGTCCTGGAAATACACACTGTTCCCCAATAAAGTCCTGTTCCCTTTCCCCAATAAAATCTTAAAAAAAAAAAAGATGTTCTTAATCTTTCTGGAATAAGGTTAGGTCTAGAAAAACAAAATATCTTGCTGTTAGTTACCTACTAGTTATTAATCACTATTTTTTCTTAATTCAAATACTTAAACAATTCGAATGGCTAAATACATTACAGAATATAATTTATTATATTATTTAGAAAGTATTACTATCCGAGAAAAACAATTTCTATTTTAGGGGAGGAAAGAAAACCCTTTTCCTTCCATCGTTCTAGGTTCTTGGTTGGAGCTCTGTAACAAAAGACAGATTAGGAAGAGAAAAAACATATGAATGTATTTAATATGTGATCCAACAGACTTCATGAGGAAGTGAATACACCAAGAAATGGTTAAACCTGAGTGTTTTTATACTAGGTTTGATGAAGAGTGGAAAGTCATTGAAAAAATGTTATTGAACAAAAGTGTATGAGCTAAGGTTAGTAAACTGGGGGAAACTTAGCAAAACCTGCTTGTACAGATTCCTCTGTCTTTGAAGATAAGAATGCTCCTTTTCTCCGGGTATAGGGAGAGAACTTATTACACGAGGGTCTTATGGGCTGCTTCAGGGAGAAAGGGAATGTCAGAGAGTCCTTCCTGTATCTCAAATTCCTTCAGCTTAAAGTATTCAGCATGGCAAGGTGCCATAACTTGAAGTAGCACTTTCTGAACCCTCTCACGCTCATAAATTAAGTGTATTAACTCTTTTTGAAATATTGTTGCTAAGAATCTTTACATAGCATCAGACAAGTCTGTAATTTTATTTTACTCTTTTACATGAATTTTCTATCACATTCACTTAATAACCATCAAAGGAAACAACTCTAGATTCATACTTTCCAAGTTAAAAAATTATTTAGACATGTCCTTTAGAGAAATTTAAAGATATCCTTTCATATAATTTCCTCCTCCTAACCATCATAGAAGTATTACTATCCAGTGTCTATATCTTGGTTTGAACTTCTTAAATTATCTTCATATAAGTGACACTCTTAAACATGTATACTCTGGTTTCTCTTCAGATCACATAAATCTTTCGCCTTTTTAAACATGTATTGTGTAGAAGACAATCTCGAGGAATACATAATAAAAAGCTAAGAGTGGATATCTGGGAAGTGGAATTGGGAAAGGGCTTTTGAAATGTTTTACAGCCTTTGTGTGTTATTTTTATAATCCGAATATATCCGCATATATGTATGTACACGTGTGTATGTATGTGTGTAAAAGAAGATAAGAGGTTATACATAGGAGGTTTGGGCTCTGCTACTACAGTCTGTCAAGGTCTTCACCCTTCATCACAAAGTTGTTTCACTAGCACAAACTCAAAAGGAGTTCCTGGTGAACTTCACATGACTTTTCAAGATCTGGTTTAGCCACTTTGACCAAATGACTCTGAACTGAAGTTTCCATAGGCAACTGCCTGGCTCTCCACTACGAGATCAGTTGGGGTCAGCATGTTAACAGGAAGCTAAGCTAATAGGTGATCACCTGTCAGTCCATAATCAGCCACAGGAAATATATGTGCAAGCACAAGAAATCAACTTTACAGGTGAAAAAATAATACCAATAAATCATAATGATTTAGTATTGACAATAAATGGAATACATTTCAGCCATTTTATCCCCTTCTTTCCTTGTTAGGCCATTTTTTCTTGACCAGGAAATACAAGTAACAGAGTTTCATCTATTTGCTGTGGTCCTCCTGGAATGGAAAGCATTTCCCTCGGAGAAGCCCTTCTTACATGAGAAGACCTTACCCGGAATGGTTCTTTGTTCTTTAATTTCTAGGACAATAACAAAATAATTCTCTCATGTTCTCCAGTTTGTGAATTATTATTCCAGTTCTTACATACACTCACAGACTCTGCTAGAGGTTTTGCAGATAATTCATGGTGGGATTGGAACAGAATTGTTTGGTAGTCTTTGCTCTACAGCTGCCTCAAATGGCACAGTGCTACAAACTGAAGGTCCGTGTCCCCTCACAATTCATGTGTTGAAATCCTAACCCCCAGTGTGATGGTATTAGGAGGTAGGGCCTTTGGGAGGGGATTAGGTCATGAGGGTGGGGCCCTCAAGGTGGGGATTTGTCCCCTTTTATGAGACCCCCCCAGGGAGCTCCTTGCCCCTTCTGCCACATGAGGACACACCAAAAACCCAGCTATCTATGAACGAGGAAGTGTGCCCTCATCAGACATCCAGTCTCCCAGTGCCTTGATCTTGGACTTTCCAGCCTCCAGAACTGTGAGAGATAAATGTTTGCTGTTTACACCACCCAGCTGATGGTATTTTTGTTATAACAGCCTGAGCCGACTAAGACACACAGGAAAAAAAAAAAAAATCTTCGAAGTCTCCTTCGATAACTTGAGGTCTCTCCTGTCCCATGTCCAGTCCATTAGTAAGTCTTCCTACTTCTCACTCCAAAATGTCCCTTAGGCCTGCTTCTCTCCGTCTTTACCGCCATCACCCTGGTGCTGGCTGTCGGGAGAGGTGACTGACCAGAACCACTGTTAACAGCTGCAATCTGGTTTTCAGCAGTGTGACCAAGTCTCCCTCCTATTTTTTATTATGATTTTTTAAATGTCAAGCTTGTTGAGATATAATTCACATATAGTAAAATTCACCTCCTTTAAGTTATACAATTCTACAAATTTTTAAAAAACTTTATTTAAGTGTGTTTTTCTTATACCCATTGGTTCCAAGTCAAGCAGTTGTTTCAATCTACTGTGTTTCCCCAAAAATAAGACCTAGCCAGACAATCAGCTCTAATGCATCTTTTGGAGCAAAAATTAATAGTAAAATAAGAACGGTCTTATATAATATGGTATAATATAAGACCTGTTCTTACTTTACTATAATATAAGACCAGGTCTTTAATATAATATAATATAATATAATATAATATAATGTAATGTAATGTAATGTAATGTAATGTAATGTAATGTAATGTAATGTAATGTAATATAATATAATATAATATAATATAATATAATATAATATAATATACTGGCTAGGTCTTATTTTCGGGGAAACACGGTAGTTGTGGAGGGTGCAGCTCACAGTGGCCCACGTGAGGATCAAACCGTCACTGCTCTCTAACCAACTGAGCTAACCAGCCTTCCCACAATTCTATGAATTTTAACAAATACATGCTGTTGTGTTATTCTCCCCACCACAATCAAGATATAGAACAATTTTATCACCCCTAAAAGTTTACTTGAGTGTCTCTGTAGGCAAACATTTCTTCACCTACAGCCCCTGGCCACTGATCTGTTTTCTTTCTCTACAGTATTCTCTTTTCCACAATATCACATAAATGGAATCTGACATTATGTAGTCTTTTGAGTCTGGTTTCTTTCATTTAACAGAATGCATTTGAAATTTATCTATGTTGTTGCGTGTATCAGTGATACATTCCTTCTTATTGCTAAGTGGTATTCTACAATATAAGGATTTATCTATCCACCAGTTAGACATTTGGGTTGTTTCTAGTTTTTGGTGACTACAATTAACTTTACTATAAACATTTGTGTACAGGTGTGTTGGAATTTTATTTTTTGGGGAGAAACATATGTGTCCATTTCTCTTGGTTAATATGTAGGAGTGGAATTGCTGGATAATATGGTAAATGTATGCTAAACATTATATAGGAAACCAGTGCTCTGCCTTTGCAAGTGGCTGTACCATTTGCATTCCCATCAGCAATGTATGAATTCCAGTTGCTCCACATCCTCCTCAGCACTTGATATTATTAGGTTTTTAAATTTGAGCCATTCTGGCTTTAATTTGCATTTCTCTAATGACTAATGATGTTGAGCATCTTTTCATGTATGTAGTTGCCATTCATATCTTTTCTAAAACAAAATGGGTTGTTTTATTGTTGAGTTGTATTATTATTTTAAATAAAAAATTCAAAGTAGATAATACATGCAAATGGTGGAAAAACCAAAAATGATTTAAATATTGACTCATTGAGATGTGCCCCTCTCTGTTCCTATTTATCCCTGACTGTGCAGCCTCAGGGGACACTCTCATTAATTTACGTTTCCTTCCAGAACTTCTTTAAGTAAATTCAAATATAAATTCCTATCTCCTCTCCATTCTTACACAAGAAATCACACACTATGTACACTGCTCAGTACCAGATATACTGGAGAGTATCTTCAGACTTAGCATTTTTTTTTACCGTTACATATGATTCTATTGTGGGGACGAGTCTTATTTAACCAGGCCCCTATTGATGGATGCTTGAGTTGTTTCCAATTATTTCTTTACAAACAGTACTACAATAAATGACTGTTTACCCAAGTCCTTAGGTATGTGTGCAGTTATGTCTGTAGGATATATTCCAGAAGTGATTTTCACATTACTATTATATTTCTTAAAGCATGGCCTTTCTTAATTCCTATGCAAATTTCCTCTGTTCATTTCAGCTCAGCTCAAGGGCCTTGTGTAAACCCTATTTATAAAAAAGAAAATAGGTGTGAGGGGTGGTGTGTGTGTATGTATGGAGGGAATGGGGTCAGCATGGGAGGTTACAAATCGGGAGCTCCTCATAATTCAGGCTGGACCTGCCAAGAAAGGTACAGGAAGAGGGCTGAGAGGAGCCAGCCGGCACCACAAAGTTCTCTTGTGATTGTGATACGCTTAACCCCACTCCAAACCTTCCTGTTTTTGTTTTCTCACTACGTATTTTATACTGGGTATTTCTTGCTTATATCTGTATCTTTTGCTTCTGATCTCTATTTGACTAAAGAAAGACTTTTTTTTCTGATCTGTATTTCAGACTCACCAGCAATTTATGGAGTTTGCTCTTCTTAAGTTTTTCTTTTGATCATTGTTCACCCTCAGTTAATTTGTTCAAGCGAAGAGCAAAATCCTGGGAGGCGATTAGCAACGAGAAGGATTACATTGAGCTTTATCAAATGAAGTGTTTCTGAATTTGATCATTCACTTCTCACTCAAGGGGGAATTTAGGATGTGGTAATAACCTCTTTGATATTTAACAATCTCATCTGTTGTCTTAGTTATTTATATGTTAAGGATCTACAAGAACTTTAAATACTGATTATTCTTCTAAACCTTATTCATATGCTGAAAACAGAAGCTGAAGGCCGAACAAAACCACTAACCAGACTGCCTTCTGGTTAGTCCAAAATTTAATTCCTATCTTACCTTTGGTATTAAAGAGAGCTTTTAATTTGGGCTTTCTTGTGTGTGTGCAGGTATTGTGGTAACTGGTGAGCTGGGTATTTATTAGGAAGAGGCAATGGTGAGAGTGAAGTCAGAGAGCTTCGCCCAGGCATGGGCCACCAGTGCACCTCTGCTGCATAAGTTATTTTCAGAACAAAAAGCGCAAATAGAGCCCATAATATTTTTCTTTCCACATTGTTTATTTCATGAGACATGGGAACCATCACGAAGAAGATTCATAGGCTTAAAATGTAAACCCTGCAAGTTTGCTCTGTTTGAGTTAATGAAGATGTGATTTTGGAGTCTCCTCTTCCTGGTATCACCTCTGCCCTGAGAAAATGGCAGGGACTGAAATTTATGGGAATTCTGACCTAAGGGGCCAGGAAGTATGTGAGACTGGAGAAGGTAGGTAGCAAGGAGACTGGCCATTGATAGGGTACATTTCCCAGGAGAGAAAATAGTGTTACCTGCAGTTTTGGTTTCCAGAACACTGTTTTTAAACACTTAAAGATTTGTTACTCTTCTTGAAATAGCCTAAGGCATGTGGAAGACAGAAAAATTCATTTAAGTAACTTCCCTTCCTTTCCAAGTCTTAAGGCTGATAACCTATCATTTTATCTGGGGGAAAAAGAATCTTGAAGCACGTAGAAAATCCCTAGTCTTAAAATTATTGGCACAAACTGCACATGCATAGTCCAAACAAAGTTTTAGGGGAAAAATAATCGCCTTTCAGTTGAAATTTACTATGGAAAATTTTACTTCAAAAGGTCAATTTTTACTAATTCTATTAAGCTAACAGGGACAAGGTTGGAGGCTGATAGAAGCCTTAGTCATAAAAGCTCCAGATTCAAAAATATTTTTTAAATGGTCTCATTGAGAAATTTTTCAAATGAGAGTCACACTTGAATGAATGAATGCAGTATCAAATTATCCGGAGACAAAGAAGAGAAGCCATTGTACCAGAACAAATGCATCCTGCTTTGTTTAGAGGACAATTCATCCTTGCAACCAGTTTGGAAAATACCACTTTTAAGTCAATGAGAGTTGTGTTCAAATAAGAGGGAGATGCAAGACCCTATTATATTCACTAGGATGTGATGTTTTGCCTCTGAATGGTTTCTACAGTGCATGAAAATGCCTCTTTTTTTTTTTTTTTTTTTGAGTGGGAGTATGTATCTTTCTAATGTCTTAAACTGTTGTCACGTTTTTTTACAAAGTACTTCAGTTTTTTCATCGAAAGGGAAGACATGATTACCCTGGAACACCAGTCATCCAGCTGCAGAAGTTCTGACTTTCCGGACAAGTCTTTTGAACTCTTGGTAAAAACTGATTCACTGAGTCACATGGGGAAGGTTTCTTCTGGAAGTGATCCAGCGCTTACAGCTGTCCAACGCGGCCGTGGTCTGTCTTTCCATGATACCATCACTGGAGCTCTGGTAACAATGAGGCTGCTTTGAGCAGCGGTGATGTCTAGTGGGATAGGAATCTCAGAGGTGAGACTGAGCAAAATGGACAGAAAGTCAATCCATTGCCCCAGATTGACCAGATTGGCTGGTAACTGTGGGATTTTGACCCTCTTGGTTCATTTTGGCAAACTATAAATCCTCCCATACTACTGATAAGCTCCTGAAGGCAATTCGTTTTTGTTGTAACATTAAAAAACAAATGGGGGTGAGGGGGGCAGTCATTCACAGAGATCACATGCTAAGACCACCGTCCAACCCCTTCAAACTCTTCTGGCAGATACAGTAAAGCACTTAAAATGAGTGATGATGTTTTTGGATCACTTTGAAGGATGATTTTTTTTCAAAAAAGACAGGCTTCTTCACAGAGATAGGAGGGTGTAAACCAGGCTGGCAACCCCACGCCACCCTTGCTCCATGACAAGGACGTCCTAGGCAGACACCAGCCTGATGGGAAAGCAGATGCTCACTTTGAACTGTGAAGGTCTGTCCAGAAATAAACAAAGGAAGACAACTTGTGCACAGTCTTAGAGCAGACACTCCAAGTTTTCGAAAGATCCTAACACAATACCTCCTTCCAAAAAGAAAAGAAGCTTTAAAGGGGCAGAAATTGCAGGCATTGTCTGTTGACAAAGATCAAATTCTCTACTTAATTGTATGACTTTCCAGTTTGGTTTTCTGGTAGAGACACAGCTTTAGAACAGTGCTGAGCAGCTTGTGGTCAGGATCCCGCTTTAGCTTCAGGAAGAATCAGAAAATGTACTCCATTTCTCAAGTATACCTCAAGGTATACCATTAGAAGTCTAATGATAACATTATTAGTAATTATAAAAAGAATATTAAAAATAATACCATGTATAAACATATATTTTACTATGTGCCAGGCACTGTGCTAAGAGCTAATGTACATTTAATCTTCAGACGGTTGCCATGGGGTTGATATTATCAGCCCTATTTTATAGGTGAGAACACTGAGATTAAGAAAAGTAATTTGTCCAACATATCAAGTTATTTGTTTAGCTTGGTGGAGCCAATATTCGAATCCAGACAGTGTAACTCCAGAGCCTGAATGCTTAACCTTCAATAAGAGCGAACACTTAAAGCAGCATGGTCCTGTGTGCAGGCAGGCACTGTTGTAACTATGTTTCTGGTATCTACTTTACGGAGAGAAACAGAGAGGTAGAAACACTTTCCCAAGGTCACCCTGCTATTTGGGGTGGAGGTGAGATTCAAACCCAGTCATTCTGACCCTGGACTCTGAACACTTAATGTCTAAGGTTGTCTAACTGGTTAGAGTATACATATTTCTCATGGGAATTAGTAAAGGTATTTTCATTTTGAGTTTGTAAAACATGGGATTTGAATTGTTTTGCCTAAGTTGGCCATTCTAATGAAGTGGCTGGTTCTCATGGCCTAGGTCTCAGTATTATGCTGCCGCCGGCTGCATGGTTGGGCTTTTTGCTGGTTTATACTGCCCTCTAGTGGTTGATAGAAAATTTTGATGATACGGCTATTTGATGACAAAGAATGTCCTCCCTTTCAAGAGGACAGCTGTTAAACATAAAGATAAATCATGATCCTGTATTGACAGTATTTGTACTTTTAGTATCTTTTTTGACTGAAAAAAGTACATAAAGACAAAAAGCTACTAGGAATTTAGCACCTCCTTTATGTGAATGCATTTTTATTAATCTCAAAAGTATACATTGCAAACAAGGTGACATATATGTATATATGTGCCATCTTTTTTCTAATGTACATATGTATATGTGAATCATCTTATTTCCAGTGTATACGTACATATACATACACGTACATATATACATACACGTGTGTATGTAATTTATTTATGACATTATTTATGATTTATTTATAAGTCTTAGCTATGGGCAATACTTGGGGTACATTGAGCTATTTGAAAGCCCTCATAACAGACTTCTCTTCTAGGCTCTTTTGCTAGAAATCCACACGTAAACCAATCACAGGCAAGGAGAACTGAATTAGCACAAAGTCTTAGGCTAATTAGGATATTCCCCCGAGCTGGACATAAGGTCCCCATCCTTGAGAGGCAGAGAACTAAAGAAACACGGTGATGTGTTTACAAGGAAGAAGTCTTGCTGCTGAAGTACATCTCAGCCTCACCTAAGTCTTGCTTGTTCCCCAATTTCCATTCCTGGCTGACCTGAGGAGCTCCTGGCCTGCAGATGGGAGGGCAGTGGGAACAATCCTTCTCATGCATACAGTAAGGGGTGCATTGTGTAAATGGAATTTAAAAACAACAATAAAGCCAACTAAAAGGTGGCCTGCTTTTTATTGTCATCATCCACTCGCAATTCTAAACAATGGCAGTGATGAATTAATTCTCCTTGAAAAAAGTTTTTTCTGACCTAAATTCTAAATAAGTACTTTGGTTTCTGTTTATAAAACTATATACATACATATATATATATATATATATATATATATATATATATATATATATATATATATAAAACTATATATATAGTTTTATTTTAATATATATATATATATATATATATATATATATATATATATCTCCAATTAGCACACTTTGATTACTTATCCTCTGTAAACTTTGTGTTTAATGTCATGGGAGTTAATTTGTAGAACTTCCAGTTATACAGTTGCCCTGTAATAAGTGCAGGCTCAGCTACAAGCATTTGTTTCAGGAGTTAACTTCATGATAAACTGAAACCATTAGACCGCAGTTTGGGCACAGTTAAACCACATATCCCTGAGTCTAAATTGTAGATTTGAAATAATCAATAGCACAGTGATTATAAAGGCAAACAGAATTTCAGTAACTTTAATTCTGCATTCTGTGTGACCATACACACATTTGCAAACAGCCAGAATCAACCCAGAACAATGTACAGTGAGATGCTAAGCTTTAAAATTGTTCAGTAAAAACCAGCACATAGAAATGGTGCAAAATACCATTGCAAAAAAACAAACAAAGCCTAAGGAAGTGGACATTTCAAAGAAGAATGTCAGGAGAAACAACAAAAGATGGTGTTCTTCCATTGCCAGAAGAAATCAAAAGAATAATGCTTGAACGTTTCATTCATTTTCACCAAGCGCTGAATCCTCCTTCCAAAGTAAAGAATCAAATACAACCAATATTTACCACCATGCAGTCACTTTCTCTGATTTTTGCAAAAGTAAAATTGGGGAAGTTTTTAACCAAATACAGTAGAAATTTATGATGAACTTTTGGTAAAGTTATTTTAGGGAATTTATTTTTTTTAACTGCAGAGACATTTGAAAACTGCTACAATTCATCCTGAAGAAACAAAGATATGGACAGTATTACAATCTCTGGGATTTACTGTGAAATGGGATCATTATGAATCTCTGCCACTCTCATCCTTATGTAAGTTTTTTCTTAACTATCTGTGTATATATTGCTTTATTTGGAAGAAGATATTTAAAATTAAAATAATTAAGTGTTCTTTGTTTCATATGAGTGGAGACAGCTATGCTGTCTACTCCTATTAAACACGCAGAGAAGGTTGATTTTGACAGTCATCCACACATTTGCAGAGGTGAAGTCTTGAGAATGGAAACTGTAATTCCATTCATTACTGCATCACACTAGCGTAGGTATAAGGTTTTGCCCCCTTTTCAAAAAAGAAAAATTAATGTTTTTTCAAAGCACCAATCCATTACATGTTTCCTTTTGTGTCCTATGTTTATTTTGTTTTTTATTAAAATATGTTTTACTGGCTTAATTATACTGATGAGTGCTGATGCCCTGTGGAAGTCTCTACCTTGATGAAGTCTTAGTAGCATTTTAGAAGAGGGAGGTCAGAGGTAGGATATGGATGAGGTTTCTGGGGTCTGGTTTATGGTGGGTCTTTCAATGTCAGGCTTGATTGGGATTGGACAAAGTTCATGATATAATTGTTGAGTATTGGTTAATATAGTGAAGTTAGGATTTTGAAGTGAGTCTTCAAAAAGTAAACAACTGTTTGATAAGCACAGTTGAACTAACTATTGCTTTGAGAAGGAGCTATTCAGCCAGTGCTTTGGAATGAGTGTTTGTGTCCCCTCCAAATTCATATGTTGAAGCTCTAACCCGCTATGTGTTGGTATTTGGAAGGAAGGCCTTTAGAAGGTAATTAGGTTTAAATAAGGTCATAAGAGTAGAGCCCTTATGAATGTGATTAGTGTCTTTATAAGAAGAGGAAGAGACAGCAGAGCTGCTCTTTCTCTATGTGCATGCACTAAGGAAAGGCCATATGTGACATGGCAAGAAAGTGGCTGTCTACAAGCCAGGAAGAGAGCCCTCACCAAGAACCTAATTTGTTGGCACTTTTATCTTGTATTTCCCAGCCTCCAGAGCTGAGGAAATAAAATGTCTATTGCTTGAGCCACCGACTCTATGGTATTTTGTTTTAGCAGCCCAAACTAAGACACCTGCTAAGGGCAAACTGATATTCTATTGTTTGGATAAGTCAATTTTTCAGGAAATTCAACTTTATAATCCTGATCAAGAATTTTCTGGAAGAGCAAACTTATTTACTGCAGACAGTATACTGTATGGCTGTAGACCGTTTCAGTTGTCCGTATATGAAAGTTCAATGACATAAAACTAATACTGTTTGCATTTCTTTTCTGGCTATCATTATTACTCATTCCATTTCATGATTGTGCCTGAAAAGAACTTTGTTGTTTAGAGGAGGGGTGTTAAAATAGTTATTCTGGCTGCCAATTATGCAAGGGAACCCTGTTAGAGGGACCATTTAAAAAGAGTCTACAGTGGTATGGGTGGAGCAGTAGCATCCTGGCCTCATACCCACAGAAGGAAATGAGGTTGTACAAGTAATCTCAGAGGTACTCTAAAAGGCCCAAAGAGTTACTCATCATGCAACTTTCTCTGTGTGTTCATAGCAGCATTATTCACAATAGCCAAAAGATAGGAGCAATCCAAGTATGCATTGACATATAAATGGATAAACAAAATATAGTACATATACATACAATGGAATGTTATTCAGCCCCAGAAAGGAAAGAAATGCTGTCACATGCTGCAACATGAATGAACCCGAGGACATTATACTGAGTGAAATAAGTCAGTCCACAAAAAGACAAATACTATATGATTCCACTTATATGAGGAACCTAGAGTAGTCAGATTCATAGGGACAGAAAGCAGAAGGGTGATTGCCAGAGGCTATGGAGAGAGAGAAATGGGGATTATTGTTTGATGGGTATAAAATTTCAGTTTTGCACGATGAAAAGAGTTCTAGAGACTGGTTGTACATCAATGCGAATGCATCTGACATTATTGAGATGTACACTTAAAAATGGTTAAGATGCTAAACTTTATGTTATGTGTATTTTAACACAATTAAAAAATACAAGTTTGTTACATGGAAATATTAACAGTCTACCACAATTTGTATAACCCTATTTTGGCATAGTTTCCTTAATAAAAAGGGGTTACCACTATAGCTAAACTCAAAGCATCTTTGTGTAAGAAAATGTACCTTTTCCTTAGATGTCTTGCTGCTACCTGCCAAAAAGTTATTCTAATGCACATACAAATCCACAATGATCTCGATATGAAGGGTGCCCCCTACAGTTGTGTAATGTGCTACCTGCCCAGTTGTTCTTAGTCCCTGACTGAGAGCTTCACAAAACACAAAGACCCAGGCCTCTCCACCTCTAAGAGGCTCTGTGAATAGTCCAGTATGGGAGTGGTGGCTTTTTTTAAACTTCAGGAGATGGGAAAACACAAGGCATTTTTGATATGGAGAGTTTGGACTATTCAGATTGTAGCAGTTAAAATGCTGCTGCATCAAAGTGAGTAACTCAAAAGCAAAGTCTCCAAGGTACTGAGCTGACAGCTTAGGAGGTAGCTTTGGGTCGGAAGTGGGGGGAGATGCTGTGCCAGCATAGGAAGGCACTATCACCAGGGTGGGGGGCCTTATTCACAGATAAACAGATAGGTATCGTACGGAACACTGACAGGCCCTCTGCTCAGAAGTAAATTTCCAATTATTTGGGACTGCCTAGAATTCCAATGACTTTATGGCTTATAGATTGTTAGAACTACAAAGAACCTTAGACATCACCATGTTCAAATCTCAACTTTCTCAGATGAATCTAGAATGTTAAATGTCTAACTCATGATCACATACTAACAGTGGGTATTTGGCTTTGCTCTCCCTCTGGGCATCTGGAGGAGGAAAGGGTTCTGAAAGGGAGAAAAGGGCATCCGAAAAGAGAAGACAGAAGGTTCTAGAGACCCAGGTGCCTTACTTCATAGTCATTATAATTCCCTTTTCCTAGAACCCCTAAGCCCCAGGAAGGGTGAATGGGGAGGGAAAAGGGGGAGACATGAGAATATCAATAATATTGAGAAGCATATTAAAGCTTAAGAAGAGACTATAAGTAGTGTGTGTTAGACTTTTCAGTATTTTATTCACTATGTATAATGAACATTAACTTATGACAGGAATTATGTACCTGAGGAACTTACCATCTAGTGGGGTCTTACATAGAGATACGTAAACAGACAAATTATAAGAAAACCTAAAATATGTGGTATTAGATGTATGAATCCAGTGCTAAGGGAACCCTGAAGAGGCAACAGCTATCTTCCCACAAGGACCTTTGGGAAAGCTTTTCAGAAGATGGATATTGAAGGATGAATAGGAGTTCGGCAGATGGGAACGATGTAAGGGAAGGTCCTAGGAATTCTGGGTGGAAGGAATAGCCTGTGCCCTGGGGCAGAGTCTAGGGAGTGGCTGCAGGTATAAGAACTTGAGGAATGATATAGGAGGGTCATGTGACAAGAGCACTCCATGATTAGTGGAGCATGGACGGTGACCTGGGCCCAGCTGAGGAGCTGGCATTTTATCCTGTACCCTACAGAGTCAACAAAGGCTGCTGAGCAGAGTGCGTCAGGATTCCTCACTGAAGAGGAGAAGGCTGGCTTCAGTGGAGGACAAATGGTAGTGGGAGAGCGGAGGTGGGGAGACCAGGAGGCGGCTGTTGCAATCCCCAGGCTGTGGTATGTCGATGAACTTGTCAGGACAAGCGAGGCAGGGCGGTGGGAGCAGCTCAGCCTCCACCCCCCTGCAGCCATCTGTTCCTTCACACACAGGCTGTGCCTCCTTCCACTCCTGAGCCAACAGAACTTCTGCCGCTAACATTTAAAACAGTGGGGAAGTCTCAGAAAAAGGGAGGCCTGTGGTGAATGTCTCCCCCACCCCCAAACTTCCACCTTGGGTTGGGTCTGAAACTATGATAAGATTACAGCTTCCATGTATGAAAAATTAATACTTGTCCTTCCACCTTGAAGTTCTTCTAGCTGGGCCAATAATCAAATTAATAGAGACAGATTAACAGGAGGAAATCGGATGTTTAACACAGGCACATGGGGAATTCACACAGGCATGAAAATGCCAAAGACAGTGAGGCGACACTGGGTATATAAGACATTTCTGGACAAAGGAGGAAAGGGTGTGGATGAGGTATTAGATTTCAGAAGTGGGTGATTTAAAGGTTGTTGAGGAAGAACAGAAGAGACGTGGCTGGAACAGTCTAGCTGGCCACCTCAGAAACAATGGGACACGGGGGTATGTCGCTAACAGGCCTGGAGTCTCCTGACCAAAGCTAGGGAGAAGTTTCTTAGGGTGGTTAAGCCAAGGCTCCCTCCTAAAGGAGGTTTTTGTATCCGAATCTCTTGGGCAAGAATGGGGGGGAAGGCCAAAGGTTCTTTCTGAGTCTCATTTCTTAATCAAGAGCTTAAAAATCAATATCCCCAAAAGCAGCTTCATGGTGGCAAAACTCTGGTTTCTCTTCAAGTCTATGCCTCTAGCAGTAAGTCGGTGAAAAAGGAATGTCTCTTTATCCCTTCCAAGGAAATAAACTGTATCTAATTCCAACAAAAGCAGGGAAAACTGGTCATCTGGGTGTAAAGACAAGAAGACTATGAGTGGAGGAGAACAGGCTTTAAGTTGGAAGTAGCTGGACGCCCGGAGAACCAGGTTAGAATGAGCCCTGAAGTTGTCACCAACCTCTGTAGGAACAGGCAGGGGGCCAGGGATTGGGCTGAGCCCCCAGGGTCAAGAGGACCTATTGGGCCCTTTGCTTTGGGGCTCAATTGGTCTTACCAGCTGAGGACACTTTGTAGCTGAGGATTTGGGAAGAGTTCATTGTTCGGTGGCCCTCAGCTTAGCATAATGCCAAATTCAATAAATGATTCTTAAATGGAATCAAACTCAAGTGATTCACATATGAGATTCTTTGTGTATAATGGTACACTTGAATATATGCCCCAGGGCTTGTAGCAACATTTTTTTTTTAAAGCTGCCTATTATTATCTGGACAGGTCAATATTGGGAGAGGAAGGAGCAAGTAGGGTGTTGAGAGGCTGGAACCAAGAGCAGAGGAGGGGGAGCAGAGGGAGGGCTCTGCTGAACAGGGCCTTGGAGCCCCTCTCTGGAAACCCAGGAAAGGTGTTTACCCTTTGGTTGCCTCTCAGGAAAACTGAGTGTCCCAGGGGAGGGGTAGTGGTGGTGGGGACAGTACACCTGCGTGGAAGCTTCTCAACATTTAAAATAACTATTATGGTCATACTGGTGCACCTGGTTACGGAGGACAAGAGGTGAGTAGGCAGGTGCCACAGAAGGACCTGCCAAGATACGTTCATGGCATAACAGACTGCTGTGAGTCTGGGCTGGAGAAAGGAGGAAATAACAATACTGTAATAGTAACTGTTTCCAAGCCCTTCCCACTATGTAACTCACTTAATTCTCACAGCCATTCTATGAGGTAGATACGTTTGTTATCGCTATTTTACAAATGAGGAAATCAAAGAGTGGGCTGGATCATACTCGTACACGTACACACACACACACACACACACACACACACACACAATGGAATATTATTCTGCTATGAATAGGAAGGAAATCCTGTCACTAGGGACAATAAGGATGGAGCCTGTGGGCATTAAGTTAAGTGAAATAAGTCCACTAGAGAAAGACAAATACTATATGATCTCACTTACACATGGAATTAAAAAACCAAACAAAAACCAAACTCACAGAAAAAGATTCAGATTTGTGGTTATCAGAGGCAGAGGATGGGGGTGAGGGAATTGGGTGAAGGTGGTCAAAAGGTACAAAGTTCTAGTCATAAGATAAATAAGCCCTGGGGATGTAATATACAATATAATGACTATAGTTAACACTGCTGTGTGGTATATTTGACAGTTGTTAAGAGAGTAGATCCTAAGAGTTCTCATCAGAAGGAGAAAAATACTCACACACATCCCTTTTTTGGTACCTATATAAGATGATGGATGTTAACTAAACTTACTGTCAATTATATCTAAATAAAACTGGAAAAAAATAGGATTCTGACAAAGGCAACTCTATATGTCATAAGTAAAGAGAACAGAGGCTTCTGAGGTGGCCAGATATGAGAAATCAGACCAATAGGGATGCAATAGAATGCCGACTTACCAAATCTTACTGCCTCTGGGGGTGAGAGAGGGAAGTAGGAAAATTTACAATAGAAGCCAAAAGACAAAGATAGAGGCAGCAGTAGAAGTTTCTCAGAGAGAGGATCTGAGTCCTGAGAGTACAAAATTACTAGGAAACACAAGATGCTCAGTTCTGATGGGACCACAAAATGTTATAGTGTTCGACAGATGCAAACCATGTTCCCGTTCTCCACAGGACTATGGCGTTGCTGAGGAGATGGTTTCTTGTAATAATGATAAAATAGTTAGTAGTTCATTTATTTTTTTGCTGTGTACAATTTAACACAATAATGTCCACAGATCTTAAATGTTCATATCTATGAATTTTGAGAATTGTATATACCCATGTAACCACCAACCAAAACTTGATAGAACATTTTTGTGACCCCGGAAAGTTCTCTCGTGCTCCTTTCCAGTCAGTCCTTCTTGCACCGGAAAGCGCTATAGATTAACGTGCTTTCTCTCGTGCTTCATATACCATGTCCTTTTTGTGTCTGGCTACTTTTGCTCATGGTAGTGGTTTGGAGAGTCATCCATGTCGTTGCAAGTACCAATAGTTGGTTTCTTTTTATGGCTCAGCAATATTCCATTGCCGGGATGTGTACTATCTGTTCATCTTTTCTCCTGTTGATGGGTATTTGGATTGTTTCCAGTTTGAGCCAATTAAGAAGAAGGTTGCTACAAACATTCATATTGACTTCTTTGGGGGGACTATATGTTTACATTTTCTTGGATAAATACTGAGGAGTTTAATTTTGGGGTCATAAGGTTAATATATGCTTAAATTTATACCAGGCTGTTTTCCAAAGGGATTGTACCATTGTACACTCCTACCAGTCATACACAAGACGTCTCGTTCCCCCACCATTGCCAGAATTTAGTGGTCAGTCCTTTTGATTTTAGTCATTTCATTGCGTGTGAAATGGTATCTCACTGTAGCTTTAATATGCATTTCTCTGAGGATTAACGATGTTGAGAACCTCTTTATGTGCTAATACCCATTTGTGTATCTTTATTTTTGTGTAGTGTCTGTTCACCTCTTTTGCCCATTAAAAAAAATTAGATGGTTCATCTATTTATTGTTGATATGTAACAGTTTTCAATATTTTCTGGATATGGACACTTTTTCAGATTAATATGCGTACATATTTTTTGCAGTCTGTGGCTTGCTGATTCATTTCCTTTTTATTTATTTATTTATTTATTTATTTATTTATTTATTTATTTATTTATTTATTTTAAAACAACATGCATTTATTATCTCACTTTTTCTCTTTGTAGGAAGTCCAGTTATGGCTTAGCTGGGTCCTCTGCTTCAGAGTTTCTCACAAGACTGTACTCAAGATTTTGGCTAGAATTGAGGACATCTCAAAGTTCAACTAATGAAGGACCTTTTTCAGGCTCATTCATTGGTTGCTGATAGGAGTCATTTTTCATGGGCTGCTGGACTGAGGGCCTCAGTTCCTTACTGGCTGTTGGCCAGAGGCTGCTCTCAGTTCTTTGACATGTATGTGGCCCTCTCCAACAAGGCAGCTTCATGAAAGCCAACACGAGGACGAAAGGGTCTGTTAGCAAGGTGGAAACCACAGTCTTCTGTAACCAAATCTCAAAATTCGGATATTGCACTGATTTTGGTTATCCATCCTCTCAATGAGGGGAAATTGCATTGCCAATACACAATGGGAGTAGTGGGTAGCAAGTCTGGAATATGGAACCTGCCCTGGAGAAAATTTTGGTTCTTTCTGAGGTTGAAGTTGATGAGAAATGGATACAGTTCTAGTTGGTAGATTCCAGTTTGTCTTTTCTCTTCACTGTCCTTCTTTACGTCCATCTTTCCTTCTTGACTGCTAGTCATATTGATTTTGCTGAGTCCAGGTGCACCACCACTAACCTTCCATGAATGTCTTCACTAATTTCCACAATTGTATGGTATTTAATCCCCATAATAAATCCTTTATTCATAGCAATTATTCCAGTTTTTTGTTTCCTTGATCAAACATGTTCTGGAGTTTAGAAGTCTGACATAGCTCATGTGGGGCTGACATCAAGGGGTTGGTAGGGCTGTGTTCCCTTCTGGAGGCTCTAGGGGAGAATCTCTTCCCTTGCCTTTTGCAGCCATGAGAAGCCATCCATATTTCTTGACTCATGGCCTCCTTCCTCCATCTTTAAAGTGAGCAACATTGCATCTCTCTCACCCTTCCTCCATAGTCACATCTCCCTCTCAGACCCGATTCATTTTCTTAATGGTGTCCTTTTATGAAGAAAAACTAACATGGTTTTGAACACCAGACACTGTATTAAGTGCTTTACTAGCATTATTTAATTTAATCTCAACTATTTTATGTTAAACATTGATCTTCCCATTTTACAGATGACAAAATGAAGGTTGAGGGAGATTAATTTACACACAACTCAGATGGGAGAGCCAGTGTTTGAATCAGTCAGCCTGACTTTAGAGCCCAAGGTTTTAATGACTTTCAAGACTTTGGAGTTTTACTCTTCTGTGCATTGAAGGCCAGACATCTGAGCCTTTTTTCCCTGACAACCGGAAAGAGCCTCATGCAGGCATCAGTGAACCTTATCGCTCGGCAGTGCAGACCTGCTGTTGTAAACCCACAGCCTGTGCTTCAACCACTTTGATGGTGAACAGCTGCTGGGACAAATTCTTAACCACAATCCCAGGGTGCTTTACTCCATCATCAATTGTTCTGAAAGGCAAGAAGTTCATTGTGTGCATACAGACCAACTACAGAATTATTGGCACCATAAAATTGCTTTGAACTGAGGTTATATGGTTTAGGGGAGAGAAGTTTCCTTCTGGGGAGTCGTTTAGAGTTGAAGCTTGCCATGTCCTTTTCTTAATTCTCCCCCATTATTTACATATAATAATGTGTCATCCTCTTAGACAGGGGTCCTCTGAACAGGGCTGACCAGTCTCTCCCACTTTGGTTGCTATTGTATGGTGATCACGTCATTACTGCTAAATATTTATGCTCTTTGTTCTCTTACGAATCTCCTGTGTGCAGTGAAACGTCATCATCTGAGCTTGCATCACACCGTTCTGTGTCACAATTCAATTATTTATAAAGGCCTGATTGCAGCAGTACTTGAATGTGCATAATGACAACCAGGGATACCAGGTATTATGAAATGCTACACTGGATAGAAGAGTCGGCAAGAGCTGTCAAGCTTCAGGGGACAAGGGGCTCGTAAAGCCTGAGTACTCAGAGCAGAACAGAGCTCTGCAACGAAGGGAGCAACAGGGCTTTCCTAAAATGATAGGAAAGAGAGGAATCAGGCTTGAAGGCCATGCCCAGCAGGAGGTCTGCCGAAGAAGGGGCCCCTTTCTCTGAGGAAGCTGTTTAATGTGCTGCTGACAAAGGGTGAAGGAGGTCCTGGAAATGTTTACAGGAGTGCTCTGGGATTTAACCTTCCACCCCCAGACCCTGGAGCTCTGGGCTCCAGGCTCCTAATGAGCAAGGTAGAGACGGGATAGCAACCCGTTTGCCTCACTTGAAGTGATCCAGTGTTTATCTTGGCGTGACTGGTCTCACAAAACTTTACAAAGATGTGCAACGTCTTGCACTGCTATTTCCTGAAATTCATGTTCCTTTGCACTCACCCTTAAATGCAAAATTGGGAACCATAAAAGTCTACTCTTTCTGGCCATCTGGCCTTTTGCTGGCATTAAAATCTGATAAAACTGACAGCTCAAAACACCCCAAAATCTTTTTTTCTGGTGTGGGTGAATATCAAAGCATTTTATGGGTAACTGATCAAGTTCTAGTGCAACAGAGGAGACTAAATGTGTGGTGCAGCAAACAGGCATACTTACTGGCTTGTGTTACTTGGGGTAAATTACTTAACCTTTTTGAGGTTGTCTGGGGGAGATAATAACACCTACCCTATATATTCACTACTGACATTAAATGAGCTGATACATGTATAAACACCCTCCCAGCATATAGCAGCGCTCACTAACTTAGTTCCCTTCCTTTTCTGTCTGGGTTTCACTTATTTCATCTGTAAAAGAGGACTTGCCTTATCCTTGCCTCCTAAGGGTCAAAGGAGAAAATCTGTGTGAACATATGTGTGTGGTAGTTGTTATTGTGAAAGAGGCCATTATATTTTCATCATATTTAGGAAGTCACCCCTCTGTGTTCCAGATATTCCTTAAAGTCAAAAAAGAACATGGATGAGAAGTTATCTGTGGGTCCCTACACCTCATTTTGAAGGGACTGGAAAGTAAAGCAGCAGGTGAAGAGCTTTAAGAATTAGTACAAAAGAGAAGAAAAGAGTTTTAATGGGAAGGGGGGAGGGGGAACCTTCGTAAACACTCTTCCAGACACAAGAACATTTCGGGTGCTATCTTCCAAATGTAGGGTGAAAAGGTATTGGATTACGAAAACGAATTGTATGCACTTTACAATAGTGGGGAAACTCAGAGACCCACAGGTTCTTAGCGATTCAGAAATGAGATCTGTCGTGCAGGAGACCCTGCTCGCTGCGCCATTTGTCATGCAGGGTATCAGGCGGGGTCTCCGTTCCCGCTCCCCACATAAGAACGCAGGATGTGGTGAGGCCAAAAAGGAACACCCACGGAGCCATAGGTAGGGGAGTCATACTACTATATTCTCTCTGGCGGCATCCGCCTCTCTGCAATCCGCTCTTGCCAGCCCAGCCACCACCTTCTTGCTAGCCCCCATTCTTCTCTCTCTGCTAGCGTAGCCACAGCAGTTATATTAGTGGCCAATGGCTCACTGGTGACAGCTGACAGCCAACTAGCCACAGCTGATGGCCATCCAATCACATTGATGGCCATTTACTACCTGAGCCAGCACCTGTCTATGTGAGGCCGAGAGCCTGGAAACTACTTTCTGGGGCTCTGCCCCCACAAGATCTAAGTTATTTGTTTTGAAATTATTCTCTTAATTTCTGTCCACAATTAGATGTTAAAATGGAAGTCTCAGTTAGGTGCCAAGATGCCACAGGTGTGACATTCAAAAAGGAGGCCACAACCCGTATTCTGAGTGAAGAAGCAGTTCCCTGACTCTAAAATGTTCACCCCAGAGGGAGGTGAAGTGTGGTGTGTGGATGTGCTGCCAGGAAACAGGGACTGGGGTGTGTGGCTTTGAGAATGGAATGCATTCCACACCTCTTGAGAGCTGTAGCAGAGCTTCCCAGATGGGAATCTCCAAAACACCCACAATAGTACTCCCCAAAAGGAAAAGTCCGTTGTGATCAAGCCCTCAGCCAGAAACGTGGAAAGTTCTGTGGCTCCCTTTTCCCAGTCCTTCCCCACTCAAGCAGCAAGGTGGGGCCCTGAATGGGTTTCCCCAGCAGCAGCCCTAAATCCATCAGAGTTTTGGTTTTCACATGGATTCAGGCATCCTAATTACTGAACACAATGTCTGTGAGCTGGCAGGACCATAAAACCATTACTTCCTGAGGGCCTGAGAGTAAACAGATAAGTCATGGGCCTGCCTGAGATTTCCGGCAATCCTACTTCCCTAGGGATCATTAGGGAATGTGTGGGAGTGTGTTTTGATTGTTACTATGATGAGTGGGGAGGGTGCTTGTGGCATTTACAGGGCAAGCGCCTGGGATGCTAAATATCCTAAAAACTGTCCTGCCTGAAATGCTAACAATGCCCCCATTGGGGCACCTCTAGAGAGGCAGGGACAGGATCACACCTGCCTTGAACAAGTTTTGAAAGGACAGTAGAAGACAAAAATAAAAGTATATTTTGATTATATCCTAATTCATGCTTATTCACCACATCTGTTTCATGTGGGTTGAAATGATTTGTGGGTCCTCTCTAGTGACTCGACAGCTCTCTACAGGGCCATGCAACTATGTCCTGGGCGCTCTGGTGAATCAGAACAGAAGCAGGGTGTGGAGAGGGTCAAGCATCTAGCAGCAGGTGTTGCAGAGCCTGTTGGGGGTTGAACCAGCTGTGGTGACTGAAAGCCAGGATGAGTCCCAGGTTTGAGCTAACGCGTCCGGGCCTGGTGTGGTAGGCTGCGCAACGTCACGTCCTAACGCTGAAACCTGTGACCGCGCTACCTTACAAGGCAAAAGGGACTTTGCTCGTGTGATTAATTTTGGCTCTTGAGATTATTGATTGAGCCCCATGTAGTCACCAGGGTCCTTATAAAGGGAGGCAACTGGATCAAAGACAGAAAAAGGAGATGTGAGGACAGAAGCAGAAGTTGGAGTTGCGTGTTCTCAAGATGGAGGGATGTGGGGGCTTATTTAAAAAAAAAAAAAAAAGGAAAGAAGAAACTGAAAAAGAAAAAAGCGTTCTCCTCTAGAGCCTCCAGAAAGGGGCATAGCCCTGCCAACACCTTGATTTTGGCCCACGAGACCCATTTTGGACATCTGATCTCCAGCTGTAAAATTGTAAAATTGTCAATCTGTGTGTGTGTGTGTGTGTGTGTGTGTGTGTGTGTGTGTGTGTGTGTGTTAAAGCTACTAAGTTTGTGGTAATTTTTCACAGCATCATCAGTAGGAAAATAATAACGACTGGTTTAAAGTGTAATAAAAACCTTCCCACTCAGGAGAACTTAGTAGTTGTCAGAATTTTTCCTGAAGTCTTCATACAACACACCCCTTTAGTTTTGAAGATTCCAAGGGCAAAGGAAAGCAAGCCTGGCAATCTCTCCCAGACCAGGGGAGCATTTGCAGTCATATCACACTATTGTGTAAATGGATGTATATCTAGACAAGAGTCCAAAGTAAATAAAAAGTGTTCCTATATTATCTGCGGTTGTCCTCAGTAAGTTTCCCCCTTCTCTCTACATGGATAATTTAGTACTTCATTTCATCAAGGATACAAACTGCTTGTTTTCATTTTCACAAGGACTTCCCTCACCCTACAAATTCCTAGATTAGACCCCATGCAGTCTCAGATCTTGCAGAAGTCTCAATTTGCAAAACGAAATAAGGGAAATTAAGTGACCATTATTGGGAAAACTAAAAGAACCTCCTTTACTAGGCAGAGCTGAGCATTTAAAATGGCAGTAATTATATCACCATTTTCAATAATGTCTGATAATGTGTGCAGAAATGCATTCTACCACAACCGATTTGACTTTCCCTCTTTCTTCAAACCATAGATACTTAGCTACAAACTTGAAGATAGAATAGAGCCAGACTTCTAGTTTATTTGAGAAGAAAGATTAGTATCAGATGCTTACATTGTTAAAGCGAAAAGACAGGCTAATGTGTTGTAAAACTAAAGATTAACTAGGAGTCAACTATAGCCTGTTTTCTACTCATCTCAGTAGGAAAAGTGTTTTAATTCATTTAGAATTGGATATCATAACACTGAGTTTGGATTCCCTGAGGTCTGTTTTCTCTCAAGCATACTTAGTCTGGTGCAGAGAAAATGAAAACAAGTTAAAACAAACAAACAAACAAAACTTTTCTGGATAATAATTTTCTCTGGAGACTTAGAGGCATTTATGTTGAATAAAAAGTTTTCTATGTAACCTCACTTTGCATGTCAAGTAAAAATGCACAGAATGGACTCCCCTGGTAGCTTGGGTCCACCTTTAACTGCTTAAATACAAAAATTTCAAAAGATAACAGGTTTCCTTTCGTCAACTGAAAAATTGAGAAGTTTTTGTGTTTACTGGGAAACAAAGCAAGTGGTATAGTACAGAGTTAATATTTCACATCGATGCTAATTCTGCTGAAATCTGACAAACATGAGAAAAATAATGTTGTTAATCAATTGTGTAATTATGTTAGCATTCCATATAAACTTATTACTCAATGTCACATGGCTATGGGGCTACATTAAATGAAAGTCCAATTATGGAAATGTGTGGCTAACAGGTTATATGCAGCAAACTGAGGGCATCCAGCACCTGTTCAGGGTGGGGAGGTTCTCTTCTTCACTGAAGACTGGTACCTGACTCACGGTCCTTTTCTCCATCCTACAACGCTTTTTATTCTGGTGACTTTTTCAACCATCCGTCCTCTTCTCTAGCTCCCCTTAGCCACCCAGCTCCATGGTGACTCCCAGAGCCTGTCCTCAGGGGGGTTCTGACCACACCTTTCCTTACAGCCTCCTTCCCATCATGCCAGCTCTTCGACTCTGTGAAGACCTCCAACCCATGAGCCCTCCTTTTTCTTCCCAGTGTCCGCATCTTCTGTTCCTTAGCTTATCCAGGTAAGGTCATGCAGTTACTCACCTGAAAATCAGGGCCAGATTAGATGCCCTAGGCACTGAAAAAATTATGGTACCTATGTCCTAGATGTAATTTAAAAAGTATAAGGAAGTCCAGTTTCTGATTTGTTTCTCACAGTGAGTAATGTTCGTTTGGGAGAGTGGGTAGGAAGGAAGTCAGGGGAGAATATAATATTCTTAAAAACTTTTTTTTTTCATTTTTGGTTGCCCCTGCATTGCTGGTACCTCAAGTATAGATTTAGTCTGTTCGCTGGGTCACTGGAGTCATTCTTTTACAATATCCTCATCTCCACTTCACGCTTGTACCTCCAATAGCAGTTCACTTGTGCTCTAGCTTCAGTATGCCTCAGAATCACCTGAAATGCTTGTTCGTATTGTTACACATGAGGTGGGGGCTGCCGTGACTTGGACAGTCCACCGCAAAGACTTCAGCTTCAGGGTTGTTTCATCACTCACCATGGTGATCCCTTCTTGGCTCATCTTCTCCATCTCCTCCGAGGCTTGTGGGAAATTCTGGTACCATCCAGGCTTCCTGAGACTCACAGAGGCTTATAAAGGAGAGGCTAGCTCATGCCCTCTTTCTGTCTAGACTTGTCTTACTGAGGTTGCTACTTGAATAGTGCTGGCTAGGGGCTTGGAAGAGACTGCCGCCTCCCAGGAGGTGAGGAGCAAAGCAGGTCATAAGTGCCCCCCATCCCACCAAGTGGTCAAACTCTCTTTGCTTGAGGTATAATTGCCCCTACATCTTGTAGCATTCTTTCTCCTATGGGCTCAGAGAGAGCCAGGCTCCTGTTCTAGGCCTCTAAAAGGATGTTTTTCATATATAGAAAACCTTTTTTTCTCTCTCAAGAACCTGGCTCTTGGCACCAAAGGCTTGAATTTCAAAACTACTGTTTCTGCTGGTATGTTCTTTCAAAAAGGTGTGTTTTGTGCATCACAACTGAGCAATGATTTTTTTGGTTGTTATTCTGAAATATATCTTACCTCCCCCTGAAGCAAGCTTCACCGAGTTGAGAAGTCTTGGGCTGTAAAAACAGGGGAATAAAAACATTACCTAGGGTAATATTAGGGGGAAAAATGTATCCTCCCTACCACCCTTTGGTCCCACAGCCATGGGTTGTTTGGTTTTGTTTGGATAGTGTTTGAAACATTTTATTAGTTGCCAATATTTTCAATTGGATGATTTCATCTAAAAAGCTGTAGTTTTGCCTTTCCTTGGAGTAATGGCAACACTGGGCTGTTGTAGACACCAGGACCCACCTTGGATACCCCTGCCCTCGCCAGGGAGCTGAAACCCTCCCTGCCTCCAACCCCACATTCGTCTCATGGCCCAGCTCCTCAGGGCATTTGTAATCTTTACCTTGACAGTACTTTTCAGTTAAACTTAATGTCCTTCCTTATCCTACCTCTTAAAATTTATTCTGGACTTTCGCACTTTGCTTAGACTCCCCAACACCCACTCCCTTCCACTCTCACCAGGTGACCTATTATTAGTGAGCAAAGTGAGGCTGAAATTACTGACACAGCTACTATCTACTCTCCAGCCTGTGAAGTTTTCTATATCAGGTACAGATTTTGCCTGCACTCTCAGAGGATGAACAGTCCTTTTGGTGAAAGCAACCTTTTACGTTATGCAACTTAAAAACATAATATCTTTTCTAATTACAAAAATTATATACCCTCATAACCATTCAACCAAAGTTAAAAATAAAAGTAATCCCATTCACAAACCCACAAGGACACCACTCCCCCAAAGTAAATGCTGTGAAATCACTGTTAACTAGTTGGCTAATCTCCCAGTTTGCACACACACGCATATATACTCACACACAGAGACAACCACATCTAACTGTATACCTAAGTATGTATGTATACACATAATTTTATTGTATTTTGCCAAAACTGTGATGTAGATTGTTGTACCATTTGTTTTTCTCTACGTAATAGTGACTGTGAATGCCTTTATGTCTTAGATGTAAACCTACTTCTAATGGCTGTATAATGTTCCATTGTTTGAGTATGTCATATTTATCAAAACTTTTAAAAATTATAAGTGGTGTATGTGTACTAAAAATGACCCAAATTAAAAACTAATTTAAAAAGTAACCCAAATTATACATAAGTGTAAAATGTGAAAGATTCTTCCTTTCCCATACTCCCTCACTCCCACTCTCCAAGGGGTAACTACTATTAACAGTTTACTGGGAATCTTTTTGCTCTTTTTAAAAAGTCAGATATATAATTCACAAAAAGTAAAATTCACCCTTCATGGTGTACAAATGCACACAGTGTGGCACCAACACCACAGGTAACATATGTAGCATTTCCATTGCCACAAAACCCTTCCTTTGTGCCCTAGTATAGTGATCTCCTTTCCGAACCCCAGCCCTGGCAACCGCTGTTCTGTTTTCTGTTCCTTTAGTTTTGCTTTTTACAGAGGGTCATATAAATGGAATCACACAGTATGCGGCTTTTTAAATGTGGCTTCTTTCCCTTAGCATAAATGAATCTGAGATTCATCCATGCTGATTGACGTGTGTATTATCGAATCTTTATTTTGTATAGCACATAGAAATATATTTTGTTTCCCAAAATGAGATTCTGCTATACCTGGAATGAATATGAAAATATATATATATATATGCTATTGACTTAAATATTATAAACCAACTTCATATAATTTATCATATCTAGATCTAATTCTTTCTTTTTAATTGCTTCCCAGTATTCCATTATATACTTGCTGCATATTGGATTTAACTGTTCTTCTCTAACTGGACATTTAGGTCACATCCAATTTTTCACCATTCCAGGCAAGTAGAAAAGTATGAACCAGTAAAATATATACTTACTCATAACTTTTTGGGTATGTGTGGAGGTAGATTCTTAGGTAGATTCTTAAGATAGATTTTTAGAAGTGGAATTGTTGAGTCAAAAGTCAGGTACATTTAAAATTTTGACAGATTTTCCTAAATTGCACTCTAAAACTATTGTATATATTTAAATTCTACCAACCATGTTTGAGAATGTCTTTTTCTTTATAACCTTACAAATAGATATCAATCTTTCTAATTTTTGTTGATCTTATAGGCAAAATGATAGCATCTTATTACATATCTCTTACTCCTAATGAGATTATCATTAAAATATATATTTATTAGCTATTTTACTTTTGTCGTCTATGAAATGTCAGTTTATAGATTTTGTCAATATTTCTATTAAGTTGTCATTTAAAAATAAATTTGAAGGAATTCTTTATATATTAGGTAGACTAGAAATGTTTTTTCCAGTTTTTACTTGTTTGTAGGGTCTATAGCAGCTCTATCTTTTGTTATCAGTTCTGTAACACTGGTTTTTATAATGTCTGGAAATCATCTATATAGGGCAACATTTCTACTCCAAGATTTGAAAGCTATTCTCAACTCCAGAGCTTAACTAATCCTTTGCTGATAGTTTCAAATTTACCCTATTATAAGCAACATTGCCTTGAACGCTATTGTACATATCTCTTTGCCTTTGAAAAATCGTGTACATTTTTTTTCTTCTATGTGAGCATTTTAATAAAATTTTAAGTTTTTTCTTTTCTTTTCTTTCTTTTTCTTTTCTTTTTTTTTTTTTTGCAAGATACATTCCTAGAAGCTGAATCAAAGGATAGGCCTCTTTCAAACTTTGTTTATCTTTGCTCTTGGAATTCACATCCATCAGCCTACTTTGGGACCTTGTTCTATCAGGTATTCACGCCCCCCCCACTCCTCACCCCCCTGCCAACCGTCACATAAATCTTTAGCCTCTCCTATCTATGGGCTCTTTCTTGACAGCCTATAAGTATACTTCAGACTCACATCTTCTTAGAAACAAAGCAGAATAAAGTAAAATAACTTCCCTTGAGTCTGTATTTTTTTTCTCTAGTTGTCATCACATCTCTTCTCTTCTCAGCCAACGTTTTGAAAGAGCGGTCCACCCTTCCTCACTGCCAGTACTGCTAACCACTGCCATGTGTTTTCTACCCCTTGTGCTTCACTTATGCTGTCCTGGAAGAGATGCCTAGGACCTCCAGATGGTTTACGCAACTTCAGGTGTTGGCTACTCCCTCCTCCCTGTTACTCTTTATGCTCCACCTCATAACACCAGCTCTTTCCTGGCCCTCCCCTCCCTGCTCAGACTTCCTTCTCCATCTCCTTTGGTTTCTTTCTTCCACTGCTCACTCCCTTAACTTTAGTGCTCCCAGTGATCTGTTCTTGATCTAAGGCTCTTCTCTCCATACACACATCCACCCCATTGATTGCATGTATTCTCATTAACGTAATGCCAACGACTGAATAATGGTCCCCTCAGATATCCAGGTCCTAATCTTTGAAACTTGTGAATATTACCTTATTTGGCAAAAGGGACTTTGCAGAAGTGATTAAGTTAAGATTCTTGAGATTATTCTGGATTATCCATGTGAACCCAATGTAATCACAAGTGTCCTTATAAAAGGGAGGCAGAGAGAGTCTTGACTATAAAAGAAGACAGTAAGATTTTATAATGCTGTCTTTGAAGATGGAGCAAGGACCATGAGCCAAGGAATGTAGGTGGGAAAAGTAAGGATAGGTTTCTCCACTAGAGCTTTCATAAGGAACCAGCCTTGTTGCTATCTTGACTTTTAGCTCAGTGAGATAGATGGATTGTAGACCTCTTACCTCCAATACATAAGGAATAAATTAGTGTTTTATTTAGGCCACTAAATTTGGGCAATTTGTTACAGCAGCCTAAGAAAATGAATACAATACCCAAATCTACATTTCTAATACCAGAACTCTCCTCTGATCATCAGTCACAGCTGCATCAGCCTGCTATCCTCAAATTCAACATGACTCATGTCAACCAGAACTCATATCATCACCTCCCTCCTCCTTCTCTGTTTCTCTGTTTCATTTAATGGAACCACCGTTCCCTAAGTCACACAAATCAGAACCCCTGGGTCTTCCTGGTCTCCTCCCACTCACAGCCAATAATCACCAAGCCCCGCACTGTTTGTTGTCCAAATTTTTAAAAATATGCCTCCTCCTCTTCGTCCCATGGCTCTCTGCCTATGGATCGAACTCTTTCTCAAATCCATCCGCCACGTCAAAGCCAAGATGAGCCTCCTCAAAGGCAAACCTGCCCAAACTCCTTCCTTCGATAAATGCCCAGATTCAAGTCAAGTCCTAGAGCCTTGGCAGCCCATACAAGGCTCAGTCCTTTCCAGGTACATGTTCTGCTATTTGCTGCCTTGAACTGTAATAACACTGAGCCATTTGTCATTTCTCCATCTATACTAGGTACTTTCATGTCTTCATGAGACTTCACGGCCTTCCTCGCTGCTGCTCCCATCCTTCTTTTTCTGATCAGCTTTTACTCATTTTTGTCATTTAGCTCATTTTCTCTAATGAGGCAGGGCCAGGTATCCTTCCTTTGTGCTCCTGCAGTATTTCCAGTGCCTGCTTGTATCGCATAGCAATTTCTACATGGAAGAGACACTGCCGTCAGGCACCGCATAATGATAGTTCCGTCAATGACGAGTCATGCATACGATGGTGGCCCCACAAGATTATAATGGAGTTGAAGAATTCCTATGGCCTAGTGATGTACCTGTCATAATGTTGTAGAACATGCATTGCTCACGTGTTTGTGGTGATGCGGGCAAAAACTAACCTACTGCACTGCTAGACGTATAAAAATATAGCACATACAATTATGTACAGTACATGATACTTGATAATGATAATAAACAACTATTGTACTGGTTTATGTATTTACCATGTTTCCCTGAAAAAAAGACCTAACCGGAAAATAAGCCCTAGCATGATTTTTCAGGATGACATCCCCTGAACATAAGTCCTAATGCATCTTTTGGATCAAAAATTAATATAAGACTGGTCTTATTTTCGGGGGAACATGGTACTACATTATACTTTATACCATTAATTTAGAGTGTACTCTTTCTATTTATTAAAAAGTTGGCTGTAAAACAGTGTGCTGTGTTAAACAGGCAGCAGACTCATACATCTCTTGTTTATCGCATCTCGTGATCGCATCATTTTCTCTTGTGCTTGATTTAATCTTGTGTTGTTTTATAAATTTAGTGTAGCCTAAGTGTGCAGTGTTTATAAAACCTACAGTAGTGTACAGAAGTATCCTAGGCCTTCACACTCACTCACCTGACTCACCCAGAGCAACATCCAGTCCTGCAGGCTCCATTCATGGTAAGTGCCCCATGGGTGTACCATTTTTATCTTTTATACTGTATTTTTATTGTACCTTTTTTATGATTAGATATGTTTAGATGTATAAATACTTACTACTGTGCTACAATTGCCTAGTATTCAATGCAGTAACATGTTGTACCGGTGTGGAGCCTGGGAGCAATAGGCCACCGCTACACCATGTGGCCTAGGCTATGCCATCTAGGTTTGTGTAAGTGCCGTCCATGATGTTTGCACAACAATGAAATCGCCTAACGATGTATTTCTCAGAACATATCCCTGTTGTTAAGTGGCACATGACTATATTTGTAAGCACCTTGAAGCCAGGACCGATATCTTACACAACTTCTAAAGCTCAGTAGTTTGCACAAGGTCTAATAAATATCTGCTGAACTGAACTGAATTGCATTGTAGGCAGACAATATTATGACATTTGGTCATAATATTTCAACAGTTTAGAAACTTTTCTTTTACAAACTTAATCTTCTCGATGGCTCTGGGCTATAGCCATGTATAGTAAAGAGCAGGAACGCAAAACAAATATAGTCTGAAAATTCTCAAAGTGAGGTATTTTAAGAAGGAACAATGAAAATGTGAGAAACTCAACCCCTCTTCTTGGTGTTCTTGCAAGAAAAATGACTGAAGTTTTATTGTTCCTTGATGTTCAAAACTGATCAGAATAGTCAAGAAAGTGTCTAGACATTTTGAATTTGACCTTTGACAACCTAGAAGTTGCCTTTTCTACTCAGCTGTGAAATATAAATTCAAAGCACATTTAATTTAACCCATCACCAAGTATTAGGGGTGGGTATACATTCTGTGTAAGTAAAGGAAGCAACTATTATATCCATTTCTAGGAGAGAGCATCCTAGAGAAATATCAGAATGGAGAGATCTGCACGATAGACTGCTATGCCACCAAAGCAAAGCACAGAATAGTGTGTACAGCATATCCTACTAAGAAAAGGGGAATTATATACTCATATTTGCATAAATAATCACTGGAAAGATACATTAGAAGCTAATAAGTATGGTTATCTGCAGGATGTGACAGGTAACTGAGTGGATGTGGATGGTGTGGGAGTGATATTTCACATTACCTACATTTTTATAGCGTTCAGATTTTTCAATCATATAGTAAATACGTCATCTATTTAGAATAATTATAAAAAATAAAGTAATACCAGATGTAGGTCAGAAATAGTCCCAGCGTGATGTGAGAAGCAACAGTGTATTCTTAGTCTCTGGCCTAGAGTCTTTTTTAACACTTGATTTAGAGATGATTTCAAATTTAAAAAAAATACAAAAATAAAAATAGCACAAAGGAGATAATGTGTGCCCTTTATGGAATTAACCTATTAACATTTTATCCCATATGCACTATCTATCATTTTTGTATCTATCTATCTATCTATCTATCTATCTATCTATCTATCTATCTATCTATCTATCTATCTATCTATCTATCTATCTATCTATCTATCTATCATCTATCACTCATTTGTGCCTGAACTTCCGAGGTTCATGACCCTCTACCTCTCAATGTTTCAGTACGTATTTCCTAAAAATATAACTATAGTACCGTTATCAATTTCATGAATTTATGGTGAATATGAACAAGAGAGTCTTCTGGAGGAAAGAAATGTTCCCGAAACATAAGGCCCATCTTCATTTAAGTATTGTACAAAAGGACCCCTGGTCAATCTCCTGTTATAGGTGAGGAAGGCAATGCAGCGTGACAGTATGGAGATCATCAAACACTCCAGATCACACTCATCAGTCAGCTTCAGAAGATTGTTTTCCTCTTCCTTTTGGTACAAATCAAGCCCTTCATTTCTAAAAGCCTGTAGCTTTCCCAAAGTCCTAAATAAAAAAGTTGTACATGTTCCCATTCTAGTTCAATAATGGGGTTGGAAGAAGATTCCTCAATTACGCTTTGTCTAAAAGTAATTTAAAAATAATAAATTATACCTTGTTTTAAATCCATTTGTTTGCTTCCCTCTACAACAGTGGTAAATGTGGTCCAGCTCCAGACCTTCCTTTTTTGTTCCTGACTCAAAGCCGAGCTTCCTCCTGTTGGAGAAAGAGGAGAAATATGAGTGTGGCAATAAGCCTGAGAGGTCTAAGGAAAGGGGCTGGCCTTGCCCCCAACCCCTATGGCTTTGTCAGACAATTAAGAGTCTCATACAGCTGCTTCAACCTACTTGGAGATAATATTTTGAAGCCCAAGGCCTAATTTTCCCCCCTGTATTTCAGAAGCATTCCACACACACATTCATGTCAGATGTCATGTTTCGGGTAAACAACATTGAAGAATGGTTCTGTCAGTAATACAATCCTTGTGAAGACTTGGAGGGTGGAAAAGAGGTGATTTTCCTGATTGTGACACATGTCGGCCTAGGCTGGGATTTATGACCTGGTTTTGGGGAGTAGCCTTCCCCCCTACTCACCTATTATTCTTACCCCTTCTGTCTTCCCCAGCTGCTCCACGCCTTTCCTGAGCTCAGCCACCATGGCAGAGGGATGTGTTGTGCTGGAATTTAACCAATCCTCTGTGGATTTTTCTTACTTTTTTTTTTTTTGGCCTATTAGTGTTTATATAACACCTTGATGAAAATTCTTATTTTTATGTATATCTTTGTCACTGTGTCCAATGATTTCTGTAGAATAAATTTCTAGAGTGGGGTTGGTGGGTCAAAAAAATTATGCCTCTTTTTATGATTTTTTACATATCCTGCCACATTAACCTCCAGAAGGAGAGCACCAATTTCCAATCCCACTAACGGTGTCTGAGGATGTGATGTCCTAGTCTTAGGAACTCGCTGGCCTCTGGAGCCTTGTAGTTAAAAATCTTGGCTGAGACATCAGGCTCCTGGGGTTTGCACTCTGGCTCTACAACTTCCTAGTTTCACACTTTAGCAAATGATATAACCTGACTAAATATTTCCTCTTTCTTCCAAGGGAAATGATAACAATACCCTTCTCACAGGGCTGTCGTGGGAAGTAAATGAGATACAGCATATGAAATGAGTATGTGATACCTGTCACTTGTTACTGTTTCTAGCTCTGGTCCAAGTGCCAAGAGTATATTTGGAGCTGCCCTGCTTAGTGGAAGGCTGGGGGCAGAGCCAGGCCCCAACACAGAGGGCAGGGGCCCCAGCTTTGCTAGGTGAGGGAGCTAGAATATAAAAACAGTGCCAACCCTCATTACCTTCTTTATGTACTTCATAACACATGACTGATGGTTCAAAACCAATTTCTCTCTCTCTCTCTGTTTTGGTTAACAGTTTTTTTTGAGATAATTTATAGAGCACACAATTCACCTATGTAAGTATACAGTTCATGATTTTTAGTATTTTCATAGTTGTGTAACCATAAATACAATCAATGTTAGAACATATTCACCACTCCTAAAAGAAACCCATACCCATTAGTTGCCACCCCCAAGCCTCTCCACTCCCGCCAGCCCTAGGCAACCCCGAATCTACTTTCTGTGCTTACAAATTTGCCTATTTTGACATTTCATATAAATGGAGTTATACAATATGTGGCTCTTTGTGACTGGCTTCTTTCACTTAGCATAACGTTGTCAAGATTTATCCATGTTCTGCCATGAATCAGTACCTCATTTGCCAAATAATATTCTAGCGTATGGATATACTATACCTTGTTTACCCATTCATCGGTAAATGGACATTTGGGTTGTTTTGTTTTTTGCTACAATGAATGATGCTGATATGAACATTTGTGTACAAGTGTTTGTGTGGACATATGTTTTTATTTCTTGGGTATATACCTAGCACTGGTTGTCTTTTTTTTTTTTTAATGCTATAAATAATGTTGCAGTGAATATCTTGGCAAAAAAGACTAGGGCTCTCCACGTCAAAGGAAAAGTATAAATAAAGGCCTGGGATGTTTTGGGTCTAAACCTCTCTGAACAACACATTCAGCATCTGCAAAATGGGTTGTTGTAAATATTAGAAATTAGATATAATGGAAGGTCCCTGGCATGCAGTAAATTCTCAACAAACGATAGCTATTATACTATTCTACACCCTCTAAAATTGAAGTAAAAATCCTCATGGGCCTACCCTCTTCATCTGTCCATACCATTAATATTATCAGATTTCCCTGGTTTTTCATTGTCATGACCTTGTATTGTACTTTGTCAGTCCTGGCACAAACCTTCTATAACTCAGGGTGATATCACCGGAGGAAACTAAAGCAGGCCTCTGCCTGAAGTAAGCTGTTCCCTTTTTCCTTTGCATCCTGCTTTCAGCTGAATTCTCCTTGTGGTAACTTCTTTTCCTGCACCCCCACCGCAAGCCCTACTCTTCCATCCCCCAGGTCATCAGGAACTTCAGATCATTGGGCCGACCTCAGGTGAAAACCACAGCTTGTATAAAATGGTGGTCCTTAGGCCAGATCCAACCTGCAGGCTGGAGTCGTTTGGTCTGCACAGGGCACAGTAAAAAAAAATAAAAAGTTGAATCAATATACAAAAATCAGGAGATTTCACGCACAACCATATTTCAGATTGCTTTTGGAAAAAAATCAGATGTGCCAATATTGGACCTTCATTCTTGCATGATAAAAATAGACTGATAAATCCTACCCCAGCTCCTCTCTTTGGTGTGTTTCAGTGCTACAGTGAAGGGAGGTGAAGCGGCCAGTCCATGCAGGCATAGCAAAGATCATTTTTTTACAGTTTCTTGTGTGACCAAGGTACCACCCATCCTCTCCCACTTCCACTCTCATTGTCATTTAGCTAAGCTCCTGGCCTGTTTTGTGATTTCACACCTTTCCAGACTTTTTTTTTCTTTTTTTACTTTGTTGAGTATTCCATTATATTGTGGAAATTTTCCTCCCAAAGCCTCCTACTCCATGCTTATAAAGAGAGTGGCGTCTAGTTCCCAACGTTACCTTTGAAAAGGAAAAAATCTAGTTACCTTTTTTCCTTTTAAAAATATGATCACGAACTCTTTGTTTCACTGTACAGGTCACTTCACTGTCCTCTCCATCGTCTGCCATGGAAAACAGCGGTTTGCTCAGTTCTTAAAAGCCTGGTAGAACTAAGCAGCATGTCTGCCGGCCCGACTGCTTCCTTGCTTCAAAATCCGGCTCTCTTTGAACCATTTGACCCACGATGTCCTCTGTCAGATCGTTTGTTTCTTCATCAGCCCTCAGCCAAGCTCATTGCTCAATCTTTCCTTGCACTTGATACGTTCGGTTAAACCTTTCCATTATATCTAGTCTCTTGTTTGGTGCCTTATTCTGCCCATTTTAATCTTGCAACAATCTTTCTTTTCCTATAGACCTCAGATTTCTGAAGGGAGTGTTTTTGTTCTTGCCTGACCTTCTTCTGCTCTTCTCACCTCCCTTCTGTTTCATCTGTTCTTTGATTTTGCTATTTCTGCCCCAGTGTCTTCACCTTGGTTTTCTGTCTGTGCTCGCTCTTAAATGCTTCTGTGGCAATATCTATTTTATTATAGAAAGCCTTTGGCTATATTCCTTTGGAAAGCTCCTTTTATGTCATTTTTTCAAATGTTCCATTATTCTGAAATCTTCAGGGAGAACAACTTCAGTTCCTCACTTCTTTACCGAGTTCCCTATGTTTTAAGAAATTAATCTCAATCTCTACCATTACATGAATAGAAATAAAACCTTTCACTTTACATTTCACGTCTAGAATTTTTGCTTGCGATGCTCTCAATCCTACTACTTTTAAATGGCTGGCATCTGCCCTGAATAAATATCCCTCTCGCCAATCTAACGATTCTTAAACCCGAACAATTGTTAGACCTTTAAAAAAAAAAATCCTTCTGGACCCAAACAGTTAACCTATTTTATTTATAATAAATTTTGCTTTTAATATAGATATGGTTTTGACTAATTTGGACAGTTTCTTGACTTTAGCAAGCCTATGATGACTCAATTCTTTCATTTTTCTTTCCTCTTCAAACTATCCTGAAACTTTTATTCACGAGGCACATTTATGTGTTGTCTTCCTCTTTTCTTTTCTCACATGTCTCTGGTAATTTTAGTAGTGATGGGATTGACTCCAGTAGGGTTGAAACCACCAGTGCAATCTTGAGCCTAAGCCCTGTGGCATGCCTGTTCATAAGTCAGGCATACAGGTCATTCAAAATATGCTTTTGCAATTATTTAGATTGACTTGGAAATCCCTGGTAGCAAGCATTCACATCTCTGTTACCACATCTTACAGGCTGATAAAAAATACTTCACAGCAGAGGTCACCTTTTGTTTATCCACTGCCGTGGCTCCTTTCCCAAGATGCACTTGACATCTCCCCCAGCCTCAACTCATGCCTTTTGCTGTACACAGGGGAGGCATCCTTTTCAGAGTTCATATCTATAAATTGCAACTTTTCTCCCAACTTGGTTCACTTCCATGCTTGTTCAAGCTTCCATATTGCGTGTTTCAAACAAAAATCTGAAAATCTGAACTTGAATGGCTCTTCCCCTATTGAGGAATTTCGTCCCAAGCCAGTCCTTTCACACGCAGATTTCTCTCTTCAAATTCAGCTCTATTTCTTAAGTAAACACTACTCCATCCAGATCTTCTCTTTTATTGAGATTTCTAAGCTTTGGCTCCAGCCTGTGTTCTCATGGGTAACGGAGACAGCTCTAGATTTGGGAGTAAGATTCCTAGAGAAGTTCCTCATGTAATAAGCTATAAAACCTTGGGAACCTCTTAATTTCTCTGAGGCTCATTTTTCTCTTCTGTACAATGGGATGATAGCTACCATCTCTCTTGATTCTTGCAAGGATTTCATGAAATATGATATGCAAAATTATGTTCAAAATTCTATCTCTATTATGTATTTTTAGTTGAATCTCTGCTCGCCCTAATTTTTTTTGTGTGTTTTTCTTTCAGCCCTTCAAATTTTCTTTGAAAGTTCTCATCTTTTTCGTTTGGCTCCTCATTTTTCTTGGCTCAGGTTCTCTGTCACTTTGCTCTATCTATTTAATTAATTAACCATGCACCCATTCTATCATATTTGGATAAAAATGTTCACATCCTGACAGCTGGCGTCAGGGAGACTATTTTGGGGTAAGGTGACTCCCTGAAGATGTGGTTTTCCAGGTGTCAAGACAAACCAAGAAATACTAATTTCTGATTTGGAACCGAACAGAAATGAGGAGGAGGGGGAGAGGAGAAAAGTGAGGAAAGGGAGACTAGGATGGGGAAAGCATCCAGTAAGATGGCGTGAGGAATGGGGAGTGCCCAGGGTGCTATGAGCAGTGAACAAAATCCTGGGTTGGGGGGACAATGGGAAGTAGTGGAAGAAGTACATGTACGACACTCACGAAAGAGGACTTCCAGAACTGCAGAAAGACGCAAGAACAATAGGATACGTGTGTTCTAAGTGAGCGGGGGTATTTTGAGGGGGATTGTGTCTTACTGTTATAAGCTTTTTTTAATGTAAACATTCACCATATTTGATCACACCTTGTAATGTGCACCAAATGCCAGCCATATCCTCCTTGGACTTGGGTTCCATCTAAAGAAAGCCTATCACACAGAAGGAACCTGATAAATGTTTGTTTCAATTTTTCCTGAGATTAATTTATCTTCTTTTGTTCCTATTTAACCCCATTTCTTTTGAGTGATCTCAGAACTAGCTATTTTTAAGTGTTCTCTATATCCTTTTCCTCAGCAAGAAATAATTTTCTCTAGAGTTTTCTTCCTATACCTCGTATTGACTGCCACCAAATTCATGCTTACCTTTTTCTTTCTTTCAGCCTGAAAGCCATCTTTATTTTCTACCTCCCCTGCTTTCTCAAAATTTCCAGCAGTCATTTCTGTGGGTGTTACTGGCTTAGGGGTGTGTGTGTGTGTGTGTGTGTGTTTTGTTTTGGTTTTGGTTTCTGGCACTTGTGGCTAGCAACGCAATGCCAGTCTCCATTTTATGATTAAATATTCTTGGGTGGTTTACATAAATACTCCCTTTTGCTCCACAATATTTGTAAAATTCAGTTTACAGAGGGAGAAACAGACACAAAGATAGAGCTAGATAGAGTGCACACACACACAAATGCTTATCTCTTGGAGCTCACATACTGAAGTGTTTCTATGATGTTTGGGATTTGATCCAAAATAATCCAGAAGGAAAGAGGTAAGAGAAAGAGGAAGTGGGGGGCTGGATGCTATAGATAAAACAAGTTTGGCCACATTCTTGAAGCTCTGTGATGGGTACCTGAAGGTATAATATTCACCTGACTTTTGTGTGTATTTAAATTTCCATAATAAAAAGCTTAATTAAAGTTTGCTTATTAAAGATCTGCATGTAGCTCTTTTAGGACCTTGCTAATCTCAAGTTTCTGTGATTTTAAGACATGGATGTGAAGGGAAAAAAACACTCACTTTATTCATATATTTCTTTATTACATCACTTCTTGTTTCTTTAAAATGACTTTTTCTGTTTGTAGTAGGAAACTATATTTAAAAAAAAAACCAAAAACTTGAAAAGTAGAGGACTAAAGAAAGTAGAAAATAAAAATACTGTCAAATCCACCACCCCAACATAAAAAAATTGAAAGAAAAATAATTGAAAAAAAGAAATAAGATCTGCATGTGGGTTAGTGATCTCCACAGTCAACACATTGTTTTTGACTGTACATGACCCTCAGGTGATTTCATGAGCCTCTTCTCTAGCATGTTCCCCACCTCCCACCAAGTCATTTCTAAACTTGCTCTTTGTATTGATTTGCTGGCATGCTTATTTCCTGTTGGTCTAAGAGCTCCTGGTGGGCAGGAGCAGTGTCTTACTCATCTTTGTGTTCTGGTGCCTCGCACAGAGTCTCCTACACTGAAATGAAATGAGCTCAAAAAAAAGGATCTGCCAAAGAACCCATTCTCATGCCTGCCTGCACTGACATCCCCTGCCCCAGCCATGGCTTTTGCTGGGCCTGTGAACACATCATAGGGGGCTTCTGAGTGGAGCCACAGCACATCCATGAAAGGCTTGTTCCTCAGGACAGAGAAGGAACAACAGCCCCTTTGGCTTCCTATATGTGCGGCCATGACACCAGAAAGTTCTCTAATTGGCCTATTCTTTTTTCTTATGATACATTCTCCACGATAATTCCAATTTCCTTTCATTTCTGAAGTTCACACCAAACTTCTTACTTCTATGATTTGGTGACTTAAATGGCTACAGTTGTGGGCCTAAATGAATATTGGGCTCCTCACTGCAGAGTCTCCCTTCCAGCAGCCTCTCCCCCCTGTGATACATCTTCCATCTCCAGACAGAGACAATGGCTCCTTCTTTTCTTCTAACTTCCTTTGGGTGGTTAGCCTTCACCTTCATCCTCAGGAAAGTCAAATGTCGCCGTGCTGCCATCTCCGCTTCCCATTTCCCTTATCTTCCTCCCCAGTTTCCTTCCTGCTTCATTCTAGCTCAAATCTTCAGCTTTCCCTTGAATTTCTATTCTAGCCTCAGTTTATACCATCTCTTATAGTTCTCCTACTACTGTGGGTCTGGCAGCTTCTAGAATAGTCATCCTAGCACCCCCTTGCTCTCACTACTCTTTAAATGGCTTATTACAAATCTCATTACCTATTTGGTGTTCTTCCCAGTATGCCACAGGGAAGGTTCATCTGGGGAGTCAGATGTTATTATGCTTGTTTGACAAGGATCAGACGTAGAACCTCAATCTCCTAATCTCAGTTCAATGGTCCAGCTAGCACCCACGGCCTGGCTTATCCTTTGCTACTATCCCCTGGGGAAGTGGTGGCTGACCTTGAACTTCTGTGCATTTATTTGCCTTGTCACACTTACCTTTCTGGAATATTCCTGACAATAGTCCCAGAGACTGGGAACTGAGATAAGCCAAAGTGGGATGGTTAGGACTGTCTTATTGACTCATGCTGTCGTTGACTGAGGCTTGGTATTGTCTCAAACAATTCTCTTCCTCCTGAAAAAGAACCAAATAACACAGGGGAGGGGGTGGGATGCATCATTATGACCACAGGGACTTAGCCAGGAATCAGAGACAGGCTTGGCACCAGGTCATACTTCAAGGATTGTCAACCTGTAAAATGATGGACGAGCGTGCTGACTCCATTCTCGGGTACAGAGAAGTGTGGACTGTCAGATAGCATTATTAATTAGAGGTACAAAATGGTGGACTCTGAGTGACAGCTAATCTCTGTGGAAACAGAATGGGGCTGTCCCTTACCATCACCTGAGGATCCCTTTGGTTATTTATATGTGAGTATATGAAGAGAGTATGTGTGTGTGCACGCATGTGTTGTGGACGGTAGGCGAGCTAGAGTAGGTTTAGCTATGGCAACACTTTCTCTCCCTCCTCCAATTAAAATCAACTTTCTACCCCAACCATAATGCCCTGTCATCATGATCCCCTCAGTTCTAGAGCATGAACTTTCTGGGACGCCCTCAGCAAATCTTCCCCTGAACCTAAATTCAACCTCCCACCCTGCTTCGTTTGCAGAAGAGAATATGTTTGTAGTATATCTAATGTTTTCATTTTCCCTCACTAAACCGTCAAAACAAATTATGTATTTATGTGTGAAACTGGAAAAAACATTTCACCTCAAGTGAAAACTTGAGCGTCTTAAGACAAACACACTGAGAATAACTCTCCATGTTTGCATAGAATATTGGCCTTTGCAAAGCTGAGTATACGCCTCTCTAATCTTTGCTGGCAAGGGGAGCTCGCTGTAGGTAGAACAACTCAGGGTCGGCATCAAGGAGATGAGAGCTTGCCCAGAGACGTGGGATAGAATAGTCAAGTATTCCGGATTCTCCACTTATTCAACAGAATCTCCTATGTAAATATCAATGGGATTTTGCCCTGGGCCAAAACGAGGCCTAAGTATGCAGTGGATTTACAATTTCAAGTACTTTATTATCTATAGTTGAAAGAGAAGATACAAAAGCTGTTTGATTTACCAAGCAAGTACACTAGGCCTATGGACACTTTTGGTCCTTTTGCTAAGCTGTCAGATGTTCGAGGCAGTTGGCCAGATGGCTGTGTTTTACGTCCCAGCTTAACATTTTCGAGGCTGTTGAATAATGTAGATCCTTTTCAGTGGAGTGACCTTCTCCAGAGCAGGTCTGGGTTTTTGATGTGCCATGTGCACTACTGCTGGAAATTTATGGCTGAGCTAAATGTGAGAAAGAAAGAAAAAAATAAGCATATTGAATCTTTCTGGCTATGAAGTATTAAAGTAGTAGAAGGCAATACAGTTGTTTAGGGGCATTTCACAATTTTGTTTACTTCTTTGATAATATTTCTTTTTTCCCTGCCACTTCCAGCTCTGGACCCGTGGGTGCATGTGTTAACCTGGGTTTTCCCTTATTAGTTTGTCTCTAATCTGTAAAATTATAAAATATATGAAGACAATATACATAATGTATACGTGCATTAATATCCATGTTTTGAAGCGACATGTTAAAAGGTAGGAATGGTTAATTATTTCTGCATCAGTCCTATAACATTAGCAATTATTCTGGCACCAGTGTGCATATACGGATCACCATATTCTAAGGCTATGGGAACAGTGGAAAAGGTTTTGAGGGGGAAAACCCCTCCACTGTCAAAAGATCAGGAATAAAGAACCTCTGAAAGAAGTTAGGAAGAGTTAGTGTTATTTCTTAGGTTGTAACAAAAGTGAAATTGCTCTTTTTACAGGTTAAAAAATGGTGTGACATTGGCCCTTTCATATGGTTCAATCTAAACAGCCTGGTGAAAAAAAAGGCTGAGGAATGAGGCACTGGCATCAGGTTCCAAAAGTTCTCATTAGTCATCTCCACAGAAGACATGTATGAGGAAACAGGTTCAAATAGATTTAAATTAACACAGATTGAGACTATTTGACAATAAGGGGAATTGCATACAGAACCAAGAGACCTTATGGAATTTACCTTAAGGATAGCTTAAAAATCAAAAGGATGCCCAATGTTGCAAGCACTGCAGACACAATTTTCCTAGGAGGAGAATTTGGACCCAGTGACCTTTTGGGTCCATTCCAGTTCTTGGTTTTCAAGCCGATCAATACAAACAGAAAGGTACCTAAGGAAACCTTCTTTAGCGAGCAAGGAAGGGATGCCTCAGGTCACTAGGAATTTAATTTATCACTATTGGGCTTAGATGCCCTTGCCTTGACACTCAAATTAAATAAAAGGGGAGATAAACTGCTCATGACCCCAAGCATCGCGTTGTTTATGGTTTGATTGGGCTCTCCTAAGCCAGGGAAAACATATGTGCCTTCTACCTCTTCTCAAATGTCCCTGAGCTCTAGGCACACAGCATTGCCTTTCATGTGACACTTAACTCCAGAAAGTCCTTTCTTCTTGGTCTTAAAAAATTAAACACGCTGGTAGAATATACACTGAAGTGTTAACAATGGTTATCTCTGAGGGATAGAATCATGGGCAATTCCTAGTCTTTTTCTTTGTTTTGTCTATCAGTATTTTTCTAAAAATGTTCTTTTACCATGAGCAGGTACAAGTTATATAATAATTAAACCCAAAGACAGTCTAGGCTGGCATTCTAGCAGAAAGGAAGTAACACAATTGAGATATTGGTCAGAAATGCTGCCTTAGAATCTAAAAAAAAGAGCTGGAGACTTTTTTTCTCAGATCAATTATCATCAGGCCACATGACATGCATTTGATAGTATGGTAGAGTGTTTTGTTTTGTTTTTCTTTTAACATTAGAGCTAGAAGGAAACTTAAGAGGTCACTGACTTCAGTAGTTTTCTTCCAGACTGGGTGTCTTTCGTGTCAACTGAAACAGATGGATTATTTCAGGTTAGTTCTAAATCACATTCAAAAGATTACATACAGGTAGGAAGAATAACCTGGCAAGTTACGTAAAATCGAACGTAAAGGGGGGTGAGAAAGGCAATGAACAAGTAATTCTGATTTAACAGAAATCTGGGCAATTAGCCAAGGTGAGATGAGGTAAGATGACAAGTTGAGAGGGAAGAGAGAAAGCCACAATGTTGATTGTTGTTCTTAAGGCAGGAGAGTGATGATGGGTGGAGATGGGAAAAGAAAGGGGAAAGGAGAACAGTACGTTTGAACACACTATTGCTTCATGTGACACTAATACATTATTTGATCATTTCCAGGGTTACCTCCACTTTGATGGGCTACATTTCTTGATCACTTAAAAAATTGTGGCAAAAATCTAATATAAAAAAACCCTAATATAAAATTGACCATTTCAAACTTTTTAAGTATATAGTTTAGTAGCACTAAATATGTTTACATTGTTGTGTAAACATCACTACCACCCAGCTCCAGAATTTTCATCATATAAAACTGAAACTGTGTATTCATTAAACAGTAAGTCCTCATCCCCCCTCCCCCAGCCTCTAGCAACCACCACTCTACCTTTTGTCTCTATGAGTTTGACTCTTCTAGGTATCTCATATAAGTGGAATCATGCAAAATTTGTCCTTTTGTATCTGGCTTATTTCATTTAGCATAATGTCTTCAAGGTTTATTCCTATTGTAGCATGTGTCAGAATTTCCTTCCTTTCTAGGGCTGTTGCATGTGTATATACCACATTTTGTTTATCATATGTCAATGGACACCTTTTGATATTGTGGATAATGCTGCTATGAACGCTGGTGTCAAAATATCTGTTCAAGACTCTGCTTTCAATTATTTGGGGTATATACCCAGAAATGGATACATGTGGCAATTCTATGTTTAATTTTTTAGGAACTGCCATATTGTTCTCCATGGTGGATGCATCATTTTATACTCTCACCAGTAATGCACAGGGTTAGGGGTTACATCTTAATTAAGGCATTTAACTGAGGTTCTAAAAGCTCTGCTCAATTGCTTCTCAGGAGGGGAATGCCACAGATCAATATGAATGAAAGACTACCCCTGGAGCCTGTTGGTCATTTGTAACTGGTTTGGGAAAGTTGAGGAGGAAAAAAATCAACGGGATTGAGCAGGAAAGGGAAATAATTCTGGCAAAGATTTTATCGCCTTAGAGAAACTGCCCATAATTCAATTACAAATGTTCAAGGTTTTTTTTTGCGGGGGTGGGGGTTGGGAGGAAGGCAGTAACAGGACTTCATAGCAACTCTTGAATATACAACAATAGTGTGAAGTTCTCTTTCTCCTGTATCTACCCCCTGGTTATAGGGGGTGGAAAGTCTACAAAGAATCTTCCGTTAAAATTGATGAAACTGTAAATAAAATACTAAACCCCTTAAATGCCTTAATTCTCTGTTGTAGATTCTGTATCAATGGAGAGGGGAAGATTTTATTTTCAAGTCTGAACTAGAAACAAGTAGGAATAGCTTTCTAGAGTACAACCTACAACTAGCTGTGCTTCAGTCTGGGATCTTAACTTTGGGGCAGCTTTGGATTTTTTATAATTCGTCTTTGTAAAATGACAGCGTTTGTGGAATGAAAAGTGTTTCCTGTCTGATTCATTAGGGTAAGAGAATCTAGGGTAACCGGACAAGAGAAAGAATTCAAGGCCAGTATATGTGTAAGGACTCTGCCCTGCTGTGGCTCTATCACATAAGGGCCGACATATTGAACTTGGAAAGGAGATCAGTAGAAACTCCCACATTGAGAATTTACCTTCCTCTTGGGTAGGTCTGACCTCAGAACCTATATTTTTAGTTTCAGAGAAAAAGCAAAAGAAGTATGTTGAAAGTCTTTACGACTGGAGCTGTGAAAGAAATTCTAGATGCAGGAAAATCAGCGGCAGGTTTTGTTTTAAAGCCTGAAGTCAGGTAGTATTGCAGCCTGGCAGCTCTTCATTCATCTTTCTAGGGTGATAACTTCCAACTTGAACGTGGGCACTCAGATTTCCACACCCTGTTAAGCAAAGTGCTTAAAACAAAACATTCAGCTCGAGTCAATGAAACTCAAGGCTACTCCTACGGTGATGTTAATCTACAGAACAAGAGAAACCTTTTTAGATGTGCAGATGCCTTTGATAGTTTCCTCTCCCCCAGGATTCCATTTCACATCCATCTCACTCACTTTGGCAGTGGCATCTGGCAATTTGAAAAGTGGGCCCAACTTTAACTAGGCTTCAACATTCCAACCCCTCCCACACCATAACCCAACCCTGTTACTAATGTTTTAACTGGGTACTTTTAAGTTCGGAGAAGTGTCACAACTGTGGCCAAATTTAACTTCCATAACTTTCCAGAGAATTAATATATTTGGCAGTATCATTCTCACTCCCTGCCTTAAAAAAATTAAGTAAATGAGCAACCATAAATCTCAGAGGAGCTACGTGACTTCTAAAAGGTCAAACAACCTCTAAAAAGTAAGTGGAATTTGGTCGAAGACCAGGTCTCCCAGATTTTTAGCCTAGGGTTTCAGGGTTACATAACTCCTTTTCTGTCAGGAATACCATGTCATATGGCCTGTCACCAGGCAACACGAATTCTCTCATTATTTAGATCTGGAAGAGGTGGGAAAGGCTGGTTGGAAAGGTAGGGAGGGAAGGAGGAAAGTAGTGAGGAGAGATGTCTGTGTGCAGAGAGGAGTGGGGAAAACAGTGGGATGGGAAATTTTAGGCTGTTTCCCACTTAGATTTGTACAATTCCAACCGTTTGTGAATTGTTTTTCAATCTCCCAAATCTTAAACCTTAGGTTATTGGTTTTAAAGTACGGTATCCAGAGATGAACAGCATATGGACAGAAATTCCCTGCTATGATTAAATTGTTATTGAGAGCCTATGAATTGGGCTGTACTCTTGCTGCCTTAGACTCTAAGTTCTTCAACTGGCATGAGAATAAGCATGGGTTCTTGGAACTAGACATAATTCTAGTTGAGGGCATGAATGAATGTTAATAAATGCAGAGGACGTGACCCTCATTTCTGCTATTTTATTGTATTTCTTCCTGACAATTGCGTGAAGTTAGGTCTTCATGACAGTACATTTTGTGTGTGTGTCTGTGTGTGTGTGGGTGTGTGTGTGTGTGTGTGTGTGGGTGTGAAATCATTGCATTGCACATGAAAATTTATCAGCAGATATCAATATCTATATCTCTACATCTATTATGTCTCTTAATTTTGTTGTATGAGGCTTTATAGTTTATGCATTTTTTTCATTTAAAAGAATTAAGATATAATTTGTCCACAGTGAAACGTACCCTTATACAGTTCTACGGGTTTTCACAAGTATCTACAGTTTGTGACTGCCACCACAATCAAGATATAGAACCGTTCCATCATCCCCCCAAATTCCTTTCTTTCACTTTGTGGTCAAGCCCTCCACCCACCCCCAGCTCCGGACAACCACTGAAATCAGCCGATCTGTGTTTTAAGAGGCATTGGTTCTTCCATGCCAGGTTGACCTTTACTATGAAATCCTATTACACTTCAGGTTGAATTATGGATTCAAGGAGGACTTTTTCTTAACTGTAAGGAAATACGTGGATCCCACCAACTTCCATATTCAAGATAGAAGTAGTCACTTGTGGTAATTTTGGGACTTGGTTTTCTGGCTTCTTATTCTTTGCCTGGGATTCCAAACGATACCCTGTAGGACATTTGCCTGGGAATAGATGCTAACACTTACTGACTATGTCTGGTTTTGTGCTAGGTGCACATGTCATAAAACTTCATTTTAGTCTCACAACATCTCTGTGAAGTGGATACTATCCATCACATTTGCATTTACAGATGAGGAAACAGAGACACAGTAAAGTGAAGAAACCTGAGCAAGGACATATAGCTAGTGAGTGACAGAGCCAGCATAAGACCCAGGCACCTGATGGCTGATGCAGAAACCTGTGTCAGCCAGTAACCTATGCAGTCTCGGCCACAGTCCTACTCCAGTAAACACCGAGCTAAATGTTCATGTTTTTAAAATAGGTATAGTTGCTATTAACAATATTCGTAATAACACACCATCTCAATGTTTTCTTATGATTTCCAAATGCAACTTATTATTATTGTTATTTGATTTTTTACCATTGAAATAAAGTGATACTTTTAATTAAAAGGGAAAAAAAAAACCTTTATGTCACCAACATATGCACATATGTCTATAAAAAATAGTATAGACTCTTGCATCATACCTAATATAAAATCAACCTTTATTGACCTCTCCAAATATTTTATTTTGGGGTAACATATATTCTAGAGGAACATGCCATTCAGTTCTACTTAACAACTGTGGCATTCTCTTGCCCCTGAGGAAGAGGCGTTCAGTGGGCAGGAGCAAGAGAATGAGATGCAGGAGTGGGCAGCTTGTCTTGCCCTGTCAGGGCGTCATCCATCCCTGCCCTTCTTGTAAAGCCAGCAAGGCAAAGCATCACTTAGGACCTCACCTGAAGTCTATTTGATGAGAGAACCAAGCGCCCCCACCACTACTAGAAGGCTGTAACTATAGCCTATAATCAAGATCTTGCCTTGTACCATCTGCCTTGCATCCCATGGACTTCAGATACATCTTTTATTTCACTGCCATAAAACCAGAACAGAGAGTGCAAACAGATTCCTCCGTGCCAGGCATAGTGCTAAGAGCTTCCTGTACACAGACTCATTTATTCCACACAATATCCCTATGAAATATGTTCTCTTCCTTATTTCCATTTTACAAGGGATGAATCTGAGGCACAGGATAAATAACTTGTTCAAGGTCATATAGATCATTAGTGGAGGAGCCAGTGCCAAATGGGGCCCCAGAGGTCTAGCTGCATAGTTTCTGCTCTAATCTTTTTGAGATCCCACATATTGGCAGCAACAGCAAGTCTGCCTTCTATAAAGGACACCCAGTCCACTCCCTTCGATAAATGTGGGAGCGGCAGAAAGAGTGGTTCTTCATTACCTTAAATGCAGTGTATCTGCCCTCTGTAAGTAAAATAAGGACCCTCACTCAGCTAACCTACAAAATTTAAAAACAAACTCTTAAATCAAAAACCAAACCACATTCTCTCTGGTGCCTTGAGCTACTTAGAAGAAATCCAAGACATAGAAATAAAAATAACAGTGGTCAAACACCTTTGTAAACAGACTACTGGATAAACCCATCCAGTGCCCAGCCTTCCTCCAGCCCCAAACCATGCAACCCTCCACTAGCCCACCTCGCCTCAAATCAAGGATTTCCTTAGGGAATGCAGTGGTGGGGAGCAAGGCCAAAGACTGGTGAACTCCCAATACACAAAGCTACCTTTTTATAAAAACATGCCAATGTTTCTAAGAAGTATTTGGGATGGCAAAGGAAAGTTCTGCCAATTCAGTGTCATGATTCTTGCCTTATTTTCTATCTTAATTTTGAGATTATTTATTAAATAGATATTAGGAATTTGGGAGAAACAGCTTTTCTCACCAAGACCTCTTTGTGTTCCTCAGACTGAGAGCAGATTCTTTCACAAGGACATCAAACCTCTGAGCTGGAAAAAACCTCAGTGGTCATTGGCTCGTTCACCCATGCAGCCTGATTGCTGGGTAAATACCATAGACTGGCAGCATCCCATGACGCACCTCACCCACGGCTCACCTTCTCCAGCGTGTCATTCAGAGCATCCATCGTCTGTATTTTGGCAACATTTGCAATGACACTGCGAAGATAAAAAGATACTTCATGTAGGACCTGAAAGTATTCCCAGTGACGAGGCTAAATGATTTATATAGAGGGCAGTCTACTTGGCTTTTAAGCTTTCACTCTGCTTGGCTATATCTAGAAGACAAGAATTCCTGCCTCTGTGTGCCCGTGCACTACCACAAGTTTTGTAGGCCAAGTTATTGCTATTATTGCTTTTGAAACTTTTCATCGAAGTATAGCACACATGAGAACAGTGCAAATAGGATAGTATCAGTGTGTAGCTTAGTGGATATTCACAAACTTAAAACACGAGTCTAACCAGCTGCCCCCTAAGGAGAACCACTACCCTGACTTAAAGCCCCATAAATTAGTTTGGACTGGTTTTGAACGTCATAACATGAATTGTGCAATATATACTCTATTGTGTCTGGCTTCTTTTCTCAGGCCAAGTTATTTTGTAGAAGAATTTCAATTAGGGCTGAGCCTGCAGTACAATTTCTTATAGGAAACTCTGCACTTGGCGTATTTTCTTTTTCTGGATGGTTTGTGTTGGCTGATAGAAGTTATTAGGAAATGGACATAGATTGATGATGCCTAGAAATCTATTTTCTAGGATATATTTTTCAAAAGCTATTCTCCAAGGAAGTGTAAAGAGAGCTGTTTGTCCATGAAGATGAGGCACTCACATCCCGTGCACACACTCATGAAGCACATGTGAACGGCAGAGGGGGATTGATGGTGGAGCTCACGAGGCTTGAGCTTCAGGGCCTCTCACTGCACAGGCTCCTTCCAAGGCCCTGGGAGGGGCCGTGGCCATTTCAGATCTGTAACGTTTTATTATTTTCTCAAAATGGCCTCCCAATTCTGTAAGTTTCAGGTCCCACCTACTTATATCTGTCTCTGGTAAATAGGGAGAGAGAGAGAGAGAGCTAGAGCTATTTCTTGCTACTTAAGTTCTGTAGTAGTTCAGTTTCCATCTTTTAATGACGACTAGAAAACAATTAAGTTTTTTTTTTTTTTTAAAGAGGGTTCCAATTGCCAGTTTATTACTCTCTAGGCAACTCCTTGTCCTGCATGTTCAATTGATGTTAAAATGAATATTAAGTCCCCATTTTCTGAGGTGCACAGAAACATGACTTGTCCTCTAGCTGCCAGCTAGGAGGTCATTTCCAAGCTATGATTCCTGAGCCCTGGCCCGGGCATGTTATAAGTGTCACTGTAATAGCTTTTTGGTGCAGTCTTTAGGGTTTTTTATATATAACATCATGTCATCTGCAAAGAGTGACAATTTAACTTCTTCATTCCCAATTTGGATGCCTTTTATTTCTTTCTCTTGTCTGATTACTCTGGCAAGGACTTCCAACACTATGTTGAAAAGCAGAGGCGATAGGGGACAACCCTGTCGTGTTCCTGAACGTAGAGCAAAGGGCTTCAGTTTTTCTCCATTAATTATGAGATTAGCTGAGGGCTTGTCATATATGGCCTTTATTATGTTAAGGTATTTTCCTTCTATACCCATTTTATTAAGTGTTTTAATCACAAATGGATGTTGTATCTTGTCAAATGCTTTTTCTGTATCAATTGATATAATCATATGATTTTTGTCCTTTATTTTGTTTATGTGATGTATCATATTGATGGATTTGTGTATGTTGAACCATCCTTGTGCCCCTGGGATGAACCCTACTTGGTCGTGATGAATAATCTTTTTAATGCATTGTTGCATTCGATTTGCTAGAATTTTGTTTAGGATTTTTGCATCTGTATTCATCAGAGATATTGGTCTGTAGTTCTCTTTTTTTGTGTTGTCCTTACCAGGTTTTGGTATCAGGGTAATGTTGGCCTCATAAAATGAGTTAGGGAGTACTTGTTGGAGAAGCTGTGGAGAAAAAGGAACCCTCATACACTGTTGGTGGGAGTGCAGATTGGTGCAGCCGCTATGGAAGGCAGTATGGAGGTTCCTCAAAAAATTACGAATAGAATTACCATACGACCCAGCAATCCCTCTCCTGGGTATCTACCCAAAAAAATCTGAAAACATTTATCCATAAAGACATGTGTGCTCCAATGTTCATTGCATCTTTATTTACGGTGGCCAAGATGTGGAAACAACCAAAATGTCCTTCGATAGATGAATGGATGAAGAAGTTGTGGTATATATACACAATGGAATACTATTCGGAGGTAAGAAAAAATGAAATAGGACCATTTATGACAACATGGATGGATCTTGAGACTATAATGCTAAGTGAAATAAGTCAGACAGAAAAAGCAGAGAGCCATATGCTTTCACTGATATGTGGTATATAAACCAAAAACAACAAAAGAACAAGACAAACAAATGAGAAACAGAAACTCATAGACACAGACAATAGTTTAGTGGTTACCAGAGGGTAAGGGGGGAGAGGGTGGTAGATGAGGGTAAAGGGGATCAAATATATGGTGATGGAAGGAGAACTGACTCTGGGTGGTGAACACACAATGGGATTTATAGATGATGTAATACAGAATGGTACACCTGAAATCTATGTAACTTTACTAACAATTGTCACCCCAATAAACTTTAATTTAAAAAAAATTTGTCACTATAAACAGAGCTTGTGCTTAAGACACATTTTAGTAGCAGAATAGGCTTTCAAAATTGACCAGCTTGCAATTCAACAATAGTCAGGTATCATTTACAGAGAGAGTGCTTTCTCTATTCTAGGAACTGTCCTAGATTGTAGGTCAGAAGATAAATAATATGTGACTCCCACCCCATTCTTGAGTTTTGCTTTCATCATGTGATGGTTATTTTCTGGTATCAAGAGAAATAAAAACTGACTGCTAATGCCACCAATGAGTATTTTATTTTAAAGTGGAAAAGATCCTCAAAAAAGTTCCTTCACAGATATCAGAAAGAAAACTTTAAAAGTGATCTAAAACTAGATAAATTCCAAGGTCTATTTCTCTCCTAATTCTCTTTCTGAGACTGTTGCCATTTTAACTCTTACGGTGGTACCGTGAACATCCTCTAATAGACTCCTTTTGAAACACCTATCAACTCATCTATAGAAATTATCTTGAAATTAATAGTCTCTGAAGCACCGCTCATTACACTACTTGGAGGAGCCAGTTCCACACATTTCTTTCTTTTTGAATGCACTCATTTTCCTTAACCAGGCATAAGGTGGTTGGACCACTTGCTTATTCCATCCAGCCCACAGCCCTCTGCTTAGCTCTGGGGATAGTTTAAAGTACCAAGGTTATGGTGGAAGGAGCAGGAAGAAACCAGCCTCAGTATTTATAAGCCTCTGGCTCTGCCAAGTATAGTGTCCATTAGTAGTGTCTAAATAATTGAGTGATGAATTTAAAACAACCAAAAAGGCATTTATTTTTAATTTAGGAGATTTGCTTCAGCAAAAAGCATATTATGCAAACAGTGCAGCCTAGGGAGAATATTTTAAAGGCTAATGTGAAAATAGGATAAAGGGACGTGCTTCAGGTTTCAATGCATTTAGGATCGTGTTTTTTAAGTACAAGACAGCCAGGCTGGAGTCGCAGAGCAGGAGGATGGGTCGGGGTAGTGATGGAGTTCCTGAAAGAGTCTTCCAGTAGGTAGCCAGTCACCTTGCACCAGGCTTCCCCAATCTTGACCCCCAGCCCACCCCAGCTTGGTGGCTACCTCTAACCCTGCTTAGCAAATACCGCAGGGGCCTTGGTTTGTGGAAAAATACAGGGAGGCCTCTGGTTTCTGGAAGGTCACTCAAAACTCCTTGAGTTGATAAAGGAGAAGAAATTAAGCAGTCTCCTACCTTGTTTTCTCTAATCCTGTTTTTTTGGTATGTCTCTCCAAGATGCCAATTTCTTGTTTTTTGGAAATTCGCATTCCTCCAGCTTTTACTATAAACAAATAAGCATCAACACAGAAATCAAGGTTAGAACAGCAAGAGAAGGCTTGCTTTGGTATTCAAGGTATGAATTTAGATTTAAGTGAATTTTACAACTTATTTTTTAAAGATCTAAACTTTTATCTAAAACAACACAATACAAAAGCTACCCACAAACCACATAAGAGAAGAAAAAAATATGTTTTGTGCAAACAAGGTGGGGAGGGGAAAACACCCAGAGGTCTGCTTGTTTACGTTAAGAGAAGGGGAACTGAGGTTAAAAAGGCAGCCCGTTACATCTTTGATTTGGGGAGGACGATAACAACATACTCCCTTAGGTATTGCAATGAAAACCATTTTTCCTTGTTATCAAACCAATTACATTCTTCATGATAGCAACTGACAATTACAATGTGACCCTCCTATTTTCCCACAAGATTAAAGTTTGTGCAAGGCTTGCATTTTTTTTTTCAACTAAAGCTTTCAAAAGCCAAATTCCGAGAATGAGCCAAAAGTCAGGGTATGAGGTGATAACAGGCATTTTATTCAACAGAGATGCTTCTGATCCCACCAGATACCCACCTCCGATGTTGGCTAAGCTCAGATATTGTAATGAGTAATTAAACTGCATTAATAATCCTGCCATTCAAGAGATCAATTAGTGTTAATTAGGCTACAGATGACCTAACAGCAACTCAAGTGTTTAACAATGTCAGATGAAATCAACTTTGAAAAGGAACAACCCATTTCGGATTGCAAATCAAAGCAAATACTTTCTTCTGTTCCCAGAAAATTTGCACATCTGAAAACTGACAAGCTCAAATGAGAAAAAAAACTAAATGGCCATTGATTTGTTTCAACCTGTTAATTCTTTTTATGGGAATGTCAGATGGGCAATTTTCTAAAACCAGCTCCCATAAAGTCAAAAATAAGGAAAGCCTGTTCTATTTCTCCATGCCCTTGTGAATTGACTTTGTCATTGTTCTTTTAAAATGATTATTTAATTTGTTTGATTATAATACATATATAAAGCACACAATTCAAAAAGCATGAAAGGTCTCCAGTCTCCCTCCTACCATTATTTCCCAGCCTCCGGTTCATCTCCCTAGATACTGCTAATGCTGTAAGTTTCCTCTGTATTCATCCACAGATATTCTAATGTGTATACCTACATGTTACTTTTTGAATGGCAGCATATGATATCCATCATTCTGCATCTTGTTTGTTCATATTTTTCATTAAATCATATATTTTCAAGTAAGTTCTATTTCAATATATATATAGAAAGGTGTCTTTTTAACATCTTTGTATTTTCATCATATGAACATTCTGTGTTTATTTAACCAATTCACAGATGTTAGACACTTCAGATGTTTCTAATCCACTGTCATTACAAACAATGCTGCAATGAATATCGTTTTATAAATATAATTTTGCACAAGTGCAAGTATACTTGTGGGATAAATTCCTAGAAGTGATCTTATTAGTTCTTAAGAGCATGTATATTTGGACTTTCGCTAAATCTTGTCAAATTGTCCTTTCATGGAGGTTGTTGCTGCAGTTTACAATCTCACCAGCAACAGTGAGAGGGATTATTTCCCCCTACTCCTTGCAACAATGTGAGCTAGAAAACGTTTGATTGTGTCAATCAATAAGTTTAAAAAAAGGTATCTCATTGTTCTAATTTGCATTTTTATATTTTATTAAAGCTTGAGCTTGGGTCTGTGTTTTAGAAGCCATTTTCTTTTTATGAATTGTTCAAATTCTTTGTTCATTTTTTTTCTATTGGACTGCTAGTCTTTTTCCTGTCTTTTTCTTATTGATTCATAGGTGCTCTTTATCTATGAGATGTATCACAAATATAAAATATTTTACCAGTTACTACCTTTTGTGTTAATGATGTTTTTGCAATCAGAAATTTGCTGTTTTTGTCAAGTTTTTATTAGTTTTGTATCACTAAGGAGTCATCCCCACTCTGATGTTTTATAAACATTATTCCTTATTTCCTTCTAGAACTTTTATGGTTTCATTTTGTATAACCAATCTTTGATCATAATAGTTAAATCCTTGACCCTTCTAGAATGTATTCTGTATAAGTCATGTGGAGGCATGATAGATTTTTTAAAGATTATTCTGATAATATTAAAAAATCCATCTTTTTGGCAAACAGACATATGAAAAAATGTTCAACCTCACTAATCAGAGGAAAACAAATAAAAACCACAATGAGATACCACCTCACTCCAGTCAGAATGGCTATCATCAATAAATCAACAAACAAGTGGTGGTGAGATTGTGGAGAAAAGGCAACCCTCATGCACTGTTGGTGGGATTGCAGATTGGTGCAGCCACTATGGAAAGCAGTATGGAGGTATCCCAAAAAACTGGAAATAGAACTACCTTATGACCCAGCAATTCCACTCTTAGGTATCTATCCAGAGAAATCCAAAACACTAATTCAAAAAAAATCTATGCACCCCTCTGTTTATTGCAGCACTATTCACAATAGCCAAGACGTGGAAAAAAACAAAATGCCCATTGGTAGATGATTGTATTAAGAAACTGTGGTACAGTTGTACAATGGAGTATTACTCGGCCATAAAGAAGAATGAAATCTTACCATTTGCAACGATATGGACGGACCTAGAGAACATTATGCTAAGTGAAATAAGTCAGACGGAGAAAGACAAATACCATATGATCTCACTTATATGTGGAATCTAAAGAACAGAATGAACAAACTCATCAGAAACAGTCTCAGAAATACAGAGGAAAAACTGAGGGCTGCTAGACGAGAGGGGCTGGGGATGAGGGAGAAGGTGAGGGGATCGGAAAGCATAAGCAGTAACCACCAGATTGCCATGGGGGTACAAAAGACCGTGTGGGGAATATAATCAATAATGTTGTAAAGATTTTGTAGGGTATCCGATGGACAATTGTCTTATTAGGGAGACCACTTCATGGACGGTGTAGATGCCAGACCACTTCAGAGTACACCTGAAGCTGAATAATACTGAATGTCAATTATAATTTAATATATATATATAGTCACAGAATGTGGAGTACAGCATAAGGAATAGAGTCAGTGGAACTGTAACAGCTATATACAATGTCAGAGGGATGGTAGATTGGGGGAGCGGGGTAACACTTTGTGAGGGATATAATGTCTAACTATTACATTGTTTTGAAACTAACAATTAAAAAATAAAATAAAAGTCACAAAAATAATCCATATTTTGTTTACTAATTTGAAATGCCATCTTTATCATATATTAAGTTCTCATATATATATATGTAAATGTGTATATACAGGTATATTACAAGTATGTATACACATGTGTATATATATGCATATATATATTTGTGTGTGTGTGTGGGGGGCTACTTCTAGATTTCCACTGTGTTCCATTAATCTCTCTGTTCCATTCATATGTCATTACAACTCTATTTAAATTATTGTAGTATTATAATGTATTTTAATATCTGACAGTGTTATTAGTCCTCCTTTGTCACATTTCCTTTGCAGAATTTTACTCACTATTCTTATTTATTTTTCTACATGAACTTTAGAATCAGTGTGTCAATTTCCTATAAAAAATACTGTTGATGTTATTTTTAAGGATACTGCTTTATATTTATAGAGTTTTTTAAAAGGAAAATTTGTATCTTTATATTCCTAGTAGCTCTCTATTCAAAAACATGATATACTTTTCCATTGTTTATATATTCATTTGAGTCCCTCAGTAAATTGTTTACATAAATCTTACACATTATTAGATTTATCCCCTATGCATTTTATCTTCGTTGTTGCTGTAGCTATTGTAAATGGGGTTTAGTCTTTGATTATAACTCTAACGGATTGTTGTCCTTATATTACTTGCTCTTATATCCAGATCTTACTGAATTCTCTTATTGTTTATAATAGTTTTTTTATTGATTCTTAGGTTTTCCAGGTACAAAAATGATTAACATGCAAAGAATTACATTATTTCTTTCAGAATAATTTAAATAGTAGTGATGGTAAATGTCTTTGTCATCCTAATTTTTAAGATTGCTTTTAGTGTTTTCCTTTTAAGCATAATATGTACTTAGGCATATATATATATGTTTATATATATATGTTCATATATATGTTTATATATGTATATATATGCCATGTATATATTTTTTCAAAAATATATTGTTTCATCATGTTAAGAAGATATGTAGTTAATTATACTAATTGAAGTCTTACAGTGAAACCATACTTGCATTCATGGAAAAAACTCTACTTGGTCATTTTGAATCACCAAGTTGTTTTATTGCCTATAAAAGTCTCTCACTAAAATTTTATAATTTCAGACGCAGTCTAGGGGGAAAAATGTTATTCTCATATATGGTTTCCTTTAAATTCATAAGTAATCAGCAACAGAAATGTGATCATGTGCAAATACCTTCTGAACAGCCATAGAATACAGAGGTGAAATAAATCAAGTGATGACTTTTTTGGGAAGACTGAAGAGTGTGTGCCCCTGTGTGAGGGGTGGTGGTCTTCACAGCATCATTGTCTCTTTTATCAAGAAGAATCAAATAAGAGAGCTAGAGCTTGGGTTTTCAGTACCCTTTCCAACAGTATTTTTTATTTTCCTTATGACAAGTGCTTTTAAAATAGGGTATATGGTAATTATTATTTGTTTTTACTGCTCCTTTTGTTTTCCCTGATGCTCTTGCTTCTATACATTTTCTTCCATCTGGACTGATTATTATTGCCAACTACAGAAGCAAATTGTTATCGTTAAAACTAACAATAGTGAAAAATGAGAAGACCTCTGGAATGCAGAGCTCTGTGTCACTCTTTTGAAAGGACACTGATAATCCAGAGAATGTCCGGAGGAGAGTGACCAGAGTGGAGAAGGGAGTCGTGTCATATGAGGAACTAGGGAATCTGGAAAGATCATTTCTGAAGAAGCAAAGACTCAAGGGAGCTTAGAGTACCATCTTCAAAGATCTGAGAGGCTGTTATGTGGGAGAAGAAATAGTTTCTTGGTGACAAAATATTATATAGGGTCCAAGAGCTCTACCCTCCTGAACTCTGTGACCTTGAGCAAGATACTTAAACCACACGGGGGCTCAGTTTCTGGAACCTTCAAAAGGGAATAATACTGATTGTTCAGGTTGTTCTAGAGAATAGAGGTGACATAAGTACCTGGTACATGGTAGGCACTTAAATATTTGTAGTTATTATAATTTACATTTATTTTATGTTTCTCCAGAGGAGAGAATGAAGACCAAACAATGAAAATTCCAGAGAAGCAGAGTCTGGCTACATGTAACAGTTTGTCTTTTTCAAAGTGAAGTAGATTGCCTAGTACATTTGTATGTCCTTTGTCCCTCAGTGTGTTAAAGTAAAGAAGTCTACCTGCCATGAATATCTTAGGGGTATTTTGGTGAATTGGTAGAAGTTGAACTAGATGGTCTTTATTATGAAGTCCTTACTATGATTCTAACTCTTCCCATCTACTTACAAAGGAAAACCTATCACTTCTCTCCCATCCGAAAGAATATAAGGCACTTAACAGAGAGACAAATGCCAAAAGAAATTTTAAAAGAACACAAAAATAGGAGTCCTTCATTCTTAACAATAAAATAGAGACATTTGAGGGGAAATTAAAAATCCTCCCAGAAGATTCCTACTTCCATCCAGGAGTCTGAATCCTCTCTGGTAGGGCTGTGGGCTTTAACAGTGATTTAGGAAGCATAAGTGAACCACACGTTGGATTTCCAGAGCACTGTTCTTGTATCAAACTGGTTCTGGTAGGTAATCTCACTTGGTCAGTCATGTACAGTAGAAGGAAGCAGAGGACAATAGTCCCATACTATAATGGGTACACTGAGATATAGATTAAGGCTCTCACTACATTAGGGTGACTGAACCAGATGGGACCAGTTGATGGGAGGGTCAAGTTCAAAGCTCTGCTGCTCACACTAGTCTCCTGAGGTCTATTTAAATTATTGTAAATAAACACTTACAACCCAACACAACCATGTTCTTGCCCATTTAGCTTATGCCAGGTAGGTCTGATGCGTAGGACATCTTCAAAGTCTTGCTGTAACTAAGTTCATTTAAATTTGTAATCATTTACATAATTCCATGTTTTGGGACTATATTGTCCTTTGAACTTTTGTAGAAGGACAAACTGGAATTGGACAAAGTGAAATATTAATTGATTTAACATTTTGGCTGGCCTTTGAATACAATTACATAAGTCTTTAGGTCCTCTCAATTAGCAAAATGAACTAGAGAAAAAAAATGTGAAAAAGAGAGATACTCTTTGGGATAGTTTCATTAGAAAACCTAAATGCACGTGGGGAAAATGAAATTTTGCTTTCCTACCTCTGAGTAAGAGTTATACTGTTGTGGCTTCTTTTGTAGTTGATAACTTCAAGTTGATAACTTCAAAAGCATACTCTTGAGTTTAGAATGCTATGTAATAATTTTCCAGTTAAGATTTATAGTTAGGACATTTTGCACAATTTTCAGTAGAGGGTAGTCAAGATAAAGGAAGTCCTGCAAGAAAAATTAAGCTTATTTTTTTCTTTGCTGATCAGTGGAAAATGTATGTGAAAAAGCTAACAACACAAAGGTTTGTGCAAACTCTGCGTTGTGACTTAGAACTTTTATTTGAAGATTTTAATGAAAAGGTTAGATGTTTGCAAAGACAACTGCCATATTAATAAAATATTCAATTTGACAGCCTTAAACAAAAGGTTAGACGTTTGCAAAACATTTCTTTTGCATTTACATTTGATTTTTCAGCAAATTTTAAGCTGCCATTCAAGACCCAAAAGACTGGCATCGGAAAGTTGTGGAACAAGGAGAGAGGGCTTTAGAGCAGGAACACTTTGGCATGGGGCCCATTTTATTTTTAAATCGCAGCCCCACTGCCCTCCAGCCGTGTGGCTTTGGGCAAGTCCCTCAACCTTGCTGACTTTCAGTTTGCTCCTCTGTGAACAAGGCTAATGGGATATCATCAGTCTGCAGGGCTATTGTCATGTCTACAAGGCTCTTTGCAGTGCCAGGGGCACAATGAGTGTTGAGAGAATGGTAGTTGTCCTTGCATTCATCAAACCCCTGTCCCCGTGATGCTTGGGGTAGTGGGTCTCCCAATTTCTCTCTCGAACCTCAGAGATCAAACCCCATAAGTTGACTTGAGCAGACTGGAGCTGAGAGAATGAAGCCTTTATTGTTTTATTGTTATTGTTATTTTGCTTTTTTAAAAATAATGCTGGTCCTTATGCAACTATGGTTTCACACTTGGGGATACACTCCCCAAACTTCCCTCTCTCTTTAATGAGCCAGAAAACTGATTCTCTCTGAGGGTTCAGTGGTGGCCCCTCTGATGGTTCTGATTTAAATCAAATTTGACTTACATCAAATTTAAAAGTGCAGGGAACAAAGAAAAGAAAAATGCAGGAACTCCTGATCTTCCTAGTTTATTACGTAGTTGGTTTCCTCCATCACCTTCTATGCACACATTTTTTGGCTGTTCGTGTAATGGGGTTCTTATAAAACTGAAAAGTGAGGCAAATGAAAAAAAGCAGAAAATCCAAAGCTAAGCTCGCTAGATCCCAGGACAGCTCATGTTTAATGTAGTCATGTTTAATGTAGTGTGGCATAAAATTTATAACCAGGGCCAACAGAGGTGCAATGTATTAATATACAGGAAAGAAAAACCGCTAAGCACTCCACATGTAGGTGGGGAAGAGTTACAGCTGGCTGCCTTTTGAGTGGTTTCATTTTTAACTATGATGGGGCAGGCATGTGCATCTTCTGCACTGCAGCTTCCTTTTGGTCTGACGACTGCAGTAGTGCCTAATGCACCCCTCAAACACCCTGATGTCTTACGACTGTGGAGGATAATTCTTTCCAACAGCTATGTGTTTCACTAGGCCTGCATTTTACGGAGATTCACATTCACGTGCATAAGCTATCTCCTTTAATTGTCATAACAACCTTACAATAGCAATGGCATTTCTTACTCCCTGTTTCAGAGATGAGAAAACTGAGGCTCAGAGATGTGAAATAACAGCAGAGATTAAACTCAGATCTGTCTGGGTCCAAAGGCCATGTCAGACCCTTCGCATCCTATCACGTCTGCTTTGTACTTTCATGGATCTGTTTATTCCTTATAAAAAATCAGGTGAAGATTTCATGGAATTCTGGTGATGAATTGTTTTTGTTCCATAAATAAAATTTTGCACCATAGCAAACTGGTTCAGCTTTAAAATAGGTAGCGAGACACGCTGAAGGATGAGGCTTCTTTGTTCCCTTGCTCTCAGTGGGGAGGCAAAAGTCTGCCTTCATCTCCACTCTCATTACCCCAAACCTCTTATCTGTAGTGTCACAGTTCATAATAATTAATTGTCATGCCAGAGGCATTGCGACATGCTTGATGGAGTCATGGTGTGCTATGTACACAGAGTAATTAGCAATCATTAGTGGTGGGGACAGAAAGTTCCTGGTGGTTTTATTCAAACTTTCATTTGGTTAAGTTTATCTCTGTGTTCTTTGTGCATAAATGTGATTTAGCAAATCAGGTTTTAGCTTAACTGTTTTATACTAAGGACTGGGGTGGAAGTGTTGGGAAGAGAATGGTGTTCTTTTGTTTTTTGTCTTTATCTACATAATGACTGCTCTTCTAATAATTTGCATATATAGTTCCTGACCATTAGCTAATGCCATTAATTTTAAGTACAGATAATATTAAGCTATTGCTAAGTTGAATTACAAATACAAAATGTCAGGAGTCAGCCATAGGAGACTCGGGCATGGTGCCCAGAACGGGAAACTCAGAATTAGTAGTAAAAATTCTGACTCTTCTCAGTGGGGCGTCCACCAGGAAACCCACTGACCCTCTGAGTCAGTTCTCCATACCTCGCACACTTTGTATCGGCCCTCATCCTCCACGGCAAAGTTGACTGAAATAAACTTGGCTTAGAGGTGCCAAAGACTTATACCAATAAATATATTTTACAAATGGAGAAAGACAACAACAAAACAATAAAGCTTCTGAGATCTTTCTTAAAGGAAAAAAAGAAGGCAGGCAGTTGAAAGAACATACAACGGGCTAAAAATAGGCCTGTATGCCTTAGTTGATGTATATGGCCATATGGTTAAGTACAATAAAACTAATTCCATACTCCAGAGAGTTGATATAAATAGCACACATTTAAAACTAAAAAAAAGAGAGAACTGTGGATGCTTTGCAAAACACCTTGAGAGCTGCCTTTCCCAGTCCGCCCTCTCCAATGCTTCGGTCCTTATTACAAAGTGCTCCTCAGCTTGTTGACAGGCAAACTACATCACTGATAACACTGCCCAACCCACTGGAGGTGGGAGACAGAATTACGGTTGCTCTCTTCCATGTGGAAGCTCATTTGCCTGGCTGCGAAGTCAAGTGCTGTACAGGCATCTAGGGGAGACTGAGTCTTAGAGCTCGAATCTCTAGGGAGGAGGGTTCCATGGCAGTGAATCCCCTTCCAGGTGTAGTTGTTGTCACCCCTAACCGACAGGCAGGAAGGAAAGGTCCCACCTCCCTCCCTCCCACTTTCCCAAGCACCCAAACCCTTGTATTCCTATGTATAATTAGGTTTCAATTCAACCAGGTCAAGACAAATCCCCAAGTGGTTTTATACACAAGCCTGGAAAGGTCAAAGACATAGGGGGAAATCAGGTTGCATGAAGTTAAAAGGTGCAATGGGAGGGTGAGCACCTGTGCTCTGTTGGGGTGCCTCTGGGGAAGGATGGGCCATAGCAGCCGTGAAGCCCTTGCTTGCGACAGGACAGAGGGCAGGTGGGCAGCCTACCTGCGGGAGGATGCCCCCCTTTCAGTGGGGAGGGCAGGACGTGCACTTCCCTTGCCATGGCGTGTGCCGGTGCTGGTGCTGTGGAGGCTGAGTGCCAGCTGTGGCTGCCCCACTGCACCCTGGCTTTATACCAGCTGGGGGCGGGGCCCCTTAAGGGCATTGCTGAGCAGCAACAGGGCTTGTCACCTAGCTCTCTGGGAACATGCATCTCCTCGGCAAGTTTTCCCTCAGAAGAAAACATTCTTCTTACTCCTCCATCTGAGAAGCCAAGGTAGATGGTTAAGGGAACTCGTATTTTTCTTTCCCAGGAGGAAGGGGAGAGAATGAAGTTCAGTGGAATGCTTTTACTCTCCAACTACTCATCCATCAAGTATATGCTGAACCTACAACCTGACAGGCTCTTCGTCATATACCCGCATGACAAGGAGGGAAAGTCTAGATCTTTTCTTCCAGACATCTGTAGTCCTTCAAAAGAGACAATTACAAAGTGCTGTGCTTTTGTCCCAGTCTTTGCAATTGTAAGCATTTATGCTAACAAAATAATTGGAGATGTGTACAGTGATATCTGCACCAGGATGATAATCATGTATTTCTTTTCTCTTATTCAGTATTCACTGGAATCAACAAAAACATCCCAAAATAAAGAGGGATAATTGGATAAGTTAAAATATAGCTATGAGAGCATTATGTACACATTTATAAATCATGCTTTAAAATAATATTTAAAAATGTGAAAAATATTCATGCTAAGATAGTGAAAAGGTAGGATAGAAACTAATAGATGGCAATTTTGTTGAAAGGAAAAGTACAATTTTAAGCTTAGGCATTACTTTATCTCCTGTGCTGATTAAAATTTAGCATATGACAGGCACTCAGAAATATCTTTTTGTTCTTCAATATAATTAAAAACTTCTGCTCCTCAAAAAAAAAAATTGTTAAAAAAAATGAAGACCAGCTGCAAACTGGGATAAATATTTATAGAACACAGTTCTGATCAATATTGGCATCGAAACTATATAAAGAAGTCTTACAACTCAATAACAGCTCAATTAAAAAATAAGCAAAAGAGTCAAACAAAAACTGGAGATGTTGACAATAAATAAGCACATAAAAAAATGCTTTGCATCATTAATCAATAGGAAAATGCAAATCAAAGATGATGAAATACATTACATATGTATTAGAATGGCTCAACCAAAAAAGAAAAAAAAAGAAAAAAGAAAATACAACATGTTGGTGAAGATGCAGAGCAACTGGAACTCATATATTGTTGGTGGGAATGAAAATTGGTAAAGCCACTTTGGAAGTCAGTTTGTCAGTTATAAAATTAAACATATACTTACTACACAACTAACAATCCAAGTACTAGTAATTTTCTCAAGAGAAATGAAAACATAAAAACCTGTATACAAACGTCTATGACAGTTCTATTCGTAATTGCCAAGAGTTAGAAATGATCCAAAAGTCCCATCTACTATAGAATGGATAAACAGATTGTGGTATATCATACAATAGAACAGTAATCAGCAATAAAAAGGAATGAACAGATATATACAACAACAGAGGTAAATCTCAAAAGTATTATGTTAAATGAAAAAAATAAGACTAAAAAATCTACTTACTGTATAATTCCATTTATATGGCATTCTTGAAAAGTCAATACGACAGGAACAGAAATCAGATCAGTGATTGCCAGAGGAAGGGGTGGGGAGAGTGGTTTGACCACAAAGAACCAGGAGGAGACCTTTTGGGGCTGATAGAAATGTTCTGTATCTTGATTGTGGTGGTGATTACATTCATCATACATTATATATACATCACATAAAAATGGTGAATTTTACTGTATGCAAATTATACCTCAGTATATACCAGTATTATACCTCACTTATACAATAAAATTATCTACTTATTCAATAAACGAATGAAAATACTCCAAAATATTAAGGGTAGCTGCCTATAGGTAGGAGTATTACCTATTGGTTTTTATTATCTTCTCTTAGTTTTTATATTACTTTTTAAATAAATAAAAACCAATAAGATACCAAATGCAAAGTCAACAAAGGCAAAAATGAACATGTAGGACTATATTAAACTAAAAAGCTGTACAGCAAAGGAAACCATTAACAAAATGAAAGGGCAACCAATCAAATGGGAGAAAATGTTTGCAAAACATGTGTCTGATAAGGAGTTAATATCCAAAATATATAATGAACTCATACAACTCAATAGCAAAAAATGAACAATCTGATAAAAATTAGCAGGGGACCTGAACAGACATTTTTCCAAAGAAGACATACAGATGGTCAACTGGTGCACGAAAAGGTGCTCAACATCACTAATCATCAGGGAAATGCAAATCAAAACCACAATATCATCTCACATCTATTATTGGAATGGCTATTGTCAAAAAGACAAGAAATAATAAGTGTTGGCGAGGGTATGGAGAAAAGGAAACTCTGGTGCACTGTTGGTGAGAATGCAAATCGATACAACCAGGATTGTAAACAGTGTGGAGGTTCCTTAAAAAATTAAAAACAGAACTACCATATGATCCAGCATTTCCAATTCTGGGCATTTATCCAAAGGAAACAAAAACATTAATGGGAACAGATATATGCATCCACCCTGTGTTCATTGAAGCATTACTTAACAATAATCAAGATATGGAAACAACCTAAGTGTACATCAATTGATGAATGAATAAAGAAATGGTGGTATACACAATGTAATATTATTTAAGTCATAAAAAAAGGAAAAATATTACCATTTGTGACAACATGGATGGACACAGAGGATATTATGCTAAATGAAATAAGTCAGGCAGAGAGAGACAAATACCATATAATCTCATTTATATATGGAATCTAAAAAACCCAAGTCATAGGTACAGAGAATAGACAGGTGGTACCCAGAGGCAGGGATGGGTGGGGGGTGGGCAAAATGGGTGAAGGGGGTCAAAAGGTACAAACTCCCAGTCATAAAACAAATGCCATGGGGATGTAATATACACCATGGTGATTATAGTTAATAACACTATATCATATATTGGAAAGTTACTAAAAGAGTAGATCATAAAAGTTCTCATCAAAAGAAAAAAACACTTTGTAATTATGTATGGTGATGACTATTAAGAATTATTATGGTGATCATTTTGCAATATATACAAATATCTAATCATGGTGTACACCTAAAACCAATATCATGTTATGTGTCAATCATATCTCAATTTAAAAAAACAATAAGATTTTGGGGGGGGAAAGTGTATTAAAGTGTTGTGACCGAGTTAGGTAGATGCTCTGGGAGCAAAGGGAAGGGATCTTCATGTCATCTGGCAAACATTTTGTGAGTGGCTTTCTCTGCAGGGCCCTGGACTAGGAGCTGGTGTGAGAGGTTACAAAACCCCATACCCGTTTTCAGCAAGTGTCAGTCTCCTAGGGGATGTACAAGATGAGATGAGAGGACTCCTTCTACGATTGACAAGGTTTATAGTAATGGTGTTCAATAGAAATTTCTGTGAAGATGAAATGTCGTATATCTGCTTTCACCAACATGGTAGCCATGAGCCACATGTGCTTTGAGCACTGGAAATGTGGCTGGTGCAACTGAGGAACTGAGTTTTTAATCAATTTAAATATAAATAGCTACATGTGATTTGTGGCTACTATATTGGATGGCATGTGTCTGTAGCACCAGAACAGTTGTGTGACTGTTGCCCAGATCGCGTTGATTATCTGCGTGTTGCAGAAGGCAAGGAGGATATCAAAGGACAACCACCCCTCAGGAGAAATATGAAGGGAATAAATACTTAGCACACACAGGGCATCCTCTCCGTATGCTACTCATCCCAACCCCACATATGTCCATGAGCTTCATAGACTACTAGGCAGCACGTTAGCTTTTTGGCCCCAAATGGAAAATGTATATCTACAAGTTAACGACAAGACTATAAATGGGGATATAATAAAAGAGTGGCATAACTAGCAAAGAAACAAACAATCTTTTAACTGTAGAAACACCAGTAGAGAAGGGGGGAAAGGGAAAATGAGGCCAATGTGTTTTTCCGTCTGGGGGCCTCTTCCAGCACACTCTTCCCCGCTCTGCCACCACCTCTGCTTCCACAGGAATAGGAGGTCCAGAGTCTTGAGTCTGACTCCTTTGAGGCATGTGTACAACCACAGGGTGCCTCCTCAGGGTGGTGGGCTCTTCATTGCCCTATCTTATGCTAGTCATTAAAGCCCAGGCCTGTTGTGCACACTGTCAGACGAGCAGAGCCGGAATTATTTATTTTGAGGATGTACTACAGTCTCCATCAGGATCAAAGTCTCAACCAAGGAAAGCAACATGTTATTACTCTTTAAATGGGCTTATAAACCTCATTTGAAGGTAGTAGCTCATCTAGTAAACAGCAGTGGGAGAGTAGTTCACACTAGGGCTGCAGTATCTGGGATTGTGCTTAGTCATGCTAGAAGCCCAGTAAAATGGCTTCTCATGACATTGAGGCTGCCAGAAAGCTTTCTGTCATTTACATGAAAGGACAATATAACATGAAAGACATTAATAACATCTCAAAATTATACAACACTTTCATCAGAGTACTTTCTTCTTTTAATTTGTGTGCGGGGAGCCATTATTACCTTCTTCATGCACTTATAGTTTTGCAGTGTGCATCTTATATTTTACTTTCCCCCCTTAACATCAGTTACACACTGGACGAGTATCTAATGCCCAGTTCTAAAAGTATGAGAAATCTATGAGTGTGTCAAAAATGACAGGCAAGAAAGCTAGCCAGAGAGTAATGACTTTCATGTGGCAGGATGGTTTAGAGGGAAGCTCCCTTCAAGGGGCCCTGCCCCTGTTTTGTAAGATGCCTCTGAGCTTCCAGTACCTGCAGGTTCACTAGCTTCCTGTGTTGGTTTTTAAGATGTAGTGTGCCTTCCTCTCCCCTCTCTCTCTCCAAACACCAGGATTTTTGTTCCCATCAGGGACATTTTCAATTCTTGGTATTCTTTAGCAGCACACTTGTGCTGTCTTCTCCCTCTATTTGCTGGACCCAAACTACGAATCCATTAATAATTCAGAGATATACGTAGGGATCTTTGCTCCAAGTTATCATATAGACAGACGCTTTTACAGATGGGGGATTTCCCCAGAAATAAAACAAGTCTGTATGCAGGATAGCATGTGGGCATAGTTTTGAAGTTAGTCAATCTTGATAACAAGGTAAACAGTGGAGAGTATATTTCTCTTGCCTGGAGCCTTGAGGTGTTAGTGGTGGGTGTTAGAGCAAAGAGGCAAATAGACTTCATTAAAAGATAATAATAGTCACTTGTTTATAGAAGTACACTTGAGAAAAGATCAGTGAAAACACTCATTTCTGTAACCCCCTATCTTCCCCACCTCCTATAAAGTAAAAATTTATTTACCTCTATTTTACAGGTGGGAAAAAGTCATAAAAGGAGATAAAGAGAGGCAAGTTCGTTGTTAAACACTGTAAAATGGCAGAGAAATTATTGGAAGCGGCTATTAATCCATTGTTGGCCTCATCTTTATTATTATCCAGGAGTTTGACAGACCCATCAAGCATCTGAAAAGTCAGGATAGGAATCAGTAGAAAACACTGATAAGAAAATAGGCCAAGAGCAGCATACTCTCTGAAGAGCAAATGCTAATAATACATTATATGTCACAGGGATGAGTGTCCCTTCCATGCATTAGAAAGTTTCAGGTACCAGAAATTCTGCCAGGAGTTCCAACGGTAGCCAGCCTGGATCCTGGGAAAGAGATGCCTTGAAAGGTTGCCAGCCACCAGCCTTTTGTGGGCCAGTGTACCTGCTCCACTGCTGGTTTCCCTCCCCTGCCCAAGGCCCTCCCTGCCTTTCCCGTTAATGGAAAAACTAGACCTGGAGATTCATAGTGTAAATTTTTGCTGTAATTTTTTTTTTCACTCTCTATTACTAGTTGATTTTAGTGATTTGTTTTCTCTTTTGATTTCATTCAGTGTCTTCTCTGCTGTCTCCCCATTATATGTGCTCTAGGTGGATGTGGAAAACGGGGATGACTTTATGGAGAAAATATTCACTTGGGCCTTGGGCTTAGAGGACTAAGACATACTGGCTGATGAGAACCTTCTCTCAGAACTACACATGATAGGGGGTGGGCTTCTGAGCCTGGGGATCCCTTTACAGGTATCCCAGACCCCTGTATTCACGATGTCATAGCCCCTTTTCCTCTGAAAGTTCCATCCTACTATTGAGAAAACAGTACTTCTTTATCTCTTAATTGCAAAACTCTGTCTTACGTCTCCTACAAATTAGTCAGCTAATTTAATATCTCTGAATATTTTTATATTTTTATTTACTTAACAGATAATACATGCATGTAATTCAAAACTCAAAAGATGTCAAAGGAGACGTTAATGGAAGAAATTGAAGACAAGATATTTTGTGCTCATAGATTAGAAGAATTAATAATGTTAAAATGTTCTTAGTACCTAAAGCATTCTAAAGATTCAATTCAATCCCCATCAAAATTCCAATGGCAGTTTTCACAGAAATAGAACAAACACTCCTAACATTTGTATGAAACCACAAAAGACCACAAACAGCCAAAACAATCTTGAGAAAGAACAAAGCTGGAATCATCATGCTCCTGGATTGCAAACTATATTACAAAGCTATGGTGATCAAAACAGTATGGTATTGCTGTACGATTTCAATTATATGTGGAATCTAAAAATCATTAAAACAGACACATAAATCAATGGAATAGAGAGCCCAGAATAAACTCATGCATGTATGGTCAATTAATTTATGACAAAGGAACCAAGAACATATGATGGGGAAAGGACAGTCTCTTCAATAAATGGTGTTGGAAAAACTGGACAGATACATGCAGAAAAATGAAACTGGACCATTCTTTCACACCATAAACAAAACTTAACTTAAAAGTGATTAAAGACTTGAATGTAAGACCAGAAACCATAAAACTCCTTAAAGAAAACACAGACATTGAGCTCCTTGATATCAGTTTCGGTGATGATTTTTTTGGATGACACCAAAAGCAAAGGCAATAAAAGCATAAACAAACAAATGGTACTATCTCTAACTAAAAAGCTTCCGCACAGCAAAGGAAACCCTCAACAAAATGAATAGACAATTTATTGAGTGGGAGAAAATATTTGCAAATCATGTATTTGATTGGGGTTAATATCCAAAATATATAAAGAACTCATACCACTCAGTAGCAAACTCTAACAATCTGATTGAAAATGGACAGGGGATTTGAACAGACATTTTTTCAAAGAAGATATACAGATGGCCAACAGGTGCATGAAAAGGTGCTCAACATCACTAATCATTAGGGAAATGCAAATCAAAACCACAATGAGATATCACTTCACACCTGTTAGAATGGCTATTATCAAAAAGACAAGAAATAACAAGTGTTGGCGAGGGTGTGGAGAAAAGGGAACTCTTGTGCACTGCTGGTGACAATACAAACTGATATAGCCACTATAGAAAACAGTATGGAGGTTCCTCAAAAAATTAAAAAGAGAATTACTGGATGATCCAGCAATACCATGTTTGCGTATTTATCCAAAGGAAACAAACAAACAAAAAACTCACTTGAGAAGATATATGCACCATTTTATATGTCAAATGGAATATTATTCAGCCATAAAAAGAAGGAAATCTTGCCATTTGTGACAACATGGATGGACATGGAGGACATTTTGCTAAGTGAAATAAGTTAGACAGAGAAAGACAAATACCATATGATTTCAATTATATGTGGAATCTAAAAATTAAAAACAAAAACAATACATCAAGCTCATAGACACAGAGAATAGATAGGTGGTTTCCAAGGGTGGGGGTGATTGAAGGGTGGGCAAAATGGGTGAGGGGTAAAAAGGTACAAACTTCCAGATATAAAATAAGTAATAGGGATGTAATATATAGCACAGTGACTGTAGTTAATAATACCATACTGTATACTTGAACGTTGCTAAGAGAATAGATCTTACAAGTTCTCATCAGAAGAAAACAGGTTTCTGTAACTATTTATGATGACAAATGTTAACTGATAAAAATTTAAGTTGTTTTCTAACCATTTACGATTTCAAGTAATGTTGCATTTAATAATCTGTATAAATGCAACTTTGCCTCAAAGTGTGTGCTGGTTTACCTGAAAGATAAATTCCTAGAAGTAGATTGCTGTATCAAAAGGTATGGGCATTTGTAATATTTCTGGAGGGCTATTCCCACTAGAAATATATGAATGCCTTTCCCCCCACAGTCTTGCCAATATGCCAACTTTTGATCTTTGTCAAGCTGATAGGTGAAAAATAGCATTTAATTTTATTTTTAATCTGCATTTCTTTTAGTACAGGTGAAGTTGAACATCTTTTAATGTTTAAGACTCATGTGCTTTTTCTTTGTTGTAAATTATTTATTTACAAATTATGTTGATTCTTCTATTAGTTTGTTGGTATGTCGGTCATTTTGGTTATTGCTTTTTTAGAAGCTCTTTACATAATGATGTCAGGGTAACAAGCAACACTTTGATAACTTTCTTGACTAAATTAAAAACACATATAAATTATTGCTCTATATGTCAAAAGTCTCCTCTAGAAGAAATTTTGCTACTTTCAATGCTGTTATTCATTAAATAAAAAAAAATTTTTTTATTGATATTTTCAAACATACAGAAGTAGAGAGAATGGCATAACAAACTGCCATGCACTCATTATTCAGAATCAGAAATTATCAACACGTGGCCAATCTTATTTCATTTATAACCTCTTCTTGCTACCCCCCACCCCACCCCCAGATTTCTCCCTCCACCATGGACTATGTAGATGCAAAAATCTCTGGTGCTATATAATTCACCATGATGATTACTATTGTTTTTAAAATATTACTATCATGTCTCCTAAGCAAAATTTATAGTCATTCTTTAATATCATCAAAGAGTTATTCAGTATTCAAATTTGCCTGATTGCCTCATAAATCTTTTTGTTCTAGTTTCTTCACATAAGCGTCCAAACCAATGTACACATTGTATTTATTTAACGTATCTGTTAAGCCTTTTTGAAATTTATAGGTCCCTGCCATCTTTCTTCTTTGTTAAAGAAGCTGGATCTGTATTCCTGTAGAACTTGCAATATTCTGGATTTTCTTGGGCTTTTCATGTTTTCCTGTGCTCTGCATTTGCTGCAAACTGGTGTTTAGATCTGATAGGATTGATCCAGTTCAGGTTTATTTATTTGTTTATTTGTTTATTTATTTGGCGAGTATACTCCAGGGGTCTCACTGTGCACTTCCTGTTGAATTATGTCAAGAGGCATGTAAAGTCTGGAGGTCTCTGTGATGTCGAGGGTCATCCGTCAGTTTAGCTGACATGCTGCTTTTTAAAGAACGCTATTCGATACAGGAAACAAAACTTGTCTCTCTATAGAAAATGAAGTGCTGAGGACAAACCCACAACTTTGTTTCGGGAGGACAGAGTATGCAACATGGGAGCTGAGTTTCATATTAACACAGTCAAAGGCTCAGAACAAAACTGCGTGGTTTTGGTTCACGTCCCCTTTAGTCCTCAGTTCAGGTTATTTGTGGGACGTATACGCTGGCTTACTGTGTCAACGTGTGCTTCGATTTCAGGCATTTTTCTACCTTCTTTTCCTTTTCATTTGACTTGGACTAAAAAGGTCTTCATCTAGTTTATTATAGCTCCCTTTTGTTAGTGAAAGTTTAGGGGGCTTGGAAAATGTCTTTTCAGGAACTCTTGATAGCTAAGGTCTCTGCTGTGATCACATGGGCTTTCAGTTTCTAAGTGATTATTGCTCGCTCTGTCTTCCTGCCTCTGAGCTTTCAGTTTTCTCATGACACTCCTCTGCCCTGGTCGAGGCCCCCAGACTTCCGGGACCCCACCCATACCTATGAGATGCTCCTGCAACCGTCTCTCTCCCCATTCATAATGCTTCGTGAGGTTGACGAATGAAATTTCATACTATCCCAGATTTGAACCAACCCACAGGTCCTCTAGAAGTAATTGTTTAAAGGGAATCAAGTTTCTTAGTTTGTGCTTTTAAAACTGCATTTCTTCAAAGAAAAATAGCCCACATGGTTTCTCAATGGAAAGTGACTTTCCTTAAAGTCTTTCTACAATAACTGCAATGTTTCTAGTGCTTAAACATATAGGGGAAGTAAATACCAACTTCATGGTCATCTTGGGTAAGAGGTAATTCTGTTATTCAAACAAAGAAATAGAAATACAACTGTGCGTCATCTTATTTTTCTAGATGGTTTTAAAATTCTCTCAATCCTATTAATTAATCCCATTTTAATTATAAAAATAACTTTCCTAAACATATGGTAATCCTGTTAGGAAACACAAAGTAATAAACTAATGAAATCACAAGCCAAGTCTCTTCTTTGAAAGGTTTCACAGGTGCCCCCACTTTGGACCTTCTTTTCTCTGTGGGTATGAAAGCAATGGCAATAGTCAGTCTTTAAGGAAAAGATGTGTGCTTGTGTGGGTTGGAGAGTAGATGGGCTTGGAAAGAGACACATGTGCTCTGTTCTGTCTTGGGTATTGTGCTGTGGGTGCACGTGGTGCTTGATGTGCTTTAGAAATTGGAACATGAATGAAAATCTGAAGACACTGATAGGCCTTGTAGAATTTGATTTCAACTATTCCTGGAAAGAAGTTGCGCGAGAATACCCACTTTCTGAAAATAATCTGCTCTTTAATAGCACTGGTTGGAGGTTAAAAAAAATGACAGGTATATATACTAAAATTTTTATAGTATAGTATTAATAGATTTAGTGGATTACATTACCCATGAATCTGGTTTCTGAATAGGAAACCTTTCCAAGGTAGATAATATGAAAACAATTTCGTCCTTTCTATATGATCACAACTAACCAAAGAGATTTAAAAAAAATAATCCCTTCATTTTATTCGCTTTGCTTTGTAGTGCTGGGTTATACACCCTTTGAAATCCCATGTCTGCACGGAGGTGTGGGAAATACAAAGTCCATGGATTTTAAGATGCTTGGACAAGAACCTTGACTCTGGATTCTGGGTCTCTCCATCCCCTGAGTGGTTATTAACAAAGCTAACTTGCAACAGCAGCATTTTAATCTTTGCATGTGCTTGGTGGTGGGGGAGGGCTAGGAGAGTGGAATCTGTTTATTATTCAGATCACATGGTATGTGCTTGGCACAAAATAAAACACATGTTATTGATGTTGAGAATACCAGGCAGGACAGTGGTGAGAGGTGTTTTGATCTTAATTGTGCGGTACCAATAATAGTCAGCAGGAATGTTGGCTGCTCCAACGTCTAGAATTCCACTTCAGAAAGGGAGGGCCACCAATCCAAGTCACCAAAAAAAATCTTACTAGTGCCTTTGGAAGACAACAATGACCAACAGTTGTGATAAACAGTCCTTTTAAGGGTTTTAATCTGCAACCGGTGTGTATTCCATAAAAACAAAAGGACCAGAAAAGGATGTCAGCCTGTGAACTAGGGAAAAGGTCAGAAAAGTGTTATGGGATCTGGCAAAGAATGGAAATGTCAAAAATTAAGCAGAAGAGAAAGAAGAAATAAAAAAGAAGATGCAAAGAATACCTTGTATAAAATGGGAGTTGGGTGGTGGAATCTAGGGGTCAGGCAGGCAGAAGAGCTGATTTCAAGAGCAAAGCCACATGAGAACAGGACCTTACATAAATGCCAGCATTCTGCTTTTCAGCCAGTGGAATGTGCTTCAGAAAAGCAGCACTATGCTTTGTTGAAGCCCAGTCAGGTTAGTAGTGAAAGTGTCACTGAGGCTTGGGTGCCTGTACTTCCCAAGCCAGGGGCATCATCATGCTTTGTGTTGGGGAGGAGAAAGTAGAGGCCCTGGGTCTCAAACGAGTATTTTTTCTAAAGCCAAGGAAATTTCTTTGCTTGCGCAACTTTCTTGCACAATTAAAATGCGTTCTGCTTCTTTTCCTAGCATGCCAGATCCTGATTCATTTGGAGAGAACAACAGTTCCTTTCTAAACACCCCTTTCGTTGTTTTCTATCCCAAGGACCCATGTTCTGAAATAGCTTGTCAACCAAAATGCATTTGATAAGCAAGTCATAGTTCTACTTTTCCTCCTCCGATGTATAGACCAAAGCTTTGTATGGGCATGTCCTTGCTGATACTAAAATCCCAGGGAACAGTCTGCGTCTGAGCTAGCCTGGGAGGCAGCCTGGCAGTTTGGCCCTCTGACTCTCCAAATTACCTCACAGTCTATCTGGGAAGTTTTGTTCAAATTGAATGTGAATATTTGTAGGTGGGATGAGTGTTCTCTAGTCTGCCCAGGGCTACTCCACTCCCTGTGGTGTTACTTCTGCTTCCCGCCTTTAAATGGATGGTCTGGCTTCTGAAGGCCTCTGCTGGGAGAGTGTATAATTTCCCCTCACGGAAATAGTTCTGAGTGCCAATCCTCACAGCCCCTGAGCAGCCTAGACATCCCAGAACAGGGACCACCATTATTCCTACGAGGTAATCCAGGCAGTTTCTGGGTGATGTGATCATGTCCTCAGGGCATCTGAATCACCAGTCACCTCTTTGAAGGATGGACTGTTTTTTAATCAATTTTTTCATGTTTTGCTTAACTTCTGTGCACCCATTTGGCTACAATATCCTCATAGCAAACTAGCACTTAGGCGATACAGAAACGCCCTTATTACAGGTCTTTCGTTCTCTGTTTGCTTATTTGGTTCTTCTTTTCATTTTCCTTTGATCTCCAGAGAGCAATAGGCGGAAGAACCAGCTCAACCCAGAAAGGAAATCAAAACAACTTTTAAAATCATACAGTAATATCCTCCTCTGCTCGTACCTTAGGTTAAACAAAAAGAAAAAGGAAATTTGATCTGAATGTGAGAGAAAAAATATAATTTAAACTTTTTCAGCCTAATAAAAGTCACACCGATTTGACGCTATGTTTACCATTGTACACTTAATGAAAAGTAGAAAAAAAAATTGAAAAAAGCAAGTTCCTATGCTATAATCTTAATTGCTTTTTTAAAAAAAATAATGGAACCTGTTTTTTAATTACTCTGGCATCACAATATATAGGTTAGGTGGAATTCTGCCTGTCTTTAAAATGAGACAGAATAATATAATTTCATATAAGGCATTTATCACAACAAGAGGAAAGAAAATAGCAAGTAGTAACAATGTGGAAGGAGAATCATAGGCTCTCAGGGCAGGAAGAGCCCTTAGAAGTCAACTAGATTAACTGACTCACTTAATTTTATTTTGGGTTACAGTGTAATTTCTGCAATAGCTCCAAATTTCTATTCCATAGGTTCATGCAAGATTGAAAAGACCATTAAGTTTTTAAAATACGACTAAAAGTTCAAAGATTCAACCAAAGGAAAAGTTGACCCTCTTTGGCCTTAACTCTGTAAATCTGAGCATAATAATTTAAGAGGGATGACAGCTCCTGGGTTTTGACATCTGTAGGATCTAGATTTGAATACTGTCTTCATCACTCATCAGCGGCAGGAGTTGGGAGATCTGTGACGCTCTCACATTTCTGCATTTGTGAAAGCTTTTGTATTAGATCATCGTTTCTAGGATGTCTGTATACTGAATGGTCTTAGGAGACACAGTGTCTCCCTCCAGGGCACTGGGCAGATTTGTTTGTCATCCAAGATAATAAAAATAATGTCTCTTTTGGGGGCAAGAGTTGTGTGCATTTACTAATAGCTCCCTTATAAGACTGGGGGTTCTTAAGCCGGGGGTTTCTCAGTTGTGAGTCCGGCTTACAGAGTGGGCATCACAGCGGGGTTTCTCCCCATTGCCTTCCTAGGACTTAGAGGGGGCAAGGGGCACTAGAATGGCCAACTGTCCTGCTTGGTTTGGGACATCCAATGCTAAAATTATAACTGCCCTGAGCAACCTGAGATGGTTGGTCACGCTAATTAGATAGTGGATGTGTGCATGAAGCTCATGCTGTCTGCGGTGCCGGAAAATAAAGTCCTTTGTCTCTGACCCAGGAGTTTTGTGTTTTCTGCCAGCATGCATGAAGCAGTGGCAAGCTAACTCATTAGCTTGCAAGTAGGGTACATCTCAGACCCTTCATAGTTCTTGACAGTGGGATGCTTGGCAAGTACTTCCCTAAGCCTCAGTTCTCTTAACTATAAAATGGAGAGAATCACATCTGCCTCAAAGAGTTGTGAGGATAAATGAGATGGTGCACGTACAGCCTGATACCCAGCCCAGGATAAAATAGGTCCTCGACAGATATTGATAGTTGCCACTTCATTAGTGTAATGCTTATTAGATAGACTTGTTCTAATCCAGTCATTTCACTGGTAGGCTTGTGTGTATGGTTTGTGTGTGTGTGTCTTCCTCTCAGTGTCTTCACACAGTAGAATGTAGCAGATTAAAAGAAGGCTCAATTAAGTATTTATTATTTTTATTATCAAGATAAAATTGATTTATGGTTGAGCCTGGTTACTGATTAAAATGTCCCCCAACTGGATGATTCAGTGACCCTACAGAGTTATTGCAGTTTTTCAAAGCTCTTTTTAATCTGGTGAAACCATAACTAATGGTATTTAATAAATGACCTTTGAGGTCTTCCCTTAAAGATCTCCAGGAGACAGTAAAATTAAAGTTCTAGGTAACACTCTTCAGAGATTATTTGCTTGGCATCATATGAAAGCATTTCACTTCTGTCATACATAGTAAATGCCATATACAAACCCATCAATCTCAGGTGTTATGGCAAACAAAGCTGAAAATAGCATTCTCGTCATTATCCATATTTCCAAAAATGTTATATATATATATATATATATATATATATATATATATATATACAGTGAATATATGATATATTTATGGTCTTTTCTTCTAAGAGTCAGAGACAGTTTTCTTTAGAAGAAAAAGATCCCCAGGTTTTCTTTGATTTGAAGGGTTCAGAATGACAAACATCTGGGCAGTCTTTTGCTCATCGGAGATGTGGATAATGTTTGCATTTTGTGTGGCAGAGGAATGTAACGTTCCTTTCATGGGTTACAAGGAAAACACATTTACACTGAATGTGGTTACGAAATGATTTGGAACTGTCTAGGAAAGTGTATCCACTTGGGACACTATGATTATACCTCAGTTCATTTATGTGTAAGACAAGAATGATAAACAGAAATGAAAAGCCAGCGCCTCTGCCTCCTCTACTCACATGTGATCAAGAGCAGAGAGAGTTCATGCATTATTCTATTTTTGTTCTGAAACACTGATTTCCATTTCACTTGCAGGCTCAGTTCCGTTCTGGTTGCTCTACAAATGTAACATGAGACTCAGCAAATTCACTCCTAGGCCGTCAGACTTTATCTTTTCTGAACTGGCAACTGCCTTGGTATTTCCCTTGGATTCAGCATGCAATTGATGGCTTGATGTTTATCTGTAGGAAATGGAAAACATTCAGAAATGTGGCCTAAAGGAGCCAATTAAGTTCTTGGTGTGATATAACCATATAGACGTGGGGTATCCCTCTTTGACCGGAGTTGAAAATCCTTCCACAGCGTCAAATGTTTTGCTGGTTTTTGTATATAGTAAGGAAACTTTTTGTATATAGTAAGGTTTTTGTATGTAGTAAGGACCCACCGAAAGTGACCACTAATATACATTTTAATTTTCTATCTTATTTATTGTTTTTTATGGAGGTAAAACTGACATATCATAAACACATTTTTAATTTTGAAGAACTGTTTGTTCCTGTTTTTCTTCATCCCACTTATATTGACTGGAGTCAAGAAAACCTTACTCCATTTCTGAATGGCTCAAGCCACTTGGCTCTGAATGTGCTTTTCCTCATCCCAAAGCCTTGTCATTGGATCTTGTCTCCTTAGTCTGTAGGCTCAAGGCCCTGTACTTTTGTCGTATTCCTATGCTTTTGGAGAGATGGCTGCTGGCAGCTCTCCCACATGCCTCGCGCCAGCAGCCCCAGGACTCTGACCAGGCTTCTGTGCACCCCTCACCTTCCTCCAGAGGTGGCCTCCTTCCCTCCTCCTTAGGTTTGCAGTTCTGCATCTGTTCCTTAGGCTCTTATTTTCTTTTCTTTTCTTTCTTTCTTTCTTTCTTTCTTTCTTTCTTTCTTTCTTTCTTTCTTTCTTTCTTTCTTTCTTTCTTTCTTTCTTTCTTGCCTTAGCTACGTGGTTTACACAGCCTTGGGAGACAACTTTGGGCGAGTGTGGTCTTTGTTGAATCCTGACCTCCTGGTTCAGATCATGCTCAGAGCCTTTGCAGTCTGCTGCAACCCTACTATTTGTCCCTGTATTTGTTTGCTAGGGCTGCCATAACAAAGTACCACAAACTTTATGGCTTAAATGACAGAAATGTATTGTCTCATAATTCTGGTGGCCAGAAGTCCAAAGGCAAAATGTGAGCAAGGCTATGCTCTCTCTCTGTGAAGATAAATGGGAATACTTTGCTCCAGGCCTCTCTCCTAGCTCCTGACGTTCATGGCTTGTGGAGGTCTTTCCCTGTGTCTTTACAATGGCTTCCTTCCATGTGTGTCTGTCTCAGTGTCCAAATTTCCCCTTCTTATAAGGATACAGGCATATTAAAATTAGGCCCCAACTTAATGACCTCATGTTAACTTGATTTTTGGTAAAGACCCTATTTCCCAACAAGGTCACATTCACAGGTACTGGGGGTTAAAACTTCTGTATCTTTTTGGGAGACATAATTCAATCCATTACCGTCCCATTGCCTTTGTATTTCTACACTCTGCTTTCAGTGCAGGACTCGAAAAGCCCGTCAAGAAGCTGATCTGAGGGGATGTGTCCCGGCACCTGGTCAGGAGCACTGACATCCAACCAGGACCCTCACCAGCTACGCACCCTGGGATGTGCCTACTGTTGCCCCAATGCACAGCCGTGGTCCCCAAGGCTCCGCCACTCAAAAGGGGTTGTCTTGTTCTAACTTGTACAAGTTGCTCTAAAAGCTGGCTGACGTCCCATGAGGTCAACTTCTGATTTATTTATGCATATTAGCTCTACTGAACATAGATTTTCCCCCCTAATTCAGTCATTTTTATTCATATTCATGTATAAATTACATCTGTTTTGCTTTTAAAAAATTGGACTTAGTCTTTCTTTCAGCAGAAATAGCCTCATTGTCATCATTTTTATAATTAGTCCAAAATTTATTTTCTATAAAACTTCAATGTTCAGAAGAAGAAAGCACAACAAACCTATCCTATGTGTCAGATGAATTAAGATCCAGATAGGAGACTTAGCCTGGCTTCCTGTGTTTTCTTCCATTCTGGTCTCACAAGCACCCCACAAGCTCAGCATATGAGAACCTGGAAAAACAATAATTGCCACTCTTTTTTCACAGCATCCAATTGTGGAATGAAAATTGAGACCTGGACTTACTTATCATTTGAAAAATTTTAAATATAGTTCACTAGTAGTTTATAATCGAACCAGAAAATTCCATCTATCACAATGAGAACCTTCTAAACCAAGAGCATGATTGAGAGCTGAACACATTTTAATCAACTTCAAACCTTGTCATTGTCCATTAAATTCATTGAACAACAGTAGCTCAAGCTCAGCTTTCTAATTTTGGAGTTTGGCAAGCATAGGCAGTTTCTCTGTTGTTCATTGGGGATGGGAATGCCAGCTTCAGAGACACCAGCCTGAATAGCATCTGTCTCTCCATTTAATGCTGACTCTATGCTCAGTCTTTCCATAGATTCACCTGCCTGGGCATCTTTGCCAAACTAGTAAATTTGAATGAGACTGGAGAACATGTTTCCCTGCCCATGACCTCTCCAGAGAGCTCAAAGGCACAGGACTCTGAGATAAAGACCTGCTGAGTTAGCAAGGACAGTGGCTAATGTGTAAATCCCAGATTGTGCATATCCCGAAGAGCTGGACAATGTCTATTAAAAAAAATTGCTCAATATGAGCCACAAAAAGCCAAGGCATATCAGAGTTTACTGTGGGGATAGATTTAAGAGTAGATTAGTGATAATTTTTTGTCAGTATATACTGCTTTTCTAAACCAAGTCTGAGCATGTCCTTCTAATATGTTTAGATTAAACAGGATTTTTACAATACCTTTTTCTTCTCTATTTATAGTGATGGTTTATCGCTTCACAGAAGTGCCTGTTTTGTGCTCATTGACTTGTATGCTCATACAAATATTGGAATAGAGCATTCCCAGATGGTGAAATCAGAGATCCAGGAGCTCCAATGTGGATTGTAGAAGAGCTTCCAGGAGGCACGTCCAAGATGGCAGCATAGGTGGGTACTGAGCTTGCCCCCTCCCAAGAACACATCGAATATACACCTATATTTAGAGCAATTCCTCTGAGAAAGAACTGAAAGCCAACTGAACAGTTTCTGCACAAGAAGCACGCGTGAGAGAGAGACAGAGAGAGACAGCGAGAGAGAGAGAGAAAGAGAAAGAGAGAGATCACAGAGAGAACGGTAACTGTGCGAGCTCTCCGGGAGCTGAGGGAACAATCCAGGACCAGAGGAACAGGTGAGCGCCACTGTTTACATCTGCACTTGAATAGCAGGTGGGAGCTCTGTCTAGGTTCTCTGGCTGACCTGTAAGGCCACTGTAGCATGTCTGCAGCCACCCCTCCTGGAGCTAGATCCAGCAGGAACAGGAGGGTGCCAGAGCATGCATACAAGGGGTCCCTCCACCTTGATCCAGTGGGTATGGAAGTGTGCTGCTTTGTGCACCCACTGGGCTGCACAAGCATGCAGGGTTCCACTACCTGGTGAGAGTGTGGAACTAGCAAAACACTGCAGCATCTGCCCGCAGGGCTACCCTGACCAGAGAAAGTGCAGAGATAGTGGGGTGCTGTGTACTCAGGTGGGGCTGCCCCTCCAGGAGAAAGTGTGGAGCTAGCAAAATGTTGCAGTACCCACATGCAGGGCTGCCCTGTGCTGAGTGAGTGGGGCACCGCGCCACTGTGCATGCACCCAGGGCTGCCCCATCTGGAGAAGGTGCAGAACTAGCAAAGTGAGGCTATGCATGCACACATGGCTACCCCACCCAAAGGAAGGGCGGAACTAGTAAGGCATTGTGATGCAAGCATGCAGAGCAGCCCTGGCAACAGAAAACTAAAGCAGCAGGGCATGTCAAGTGCACACGGAGCAGCCCCACCCAGACTCTGCTCTGACAACAGACAATTAAAGCAATAGGGCATGCCATGCATGTGTACCAAGCAGCTCCTCCCACACCAGGCAGCCCCACCCACATAGAAGGGCAAGGAAGCTCACACAGACCAGTCTGCCCTACCTGGAACCTACTCCTTTAGGCCAGGCCATACACCAGGCACCACATGACATGCCCTGAGTATAACCAGACTGCCAAAACTATCTGACACACAGTCTACACAGAGACCCCTTTTTCAAGACTGGGAGAGATGGCTATTCCATCTAACTCATAGAAACAAACAGAAAGTCAAACAAAATGGTGAGACAGTGCCCCAAATGAAGGAAAAGAAAAAACCCAGAGAAAAGCCCTAATGAAATGGAAATAAGTAATTTGCCTGACAAAGAATTCAAAGAAACAGTCGTAAGGATGCTCAACAAACTTGAGTGTAGAATAGAAGAACTCAGAAAGCACCTAAACAAAGATATAGAAAATGTAACAAAGAATGAATCAGAGATGAAGAATATAATAACTGAAATGAAGGATACATTAGAAGGAATCAACAGCAGATTAGTTAATATGGAAGAACAGGTTACCGTCCTGGAAGACAGAATAGTAGAAATCACCCAATCAAAACAGCAAAAAAAAAAAAAAAAAAAAAAAAAATTATTTAAATGGGGATAGTATAAGAGGTCTCTGGGATAACATCAAGTGTCCTAACATTTATATTAGGGATTCCAGAAGGAGAAGAGAAAAAGAAAGAGGCAGAAAGAATATTTGAAGAAATAATGGCAGAAAACTTTCCTAATCTGGAGAAGAAAACAGACATCTATGTCCAGGAAGCTCAGAGATTTCCAAACAAAGATAAACCCAAAGAGACCCACTTCAAGGCATATTGTAATTAAAATGGCAAAAGTTAAGGGTAAAGAGGCTATCATGAAGGTAGCAGGAATGAAACAAGTCACATACAAGGGAAAGCCCATAAGGCTATCAGTTGATTTCTCAGAAGCAACTTTACAGGTCAGATGGGAGTGGCAGAAAATATTTAAAGTGTTCAAAGAAAGGAACCTGCAATCTAGAATATTATATCCAGAAGGTTATCATTCAGAATTGAAGGAGAGATAAAGAATTTCCCAGACAAGCAAAAATTAAAGGAATTCATAATCACAAACCACCTTACAAGAAATGTTGAAGGGTCTTCTTTATGCAGAAAAGAAAAGGCCATAACCAGAAACAAGAAAGTACAGGAAAGAAAAAAAAATATCTCACTGGTAAAGGCAAATATACAATAAGCATAGTGAATCAACCACTTAAAAAACTAATATGAAAGTTAAAAGACAAAAGTAATAAGGTTAACTATAAGTACAATAAATAATCAGGAGATATACAAAACAAAAAGATATAAAACATGATACCAAAAACATAAAAAGTGGAAGGGGGAGTAAAAATGTAGTGCTTTTAGAATGTGATTGAACTAAAATGTTTATCAACTTAAAATAGACTGTTATAGATATAGGTAGATACATATGAACCTCATGGTAACCATAAACCAAAAACATACAAAAACCACGAAAAATAAAGAGAAAGGAGCACAATCAAAACACTAAAGAAAATCAACAAATCAACAGTAAAGAGTCATGAGAAGAAAAGAACAGAGAAGAACAACAGCAACATCAAAAAAAAAAAATTAACAAAATGGAAATAAGCAGATACCTATCAATAATTACTTTAAATGTAAATTGACTGAATACCTCAATGGCATTCTTAGAACTAGAAAAAATAATCCTAAAATTTATATGGAGCTACGAGAAATAAGAACAAAGTTGGAGTTATCGTGCTCCCTGATTTCAAATTATACTACAAAGCTATAATAATCAAAACAGTATTATACTGGCACAAAAACAGACACATAGGTCAATGGAACAGAATACAGAACCGAGAAATAAACCCTTGCTTACGTGATGAATCTTGTAAGGGGCTATCTAAACTATATAAGGAACTCATACAACTCAATAACAAAAATACAACCAATCCAATCAAAAAATGGGCAGAACATGTAAAGAGATATTTTTCCAAAGAAGATATACACATGGCCAAAAGACATATGAAAAGATGCTCAACATCACTAATCATGAGGGAAATACAAATCAAAACCACAATGAGATATCACTTCACACCGCTCAGGATGGCTATCATCAAAAAGTCAACAAATAACATGTGTTGGTGAAAATGTGGAGAAAAAGGAACTCTTGTGCACTGTTGGTGGGACTGTAAATTGGTTCAGCCTTAATGGAAAACAGTATGGAGAGTCCTCAAAAAAGTCTAAAAATTGATCTACCATATGACTCAGCAATTCCACTTCTGGGTCTTTGTCTGAAGAAAATAAAATCATTAACCCAAAAAGATATATGGATCCCTATGTTCATTGCAGCATATTTACAATAGCCAAGATATGGAAGCAACCTGTGTCCATCTACAGATAAATGGATAAAGAAGAGGTGGTACACATATACAAGGGAATATTACTCAGCCGTATAAAAGAATGAAATCTCGCCATTTGTAACAACATGGATGGACCTAGAGGGTATTATACTAAGTGAAATAAGTGAGACAGAGAAAGATAAACAGCATATGGTTTTTCTTATATGTGGAATCTAAATAAACAAAACAGACTCATAGAAACAGAGACCAAAGGGATGGTTGCCAGAGGAGGGGGTGAGGGTGAGTCGGTGAAAAACTTGAAGGGGAATATAGTCAATAATATTGTGATAAGTTTGCAAAGTGACAAATGATTACTAGAATTAGGTGTATGATCCCATTGTAAGGTATAAAAATGTCGAACCACTGTATTGTATGCCTGAAACTAATATAATATTCCATACCAACAATACTAAAAAAAAAACAGGGGGAGCTTCCACAGAAGCATAGTAAAAGTGAACATTTAAGAGATGTATAAAAATGACACGGGGAAGGGGTAACCCCAGAGCTCCACTTTGTAGCTTTTCTGCAACATAAAGAAGCAGAGGCCATGGAGAGCCCTCTCAGGGCCAGTGCTGGCTGCATCAAGGTCAGGTCCTAGGGCCGCAGTGTTGCCAGTTGGGAGCAGGCCGAGGCAGCTCACCACTCAAGGGCACAGCGATAGTTTCCACCATCAGACCACTTCTGCAATGTGATTTTTTGGGTATCGCCCTAAAAGCCTAGCCTCGGATCATGGTTCTCCAGTTTTCCTGGCAATTTTACATGAACTACCCCAATTCTTTTAGTAAATTCCCTTTCTGTTTATATCAGCCGGAGTTAGTTTCTGTCATTTGTAGCTCAGAACCCTACCTGATTAGGGCTCTCTGGTGGGGAAGCCAGAACTTGGATCCAGACCACCGGACCACAGAGCCGACACTCTTCGCACTACAGACACCACCTCGACCGAGGGCCAGTCATCATGCTAGGAGCCAGACGGTCAGTGCCTCACCCAGGGTCAGCACGTAGATTATTGTCCAAAACTGGACATTTTTGAGAATGAAAAGGGCTTCTGTTTAAAATGATACCAGTATTGTCCTAGGCAAATAAAATGGTCTTTGTACCTATATGCCCTACTGAGGAATTATGGCTTTTTCCTTCTGCGATAGAGGCTAATGGATCTGCTGGAAATTATACGTGTAATGTAAATGGTCAGAGCTAATGGTCAGATTCACTTGATTCCATTTTCAGTCTCCCAAGATCAAGTCAGTAATGTCCATTCTGCTAAACATCCATTTGATTTCTTTATCTGCAAATATTAAAACCCAAGAGGAAGTATTTTTCTAGAAGAATAATGTCCACCTGCCTTTAAGTGCATAGGCAGACCCGGTCTAGATCTTGCTCACGACAAATGGTAATTTTAAGAAAAAGAAAAGCAAAAGGGAAAGCACTGAATTCTTTTCAATGAGCCCATGAAATTAACAAACCAGGAAATAAATTGGTAATTGAAGATACACCTGAGATAAGGTTAGTGTGTCCATAGAAATCCAGAAGGCAGAAGCATACACTGAGAGTTTATTTTCTTAGCTGCTGGTAATGTTTTCCTTGAGAAGGGTGTGATATTTGTTTGTAAGAAATACATATGATAAGCTGTAAGAGAAGGTGAGGTCCCACGGGGCAAAGTCAGGCAACAGGAGAGAATGGGTAAGCTGCTTTCCAGAGAAGGTTTCTGTCACTCGACAGGCGTTTGTTTGGTTAAGCTCCTTGGAGAGTATGAATCGCAGAGATGGGCTGTGCAAAAATGGGCTCAGAGCAGGAGCAGAACTCAAATACTCTGCATAGAAAAGGGAGTAGGGAGGAGAGACAGAAAATAAAGGAAGGAGAAGCCAGACTGTCGTTGGGAGAAATCTTGGAGAGAAAACTGCTCCAAGAAGAGTGCTGTTTAGGGCAAGGCCGCTGCGGCCTTTAAGAGAAAACTATCTAATGTACTGTTTGATCTGATCTTTCTCTGTGATCCACGGAGCTTCCCGTCAAGACCAGAAAAATGAAATCAAAGTACTTGGAGCAATGGGGTTTCTGTGATATTCAACAAACGATCTGCATTCTGCCTCTAAGTTGACATGAGATCAAGATGTAATTAGTACCCTGGGATGAAGGGATCGCTGTTTTTCTGAAACGTTTTTATTTTGCATTTTAGCAGACAGCCAGGAGAGGTGAGGGAGAAGGAAACCATAACTCGGAGAGCGCTGAAAGTGATGAAATGAGGAACAACAGAGGGGGAAGATGAAAAGGGTTAGGAATCTAGAGGGAATTTGAGCATGGAGCTTTGTCAAGATTCTATCTCAAGTACAGACAAGAAGTGACAAAGGGTGGTGAGGAAAGGAACAAGTCAAACTTATCCCTGTATCACTGAAGACTTGAATCGCTCACACCACGAGTCCTGGAGAAACCAGGCCCAGCTAAGCAAATAACTTGGGACACTTGGGGACAAACCTTAGGGACATTGTTGAGTACGCTACTGAGCTTTGTTGAGGCCATAGGCGATTTCCCCCCATGTGCTTTTATTTTTCTTTCTCCCATTATGCCAAGGAGATTAACCAGGTGGATGTGCGAAGTGGAAAAGGCAAGCGTGGGGCTTTTCTTCTATTTCTGCTTCTTCCTCTATTCACTTACAACTTCTGCCCAACCTCCAGAGCAGTGTCCCAATATTTTTGAGAATAAAGATTTTTTTTTAGCATCAAAAATCTCCAGAAAAACTGCAATAGAAGTTTCTACTAATTAAAAAATACATATTGTTAAAAATATCGCTAATGCAATAACATTTCAATTGGATATTTATCTTATTTATTTTAACAGCATCTAAATACTATTGAAAAATAGTAACATATATACCAAGAGTGCCAAAAAAATGTATACACATGACTTGTATTCATCTTTTGTTATCAGTATAGATAGAGCATTACCATTTTCATACAGCTTTTTCCTTTCTTACAATGTGTACACATTTGTTTGGCGCCCTCTGTATTTGTTAAGATTAAACCTAAATGTAACAGAGATTTGAAAAACAGTGGCTTAAACAATATAGAAATGTATTGTTCTATCACATTAAAATCTGGCGTGGGGGGTCCTCAGTCATTGGCAACGCAGGCTCCTTACAGATTTTGACTTCACAGTCAGTAAAGTGTGGCTCTTGATATGTTTCAACACAGAATTCCATTTAACATTTTTACATCCCAAGAAGGAGGGAGAAAAAAGGCGAAGGGCACAGTCTCAGTTGTCTAAGGAAATTTCTGGAAACTTCCATGAAATCATTGTTTCTTTTACATCCCATTGGTCAGAACTTAGTCACATGGGTATATCTTGCTGCCAGGAAGCCTGGGAAATCGTCTTTGTTCCTAGCTGTCACATGCTCAGATAAACTGTGGATACTCTAGAAGGGCAAATGTATACTGGGGTGATTAGCTCCTTCTGCCCCAACAGATGTGTGATTTGCCCACAGCCACATAACAAGTTAGTGTAGAGTTAGGGTGAGATAGAACCTAGCTCTTCCCAGTTTTCTGTTACTTGTCGTCTGGTATCATTTTTATTCTAGTTCCTTATCCTGTCCACTGAACAGCATACATATCTCTATTACAGGCAGATGCCTCTCTGGTGACTTAACAGGTTTCCTTAAATTGCCATTTTCCTTTGTGTGTGTGACACTCTGGTAATGTATGTGATACTGTGTGTGAGTCCTCTTGCCACACTTAATGCCACATAGCAGAATACTCTCAAGTCACAACAGATGAGGCATCTGGGGCTCAGGATGGCCTCTTGGGGACCTAATAAAGTGTAGAGAAAGCAAAGAGGCAGACAAGAATTGTCTGTAGCTCATGGAGGAATTCATGAGATGATCAGGAGAAGCTGCATTTGGCAGAGACTGAGATGAGACACTTGGGGGTATGTAAGGGGGTGACATATGTGAATAATAAAGGAAGTCAGTGCTTGGGAGAGCTCCTGTGCAATATACTTTCAGAAGGTGGAAAAAAATATTTATTATTACTGTGTTGTTGCTATACACAGCTCAAGACTAAAGATGGGAGCCTTACTATTTAAACAGGGCATAAAAACTATGGCTTCCCATTTCCTTTTCCTTTGTGTGCTATTGTGAACGAGCAGGTAAAACTGGGGCCTCAACATTTAAAGAAAACTGACACTCACACTACTACTTGACACTATCTTTGAAATCCAAAAAGGACAATTTAAAATACTAACTTCTTAGCCTTTTTACAAGGCAGGTCCTCATTTTAGATCACAAGAAAGAGAATTTACATAGAATATTGCCTTATGTGGCTCATGTTTATTTCTGCTGAGAATTAATAGATATTGAGTTTACATGTGTATACACCTTTCTGCAGGAACAAGAAGTATGGAGCCAACTCTTAACTCTGGTGTGAAATCTTGTTGGCTGGTTGACTGCTTCCAGCAGGAGGCAAGAGACCCAGTGTGGATTTAATCAGGGAAGCAGAACTACAAGGAGTATTACAGAAGACGGGGTTCATTAATCAATTGTGGGAGAAGCTGGGGAAGGCAGGGCCTGAAAGGAGGGGGTGAGGGAATCAGAGAAAAGTCATTAATCTGCCTCCCTCCATGAGGGGCTGTCATGGTGGGCAATTTGAAACGTGCAGGGGAATCTATCTGGGAAACCAGATAAATCTACTTGCCAGAGTTAGGACCATGAAGGAGAGTTGGTGAAAGGTGTGACTTCTGCATAACTATTGCTCTTGAAGGTCTGCAGCCAAGCTTCTGGTGGAGGGCCGGGGGGGTGCTGTTGGTCAGTAGTGTTGGCAGCTGGGAAGAGCTGGACACAAAGCGGGAGAGGGTGAGGATAACCTGGGACTTGTCTGCACCTCTGTGTCTGTCACCTTTGGAGAATAATGGCTACCAGATTCCTGCCTTCTAAACCCTACTCAAATTCCTCTTTTGGCCAACTCTGTCTCAGAACCATAAGGGGATTCTGGGAATCACAGCTCCAGAAAATTCACAGTACACATCCCCACAGTAAAACAGCCAAAAAAGGGTGAATTATAGTTTGTGTATTTCAAGAAAAAAATCTTGAAATTCTAACATTAAATTAAGTTCTAATATCAGAGTCTTCAGTCTACCTGGTTCATACATATATTTACAAGTACAAAAATGAGAAAGTCATATAAAATTAACCAGTTACAAAATATCATATGATATTTACATTTTATAAGTATGGAACAGCTATAAAATTTTGCCCTTAAATTTCCCATTACAGATAATCACCATTTTTGGTTTCCTACCATGTGCTGGATCTGGAGCTGACCCTAGAAGACCAAAACTTAGCCCCTACTCCCAACAAATAGTTCAGTGAGAAAGGCAGAATTTATTCAGTAAGAAGTGGCATATGCCAATCAACAAATATACCTTCCAGACTGCAGGCAAAATGTCCTACACCTCCTAGTACATGAGCAGGTAGGACTGTGGGACCGACACCCTGACAGGACCTGTGAAAGGAATGTGAGAGGTCTAAGACCCCCTAGAAAAGGAAGAGCTCCTGTGAACAGTCTGAACCCCCTCCAAGACAGAGAGGAATCTTCTCAGGCTTCCTCTCTAATGCTCTGCCCCTGCCCAGGGCAGGTGGGGTCCTTGCAGTAGAGCTGTTGGCAGTGTCCCAGGATGTAAAGAGACTGTCTTTCTTGTTTGGGCTACCTGTCACTGATGTCAGCATTTCCAATTTCCTGATATTTAAAAAGCATCAAAAATGTAATAGAGAGTATATTGTTTCCCAAATTGACTTCTATGTTTCTTTAATTTTACTTAATTTCATAATTAAATTCCTCAAATGGGAATTCCTTATCTCTGTCCGTATGAAGTGTTTTCTGAGCCAGTAAGTCCTGATTCTTCAGTGTTTCTTCTGATTTTTCTGCGGAGGCTCCCAGGATTTATGCTCCTGATGGCCTTTCCCCAGGCTGGCAGGGGGGGTACCTCAACCAGTCAGGAATCCAGCTTTCACTGAGGGAAAGAAGTCAGCCCAGAACATGCACCCACCTGCCTTGCACACAGGGACAAGCCAGGTTTAGACTTGACCACTGCCCTGCTTATGAATTTCATGTCAACTGTAGGCTGGGTATGATAAACTGGGGTTAGTCTGGGCAGAGTATTACATTCCCTATGAACCTGTAGTAAGGAATCAGCGCTCGTTCTGGTCTCACAAGTGACTCCCATATGTACCACTGTGGTAACTCCCTTCTCCTACTCACATTCTCCAGACAAGTTCTTACCTGACCTGGGAGGGATTATGTGAGGAGGGAGGCCGAAAGGGAGGCACTCTAGAGGCCACCTTCTCATTCAGTCATTCATCAGAAACTTGTATTAACTTGGTTAAGAGCTTCTATTTGAAACCACAATGTTCAGTGAGCACATTCACCACAAGCCTGGGGAACGTATTAAATATTGGATTGTTTTCTATGATGGATTAAAATGTTCAATCCTTTTTGAAGAAAGTTTTATTTGAAAATTAACGACTTTTTTTTTTTTTTTTTAATAAAGCAAACTATACAGAAGGGCAGAAAGTAAAAGTTCGCCATTCCACCTTCCTCATCTCGGCTTCCCAGTGTTGCGTGTGATTCTTCAGGTATATTCTAACAGGAGAAAAAGTCTGAGGTGTCCTAAATTAAATTACAGTAGGTCGGAGGGTGGGAGAGACAAGGGAAGTTAATCAGTTAACAGCCATGGCTGAAACCAACAAAAGACTGTTCACATTCCTGAATTTATGTTGAAACTTTGAGTCAACTTCCAGGCAGCTCTTTCAGCTGGTCATCTAGAAAGAAAAGACTGTCACCAGATGCCATCACATCCTGCCTATGAATGAACATCCTAGACTGTTGCCTACAGCCAATCCAAAAGCATCAACTATTTGTGAACTATTCACCTATCCCAGAACTTTCCCCTCTTCACCTTTTCCTGCCCCCCCTTATCTATAGCCAATAAGAACTCTTTCAAAACAACTTACATCTTTCTTCTCCAAACTCATTTTGTAAAAGAGCCCTGTCAATTCTAGAATGGTGGGCCTTCATCTTTTTGGTCCAGCCCTGCTGCTCGCCCCAGGACTTGGTCCTTTTCTTGCCTACATATGACTCAATAAACCCTTTCTTTGAGGACTTTTGGCCTCAAAGGCTTTTGTTTAACACACACACACACACACACACACACACACACACACACACTTTTATAAAAGCTCAAATAGGTCATACCATAATACTGCTATACAGAGTGCTTCTGTCACTTATTATAGCAGAGATCTCTTTCTGTGTTAATTTGTGTTTTGTGTTTTTTTTAAAGAAAAACATATAAGAAGAAAAGTAATCAGCTTTCTGATAGGTTCATGAACCTCAGTTAAACCAGAGCATTTAGCTGGAACCACTGGTACAACTGATCATGGAATGTTGGCTCCCTGGCCCCGGCTGCCTGTCCCCTCCGTTCATGTGTGTGCCCATCACAAGGACCGTGGCATCTTATCAGGTGCCCGTGGAGGAGCAGGCAAGGACTCTTGGCAAGGGAGAGTGAGCACGCGGCCAGTTTGGCAGGACAATGAAAAGACCGGAAGGCTACCTGGCTCTGTGCTTCTCCTGGGGGTGACACAAGTACTTCAAATGTTGTCTGGTTCAGTGGGTGCTGAGATGTTTCTCCCTATGCACGGTCCAACCTCAGTTGCCAGTCAGAAGCTCAAGAAGCTTACGTTTTGTTTATGGCCCAGGCACACCGAGAGGTCAAATTGCTGGAGTCTTGGTTGCTTTATCCCCATCCGTAGTGTGGAGGCTTTTGTCACTGTTGTTTTGGGGACATGAGGGTGTGTGGGGCAGGAGGAGCATTGTTGTTCTATGTAACGATTAGAAATGAACCCGAGCAGTAAGCAGTAGAGAAGGCGCCCAGGCTGGCTGCAGGCTGGGGTCTCAGCACAGAGACAGGGCTACAGCCAGGAGTAAGCCAGGCGTCGTTCTTGCCCTGTTCCCTGGCGTCAAGACGGAGATTTTCCCTAATGCAGCTGAGACTGTGATCTGACATTGCTGAAAATTGCCCTTTTCTGACATGATAATACACACACACCCAGTGAGGAAAACTCACAGTGCCACAGTGCATTTTGCTGCAAAGGAAAACCAAGCTATCTCATTTTCTCACTTCAACCAGGCAGATGGCTCCTTTTCGTTCTTCTCCCCTCATTCACGCTAGAAATTAAAAAACAAAACTGAAAAAAAAAAAAAAAAAAAAAAGAAATGAACCCAGGTGTGACACATTCCTTTGGAGAATCAAAAGTTGAACAACTTCTGGCATTCCAAAGGTAATTCTCTTGACTCACACCTGCTCTCTGAACTGTATCTCTGTGCTCATGACTTCCAGGCCCTCCCTTCTTGTGCTCTGACCGCTTTCCCGAGCTCTGGGATCTGCTGTGTCAGCTTCTTTCCAGACAGTCTACCCTGGATTCCCAGGACCCTCACATCTAATATGTTCAAAGTGAGGCTAATATCTTTACCTGAAAATCTGTGCCTGTTTCTGATTTCCACCCATCTGATCGCTTAAGAGGGAAACTGCTAAATCATTCTCAATGCTTTCTTTTCTTTCCTCTCTAATGGTTTGATCAGTCCTATTGGTTCTAACTCAAAAACGTCTTCCAAATTTTTCTGTTTTCTAGTCCCACGGTTACTGCCTCCACTGAGACTGTCATTGTCTCCCAATTCAATAAATACTTATTAAATACTACCATGTACCAGAGACATGTCTGCCATTGGGGGTTCACAGTTCATTGATCCCATTTAACCTCCAGAGGGATCTCACTAAATTACAAATCTGCTCATAACTCTTCTCTGCTTAAAGCCCCACATTAGTTCCTTGCTGCCTACAGATTACATCCGGCTCCTTGGCTGCACAAGGTCTCACAATGTCACTGAACCCATCTCCGCACTCTCACCTCTCCCCATGCCTCTCAGTCACCCCCTCTGTGGGCAAGTCCCAGCGCTCCCACCAGGGCACAGCCCCTGTGTTTCACAGATCCTTGCTTTCACACATGCTAATTCCTCCGTTTAGAACACCATTCCCCATATCAAACTCGTGGGAAATTCCCACTTTTTAAGATTCTATTCAAATGTTCACTCATTTGTCAAGACTTCACTTGTTCTCCGTTCTCACAAGGTTTCTCCCTCTCTCTCCTATGTTCCCGCGAGAATTTACTCATAGCTCCAGGACAGCGCTTCCTATTTTTATTGCATGCCTTGCTCACATCTTTGACTCTCCACTAACCCCGGCCCCCAAGGCTGTCAGCAACTCGAAGGCAGGGGTTGTGTCTTCTTCATGGTGTCCCTGGCCCTCACCTTGATGCCTAGTACATAACACTAAACTATGTGGGTACTAGATTGATCAACCTCTGGACGGAATATAGCTTTATAGCAAATAAGGTTTGTGACAAGAACCATCCCTGAAAATAGTGGTTGCACATGACCGAAACCCATTTCTAACTATGCAAGCACAAACTGGCTTACAGAACTGGTAAATCCAAGGGTGCAGCTTGATTTGGGGAGCCCAAACAATGCTGTCAGGTCTCTCTTTCACCATCGCTTATCTCTGGTTTTCTTTGCAGATCGGTCTCATTTTTTTCCTGCTGGAGCTTGGCAATTTTTTCTGTATAGTTTGTGATATAAAAGAAAGAAACCTTTTCTTTCTCAGCATCCATACATCAAATCTCAAAGGAATTTGCTTGGAACTGCTTGGTCATATGTTTTCACAGACCACGGAGGACAGGCAGATGAGGTAGCATCATTTGCCAGGCCAGGTCATGGGTCCATCCTGTGGACAGTGGGCTGATGTGAATGACTAGCCCTATGGGAACTACACAGGACAGACCAGTTCTCCCACAGAAAAGAGTCATGCTAGACAGACAAAACATCAGATGTCCACTCCAGTTACATGTTTTTGTCACACACACACACACAAAGATTTCTTCTAATTGATTTGTCTGTTAGCTCTCAGTAGGGCTGAGGTTCACGAGTGGCCCATTTTACTGTATCGAAAGCAGAATAGAGTGTTACAGCAGTAGGCATTCCTGCACAGTGTTTCTCAAACTGCAATGTGTACATGAACGAACCTATTCAAATGCAGGTTTTCATTTGTAGGTCTGGGGTGGGACCTGGGATTCTGCCTTTCTTACAAGGGTGTATTATCTGCTTGGGCTGCCATAAAATCCTGTGGCCTGAGTGATTTAAACAACAGAAATATATTTTTTTCAGAGGTCTGGAGGCTGGAAGTCCAAGATCAAGGTTGGTGAGAGCACATTTCCTGGCTTGCAGATGACTGCTTTTTCAATGTGTCATCATATGGGCTTTCTTCTATGCACATGTGGGGAGAGGGAGAGAGAGACAGAGAAAGAGTCCTGGTGTCTCGTCCTCTTCTTATAAGGACACCAGTCCTATTAAATTAGTGTCCTCATTTAACCTTCACTATCTCTTTAAAAGCTTTATCTCCAAATATAGTCACATTGGGGGGTTAGGGCTTCATCGTATGAATTTTGGCAGGGACATGATACAGTCCATAACCAAACATAAAGCTGAATCTGTGTACTGCAGCATACTTGCCTCAGCAGTGCTGAAAAAGCTAGCTGTAGGAGGGCCAAGAGCTGCAAGGCAGCAAGAACCAGTGAAACGAGAAGCCTGTACTCTGGGGATCCAGAAGGACCAAACACTGGGGTTGATTTTCTTAAGATTCTCTGGGTATTGCTCTCTGAGTAGGTCTCCAGTGAATACCAAGACAAAATCTGCCTCTAATTTAGTGATTACTAGTTGTTCAGTTATTTCCAAATTGGTCTGAAAGTTTTATTTCAGAAGAGCCTTTCTTCAGTTTTGAGCTAGTGTGATTGTAGAATGTTCCCTCAGTTCCCCTTTAGCTCCAGCCCTGCTAGGGAGAAACCTGCAAAGGGAGCTATGACCCTGGAAAAGGCGCTGGTGCCCATGGGTGTCAGTCTCAATTTGCCGGGTGTTATATTTATGACATTTAAATGGCAGCATAGGATGTAGGGGGCAGGAGAGGGGATGCAAAACCATTCCACTGCGTCAGGGTGCCATGTATCCTGCTCAATACATGGCTCCAGACCTGTTATGGGCTGAATTGTGTCCCCACCCCCCCAAAAAAAGCACATATCAAAGCCCTAACCCACAGTACCTCAGAATGTGACTGTATTTGGAGATAAGGTCTTTAATGATTAAGTTAAGATGAAAGTGATTGAGATTAAAAGTGATGAGGTTAAAATGAGGCTGTTAGAATGAACTCTAACCTAATAAGACTGGTGTCTTTATAAGAGGAAGGGACATCAGAGAGGCACCTGCACAAAAGGTCACGTGAGGACACGGCGAGAAGGCGGCCATCTGTCTGCAAGCCCACAGGCTTCAGGAGAAACCAAACCTTTTGGCACCTTGATCTTAGCCTCCAGAACTGTGAAAAATTAAACTTCTGTTTGCTGAAGCCACGGAATCTGTGGATTTTATTGTGGCAGCCCATGCAGATTAACACGTGACCTCATTAGCTAGATTCCGTTGTATTTAGTGAGTATTAATTTGCCGTTCCACTTTTAATACACACAATAATTCTGCACTCGCACTCTCCTGGCACTGAGGCGAAACTCATATAAATAAGGCACAGGCCTTGTTCTCGCCTGGTGGTGGAGACAGACCTGCAAAAGGCCACAGCCACACAGACAGGCCTGGAGGTAAAAGAGGCTGGCACACCTGGGAAATGAGAGGCTGGTGGCCCAGGCCTGCTGTCTGGTCAAGGGAGAGTGGTGGGAATAAGTAAGGATGAGCCTGGAGGGGAGGTCATCAGAGCCAGAGCATGTCAGGCCTTGGGGGCCAAGTTGAAGAGTAACGGCTTTTAAGCAGAGATACAGAATGAGCAGAGGAAAGAATAGGAGGTGAGGGGTACATGGCAGCTGCAGTGATTCTGGGAGGCGCAGTGGGCCTGGACAGAGAGTAAGGCACACATTTAATAGTCACTCCTTCTAGGTGCCTCTTATAGTCACTACAGGGAATGGGATTCTTTAAAATAGGGGGTGGGCTTGCCTCATGGTCATTAGGATAGAATGAGAGGTACACTGCACTTTGTCCTTTTGCTGCCACGTGCCTGATAAGATACATGTCCTACCCCTACACACACAGTCACTCACTCACACACACGCGCACACACGCACACAGTTGCTTGAGAAAAGCTGTCACTCCTAAAACCCTGCTCAGTTGGTAGCATACAAACCTCACAGCAGAACTTGCTTGACCAGTTCCACACAGAAAAAAACAGCAGCCACCACCACATTCCCAGCCACCTAAGCAGGTAGGAAAACTAAATGCCATCTAGATGTCTTCCTCTTGCTGACCTTCATCTTTGACACCCCACCTGGCACCCTCCTATCCATCCCACCTGCCACTGCTTTCCTTCTGCTCATCGCATCTCCCCTTGCCTGCTGTCTCCTACCTTGGGCTGAGAATAGGCCCAAGCCCATATTTCCATGCACAAGCTTTCGATTTCTTTTTGTTAGACACCAGTGACAACCAATCAGTTTGCAGGATGAGAGCTTTAGCTACTGCCTCAGAACCTCCCTTCCGGGTTGTCACGCAGAGGTTCTTAAACTGGGCTGTGTGAAATACGGCTTTGTTTTATTAGCTTCCAACAAAAATTTAGCATTTCCTTCCATCAGGAAGAGAGGCAACAAACTACCATAGTATTAGCAACTGCTGTGATGTTTTCCAGCAGGAGAAGTCATGGATATTTTTATATCACATTATGCAGATATCTCAGAAAACTGTTTATACAGAATGTCATTTAGTGCTACGGCGTAATTAGAACCACCCCTGGATTATGTTATTTCACACTTTCTGTGAATGAAGAAGCCCGCAGAGGTCATGGCACCATAAAGTTCAGAACATCTGCCGTGGAGTGTAACTTAAAGGTTTGAGAAGTTTCCCCAGCAAAAAAATGACTGCACTCCTGCCTTATGGAGTAGAACTCTGGAGCTTTGACCATTCATTGGTTCAAGTGGTGGTTAGAGAAAGACCTAGAACAGATAGTTGCTGAGAAAAATCTTGGTTCTGGCCTCAGGTGAAGTCTGGTCTTCTCTGTGTAGTGCTGGGAACGTGCCCTGGTTGAGCTAACTCCTACCCTCACTCGGTCAGTTGTCTAACCATGTGGAATTGCCTGTAACAGGACAGACTTACTGAAAATATATACATGACCCATTTGTCATCTAATTCTCTACTCCTTGGGAGAGCCCTCTCCGAACTCCTCCTGTGGACCCCCACCCAACACGCACGACTACTTCCAGCAGTCCCAGACACACCACCACGTTGTATGTCCTGTGCTGCTTTCCTCTTACACATGATGCTCTGACTCACATGGCCTCCTCTGGGCCATCTGTCACGATCCGGCTGTTCTCCTGTTCCCAGTAACCTCTTGGCTCAAGCTTCATTATCTTTTTTTAATTTATTGAGGTGAAATTCACAGAGCATAAAGTTAATTGTTATAAAGAGAACAATATCATGGTATCTAGTACATTCACAATGTTATGTAACTACCACCTTTATCTAGTTCCAAAACACTTCCATCATTTCAAAATAAAATCTCATGCTCATTAAGCACTCAGTCCCCATTCAACCCGATAACCACCAATCTGCAGTCTGTCATGGAATTATAGAATATGTGACCTTTTGTTTCTAGTTTCTTTCACTAAGCATCATGTTTTCTAGATTCATCAAAGTTGCAGTATGTACCAGTACTTCAGTCCTGAATAGAACCACGATTTGTTTATTCATCTGTTGATGGGCAGTTGGGCTGTTTCCAGCTTTTGGCTGTTGTGAATAGTGCTGCTATGAACATGTGTGTACAAAGATTTGTTCCAGTACTTGTGTTCCGTTTTTTCAGATACGAGGTCTGACAATTAAGTTCGCAAACTTGTTACAACAATGTTGCTAACCTTTTTTGGTGTCAGAGGGATTATTCATTATAAATTTGTATCAATTGGACAAACAGTTAACCAAGTTTACTGTTAGGAAGTGCTAAAAAGGCTGCGTGGAACAGTTAGATGAAAATGACCTGAAGTTTTTGCCAACAATTCATGGCTCTTGCATCATGACAATGCACCAGCTCACACGGCACTGTCTGTGAGGGAGTTTTTAGCCAGTAAACAAATCACTGTATTGGAACACCCTCCCTACTCACCTGATCTGGCCCCCAATGACTTCTTTTTTTACCCAAAGATAAAGGAAACACTGAAAAGAAGACATTTTGATGACATTCAGCACATCAAGTGTAATATAATGACAGCTCTGATGGCCATTCCAGAAAAAAAGTTCCAAAATTGCTTTGAAGGGTGGACTAGGCGCTGGCATTGGTGCATAGCTTCCCAAGGGGAGTACTTTGAAGGTGACCATGGTGATATTCAGCAATGAGGTATGTAGCATTTTTTATGGGATAAGTTCGCGAACTTAACTGTAAGACCTTCGTATGTATCTAAGAGTGTGTTTTCTGGGTCATATGGTAATTCTATGTTCAACTTTTTGAGGAACTGCCAAACTTCCATAACAGCTGAACCATTTTACAGTCAAACCATCAATGCACAAGTGCACAACTTCTCCACATGCTTGTTAACACATTATTTGAAGCTTTACTTTTTGGGGGGGAGGTGGTAGTTTTTCTATTTATTTTGTAATTAAGAGAAAAATAGTTTAGTCTTTTTGGTCAAATTTGGCAATCAAGCATAGAAAACATATAAGGTACAGTGATTTTGATAAGTGGAAAGTCTGATTTAATTAATTTAACTAATTAAAAAGCCTTTAATGTTGTCGTTTTTTCCCAGTTGTTTCACTTACGACAATTTATGCTGAAGCTTTACTTTTTAAATCCTTCAATAACTCCCTCCCTTTTGTGTCCACCCCCGATTCTTCACACCCATACCTAATCTATCCCCGCAGCGCTGCTCTTATCACACTACATTGCAATTCTGTGATCACTTGTCTCTCTCCATTGTTAGAGGTGGCAGGTGGGGGTTGCTTGTGGGCGGGGATCTGGGTGCCGGCGGAGCAGAGCCCGCCGCTTACCTGGGCAAATGTAGCGGAGCGCTCATGCGCTCCCCCTTGTGGTGAGTAGCACTGAACGTACAAACTCACCTTCCCTGGCCTTAACACCAGCCTCACACCCTTTATTGACTTTACAGGGATGAAACGAAGACAAACGAGACACCAGATGGGCAAAGCATGCTGGGCTCTTTGGAGAAGAGAGGCTGTGTAAATCCATGTACTTTTTTTTTTTTTTAATTAGAGAAACAAAGCCAATGACTCCAAATTGTCCACACTTGATCGTGCCTGCACAAGTCAGTTGGGAGGATGAAAACGGCATTTGGAGGAATCTGAATGAATCATCATGCAAACTGTAAGACTTCTGGGGAAACTGTGACTCTGGCATGCAGCTCTCCAGACTAGTGATGAGGTGAATGTGTGCTCTGCATGACTTAGCCCTTGGTTTTTATTTTCATTTGTTGTCTCTCACTGTGAAATTGGAGAAGCATACGAATCCTTCCTCCTGCTGCCCATGTCAGAGCATTTGTCCACTTCCCAGTTACCAGAAAGTGCCAAAAAGGTGCTAGACCATGGGAAGGCAAAGATAAATAACTCCTCACCCTGCTCTCAACGTGTCCACGTGTAAGGTGGTACATAGTACAAAGCCACATACCTGGGTTATTTTGGAGGAGAGAAATCTCAATGGAAAGAAATGAAAATTTTGTTTCCAGGCACGCATGAAAGATATGGGGAAGAGCAGTTCTACTCGCTTTATTTCAGTTCTATTTGGTCAGTTGGGTCTCATCCTCTGATGAAAAGCTAGATATTTTTCAGATGTGTTGGCAGTTTTAGGGCTGTTATAACACTGATTTTTCCAGTACCAACAGAAAAGCAGTAGATTAGGGCAGAGTAAAGGATTTGACTGAGCTTTCCCAATTGAAATTATTTCACCATTAAAAAAATTATTAAAATGAGCTTTCTGTATGAGAAGGCAACGTAGAATATGAGAAAACTGTGGGATTTGCAATTAAAGACCTGGGTTTGAGTCCTAGATCGGTTACTCATTTGTCATGTTCCCACAGAAAAGTCTCTGGACCTCGGTTTGCTCATCCCAGTCTGTCTTCCCTGTCTTCCCCCAACCCTCCTTGGGAAATTTAAACAACTAAATCGGAAGGAATTTCAGCAGCTTATTACATGGTTTTAAGATCACAGCCTTTGTTCCTGAAACTAAATGTCACATTTTTTCATTTCTGAGTTGGCATGGACCATTATCAAGTTATCTTACCCGTATTACTGTGTGAACTTTGGCATTCAGGCTAGAGTTGCTGTTAAGTTTGGTTGTTGGCTCTGAAAACCCAACCCGTTTAAACGTCGACTATAAGTTTACGCCTGTGCAACTTTACCAGCTAGGGTTTCCCTCCCGCCACAGAGATGGCATTAAACTTGGATAATCATGGCCCAGTCCCTTCCCATGATACCTGTGAGTTCTGGGCTTGCTTCTTGTGCTTCTCTAGGCCACCCCACGCCTGTGCTCATGTGCCACTTTCACTTTTGTATCAACGCCAATGCAGAGTTCAGCTCCCCTAGGAGAGGCCCAGAAGAATCCCTCACACATTGGCAGGCCGCAGAGACTCATGTGAAGGTTTCCTGGGGTATGTGGTGGGCAGGCACCGGGAGAGCTCACACATCCAGGACAGCGCAGGCTCCCCTCATCTGGCTTTCTCACTTTTCCATTCATCTTTTCCATCTTCCCTTTCTCAGACTGCAGTGAAAAAATAAACCCTTCCCGAGATCCAGCCACAGCCATTCTGTCCACACAGATCTCAGCTTCTTACCAAATGTATTCCCATCAGAAACAGCCTTCCCTGCCCAGGAGGAATTCTGGCAAGTGGGTTTCCTCTAGCTCAGTACCTTTGCTTCGGGAACCCGTCCAAACCACAGGGGGGCTCAGTGCTGGAAGGCTAATGCCAGGGCAACTTCAACAAAATCTGCCAGGATTTGTGAACAGCTTGGATATCCATTTTAATACCCATGACCTGTATTTGATATTTTAAATAAAATTCTAAAGCAGGTGGCTTTCCATCATTAAAGTTTATTATTTAGGTGCTCTGAGGCGTCCTGTCTTTTTGTCTACCAGGCTCCTGGCTGATTTTTCTGCAGAAATGACCATCTGGCTGGGACTTCCTACACATGACCACTAGAGGGCATGTGATTTCCAACTCACAAGGCCCTGTCTCTTCAGCCATTGCTGGCACTGGGCTGCAAAGAGGACCGCTTTTGTCTGTTTGTTTGTTTTTGTTTTCCCTCAGAAACAGGAGGAAAGCACTTGAAATTCCTTGGAGGCAGCTAAGGCATTTTCTACAGCATTCATCTGTGAAATGCTGGCTGTAGGAAGCAGACATTCTGGCGGGCGGAGGAAAGACTGTATTCTCTGTTCCTGTCACTCATTTCCCCCAAGGGGAGGAGAAAAAGGCTGCAGAAAGCTGAACAAATGAGTTTTGTTGTTTCTAAGATTACTAGGAGAATATACTTGTAGGCTACATGTGTCTATGCAGGCCTCATGATATAGTGAAAATATGTGTTTTGGCATTAGACACGTGTGGGACGCATTTCCCACACCCAGGCTTCCTGCCAAGATGGCAAGTAGTGTGAGCTGCTGGCAACCCTGGAGAAACTGCAATATTAACTTGATGGGAGGCAGGCAGGAGAGGAGTTAGGGAGACCAAGTGACATGAGAGTGTCTTGGGGCCGCTCTCATAGGAGTCATAATACATCCTACTCTGGAGGAGAAGACAGAGATAAAGATGGGATTGAGAAGTTAATAGGGGTAAATATGAGTATGGGTCAAAAGTTAGGAGTGACCACAATAAGATCAAAATTAGAATGCTTAACTTCTAAACTAGCTGGTGAAAATTCAATGTGAGTGCAAATGAAAAAAACAAAAACAGGAATTAAAAAATCCTCTACTATAAATGAGAAGTCTCAACTAAGATGCTGAACTAAGTCTTCATAAAACAGTTAATTAAACATTTCTCAGCTCCAGCCCTTATTAACTCTGTGACTTTTAGGCTGGATATACGATTTCTCTGAGCTGCAGGTTCCCGATATCTAACATGGGTAAAACCTCTGTGGTTACAAGTTTGCTGTGAAGATTAAACAGCATCATGCACATAAAAGAGTCCTCTCCTTCCCGGCTCTTGGTACATGGTCAGCTTTCTAGTTCTCTTCTCTCTTCTCCCTCTTTAGCATGTTTAGCTTATACACACTTACTCATTCAAGAATATTTACTGAGTACCTGTATTAGTAGGGTTGGTTTTAGCTGCAAGCAACAAAAAAAACCTGACCTAAATGCCAGTAAACAATAAGGAAAAGGTATTATCTCAGTATAAGACGTGCATAGGTAGGGCAGTTCTAGGGCTAGTTCATGTCAAGTCTTAGCAGAATTCTCAAGGGCTCAGATTCCTTCCATACTTTGGCTCTGCCACCCTTAGCAGGTTCACGTTCGTCCAGGTGCTTCTGTCATCATGGCCGCAGATGGGTGTCACTCCATCCACCTAGAGGCAGGCCTGGGCTCTTTTCTCTCACACAACTCTTTAGAATGTTCCTGGAACTACTTCCAGAAGTCGCCCCAGCAGACCTTCCCTCATAGACCAGAAGTGGGTCACATTGCCCATCCCTAGATCAGTTCCTGGCAAGATGAATGGGTTTCCATGATTGGAACAGAGCAATCATGATTCACCCTAAGATGTCCCTTAGTCTTCTAGAGTCATTGATATTAGATCAAAAGCAGGTTCAATTAGGTGAAGAAATGGTATTGGTAGGCAACCAAGAGTGTTTTCCAGGCACTGACCCTGATGTTGGGCACACAGTGGTTAATAAGTTAGATGCAATTCCTAGGGAGCTTGTAGGGGAGGTCACAGACAAGGAAACTGGCATTAACAATACAGTGTGTGAGGGCTGTGCAGGGAGAACCATAGGCAGTAACCCATAACTGGTGGTCAGGGGAGACTTCCTACAGGAGGTGATCTCTGAGACTTGAGGGATAAGGTAGGAGTTCTCCAGATGACAGGAGGCAGGTAGAAGTTGAATGAGAGCATGCATGAAGTCCTGGGAACAACAGTGATTACGAACTGAAAAGTTCACCATGGGTAGGCAGACTGGGCTAGCGGAGGCTCTGTGGTCCGCAGGGATTGTGCATGAAGGCCTTGGAAACTATGTGTGCATGGGGGCGGGGGGTGTTGAAGTTCTATTCTGACAGCAATGCATCAAGTATATTCAAAGCAATGTTCTTTAAAATATGAATGTGAAATCAATCCAGTGGTTCATAACCAGCATATAAAAACAAAATAATAATAGTAAATTCTTAAACGGCAATTACCACATTCAAGGCACAGTTCTGAGAGTTTTATGTAATTGCTATTAATTCATTGACCAACAGAGGTTGGTCCTACTGTTATCCCCATTTTGCAGGTGAAGAAACTGAAGCACTAGCCAAAGGTCACAGTTATGGGTTCAATTGTGTCCCCTCAAAACAGATACGTTGAAGTGCTAACCCTCAGTACCTCAGAATGTATCTTCCCTTGGAAATAGGGTTGTTGTAGATGCCATTAGTTAAGACAAGGCGATACTGGAGTAGAGTGGGCCCCTAATCCAATACAACTGGTATCCTTATAAGAAGATGGACATCTGAAGACAGAGACCCAGGGAAAACACCATGTGACATGGAGGCAGAGAGCAGAGCAATGTATCCACAAGCCAAGGAACACCAAGGATTGCTGGCTGTCTCCAGAAGCTAGGAGACAGGCATGGAACAGATTCTTCCTCATAACCCTCAGAGGAACCGACTTTGCCAAAACCTAGATTTTGGACTTCTAGCCTCCAGAACTGTACTAAAATAAATTTCTGTTGTTTTAAGCCACCAGGTTGTGGTTATTTGTTATAGCAGCCAGAGCAAACTAATATAGTCATGTGGCCAGTAAGTGGGTAATTGAGATGGAAACCCAGAGTCTGGCTCTGCAGTCATACCCTCAACCACTGTATTTTCTCAATAGAAAAGAGAATGCAGTATATGTATTTGAGGGGATGGTATTTGTTATGTGTATGTGTGTGTGTGTGTGTAGGTGTGTATATGTGTGCTGGGTCATAATGTAAGACATATTTCACTAAAGTTTGAAAGTCACTGACTTAAAGGGTTTTGAATAGAGTAATAAGATCAATTTTCATTTTAGAAGGAACAAAGAATCATGTCAAGATTTGAGGATTAGGAGAAGGGTAAACTCTCTTTTATGGAGACGTTCAAAGGCCTTACCCCTTGGCAGGGTGTGGTGACAGGATTTCTGCGTTAGGCAGACAGGGGAGGGCAGGAGGATGATCGAAGAGTAATTATACTGTGCATTATGATACTGTGCAGTGTGCAACCTGTGCAGCTGTCCTGGGTGGTCTCAGGATTGGATTAGAGATATTCGTTGAGGAAGAAGTACATGCAGAGGGGGAAGCAGCTGTACCCGTCACCCTTCCCAAGCATGTGCTTCAAAAACACTTTCTTTTGTACAGATCCTTAAACGTAACATGTTGACTTTCTAGGTATGAAGTCTGTAATGAACAGGCCTCAAATGCAGCAAGACTGCAAGGCCCAGGCATTAGAATGTAGGCTTCTCCAGAAGGGGAGCTCCCTCACCAGGATGTAACTCCACAAGGACATGAACTTCATCAATGATACTCACTGCTGATCCCAACTGCCTAGAAAAAATACCCCCCAGGTGCTCAATGAATATTGAAGGAAATAGAGAGAGGAACCAGAATGCAAGTTAGTCACGCGGTAGTCATTTTTAATGTCCTTGTTCTCCCACCCGCCCCCTCCTCACTGGCCCCTGCCTACACATCTCCTGCCATGTCCCTTCCACCTTTGACACTACAGTTCCACGTCTGCCTCTCCTATTCAGCACACGATCAGAAAAAAATGGACCCTGGTGGGAAGGCGTGTGGCCTCTGCTGAATTCTATCCCCGCTGACAGTGAGCTAAACAGTATTAACAACTCCAAGTCAGCTGCAGAGGTGCCTGTGACATTTGTGGATGCCCTGAGCCCTGCTCCACGGCCAGGGATTACAGCAGTGTGTACAAATCCTTGTCTGTTAAGACCACAGTGCTGCCTCAGAGTGACTGACAGAATTAAACACGGTCTAGATTGATGAAAAGTCCGAGGAGGATTTATGACCCAATACAAAGAAATGTAAACTTCATTCTCATTCAAATCATTCCTATCCTATCATCAATTCTTTTTTCTAGATGTCAGGATTAATTCAGCCTTTTGCATTAGGATGTTAACTCAATCCTAGGCAGCTGCCTGCCTGGCCAGGCTCTGAGCGACCAGATATCATCCCTTGGTATTCTGTCTGATGGCTATTTGTGGCTCACAGATGCATCCCAATGAATCAGCTGTCACCTGAGCTTTGTTCTGGGGGACACTGTCCCTGCCCACTTAGGGTAATCAACTCTCCCAGTTTGCCTGGGACTTGCCCAGTTTTAGCTCTGAAAATCCTATGTCTGAGGAAACCTCTCAGTTCTGGGCATACTTGGACAGTTGGTCACTAGAGCATGTCACACTCAGATGAGACCAGGAGCTTGTAGCTGCTCATTGGCATAGCAAAACTGGCTTAAGCCAACTGTTCCAAGAACCTACCAAAATTAGAAATTCCTTCCATCTTTGGCAAGACCATGCTTTATTCTTTATTTCAATGAAATGGAAATGCAAGACACCTAGAAGAGTAGCCACGATGGTTTTCCTTTCTTCTCTGAGTCAAATAAATGATAAGCAAAATCATTTGAATTCTGCTTACATTTGAATTCTAACCTGGGCATTGAACTGCAAGTTGCTCAACCGCTCTGTGTCTCAGTTTTCACATCTATAAAATGGGGATAATGCAAGTATCTGTCTCATGGGGTCTTTGTAAGGATTAGAAGAGAAAATATATAATCTTTTAACTGTAACTAGCTGAAGGAAATGCTCAGAAAGTATTAGCCATTATTACTATCACATCTCCCTCTGCAGAAATTGGGTTCTTCCATTTTCTGGAGCCAACACTGCTTCTTCAGCAATGGGCAGGAGGTGGGGGTAGATGCGGGTCGGTAGAGAATCCATAGCTCTCTACAGATGAACATGACAAGGAGACAGCTCTCATGGGAAAATGTGACCTCTCCTTTCTCCCATTTTCAACCTGTTATGTTAAATATAAGATAAATACAGAAAATAACATAAAACAAATGTATGCCTTCCTGAATTACTATATGGCGAAAACTCTTACAATCAGAACCTTCGTTAAAAGGTAAATCCACAAAGTCCTCTACCCACTGCTCTGTCCAACCTCTACCCCCTGCCCTTTCCCCTGCTAAGAGCATCCTAATATTTATTATTAATATATCAAGAAATGATCCTTTTTGTTTGGTTTTGTTTTCTTCAGGGCGAAAAATGTGGCATTGGGTTGCTATCCAATGAATCCCATACTTTATCTAGAAAACAGAAGGGCCAGGGTCTTCTCTTCTTAATTGGGGGGAATAAAAAAGCAAAGAAGCATGATTTATGAAATAAAGGATTTAAGTAGGAATTCGCAAATTTTACTTTCCTTTTTCTGACTATGCATCGTATCTCCAGGAAGGGGCAACCAGATAGATATCAGTGTATGTTGTTTAAAGAAAATAGACAATAGTCACAGTCCATTAAAATCCCATCTGCTTCCTATAACGTGGAAAAGTCATTACTGGCCGAGACAGGGGGTCTCAGGTTCAAGTCAAGGAAGAGATCCCCTTCCGGTTCTCCCCGTCCAACCTTGCAGCTTGCCGAGGGCAGAGTCAATGACTTGTTTTTCTACCAGGGCAGTGCTTTTTACATGAAACCATGCTTCTCCTCAAACAGTCGTTAGTGTAAAACATTCCTAATAGTATTTTGAATGGTGCTGAAAAGAGTACAAGGCCCAGATGTGTGGTTCCAGTATTAATTGCTAGATTTAGAGCGGGGAGAGGCTGGGTGGGTGTGGAAGAGGTCACTGGGACTTAGGACTTGTGTCAGACAGGGAGGGAACATTCTTCCCTGAGGAATGGGGTGTGGAAGGGAAACAGGGCTTAATGGAGGAAATTATTCATTGATGGGGCAGGCAGTTAGAAACTAAGACCAGGAAACACAATATGAAATATGGCTTGGTGTATCTGTTAGAATTAGTTTCATCTTCATAGACCGGATAACCTTTATGTTGACACAAGATAAGAATTAAAAACCCATTCAAACAAACATGTCATCCAAACAGCATGACTGAAGGGTCCCCAAGCCTGTGTTGATGGCTCCTTTTTAGTGTGATTCCCATAGGAGAAAGTGATTTGTGGTGTCCCTGAATGCCCACGTGAAGGGTTTTGCCCTTGAATCCCTATGAACTTGAGGGGATGTGGGCTTTCCCTGATCCCATTGCTGTCAACCTGGTAGAGATGGAAGGGCAGAGGCTGCACTGACCACACTCAAATGAGCCAGACTGCATGGGAAATTCTGCAGCTGGACATTCTCTCTTCAGACTTGTTCTGTACTCACTCCAGGAGTAAGCCCCTTCCTGTCTTGTTTTCCTTATCTGGGCTTCAGATCATTCTGCTTAGCTACTCAGCCCCGTACACCTTCCTGGAAAGCTCTCGTTTCTACCTTTTGGTGGTTCTGGTCTTTCCTTGGGTCCAGGGATTCACTGTCTTTCATCTGCACTTCCCAAAGTGTGTCCTAAGGAACCACAGTCTCAAACACTATTCCATTACCAAACAGGAGTGGGAACATTACGTAATCTGGCCCCCCTCTGGAAAGTCACAATGCACACAACACAATAGGTACAACATAAAGGATCTGAGAAGTCCTGTAAATAAATGTTAATGCTATTTAACTCAACACTTCTTATCAACTAAAAAACCTTGGCCTAGAGGTCAGCTTTAGGAGACTGCGTCCTGCACATCTCAAGTTTGCTATAATTCCCCATCAAATATGCTTTTCTCTGATGTCCAGTTTTCTTGTTCCTGGGGGATGTCCCACTAAGTCTTTCTTTTTCAGGCAAGGAGCTAGCTCAGGCTTAAAGCCCACTTACCGATCTGAAATGATCGTCATTTTCTCGAAACCAATAAAATGATGCACCCCTTTCTGTGCCCCTTATAAACTCTCCCTAGCTCCTTATATTCTCTGGGATGAGACATGAGGTCACGCCTGTGAAAAGTAATTTATAAACCATTAAGTGCTATATAAATGTTGTTACTATGAAGATGGCCCACTCTGTTGCTCCGATCCCTTCTCCCCAGGAAGTGGCATTATCAAGATTACAGTTTCATAACATAAAAATAACTAAAACCTACACATATAGCAAAAGCCATTTCTGTAAGAGGGCCCTTTCTGTCAGTGTAGTAAGAAGCTGACTCTCTAGTACACAATCAGTTCTCCATACAATGAGGGAAGAAAAGAAGTGTAGACATCGCCCCTTTGAATCCTCAGGTTATCCCCAGACATACAGGAAACCACCCCTCCTCATCCTCCCCAACTCATCCAGACACCGAACTGCCTCTTGCCTGTCTGGCCCCAAACTTCCCAAATCAGATTCTCTAGTTACCCACAGGCTCTGCGGTGGCCACCCTTCTTGTCAGATTTCTCAGTGACAGCCTTCTCAGGATCCCTTTCAAATGGGGCCAGAAAACGCCCCCCAAGGGCCTGATTTGCCTAAGCGCCCAAACAATGGACCCTTCCTTGTTTGTTTTGAGAGCTTGGAGCTGTGGTTCCTTCCCTCAATGCCGCAGCAATTTTCAGAGGCACACCCAGCCAGAGAGCACAACCGTGGTTGGCAGAGGCTCAAGGGCAAGGTTTAAGTTCATTTTGCTGACTGCTTTCCCATCTCTGCTCCAGAGAAAACAGAAAAGAAAGCCAGGCCTCCAAAACCCAAGTAAGTCAGCCACAACTACAAATATTTGGCTAAGCCAGACACAAAAGGACAAAAACTGTATGATTCCACTACCTAACCCAGGCAAACTCCGAGAGACACAGAGTAGAATAGAGGTTAGCAGGGCTGCAGGAAGAGAGGGAGACATGGGGATTACTGTTTAATGGGTATGGAGGTTTTCACTGGGAATTACGAAAAAGCTCTGAAAGTGGATGGCGGTGATGGTTGCACGGCACTGTGCATGCATTTAATGCCACTGAACTGGACACTTAAAAATGGATAAAATGGCAACTTTTATGTTATGTACCTCTTACCACAGTAAAGCTAAACAAACAGCAGTGACAATATTTGGTATTGGTTTCCCTAACGTGGTGTCCATACTAGGGACACTCACCCAGGCTGTGGGCTGCAGATGTGGTCACAGGAGGGAGGGGATGATGGAATGAATCTTCAGTCCTGGCCATCGGGCCCCATGCAGAAGCCAGCAGAGAGCAGCTCAGTGCATCTCATGGCCCTCAGAGAGCTCTTCTAGGTTTGGGACAGAACACGCGGTCTCACCTCATCTTTCTTAAGCATCGTGCTTCAGTCTTATGACCGCCTGAAAAGTTCTTTTCCTCTGACAGAGCCTAGAAAGTGTTGAAAAGACTTCCTGGTCGAGCAGGCCTCCCTCGGGCTGAAGGCTCCATGACAGAAAGGTTTGGGATCACAGAGAGCCAATTTCGAGATGGTAGAAACAGAATGGAGACAGATTTCTTGACGTCTTTTATTTGACGTGGAAAAATGAGAGACAGAGAATGAGACGACAGGCTGGTGGCTGGAACTGAGGCTGAATTTAAGACAGCAGCCTCTGGGTGGCACACACACCATAATAAATACCCTGAGAAGAGTAGATCTCATCTGCAAATTGAGCTTTATGGCTCAGTTCAGATGCCGGGGAGCTTTTATGAATAGGCTACCACACCTCAGCTGCAAGACAACCCCCAGATCCAAACTCTCTGGATCCGATTTAAAGATGGGAGAGCTTTGATCATCTTGATGACAACAGTGGGGAAGATATCACATGTACCTGGGGATCATGGGCTGTCAGGAGAGAGAGGTTAACATGTGCCCAAGGAAACGATCAGCTCAGAGAAGAAAGGGCCTCGTTCACGGGGCCCATTGTTACTCCTGAGAGTGTGTCAGTGATGGCATTTCGTTTCCTGAACACAATGGTAGAAGGGGTGATTCTCTCAGCTGTCAAGCGGAAATGTATTCAGTCTGCTGGGCTCCTGGAGTAGGTGTTTTCCTCTCACCATTTCAAGCCTGTTTCATCTCAGCAAGTGCCCAAGTGAGGGGGAGACCAGCATGGGAGGCCATCAACTCAGAAGGCAGGGCCAGGAGCTAGGAAGATGAGGCGGGGAGGACATTCTTATTTACACAAACAACTAACAGGCACACGTGCAAAACTAGGCAGGGGAAGACTTGATAATGACCTGGATAATGAAGCAATCCATTGCTGCAGAGAATGGAGCGAGTGGCATTTCACTCTCAGTGCCCGGGTTAACTCCATTTTTCTGCATTGTACCACAAGCTGCCACGGGGCTGTTATTTCACCTTTGCTGAACAGGGCTATTTACGACTGTGCAAACTGGGGTCACGTAGTCGATCAGCCAGATGCCTTTAAGGAGGCCCATCCAAGGGCCCCACACCTGACTCAAGGCTAAGGTAAGATACGGAGGAAGCAGAAACTTGCAGCTGTATCAGCCTTCCGGAAGCTGCAGCCTAGGGATGCATCATCCATTACGGCAGCCACTGGCCATACGTGGCTATAAAAATTAAAATTCAAAGTAACTGAAATTGAAAGTTCAACTCCTCGGTCGTACTAGCCACATTTCAATAGCTCAACATGAGTCCAGTGGCTACCATATTGGACAGCACAGAAAACATTTCCATCATTGCAGAAAGTTCTACTGGACAGTATTGTGGCACCAATGGAAACAATATAAGGCCATTTACAAAGGTGGGAATTAACTGGGAGCAAATTCATGGGAGGAAATGAAGGCTTGGACACGTTGTGTTTCTCAGCCAGTAAATGGTGTTCTGATTCCTACTGCAGAGTTCAGAAGCATCTGGAAAATGATCTTAACACTAACACACTAAATGTTTGTTTGGGGGTGGTGGTGGGGTGGTAGTTTAGTTACTGGAATATAATTTCAATGAATTTAGAAGCATGCTCTCTAACCCATATCCCCAGATATGTGAGTGATTCATTTCTGGTTTCCCTTCATCTGTGGTATTCTTCCCCACCTTTCACCCTGAGAAAATCTCCCTTACGAGATTCACTCTGTGCCAAGGGCTGGGCAAAGTGCTTTCCCCTGTCTCATTTAATCCTCATAAATTTCTGTGCAATGGGTACTTTTACTGGAATTGCTGCCTACCTAAGCATCATCATCATCCATTCCTCTCTCCCAGTAAGGATCTCTCTCCCAGCTCCAGACATGGACCTACTTGATCCAAGAGGAATCACTTGCCATCGATAGGCCCGTCAAGGTATGGCATTCTCCTTGCGACAGCAATTAGTTAAGAAATGGTACATGACTCCTTTGGGCCAATAAGAAACAGGAGAAAGTTAGCTAAGGGCTTCTGGGAAAGCAATGAGCTTTTTCTGAAGAGATAGTTACTGGAGAGAGTCTTTCTCTTTCTCTTGGTCTTGTGTGTGCTGATAAGTCCTCAAACAGCTGTAACCATTTCTCCATGGCTCAGCATGTGGTGGAACGGATCGGCCAGATATAGAGAAAGGGAGTAGCCCAGACTGAGCTGCTGCTGGCCCTCTGGCCCTCAGTGACAGCAGCTCCTCAACCCCTGGATTTTTTGAGTATTGACTTAGACTTTTTGTAACCTGCAGTCAGAACCTCAATCGATAATCCCATTCTGCAGACAATGAAGCTCTGGCTAAGAGAATTTGAATAACTTGCCCCGTCACCTAGTTAGTAAAAGCCAGAGTCAGGACACAAATATAGATGCTCTTGACCCCCAAACACATGCTTTCTTGTTTTCATCATGCTGTTTCTTCCCTATGTGAACTATGTCTGTATTTCAAAGGCTCTGGAAAATAAACTGGTAAGACAAGAACCAAAAAACGACATCTTTAGGGCCTTAAGGATAATACTTTACCTTGGCTATTACCCAGCATGCTCTGTTTACCTCTATAGGCACACACAAACGACACGCAGACCTTGAACACTCACCAGCAGCTACACTTGGTTGTCCTTTCTGTTTATTGCTCTTTCTGAGGGCCCTTAGGAAACTCTTTTGGTATCTTGGCTTTTTCAGAATGGGGGTGGGGAGGGGAAGCTTCTAGACAGAACTGCCACAGTCCATGCCTTTTAGCAGCTGCATTAAATTAAGTATCTTGGCTCCTCGTGAGGGATCAGCAAAATGAGCTCTGAGGCAGCCAGGCCTCACTTCACCCTTTGCTTTTATTTATCGAGTGTATGTGGCCCTTGCTGGTGAATCAGCAAGTGACTCAGCTCCCTTCAGTGTTGGGAAGCTGTGATCATTTCCCGAGAGACCTTTTTTCAACCCTTCTGGATTCATTGAACACCCTGGGGTGGGGTGGGGTGGGGGAGGCAGGTTTCTGTGAATTCCCTCCTCTTCATATCCTTGTCACTTTTATGGTGTCTCTCAGCTCCCTCCTCAATGGTGCACTTGACCTTACCATTTAATGAAGGTCATCCTCCCTGCAAATATCACATTAAACATATCGAGAATGGATCAACTGAGAGATTTCCTAGCAGAAAGGTCACAGCTAAAAGGCATCATTTTCCCCTGTTCTCCTCAGCACTTGTGCTGAAGGGGAGGCCTCAGGGGAGGCAGAGACACCCACTCCTAAACACACGCTGAAATGTATGGGACCAGCACCCACACACTCCCGCTTTTGCACTGAACAGCAGTCCCAACGTAAACAATGCTGCCATCGAGAACTTTTATCTTTGCTCTGGTAGAAGGGGCAGTGCACATCAAGAGTCAACAACCTGGAAAAAATGCTTCCTTTGATGATTAGGCCTAATGGTGGCGCTTGTTTATGTTAGACATCTAAAGCTGCAAGGAGCTTTCCTCTCTCATCTCCACTCTCCTCTGCATTTGCTGTCCTGGAAACAGTTACTGGTTTTGCTCCAGATAAAAAGAGCAGGGGTTCCCAACCATGATAAGCCCCTGGGATGGTTCTGAACAGGATGACTTGTCCCTAAAGCCCTGAGGTGGGTGAGGTAGATTCTTGGTGTCCTCTGCTTCCGCTCTTGGCACCTCCTCGCTTTCCAGCTCCAGGCATCCGGTCCCATCCTAATTCTCAGCCAAGATCCCTATTTCTAGTACAAACCCTGCCCTACAGGTGGAAGGAACCATGTATCTGGGCTGAGCTGAGGACAAACCCCATCCCAAAGGCAAACAAAGATGGAATGGTTTGATCTTGAGGGGGAGAATATGTGACCCCAAAATATGCCACTTTGATATGTGGATTATTTTGAGCTGAGACAATCAAGGCCCAAAGGACTCAGAAAGAGCTTTGACCTCCCCCTTAACTGCCTAAAGACCTTAGAGGGTCTGGCCCAGGAAGAGAACTATCAGCAGAGATCACTACAAAGAGAATGGGCTTTGGGGAGCTCAGCAGGGCCTGTTGTTCAAAGTCCTGCTGACTCTGCCTGGCAAGGCTTTCTTGACCAAACAGCTGCTTTTCCCATCTTCCTGTGAATTGTCTCTCTTCCCTTTGAAGCCCCTGATCCCTACCCCCTTCTCCTTAGCTCAGTGTGGCATATCTAAGCCTCACTTGCCTGTGTTTGAATCTCTCATGTCTACATGAGGCTTCCGTATGTATGAATTTAAACTTAAAAATTAAATTCTCCCGTTACTGTGTCTTACGTCAATTTCATTCACAGGCCAGTCAAAAGAACCTATAAGGAGAAGGGGAAAAAAAACGTTCCTCCCCTACTGTCCCCAGCAATGTAGAAACCTGCTGTGTGGCTCCGTGGAAGTCAGGTGTGAGTGAGGTCCTGGGCTTTCCATGTGTTCAGGTTGAACCAGGGTACCTGTTGGGACGCGAGCAGTGGCAGACATGATGGAGGGAATGAGGGAGTGACTACCAGCACAGGCTCCGGTGTCAGACAGACCTGCACTGAAACTGTGGCTTGGCCACTTACTGCACATGTGACTTGGGCAAGTTACCCAACTTCTCAGAGCCTTTGTTTGTTTACTCATCCTCACAAAGGTGTTGTTTAGGATGATCTGAAAGAATGCAGGTGTCCACAGAGACAAAAAGTAGATTATGGGTAGCCAGGGGCTGGGAGATTGGGGGTATAGGGAGTGATTGTTGAAGGGTATCAGGTTTATTTTGGGGGTGAGGAAAACCTTCTGGAATTAGATTGTGATGATACCTTGGGAATATTCTACAAAACACTGAATTATGTATTTTAAAAGGGTGAATTTTAAGGTATATGAATTATATCTCAAAAACCAACAGTGGAATAAAACCTGTAAAACTCTTGACACAGTGTTCAGTCTGGAATTCTACTGTCAATAAACGGTAGTGGAAGTTGTATTATTATTCCAATTAAGGTAGTAACTGATAGGATAAGACCATTCCTAATTAAATCCTATTGCAGGGAATAAGAATAAAAAGCAGGCAATTTCCTAGGGAGTCCATTTAATTTAAAGACTTCTGGGTGAAGTTTGTAATTTAACTTGTAAATAATTAATACATTATTTTTATATTAAACAAATAAGTATGGAGTAGAATGCAACATTTGCATGAAATAGAAAGACCTATGACTTTAAATAATTCCCTAGCTTGAGAAGGACCCTGGGGCACATATTTACACTTGTCTGCCACTAGGGCTACTTCTTGGAACAATTTTGGGAGGAGCCTACAAAAGAGGGTTTTGACGTTAATTGCTGAGACCCTGAGGCTCTGGGGGAACTTGGCCGTGAGCATTGTGACATCCATCCCCAACAGTCTCAGCAGGGATGCCTCAAGCCATGCCCTTTGCTGAAGTTGGCCACAGACAGCCTTTGCCACCCTCTGAAGCTACTGCTGTCTCTGTCTTGCTCAGCTCAGACTCTGAAGAACTGAAGAAAGAGGACTTGCATGGAGAGACTGACAAACCCAAAGATCCCATGCTTTGGGCAACAGCAACTCAGAGATCCAGGAGTTAGGTGGTTGGGAGAACAAGGTCCAGCCTGAGCAGTGGGTTTCCCTGCCCCCAGTGACCGCAGGTAAAAGGTTAGCAGAGTAGCAGAGGGAGTCTGCCAGCCACAGAGACTTCCAGGCTTGCATGCCTTCCTGTGGCTGTTGGACCAATACCACTGGACTGTCTGGGTTTTCATTTGCTCCTCAGAAATGCCCTAAGTGTCTGCCTGCCCCCTGGTAGAGATTCCACCCTGCAAATAATACACCTTCACTGGCCTGTCTCTCACTAGAAAGCAGCTCTGATGTGTGTGAGGGAGAGAATCTGAAAGAGGAGTTGTATTGCACCTAAAATGATGAGATTCCAACAAAAAGTGAGGCTGTAAGTAATGATAAATAAGTGAGGGGCAGGTTATGAGTTTGGGTCTAAACCCCATCATTATGCACCACTTCTACCCAAGAGAATTTACTGACTTTCCTGGGATTGACATTGGCTATGTCTCCCTCCCAGAAAGAACTACTATGAGGCAACTGTGATTATTGGGAGAAATTTGGGTGGCGTCCCTCCGTTCCCTCTGGCACTGAGTGATCATTTGAAACACCGTCTGGCTTTGTGGTGCCGTCAGCTGGAAACTCACTGCACATTGGGAAACAGAACTGAGAACAAGAAGGCCTCACTGGACTTTATCCTAGGGGATTTAGTCACTGCAGTTCTAAAGTTCCTATGATGAGAGTGCGGCACAGTTCCAGAACACGGCCCCGAAGATGGGTCATAGCCTGATACGGGGTGTGTGTCTGCATGTGTGTTTGTGGTGTGTGTGTTTGTGGTGTGTGTGTGTGTGAAGACAGAAAATGCTCCAGTGGCTAAATGTAGACTCTCACTGCGGAAGTTGTCATTGAGATGAGGGGCCCCTCCTTTAAGCCTCCATTTCAGATAGGGCTTTAGAAATATCGCCAAGATGGCTTTTCTCTTCCTCCTTCTCTGTAAATGACAATGCAGGTGTGTGTTTGCCTCCGGGGGCCAATCTCCCTGCAGATTAGCAGTTAAAGCCAGAGGGTGAGACAGACAACTCCATCCAGTCCAGGACACAGCTCTTTCGGGGAGTTCTGTCCCCAAATTCTAGGTTCCTTATTCAGTACATCGAGTCCACCTATTTCCACCTCAGGTTCTTCTTGTCCTGGTTCCCAAGAAATTCCTCTTCTCCCACCTCCACTCTGCAGCGCGCCCACGGACCAGGGCACACTCTTTGAACTTTGTCCTGGTTTCTCTTTCCTGATATGGGAACTTGTGTCTGGGGAAAGCAGAAGCTGGAGCTCCCCAGCCCTTGAGATGCTGGCACTCCCTCTGCTTCACCGGCCCCACCTGTCTGGAACACTGATGGAGCTTGTATGTCACCCAATCACTTATCTTGGACATTAGTCACAAACACCAACCCTAACCACCCTGTTAGGAGATGAGGCCTTTGTTACCACATCCCTCTGGATCTGATGGGTCCCTGACTGTTGACCTGACAGAACTGTAGACCCACCTGCGGCCTCTGCCTCACATCCAATCTGTGGAGAGCTCCAGAGGCAGCTGGGTTCCTGCTCCAGCTCCTCCACTCACTTGCCATGTGCTCTCAGACAAGATACTCATCTTCTCTGTGCCTCAGTTATCTATCAAGGGGGATAATTTTAGTAGCTATCTGATAAAGTTCTAATAAAAATTAATAACCATGTACCTAGAACAGTAGTTAGAAAGTGCCAGCCGTTACTGTGGACAGAAGCAGTATTATGACCATACGTGTCCCAGTACAGCTTCAGAGAAAGCCTACCACAGACCACCTTCTAGAGCAGAGATAGCTGCGCTTTCCTGAAATCAGCTAAACCGAAGGTGACATGTGATCTTGGCCATGAATAAATGCATGGCTTGCTTCCTGCTGAACTATAGCCGCTGTTCCCAAAGAAATCCACCCTGTCCCTGCCTTCATCAGTGGCTTCTTTTCAGGAGGGTTGAGTCCCTCTGGCTTTGGGGTGTCTGCCACTTGCCAGCCTCCTGCTGAGGTCCTGGCGGGGAGCCAAATGCCTGGCTCGCTGGCCACGAGGTGCAGGTGATGGTTGCCAGGGTTGCCTTTGTTCCCCAGGTGGCAAGAACTTGGCTGTCCTAGAGGCAAATGATGAGGAGATTCCTGATGTCTAGTGGTGTCTCTCCAGCACAGGAGAGAATGAAGAAGGCAGAAGCACCGGTCACTTGCTCCATGTGGCTCCCCAGCAGGTGGCTGATATTTAGCTGATAGTCCACTGTCGGGTGAGACTGTCCTACCTGTCAAGTGAGGTCACCTCTCAGATTTTCTTCTGCCTTTCCTTTATGTCTATGAAATTCAAGGCTTTGGAGTTTGGAGGTAGAGAAACATGTGTAACAATCCTGTCCTGGGCTCACTGAACCCCCGTCTCCCAGGTGGAGCCAAATTCCCTGAGTCTGAGGCACCTCTCTGCTAGAAGGCCATAGATTCGTGGGGATTGCTTGGCTCTTAGGGGTCTGGAGCCAGATGGTCAGTTAGTACAGCTGACCCTTGAATGATTTGGGGGTTAGGAGTGCTGACTGCCTACACAGTCGAAAATCTGTATATAACTTAAGTTGGCCTCTGAATCTGCAGCTTTCCAATCACCAGTTGACCCTCCAATGACATGGATTTGAACTGTAGGTCAACTGAACTGAGCAGGTCAACTGGAAAAAATCTGCATATAAGTAGATCCGCACAGTTCACACTCTCATTGTTCAAGGGTCAACTGTATAAGCTTAGAAGTTTCTGTCCAAAGGCAGACAAAAACTGGCATTTTCTCTCCCAATTCTAGTTATCTGAGACCTGCCTGAGGAAGTCGATAGTTGGATCCAGATAAAACCTGTCTTCCCATCTTTATTAGCTGAATGCGGACTCCATGCTGTATAGTTTCCCAGCCCCACTTCTGCAGGTGACATGATGAGACAGGTGACACCACCCTCATGGGGGGCCTTTGAGAGTTGAGGTTAAGGTGTGCCCTGGTCTGAGTGGCAGAGCAGGCTGGCGCTGGAAAGGAACCCAAGGGGAGCCTCAGCAGGGCATTAAGCCAGGCCCAGAAGAGGACGTGGTATTGCGGAGGAGTGGCGCTCCCAGCCCTAAGAGCCTGGAGGCCTGGCTGAGAAGCCCGGGCACGGCCTCCAGCACACACATCACTGGACGCTATTTAGCTGCCTCGGGCATATGGGAGAACATGAGGCTGAGATGTTTCCCTGTGGGCTCCTTCCTGAGAACATCCAGCCCGGGAATCGGCAGGTGGCTGCTGGAAAGATCCTCAGGCCTAGGTGGGCACAGGATTACATAGTGTGAGCTCGGCTCTGAGAAGGCAGCTCTTCCGGGGGAAGGGCTGGCCAGGTGGCTGCGACCACAGCCCAGCAAAGCCCTCCTCAGGGGACTTCATGGAAGAGGAGGCTGAGGGCCACGCATCTCTCACTCTTTAAAATATACGGAGTTTCATCTCATACACTGTTGGTGGGGCCGACGGACAATGTGGATTAAATGTCTGTGAGGTGCCACGTTACTTCACCAGATAAATCAGAGGCCTGTGGTACTACGAATCCCAGATCCTGTCAGGCATGTTGTCTGACAAGGGTGGACACCATTAGTTTCTAAGGCTGGAGAACATCTGTTGCCATTGTTTGACTTGTCTCCACTAGACTTGCTGCAGAAAAGATTTGTAATAGTTATTTGCAAAAGCAGGCAGAGTGCTTTCAAGAAAAGCCCTGTTTACACAGGGTGAACACAAACAGCAATTGGTTATGCTTTGAGGCTAATCTGACCCCACCCCTTTCCAGGCTCTGGTGTCAGCGAGGCTGCTGCCTTCCACAGAAGGGTCTTTGAGGCCATGGGAGGAGAGCGCTTAACACGGCATTGTGGTCGGAAGAGCTCAAGTTGAGCCCTTATCTGACTGTGCGACCCTGACTAAGTCATTCAACTTGGTTTATCCTCATCCTAGTTTGTCATCTGGGACATGTGGGAAGCAGAGCTACTTTGGTGTTCTGTAAGGATTAACTAGACAATGCGATAGAAACGTATCGGCTGACATTGGCTGAAAAGCCCAGAGAAAGTTCCAGCCTCAGCCCTGGCTTCATTTAGGGCCCTACGGATGCCACCAGGATTTGTCTCTTGGTCTTGCTTCCCCTGGGCTGGCCCTGTTCCCGGATATGTCTGACAGCTCTGGCCCTGGCCTCACACGATTACAACACTTAGAGCAGCGGAAACAGTGTGCGTCCGCAGCTCAGTGTCCTGCCCGAGTCCTGAGATCCACGCTCGCTGGACCAGGGGACAAGACAAATCAGACTCTTACCCTGTTGGGGCTTACTTACTAGTAGGAGAGACAGAAAACAAGTACATTGTATAAAATGATACACAATTAGGAAATGATGCGAGCTATTAAAAAAGAAAACAAGTAAAGCAGATTAAGAGGGTAGAGAGTGAGGTGGGGTGGGGTGAAGTGCTGTTTTAGACAATGTGGGTAGGGAAGGCCTCTCTTAGAAGGTGGCATTTGAGTAGAGACCTGAATGAAATGTGAACAGAAGACGGATGAAGATCTGGGTATAGAACATTCTGGGCAGAGGGAGCAAATGCAAAGGCTCTGAGGCAGAACAATCCAGGCTGATTAAGGCAGAGCCACAAAGGCCAGTGTGGCCAGAGCAGCACAGACTGGCTGAGAGCTATGGGAGACGAGGTGGAGAAGGAGCAGGGCCAGGAAATGCTGGGCCTCATGGGCCAAGGGAAGGAAACAGAGTTTTATTCAGACAGTAGTGGCGAGTCTGGAGGCTTTTTAAAAGGGAAGAGACACAATATGAGTTATGTTTGAAAAAGATTTCCACCTACAAATGGCCAATAGGCACATGGAAAGATGCTCAACATCACTAATCACCAGGGAAATGCCAATCAAGCCCACAGGGAGATACCACCTCACACCTGCTAGAATGGCTATTATCAAAAAGACAAGAGAGAACAAGTGTTGGCGAGGATGTGGAGAAAAAGTACCTTTGTGCACTGTTAGTGGAAATATGAATTGGTTCAGCCACTATGGAAAACAGTATGACAGTTCCTCAAAAAAATAAAAAAATTGAACTAACATGTGATCCAGCAATCCCACTCCTGGGTATTTATCCAAAAGAAATGAAACCACTCACATGAAGGGATAGCTGCACCCCCTTTGTTCACTGTAGCACTATTCACAATAACCAAGAGATGAAAACAACCTAGGGATCTGTCAGCAGATGAAGGGATGAAGACAACGTGGTACCTGCATACAGTGGAATACTATTCAGCCATCAGAAAGCAAGACAGCCTGTCTTTTGCAACAACATGGACGGACCTCTACGGCATTAGGATAAGTGAGGTAAGTCAGAGAAAGAACAAATACGGTATGGTGTCACTTATCTGTGGAATCTGAAAATCAGAACTTGTAAGAACAGTGAGTAGAATGACGGTTCCCAGGGACTGAGGGGAGGGGATTGCGGAGCTCCTGTTTAAGGTACAAATTTACAACTAGTAGATGCGTAAGTCCTGGAGATCTAACGCAGAGCATAGTGATTATAGTCTCCAATACCGTGTTACGAGCTTCAAAGCTGCTGAGAGACTAGATATGAACTGTTCTCAATACAAAAAAGCAATGACAAATATGTAACATGATAAAGGTGTTAGCTAATGCTACTGTAGTAACATATTGCAATGTATTAATATATCAAACCAATACGTCGTACACCTTACACTTACACAATGGCACACGTCAATTGTATTTCAATGAAAGAAAACATGCATATAAAATTGGTAACAACAACAAAAAGATTTTTGCTCCTGGATGGAGAGGGCCAATGGGAAGCTGGGACAGACAACTATCGCTGGGACAGGGGGGTGGTGACAGAACTGGACTCAGGATATATTATAGGGATAGGTTCCATTTCTGGAAGCAGAACCCTATGACCTTCCTAAATGGAAATTAGGGGCTTCCGTTAGAAATAGTGGTGATAGATGCTGGTGGACAAAAAGCAGGAACTTTCCATCACTTTTACCATTTGTAGTTTCATGCAACTTTTTATGTTGGACCTTTATTTTCCCATCAGTATCTTTTTCTGGGTTGGGGACTGTATCTCCAATCTCATTTCCTTCTTCCAAGGCCTAGAATCACTGGGAAGGATTTTAGGGACGACACGGTCCAACCCGAATCTCTTTACAGATGAAAATCCTGAAGCTTCAAAAAAATTCTAGGATCCTGCAAAGTCCCCCAGCCTATTAGAGCTGGAACAGGCTGCAGCTCTCCTCATTCCCAGCGCTGGCTTCCTTCATGCAACACAGGCTCTATTTAGGGTGCTGCCAAGAACTTGTAGGGCTGGTGGGAGAGGGTTTAACTCTCCTGCGGTCTCCATCAGCATCCCCCAAGGAACCAGTATGTTCAATAAACACCCCCCACCACCACCATGGCTCCCCATATAGAAATCCTGGAGCCGCCATTATGCTCAGTCACCAGCTTTTTGTAAACAACTCTGATGAGAGTCAAGAGTCCAGGCCATAAAAGGCAGGCACACGGATGGGAAACACCAGAGTAGTGCCTTATTTTTATTACTATTATTTTTATTTTTAGAGGAAACTTCATTTGAAATGCAGGCTTTCCATTCCTGCTTGGAGAGCCGCCGGTGGACAGTTCATTGCTCTCGAGCCAGAGGGACACACGTTAGCCTTTGAGGCAGAGCTGCAGTCTGCAGGGTATAAAGCAAGATGTACAGGCAGCTTTGAAGGATGAAACAGCGGAAAGGGACAGCCTGAAATCCTCCCCTGCACTCAGGGTGTGCTGGCCAGCCTCCCTGTCAGAGAGGGAGGCTGCAACAACTTGCTTTTGCACTCAGGGCCCAGTACAGTGCCTGACACTCTGGGGGGATCACTACATACTAACTAGGGACGGAGGCTGTGCTCCCAAGAGACGCGTCTGTACACTTTCTGGGCAATTTGTGTCCTCTGGGCTGTCCCCTGGATGACTGGGGGTGCCGGATGTCTCGAGAGCAAAGCTGGGTTAAACAATCTGTGACTCTTGCCAAGAGCATTGCAATGGAGGGCACTCTCTCTTTCTCCATGTGGCTTTAATTTTCTTCTAAGAAAGAATCCAGCTTCTCTTTAACGAGTAACCACTATGGTCGGGAGAAACCATCATAGAGTCGATGGGAGTGGTTCGTGGTTCAATTGTAAGAATGGCCGGGCTGTCCTCTCCACGTAGGGCAGGGAAGTGACGCCTTGGATGGCTTTCCTTGCTCAGCATTGCGGTGGTGAGCCAGCTGGCAGTGCAGGGCTGCTGGCTGCGTGTCTGTGCGGTGCTGATGGGACAGGCAGGGTGCATAAATATTCAGTAATGAGCTCCATGTGAGTACAGGGACTCTTGATGGCAGCTCTTCCAAGATGATACAGGCAAGAAGAGCAAGCTCTCTGGTGTGAGGCAGAGACACAGAGAGAGGAGCCCGAGGAGCGAGAGAGAGGGGGGCCCAACTACAAAGCTGGCCTTCCTGGACTGAGCCAAGACATTCTTCCTTGTAGGCCAGCTGATGCCAGCCAGCAAAGCAGAAAACAATTGTTGCACTGGCGCACGGTGCTCGTGGTGGGAGTGCGGATGGGGAGAGGTATGAGGAACGGCTGTTGTGGTGTGATTTGGGGGAGATGGTGAGTGACGGGTGCCTGGGGTGTGACTCTCTACTTCTGACTTTAGCAAAGAAGGGGTGGGGTGCCACACATGCATACCCATTTCCTGCTTCTGACCTTAAACAAGGGCATGGGGTTGCTCCCGTGGGTTGGCGCAGGCAATGGGCTTCAGGATAACGCTGCCCTTGGCTGCTGGCAACCAGGAGCGCACACTTGAGGGACATAGAGTGGGTAAGTCCCTGCGAGAGCCCAGGAGGCTTTAGCCGATGCATCCTCCCAACGTATCCAGCTGGAAGGGGGTACAGCCCTGCTCTGACCTTTCTCCCCTGTCCCAATAGCCCAGCTCCTCCAAGGTACTCAGCTACCTGCCCAGGCCCCCTGTTCAGCCAGCGACAGTCTGGCTCCCAGCATCTCAGCTCTCACCCCAACAGTGTACGCAGCCTCTACAGCTACTGAGGATGTCCTACAGTGCTTCTTTTGTGTGTGTTTCCTATGTTTTCATTTAAAATTTTCCTCTCTCCTTCTCTAGGTGGCAAACACATCCAGGTGAAGGGCTGGCTTGCATCTCTTCTTTTTTCCCCACCTGTCCCCTGCACCCAGGGAAGCTCTGTTTGAAGCAACACACCTCCTGCTCTCGGAAGCCGATGTGTTCTAGGAGGCTGCCTGTCTTTCCTCTTTACACACAAACTGCACACACACGCAGGGAACAGATGGATTTTTCTAACTGTGCTGTATTCACCATTCTCCTTTACTCAGAATTTTAGCTCCCAGTGAGTGTGTGCGTGCGCCAATTTTTGCCCACCTTAAGAACGAATCATCTCTAATATCTCTGTTTGCATCACTATGAAACCCAACAGGAACCATATTAAACCCTTACCGTAAAAGATGTTAAGTCCCCCAAAGATTTTTTTGGAGGGCAGACTGAAATGTCTAGAGGTAACAGGATCCCAGACCCAGAGCGCTAAAGGGCATCTGTCCTGAAGGGAGTCAGTTGCTATCATTTTGGTTCTATGCGTGCAACGTAAAAACGCCAATCATCTTTCTCTGGTAACCACTCACATCAGAGGTAACTGTGACCCTGCCCTCACAGATCAGTTTAATTACAGGCACGAATGCCCACGGAGGGGTGGGGTGCAAACTGAGAGCCTTGGATTTGAATAAAGGCCAAACTGCTTTGAAATCCAAATATAGCTAACCCTCAATTATCCACGCTGAGGAAAAGGAGCGTGGATAATCCTAAACAGCAGATGATTAAAAAATCATTTATTTGGCTTTTTGGAAGTTACCATATGCTATTTGCAACAGAGCAGCAAAATTTCCTCTCTAGTTCTGTTTTGCTCAGATTAACATTGCAGTGAACGTGCATTTTCCCTCATGCACCAGTGGACAGCAGAGGGGGTAAGACAGAGGAGTCTGTGCAGAAGCCAGTTGAGTGGCAGGAGAAGCCAGCACAAAGGAAGGAGGGATATGGGCTGACGTACTGATGAAAAATTAAAGGCTCTGGTCTCCCCTCCTCTGAAAAGAGGGTAGAATGTTTAAGATGAGGGGATAAAGAAAAGAGAAGAATAAGACATAAATTTTAAAACTCTAAATGGAGAGACCAGATAGAACAGAGCAAGCACTTCTGGGGCCTGGCCTTACTCCCGTCATGCTTTCCAAGCATTTAGTTCATGATTCTGTGACAGAAACCCCCTCCTTAGAACACCTCGCCACTCTCCACGTACTAAACATGACGAGCGCTCTCTGCCTCCTTGCTGTTGCGTATGCTGTACCCCCTGCCTGAAACACCTGTACCTTCTCTGGTCCTATCCACATTTCATCCACCTTTCAAGACCCAGCACATTTCCCACCTTTCCACAAAGCCTTTTCCAATCACATGCATTGAAAGCAACCTTCTTCTTCCTCCTTTCCATTCCCCTTCTGAAAGCCTATAGCACAGTATCCTATTGACCTATTTGGAGCATAAGCTCCGCGGGGCAAAGAGAGATGCTGTGTCAGGACGCTTGGTGTTTGTTCCCTTTGACACCTGGAGCAGTGTTTGGTACATGGTAGGGCCCCCTACCCAGAGAGACTGACGGACTGAATCCTTCAGCAACGTGTGGAGACATGAAACTGGTGGTTCTTAAGGTTCAGTGGTGCTGGCTTCTCCTTGGGGACTCGGTGAGACAGTTTCCCAGGACTGGCCCCCAGAGATGCTGCTTCAGTAGGGTGCGGGGAACTCAGTTAGGCATTTTCTACAAGTGATCAGGTGATTCCGGCCACTGAGGAATCAGCTGTAAACACACATATCAACAACTCTCACACACCAAACAACCTCCACGCTTGTGTTCCATTCGCATAGAAGACAAAAGGTCAAAAAACAGACATTCAGAACCACACTGGGGTTATTACTGTTCTCTCTCACACTTCCTAAAGCTGATTTCAACATTTTCTTAAGTAGAAAATAACTGCAAAGAGTAGAGGCTAAAACAGGACAGAGGTTTGCAACAGATTCTCCATACTTCCTTGAGCTGAAGTGCTGCCTTTTTGCACTTTTTAGCGTCTCTGACATTGGGGTGGCGCTTATCATTAAATGTACATTCCAGTTGGCTTTAGGGTGCAACACTGTGTCCTACCCTTTCACCACTATCACATCAATGAATTATGTGCATTTCGGAGGCCACAAAGGTTGAACTTCACTGCCATTTGAATAACCTCAAAAAGATTATACTCTAATTTGGCATTGAAATGAAAAACTTGTGTACGTAGAAGGGCATGAAAACGGCAGTAGGGCATACAATTGATGTTAGGGAAGCAAACATTTCCTGCAGGAAGAATACTTCCACATTTTCTTGCAAAGAAGCAACCCATCGAAGCACTGTTTTACCGCTTTGCTACTCAGACTGTGGTGCTGTGACCAGTTGTGTTGAACTCACCTGGGGGCACGTGAGCACTGCAGGATCAGAGGCTCTCGCCAAGACCTGTCTTATATCTGCTTTTTAACAAGATCCTCAGGTGATTTGTATGAACGTGAAAGTTTGAGAAGCATAGCTTTATAGGACTTAAGCAAGGAAGATATCCACAAGTAGATAAAGCTGAGTTATGTTTCATTACCAAGGTAAAAGGATTGTCTCTCTGCGCTAGGCAAAAAAGCTTCCAAAAAGATGTCAGTGGCTTAAAAGAAAATATGCGTGCTAATAAGAGAGTGTATCACCAATTCACTCGAAAGCTCAGAGGACATTGTTGTGTGGAAAAACACGGGCATCGATGACCGAAAAGTGATTCAGGAGAGTTAAACTGAATGTGAACAAGTTTCACAGAACACTTCGACCAACTTATTTCACTGTTTTCCTTTTTAGATATGTGTAAGAGTGATACATGATAACAATAGATGTTTAAATCTAAAAGGTCTTTTTCAATATGAAAAAATTTCTATGAGGAAAGAAATCATTGTGTCATAGTTTAATTAGGAACATTCTTTTTCCTTAATGACATATAAAATGATGATATATCTTACAACCAAAGGCATCTCAGAGTTAATGAAATAGGAGAGTCCCATACACTTCACCACAATTGCTTTTTCTCTTAGAGTTTAAATTTCAATAATCATTCACTGATGATGTCTGGCATCAAGATTCTTTTCCATAAAAAATAGTTTTGAGTCTGTTGGTTATGCTTTTTAAGTTGTACATTATTTAGGGCTACCAATTCCATGTCCTTAATCTCCTACTAAGGAAAAAAAAGTTTGCTCTAGCCACTATATTTTAGAAAGTTAAATAAGAATGGAGGAAATATCAGATGGAAGATGGAAATGAGGTTTAGAGACATTGGTCCAGAATGACTCTCACAGCTATTTTCCTATTTCAAACAATAGCAGTCACAAAATATTTAAAAAATCTATTAGCTGCTTTCACAGCGTTATTGCATTTAATCCTGAGAAACCTGTCAAACATGTATTACTATTCTTTTTCACAGGTGAAGAGAGTGAGGTCAGAGAAATGAAATAACTCACCCAGGAAGAACAGGATGGTGACGGTGGGACCAGAATTTGAAAGAGGCCTCCGTACCCGCAGCCCCTGAGCCCACGTCGCCAAAGCACAGCTCCGCCAAGTGCCCTGTAATCCGCATGCAGCCCGGGGCGTATGTTTGAAAATCATTCCTTAGTGTACACACTGTAGTCCATGAACTTGAGGGCCTTCAACTGAGTAGCTGTCATGTCACTGCCTCTGCTGAATGACACCTCAGGATGCCAGAGTCTCTTGCCTTGAACATGGTACCAGCTGCCATTTCTTCTTGACTGCAGAGTCTCCAAGACTCTAGACTATAGATTTTCTTTCTGTGTAAAATGCCCAGATTTTGCAGTTTCTTGGAGCTCTTTTTTTTTTTTTTTAAAGATTGAGTTCAGTTCACCTCCCCCACTATCATTTTAGGGCCTGCTGTGTAACTGACCCCATGTCTGACTCAGGGGACACCATCTCCTTGCTAACCTTTGACCCTGCCTCATGGCCTTACCACCATAACTTCCTCCCTGAGTTTCTCACTCCTTTCTAATGAACTCAGGACGCTATTCTGAAAGTGACCCCTCTTACTTTACATTAACGGTTCTCCATCTTTGCTGATGATAAAATCACCTGGGGCGCGTGATAACGTCTCCAAAGCTCAGGCCACACCTCCTGCCAATTAAATCAGAATCTCTAGAGGGGGATCCAGGATCAGTATTTTCTAAGCTTTGCAGGTGACCCCAATATGCAACCAAGTTTGTGAGGCAGTAAATTGCGTTACTTATCTCCTTCAGCTGTCCACTAGCTCTGTTGTTATTACCTTTCCCAGTTAAAAGCCCTCTTCACTTTCAGTTAAAAGCCCTTTAATAATCTTCCCTCATCTACATAGCCACTTTTCAAAAATAACTTGTTTTTATTATAAAAAATGACACACATTTATTGTATAATCTTTAGCTTGCAAATACAGCCAAGCAAAGGCAAGGAAATACAAATCATTAGTAATCTCACTACAGAGCAATAGCTACTGCTAAAAGTGCTCGTGTAGATATATATGGCCAGTGTCTTTTCCTTGTATATATTTTGTGCGTGTGTGCTTGTTTTATTGTACATATGGTTTTATAGACTGCTCTGCTCATCTGACCATCTTTTCCCTTGAATTTCTTAACCTCTTGCCTTTTCCGTCTGTCTCTGACCTCCACAATTCTACTAAGTTAATCTTTCTTGGGCTTTTCAACCTGACCTTCTGCTATAAATTCTGACGCTTCCTTTTATCCTAGTGGGTGATTCAGTTCAGAAGCACTAAACATGCTCCTTCTGGAGTCCCTGTCTTTCCAAATGCCTGTACCATCTGGCTGCCCAACTGCTCAAGCCAGACGTACTTGAGGTCACTCTAGATTCCTCGGACAACTCACACTTCATTTCTCACTAATTATCAAAGCACATCCATTGTGCCTCTTAATATTTTTGAATCTGTACACACCTCCCCATCCCTCCCATCTCCTTCCCATCAAGCCCACTATCGTCTTTGCCGTGGCCTCCTAACTGGTCTCCTTATTCTGTTGCTTCTCTCTAGTCCACTCCCCAAACCATCTGGCTGATTTCATCAAGTCATTCTCATTAGCTCTCAGGTAAAGTCCAGACTCCTTACTGGGCTTCAGAACCTATGTGTGACCCAGCGTCTGTTTAAGTCATGTCTCCCCCACCCTCCTCCTGCAACGCAACACACAGCTGGTCTACAGTGCTTCAGGAACACTGAGCTGCTTCCCCCTTCATTTTGCCCAAATGCGCCTCCCATTCCTGCTTCTGGTTCATCATTCCTGCGCATCTCGTAGGTCTCGGCTGTTTCCTCACTTCCCTGGACAGGTCTCCTCTGACTCCCTGCATCTGATTAGATACCTTCTTTGTGCTCCTCTAATACCTTGTAACTCCCCGATTGAAGCACACATCTCACTGAATTGCAACCATATCTTTGCTTGTGTGCATTCCCCTCCAGACTAGAGGAAGGGGACACATCTGTTTTGCTCATCACGATGTGGCCAGCATCTAGCAACCAATATTTAAAACATTTGTTGAATGAACAATGAATGGCTGACTCCCTTCACAACACATCATGTGATCCACCTTTCAGAACAGAAGGGGGTCTTTTCTGGAGTGCGACCTCAGTTGCTCCTTGGAACATTAGCAGGGGCTCAGTGATGTTTTTCTCTGTGCTGCAAGGTGGCCCCATGCTAAGGCGATGGCTTTTTCCTGTCCTGTAGACCAGGCTGCCAATCTTTCTCTGCTTCATAGCCTTCCCTACTTCTTTTTTCTCCTCTCTGTGACCTTCAAGTCAAATTAGCCCAGCTGAATTTTGTATGAGTTTTAGTTTTAGTTTTCACAGTGGAGGCTCCTCATCTCATTAATAAGAGATGGCGTTGTAACCCAAAGTTCTGTAGGTTTTCAGATGGAATCATGTTAATGAATATCTGATGTGAGCCGGCTATGGATACCAACATCTTCAACATCTGATGGGGAAAAAAGGAGTTGGCAAAAGTAGAGATAAGATTGTATGGTTTCCAGTCTTTCTCTCAAGAAGTTTGGGTTCCTTCTTCAAAATGTTGTGAATCTGAATTAAATCTGAATTAAGTGCCTCTGAACTAGGTACATGAACCCATTTGGGGATGGATGAGGTTTTATACAGTCTCAGGCATACGTAATTTGGAAACCTTTTTAAAGAAAAAAAACATACAAAATTATATACTATGTACTTACATGCCTTGAAGAGTGCTTGTGCAACGTTCACTAGGTAAATCTGTTCTCTATTTTCTATCTTAATTTTTCTAATTGGAGAAACTGAGACCCAGAGTAATAGGCCCATCTGGGAGTTGGCTTGAGGACTAATGGCTGACCTAACTGCTCCTTCTGTGGGACCTGCTGCTCCTTTTGGAGCTGGATAAACTTTACAAATTAGCTAAATCCTTAGTTCCTTATTTGATTCAAACAGGCAAACCCAGAAGGGCAAAAACATAGGTAAAAACTAAACGCTTTCTTCAATGCATTCAGACTGTGCATGAGCAACAGCTTCTTGGCCTGGTGAGAAGAGCCCTGCGCTGGGAGTTGGGAAAGGCAGGTCTGTGGGAGCTTGTTCATACAGCTGAGCACCTACAAAACTGACCTGCTTGTGCTGATTTTGAAATTGATTAATCTTGAGTCAGTTAACAAGCTTCTACTCCACAGTAATAGGAAGAAAAGCAGATTCTAAACTTAGGGTTGAGCAATTTAGACAGCTGTCCAGTTTTATAAGAACAGGAAGCAAGAGCCATTATGCCACTTAACCATCCCATTGCTGCAGCCCTACAGGGAAAGAAAGCTCCTTCTCAGGCCCCACCTCCCAGCCTTGAAGCCATCGGGGCCCTGGAGCTGGATTCCCCGTCTGTCTGACATCTTTAAAAACCCCTGGATCAGTCTGTGCCTGTTTGTGACGAGTTTTACCTCCTAACCCTCTCCTGTGGATCACCCTGACTCACCAGGCCCCTGACTCAGCCCCACAAGCTCCCACTTGTCCAGGACAGAGGCTCAGATCCTCCTTTGAGGAAAGTCCTGGTAAGGTTCCAGTTTTGAACCTTCATCCAGGTTGTCATCCTGTGAGCAGGAATAATAGTAACGTATGGGGGGAGAGGGAGTGCCACACAATTTAAAACTCTAGTCCCAGCTGTGTGCCTTGGAGGACATCCTTGCTCCAGGTTCCTAATTTTTAAAACTAAGAACTGGACTTTATACTTGTGAAGGCCCTTTGCAGCTCCACATCCTGTAGATGCTAAGTAAAATTGTTAATAAAAATGAAGAATTTGCTCAAGACTTAGGAGTGCATTTTTCTTTGGTTACTGATGTCATAGATGTGGCATAGTCTACATGGGTCATGTTGCTATGCTTGCAGCAGTTCTTCTTTTAAAGGAGGATTTGATGAAAAGATAGTGTGCTGCCATGAGGGCTGGGCGTGAGCCCTGGAGCCAGTGTGCACTGGCTTTTTACATTTGGTCAAGGCCTGTGACAAACAGAAATGTGCTTGGCAGTGAACCAACAAGGCGCTGAGTGAGCACCGTGGGGAGCGGATTTGTCACACCATGTTCTCTGAAGGGCAGGACGGAGAGGCCAGTTATGGGGATTCAGGGCAGGAGCTAGAGATACTGGGTAGCAGCACATAGGTCCAGGGCTGAGGGTAGGAGGTTCATGTGGGAAAAATTCACTGAGGCCTTGGGGCACAGCCATGGGGCATTTTTACAGGGTACCAGCCCCCCCACCCGTGATGAGGTAGACGGGTTGGCATAGAATGGTGCTCAACAAAGGGCGGATTCCCTCCTGAGTGTGAGATGTGCCCAGAGTATAGCTCAGGGGACTCAGTGCCATCCCACTGCCTACCCACAGCTAGGCCTTGGGGCACCTGGGGCAGCTCAGTTGGGGCCACAATTGTTTCTCTTGGGGCACCCTGGGCTTGGGGACTGCCAGAGCCAATGCTAGTTAGGCTATTGTTGGGTCAGTTGTGTTTGCTGAAATAACTCGTTGTTGCTTTCAAACAACGTGTACAATCACGGGCCTGTCCTGCAACTGGATTGATGGCTCTGCAAAGGGTTCCTGTGCAGGCAAACCGTCCGAAAGGCCCAGGGCAGGGGAGGGGGTCACCCCCTGCTTTTCCCAGTCTGGCTGCCAGCCCTGTGGCTGTGGGGGTGAGGCTGGGCCTGCTGAAGTCCTTGAGGGAGCTGAACAACATAGTAGGTGGTGGTGAACGAATGGGGAATTATGAGTCTTCCCGGCCCTCTGCTTTGCTGAGGGTTAATCATGGACTCGCCCGGGGAGGCAGCGGGCAGGACTAGATGAGTCCAGTTGCGGCAAACCCAGGCACTCCTCTGTCTAGAAGTCCCCTCCTAACCAGCCCAGCTCAGGGGCTGCTCGCTTGCCGCAGGCCCTCCCACCGGCCGGGGAGGGCGGAGCCTGGCTGTGGTGGGCCCTGCTCTCTGTGCCTGGGCAGGGTTGAGAATATTAATATTGGTTATCTGGGCATGTTTGGTGCCAAAACACAATCTCAACACTATGCTTATCTTCATTAACAACTGACTCCATGAGGTAGACGCTTGTTGTGGCGGCAGTGCCCTCCAGTTTAGAGATGAGGGAACAGGTGTAGATAGGTTGTGTCCAAGGCCACATGCCAGTAAGGACAAGGCCACGATGTGAACCCAGGTCTGTCCAACTCGAATTGGAGCCTTTCACCTTGATGGACTCAGAGGATGGACATGCTGTATAACTGTGAGCCAACTGCTTCACCTCTTTGAGCAGCGGGTACCTCATCTGTAAAGGGGGGAGTAATACACCCCTCCGAGAGCTGAAGTGGGGATGAAGCTAGCTCTGTGCTTGGCACAGTAGGAGCAAAACTTGGCTCTTTGTCCTACCTTCAGATCTGGGTGCTCCAAGCCGGGCATGAAAAGGGTTGTGGTCACTTCCTGCCTCCTTTTTAGCCCCAGAGCATGTGATGGTGGGGGGTGTCTGGGTACCTGCCACGGCACCCAGGAAGGATCTGTGGGGCCCGTGGCTGCATCCTGGCCACCCTTCCTGGACAAGTGGATCCACGTGGAGCTGGCCCCGCCCTCTGGGTTAGAATAGCACCCCGACATCAGGAAGCTGCATACGGGTGCCCTCGCCTGCCCAGGACGCCCATTAACACCCTGGACCCTCTCTCCCTGGGGCCAAAATCCAGGCTCTTGACCCACCTCTTCTTCTCCTGCCCCCATTCTGGGCCCATTCCCCGGAACCCTGACGGATTGTGAGGTGGGCTGAAAAAATGGCCCCAAAAGATACCCACAGGTTCGGCAGAGACTGAAGTGATGTGGCCACAGAAAAGCACGCTGGTGGCCACCAGGCGCTGGAAGAATCAGGCACAGGTTCTGCCCTGCGGCCACTGGGAGTGCAGCCCTGCTGACACCTCGGTCGCGGCCCATTGGTCCTGATTTTCAACTCCTGGCCTCCAGGTCTGTGAGGGGATAACTATCTGGGTTTTATTTTTTAGCTTCTTAAAATTCTGTTGAAATATACAAAACATAAAATTTATTACCTTAATCACCTTTAAGTGTACCGTTCTGTGGCAGTCAGTACATTGTCATCGTGTGCAGCCATCACCACCACCCACCTCCATACTTTCTCATCTTCCCCAACTGAAACTCTGTACCAATTAAACAACAATTCCCCTCCCCTTTTGCCACAGCCCCTGGCAAACAGCCTTCTGCTTTCTGTCTCTATGAATTTGACTACTCTAGGTACTTCATATAAGTGGAATCATACACTGTTTATTCTTCTGTGTTTGGTTTATTTCACTTAAAGTTCATCCATGTCACAGCACATATCAGAATTTTGTTCCTTTTTAAGGCTGAATAACATTCCGTTGTATGTATATACCAATTTTGCTTATCCATTCATCCATCAAAGGACACTGGTCGTTTCTGCCTCTTGACTATTGTGAATAATTCTGCAAATCTCTGTTGTTTGAAGCCACCAAATGTGTGGTGATTTGTTACAGCAGCCACAGGAAACCAACGCAGATAGTAATCTGCTCCTTGGTGTCTCCACTTTCCTCTCTGTAGGTCAAACAGAAAAGCAGTGTTTCTCAAGGTGTGGTCAGCTGATCCCCTACACCAGAATTATCTGAGAAAGGGGTGGATGTGGTACACCTTTCAAACACACAGATTCCTAGGTTTTACCTCAGCTCTTCAGAATCAGACTGACAGGCTAGAACGAGGGAGGCTGTATTTTTAACCCGTGCAACAGCTGATTTTCATCTACACTAAAGTTTGAGAACTTCTAGCTTAAGGGGTTACTTCTTCCAAATAAAATGTTGATTATATGTCTTTAGGATATAATCCCTTCACCTGAAGGAATGACCTTTCTGGTTGTGGTGTCAGGCCCAGAGGTGAGACACAGCTCTCTGAACTTGCAAATCACATGGCGGGTAGAATGGACAGATGACAGAAAGCATGCGTTATTTCAGTTGAGTGCAATTTTTCTTTGAAGAATTATTCTTAGTGGGAGAACTGCACTTCTGTTTGGGAAACAATTATAGGAACCTCCCTAGTGCTGAGAAAGGAGATCCTCCTGAGCTGGATGGGTAAGGATGAAACAAAATAAGGCTAAACAGCTCCTGGAAAATAAGAAACGCTGACATTTTGTTGGTATCCAGGAGGGGGAAGGGATGAGAAGCTGGAAGACCGGACCAGCAGGGAGACACCACAGTGGTCTAGAAAGAGTTCTGAGGAGTGCATGCGGCATAGCGCTTTGGCACGAGGTGGAGCATATAGAAGACAGAGCCTGAGAAAAAGCACTGCTGACAAGTAGAGGCAACCAAATTAGGAACCGTACTGTCTGTCTGACAGTGAATTTGCTTTCTGCTTTGTGCCGTAATCACCCCCTTGGGCCACAAAACCTTCAGTAAAATCTGTTACATGAGGCTGTGTACAAAGAATTTTGCAGGAAAGGAGGCAACGAGGTTTTGAGCAATGCCAGGACATCTTAAGGGAGGACAGGCCAGGGGAGGGGGGAGGCAATGAAGGAATGGGTGTGACAGTGAGCAGCAGCTGGTAGCAAGGACTGAGCAGAAGGTGAGCCCATGCCTAGAAAGACATCGATATGTTGGGGGGTGCCAGACTTCCTGCAGGAGATGGAATGGGGACTTTGCTAATCCTTTTCATTTGGTGTTGGTGAGTCTTTCTGATAGACGCTGTGTGTGTGTGTGTGTGTGTGTGTGTGTGTGTGTGTGTGTGTGTGTGTTACAGAAGTTTCATCAAATTGCTGAAAGGCTTAAAAAGATGCTCTAGAGGTTAATAAAAAACACAGACTTCTCCTTTGATATTTTTCCTTCTTTCTCCTAAGCCAAATGCTCAAGTATGCGGAATTTAAATAATTGTTTTTAAGTCAAATCAATTTTGGAACAGAGAGACTTCGGGGTTTATAGACTCCCTCAGTCATCAGTGATGGCTGATTAATGACGCTGGAGTCTGTAATTATACTGCTGTCAGGAGGCTGAGTGTCCCCAATAAATCCAGGCTCATCTGCCTTCCCAAGACACCAGGAGAGGGGTGTCTTGATTTATCCCTCACTTGGCACATATTCTCTTTACTGTACCTTAGAGAAAGCTCAGCTACTTAGTGGTTTGAGAGGTCATGTTCCTCCTGATTGTATTGAGCAACCTGGAATTCATGTCCTTGCCCATGACTGAGGACAGAAATTGGACTTTTCTTCTTATTGCCTTTTTGATTCATTTTTCTCTAACTAACCTCTTTCATTAAGAAAAAACAAAACAAAACAAAAAATTGGGTGTGGTAAGTTGCAAAAATGGTCATAACTCCCTCACTTCTTTTTGAATCCATGCCCTTTAAAGTATTACTTTGCTACTCTTCTTATTAAGAGATGAAATGATGGAGTCTATTTTGTTATCCTTTGAATCTGAGCTGGCCTTGGGACTTGCTTTGGCCAGTAAAATCTGGTGAGTGACAGTGTGCCAGTTTCAAGCCTGGTCCTCAAGGAGCCCTTCACTCTTCCACTCTGAGAACCCTCCCGGCTGCCATGTGGACAGGCCCACACTCAGCTGCTGCTTGGTGAGAAACACACAGCCCACCACCCTGCCCTGCCCGCCTCGTTCCTCAGGTCAGAGTCTACATGAGCTGCGGCCCACACCAGGAGAACCACCCAGCTGAGCCTGGCTTAGACAGTGTAATTGCTGAACCAGAAGCTAAATAATGACAGTTTAAAGTTTGATTTGCTATGCAGCACTATTACGGCAATCAACAACCAGTAACACTGGGTACCTACTATATACCACCACTGTTTTAGAGTCGGGAGCCATAGAGAATGAGATATAGGGATGAATAAAACATAGCTCTTACCTTGAGGAGCTTATAGTCTAGTGGGACAGACAGGCTGACAAACATCTAATTGCAATAGGAAGTGACAAGGGGACAAATTTTTATCATGCATATGACAGGCATGATGCTAGGTATTCTACCTACATTATCATCTCACTTACGTCTTTGTTGCAAGCCTGAGGTTGACACCATTATTAGCCCATTTTAGAGATGAGGAGAGTGAGATTTACGGAAATTGTGTCAGGTTCTGACTCCAAAGCCCATGCTTTTCCTGCCAGCTCCTGATACCCTTTTACATCACGTATAGTCTTACAGAATCAGCGGAAAGGGCAGCTGGCACTCGGGTAGGAGGGAAATTCTCAGTGGGGACTGGCTGATGGAGGAGCCTGAAGCCACAGGACACCAAATCAGCCCTGGGGTGAGTTGCTGTGATGATGAGCTGGAGAATCCAGATAGCACGCATTTGGGCTGAGGACCTGCTGGGAAATCTAGAAATGTCTTCAGCCCATTTTTGGGTGGAGGCTGAAGAAGGCAGGACATGACCCAGGGGAGTCAGGGGTGCATGGGGATAGGAGGGATTCTGTTTGCTCTCTGCCTCAAGAAGTATGTCTGCATTGAATTCCCTGCTCCATAGTGTTCTTTGCCAAACAATGCTCAATGGGGAATTTCTGCATGGAATGGATTTTTTTTTAAACTACATTATTAATAGGAAATTCAGTTTTCCCCTCTGTTGCTTTTTCTGCAAAGTCATTTTCAGATCCCTGATTTTAACTGGATTGTCCAGTGTCCTTTGGAGGACTCCTTTGGCTGAAGGGATGGTGCTGTGATGTCAGTGTGTGACGTGCCAGTTCTGGGTAGCTCCTTCTCTCTGCTCTACTCAGCATTTCCTTCTCTCTGTAAAACACCCACAAAGTGGGTCCTGACACTTGCCTGGCTGACTCCTCCAGGCAGCACTGGCCCACTGTATTCATGTTCCCTTACTACATGTGGAGGTCTGCTGTAGCAAAACCAGCTAGCGTGTACTGACACTGCGCACCAGGCATTGTTGTGTTTATATGTGTTAATCCATAGTAATATACATACTATTACTTTCCTAGTTTTACAGATGAAGAAAAAAGCAGGAGAGGCCAGCTGTGTTCTAGGCCCCAGAGCTGGGAAGGAGCAGGGAATGAATTTGAACTGGGACCTGTGGTTCCGCAGAGCATGGTTTTAAACTCTCTGCTCCAATTGTATAGAAATGAAATCCCAGAAGCCACGACCTGGGGGAAATGGGGCTGGGGAGGTGGGTAGGGGATCTTTCGCTTTTTACTTTATATACTTTTGTAATTGGCTGAGGTTAATAAGTAATAAAAATGCAAATCTGGGGAAAAGAAGAAAACAAAAAAAAATATCCTAAAATGCTTTTTAAAATCATGGAAAGTTAGAACTGAAAAGTGACCTTGGAGATGATGTAATCCAAGGAGAAGGTTGTTTTGAAGGTGAACCAACTGCCCCAGGACACAGTGGAGGGGGTGTGGAGAATGGCTGTCTTGACTGTTCTTTTTTTTTTTTTTTAATTAAATTTATCCAGTTGACACTGGTTAATAAAATTGTATTTCAAGTGTACAATTCTATAGTACATCACCTGTATATTGCATTGTGTGTTCACCACCCAGAGTTAGTTCTCCTTCCATCACCGTATGTTTGACCCCCTTTCCCCTTTCCCTCTGGTAACCACTGAACTGTTGTCTGTGTTTATGAGTTTTTGTTTGTTTGTTTCTCCTGTTTGTTTGTTGCTTTCAGTTTTATATTCCACATGAGTAAAATCATATGGTGCTCGACTTTTTCTGACTTATTTTGCTTAGCCTAGTAATCTCAAGATCCATCCCTGTTGTCGCAAATGGCAGTATTTCATCTTATGTCTGAGTAATATGCCACTTATATATGTACCACAACTTCTTTATTCAATCATCTATGGAAAGACACTTCAGTTGTTTCCGTGTTTTGGTCACTGGGAATAATGCTGCAATGAACATAGGGGTACATATATCTTTACAGACAAATGTTTTCAAATTTTGGGGTTAGATACCCAGAAGAGAGATTGCTTGGGTCATATGGTAATTCCACTCTAAATTTTTTGAGAAACCGCTATACTTTTTTCCATACTACATAGCACAATAATTAAAATGGAATGGTACTTGCAGGAAAATAGACACAAAGACCAATGAAACAGAATTGAGAACCCTAAAATAAACCCACATTTATATGGGTAAATAATTTTTGACAAAAGAGCCAAAAACAACAATAGAGAAAAGAAACCTTCTTCAATAAATGGTGCTGGAAAATTGGAAAGCCGCACGCAAAAGAATGAAACTAGACTGCTGTCTGTCACCATATGAGTCACCAAAATTAACTCAAAATGGATCAAAGACCTAAATATAAGACCTGAAACAATAAATCGCATAGAAGAAAACACAGATACTAAACTTACGGACCTTGGTCTTAGAGAGGATTTTATGAATTTGACCTCAAAGGCAAGGAAAGTAAAAGCTAAAATAAATGAATTGACTGTCCTTGTTCCTTCCTCTCAGCTCTACCCACAGGACTGTATTTATGCCAGGGCCCCCAAGGATGGAGCTGTGTGGGCTAAGGCAGTTCTGCTGTGCTCCTTCACCTGACTTTTTACATCCCTCCCTCTCTCTCACCTCCTTCGAGTCTGCTTGGGGCTCTCTCTCATGCTGGCCCCAGGCTGACCACAGTGACTTTTATGGGCCCCTCTTGGACCTACTGTTTGGGCGTGCTCTATGTTTCTCTGCCCTCTCTCCCAATCACATCTGCCTTGTGTCCATGTCTGATTCCTTGAGACTATCTGAGCAAGCTGGAAAAGCTAATCCAACCTAAAGAGTAAAGGATTGACACTATTTTCCCCCTTACAGGTTGTAGCTGGATTTTAGCAGCAGCCATATATGACTTAAAGCAAAGGAAGCTTGTAGCCATCGCAGCAGCCAGGTCTGATCAGTGGGGAAACTATTTAGAAATTTAATGCCTGAGCTAATGTCCTTAGTAGCAAGAAGGACTGTTAAGTAAGAAAGAAGGTATAATTGCAGGCAACAGTAAATTCCATTCTCTGGAAAGGCCAGTCAGACAAGTGATGTGAACCACAAAATCCCTTGTTCTGTCTCTCATCTCTTCCCTCACTAAAGAATTGCCCTCCTCTGGACCATTTGCAGAGAAAAGGGGGGCTGTGACATCACCACAGGGAAAGATAAATGCCCACGGCTTCAGATAGGAGCTTTGTCTGGAACACAAGTTGAGTTTTTATAGTATCATCCCGCATCTCACATTATTTGGCGATTTTGCCCTCGAGCTGAAGCTTCTTCAAAATAAGAGCGTGGTCATTTCCTCCTCCTGAGTCCTTGCAGTCAAAGCAGCAGACAAGTCCCTATTGTTGTTCTGGGAGCAGGGGCCATGCCACTGGATGTTCTGTTTACTGGGAACATTTCTTTTCAGTAAAAATGCTTTCTGAAGTGCTGGCCACTTCCTCTGTCCACTCACACAGTGGGTTGTGGTGGCTGAAGAGGAAGTGAGGGTCAGGGAGCAATTTTGATTCTCATCCTGTATTTAGGATTCTCGCTTCCCTTTCCCTCCCCAGAAGTTTTTGTTCTGGAAAACAGCACTTGTTTTCCATGGAACAAAGGTTTCTGGAAAGCAGCAAGGCCATCCTGGAAGCTCCCTGTATGGGGCAATGAGCAGGGAGTGAGGTCCTAGAAGCCCCATGGGTGTGCCTGGGCCAGGGAGGCCCCCAAGGGCAGGCCCAGGAGGTGACACCACACCCGCATCTGGCAGAACAGGCCTCCAACAGGAACCTGCGGAGACTCAGTAATTATGAAGGCCTTTGTAGTCCGAAGGCTACAGATCTATATCTGGCTCTTCTAGGAACACACTTCCATTTGTTTGGGCCTCTGTTTGTCACCTGCAAAATGAGGATAGTTAACACTTTCCCCTCTCACCTTGTAGAGGTAGCCTATGGATAAAAATAAATAAGTAAAGAAAGGAGAGTAAGAGTGCAGCGGTTACTAGAGTTGGGAAAATGCAACGGATTACTATGTTCCCAATCCCTGCTATGCATGTTCGATCAAGACAGAATATCCACCCTTCCGGAGACCTGGGAGGACAGCTCACATAGTAAGATGCCAGTCCCCGCCCTTGTAGAGCCTGTGTCCTGAGATAACTCCCTGGATTATGGGTGTGGCTCTGTATTTCCAAAGTAGATACTATTCCAGGATATTATTAGATGTTCTGGGAAAACATGTGTCATGCTCAAATTAATTTTGGAAAGAGTGGATTAAAAAATTAAGCACATTCTTTACTGCACATCTTCTCAGAGCCTTTAATGTGCTCACTGCATTGACAATCCTGAAGGGAGTGGCATAAAATGCAGTCTTTCCCAGATGGTTTTGATCACAAAGGAATATTTCTTTCATGGTACAACTGTTAACGTGGCTCAGAACAGGGTAGTAAATGCTGATGTTCACTCTTTTGCCTTTGGCTACACAAAACAACGATTGTCTTTACTGACTTTGACTAAAGATCATGCTGTTCTCAATATTAGCTTCATTTTTTAAAAATCCACGGCTGAAAACCATTCTCTCAGAGTCCTACTTCTGGGAAGATGGCGTAGACATACTTTTCCCTATTCTTCCTGCTCATGACAACTGAAAACCCTGGACATTACATATAAACCAAACATAAGAAGAGACTGAAAGGTGGAGAAAAGAAGGCAGATTGGTTAGGGAACTTGGACCTGAGGAATAACACAGTCTGGGTTTTCTTTTTGCCTCATGTATCCAAGATTTGGAGCTGAAGAACCTGGAAATGGCGACAAGCACATACAAAATACATAAATAAATAAATAGCTCCTCTAAAAGTCTGTTTTCTCTAGCCAAAGGTCCAGGAAAGTGGCTAACAAGATAGAAAACTCTACTCCAGCCAGACACCACAGAAAAAACTGTGGCCCCCTCCTTCACCTCCTCTAGCAAAGGCCAAGTGGAGAGCCTAGACTTGTACCCGCATGAGCTATACTCAGGAGCTCCAGCAGCGCCAAGGTGGTATCAGAGAAAGCCAAGTAGGGAGCTGGACCTGTCTCCCTGTGGCCTGACAATGATGCAGCCCCCTCCCCATGGTGTTAATGGAAACCACACAGGGAGCTTGGACTACCCCCTACTCAGGAATAATGAAATGTCTCCTCCAGCCCCATCCCTGGCTGGGTAAGTGTCATGGAAGACCTAATGGAGACACAGGACTTTCACCACCGGCCAGTGGTAACAAGGCCACCTCCATGGTCGTATCCGTGGAGATCATGTTGGGAGCCAAAACTCACACCCAGCAGTAATAAGGAGCCCTCTCACCCATGGATATCAGTGGGACAATAATGAAGCACCATGCCTCCCCTTTGCCTACTTGAACAGTGTCAAAGAATGCTGGCTAAAACAGAAAATAATATAAAAATGTCCAAGTTTCAACTGGAAATCACTCATCATACCCAATACTAAGAAGATCTCAAACTGAGTGCAAATAGACAATTGAAAAGAGCCAACAATGAAGTGACAGAGATACTGGAATTATCTGATGATGATTTTGATGCAATCATGATAAAAAGCTTTGGTAAGCCATTATGAACACACTTGAAACAAATGAAAAAATAGAAAGCCTCAGGAAAGAAACAGAAACTATCAGCAATATAATAGACAATATAAAGAAGAAAAAAAAAAACCCTGAAATTTTAGAAATGAAAAACACAATAACCAAAATTGAAAAAAAGAAAAAGAAACTCAATAGATGGGCTCAACAGCAGAATATAGGTAACAGAGAAAAGATTCTGGAAGATAGAACTATAGAGGTTACCCAATCTAAACAACAGAGAGAAAACTGAAACAAACAGAGCTACAGATACCTGTGGGACTATACCAAAGATCTAATATTTGTATTATTGGAGTTCCAGAAAGAGAAAAAAGGAAAAACAATGAAAAAGTATTTGAAGAAACAATCACTGACAACTTCCCAAATTTAGCAAGAGATATCAAACTACAGATTCTAGAATCCGAGTGAGATGCAAATAGGATACACACAAATAAATCTACATCAAGACACATAATAATTAACAAATTTAAAACTAAAGACAAATAAAAAACCTTGGAAGCAACCACAGAAAAACAATACCATACTTACAGGGGAAAACCAATTTGAATGACAGTGTATTTCTCATCAGAAATCATGGAGGCCAGAAGGAAAGAGCATAACTATTTTGAAATGCAGAAAGAACGGTTAGCATCTTATAGCCAGCGAAAATATTCTTCAGAAATAAAGGGAAAATCAAGATATTCTGAGATGTAGGAAAACTAAGATAATTTGTTGCAAGCAGACCTATCCTCAAAGGAGGGTTAAAGAAAGTTCGCTAAGTAGAAAGGAAATGAAAAAAGAAGGAACTTTGGAATATCAGGAAGGAAGAAAGAACTTGGTAAGAAAAAATATGGATAATTACAATAGGCTTTCTCTTTCTTCTTGAGTTTTCTAAATTATTTTTGATGTTTGAAGCAAAAATTACAACACCATGTAATGTGGTTCTCAATGTATGTAGAGGAAATATTAAAGGAAGTGATATTATAAACAGAGGAGGGTAAAGGGAAATAAAGGGAAGTAAGGTTTCTATACTTCACTCAAACTAGTAAAGTGACACAAGTAGATTAATAAATTATGAATATATAATGTAACGCCTAGAGCAACCACTAAAAGGCTATACAAAGAGATACACTAAAAATTATAGATAAATCCAAATGGAATTCTACAAAATGTTCAAATAATCCACTGGAAGTCAGGAAAAAGAAAAATTAAAAACAGAGAGAATAAACATAAAACATAAAATGGCAGACTTAAGCCTTAACATTATTAATAATTACTTTACCTGTACAAGGTCTAAAAATATCCATTAAAAGATTGGTAGAGTCGACCAAAAAACATGATGCTGTCTATAAGAAACTCACTTCAAATATAATGATAAAAGCAAATAAAAAGTAAAAGGATAGAACTACTTCACATCCATTAGTATAGGTATTATTAAAAAAAATAAGACAAACAAGAAATAACAAATGTTGGTGAGGATGTTGAGAAATTGGAACTCTTGTGCACTGCAGATATGAATGTAAAATGGTGCAGCCACTATGGAAAAAAATATGGCAGTTCCTCAACAAATAAACTTAAAATTAATTACTATATGATCCAGCAATCCACTTCTGAGTATATACCTAAGAAAAACAAAAGTGGGTAGTTGAATAGATTTGTCCATCTATGTTTATAGCAGCATTATTCACAATACTGAAAAGGTGAAAGCAATCCAAGTGTCCATCGATGGATGAATGAATAAACAAAATGTAGTGTATACATGCAATGGAATATTATTCAGCTTTAAAAAGGAAGGATTCTGACACATGCTAAGACATGGATGAACCTTGAAAACATTTTGCTAAGTGAAATAAGCCAGTCACAAAAGGACATACGCTGTATGATTCCACTTATATGAGGTACCTAAAGTAGTCAAATTCAGAATACAGAAAGTAAAATGGTGGTTTCTGTGGGCTGACAGGGAGAGAGAAGTCGGGAGTTATGATTTAATGGGTATGGAGTTTCAGTTTTGGAACATGAAAATGTTCTGGATACAGAGTCGTGATGGTTGCACAACAATGTGAATGCACTTAAGGCTACTGAACTGTACAATTAAAAATGGTTGAAATGGTGAAAAAAATAAAAGGATAGAAAAGGATATATCATACAAATATTAACCAAAGGAGAGCAGGAGTGGCTAAATTAATGTTAGATAAAGTAGACTTCAAAGCAAAGAAAATTACCAGAGACAGAGAGAAATTTAATCATGATAAAAGGATCAATTCACTAAGAAAACAAGTTAGCAATACTAGTGTGTATCCACCAACAACAAGGCTGTAAAACATATGAAGCAAAATGAGTAGAATAAAAAAAGAAACAGACAAATCCAAAATTATAGCTGGAGACATCAACACCCCTTTCAAAACTTGATAGAAGCAACATCCTTGCCTTATAAGTCTGGTTCTAATACTTGTTCCGTCTCTTCAAATTGTATTTTTTGCCTTTTAGTATGCCTTGTAATTTTTTGTTGAAAGCCAGACATGATGTAGTGGGTAAAGGGAACTGAAGTAAATAGTAGGCCTTTAGTGCTGTAGGGTAAGGGAAGGGGGTGGGGGGCGGACATAATTCTATAATCCTGTAATTAGGTCTCAGTCTTTTAGTAATCCTGTGCCCCTGGGCTGTGACCTTCACAAGTGCTTCTCAACTTTCCCTCCACCTTAGGTGAAACAGGAAGTTGAGGAGGGTAGAGTTGTGTGTTTACCTTCCCCCAAGCTGGTTAGGCTCTATTTAAAACCCCAGTAGGGAAGGCTCTGGTAAAATACTTTCTCTTGAGGGCAGGCCTCGTTAAGAACAGAATGCTCAGGCATATTTCAAAATACCTATCCTTCCCCTCCTCCTGCAGGAAGTACATGGGGCTTTTCACTGTGAGAACTTGGTAGGGCTCTGGCGGTAGAACTCACAAAAGTGTGAGGCCCCCACCCGCAAGTCTGGGCCCCCTTGGAGTTGAGACTAATGAATTACTGAGCTTCCACCACTTCATCAATTACAGATTAGGATTTTCTACCCTGGTACTGGTTCCCATGGAAGTTTCTGGTCTGGTGGTAGCAATCTGCCCTGCGATCTCAATTCTCTGGCAGATCTAAGAAGAGTTATTGATTTTCAGTTTGTTCAGTTTTTTACTTACTGTTAGGATTGAGTGATGATTTCCAAGTTCCTTACATGACGGACCAGAAACTGGAAGTCTCAAGGGTTGTTTAAAATAAATTTTTCCACACTCTTGCTGACATCATTTGTTATTTTCTGGGTTTTTTTCTTTTAATTGTTGCCTATCTAATTGATGTGAATTGATATCTTATTGTGGTTTTGATTTGCATTCACCTGATGATTAGTGATATTGAGCATCTTTCATATGCTTGCTGGCCATTTGTGTATCATAAATGTCTATTTAGGTCCTTTGCCCATTTTCTAATTGGGTTATTTGACTTTTTTGTTGTTGTTGCCTTTTGTTGTTCTGATGTGAGGTTCCCACAGTAGTCAATAAGGAGTAGTGTACTCATAACAGTTGTACATGGCAATGAGAAGCTTTTGCAGTATTAATTCATATTACTTTAAATTTGTATACATGATACTCTAGAGGTTAACATGCATGAAGCATGAAAATAATTATTTTGGTACCTAGGTGGATATGCATGCTAGAATTGTGAAAAGTTTCATTTTATCAAAATAGATAAGATTTAATCAAATTTCAAAGTTAATGTCAGCGTTATTTAAATTCTTAGATTAAAAATTTTATATTCATGAATTAGAATTTATATTTTGCTTTCTATCATTTTGAATTTTGTAGATGTAAATGGTATTTTTAAAACAAATATTTTATGTTTTTTATTTTTACATGAGCTTCCATTTACATTTTGATAAAAATATACTCCTCCATGTTAAATATACTGCACTTTAAATAATTTTATTTAAAATTATTACTATCAATGGAACACAAATTATGTAAAAATACTGACCATAACTGTATCATTTCTGGTTTTGCTAAAATGAAGGCAGAAAAATATTTTATGAAAGAAGTATTTATAATAGAAAATTGTCTTCATGTTTATTACTTACCAAATCATCTGACCCCCCAGATACATGCAATAATATTAAATTTAGTCAGATTTGATAATTTGTAAACTTTTAGTCATATGAAAACCATACCTTATGGCATGCTTTAAATATTTTGTTGTTATGAAGAAATACTTGTCAAGATAAATATATGAAACCTGTAACAGTTTATTAGATTTATATCTTTTACATGTCTATATATCTATATAATATGCAGCCTTCCATTTGTATTTCACTGTGCTCTGCAAATGTCAAGGGTGGGCCTGCACTTTTTGCCTCTAATCGTGTTAGAATGTGAGCTAGAGTGCAAAAAAATGGCTAGCATTTATTGAGTGCTAATTGTAGGCCAGGCACTGTGCTTTGTGCTTACAAGGTTTGACAATTAAGTTTGTGAACTTGTTGCAATGATGTTGCTAACCTTTTCTGATATCAGAGGGATTATTCATTGTGAATTTGTACCAACTGGACAAACAAGTGAACTACATTTACTATTTAGAAGTGCTGAAAAGACTGTGTGAAAAAGTTAGACGACCTGAACTTTTCACCAACAATTCATGGCTCTTGCATCACAACAATGCACCAGCTCACATGGCACTGTCTGGGAGGGAGTTTTTAGCTAGTAAATAAATAACATTATTGGAACACCCACCCTACTCACCTGATCTGGCCCCCAATGACTTCTTTCTATACCCGAAGATCAAGGAAATATTAAAAGAAGACATTTTGATGACATTCAGGACATCAAGGGTAATACAACGGCAGCTCTGATGGCCATTCCAGAAAAAGAGTTCCAAAATTGCTTTGAAGGGTGGACTAGGTGATGGCGTTGGTGCATAGCTTCCCAAGGGGAATACTTCGAAGGTGACCATAGTGATATTCAGCAATGAGGTATGTAGCACTTTTTCTAGGATGAGTTTGCGAACTTAATTGTCCGACTTCATACATGCACAATTTCAGCAAATCCCACAATAACTCATTTTACAGATGATGAAAGTAGTCTCAGATGGGCCATGTGCTTTGCCCAAGGTCACCCTGCTAGTTAGTGCGTGAACTGGAACTATGTCCTATCCACCCAACTCCAAAATCAAAATTTCTGAGCCTCATGAACACGGATTCTTACAAAGGGAACAGTGGTATAGCTACTGCCAGGGTCCAAAGCAGGATCCTCAGGGTTTCATTTTCTCTCATTTCAGTGCAGGCAGAAAAGTCGTTAGCTGTGTCTGATTGTTCACCTGGGGGATGCTACAGAACAAGGATCCACGTAGGTCCTACTCATCTAGACCCATATCTCACATGGTTTTAGGGGGTTGGCCCAAGGGAGGGGCTACTTTGTGCTTGGATCTACCAGAGCTAGTGTCTTTCTTTCCCTCTGTTCCCCTTTGTGTCTGGGCTTCAAACCTCCCCAGGGCCAAGATGAATCACCGTTTCATCCTCCTCCTATCTGTGAATACGAATAAAAGATAGCTCTTCTTGGCTCACGCACATCATGAGCCCACTCAAACCCTGCAGGAGAACAGGGCATGGATTATAGATAAAGCTTAAATTCATTTTTGCAGGAATTAGGCAGCTTACAAATGAAGGCAATATCTGTGTTTAGACAATGGCTACCTTGGGGCCCTTATGGCATTAATGAAATTCTATACATCAAAGCTTTTTTAAAAACCTCTGAGTCAAGAACATGCAAACTGAACCCCTACTCCATTGGGCTGTAGCAACCATGGTGACAAGCAATGGGCCAGGGGGAGGAACGAGCATCAGACAGACTGGGTAATACTGGTTGATGGACGGGGCTGATCTCTAGGTAGCCCTGCCCCCAGAGGACAAGGGCTCCCTGACAGGTGGATCTGCCTGGTCATGGATGTGTTAATCCCAGAAATAGGGAGAAGCATCTAGCCCTCCACATGTTTCAGGTGTATGCAGTAAGAAGACTGGGCCGATCATTTGATGCAGAGGTTCTCCAAGTGTGGTACGGGGACCTGAGAGCTCTAGAGATCCTTTCAAGGGGTCACAATGTCAAAGTTATTATCATCATAATACTAATACTAATCATTTTTTCTTTTCAGTCTTATTCTGTCACAAGTGTATAGTGGCATGTTATGAAGGCCACATGATGTGTGACAGCAGAACAGATTGCATATAGAAGCAGGTACGAGAATCCAGCTGTTTTCTATTAAGCCAGATATTAAAGAGATTTGCAAATATGTAAAACAATGCCATTCTTACAGGTTTTTTTTGTTTTGGAAAATGATAGTTATTTCCCTTAAAATGTATAATTTAGGTTAGCAGGTAATGGGTTTATTTTTTTAAGGAATTATTAAAATATTTTTTAAATTTCTGAGTTTCAATTTCTAATGTCATAAATATTAGTAATATAACCCCCATAAACAAAAGTTCTCTGGGGTTCTCAATACTTTTTAAGAATGTAAAGGGGTCCTGAGAACAAAAAGTTTGCGAACTACTTAAGTTACTGGGGGGATAGAACACCCCTACATCATTTAGCATCAGCACCTCTGGCCCACATTATATGCCTGTTCCTTACCTCTATAGAATAAATAAATGGGCCCAGGTTTTACTTAGGCTACCTTGAATTTAAGAAGACCTTACAAGTCTTAGAAAATATATTTTAATTATAAAAGTATAGACTGTGAAAGGAAAAAAGAACCTTCATTTTTGAGTGAGGAAAAATAACTTTTATCTACTGTCATGTTGCACAAAGGCGTTCCACTGAATACTGTTTCTAAAAGAAAAAAGAAGGTTCTTGGGTCAAATAAATTTGAGAAATACTGGAGTTCTGAATGTAGTATTTACTGCAGGTCTTGGAGCCTCCAACACGAACATTAAAGGCATTGTGAACCTCCAAGAGAGACACACTCCGCTGCATTTTCCAGACTTACCTGACCATGAAATTCTTCTTAGCGACAACTTGCAGAACTAATCTTCCGAGGAACATGGGAAACTGCTTCACTCAGCGAAAAGGATGAAGTGGTCTCCTGAGTGCTGAGAGCTGCTTAGTGTCCTGAAATTCACCTGCTTGCTCCAACCAGGGAAGTTACTGGCTGGCTGCACGTTTACTCTGAGGTGTGCAGCTGTGGGTTTGGTTGTGGGGCAACATGGGCTGGAGAGCATTCACCCCAACCCGAGGTGAGTAACGAGCTAGGGGGATAGAGAGGTGATTCGGAAGCCCCGGGCAGGCCTGGGGTGTGTGTGGGTGGCGGGGAGAAGCAGAAATGGAGGCTTCCTAGAGCTAGTGCAGAACATGGAACACTGGGGATGGGAGAGCAGGGCCCTCCCAGAGGGGACACAGTGATACGGTGAGAGGCGAGAAGCTCAGGGCAGGTCTGACATTCCTTACCCGCCCAGTCAGAGCACAGGAAGCTGGGATGCAGTTTCCACCTTGGCCCATAAAGAAAGGGACCTCCATGCTCAGTCCCTAGAGAGCTACGGCTGCTGAGCAGAGCTCCTGCCCCTGCTTCCGTGACCTCCCCCTGCCGAGGGCCAGTCGCTAATCTGACACACGGAGGAGGTTCCGGGGGCTGCCACTGCCACTGGCCCTTGGAGTGAATTTCTTAACCTCCCTCTGCTGGGCTTCCTCATCTATAAAAAGAAACGACACCTTCTTCACAACGTCCCAAAATGAAAGAATCCAAGTGAATGGCTTTGCTCAGGGCCCAAGACACAGATAAATGCTATTATTTTTAGTGCCACATTTCAACCCTGCGGGGTAGGGGTGAGGGGACTGGGCTAATGGGGACGGCGCCCCCTCTTGTGTTTTGTTCCTGTGCTTCCGTGAGCTCGTCCCTGCAGGACACCTTCCCTTCATGCTTCTCTGGTCTCCCTTCCGGCCTCTGACCCGTGGGTAGTTAACTCAGACCTGCACTTCGGACCCGACTGTCTTAAATTCCACGTGGGGATGGGCGCGGACGGGTGGGAAACCCAACTTCCGCTCAGGCTCCGCCATGTTCCACAGAGCGTTAACCGGAAGCCTGTCCCAGGGTTGCTGGGCGCGCGCCCAGGTCAGTGAGGCGGGACTTCCGGTAACCCTCCCCCTGCGTCACCCCAGGGACTGAAGACAAGCCCTCTTCCTGTCTATTCCCGGGGAAGGATGGGAGGCCTGCTTTACAGCTTGAGATTCAGTTTGGTCTCTGGGCAATACGGACGCAGTGCACAGGTTCGGATGTGCCAGACAAACTCCTCTCTGAGGCCAGAACCCTGGAGGAATTGCACAGGGGTGAGGTGTGTTAAAACACCCTATCAACGTTCTCAGTTGTGAAGTGGGACCTATAGCTTGAACCAGAGCAAAAAGCGGGCTTCTATAGCTACGTGGGGAAACTGAACTCTCCCAACCAGGACTCCAGGCCTCCGGAGCGCAGAACCGGCCTGGTGATCGGTCCCTGCACGGAGGCCAGACACTCCTGCTTTCACCTCAGGCAGCTGAGCTTACCTCCCTTTTTTCTAGTCTCATCGGGTGGTCCCCCCTCTGCCCTTGAAGTGGAGTGAGGAGTAAAGAGTGAGTGTAGAGCGCAGAGAAGGATAAAAGTGTTCATCATCTTCCAGAATGTCCATAGTTCCCTTGTTATACATTTGCAGGGTTGTGAGTGAGCTGTTGTTTGGGGATGGCCTTTCCCCACGAAGCTGGGGCAGAGGGTAGGGCCCTTCTCCCCCTTGAGGCTTCCAGCCCCTTCCCAGGCTGAACTGTCACACCCCTGCCCGTCCTCCGGCCCAGGCCTCAAACGTTCCCAACGGAGTTGCTCCTTCAGGCTGAGCTGGTAGCAGTGGGCCGGCCCCAGATGGGAAGGTGGTCTCTTGGGTTTATTTGATTCTGTGAGGTCTTCTGCTGCAGACCTGCCAGGACTCAGCAGTTTGTGAACAGGCCATTTTGTAATTATTTTTTTGTCATATATATATATTTTAATTTATTGGGGTGACAATTGTTAGTAAAATTACATAGATTTCAGATGTACAATTCTCTGTTACATCATCTATAAATCCCATTGTGTGTTCACCACCCAAAGTCAGTTCTCCTTCCATCACCATATATTTGATCCCCTTTACCCTCAGCTCCCACTCCCCACCCCCTTTACCCTCTGGTTATAATTTTGTTTTTAAAAACATCAACTTTGATTTGAGCCAATAAGGTTATTTTCCAAGTTGTCTTTGCTACGGTGAACATTAAAACTAGTTTGCATTCTTGGAGCCTAATTTGGCCAGGAAGCTGGTAGAAAGCTAGAGGGAGATTTCTGGCTGGGAGAGCGGCCATCACGTGGACTTACTTTAGCATAAATACGCGTTTAGATTAGATGAGGGCTGGAGGTGACTGCTGTTTTGCTTCCTCAGGGAGACCCCGAGGGCTAATGGGGACTCTGGAATCCAACAGATCAAGGTTACTATCTCCAATTGATATGAACTTGGGCCACTGACTCTCCATTTCTGAGGACAATTTTCTCTTCTTGTACTGTTTTAGGAGTTATGAAAATTAAAGGGGATAATGTGGGTAGAGAGCACTTCGCACAGTCCTTTCACCTAATATCCTAGTAAACACTCAGCAAAGGGTTAACATCAGGAGGTTTGTCCTCAAACAAAACCAGTGAGAGAAACTCCCATTTACCTCTTTCTGCCTCTCCCTCTTGACTTTTCCACACTTGGATTGAACTGGTTTTCTCCTTAGCCCCCTGGTATTCTCATTTATTTCCTGGTGCATTTGCTTAGAATGAATGTGAAATGAATTAACCTGAAGCTGAGGTCCTCTCTCTCAATGAGGCTTTCCTTGACAGTTGAACCCAGTCGTGATGGCTGCTGTTGGCTCTGATGGGCTCAGGGGGGCTACAAGGCCTTGGGGGTGATGGCAGCCTCATCAGTCTCCAGGTTTCCCACAGTGCTTAGGACACTGTTGGGGAATGCTCCACAGATGCACAGTGAGTTGTAGGGACTCTCGCTTGGGTGGCTGAGGAAGGCTGCCGCTACTGTAACTCCACCAGGCTTGCCAGTCAGGAGCAGTCATTGGCTACAAAATGGCTACCATTAGTTTTGTTTTTAGCTGTAGAAAGCTTACTAAAACAATCTTATGTGGACATGTGATATAGAAAGCTGTTCATGGTGGGCTGCTCTTGGTGCAGCGGGGAGAGTGGCCCAGAGTCCCTCCCTTGGCTCCTGAGGTAATTCTGTGGACTCCTGTGGCTCTGTGCCTCAGAGATTGAAAGCCACCAGGAGGGTGGGCGTTGTGGCCACACATGGCTGATTATGACTAGCTTTCTAAGCTACGAAATGGAGCAGTACATTGAACCTGACTTGCTGGAGAGTTGTGCCCTTGGGACTACTTGAGCTTGAGGAATTCCATCCAGCTTTGGTGAGCTTTCATGTCTAGGGAGGGATGGGTACTATGGCTTCTGCCCAAGCATAGAATTAATACAACATGGGTTCCTGGCTTGGAGCCTACATTCATAGGAACGCGAATAATGGACGTGTAGGGATCATCTCATAGCATCATCTGTATCCTGAGCAGAGACTGATAATGCCTTCCCTTTTCCATTCCCTCATTTTCCTTACTAACAGGACCCCTCCATGAGCAGAGGTGGCAATGGGCCCAGGTAAAAACTACTTTTCCAATGAAATACATAGGTGAGGATTCTAGGAAAGCTCTTTTAAGAGGCTGACTCAGTTAGCAGGGTCTACTTTCCCAACTTTTCTCTCCATGTTGAGGAGTGAGGATGTGATGGCTGGAGCTCCTACAGCCAGCTAGGAAGCAATGAGGACGAGGGCCATGCCCAGAAATTAGGATGGAGCCTGGATCCATGAAGACATCGTAGAACCACCATACTAGCACTGGTCCATCTCTCTCTGTTCATTTCAGTATGTGAGGGAGGAAAAAAAAAACACAAAACCTGTATAACTTATCTTATTGCAGCTACAACTTATGGGGACTTTATCAGCCAAATACAGAGGGTACCAAAAGAATGTATACACATTTTAAGACAGGAAAAAACTATTAAAATTGTAATACTCCATATATACCAATAACAAAAGATGAATACAAGTCATGTGTATACATTTTTTTGGCACCCCCCGGTGACAGTATACTTCTGCGACGCAGTCACGTGGCCTCAAAGAACAATATTAATAGCTCCAGGTGGAGTTGGACCAGCTTTTCACCAATTAAGATGTTTTGTGGTGACAGGCTTGATGAGTTTCCATACTACTTCACCTATCCTCTGACAGCTTTTCTCCATAGAACTGTTAAGTGTCAAAAAAAAGTGATTAAAAAGTAGAATACATGCAATACAAATGAAAAAAGAGGCACCTAATTAGTTGTAAACTAAATAAACAGACGATTATCTTCTGACCACACTTTAGAGACAAGAAGGAGAGTGCTGGCCACTGAGGCCAGATATGATTGCAGTGATGTTGACAGACATGCGAATATTCAAATCATACAGCTATGGAATGTGCTTCTTTGTTTGTCCTCACAAAATATTTTTGTGAAGGCTAAAATGCCTTTCTCAAAGCACAGCCATTTCTCTAAATGCCAGCTTTCCTCCTATGATGGTCATTTCCAACTTGGAGCCCATCTGGATTGAATCCCTTCCTCCAGTCCCCAGAAAGCTGGGCACACCTCACTGTACTCACACCTGGAAAGGAAAGAGAGCTCCCTAGGATTGGACGGGAATGACCACAGACTCTGAAGAACCCTGAAGAGAGACCCTGCAGCAGTGTCATACTCCCTGAAGTCATTTTATGAGATTCGTACTTAGTAGATGGCAGCTCACCAAGGCGTTGCAGCCAAATACATTTCATTCCCAACAAATAAAGGCAAATTTCAGAGGTGTTGCCTTTTGGGGAGTAAATGAGCAGTTATAAGGGATTTCTGAAGGAGGAAATTGATATCTCCCCACTTAATTTCAGAATCACACCTTTGACCCAGCACCAAATCTTTCTAATTTTATTTTACAGGACAATGTATTGGTCAGCTCTCTAATCACTGGGATATGAACGGAGGGTGAAATAGGCCATCGTGTCAAAATTCCCCCAACCATTGGATGGGGCTTTAATAATGAAAGAGCGAGTTATGACCCGTGTAAACGATTATGATAGCCCAAAATGCTTTTCAGTGATTTCAAGTTAGAATTAGGCAACGGCAATAAGGCACAAACAACCACTTCGGGGACATGCCAGCTGCTTCCAGAGAAGCTGCTGACATAGAAACAGGGAAGGGCACTAAAACAGATAAAATTCTAGTCATAATTTGCTTATTAATAATTTCCTTTTTGTGTCTGCAGCCATGAAGGATTGTCCTGAATAAGTGTCTTCATAAAGACTGCGAGTTAAGCCATCACGTGGGTGAATAACAGCAAACTGCTATTACAAGGATGAATAGGCTTTGAGACAAAAGTCAAGATCTTCTAAAGCAAGGCAGACTTGACCAGTACCAGCGAAGAACCATCACTCTGTATGTGTGGCAGCTCAGGGCTGCACAAGGTCTCTGAGGCCCAGTCCAGCCTCTGGTAGACCGGCAAAGGGCCGCCGTGCATCAGGATGGAAACTGCCCCATGGAATTCCAACCATGGTTTGCTTCCTTTGCTATCTCCTCCAACTCCCTCCCCAGTTGCACACTAATTAAAACTGTTCCCTGCCTCTCCTGCAAGGATTTCCTTGACCTACAGCAAAGATCCTCTTTGAATTCAAAGTCTGCCCTGCATTCGCAGAGTTAAAAAATCCCATTAGCTGCTCTGCCTGATTTCACTGACCGTTTTTCTGCTCACACTTCTCTGGCTGACAGGCTCTTCATCCACACTTCTTCCCTGCACCGAGGTGGGTGAGGTATTTATTTAGACATCTCTTTGGACCATTAAGTAAAAGGAGTGACACACTTCTCTCTCGGCAACACATTTAAACATGAGCTCAAGTTTTTGCTTCTCAACTCACATCTTGTCAACACAGGCGTAAATGTATACAATCGTAGCTCATTCAAAAGGACACTCCCATATAGTGTTTTTTAAATATGTATTTTCTAAGATTCTGTTTAAATTTTGGTAAGCTCTCAGCTTTTAAGTAGACTTGTGTATATAACTGTGAAGAATTTTGTGCTAAAATCTTTTGTGTGAGAAACCACTCTACGTGAATATTTGTAAGTTTGACATATATAAACTGTATTTTTTTTCAACTCAGGGGAGACTAGTAATCATAACTTTGATTCTAGATCATAAAGCCAGGTTTCAGACAATGTCATCACACATTTCTCTAGTGACTTGCAGTGTTAATATTTTTATTGGAGTACATTTTCCATAGGTGAAATGCATAGATCTTATGTGTACATTTTGATGAGTTTTGTATAAGGTGTAAGTCAAGATATAGAACATTTCCATCATTTCCAAAAGTTCTCTAATCAATACCCACACTTGTTGGCAACAATGGTTCTGATTTCCATCACCATGGTGAGTGTTGCCTATTCTTGAAAGAAATCATCCAGTATGTACTCTTTTGGGTCTGTTCTCTTTTAAGCAACATGTTTTTTATTTGTGTTATTTGATGTTTTCATCGATGTTATTGTATCTGTGGCTCATTCTTTTTCATTGCTGTCTAGTATTCCATTACATGAATATATCCATTTCTTCATTTATCCATTCTCTTGTTGGAGATTTGGGTTGTTTTCAGGTTTGGGTATTATGAATAATGCTGTTATAAACATTAAAAAAAATCTAGTAGGTGAACAGCAATGGGCAAGTTTACAAACTTTTCCTTATAATCTGGTTTGATGATGGAAATAAAACCACCATCCAGGGGATTTAGATATGGGATCCTCCAAACGTATTGCTGAGGCATCAAAATGAGAAGGTCGTCTAATGGCACATTTTGTTTGAGTGAGTCCTATCATAGACATGGCTCATACGGTTCTTTTAAGGGAGTTCCCAGCCCAACCTAAATCATCGCACACATCAGAATGCTCTGGACACATTTCCCCAAGTGAGGTCCATGTGACACCAGTGGTTCATTTTTATGGTTAGCTTTCATATATGACCAGTGATGATGCGTTTTCCTTTAGAGTAGTGATAGAGGTTCGTTTTGCAAATTTAAGATAATGATAAAAAGTTTTCAGGAAATAATATTTCAGTTGGAACTCAAATTACTGAATTTTAAAAACACTGGCCTTGTAGTTTAGATTGTAGTGCTAACTAACGCTGCCTCGGCCATTTACTCACTGTGTCATCTTTAGCAACTTCCTCTCCAAGTTTGCTTCAGGATCTATAAAATGGGATATTACTACAGATTTCATACACTTGCTGTGAGCATTAAATGATAATGTATGTGATGTTCCCCGCAAATGGTGCTTGATAAAGTGAACAGTTGGTATTTCACTTCAAGAACCAGCAGTCACGTGGACAACCCAACATCGGCCAGGGACTGAAAACTGAAACAGTTATGGGTATGTGAGGTCATTGTTTCTGACACGCAAACACCCATGGGCTTCAAAGTACATCACTTTAAAATGGTATGCATGGGCAAAAGATACATGCTACGGCAAGAAAAACCTCACCTCACCCTGTAACACTCCAAATCTTTATCACTCTCTTCCAGGCAAACTCCACACCCTAAACTCCAACCACTAAATTTTAAGGTCACAGAGCAGGAAGGCAGTGAGGAGAGTGGCGTGTGGGCCGAGTGTTTCTACCTTGACTGAGCACTACAATCACCCAGGGAGCTTTTCAAAAACAGTCATGCCTGAACTCACCCCCTGCGGTTGTGACTGGTCCATGTGGGACCCTGCTAGGTGTGAAAGCTGCCCAGGTGATTGTAATAGTCAGAGTGAAGAGACACTGGTTTAGTTCACCGACACTGGCTCAGTGCAGCCCTGACCCTGCAGGATGGGGTGGACCGGTGCTAACTCCTGTCTGAGCAGAACCGCGACATCCTGAGGGCTGAATTCTGAGGCTACTTGGTGACATTAGGGTAACAATAAGAAGTCAACTTTGTTTTAGTAGAGCTTGTTTGTTCCTACACCTTGGAGGGAAGAGTGGGCTCAGCTTTTTGATCAATGGTACAATTTTGTATCTTTCAAGTTCCTCCTGCTGTTCCTTTTCTCTGGCCACAAGGGAGGAGCCTTAGAGGGCATCTGATTTGCTCATTTCCCACCCACAGGTCTCTTTCTTGGCCCCAATAGGTCTGGCTGGACGACCAAGGGAGGGGTTCTCTGCAACCCAAATTTGGATCACTTTTTGAAATGCTGCCTAACAGAGTGGGGGACCTGGGTCCACTAAGCTCCCCCTAAGACTAATGAGGTCACCAAAAGCAATAGGCAGTTGCTGTCAATCAGCTCAGGCTAGCTGTAGCTTCCCTTGTATTCCTGACTTGAATGAGGGAGGGCCTTGAACCCAGCCACGAAATATCAGGTTCAGGCAAATCAGTAATTCAGAGCTCAAATGGATACCAGACATCTCACAAGTCCTGATGCCAGTTCTTCGGGGAAATGCGGCAGCCTCTGCCATCTAGAGGACTGTTTTCTGAGCTCTGCCAGGGCATATCAGGCCAAGGGCAGCCGGGCAGTATGACAGTGGGAACTGCTCAGGTGCCGTGGCAGAGAGCCTGCGCAGCACAAAGGCCCCATCGGCAGGCTTTAGGAATCTTCCTGCTTATAACCCATTTCCATTTCACTGTGGAGCCTAATCTTGGGCTGCAGTCCATTCAACAAGGAAAGCCCTTTTCTTGAGTCTCTCCATATACTCACAAATATAAGCACGCGAATTTTAATCTATGATTTGTACCACTTTTGCAAGATGTTGACTGAGTTAAGTCAATACGTCTGGATTTGACTTGCCATGTAGGTTGTATTCCATGTAAGATGCAGGGCGGAAAACGCAAGATGGGTAGGCCTCAGACTTTGAGCCTCCTGGGGCTGGTACCCTTGTCGTCTCCATAGATGGAGAAAAGCTTACAAATAATGCTTGGTATTATCAGGACTCCTGACTACCGTGTGTGGGGGGCTTCCCCCACCCTCTCTCTAATCCAGGAATTATTGTCTCATGGAATTACTCAGTAAAATAATTATTTAGAAATTGTTTAGGTTTACTACATTGGTGCCAACCAATAGATGCCCAAACACTGTTTTTATGTAGTCACCAAGTTCTTAACGATGATGCCAAATGCAGTCTGTCAATTTAGTTAGGGCTGGGCTGCCAAATGTAATTTCTCATAAGTGAAAAGTAGTGTTAATATATATGGCAGCCTGAAAAACAAACAAACAAGCAAATAAAAAATATGATAAAACAAGGCGCATTAGATTCAAAACAGATCCCAAGAAATAAAAATACTAAGATAAAGAGGTCCATAACTTCGTTCTTTGGTCTGGTCTATCTCACCAAGTCTATTAACTGTATACAACTAGGAAAAGTCCAAAATAGTTGACTATATCTAAGCTGTATCCAACATGTAGATTCACATGTATTAAATCTGCCTTTCTGTATTATACACAGAAAATAAAAAAGAACAGGGAACAAATTTCCAAGGATGAAATCTCCACATTTATTTTTCTTCCATGTGCATAGAAAATGGCAGTGAAGTGTCCTATGAAAGAGGCAGGGAATGGCCATGGCGCTGCTATACCAGACTGAACTTTGTGCTTCAAAGGTACACGATTCATTTTGAAAACAAAAGATGTTGTAGTTTGTTTTTAATTGCTAACAATTCCTTGGGGTTCCCACTTGTTTTTTAAGCTGTCAGTTTCTTCAAATCTCCTTTCAAATGACACACTGCATTACAAATGATGGCACTTAACCAATGTGGCATTTCCATATTTACACCAACAAAAGAAATTTACAAGACATAATAGCATACGACCTTGACATTTAGTAATAGCAATAAAACATGAAGGGCATCCATTTTTTTTTCTGTACAAACTATCAGAACATAACTTTATTCACATTAAAAAAATCATCTTTAATTTGATTTGACCTACACATTCCCCATCTCATTTCACCCATTTCTCAACTCTCTCATCACATCGCCCACACCTTCACCAGACTACAGAATCTACAAGTAATTAGATCTAACACCTAAATAGAGCTTTGAAAGTCCTCTCCTCAAGGTTTCCTCACTTCCCTGATAATTCCTCAAAAAAGAAAAAAAATATGCTCTTCACTCGTTCCTTCCATTTCACTTTCACATTTCATCAGCAAATCAGCACGGCAGACTTTTCATTTCAATCCAAACAAGGTTAGAAAGAAAGAGTTCCTTTACTGAGCATCTTGATGCTACACCCACGAGTCCGGGGACCCTGGGTACTGTTCTGCTCTATAAGAAGGTCGTTTAGTGGAATAAAAGTCTACATAGTTTGTGGTCGATTTCAGTCCATACTGTGTTGAATAATCAGTAGAAGCTGGAAAGTGAACTCGGTCATCAAAATAAGGATCTTCATAGCTATGAGGAGACTGCAAATACAATCTGTATGCATCAAAGTTCTTTCTGTTGGAGTCATCTTGACTATAATACAGCTGTTGATGCTGTTGATGAAAATGAAAAAGCAAATAAATCAAAGCAATTTTTGGAAATACATGTTTTAAGGAAAATTAAGGTGGGCTTCCTGTTTTATATTTTTAAAGCAGTACTCAGTATTTGTGAACTGATGGCTCAAAGTTGTTTCTGGTACACACTGTCTGTTTAGTAGTGGACTTAAAAGATTTTTAAACTACATTTATAGGTGGGCTTGCAGAGTTTGCTCAAGTCCTGTCCTAAGGGCCTCTAGAAGTTAATGCCTCAGGAGAGCCCAAGAGAGCGTCTGGCTACCTCCTCCCTCCTTATAAGAGGCCCAGTCTTGTGCTCTGCTGTGTGTGTGTGTGTGTGTGGGTGTCTCTTACCTGCGCAACTGAAGGACGAACTTGAATTTTGCTTTGACACAAGGGAACCACTAGCACATGCTGAATTTAGTTGGAAGCTGGATTTTTGAGCTTTGGATAGTTATACAATTGTACAACCATCTTTTAAAACATGTACCTTAGAGATGAAAACTGAGCCCATCCCTCAATTTTTAAAATAAATATGTAGTTGGGTGAACAGGTACACTTTGGAAGCCCTGCTGTACTATTAAAAGAACAAGCAATCTCCAGGCAGAAAAGTAGTAAAATCAGAAGAGACAGGCAAGCAAATACAATTCTAAAGGAAGAGACTTCCCCAAGCCAGGGCTGGGACATCCATCCTTAAGGAAGCAAGGTGAAACACAGGTGGGGATCCACACAGGGCACCCTGCCCCCATTCCCTTTTGTGTTGTCCTATCTCTGATCTCACATGACTTTCTTCAAACATGTTTGGAGAAAAGCTGTCATGTCTTTCTTTCCTCTTGATCACGCCCAAATCTCCCCCACTTCATAAGATGTAACAAATTTACCATAGATGTCAACATCGTATTCTGGAACTACATGCATTTTAACATTATAAGGATTTCAGAGCTAAATTCTCTTTTTAATTTAAGGAGTTATGATTCTGAGGCTACTTCTCCTGACCAAAAGAACTATAGCATAAATTGTAATTTGGGAAGTTCCTTTTCTTCCATCTACTGAGAAAAGATGAAAAAATGGAGAGAGGTCTTAGAGAAAGAATCCTTATCTGAAAGACAGGATGCAGGCTTGTTTGGGAAACCCCAGTTGCTCATGTGGTACTGGAAGGTAAGAGGTGAGATCAGGTGACCCAGGTGGACATGGCATCAAAGGATCGAAATGAATTTTAGGCCACCCATGAAAACAGACACTGAATGTTACAACCACAAGACCCCACTCTGATGGAGAGCGGGGTTCACTAAGCAGGGCTGAGTCCACTTTCGCCTCTGAAGCTAACAGACACCTGGCCGTGGAGGCTTGGATGGGAGGAAGTCATGAAGATGGAGATGAAGTGCACAGAAAAGAGAACAATGAGATGAGACAATGAAGTGTGCTTACCGACCTTTCCCCACCCAGAGGATGGAAGAGATTTGAGAGATTAACAGGAAAAACTAAAAAGTGGGGAAAAGGAAATTGTTGGGTAAAGAATATGAGTCAGACTTCTCAGCAGGTTCCCATGAGAGGCATGGTGGTCTCAGCAGCACCGACTCAGACGTTCAAGGACATGAGGCTACTGTGAAGTGATTTGCTTAAACCACGGATGAGCATCTGAGGAGTTGAGATCCCCAGAGAAAGCCCCTCGGCCCCTGCCACACTGGCCCAGCTCTGGTAAGTCAACCGGCGCGGACGCCTTACTGTGTTGCTCCCTGCTAATCGGCCTTCTGTAAAAATGATATTGCACATTCACCTGTAGCCGTCTATTTTGTTCTCTTGCTGGTGAGGAATAGGAACTGATGTAAATTGGTGAAGGTTTGCTGGAGCCTGTAAGAAAATATTTTATGAAATTAAAACTAGTGCTCATTATCCTGGTCCATTAGGCTGTGTGGTCTCCCTGCAAGGGGCTGGTGCTGTCCCTCACATGGCCTGCCTTCCCCAGGGCCAGCACAGACGGGGACAGCCTGGGCTCCCTGGATCTAGCCGGGCTGCTGCTTACCCCAGGGCTGTCAGGAGCTAATGAATATGGCAAAATAGGCTGTGTGTGTGTCACCAAAAAGCAACGCCAATGCATAGCTCATCCAAAAAGGGTTCCTTCTCAACCCCTGGTCACTGCAGGGCACTGTTCACACCTGTGAAGATTTTTCTGGTTGGCTCTGAATAGCAGCCTTGCTCCCCGGGCCAAGGAACACCATTTTTTCAGGGTTCTGAGCTACAGCACTGGGTCAGGTGGGGGAAGGGAAACATCAGAACAAGCTCTACGCCTTCAGAACCGTTTTGACTCAAAAACCCAGGTCCTGAAGAGCAGGCACAGGCATGCTCTAAGCAGTTTGGGCACGCGGAGGCATATGCTTGTGCCTGCCATATTTAAGCACGTTTTAAAACAACAAGAGCCTGGTAAGCAGACAGCCGTCTTCAAGAGTCCACTAGACTCCCGATGATGGCAATGATGGCAGAGGTTACCCTTCTATTATTGTTAAGGCTAGCAAAGGTTTGCATTTTTTAATGAGGAAAATGAAACATACTTGAGGCAAATTAGTTTATTGAAGCAAGCACAGAGATACAGTAGGAGGCATGCTAAGGAGGCAATCTTTAAAATAAAGCAGGCTGCTGCAAATCTGAAGTAACAATGCATGCACTTCAGTTTGTATGTGCATTTCCTTCTCAAAGAGCTTGATGTTGGAAATGTAGCATCTGCAATTTTCTGAGCTATTAATTGCCATAGTAACAACAGTCGATTAGTAACCAGTCCTGTGAAATCACAATTTCAAAGACAACAGCACAACTGAGACTGCTCCCCCAGCAGTTAAGTTGCCACCAGCTTTTATTTCTTTTTAATAAATAGGTCTTTTGAGAAAAGAGTACTTTTTTTTTTGAGAGCTCACACTATCTTATTTGAAACCTCAAGAGTAGTTATGATATGCAAGATAGTTGAGAATGGAGATAATAGGAAATCTTGACAACCCTTTGGGTTGCCATCCTTTCAATATATTATATGCACAGCTTTCAGAATAGGACATAAAATATCAATACTATATAACATTATATTTATTTTTAAAAAATAATCACTCTGAAGGGAATCCCACTGTACATTTTGTTTTGCATTCAAACTCTTTTCCACGGGAGTGTAAATGAAATAGACCTCCATTCTCAGGCCAGTCTGGGAGATGTGACCCTGGAAGGCAGCAGAGCCCAGGGCTGACACACTGGGGCACACAGGAGGACTGCTGGAGCAGGGAGGGAGCAGGCCAGAGGAAATGCGCTGCAGGGAGGCCAGAAATTACTTGTCATCGGGGTGCAGTGCTCTTTTTACTTGAAGTCACCAGACCACTACCTCAGCTTACTGAACTTAAACCAAGCAGAAAAGGCAGCAGCCCCCGAAGCAGGACACGGAGAGACTGGAACACGGTTTGCTGCTGGGGGACAGTCTCAATGCAGGCACGGGGTACTCCCCAGGCCGCCGGCCGCGTGCCTGGAAACACGCGGCTTTTCGAGGTACTCTATCACACACCCAACTGGCATCTTACCAGGGTACAGGCCTTTATGTGTGGCATCCCCTTGGCTATTGTAATACTGCATAGGTGGCTGGGTCCTATCGTATTCAGAGCGAGGGTCTCTGATTCCTAACAGTGCTGGTGAGGAAGAGGTGCTGCCGACTGAAGGAAGAGGCAAAAGGAGGAGAGAGAGAGAGAGAGAGAAAGAGGAGAAGAGAAAATCAGATTGTCAGTGTCTCTGGAAAATCCACTGGAAAAACACAGGTCAGTAATTAGAAGCGCTGCGCAGCTGGGGCTGAGAATCAGCTTGTAGCGGTGCTGTGAGTTGCAGAGCAGCCAGCCCCCAGGACCTGGCAGGCGACCTGAGACCCACCACCGTGACGTGCTGGCCACCCCTGAGCTTACTGAAGAGCTGTAGTGCGGGCTGCCTAGTTAGAGGTGCAGTGCAGAGATCATGCAGGTTCCCCAACAGTGGGCCTCAGTGACTTGATCGGGCCTTTGAAACTGAGAAGAACTGACGAGCCATGTAAGAGTTACATTTGCGCCTTTATAAGTTCAGTTCAGCTGCTTGTAAAGCACCCATCTATTACCCTTTATATACAGCTCTTCAGTAAATAAATAGATGTTTTACAAGATATTTTGATTTCTAATTATTTAAAAAATATCTGCATCTCTAAATGTGTTTGAATAAGAGTGCCCAGCCCATAAACTTACAATTGTTTTTAAGGTGATCGGCTGTCATGGAAATTACGTAAACTCAGTAAGCTCAGCTCATCAAGAAGCTCATGGTGCTGAGAAGCCTGAGTTACAAACGCCCAGGTTTTTAAATCTCAGCTTGAACCAAACATTTAACCATAACATATCTATTCATGGCTCTCCTTTTGGACATTTTTGCACAGGAGGAAAACACTGCACATCTTTTTTCTTCTTCTCATTAAAAAACTATCTTGCTTGCACTAAAGTTAATTATAAATGAGTGGTCACTTATTCACTCGATCCACTTGAGAGCAGCAGTGCCCAAACCATGCCACCGGTGGTTTCACACGCACTGATGCGTTCAGAGAAAAACCGGCACTGAAATTTTTTCCTTAAAAAGTCACCTCACTGATATAGGATCGCTTGGTGTTAAACAAAGGTGAATGTTCATGGGCAGTGTCCATGTGCCACTCATGTTGCTTACTTTCTAGAAGATGCTAGGATAGAACATACCCACCTGCCTCCCACAATTATATTAGGAAGGCATCAGATGTGCCCATAAGGCCACACTAATGATGACGGATGGATGACCAGCCTTTAGAGTAACTGGAAACAAGCGTGAATTATATCCTACCTCTGAATGGAATCCAAAAGGGTATGTCGGCATTTGGAGGGGGGCTCACCAACATTGCCCAATGTGTGTATTTAAGAGGTCCTCAAAACTAGTTCATTGCTTAGTAACTATGTCTTCATCTGTCTGAAATTATTCTTTTGCCTGTACATATGCCTTTGGTTACGCAGCTAAATCTCTTGCTTTCCCTGGCACCCCTATTTCTGAACCCCTAAAGAATTCTCAACATTCTTTTAAAAGAAGATAGCCTCAGGCCACACCTGGGGAGCTCAGTAAGGATGTCAAAAAACAAGCACAGCTCTCTTTGCAGAACACACCTCATAACTTAAAAACTAAGATAAATACACACTGTATGCAAATTCCTAGGGCAAGTAGAGACATCCAATTATGTGGCAAGAACCACTGGTCATATATTAGTCTTCTTGGACACATATGTCCACATGAGAAATAAGACTGCCAGCAGTAGCACAGCTGAATACAACAGATAATATTTATATGTCAGCATGGGAGATATATAGCCAAATTAAAAAAAAAAAAAAAGATACTACTTTTCCTGTTTCATTTAGTTAAAAATTAATTTTACAGGACTGACTTAGCTTGGTAGTAATATTCTGTCCTTACATGCAAAAAAAAAAAAAAAAAAAGTTAGTCAAAACATTCCTTCTACCAAACTAAACACCACCAATAAGTAGGTAACATGGTTGCCAAGAGCCCCAACTTCCAAATCAAAGGGAACTTTTGTAAACCCAGCTGCAGGGCCAGTTCCCATTAGCCGTGGACTCTGGGGGGCAAGAACACAGCGAGGGCATGGAGGTCTAAGTGGTGAGGAGGGTGTAGGAGCAGAGCAGAGCTCTCCCAGGCTGTGGGTGCCAAGAGCCTCTCTGAAGGACCCTGCTAGTGAGTTTTCATCAAGAAAACTCAAAATCACTTCAGAAGAGATTCTAAACTTGTGGCCAGCAGGCAGGCAGGGCAGCCATTTTCAGATACAACCTAGGGGTCCTCAAGCTGTGCCCCTCTACTCTCCTACCCGCATCCCTGGGCCAGCCTGTCACACGCACGTTCCTGGGCCCCTTCACAAACCCAGCGAAGCAGAATCTTAGGGGAGGGGATGGGATGGAGGGCTCCGGGATACTTGTATGCATTATAGTTGGTGTAAGCTTGTATAAACATTTAAAATGAACAGAGAAAAATGGGTTTGTTGTTTACAGTCGCATGTAATTCCCAAAGAAGGCTTTTGGTTAGAAGAGCAGAGTATTTGAATATGACAAGTTCAATAGCTTATGTTCAATCTCCTCTGGTTGGGAAACAATGTTCTGCCACACAAATGTTCTCACCAAGGACTGGAGTTTACCCACTAACCTGACTGAATGATGGGTGACATCTGTTGGTTGGTGGTGGACAAGGAAGGATGTGACTTGAATCGATCTCGCTCTAACGTTGACACAGGTGTAATAAAATGGTTCTGATTCCACCCATCCTGCGGAGTTAAAGGAGAAAAAGAAACCTCTCAAAATGAATAATGACATTTCATTACAATAAATGATTACGAATGTGTGTTCTGATGAATGCTAATCATCCCAGAGCTATTCTTGTAAGTTACCTTTTTGTAAATGCTCCGGAGGTCCCGATATTGCCATAATGTATTCAAGACCTGGGCTGCTGCCTTCACCACTTTCAGAGATGATCTAGGGAGAGAGCGAGGATGTTAATAAATAGAGGCGGCACAGCCTCAGGCTACACTTGAGATATTCAGGCTGCGAATCAGTGTCCAAGAGGCCATCTCTCCAAGGACCAGAGGGCATGGAAGCCGCTGCTAGAAAACACTACCAAGGAATCAGGCACATCTGGGAGTCGGTCAAGTTCAGGGCTGGCCAGGGGCTGCAAAGACCAAAGCACGGCTCTCAGGCAGTCAGCTCTGCAGGGAGAAGCTGTGGTTGGGATGAGCCTATGACCTTCAAGGTGAGGGCCTCTTTCAGCCTCCTCATGTCTACCAGGGAGCTGACCTATATGGAGCTTTGGGGTCAATGTGACCATGACCACACATCCTGGGAGCGAGGACCCTCCCAAGTGAATTTAAATGTTCCCTCCCACCCCATTAGGCTTTGATAAAAACACCTCCATTGCCTTGTCATTTATACCTCTATGTAAACAAACGTACATACGTGCTCTCATGCTCGATTTGGAAAATATGGTTAGTTATTAATTCCCTCTCTGAACACATTCTGCTGAAACGGGCACTCTGTAAGCACTGCTGACCCTGAGTCACTGCGTGTCACCTTGGGAGCTGCTCCTCTCACCAGTCAGTGAAGAGGGATGTGCAGCTTCCTGCCTCAGCAGAGGCCTTCAGATGCCCACGTCTGGGGTTGAGCTGGGCTCGGGGAGTCAGCCCTGAGGATGACGGAATACCTCTCTCTTCGGAATTCATTTTTACATTGAAAACTAACTTTAAGTGTGTATCATGGATCTAAAATCTGATTTCTTCTTTTACTCCTTATCTTTCCTATGAAACTTGCATGAAGTGGAAGAAGAAGAGAGGTGAGCAGGCTATAAGCACTTTCTCTACGCCTGGCAACAGAATATGGGCTGCTACCGACACTGAGGGCTTCAGGGAGGGCAGAGTACAGGCAAATTCAGGGGCTTCACCCTCTCTGTTCCGTGGAGTGGGAGATTTCTGCATTTACCTTCATCCTAGCTCCCACCCAACACTCACTCCTCTTAGTGTTCCTGACGAGTCAAGTACAGAACCAGGCAAACCAACCCACTCAAAGCCTTTCTAAATTTTATGTTTTCAAAATGGACCACAGAACAAGGAGATACCTCAAAGAAATGACCAGAGATGAAATTTCAGACACCCACAATGACCATGAAGGTCACGGCCGTCCCGTTCTCGGCGGGTCTCGACAGTCCTGCTGTTGCCCATCTCCCTGTCTTTAAGCGCTAGGCAGCTGGGACTGAGGCAGAAAGGCAGACCCCACATCTGACTCCAAGGACTACCTGCAAAGCTCGACAAAGCAGGCGTGTGCCAGGTACACACCTTGATACAAACAGCTAGGCTAGGTAGGTGTTTTTAGAGACAAATTCTATGAGCAGAAACCTACTTGACTCCTGAGAAATGTAAAGGAAATTTGTCTGCTCCTTTGCAGCATACCTCCTCGAAAAGTTATGTACTCTCGTCTCTAATTTCTCTCAGCCCATCTTTTCTTAAACCTATGACATCACAAATACTGTTCAATTGGACAAGTCCCAGTCCTCACCCTACCTGATCTAGCAGGAGCATGTGACACATGCTCCCCTTTAAAACACTTCCTTCACTTGGCTTCTGGGACACCACGTGCTCCTGGTTTTCTTCCGAGTGCTCTGGCTCCTCATTCTTGAGCTCATTTGCTGGCTCCTCATTCTCTTTGCCCTCTGACTATGAGGGACATCAGGCCTCACGCCTCTTTTCTTCTACATTTACTTCTTTATTGATCTCAGCCCACCTCACTTCTCTTGAAGTGCCATTTATACACGGATGACTCTGAAGTTTGTATTTCTAGCCTGGACCTCTGCCCTGAACTCAAGCATATTCCCCTGTTCACCAGGCACTCCAAGTGGATGTCTCATATACATCTCAAATGTGACATGTTCAAAACAAACTCCCGCTTTTCCCTAAAACCTGCTCCTCCGGGGGCGTCCCCACGTTGGTAAGTGGAACTCCATGCTGTGGCCTTGAAGTCCTCCTTGACCTTTACCTCCTCTCATCCTGCTCATCTGATCCTCCAGCAAATTCTGTTGACTCTACCTTTTAACCATGTCAGAACCGACCACTTCTTTACCACACGACTGCTGCCACCAGGGCTCGGGGGGTCGGGTTTGTCTAGTCACTATGATCCCTTCAAGGGATGTCAATCACATCCCTCCTCTGCTGAACACTCCCCGATGGCTTTCGGTTTTACTCAGAGTAAAAGTCAGTCCTTACGCTGACCCACAGGGTCCTATACTGCTAGTTACTTTCCCTCCTCCTCTTTCCCCTTGACTGGTTCTGTTTCAGTCCCACTGGCTTCCTGCTATTGCATCAAACACACGAGGCACTCTTCTGTCTCAGGGACCTCACTTGTTCCCTCTGCCCGAGATGCTCTCCCTCAGAGAGTTCATTCCTTGCTCTCTCCCTCCCCACCTCCAGGTCTATTCTCAAAAGGCACTATCTTTGCGAGGCCTTCCCTGACCGTCCTGTCTAAAATTATAATTCCCTCCCCTTACTGTGGCATGCCCTATCATCTTCCCTAATTTTATTATTTGGCCCCATTCAGCACCATCTGATAGGCTAAGCATGTTTCTTAGTTAGTACCTCATCTAGCTTGCCCATGGGATGTAAGCTACCTTAGGGCAGAAGTGGTTGTGTGATCTGGTCACTGCTGTAGCACAGAGCAGGTAGGCAATACATACTTGGTGAATCATAAAGAAAGGTAAATATATGTTCAGAAGACAACTTGATTTGATATAGAACTTTCTCAAACTCTTATTTTGAAAACCAGATTAGACTGGGTGATAACTTTTTTTAATATACAAAGTTTTGACACTGGTTTTCTCCACTTTCTTTGTATGCCTTTCACAAATGAAGACTAACAAAACTTTAAAAGCGCAAAAAGCGATTACATTACCTCAGGGGAGAGGGTAGGGGATCAGGAGGGGGAGTTAGTAGGACGGATCTTAGCTTTATCTGTAATGTTTCATTTCCTTTGAAATAAAAACGAGAGTGTGTGCATTTATTATGAATGAAATAAAAAAATATATATATAAGAAGTAAGAGATTGAAAGGAAATACAGTTAATGTTGATAGCTATAGTTTCTGTGAAATGAGAATATGCTTTGTCACATTATTCTTATATTTTAGAAATTCCTTCAAAAGTATAAAGACATAATGAGTTCTAGCACTGTCACTCAGCCAATTAATAAGTATTTACTGAGCACCTATTACGGGTCAGGCTTTGTTCTAGATGTACAGGATACAGCAATGAACAAAAAGACAAAGTCCCTTCTACTGGGGGAGTTCAGATGCCACAGAAAACAATAAATACCAGGGGAAATCAGTGCTGTGAAGGACAATAGGACAAGGGAAAGAGGTGGAAAGTGGGGAGAGGGGCCATTTTACTATGGATGGGTGGTTGCTGTCCTGTTATGTTGTGAAGGCACCAAGCACTCCTACTTCTCACTTCCTTGAAGGAGTCTGTGATCCAATACTAAATCAAATTCAGACATACTATAGCTCCATGACAAAAGCCTACTTTGCCACTGATTCTCTAATCCCCACTTTTTCTACTTCGTTAATTAGGTGTTACCCAGAAGCAAAGGAAAATGTAGGATGCAAACCCAGGGCACATCCTGAAGCCACACAGCAGGACTTGCTGTAGAGTGTTGATTTTAATACTTTCTGGCCACCTGCAGAGAAATCAATCCCCTAGCTGAGGATTCAAGAAGATGTTCCTGCAGAACAGGCCCCAGAGCCTGGAGCAGAGCCCAAGGTGCAAGGGAAATGGCGCCCCCAGATTTTCCTCATCATGGCATTTCTGATTTTTCCAGGGTCGGCATGACCAAATGTGACTTTAGAGACAGAAAGGAATGCAGGGGCATTACAATAAAAACCAGAAAAGGGGCCACGTGACCTAAATGCCTGTCTCAGCAAAACAGGTTGTACCTGCTGGAAACTGCTTAGCTTATTGGCATGTAAGAAATGCAACAAGAAATCCTTTCCAATAGGAAACATATCCTTACAAAGGCCCTTATCAATCCCAGGATGATCCCAGGAATAAAGCCTCATGAGCGCATCTCCGTGCAGCAGACTTGCCTGTCTCCTCGGCCCTTGGTTATGTTCACCAGCTTTTCTATCCCCCCAGAGTCAGCCAGGGCTTTGGCGTTCTCCATGTTTTTGCTGGTGACCTCATGCAGAGCACAGCAGATGGCTGCCATAGTCTCATCAGACAGCACGCTGGGGCCAGTGCCGCCGGGAAGCCGGTTGACCAGGTCTCTCATGGCGTATTTACCTGCCAAATGCAAAAGATTTCATTCTACTTTCAGACAGTGCTAGGTTTTTGTGATTGTTTTTAAAAGACTGTGACTATGCCATCTTAACAACAAAACTTCAAAAGAGACGATAATAGGGGAAAAAAAAAAACCCATGACAAAGAATAAAATGACAAATATTATAAATGTAAGGGGGAAAGTTAACATTTATTGCAATGTCACTTAAATAAATGATTGGTTTATAAAACATTACTATAAACTGCTGAAAGAAAATGTAAAGAAGTGTATAAAATTGGGTATATATACCAATCAAGTTGTTCTAGTTTAACTATTTTCATTAACAGCAAGAAATACAGGAATCATGATAGTAAATTTTATTCTCAATTCAATTCCTATGCATCAAAAAGAACTCAGCTTCCTCTTAAAGCTTTAAAAAAACTTATCTTTAAATTTTAAAAAGAGATGAAGTAAGACTGCCAAGCAATGCTTTTCATTAAATCTTTCTGGATCTTAAAATTTGAACTGGATACAGTCACACATTTGTACCACGTTGAGGGTGTGTATCAGATGGTCTGACATCAGTAGTGATAATGACATGTTAGTTTCTTTTAAAGAAGACACAAGTGAAATTTTGGTATTAAAATTATGGGTATATTATCTCCCAGGAGTAATTCAATAATAAAGTTCTTGATAGGACAGTCTGGGGAGTCCCCTAGCTTTTGAAATACTTCTTTACAGATCCTGAATTTTTCTTACTTCCCTCCAAAAGGAGATTATCTCTAGCTTTTTCAATTTCAATTACCAATGGACAAACTGGAGTAACTGCACTACACACAAAAGAAATTAACTACAGCTCAAGTAACTATTTTCTTATTTTTTCCTATGCTAATAATTGAGTTTATATTAAATGGGTTTTTATTAAAGACCTATTTACATACACTGGTAAGCAGACAGGCCCTGACTACATGCTGCATAATTTACAGCATGTCAAAGGGGAGACTGTGGCTTACTCACAACACCAAGAGTGGGAAAACAGTGATGACACTGTAAGCCAGAAGATAAATGTGGTTTTTGAGGACAGATGATAAGTTAGCACTGGTGATTTTAAATACTCATGAATGACCGAAAGGTCCATGATGTGTAATTTATCATTTTGCTAAGACACAACTTTAAATTGTACCCCTGAGGCTTGGGATACGGCAGCTCCCTCTGCCTGTGAGTGAGCCTCGTGGTTCCCTCAGAGCCTGCAGCTGGGCCGACTCAGGTGAGTATGCAGGAACTTGGACAAAGTGATGAAACTTGGGTTTGCTTGTGAAAAATGGCTCTGAAGAGAAAGTCCATTGCTAGGGCTGGTGATGGACGTAAGGAGAGAGGGAAGGAGTGAGAGAAGGGGATGGTTCTTAGGGGCAGAAATGCTGGGGAAATTAGATTGAAATACTGAATTCGGGAGGGCTTCAGAATTCATAGAAGGAAAAAAGAAAAAGTGATTCAGGAAATAGTTCAAGAGTGCTCCAAGTGGGTAAAAAACTGCTCATCAGTGGAGCGAGAAAATGCTCGTGGAGCTTTAAAGGGGAGTTGGGACATTCACAGGAAACGGTGCACGGAGAGAAGGCCAGGATTCTGAACACACACTGCTCCTCCCAAAGGCCTGTGCTCAGTGGGGCTGGCCCTGCACCTGCTCTCCCGCGTCTCCTCCCAGTTGGGGAATGACAGGCCATAAGACTTCTGTTGTCAACCCTTTATTTTTTAGCATTAAGAACTCCTACACTATATGTGCATTTTATAAGACATTCAAATAACATAGATGTAACAAAAATAAGTTTAAAAATGGCTCCTGAGGGACCTAGAGGATTTCTCTCAGGGCAATGTGGGAACCAGGAGTTATAATGCCTCTGCTGGGATCGGACATGAATTGGATTGTGTGAACAGGAAAAGCAGCTCCTTTCCTCTCCGTGGGGGATGATTTGGCTCAAAAAAGCGGTGTGTCATAGAGCAGGGTAATCTAGGCAATAATTTAAAATAGCAATTCTGCCCCCACTCTGTGATGGGCTTTTGTGTAACTTACCAGAGTGAAACCTCACAGCAACTCTTTAGGGTAAACATGGTTGCCCCTGTTCTTTCTCTAGCTCCCTTTCTCCAGTTTTGTCTCCCCCTCTCTCTCTTTCTTATGGCAGGTATATTTTAGTGAGTTCAATATATATTCACTAATCCACATAAGATCTGGTCGAATTTCCCCTCCCTCTCCCCTGACCTGTCATTAGCTGGGGGACTGATGTGCAACTTGGTGATTTCTAAGTAGCTGCCTCCCCCTCTCCTTTCATTTCCACAGCAGGCCCATGGTGAAGACAGCAGGCACCGTCCATGCCCTTTCAGAGGGAGATGAGGAGGTTTTCAGTCGAGATGAAGGAACTGAGCCCAGGTCGGCTCAACACGGAACAACCTCCCCCACCCCCACAGCAGGTTCCACAGCCAGGGAACAGCAGATCCAGGGTTTATCCCGAGGTCTTCAGGAGGGTCTCTGAGCTTTTGCTTAGCCCACACCCTGCTTGAGATGGGGCAACGCCCTGGAGGCAGGCACGTAAAGATACCTAGGGTGCAAATCTCCAAGAGATGCCCATTCTCAGGTTCATGCAGGTGCCGGCCCTCCATTTGGATGGAGCCGAGGGTGAACGCCTCCTAAAAATCTGTGCCTCACTTGCCTTACCCTAGTCCGGACCTGCCCTGGGTGGAAATGGCCTTGGGAGTGTGGCTCTGCCTAGGGGTGGGCATTTACACAGATCTGAGGGGGAAAGCCACAAACCTTTAAAGAGGTTTCATTATTTTTTAAATTTTTTTATTTATAACTTGGTAGTGTTGATGAACTAACTAGCAGATATCAGTCTTAAAAATCAGACAGGGAGAATTAAACTTGTTTTGTTGCTCAAGAAATGAACCTCCCTTAGGGAATAGAGACACCAAATCTATCAAGCAGTGTTGTAAAGTGTAACTCAAATTGCTAGCTTTCCTGAAAATGTACCTTCCCCGATCAAGGTTTAATTAATGAAGAGATCTCTTGCTGAAAAGAAATGGTCACAAAGGATAGACAGCGGAGATGCTCAAATATGGCAAGAAACCAAGGATTAGGACTCAGTTGCTAATCACTTTAAATGTCATGTTTTTATAAATCAAAGGAGTTTTGTACATGCTGTAGTGGCTCCCTCTTTGTAGCTCACCTGGTCACCAGAACGTACCTATAAGCTCCTTGTTGCGAACATCTAGTGCCATATTCCTCAAGGCAGTTGCCACAGAAGACACCACTCTATCATTATCCATTCTCAGAAGTTCTACAAGGATGGGGAGCCCCTTTTCTTTGCGGACGGCCGCCCGGATGTACGCTGCAAACTAGTGAGCAAAACAAGGCATTAAGTAATATGGAACAGAGTTCAACTCTCAGATGTTACTGTTGCCTAAAAAAGATGTTTCCAAAAGATGAACTAATAGATTAAATGTTTTCTTTCCAATTGGAGATTAAATCTGTGGTGTCAGTAAAGAGAAAACCATAGTTTGGGATAAAGATAGGCTAGGATGACTGATTTGAAAAGAAATCCCAAAGCCTGAAAATCTCAAACCGCCATCTGCCAGATATTTTTGTGCAGAAAAGAGAAGGCAGTGATTACTTTCTACCTCAGATACGTAAACATGATTAAGGAAGGATCTTGCATCTTCTTTGCAGCTGGCCCCATTCCAGGTCCAGAGGCTGTAAATAGGATGGCAGGGCCCAGAACCTATCAGCCCGTGTCCATCAGGTCATTTTTTTCTATCTTTTCTGCAACAATATTTAGAGTTCAAAACCTTTTAAAGAGGTTCCATGGAAAAATTCCTTGCCTCAGAAGAAAGGAATTCTCCAGAAACACTGAGCAACATAATTCGTACACACTGATGAAAAAGTAAGTATATTTATATGTAAAATGCTTTCTCATTCAAGGTTAGCTGCTGCTTCTTTTCTAAATGTGCAGTCAAGACATTCTTTTGTGATTATGAGGCAAGTCTGTACGGTGAGTCAGTTTGTGCACCCTATGAATTGGAATGCTAAGTCATCAGGGAAACACCACGGAAAGAAAAAAGGTAACATTTTGAAAATGGGTCTTAATTTAATCTAGCTTTTAACTTTCATTAACATTTTTACCAAGGCAAACTGTCTTTCGAAATTTAGGATAATTGAAAAATGTTGTGCATAAAACATCTAATACTTTCCTGTGGTGGTCAAGACATGAGGACAAAGGTCTGCCAGCCCTTTGTATTATTTTGAACATTAAAATATGTGGCTGGCCACTCAGTTTCTTGAGTACCAACAGAAGAGATTATTTTAATAATACACCTAAGAGGAAAAGATGCATTTCAAAGATCCTATTAACATTCTTCATATGAAACAAATACTTCTATTTTCCAAACCAAATGAAATCTACAGGGGGAACAGAGTACCTGACTGCTATAGGGTAAAGCACTCAGGCAGCTGTATCCACTTCTCCCGCTGACGCCTGCAGCAGAACCAACGCCCGTCTCACGTGGAGAGCGGCGGCTCGGCCCAGCCCTGAGTGGGTCCTGTCCGGAGCCCTGCAATCATCCCTGCTCTGCTCCCCACCAAGGAGCCTCCAACTTGGTAACATCTGCGGCCACGATTTTCTTGTTTTCTTAACGAGGGCCTAGTATTTTGATTTACTATTGTAGATACTGTTCATATTTTAAATGAGGTTACCATCTAACTTCCATTCACTAAATGATCCTAGAAATGAAATACTACACAACTCAAATCAGATCTCTTTTCTAATTATTGTCTTTTTTATTATCATCAAATGATCCTATGTCACAAGAAGCTGGAGACGAACGATGGGTCACCAACAAAAGTATTATGCATACTTATGTGCTGGGTACCGTCCTAGGCCCTTCACATTCACTGTCTCCATTACTCCTCACAACTACCTCGTGATGTAGGGATTACCTCTATTTTACAGATGAAGAAACTGAGAACAGACAGATCCGAGGCACCAGCTAATAAGTGGAAGGGCCATGGTTCAAAGTCAAGGGTTCTGATTCCAGAGCCAGCACTTGGATTCCAAGCTATTAGCACTTTCATTAAGAACAACAATAAGACAACAACCCCATTGGCTTAGCACGAGGCCATAGTTATGTGTATAGATTCATTGTAGCAGCTGGCTGCATGGAACAAAGCATACCTAGGCCTAGCAATGCTTTGCACTGTCATGGATAATGCAGTGGCCAAAATATTCTATTTTGGGAAATAGTGGTGGAAGAAGTAGCCAAAAACAATCATTATAATAACTCCACGAAGATATACCTGTCAGGAAATTTCTAGAGGCTGAAAACATTTCAGACAAGGATTGTCTGGGAAGTTGCTAGATGTCGTATAGAAGTTTGAGAATGTGCTTATAGTGGTAAGAGTAGGAAACCACCTTCAATTTTCTTAAAGAAGTCACACACCTGCAAGGAATGCAGAAACTTTTGCCATACACATGTTCTGTAAGCATCTGAGAGAGCAATAGCGGGCCCCTCTCCTTCCCTGCATCACTGCCCAAACTCAGCTCTAATTCAGGCCCTGGGCATCTCTCACCTGGCTCCCCAGTGAAATCCCAGCCTCTACTTGTCTCTTCTTAGAATTCACCATCTGCACTGCCACATCCAACAATATCCACATCGGCCTGTGACGCTTGTCTGTTGCAACCCTTTCAGTGGTGCCTCTGGTCTGGAGGTGAGGTCCCAGTTCCTGAAGCTTGGCCATCAGGCCTGTTCACAACGCCTGGCTCCAAAGTGGGCCACTCCTTGCCTGCCTTCAATGCCCCAGCAACCAGCCTCTTCATCCTAAGGCCTTTCTTCTCTTGTCCCTTAATCTGGGTCACTTCCTCTATACCCCCAACAATTAAGACTTTGCTGGCTTAATTCTGCTCATTCTTAAAGATTCTATTTGGGTAGCACCACCCCAGGAAACCTTGCCTACCTCTTGGCTCTCTCCTTCCCCTCACCTGCCAGGCTGGGTTAGATGTCCTCTGTTAAGATCTCCACAGCAGTATACCCAGCCCGTGGGGTCCACTGTACTGAATGGATGTGTCCGTTTTTCTCACTAGCCTCCAGTTTCTCTCAGGAAGGGCATGTCATATCCATCTTTGGCTCCCCACAGACAGCTGAGAACAGACAGATCTACCCCAACCCTTTTTCCTCCCACCCTTTCCAAACTCTAACCAACCATGTCCTTTCACCATTGTTGCTGATGTGGCTGCACAGATGGAAAGAGGTGTGGACAGGCAGAAGACCTCCTACCTTCCAGTTTCCAGCAGAGAGGTTTTGGAGAGATCCAGCAGAGCCTTCCAAGGTGGCTGGGTTGGAACTTTCCGCCAGAAGAGTGAGATATGGTTTTACCACTGACGGATGCCACAGCATCTCAACCCCTTTGGGGGACTTCGACAGTCCTGGGATAGGACCAACTCCATCCCACTGAAAGACAAAGAGCACACATTAAGTGAAAGCAAAATGAACACAATCTCTAACACTTGAAAACATCCCTCTCTGCTGGACTCAGCTACAGCTATGTAGAAAAACTGTATCAGGAGAAAAGCTTTTCTTGCCAAATATGTGATTTCTTACTCCCAGAAAAATGAAACGTTAAGAGTTTCATGTCAAATAAAATACTAACTTGATCCTCCTGTGGTGTTTTCTTTTTCTTTTTCTTTTTCTTCCCCCAGCAGCTTGGCTCTGAGTCTTTGCTGGGAGACTCTTTTCCTAGTAAGTCATCCAATTCGTTCAGCCCCAGCAGCCGGGCCTGAGGGACCTCCAGTTCCAGCCGATAGGACAGGTTCCTGAGGGTACACACGCAGTTCTCTACGGTCTGCAATCCAACACAGCGTGTAATTAAAACCATCGTAGCACATTAGTGCAAAATGCTTCTGTACCAAATGCCAGTAATACTAAATAAGTGTAGAATACGAAACAAGTGCTTTTTCTTATGGGAACCTGAAACAATCTAAAGAAAGAATTGTGATTCTTTTTTGTGGCATAGTCAAATGACAGAGTGCAGAGCCATCTCAGTACATCTGAGGATCTGATTTCATGCTAAGATGTGCAAGGCTCCGGAACAGAAAATGCCCATTGTTTCTGCTTCAGGGTTGCTGCACTGGCAGAAATGCAGCTGAGCTGCCAGAACCTCACTCCTTCTCACCACTAGAAATCCTCACCGGGACAGCAGGTGGGACCAGGCCCCTCTCTGGGGACTGCCCGTCCCATCTGTCTCCTTCCATCTCCCGACTCTCCCTTCTCTCTGTGGAAAGTTCCGTAATTTCTTTTTCTGTTGACCTTTTGCCTTCTCTACGTGGTCCTTTGCTCCTTCCAGTCTTTACCACACCCCTAATTGGGAGGCCAACTGTCACTTCATTGAGCACGTCTGAAACCAGGGTCAGTTTGCCCAGGAAGCTCTCCTTGCAACTTGCGTACTCTTCTCAACTTCATCTGCAGAGCTTTTGGTTCAATAAGGCTCAAATAAAAATGGGGCCATCACCCTGAATTCCTCTCCTACCTTCTTATCATTCTTCCTTTCTCTCTCAGACCTGTATTCATGACCTGTGGACGTCTTACAGCATCTCTTCGTCCATTCCATGCTGAACACAAAGTACCCAAACCTCCTTGGACTCCTGACACTTTCAGTTAGTGCCCCCTTCCTGCTTCTCCCCACCTTCCTCAGCCCCTGCTCCTGGGGCAGAGCCTGGTGAGCAGAATGATGAGCAGAATGCCCTGTGCTAGGGCAGGGATGGAGAGACCAGGAGAGGAGCATAAGGAGTGACCAGCACGACAATGGGAGGAGGGGAAAGGCCAAGACTGGGAGAGGCACCCAAAGTTGGGGTTGGGGCTGGGGCTGTGGACTGCACTGGGGGGCGGGTGGGTGTCACAGTGCCTGGACCAGGAACTTTTATCCAGCAGATACTCAAAAACACATGCTCTGCTTCTAGAAGTCAGGGATACAGAACTGGAAGGAACAGCAGCACGGCCAATCACCTTGACCATGGGCCCAGCAGAGCCACCAAGAAAGTCAGGAGCCTGCAACCGGCTAGGTCCTTTACCACATGGAGTCACTCAGTTTGCACTGGTTCTAAGGCTATTTCCTTAGGTGGTCATGTCCCTGGTAACTTGCAGTTTTTAGAGAGACTCTCGCTTTAATCTGGAATGTAGCCCAATGAGGAGGAGAGGCTCAGGAATTTCCAGAAAGAATCAACGGCATGCGAGTAGCGGCATTAGGCAGCTGCTGCCAGCCGTCCCCGTGCCCCTCCCACGGCCAGGCAGGCACTGACCTTGCTGTCGTAATCGGATGTATTCACACACGTGTGGATCACATACAGCAGTGAGTCCACCAGCCCCTCGCAGGATCGCATCTGCTTCCGGGCTTCCTCCCCTGCGGAGCTGAGGTTCCTAAATGGGCGGAAACATGGGAGCCATTGAGGTCAGCACCTTACCATTAGTCACAGAGCCTCACCTTAATGATCCGAGAGACCGACAGACAGTAGCCAGCACATCTGGTTCAAGGAGGCAGTTTGGGGCTTGCATTTTAACATCCCGAGAGCTCACAGTAAGAGCTCACAATAACTTATCCACAAATAGACGGGAGCAGGAGCATTTGAGCTTTGTATCCCTCTCTTGACATGCCACTTTCTAATCTCCTAAAATAGTGATTTTGGGGGCCTACCCTCAGTGTCCTCATATCTAAAAGGGGGAGAAAAACTTATTACCTCACAGTTGTGAGGAAGAGATGAATTGCTATATATGAAGCGATTGGAAAAGTGCCTGCCAGTTTATGTGCCATGTTTGTTAGCCATGATTGTTACTGTTAGACACAGTTTACCTCCCTTGTTAGGCCACAAAGTCCTTTCAGTGCCCTGAGCCTATTATAATGTTTTGCATGTAGGAGGTGCTCGTAAATGCTTCTTAAACGAACACAGGAAATATAATTTCTTGTATAAACATTCAAGTTAAATATGGACATCTGCTTATGCTATAATTTTTTTAATCATCTTTTAGATTAAAAAAAAAAACAAAAACCCTGAAAATTGTTTTAGGTCTCTCGATATTGAAATCTTTGGTATCAGTTTGACTAAATGAATTGATACCAAATTATAAGGATCTATTTTATGTCCCATTAACAAGATTTTAGCCTAACTCTGAGATTTTGCAAATCTTAAGATTTTTCTTTTCATCTCGTTTTTCTGGGGCCAGAGAGACACTGTTACCTCCTCTGTTCTTATCCCGTGTCACCTCTTAGTAGCACTCAGCAGCCACCTTCTTCCATTCCTCTAGGAGCTCCTGGGAACCCTCATTCCTCGGGTTTTCCTCCCATCTTGCCGCCTTTGCTTCTTAGCCTCTTCTGCCTGTGGGTTGTGGAGTGCCAGGGGCTACTTTGGTCCCTTCTTGTCTTTATCTTTGCACTTTCCTAGGTGGCCCTTCCTTCTGATCGTTGGCTTTATTATAAATTATGGACCAATGACTCCCAAACGTCTATCTTCAGCCTGACTCCTCTCTGGGAACTCCAGATTTCTTTATCCAACTGCTTCCCTGACACTACCATGTGGATAGCTAATTAGACATCTCAGAATCGACACGGGCAAACTCAACTGCTCACCCCTCCACCCTTTCTTCTCCCTGAATCCATCTATAGCACTTCCGTGCTCCCAGTTACTTCAGCCAAAGCTCTAGGTGTTCTCTCTCTTTATTCCCTTTCCCTCACCCCTTATATTCAATCCATCAGCAAACCCTGTCAGCTCCCCCTCCACAAAATACCCCCCATCTGCCCATCTCTCTCCAGCACCTGGTCCAGGCCACTGTCCTCTTACCTGGACCACTGAGCAGCTTCATCTTCCTGTCTCTATTGTTGCCCACACACAGCCTTCTACATGGCAGCCAGAAACCAGTCCCGTCACTCCCGCGGCACTTGGAATCAAGTGACAACTCCCTCCTTGATCTAAAAAATCCTACCAAATCTAGTTCCTGTACCCTGAGCATTAAGCTCCAGCTGTGAGCTAATTCCTGCCGCAGAGCCGTGACACGACCTGTTCCCGTTGCCTAGAACACATGTCCTCCTGATCCCTCACCCTCACCCTCAAATGGCAGCTCCTTATGGTATTTCAGATCTATGGTTTACATATCACCTCCTATGAGAGACCATCTGATCATCAACGTAATCACCTAATAACTCTTATATCACCCTATTTTATTTTTATGGCACCTATTGTTATTTTCTTATTTGTGTGTCTGTCTGTCTTCCCCAAAAGAACATGGTTCTCCCAGAGCAGGGACCTAGTCTGTCTTATTCATCACTGATTTCACACGGAAGATTTAACCAAATGTTTACAGCCCTGACCACCGGGGGGCTGAGCGTGTGCGTCCTGCCTCTGGGCTGTCCTGGAAGCCGGGCAGGCTGGCTGAGGAGTGATCCCAGCCTCCCTCAATCCAGGTGTGGGGCGAGGATGAGATGCTGCTGTCACAAATCGTCGGTAAGTGATACAGGCTGTTTTGATGCCGACATCTGAGGTAGGGGGCTGGCTGGTTTTCCGGCATCCTGATTCTTGTCACCCTGCCACCCCCAACCAAGGGGGACGACAGTCACTTGTTAACAACAGTGAAAGACTTCAGAGCAGCGGGAGCATTAACGGTGTGTCAGACACGACACTAAGCATTTTACACCAGTGGTGGTATTATTATCCCTATCTAAAGATGAGGAAACTGAAGCTCAGACTGGGAAGGGAGGCAGGGCTGCCTGAGGCCAGAGCCCACGATCATCACCCCCACGCCACTCTGCCCAGGCTTCTGCTTCCAGTTCCCAGGACACTGCAAGCCTGGAAAACTGGGTAGAAATTGAACTGATGGGCATTAATGGCAGATAATGAGTGATACTGTGTACACTTAAGAGAGGCTTTATGGACTCTACACGCTAAAGCGAATGACTGAAAATACTATTTGGGCTGATTTTCATTTACTTATAACACTCCAACCCAATGGTTGTTTAAACCACACACCTCTTTTCATTCTTTAAAAAATACAAAAAATGTTTCAATCATCACATTTTGAACTTAAACAAAAACCAGACTGCAAACACATGAGCTATCAGAAGGTGATTAACTGGAAAAATGTTGTTAAAGTGGAAAAGACTGGAATTTTGGCCGAGTTTCAGACTGAAAGGCCCTTCTGACTAAATCACAGAAGAGTCATTTGTAAGATAATATCTTTCAGGCCACTAGTCTCTGCCCATGATGTCTTCCCCACAGGGTAACTAAGTCCAATGGCCTAAATTTGAAACAAACTTGGAAATTTAGGTAGGTATTAGTAAAATGAAGTAAATCCTCCTAAAATCAATTTACCTATGACCTAGTATTTAACCACAGAATTAACGGGAAAGAACAAACTGACCTCAGGCAGCCTGTTGTATTACGCAGAACGAGTGACGTCTGAAATTTAATTTTATGATCATCATCAAAAGAAGAGTTATTCCATCCAGAATGTGGAACGATCACAGTGTTTGTTAAGGTTGAGAGAGCATCTCGAATGATTGTCATCTTTACGGCATCACATGATGATAAATTCCAAAGAACTCCTAAAAAATGAGATTTTTAAACATCAAAAATCATAAATTAGAGATCCTGCAGTTTCAGTAATGAAATAAACATATTAGCCCTAACTGATGTGAACTCAATCTGTTGCAAACCTAATCTATGGCCTGAATTTGCAAGAAGGCTGCGGCTGGACCTCTAATAAATGTTGAGTGAACATATGTGCGTTTCTGGCAGTATTACAAAGTTGTACTAGTCTTTGCTCTTAAGTTTTAAACTCTATGTGTCTACCAGGCACGATGACTGTGCTTTTGCAAAGTAAATCTGTTATTCTGTGAGGGTGAGCGGAGCAATCCAACCACAGGTCATAAATATATGCATCTGTGATTGCTGTAAAACAGCCATTCATTGCATTATCCCTCATAATCAATGTTTTGTGTAACCAACCCTTTTTAAAATTTAGAAATTGGAAAAAGTTTCTCTTTTGCAAAACACTGACATGTCTGTCTTCATCATGCTATCCCTTCTTACTTTTGCTACTGGGAAGCTCAAGCTTAAATATAATGTTTGCAGCAACTTAACTGGCACAGAGGGTGGTTACATTTGCTTCATCTTCTTTATTTAGGTAAAGTTTAGATATTTCTGTTTCTACTTGAAGAGTTTTATTACCATGTGCTTATTTTAGAAGTGCAACTTCCTGCTACTCCTTTTGGATACAGGCAAGACACAATAAATTAAGTCACCCATACTATAATTCATATCAAGATTGCTAGGACAAAAGAGCGGAAAGGTAGCTTATGAGGGTGTTATTTAAATTGTAAATATATTATTTCTGTGTCAACTATGAGGTGGGTTACATTATTGTCATAGCACACATATTTTCTAACAGTTACTCTTTTAGAACTTAGAGCAAATTCAAGGTTATACCCACTCTAATGTCATTTTCTCATCAATGCATTTTCCTAAGTGAGAGGGAAGGAGGTGGAGGAGGGATGTGGCAGTTTTTCTGCAGCTAAGGTCCCTCAGAGCCCTGCAAGCCCCATGTATCCTTGGCAAGCTGCTCAAAAGTCTGTACGGTACTGTTAGAGCTATCAACACATACAAACACTTGCGGTCCGTGGAGGAGGAGTTAGCAAAACCTGCCCACGTCCATTGGAGCAAGTCAGGCTTGTGAACGTGACTGAACCAGAGTGTTGAGCCAGAGACAGGGCAGGCAACTGCTGCTGGAGGGGATGGTGACCAAGGAGCCCACCTGGAAACTGACTGCTCAGCTCCCTGGGGCGGGGCCTGGAGAAAGCACACGCCCCTTTATAAAGGAGAGTGGTAAGAGAGGTGGCAGCTTTTTTTTTTCTCCTTTATGGAGGAAGGAGAGGTAAAAGCAAAGGGCTGGAATGGAAGGGAGTGAAACAATACTCTGACTACACACAGAGAGAGGACCTTCCCTTCCCTGCAGTCTGCCTGAGCAGTCCGCATGCTGTGGAGGGAATGGTCAAGGATGGTGGCTGATGCTTCGGCTCCGTCCTGGGAAAACGTCTGGGTCCTGTGTTCTGCGCTGCACTGTGCTCCTCTCCTCTGTCACTTGGTTTTGACATCTGCACCATGATGATCGGGTTTCCCTTGTTCCCCAAGAACTTTCACTTTTCTCTGCTCCTAGTCTTTGGGGTCAATAACCCACCGTACCTACAGCCACTCAGGACCTCCGTCTCAGCAGCAGCCCATCTAGTCAGGCCTGGACTGGGAGGGGACTTGAGACAATTCAGAATCAGGAAAGGGAGAGACCTTGCCTTGGCTCTGAAAGCTTGTTGGGTCCACCAGGACAGACCCCGGCTTACACCATCCCCTGTGGCACACACGAGCACACACTGTAAGTGCTTATCAAATGAACTTAAATTCCATAGGCAGCACTATTTCTCCATGGATTCTGATAAAAATGGCTGTGTTTCTACATAAAATAGCTTTAGACTGTGCTGCCTGGATTCCGGGGTTTTGCTGGACTTGTAGGGGGGCAGCCATGGGAGGGGTGTGTGTGAAACTGGCAGCAGGACTCCAAACTCCCCCCAATTCACCCAGAGCAGCTCCATACTTATCTGTCCTCAGTACTGGGTCTCATTCTGTGTTTGTCTGAAAAAGGGTTTCATGTCCCTGAGACTTCTGAAAAGCACTGTCTTCGTAGAACAAAACTAGAGGGCTGATGACGACGTAGGAACGTAGGAGCTAAGGATGAGAAATGAGTCTCTGGAGGTCTGTCCTGACTCAAGTAACAAGAGATAGGAGGGAAGAGAGAAGAAAGAAAGAGTTGAGGCCTACAAGGGCGCCACAAATAGCTTCACCATTTCCAGCTAACGAGGCCAAGCCTACTCAACCCAGGGCACCGATGGGCCTGGCAGAGTGCAGCAGTGGTCCAGAGCCCATCGGCAGGGAGGGGTCATTTCCTCCACTGCCGACAATTTTATAATACGTGAGTCCTGATGCCACCAGAGCGAATGATCTTTCTGTCAAAGTCTTTCAAATTTCTCACTTTGCAAATTTCAACGCATGGGGGAGAGCTGCGTTTTCCAATATTTCACAGAATGCATTCCAGCGAAGGTAACAGTAAGGCAAGGTTTATGGAAAGTCAACCCTATTATGATACAGGCTACAGGTGTAAAATTAGATATCTCTCTACAAAAAAATTAAACAGTGTGAGTCACAAACGTCAGGTGAAAACATGACTCAGAAGGGGGTGGTTCTTTAGTATGTTGGAGCTTGGAGTTGATGCAGGGAAGTTCTCTTTGATCATTGGCAGAAAAGCTCGTTTTTCATGATTCCTGTCTCCCCTCCTGGCTACTTCTAAAACCCACTTCGGGTAAGAGGCTGTTTCATAGATTTGCAGATTCCCCTGATTTTCTGTGCAGGTACCAGAATGTTGTCCTGCTCTTTTTCTTACCAGGCATTTAGGATGACCAGTGGAGTTATACATCATCTCGCAGTTTACTATTAGCCTTTACATCTCCATGGGATCGAACAGCCTAAATGTTCATCAGTCAATATAAACAACAGGAACATGACCATTTACTGTGGTTTGACTCTGTGCCAGGAATTGTGTGCTTTGCATACAATACCTTAAAGAGTCAAGATGCACAAAATTAATTAACTTCACATTTAATTATTTTGTAGGCTTGAAATTCTACATGTTGATTTGATGAGCACTAGTATTTCTAAATTTAATTTAAAATTTTATTAGACAAGTATATTGAGGAACAAATACTCTACCATCATCCATACTTTTATATGTCTCGTTATACATACACAGGATGAGTTAATATGGACTCAAAAACATCTGTTGATGGATCCAACTTAATAGTCTGTTTTTGCCTGACAGACTTAGCTCAAAGTATTACCCTCTTTCATGCCTTTTCTTAAAACTCAGTATTCAGGGGTATCTTTAAGGTCTATAACTAAGGGGAGAAGTTGGAATAATGTTCTGGATCTCTAAGGGGACTTGCCAGCATAGCTCTGCTGGTCTTTCACCTGAAGACCAGAGCAGATGGTTGGTGACACCACACTCCTAGCGATGGATAGGAAAGTCCCATTGCTGCTCCATCGCCCAGAACCAACATGCCAGAATCCCCATTCCTCAAACTGCAAAACACAAAGGACCAGTGTTGCCCAATCATAAAATGTTAAATTGTTAAAACTACATAATCCTTCAGTAGATAATCTGACTATGCTAACTTTTGGTCAACTGAGACAACTTATTGATTATAAAACCAGTCTTACAGTACAGATATATACTATAGTCTTATAGTATTCAGGCTTTCGCTTCTGCAACTTCAAAAAATGTTCAAAGTTATTCTTGACCAGGAAAAAAAAAAGGAGAGATTCTATTTTTGCTAAGGCTGTGGCATTCAAGGGACCCACACAAAGGCAGCTTTATCATCTGCACTGCAAGTTGTATTATTCCACTAATCCCGCACTTTACCATCTAACACAAAGAGCGACAACATTTGGTGTGGATTTAACTGGTCGTTTCAAACATCAAAGCAAGTTAAGATATTGGCTTTTCTCTCCCACTTTCTATTTCAAAAATAACACGGAAAGCCAAAACAACCTGTTCTGATCAACCAACATTGAATGAAGAAGGTTCAATTATACTTAAAAGCCTTAGCTATGGAATGATTAATTTGGCTTTTCTACCCTAAGTAGAAAGCACCACTCTTAAGACCAACTAATAATACCCGTGTGCACTCTTTCTCACTAAGGTAGTAATAAAACAATGTTCTTTGTACTCAGTCTGTCCAAGGCTTCATTTAATAGGTCAGGAAGAACGTTGCTAGAGCAGTAAGTAATGAATAGAAAAGACACCAACTCCCAGATGTAGCAAGACTGATGAGAAAATACAGAGCTGTAGGATTAGCATTTTCCATCAACATGATAAACCTCCAGCTCCAACACCCTAATGCAAAATTTGCTTCAAAAATATTTAGCAGTATACTCTATTATCTCCTGGTTTCCAAAGAGAAAGATAAAAATAAACTGTAATTTGGTTTAGGAAGCTTGAGGTTTTTATTTAATTTAAAGCAATTAGCTATTTGTTGGGAGGACTAAGAATATACATATACAAACTAATTTAGAAAATACTAGGGAATTTCATGCATATTATCGTAGAAAATAATATTCACTGTGATTATTGGTTACTCATAATTATGTGTACTTTTTCCTGTGGTAGAGAATATGAAATACTGCTATGAGAGATGAAAGTTCATTTTCCCCACAAAGAATGAATAAAGTAATTAAAATACCATTTCACATAAATCCTTGCTGCAGAATTTTCAAAGAGCTCACGTTTAAAACTAGCTTTATAGCTTATTCAATGGCCGAGTGATAATTTTATAGTCCAATTCAAAACTGATTTTACTGATTAATTAAAATAATAGCACTATTTGAAAAGTGTATTTCTTTAAGGACATTAAAAACCAAACAAGGAACATTAGAAAAACACAGGTTCTCTGGGAGCATGCATACCTAACAGCCTATACAATTGGTTTTTTTTTTCTGGTATGAAAGAAATCTAAAACCACTCATTTTTATATAGCATTCAATTTATTCCTTGTTTCCTGATTATCAAAAAACCCCACCATTGTTCATGGACATTGCAAAAAAACAAAACAAAAACAAAAAGCCAAGCGTACTAGTGTACTTCAGATGCTGCCAATGGGCGTGGCTCTCCATTTTCTTCTACAAGTTAGACTCCTTTTCAGTGTCTGTTCTTGACACTCTTGTTTCAGTCATGCTCTTTCACATGATGTCCACGTGGAAAGTAAAACTACCCATGCCTTAGGGGGTGTGGAGACTATTACTTCAGAGGACAATGGGCCTTGGTCCTACTGTCCTGGCACAGAGGAAGCGTCATGACAAATCACTATCATGAATGTGCTGCCGCTTTCTGGAGTTAGAAATTGTGTGGTAGATGCATTTAGCCTCTTCTGCCAATGGTGCATCTATGGACGCTTTGGAACAGACCAGTGTCGTGCATACCCACTCTGCAAGCATTTCTGATAAGTGGGGGTACAAACAGTAGACTAATAGTGAAAATGTAAAACATCAAGGCTGCAGAGTGCACCCAAGGGCCAGAGTGTGTGTGCATCTTACAAACTCAGTCTGTGGGTAACAAAGCAGGAATGCTGCCTCCTGATCTAGAGCCCACCGCTCCTAGCACATGCCTCCCGTGTTATTCCCTATTGGTCTCTGGCTGAAACACTCAGGAGCTGGTCAAAACTTCTCCATTTCTTCTCTCTGAAGTTTTCCTGTAACTCCGGTAGGGTTTTTATAAACTTCGGTGACATTTTTTGGAGGAAGAGAGTAATTAATGTCAAAATGCTATGGTGACTACATCCTGTCACAATATAGCCACCTGCATCCCTGTCCATGAAAGCTGTGCACCTCATGCCTTTTAGTTACATGTTACTTACACAGCAATATAGTACAGACGTGCACTGTCCAATAAAGTAGCCGTCGGCCACGTGCGGCCACTGAACACTTGAAATGTGACTAGTCCAAATTGAGATGTGCCATGAGTATAAAAAATACACAGTGGACTATGAAGACTTGGTATGAAAAAAAATGACTGTAGAACATTTCATTAGTAATTTGATTGCTTATAAGTTGAATTATTGGAACTATTGGGTTAAAGAAACTATATTATTAAAATCAATACCACCTTTTTAATGTGGCTACTAGGAAGTTCAAAATTGTGTCCTGCATTATAATTGTACTGTAAAGTGCTGGTAGAAACACTGTTCATTTTATGCCAGACTCTGAGACACGTAGGCGAGTCCTCTGCCCTCGGGAGGCCTTGTCACAGTTACAACACAAGGCAGCCGGGACAAAACACCCAAGTGTAGGAAGAGCAAGAAGCACAGCTCATATGTCGTTCGAGCCAGGCACTCCACATCCATCCTCACAAAAACACCAAGCAGCGGGACTGTTTCTCACTGGGAAGCTGGAACTGGGAGAGGTGATATGCCTGGGGCCACAGAGATGGAAGGAAATGAGTAGACCTGACTCCGCAGCACACTCACTCCCTGACACCATGCTGCCTCTCCCGGGATGTGTTGCGAAGCTGGGGAAGCTGTATGGTAGGACTGGACACCACTGCATCTGAACTGGAGTGTGAAGGGCAGAGGCCAGGGAGAAGCAGACTGGGGCTGGGGAGCCCTTTCAGGTGGACCAGTGCTGGGACAGAAGCAGGAGTGGGGGAGCCTCAAGGAGGGGGTTGGCTAGAAGATGAGGACAGGGAATGCAGATTTGACTGGCAGGTGGGAAAGTGTGGAATACAGGGACAGGCCTCATCCCAGGGGCAGCAGTGAGGCTGACGGAGCAGGAGGGGCAGCATTGATATCCCACAACAGCAGTTTAGGGGGATGCGACGAGGACCTGAAGGAGCGAGGAGGGGATGGGGAAGCAAAAAGGAAGGGGGAGTACTTGGGACGAGAACTGGAGCCTGAGGTAAATGGAGGGTGGCGTCAAAGATGAACCAAGGGTCCGGCATATGTGTGAGAATCTGGTGCTGCACAGAAATGAGGAAATCAAGGGGGGCGTGGGAAGAGAGTAGTGCAATAAAAAAAAAAAATGTCTGCCATTTGTGGTCTCAGGCAAATCACTCAAGCTTTCCACAGGGCTTGGAATGCTGTGAACAAATTATGAAACAAATGGAATTGAAATAATGGGAAAGTAATTATCATGAGAGTGGGACAAAAGTATTGTCTTCAGTGATAGAAAAACCTTGCTTTGGATAAATTCCAAGGACAGCATGTATGGTATGTAATCATTCCCAGAGTTCCTAAGATGCTACCATCTCAGCAGAGGTGCCTGAGACTTGCGTAGTGCCCTCCAGAGCAGTGGAACGTGTGGTCGTGGTCCTAGCTTACAGGCATGGCTCATGGCTTTCTTCTTCCTGCCCCTGCTGTCAGGCTCGCTGCAGTGTCTCCTGACCGGAATGGCTGGCCCTCTGAGTGGTGGGCAGTCTAGCTGCCCCAAGGGCTGGTTCCCACAGAGGCCGGTGGGCCTTGCCCTGTTCACCTGCTGCCCCCTGAGATTGCCTGCACACAGCTAATGCATACCCCACGTGAGACATGGGAAAGCTAACGCAGGCCCAGCTGCGTCACAGTGAGCCCCATCTCTGGTGTAGCAGGAACACTGAGTGAATGCCTACATGACCCGTGAGAAAGAAGCTTCCCAGGAGGGGCCGTGTGGAACTGCAGACCTGCGTTAGCTACCGACGCTGCACTTGGTGGGGCCCCTGCCTATGTATCCAATTTGAAGGGGATTACTCCTATTTAAATTTTTCCCCAGCTAGAGGGCATGAATGATAGATCTTTAGTCTTTAAAGAACATATGGATTAGTCGGCATTTCTGTGATTTTTCAAGTACAAAGGTGAATCACAGCATCTTTAAAAAGATCAATTTCTAGAGATCCTTTTAAAGACTCACATTTGCATTTCAACATATTCCTTTTCAGTCTAGGTAATTTTCCAACTTCATGAGTAGGTCAAGAGGATTAATAAAGTAGTGTAGTCCTGCATACCCTGGAAAGGCATTTCCACTGAAAATAAATCAGCTTACAACTCAGAAATGCTGACCGAGATTGCCCGTAAGGGAGTGTGTGATGTAAAGGACAGTTCTGTTAGGGGGTGTTTGTAAAAGCTAATGGGTCATAAGATGGGAAATCCTCCTGAGAGCATCGTTCTGATGCAGAGGTGGCAGCGAGGGCAGTGACCAGGTCACTAGATTGTTCTTCAGGTTACTTCAGTCTCTGACACAGAAGTAGGTCATTTACAGTATTATAGACATTTCCCAAGACAAAGTCACTGAAGTTATATGTTCCACAGCGGAGTTCCATGAATGTGCTTATTCATTTGTAACTGCACTAAATCTTCAACCTACCTGTATGATACCAGCAGAAGCAGCTTAGAGACCAAACTGCCTCCAGCCCTAAGCTGTGGGAAATCAGACAGATTTTGCAAATCACTTGAGGGACCTCAACTGGGGTCCTTGGGGCATCTACTTTTTTAGATTTCCGTCCCACACCCTCATATTTCTTGCATATACTGGCTATCTGTTCTGCTGAGGGAGGGTGTCCTTATGGAACTGCTCTTGTGCTGAGAAATTCTCCTCTGATGGATGGCTGACCACCTGAGTTCTGTCGGGGACCTCTGGGTCTCCCCACCTGCCTGCCTCCTTTTGCTCAGTATTCAGAAGCCATCACACAAAATAGGTCATATTCCACTTACAAGGCGGAATCTTTTCATACTCAGACTATAAATCTTGAAATAGTCACAAGACTCTAAAATTGTATTTCACGTGTTTTCTAAGCAACCTGAAGCTTTGTGGTTATACGTGATCACTGGTTTGATGTGACTATGCTAGTGGCCAAGCTGAAAAATACTTCTCTATATTCCTGGATAAAATTCAGAGAGTAAAGAAGATGTTGTGGGATTTTTTTTTCTTTCACCTTTTTGGTGGGAATTTCAAAAACAAGAAAGAGATGTCACCTCATATCTATCAGAATGGCTATCATCAATATATCAACAAGTATTGGTGAGGACGTGGAGAAAAGGGAACCCTTGTGCACTATTGGTGGGATTGCAGATTGGTTCAGCCACTATGGAAAACGATATGGAGGTTCCTCAAAAAATTAAAAATAGAACTACCTTGTGACCCAGCAATTACATTTCTGGGTATTTATCTGAAGAAATACAACACACTAATTAGAAAAGATACATGCACCCCTATGTTCACTGCAGAACCATTTACAATAGCCAAGATGTGGAAGCAACCTAAGTGCCCATCAATAGACAACTGGATAAAGAAGAGGTGGTACATATATACAATGGAATATTACTCAACTATAAAAAGAATGAAATCTTACCATTTGCGACAACATGGATGGACCTAGAAGGTATTATGCTAAGTGAAATAATCCAGACTGAGAAAGACAAATACCATATGATCTCACTTACATGTGGACTATAAAGAAGAAAATAAACAAACAAAATGGAAATAGACTCATAGATACAGAGAACAAACTGATGGCTGCAGAGGGGAAGAGGATTGAGGAGCTGGGTGAAAAAGAGGACGGGATTAAGAAGTACAAATTGTAGGTACAAAATAGTCATGGAGATGTAAAGTACAGCACAGGGAATATAGTCAATAATATCATAATAGCTATGTATAGTGCCAGGTGGGCACTAGACTTATCAGGGAGCTCACTTAAATTATATAAATGTCTACCCACTACGCTGTACACCTGAAACTAATATAAAATAATATTGAATGTCTAACTGTAACTACAAAAAAATAATTTAGAAAAATAAAGAACAAGGGAAATGACACTTGAAAATGGGCAGCTGCACCCGCAGATTTTGTGCCTGCTCAGCACTTTTTGGTGGCCTGGGGGTGGGCCAGGGCAGGCAGAGACGGGTAAGGAAGAACGCCAGGAACCCAACCTCAGGACTCCATCTGTGTGGACCCGTTTCTCATCTCTAGTATGGGTGTGTGTGCAGAACAGATGATTTCTTTAGGGCCCTTTCCAGTTCAAAATTACATGACTGTGAATTAAGAGTTGTCCCATTTATAATAAACTGGTTTTGTCTTGTTACCAATTAAACATTTTTTTGTCATTATATTTCTTATCACCAATTTTTATGCTTTGAAATGTTCAGTAAGAGAGCGCATATTTCTGTTGCTGTTATTTTATAAAAGGGGCCAAGTGGTAAGGATCTTGCTGAGTTGGGCTGGGAATTGGGAGGGGATGTTGCTCGATTTCTGAAAACCACCCATGCAGCTCCTGACAGCTCTAGTGACCCACAAAACATGGGGTAGAAAGGAACAGGCCAACTCCTCTTTGGATCAGGGAATACACGGCTGTTTTGAAGACATATTAATTAGGCCAAGGGGACATGTTGAGTCAATTATTTCATCCTATAATGGCATGTAACAGTTCCAAAGGCTAAACGGACGTCCACTAAGCTCTGGCTCTTTACAGAACATCCTGCTGTCTGATGACCTTTAGCCTGGCCCGTCTACATTTCCTTAGAGCATGACTATCATTTTCTTATTAATTTATTGTCTAATGAGAAATATGGAGTTAATGATCAGAAAGGGAATATGCCCAATTTCATGTTCTACACAGTATGTGGAATCTACTGCTAGCATCTAAAAATGTTTAAATAAACGTGTGAAATATTTTACTTAGCCATATGGATGAATAAACACTTGCTAAATTGGAAGAAATGTGAATAGAACTGTCATTTAAACAAAGTCTATTATTATTCAAAAACAAAGGCTACTCTTTGGTATGTGACACCAGTATTAACGGAGGAAACAGAAGGGTGACAGTTTGGGGACATTTGGGGCATTAAATGGCAGGTAGGCTTCCAAGTTCTGGGCAGTATCTCCCATTTCTATAGTTCTAAAAAAATGATGCTTTTAGGATGCTCAAAAACTTGAAAATCGTATTTCCTAGCATAGAAACACTAATTATCTTGGACAAATGAGTTCAATAAGAACAAGTAAGTTCTTTTCTAGTGATAAGCTGTTCCTCCTTTCCATCCAGTTTGTGGCCTAGCTGACATTCATTTTATAACCCAACTGGGGAAAACAATACTTCACCCAGCTTTCAAGTTGGAGCCACAGTAAAGGTAAAAAGTGCCTTTGTAATGATAATGAAAAACAAAACAAAACAAAAAACCCTAAGCACCCATATATATCAGCGATTAAAAAAAAATTCATTAGGTTTCAACCTGGAAAATGCTCAACACAATGAAGAAAACACAAGAATTACGTTACATATTAGAGAACTTTTAATTAACAATGACAGCCAACCTGTCTTGGGAAAATACACTTCACGGAAAATGTTTTGCCTTGAATAAAGATGTGACCAAAAATTGCAGGCTCAGGGTAGTTATTAAATTTAAAGCCAAGGTAGAGGCATCTTTTTAGTAGCTAAAATTTCTTCATTTAAGTATGTTAAAAATGCCAAACTGAAACAAAGGGGACTGGAAAAAACAAGGCTTTGGATTAATAACTAGGTAGAATTACTTAATCTTAAAACTAATAAAACACCTAGTTTCAATGGGATACTAATTTCTTCAAATCGTACAATATTTTGAACACATCAATTCATTGTGCTTTATCCCTTCATGATCCCAAGTTGCTTATAATTTCCCCTGAAGAACTTTCAGGCCATACCTACAAAGGACGAGCACTGTGCAAGGTTGGCCAGGGCCACAGTCACCTGGGGATGACACTGGCAAAACACTGACATTTGGAAGGCTAATGTTCTGTTTTCAGAGGGGATTATATAGAGATGGGCAGCTGACAGGGAATGCTGGGTGACATGTCACATGGCACCCTGCTGCCCATGTTTGGAGGAGACTTACTTTAATGAGAATGGTTCAAACAGGGACAGGCTTTCCTGTTTAGGAGAGGGCTGAGAGGCTGAGGTTAGGCCTCATAGTTCTCTTACAGAACTATTCCTCAGCAAATCGCGTTCCTGAGGGCTCATCTTCCTCGCCTTCTCAAGTCATTCTCATGTGTTTTTGTTGCTTTCGGAATAACCCTGCTGCTCAACCTTAGTTCCATGAAGTTATCAGTTCCCTGTCCCTGTGGGTTCAAGCACATGATGGGTGGTGACTTTGTGTGGAAGCTGTATGGGGGATCCATGCATTGGATGGCTGACTGGGCAAAATGAGTTTTGAGGTCTTCTCCAACCCTATAATTCTGTGATTTAAAGACAGGTTATGATGATTTGACTTGAAGAGTTAATGGAAGAGCTCAGGATCTTCTGATGTCATGATTTAAAATATATCAGGGGTTAATCAACTCAAAATATCACTGAATATCAGTTAAGGTTGGTACCACTAAAATTTGAAACTGAGAAATGTGAGTAATTTTTCTTGTCTCCATGAATCTTGGCAATTATGTGTATACATATAATACATATAGGTACAACTTTGCTAGGTTTATATTATGACTTTGTAGTTTCATATTAGCTAAACAATGCTTATATACAAGTCAAATTTGGCTGAGATTTAGCTTTTTGGAACTGAAAACTCACTTCTAAAGTCCTTGGTCCATGTCCTTTACACGTGGCAACTGAGCGAAGTGTTTATACACTGACCACGCCCATTTCAAAGACTACTTTGAAAGAACATTTTGTAAGTAATCAGTCCACTTATCAGAATAAATTATTAGGAGTAAAAGTATACAGTTACAAAGCAACTCTTAATTTCTGCTACCATGCAAGTAACTATGGCCAAAAAATACTTCTTAAAGCCTAAAAGCTACTGGCAGCTGTTTCTCAATAAATAAATAAATAAATAAATAAATAAATAAATAAATAAAGTAATTAATTAATTAATTTAAAAAAATGAGGCTGATTCTAGTTTTACATTGGAAGTGATATGATGTATTGGGGAAATATCTCTTGGAATTAGGAAACGCTAACATCCTCCTTTTTTTTTTTTTCAGTTTCAGTTGTACAAAACAATGTAATAGACATTTATCATTTATACCCCTCACAAAGTGATAACTCCCTGCCCCCATCTACTACCCCTCTGACATTGCATACAGCCATTACATTTCCACTGTCTCTATTCCTAATGCTATACTCCATTTCTTGTATCTATCTATCTATCTATCTATCTATCTATCTATCTATCTGTCTGTCTATCTATCTATCTATTAAATTATAGCTGACATTCATTATTGGTCAGCTGCAGCTTTAGCTGTACAGTGCAGTGATTAGGTATCTACATCATCCCTGAGGTGGTCTCCCTAATGGGACAAGTGTCCATCGGATACTTTACAAAATCTTTACAACATTATTGATTATATTCCCCAAACTGACTTTTGTATCCCTGTGGCAGTCTTGTGGTTACTGACTGTGCTTTCTAATCCCCTCACCTTCTCCCTCATCCCCATCCCCTCCCATCTAGCAACCCTCAGTTTGTCCTCTGTGTCTCTGAGACTGTTTCTGATTAGTTCATTCATTTATTCTTTTCTTTAGATTCCACATATAAGTGAGATCATATGGTTTTTGTCTTTCTCTGTCTATTTCACTTAACATAATGTTCTCTAGGTCCATCCATATCATTGCAAATGGTAAGATTTCATTCTTCTTTATGGCTGCATAATACTCCATTGTATAAATGTACCACAGTTTCTTAATCCAGTTGTCTACCGATGGGTATTTCTGTTGTTTCCATGTCTTGGCTATTGTGTACAGTGCTAACATCCTCCTTTCAAGGCCAGGGTCCATGTCTTAAAATATCTTGTGTTGGCAGAGAGGGGAGTTGACTCCAGCCAAAGAGGAGGATGCAGAATGAGGGCCCTCTGAGTTTCCCAGGCACTGATTCACTCCTTCAGCTCAACTGTTCAGAACCGCTTTGAGAAACCAGTGGCTGAGAAACAGAAATTCTTCCTGGTGGACAATGACCTCCCAGTGCAGTTGAATGGCAGGGAAATGACAACATCCTAGATGGACTGACCATGATGCTGGGTCTTGGGGGCATTGTGCACAGCCTGTATTGCCTTGGCTGGGCTTCATTCCCCTACAAAAAATGAGACCAAGAAGCCTGCAGGACCTAAGGGACTTGAACAAACATCAATAAATGTGCTGGCTTCTTGGGGAATCCCCCCCAAACAAACAACCCCTCCCCCAAAGACATCTTGTGTTCTCAGCAACTAGTATTGCAGCCACAGAGAAATGATAAAATATGGAGGAAAGCATCTACATTAGCACTCATATATCCAGAGTACATACCAGGTAAATTAGTACATGAAACCCCTTAGCAGTGAAGCCTGGCTCTACTTCAAATAAATTTGATTTAGTCTCAAATAAAAAAGACCTCACCAGAGTTTCATGTACTTTTCTTCCTGCTTATCACTAAATCTTACAAATTTCTTGAGCTCGGCTCAGAAAAGGCACTACAACAGTTTCTCTCAAGGAAAAAACCTCAGAAACAAAACTCTAGCAAAGGCTATTCTTCCTGTGTGAAATTATGACAGAAGAAGAGAAAAAAAAGCTGAACATCAAGAATGTAAGAACCAAGGTCAGGACTAACCTGTTTAGTAAATCAAAAGAGAACCAATCTGAGTATGAAGTCATGCTTCTAGCATCACATGGTCCCTGGATCACCTAATCTCTCAGGGAGCTTACACGCATCCGTCTGCAGCCTTGTGGGCTGCACAGCTGTGACTGGGAGAAGATGCTTGGACCTTACATAGTAAGTTCGAAGTGATGAGAAAGAAACATCAAACAAGAAAGAAAGCACTCACTGACTGCAATAAAACTGCCTCCTCTATGCCTCCCTAACAGGGAGTGTAGGGTAACTTTTTGGGCACTGTCATAACGATTGTGTTGATTTCTAGGATGGCCACGTCTACATTCTTAATTCTATTTAGCTCGTTCTAATTTTCATTTTACACACACATACATACATATGTATGCATGTGTAAATAATTTGTATTTTGCTATGAGAGGGTGAGATGCCTCAAAAGTATTTTAGAGAGAGAGGGTACATATACTAATAAATCAATATGGAATTTAGGTGTGTCAAAGATTCACATTCAAACTACATTAAAGTAGGCAGCCCAGTTCAGAATTTAAAATTATAGATAAAGGATACTCTACTTTGAGTATATAAGTTTTATACCATATTTGGAATGCAAGGTACTGTATTTTGAACATTAATATTTGATGAGAAAGTTGATTCCCCTTAAATATTAGATGCATGATGGTTTGCTACATTCCTAAGTGTGACTGAATTATATCTGACAGAACCTACAGCTCTGATTTCATAGGGGAAGCCAGTGGGGAATGGGATTAATTTTGAAAAAAAAATGTTGTTAAAAGTTTTTAAATTAAATATTTCAAGCATGAAAAACAGCATAGCAATTATAAAACAAACACCCATGTATCCACTATCCAGCTTTGTTAAATATTAATATTTTGTCTTATTTGGTTCAGATTACTTTCTTTCTAAAGAAACAGAGTTGGGTTATACCCCCCACCCAATGCCATTTTCTGTACCTCGGCCCCCAGGCCTGGGGTAACCACTATCCTGAATCTATAACATTCTAATAAAAATTTTAACTGTATTTCATGTGCACATATCAAAAACATAATTTATAGCTGCAACCTGCGTACTTAAAAGCTTTATATAATAGTATCATGCTGCACTTACTCTGCAAATGTTTCTAGAGATTTACCTGTGTTGCTGTAGATAGCTCTAATGCACTTATTTTAACCCTTACATATGCTTTCACTGTGTGAAGGTACTGTCACTTATTTAATAATTTTTTCATCAATGAACATTCAGTATTTCCCCCCAATTTTCTGTTATAAACAATGCTGTCATTTATTTGCCCTTTGGCAGAATCATTCTTTCATGTTGACCTCAAGCACTCTTGAACCCACCCTATGGTGTTGCAATATCTAGTCTCCTAAGACAAGGCATCGCTCTGTTCTTCCTGATCTCTCATTCTCCACACGGGACCATCATGCCTTGACCATGAAATATTTCTCTTTCTCTAATTGTTCCCTCTTCTCTACCGCCCACCCCTTCTTTCTACTATTGGTACAGTTTGAGCTGTTATCTTTAGACTACTGATGTCCTCATAGGCTTCTCATATGCCAGGCTTGTCTCCCTCAATCAATCCTCCACCCTGCTGCCTGCTGGGAGAATGCATTTAAAAGCCCAAACTGGACGTGCCAGGCTCCCACTGCGTGTGGGACACAAGTTCCTCATAAAAGTCCGCCAAACTAGGCCTGCATTTCTATCTGGCCTGGTCTCCCTTCCTCCTCCTCCTGGTACCTCTGACCCTATATCCATCTGATGCTGGCTCTGAGCTTCGGCCTATGACTGGAAATATTGACCCTATTTACCCAGTCTATGCCTCCTCATCCTGTAGCACAACTTTGGTTTCACATCAACCAGGGAGCTTCCCTATCCATTCTCCATGCTCCCAGTGCAACTCGAATGAGTCCTGGCACTTGCCACGTTTCACTGTCATTTGCAGAACCACTTGTGTTCCTCCTGAGTCTGAGTGCTAACTGAGGGCCAGGGCTGAGTTTCATTCATCTTTACAACCCTGGGACCTAGGAGTGTCTGAGATACTAAAAGGCGTTCAGACACCGGCTGAGCTGAAGTGGAATGTAACCAATCCATGAAGTACATTTTATTTTCTCAATAAAGGAGAGCCAGTCTGTTTAAAACAAGTAGATTTACAACGGAATACGCAATAAAAAACAACATATTCAGCCCTCTATGAATAAGACGTCTGTTAGCTGACGCTTATGCATCAATAAGTATAGTAACTGCTACTAGTAGCACTCCAAGTGCCTTCTGAATCATTAGATTCAATTATACTTAGGCTTTGTCACAGCTGTGAGTGAGCACTGTATCATCGTCGCCTACCTAGAACGTCCAACTCCTTCACCATGCACCAATACAAGGGCACCGTCAAAACGGTTTTCAACATTTCCTCCAGGTCAAGATCACATTCTTTACCCACCTGTAACAAGCTCCCTTACTTCTGCATCAACAGATTTCCTCAACAGTCGCAACAAGGCAGGAATCCCACCAATATTCTTCATTGCTATTTTATTTTCATCTGTAGACTTGCCAAAAACAAGGTTTCGGAGGGCACCACAAGCATTCTTCTGAACTTCCAAAACTCTGTGGTCCAAAAGGTCAACCAGATGCTTGATTCCCCCTAACCTACATACCTAGAATGAAAAATATTAGGTACCAGGCCTAAGTGACATGTGATTCACCAGTGATCAAACAAATGTCTGTTACGGACAGACCACGGATAACAGAAAACTCCAGATTATTGCAAAAGGTTACTTTTTGCTCTAAATAACACATCTTTTATAATAAGGACACTCTCCACGATCAAACTCTTTGTCTGGGTTCATGGCTTAGAAAAGGGAAGGGAGGCCGAGGTGGATTAATGACACGTAGCACAGTCCTACGCGAACCCTCTGAACACACAGGAACGCGTGTTCACTCCCGCATGTAATGAACAAGGACACCAACACGATGAAGCTACATGCAGGGTCAGAGACCACACAGGAAAGGATTTTTGACTAAAGTAATTTGGTTTCTAGAACTGTCTCCCTAGGCTACTCTCCCTAAATTTTCTTCCATTTGTCAATTCCTTAGTACATCACGTGAATGTTTCTGGACTTTATCTAGTGCATCCACCTTTAGATATGTAACTGGTATGCTGTTTTGCACAGTAAACTGATGAGAGCCACTTAAGTTCTATATGACATCGCAGGGGTAAAAAAGGCCTAAACACGTTAAAAGAATCTGTAAGTCATAGGACACTAAGGCAAACAGCCAATGACTTACTGTGTTTCTATAAATGTCAAAAAACTTTAAAATGGGAAATAAAATATTCATACCTGTTCAGTATTATTAACGGTTATAAATCTTCTGCAACTTTACTTAACTGTATGTTGACACAAATCTAGACCAGAATCTCAAAGAATACATGAGCTTACTAGTTTCATATATATATATATACTCTAATTTTTATCTAATAGATTTTTGGAAAATACTTTAAGAAGGCAGGTCAAATTGATTTTTGCTTCATGTTTTATAAACAACCTAATGAGTGGACGTATGATTTGAAAATGCAAAAAGTACTCCAAGAAATATATTCATCCTAGTTTTCCCTGAGAAATACTGAAATGCATAGTTAAGAAGCAAAAGAGTATCTGGTATCCAAATGTCCCCGCAAAAGGGCATCTGGTAGATTCTTAAGCACATAAGCATGCAACAGCTGAACAAAAAGGGCGTCCCAGGCGCTGAGTCCTGTACCTCCATCTTCACTTTGTTGTCGCCGAAGCACAGATGCTGCAGGTAGGCCGCAGCGTTCGCCTGAACTGAGGGGAACTGGTGCTGCAGCATGTGAATGACTTCAGGCAACTCGGGATCACGCCAGGCAAACTCCCTACATGAGAAAAACACAGCTTCAAAAAGAAAGGCCCATGTTTTAACGATACACTGAAGCAAACATTTGGCATAAGAAAAAAGCTCAGCTGAGACCAAAATTGGAAGTCATAAAAATCCTAAAAGACATATATACGTAAATAAATTTTTTCTCCCTGATGAATATTATGCAGAGGCCCAGATGCTTATGATCTTAAAGAAATCATGATGCACAGAAAGAGATTCAGTGGAACAAAGGAAGTTCTTAATATGAGTAACTTTTTCATTCTTGTTTTCTTTCTCTTGATTCTAATTTTATGCCTTCTTACCTATGTAAGAAATGTGTAGGCGCAAGGCTCAGGTAAACAAGTGCACTTTAGCTAGGTGAGATGCCATACTTAGGAGAAGAGAGGAAGAAGGGCTAGTGGAATAAACAAATCTGGTGTCAGTCTAGAAATCGCAAATATTGTGGGCCCAACGATTTTTACAAAACTTAATATTTATGGTTGCTCTTGATTATAAGACAGAAACATAGAAATTTATAAAAAGGAAAAAATATTTTATCAGTAATCCTATATGCAGAAAAAATCCATTGCTGACATTTCTTGCTGGTCTTTTTTGTATACATGTATGCAAATATCCATGTGTGCGCACAGAATTTTTTCCAAAGAAGTGGATTATTTATTATTAAATAGCACTTATTAGTTCATGAGGACCTATAGTGTGGCAAGCACTATCCTAGGAATTTTGTGTATATTAATTCACTTATCTTACATCAACTTTATAGATTTGCAGGGGGAGACAGAAAGGCTAAGTCATTTGCCCAAAGTCACACAGCTAGCCAACAGCAGAGCAAGATGTCAACTCGGCGGTTTGCTTCCAGAATCTGGCTCCCTGTGCTATCTCATTACTTGTACAATGAGTATACGTAAGCATGTATGCTTTTTATAGTTTGCTTTTTCAGGTAACATCACATTGTCAGAATTTTCTGATGTCAACTGGTTGGTCCACTGTTTGGAATCCTTGTTAAATGTGAATTTATGCTTATATTATATGAAGACCAGCTTCTTACAAATGATTCAGAAAGCAACAAAGTTGCAGACTTTGGTTACTGGATGAAGTGCACTGTTATTCCAAAAATGAATTAATGCTGAATAAACATTTTTTAAAAAAACCTTTAAATTAACGACCTAGTGATGATGTTTCTATGGCCTAGGTTTTAAAGATCCAGAGTCTTTCTTGGTCTGGGAAGGCTCCATGCATTAACTTGCTCATCCACTACAAAGCGGCAGGTCATTCCATCCCTGCACACATACAGACACACCACTGATTCAAACAAATATTTAGTGAATCCTTACTGTGCTGCAGGTACCCACCATAGCAGGTGCTGGAGATACAAACATCGAATAAGACATGGTTTTATGTACAGGGTCTTATATGCCAAATTTAAAAAGTTAAGTCTTAATACTAACAAGAGTTATTATTTATTGAGTTTACCTGCATCAGGCATAGTGTCAAGAGCTTAACATGCATCATCTCATTTACCTTGTTGCACAGCGAGGTAGGAACTATTAAAATTAGATATGGACAAGGAACCTGGAATTAATAATTAACTGGTGGAGGTTAGTGAAACCCAGGGGGTCTATATGTTGCCCCCCACATAAGGAACAGAAAACTAATGCAGGTTTTGAAGCAGAAGAGTGAGAGAATGAGACAGTCACATTTAAAAGAAAGATAACTCTGGTAGTCAAGCAAAGAATGTACTAGCATCATAAAAAACTGATGGCAAGAAGACTATCCACTATCCACACATTTGCTCAAGGCAAAATGGAGCCATCCTTGATTTTTCTCTCTCCCTTATCTTTCTGATCCAATCCGTCAGCAAGCTCTGTTGACTATCTTGAAAATATTTAATACAAACCAAACCCATCCATCCATTCTGTCTTGACAGTACTACTCTAAGAGCCTTCTACATGTTCTCTCTGCTTCAAATACTACCCCCTCCCCTGATCCACTCTCGGCACAGCAGTGAGATGATCTTCCAAAAACTGAAGTTAATGGAGATTTCTGGCTTGGGGGACAGATTGGATGATCATGTCATTAATAGACATTAAGAATACCTCAAATGCTGAGAGGCAGGATGACACAGCAGAAAAAGCACAGAATTTAGAGTTAGATTTCCTATGCTGAAGTCCCAGGTCCTTCATTTACTATGTGATTTTGAAAATCAGTTAATTATTTGAAGCTTCAGTTTCCCCATCTGTAAAACAGGAACAATAAAACTATCATTTCTACCTTCTTCTTAGGTTGGCTGTGATGATTAAATTGTGATGATGCATATTAAAATATTTTATATACTTCAAATTATCATACAGATGTTTTGTTAATGTTCATCATCCATGAAAAATGAACTATTATAAATAGGGTCATCCTCTGCAATAATAGATATCCTTTTATGCACTGAAACTATGTTAACTATTTCTGATGAAAATCTAAAGCCCATTATGTAAATCTATGCTGTAATTAACAGATTGCAACCAGTGTGATTTAATCTTTCCTTGATGACTCACAATCATTACAAATACAAATTTTTGTCCTCCTTAAATGGCACAGGGGTGGTCAATATTTTCTGGCATCCTTAGGTGCCACGAGGGCCAGACAACACAAAAGGTAAGCTCCAGCTGGAGGTGGGCACTTAGGCTTGGTTGGCATTAACCCCAACCGTGATTTTCTGCAGAAATTTACCTTAGAAAGACTGCTATAAATCCACGGGCTGGCTGGATGGCATCAATACCTGCCAGGATTTGCTTCATTAAAACCTATGCCCAGATGCTGTTTCCAGCCACGATGGAGTAACCGGTATTGGATTTTGCCCTTTTACCATAAACAACTGTAAGACCAGACTAAATACGTGAGGAAACTGTTTTCAGGCCCTGAACAATAGGTAACACAAGAATGTAATCCTTGAGAGAAGGGAATTACTTTAGGAGCTCCATATTCACCTGGCGTTCTGTTGGAGGGCATTTTTTGGATCATGGCCAAGGAAGTGAGCCCATGAAATAGAGCAATAATGGGCTTAGTGGGCTGATGGGGAGACTGGAATATGGAGATGTCAAAGTGCTTAGACTTTTTGGGGCATGATACAGGAGATGCAAGAGCTCTGCAGAGGAGATTCTAAAAGTCTGTGGGAGGATTATTCACAAGTTTTTTGCTGAATGCTGGGCTGTGCGTCATGTATAGGGCACATGTACAGGTCTGGTGGGGAGTGGCTGCTGCATGTGCTCGCTTTGGCAGCACATATACTACAGTTGAGAGCTGAGCACATGCCAGGTAATGTCGGATTTCCATCCCAGTCGGAGTATAGACCTTACTGAGAACCTCAGCATTTAACTTACCAAAAAGCCATGTTTAAGAGTAATAACCTCACCACAGAGTAAGGGCCATGTGCTAGGAGTAAAACAAATCTGAAATAGACAAGTCCTAACAAAGAACAAAGCCAATCTCCAAAGAATCAAACATCTATTGGTAATTTAGTTAGCTATAACAACAAAACTCAGAACCCTAAAAAGGAGACAACAAATCCAGAGTCCCTACAATGTGTCATCCACAATGGTTCGTGCATAATTTAAAATTGCTAGGAATAAAATGTAACAGAAAAATATGACTTACAAAGATGTAAAACACACACACACACATACACACACACACACACACACACACACACGAAGACCTAGACAAAACCCAGATGTTTGAATTATCATAGGAGGACATTAAAATGGTTGTTATAAATGGGCTCAAAGACTTAAAGGGAAAGATGTATATAAGGAGTGAATAGATGGGGAATATTATCAGACATGGAAACTGTATTTAAAAAAAGAACCAAATTCAAGTATCAAAACAGAAAAAAAATTAACTGGATGAGCTTAACAACAGATTGGAGAGTACAGAAAAAAGAACAGTAAATTTAAAGATAGATCAACAAAAAATATCCAATCTGAAGAACACAGAGAAAGAAGATTAAAAAACATGACAGGGCTTCAGTAATCTGTGAGATAATGTCAAGTTTTCCTAGAAGGAGAGGAGAGTGTATTTGGGGCAGAAAAGAGTTTAAAGAAATAACTACTGAAAATGTCCCAATTTTTGGTAGAAATCATCAACCAAGATCTAAAGAATCTCAGTGAACCCCACCCAGGTTAAATGTAAAGAAAACTATATCTAGGTCAGAGTAAAGGTACTGAAAGTTCATCTAAAAGGTAGCCAGAGAGAAGATAGATTACATAAGGAGAAGAATGATACAAATGATGTCTGATTTCTCATCAGAAACTATGGAGGTCTAAAGACAATAAGTGGTATCTTTTAGAGTACTGAAAGAAAAAAAATCCATACCTTTCCATTCTGAATTTATATCTAGCAAAATTATCCTTTAAAAATAAGTGAAGTAAAAACATTTTTTCAGATAAATTAAAGCTGAGAGAATCTGTTGCCAGCAGATATGCAACATAAAAAGGCTAAAGGAAGTTTTTAGATTGAAGGGAAATGAGTTGAGATGGAAACTTGAATTTATAGGAAGACAGTAAGAGAACTATGAACAGTAAATATATAGCTAGACATAAAGACCATTTTTTAAACCTCTCTCTCTTTAAAAGACTACTGACTGCAGTGAAAATAGTAACACTATAGTATGGGTTTTATAATATATGTAAAAGTAAAATATTTGACAATAACATAAAGGTGAAGGAGATGGTAAACTGAATTACTCTATAGGACACCACAGATTAAGCTCTGCTCAAAGGGAACACCATGAATGCTGCCATTCTTTAAGTCACTATCTCTTTCCATAGGAAGTACTTTTGTTTCTTTTTTTAGATGCATCATTTGTAGTATTAATACATTTTGCTTCCAAACTAGACAACTATAAAAAAAAAGAAAACCTCCTACTTTTTCTTGTATATAGAAAACATGAATAATTTCTCCACTGTTACAGGGAATTTTTCAGGCTAATTATAATGCAGTTTATAATGAAAAATAATAATAAGCATTAACAAAGAAAGTAGGTTTGAGATGAATGAAAATATTAAAGTTGCTACTTTCAAAACTAAAAATTAAATAGTCATCATGAGCTTTCTATTTTGGTTCAAATATTCAAACTTCAAAGTCACCTGGATTCCAGTTTGAGCTAGAATAAACACACCTATTATTGTAAGATAGGCATCTATTCAGCTTACAAAATGCATTATACGTTTCACATAATCAAAGTTAGGCATAAGTTTTATGCATTAGACTATGAAATCATCATACTATGAAGAGCTAAAGTATGTTATCATATATGAAATGTTTGTTTATAGTGAATCGACTCATATTAGAGGTCAAAACTGAAGTCTGCAGGAGCACATATTAAACTCAAAGTTCTAATCACACTTCACTACCTTCTTGGCTAGCTTTCCTTCTCGCTGCAGGTTCAGCCTAGGTATGGTCTAAATTACCTACAATTCAAAACCCTTTAGGGAATTTCTGTATGTATTTCGGTGCCCTAAGTTGTTGTCATTTTGAGGATTTAAAAACAAAATCATGTAAAAGTATTTCTGACTTAATTATCTTGAAAGTGCTATTAGACAAATTATTTTACAAAATCTTTAAAATGACAAAAGAGGTGGCAAGCAGGAATAGAACCAAATGTATGTATAAACCATAAAGAAATTTAGGCAAAAGAATGAATATGTGGAGTAGTTTTAGAGAAGCAGTGGGCTTCCCATTCAACTCAAAAGTACCTTTAGTTATTTTGTTTTAATGAAGAAAACCTCACTCATATTTTTAATTCACATTCATTAGAATAAGTTAGTAGGCTGCTAAAAGTGAATTGAAAATTATAATAATTTTCCAGTGGAACAGCTATTTGTGGGCAAAGACTGAATGAAATCTTGTTAATATATGCCTTAAAATAACACTCAAGCTGCTTAAAATTTAGCAACAGTTTCACTCTCTAAAGTTTCACAAACTAAAATTCTCTTTTAGTTTTTAAACATCTTTATTTCCTGAATATTTAAGGGGCTTTCATGAAGATGAGGCTAGTTTTTCAAAATCAATCAAGTATTAAATGACTCATCTTAATAAAACATGTTTTATACATGGTCAGATAAAATTAAAAGGAGGAAACACCTATTATTTGCCAATATTTTCTGCTTATGCGATATGAGAATTTCTTGTGAACGATTTTCTCCTAAATAGCAGAAAGCTTTTTGAAGGACCTCGGTAATACAAGCATGAGATAGGATTGACCAATATGATTCAAAATGCACACAACACCGGTCTTTTCCAGTTTAAAGCAACCACAAGTATTTTTTGAAGTCTTCATCTAAGAAATCAGTGAGGATAAAGGAAAAGGGGTAAAAATGATCCTGTAAGACCTTTTCTGTACTTCAGACTAAGAGCCTATCCCCAGGTAGTCGCCTTGGGGAAGTAGTTCAATGATGAATACTGCAGATATTCACACAGACCTGTGCACCCTCTAATTTATTAGTAAAGCACTGAAAGAAGGAATCTATCTTCCTTCTTCAAATTAATTCTTTAAAATGAAATTAACCTCAATGACCTACGGTTCTGGAATGCAAATGAAAAATATTAGAGATAAGGAGTTACTGATATCATAATAGATCTGGCAACTTGAAAAAAGGTTGGAATGAAGGAACTGGTTGACTTCTGTGATGCTGTAGCATTCTGGATACCCATCACCAGTACTTGCCTGGGGTCTTTCTGAATGCTGTCTATTGAGGGCGATCTCGTGGTGCCATCATCAGCTGGGGCTGCATGCTGAAGCCTGTTATAATTGCACTCTTGCACTCGATATTGTATTGGCCTATAGGGCTCCGCGTAGGTAGCTGTTGTGTTCAGAGCATAATTATTTCTTTGGTATGTAAGGGTACTTCGTTGGCTGGACGTCCTTTGCAGATTTCCAACACCTACTGGAAAGTCACATTTTCAAATAGGTTAGTATGTTCTCCGTGAAGTGATACTTCCCAAAGTCAAAGTATTTTATATAACTTGCTTACATTTAGATTTTACCAATCTAGCTCATTAGTGCTACAAAAAATACTTAAGTTTTTAATATACACTAACAATATTTGTATCATTTTGTGAGATGAAAGAGCAAAAATGAAACTATAAATCTGCTGACGCAATAGGTTTAATATGTTTATTAAGATTCAGTAACAAAACTGCAAGAGAAACATAAGGAAAGAATTAATCTTAGCAATAAACGACAAAACTTCATAATTTAATTTTAGCAATAAAAAACAAGATATTTAGTCACATTTGCAGAAAATTGAAACTATCAAACTTTGAAAACTTAATGCATACAGGTGACTTATTTTGACATTTTATTTATAAACCTGTGGATTTTGTAACAGAAAATTTACTTCACAAGAAAGAAGACTGATATATCAAATTCTTTCAAAGCTACTCCCTTAAATTATTGCATGATGCTATGTATAAAGATACTGTACACTATATTTAAGATTTCATTCCTAATTATTGCAGTAGGGTATCTCTCCAATGATTGTATACATATTCTTCCTGCAATTAGAATGCTCGAACAGCATTATTTCTTACTCCTATTAACAAAATTCCTTAATACACAGAACATAACAAATGAAGTATTTCTGCACTAACATCTATTAAAAATTAGGGCATTCTACTAGAAGAAACATCCCACAGTGGACCAATTTGTGAGTTTTAGCAAAGAACTAATTCAAATACAGTCTTCTCCTTCCTGGTATTCTGGGAGGTAGGAGGCCTGACAATTAAGTTTGCAAACTTGGTGCAATGATGTTGTTAACCTTTTTTGATATCAGAGGGATTATTCATTATGAATTTGTACCAAAAGGACAAACAGTTAACCAAGTTTATTATTTGGAAGTGCTGAAAAGGCTGCGTGAAAAAGTCAGACGACCTGAACTTTTTGCCAACAATTCATGGCTCTTGCATCAACAATGCACCAGCTCACACGGCACTGTCTGTGAGGGAGTTTTTGGCCAGTAAACAAACAACTGTATTGAAACACCCTCCCTACTCACCTGATCTGGCCCCCAGTGACTTCTTTCTTTACACAAAGATAAAGGAAATATTGAAAAGAAGACATTTTGATGACATTCAGGACATTAAGGGTAATACGACAGCTCTGATGACCATTCCAGAAAAGAATTCCAAAACTGCTTTGAAGGGTGGACTAGGCACTGGCATCGCTGCATAGTTTCCCAAGGAGAGTACTTCAAAGGTGACCATAGTGACATTCAGCAAAGAGGTATGTAGCATTTTTTCTAGGATGAGTTCGCGAATGTAATTGTCTAACCTCATATGTCCCCCAGAGCCATACCTTTAGGGGGCTGTCATTGCTACCTGGAGTTTATTTGTGGGCATGTTAATAAAACTGTACTACATTTTTTTTTTTTTAAAGTATCTTTGAGCCAAAGTTTTTTTTGAGTCTCTGTGAGCCAGACTGGCAGCACAATCTGGCAGCTTACACGGCCCTGGGCAGCTTACGTAGTGGTTGTTCTATCAGCCACTACAATGTGGCATAGATGTGAGGATGTGGGGTATAAGGGTATGATACACTAGTTCCCAATTTTTATAAGTGCCTACTGCATTCTGTCCCAGACTGAGTCCATCATAAAGAATATTTATTTCAAATTTTACACTTAAGAATTCAGAGGAAATCCAGTATCTAAAAAAGAGTAACACCAAATACACTTGGGCTACTTACATACTAAGTCAAAAATTGCCAAGTAACTCATACGTGAATTTTCTCTAAACACATGTTCCAGGCAACAAAAATGACAAAGAAATATTGCAACACAGGCTTTCCTTTCTATGTCTGATATCCCTCTAACCCAAGGGCAGTCAGATTTATAGCTCTATAAACTTATTTGTGAGTTTACAGTATAATCACGATATTCATTGATTAGATTGAACGAAGGTAAAAATTTATCACCTATAAATAGGTCCAAAATGAACTTCTGTTTTACTGTTTATCGATCTGTTGTCACAGCTGCTTTACTGACAACCAAAGGGACAACGTGATTTCATTCTAACCAGAACCCAAATCCAATGACATCCTCTTGGGCCCATGAGATTGGGAATCCAGCTAAGCATTGCTGGTACTCACCTGAGCCTGTGCGATACAATGCGGTCTGTGACCCTTGGAGCTCCACAGCCCCGTGGTTTGGGCTGCGGTACACAGGGCTGTAATAGGTCCTCCCCTCATATATAGGAGTGATGTGCAAGTCGGGTGACACAGTTGAACGAAGGTCTTGCCCGAGCTGGCTGTGTTGACTAGCATAGGAACTCCGTAAGCCTAGAGGCAGAAAAATTACGAATCATTAGAAATCGAGAAAATTGTGGTGAGGGTAAAAGCCCTAATGAAACTCCTAACCAATAGGACCAAGTGTGAAGTCTAAACACCAAACCTAGTGAGTTGTACAAAGGAAAAACGCCAGAGATGAAAAGGACGCCATATACATTTTTAGTACAAAACTTTCTCTTGGCCAAGATAAAAGTAAATTTTCTAAGAAAAAAAATAATAAGACATTTTTAAATGGTTTGATACTCTGAAATTCATTCTCCCAACTCTCAGCTATTTTATCATGGTGACCCCAAAGAGAATGTCCACTTTTACTTTACTATTTTCCTTCTTAAAAATACATACAAACAATGGTTCATGCCAGTCTCTCTTCCTGCCCTGCAGAACTGCCCCGTCCTACCAAGTGGATGGCCAGCTCTTTGGGACCAGGCCTCACCATGTCCCACAACTCTTTAAATCCCCACATCTAAGACAATACCTACATAATCGTGCTTAGTAAAGGCTCATGTTCAAGAACTGTTTTGAAATATCTCTCTCAATTCATCCATGATTTTTACAGGAAAACATGAAATTGTATGTTACAAAATTTGAAATGTTATCAATCAAGTAATAACATTTATTAAGTATTATGAACTATTATGCATATTTTACTATTATCACTATACTTTTCCTTTTCTTTTTAAAAAAACAACAACAAGGCAGTTGTGTTTATACTGTGTTTCCCGAAAACAAGACTGGATCTTATATTAATTTTTTGCTCCAAAAGACACATTAGGGCTTATATTCAGGGGACGTCATCCTGAAAAATCATGCTAGGGCTTATTTTCTAGTTAGGTCTTATTTTCGGGGAAACACTGTAGGAACCTACACAGCAGATTCTAGTTTACTTGCTTTCTGATGTGAAGGAAAAGTACAGAGTTAGTAGATGAATATTAAATCATTTGAAATATTCGTCCACTCAAATTGCTAATAACTAATGTTTACGCATGGGACTTTTGATGGAAAAGTAGATTTCAAACCCAAACATTTTATTTTTTTAATAAAAGTTAATTAGCATATTATATTATATTAGTATACGCACAGAAGTTAGTGATATGTCATCATTAGTAAGTAAATTCTGTCACTTGGTATGAATACCAACTACAGTTACATTCCAAATATGAGTAAGAGAAAGCACATATATTTGCTTGTAAAAAGACTGCAAATAATTAACACAGTAACTAATTACAAAAAGATAGCATCATTCACATCCTGTTAGCTCAGTTAATCAAATCACAGCTGAAAGCACATGGGCCTGAATGTGAGTGATAACACATTGCTTAGTGAGGTGTAGCAAGAAAGTTAATACATAAAGCTTTGAAAACGAGTATTACCTATCCTGGACAGCAATGTGGCATGGAAAGAAACTAAATGCACCAATGTGGGTTTTAGCTACTGGCTCCCCACTTGCTAATATGAAGATCACACACAGGTTTAAACAATCTTATAATTGGGAGATTATCGAGCTGAGCCTTCTCATCTGAAAACCAAGGAAACAAAGAGCCCAAGAGGAAAATGTGATTCATCCCCATCAGAGGTACTTTCTGGTAGGACTGGGAGGAAACCCCAGGTCAGTGTTCTGTCACTGCACACTCAGCACTGAACATCCGGAGTCCTCAAGGGTCAATGATAAGTGGTGTGAGAAACCTTGAACTCGACAGATCCCTCCTCAAACAGAAAATTAAAGAGCAAGGTTAGTCCACCAGGGGATCATGGAAGCCAATGTAATTCTAAAGATCATATTATGATTGTTATTGTCAAGTTCTCGTTTGAGGATTTCAGCTTTTTATTCACTAGCAGATTTCTCGTCCTTCCTAGCAGTGTATAAGCTCCATTTCTTTATGGCGCCCGTGAGTATACTAAACAAAAGTGGAGCCATTGTTTTTATAATGGTGACATAAAGCAGGCAGCTAAGCGTAGCTAGTCCTTGGTAATCTTATCAATACAAAGTGCTTTGTTACCACTCAGTAGAGCCACAAACACTCTTGATTCACTCTGAGACTCTGATTATCACTCACACTTAGGCAGAGGCAAGCCGAGCATTGGTGGTGGCCCCAGCACCCATGGTGTGGTGGAATGGGAACAAAGCATTGTGCACCATTATCAGAATGCTATATTCTCAGGGTGCAAGGGCCTGCTGGTTTCTTCACTGGAATCCATGCACTAGGACAACTTTGGTAAACATTTACTATAATTGCATGGCAAAGGTAACACAATGAGCTTACTTAGAACTATTAAACGTATCCAGTAAATATTCACTTGTTATAGGACTACTAGTGAAATGAAGTTACCATATGTGACAGGCTACCCTGGGAAATAAAAGACAGAATCATGGTGTGTGTAACACTTTCTTGATATCAGGAATCTTTGTAAATAACGTAACAGTGACTGTCACTATTTTTGTTTACCTGCTTATGCATGAAAAAAAAGTCCTATAAGATTAACATTTAAAAAATTACAAAAGTATGTAGCCTCTACAGATTAAGTTAAATGACTGTGTGTAGAGAGCCCCACTATATCTTAGTATCTTTTAAACTGGAAGACAGACAAGTAATTATGTTCTATAATTGATATTAGAAATAATGTTTCCAGAAGTATTTCCACAGATTAATATTTAATTACTTTATCTTCGCCTCCAAATAAAACACTGATCTTCCACAATAATATTTATCTAACCAATAGTTTCTATTTGCAATTCCACAAATACTTATTGGTTTGCCTATTATAATGATATATTCCCTGTGATTTAAAACATTTATATTTAAGACATTGGAAATAAACATAAATTTATCTTCCAAATATGGATTCTTTGTATTCTCCAAGCTTTTATTGACATGCTATGATTATACTGAAGTGAATATTTTAGGACAGATATATTTTTTGTTGTAGGAAGTAATTTATACACATATTTTATCATTATTTAAACTGGGATTACCAAATATCCAAGTGACTGAGTCTATTACAAAATATTGCTTCAGACTTATTAATTAGCAGGTTATTAATCTTTTGAAATCAAGAACCATAGCAAATATGACATCACTTTCTTAAGAAAAAAAGGGAATTCACAAAATAGAATCCATATTCAGAACAAGGGGGCAGGTAGGTGATGGGAAACATTTTTATGGAAACTCTTCTTCTTTTGAAGATTATAGCACTCTAGGAAGAAAAAAAATCTGCGAAAGACTAGGTATAATTTTTTTCTCCCTGAGACATAAAGTCTAACTTCATTTGCATTGTTGGAAAAGCAGGCTTTTTAAACCAAAGGAACTCATCCCTTTCGGGGTTAACATGGGGACAGTGTTTATGTGCTCACTTCCTTTTCTGGGTTTCTCCTTCACTCTTTATATTACTGCATAGCTATACATACACAGGGAAGAATACAGAAATCCTCAGAACTCTTTATCTTTTAAGGCTCCTTGGGAGATGGAATTTCATAAATGATTCCTACTGCACTTTGCTGCATACTTCTCAGAGGCATGCCAGAAAATATCTAAGCCAAGTACACTCCTCTAAGGGCTGAATGAAAAAGAGGTGGTTTCTCCACTAGGAATTTCTTTGAGCTCAAAATCAAGTTCAATAATAATTTTTCAGGCAAAATTATTAAATTAGAAAATCTCAAAAAGGCTTTACCTTTCCCAGAGGCCACAAAGAACGGATATTCATTTCACTACACAAAAATATTAAAAACCTCTGTAAATAAGAAATAAAACGTCCAAAATAACGTCAAAAGACAATTTACAAAATGGGAAAAATATGTGAGAAGTATATTACAAGGGGCTAATTTATTTCAAGTATAAAAAGCTTTTACAAATTATAGAAATACGCAAAAGACCTGAACTTGTTTGCAGAAAAAAAAAAGGCTGATAAACATGAAATATTCAACTTCCCTCGTAACTCAGTAAAGGCCATTTAAAACAACGAGGTACAGCTTTTTACCTACCACTCTGGCAAAGATGAAACACTTTGACAATATACAGTGCTAGTGAAGGTGTAGTAGTAATAGGTACACTCAAACTAGCGCTAAAGATAAAAATCTGTGCCACTTTCCAGGAGGGCAACTTGACAATATTTCTTTAAGAAACAAATACACACATATTTGGATCCAGCAATTCTACTTCAAGATGTAGATCCCACAATGATCTTAGTATCTATGCGCAAATATGCAGAACAATATCTATGACATCGTTGTCTCTAATAGCTAAAAATGGAAAACAACCTAAATGTCCATTAATAGGGAAGTGATTAAATAAATGATCATACATCTATAAAAATGGGGTCCTAGGGTTGTATGGAGAATGAAGCAAAGTTCTCAGGCTTATTAAAAAAACCAAGATATGTATTATAGGATCCCATCCGTATAAAAGACAACACAATGTGTGCACATATGTATATAACGTATATACTCATATATGTAAACAAACATTCTGCATGATACAGAAAGCAGTGAGTGTAAACGGGTAAGGGTAAAGAGAAGCTTGAGACTCACTGCTCATTTCAAATTGTCTCATCTAGTTTTAACTTGTTTACCATTGGGTATGTTATTTAAAATTACGATTTAAAACACTGGTTAAACATCAATTTCATTGTAATAAAAAGAACAATGTTGATACATTATGTGGAAAAGGCTCCATGAAAATAGTCTGAAGGAAATGGCTGTAATATCAGGGACCTGGCTGTTGAGTTTCTGATTTAACCTGAGTGGCATTTGAAGGTAATTCATTAGAGCTTTGTGCATTTCCCATTGGGATGTTAAAATAAGGTAGGTGGTGAGAGAATCTATATTCTAGCCTATACTATTAAAGCATTTTTAAAAATTAAACATTTAAACAGGTATTCTGATACCACTATAACATAACTTACAGGTTTGGGTAGGCCTACCTGGTAAACAATCTTTCATTAAGAAAAACAACAACCAACAAACAGCTTAGAATTCCAATCACTTCTAAAATGCATCCTAATTTACATCCTAATATTGTGAAAGGGAAAAATGTATTCATTACAAGAGTTCTGGTAATATAAATGTATATAATTTCATGCATTAAGAATTATAAAGCATGAAAGACAAGTCAGCCTTAACTCTGCAGTGTAAGCTTTGAGATGAACACGAGCTTCTCTCATCTTATCATGCTGTTTGAGCGACGGTTGCATAGATTTCCTCACTGGGCTTTACGGAGTGCTGTCACCCTGTACTCACCTGTCAGGCTGTCTGGCCGAGGTGGTACCATCCTCTCATAAATGTCATACGGCTGCTGTCCGAATTGTTCCATGTCATGAACAGTTCTTTGCAGTGAAGGACCCAGATGCTGTGGTACGGCGGTCATCCCTGAGCGTTTGGGGGACGACGACCCCACCTGGCCTTGGGATGGGGAAGCTACTCGAGTCTGTGCATCCGTCAGGGTCAGCGGGGACCCCACTCTGGCGTTGGTTTGGTACTGAGGGGTTGGTCCGTTGGGATTGGAGGTCTGCCGGGAAGGGACTGACCCAATCCGACGTACAGCTGCTGGGGAGGCGGGTCTCTGTGCAGAGTATGGCGATGCTGCCCGCTGAGCAGGTAATGTGGTGGAGGAATATGCACTGGGGTTCAGTGGTCGGGAGTCGGTCACTGATGGAGAGCCAAATCCACTACCCAGAGAAGTTCTCAGTGGCCCCCTGGAAGGAGACACGCCTGTGCTGATAACATAAGAAGGAGACTGTGCTCTAGATGGAACTGAACTAACTCTTCTCATGGCCCGATTGGCTACTGATGGCTGATGAAAGGGGGAAAAAAAAGAATGGGTTTATCCAGGGTTTTGTGTCCATTGTCATTACAGAAAAAAATGCACATAGCTCACTACAATGTGATTATTTTAGGCATCTAAGTTTCTTTTTCTTGTTATGCTTTAGAGTTGGATCTTAATATTTCCTCACTGTCTTTTTCTTGTTCTACTTTTTTTTTTTTTTTTTTTTTTTGTGGCTTAATCTCCACCTTTCCCACTTCAAATACTAAGATCAACCAGTAAAGAGAGCTCTAAAGACATTTAAGATTCCTTTTCTTTTGTCTTTACATATTTTTTATCCTCTTGCCTATGCATTTTTCACAACACATAAAATTTTATATTGCAAGTGTGAAGTGTCATTGGAGCAATGTATTTATTTTGTTCCCTGTGAGTCAAAGTTTGGCCAAAGTAATGCATTTCTGTAAAACAAAAACAATTTTTAAAAATATATCAAATCTAATGTAGCTACAGGAGTATCTATAATTGTTTAATCTTTGTGGATTGGCCTCCTTAACGAAAGGAATGTGTTCTTTCAATGTGGAATAAATGACTATTTGGATAGAGCCTGGGGTCCAATGCTCTCCTCTGTGAATTTACTCTTGAGAGACAGCTTATTTGCACAGGTGCTATTAGCCAAATTTGTCTCTTCTTTTAGCTCAAGTGTGGCTTCTAGAGAGTTCAGCTATTTCTTTCTACCTTCTTTGATCTATGAGCTTTTATCTTTAGCTGGTGGATTTAAGGAGATTAAAATAAAGGTACCCCCAAATCTGTTAACAAAAGGAGCGATGAGGAATGCCAAAGTCTCTGCTGGGTTCATGGCCTAGTCAGCTGGGAAAGGTGAGAATGGAGAATGAAGAATATTTCTGCCATGGCTGGTCCTTCTATGAAATCTCTCCTTCTATGACTCCTGCAAACACAGGGTCTCAGATCCCTTTCCTGATGCAGTATCACAATGAAGTACAATAGTGGCTGGACTGGGGTACTGGCCTGCGGGGAACAGGCATGGGCAACAGACGCTGGGCAGCCCAGGACCAGGCTGCTCTGTATCTCCTTAGTGACTGCTGGGATACAGTTGCCATCAACCCCCTTTTATTTTCACTTGGGGCAGTAAGAAAAGAAACAGGGAAAAGACGAGAGCTTTGTAGATCTATTACATGTCATAAGAGGAAGCGTGCTTAGTCTCCAGGTGTCACAAGCTACTGGGTGGGCTGAAACACCTGCTCTGAGACCTCATGTGTGCTCCATCTCAACAATTTTGGAAAGTCAATAGCAGTGAAGAGGAGAAGATACGAGGAGTAAAGGGAATTGTAAATAAACAAAAAGGCAAAAAAGGGGGTTGTAAAATTAGTAGACAGTTGGAAAACTAAAGTCCGGCTTGGGGTTTACTAATAGTGCTAAAAATATGAAAATCCCACAATGAGCTGTTACCAAAATGGGATGATACTTGGCCCAAATAGCTAGAAAACATGTTTCCCAAAATACATGCAAATTAAGTTTTAGAGATGACCATTCCCCTCCCCAACTTAATTCTTCAGCTCTAGAAACAAAATCAACTTACCGTAAAAAAACAACAAAAAAAGAGATAACATGACCACTTTCAGGGGGAATAACAGAAACAATTTCTGTAGCTAAGATAATTATTATTCAAAAGTGTGACTTCCAACCTGCTGACAAAGAAATTCACCTAAGCTGATGAATTCCTATAAGCATTTAGTCCAAAGCTTCTCAAACTGTTACATCAAAGCACTCCTAGTAACAGCAAACAGGTAACTGTACAATATGACTGGGGGTGCAGCTCATAGTAGCTCTGCTACAGCACAAGATTTCCTGTTTTAGCTTAAAAATCGATGCACTATATTTGTGTGTGCTTGCATGTAGAAGTGTTTCTCACTACTTAACAATTTCCCCTAAATCGGTGAGCCAAAGTGCCGAAGGAATATTGTGTTTCTCCCTTGGCAATGGGAACCCTGGCCGGCTGCTGTGGTAGCTCCGGACTTCCTGTATTGCATTAAGGGAAGGTTAGTGTTTGCCTAACTTCTTTGATCATCTTGCCATTTTTAAGCTCTGGAGAAATCACTGGGGTACTTGGACAGATAGTTATCCTCACTTGTTATTGCCACTTAGGACTCCTACTGTTTCTATGAATCCCGGAATATGCTGATGGACTAATGTGAATAAAGATGCAATGAGTTAGGAGCTCAGTTTTATAAATCGATAATGCAAGTATTATTATTTTGTGACTATCAAGTTAGAAAATGCTAACTTAACAGAACTATTATGCTTCTGTACAATGCCTTTCTATAGGCAGGAATATCTATATTCTAACAAAAGAAAGAAATGTGTTTTCAGGGAATAAGTCCAAAGATGAAAGCAAAAACTTTGGTTAGAATAGGCCAGTCCCATTTTTTGCAGGTGTTGGAATGGTGCTCTGCCCTCTAGGACTCTTTACAGCATATTTCAGCTCTAGTATTTTTAGGAACTCATAACCCCTCAGGGAGTACAACATTCCACCCAGTTCTCCCACACTCCCCCTGGACTCTTCCTCACATGCCAAACTTGCTCCTTTCATACGAATTAATCTCCTGCGTCTGGAATCTATCAGAACTCATTAATAGGAGCTAATCAACAGAAATTAATGTATTTTTAAGTTTCCTGCCTAAAAATTCCTTAACATCATAGACTCACATAGCATAACACGATTTCACTACTTTACTCATTCCATAAATTAAAAATCTTCTGTGTTGGTTTAATTTTTTAAAAAGTACTTGTAAGAGATATTCAATTAGGACAGCATTTTTCTTTTTCTTTTTCTTTTTTTTTTACAAGGATCTTGATGTGTTTGGTTTACCTGAACCAATGTTTGTCCTTCAGCTCTGGAATTCCTCACCAAATGGTTATTAGTTGATCCTATGAATGAATGCTGTGGTCTGTTATCTGCCTTACTCAAGTTTAGGCTGTTGTGGAAACTTCCTGCTTCCTGGTATCCACTGTCGGAGTAAGAATTCATTTGTGTTGAACTTCTTGAGTTACCCAATGATCCTGTAGGAATAAAACCAGCAGGAAATGTCTTTATTTTACAGTTCTGATGCTCATTTCAAAAAGAAAATATTAAAGGCAAATCTAATACTTAAAAGATCATACAACGGACCCTCACTTTCATGGAGAGATGTTTGCTCTGGTGAATAGAGGGCCCCTTGCTCTGGTTCTGTCCTGATGAGATAGTTGTTGGGATGGACAGCGTCAGAAACTCTAGGTTTGTTTATACTGGTATTTGGCACATCTGTAAGAAGAGAAGCTTAATTAGCTGAATCTAAGGGCAAAATTGCAAAACAAAATTGCTTTAAAAAGCTTCAGATATTCATCAGTAACATATTATAATCTGTCGCCTAACCGTTTGTTTCCTTGTACTTGCCCCCAAAGAAAGGAGAGTCTGCCAGATGGATCCTTTCAGGGACTTTGCTTAACCTCTGTGTTTGCACCTTATGCCTCCCTGTTTGGTCCCAAAAAGATGGCTTGGTCAGCCAATGACGGGTACGACTTTCCACGTGGAAAGCAACCTAAGACAGGCGCAGTCGAGTGGGGACCAACAGGAGAACCCACGGGGTTCACAGAGGTGGGCACAGCTCCCCACGTTCCCCAGGCTAAGGAAAGCCTCTGCCTCTGTGGCTGCCTTCCTTCCCAAAACCTGCAAGGGAAGAGATTCAATGATGTGCTCTCCATCTATTCATATGCATAAAGGTTTTGTCCCTTGAGCAAGTACATACATCCTGAGACTTATGGTACAGCTGCCTGCACGCAAGGGTGATTGGCTTGAATCAGTTTCCTATTACTGTGTATGGAATTCACAGATCTTGAGATTGACAAGCTGTATCTCCTTTACTTCCCCACCTAACTAATAAAAGCTGATGCTAGGCTCGATTCCGGGCGTCCAGTCCTTGGGACTGGGGGTCCCTTGGTCTGCTTAAACTCTATTTATGGCTACTGTCTTAACCCTGCGCTGCCCTCCTCGCTCCCCACAACCCTTGTCGCGTGGAATGCGACAATAATCTATACGTTAAGACTGTTTTCACCTTAAACTGCACTACCATTTTGACTCTTTTTCTATAAGGTGATCCATATACTCAGCTTATTAATATATTTTGCTAGATTTCATGATGTTGTCCATCCTGATTACCAGCCCCAAATTAACATATATTAAATTAAAATCTGAAAACTGACCTTGTTCCCCCTTGGAAAATTCACCCCTTAGGTGACTTTTTCAAAGAGGATTAACAGACTGTGTGAGAATGGTGGCCAAGTATTTAAAAAAAGATCTGCCATACTTCAAACTTTTGAAATGAAAACTTGCATATTATTTAGCTTGGTGATGAAACCTCTGAAGGTAGGGTTAGCTTTTTTGTCATATTTCATTTTGTCTAAAATCAGTGAAACTCTGTACAGAGCTTTCAGAGTTGAATGGAAACTTTAATTTCTTATCCATTTGTTAATTCTTTTAGTCTTTTTTCCAAATGAATACAGCCAATCTAACCTGTCCATTGTTTCCTTCAGCAAAATCTTCTCCCCCATTATCTTGTTTCACTGTCAACTACTCATGTATCACTTTGCCATCTTGAACTTAAAAACAAAACAATTTATCTCTTTCTTCCCTATTCCAACTTCTGTATTTTAAGCTGCCAATTTGTGATAGATTATACTGCCTTTCCCCAATTTCATTCAAATATGTGAATGAATAGAGGATTATACTGTCCTCTTTTCTCTAGTGTTTTCAAAATATATTTGCCCGTGTTCTGATTTTGTTCAAAAGGCTTTCTTTCCTCAGATTTAACTGTTACTAACAAACATTTTTAAAGAAATGCTGCTTCTCTCACTTGAAATATTTAAACTAAGTCTGTATAATATGTAAACACTCTGAGTTCAACACACAAGCCTAAGGATTTCAATGTCTTCATTTGTCTTTCCTTTCTGACTTTCTTAACTACTTATTAAGGCCCTATGAAATGCCAGGCCCTAGGAATACAGCAATGATACAGCTAAAATACAGGGTGTGTGTGTGTGTGTGTGTGAGAAAGAGAGAGAGAGAGAGAGAGAGAGAGAGAGAGGGAGGGAGGGAGGGAGGGAGGGAGGGAGGGAGGGAGGGAGGATGAATGAGTGACAATATCCGAGGGAAAGCAGCTTAGGAACATTTCCTAAAGGCAGTCAGATCTCAGCAGCATGCTCTTACATAGAAGGGCGGCTTGTTCCTTCTCTATAGCACTTACAACTCTCCCTTCGTTAGACTATAAGCTCAGTGCAGGCAGGACTGTCGGGTTTGTTCACTGTTGCTTCCTCAGTGCCCAGAATAGGTGTATAGCACTCAGTAGGTGCCCAGTAAATCTTTGTTAAATAAACAAATTCCCAGTGAAAAGAGCAGCTTCTCTTTATTGAGTGCTGATTCGTGCCTGGCATTGTGCTTGGCTTTACTTTACTATGCTCAGTAAAGTTTGTCTACATGACGTGAAGTAAAACTTTTAGGCAGTGCTGCTCAAGCTACTTTGGAAAGTGAGCACAGGTTTATGAGAGAACTGGGAAATCCCACTACATTCTAACCCTTTAACTTGATGTCAAATTCAATCTAAGGTTTCGTTTTGTAGCCTCCAGAAGGACTCGCCCACATTCCTAACATAGGTTTTAATGACCTGTCTCCTGACTTATCATTTGACAACACATTTCTAGATGGTCGAGTTCTGTGACAGTTCTGAATTCCTCAGTTTGAAATTTCAATAAAAATTATAGATTGTCTGCGGTTTCCCTGGTACACGCTGAAACATGATCTAAGTCTCTATCCAGCTGATAATACTGGGGTGATGTGCTTCATTTGCAAATCTTCTGTCATGAATTTCCAGAGTTCTAAACATTCTTATACAGCAATTCTTGAAGGAGTTTTATTCAAGATTAAATACATAGTTTGCTACGCTGGAAGACTTTCACAGGGAATTGGAGTGCCTGGGAGTAGCTATACGAGAGATGGCCTATAACCGGAGCCATGCAGTTAGTTCATCTTTGTTTCATCCAGAAATGGAACACTGGAAAATCAAATAGAAAACGGCAACCAACTATAGGTAAAGGAAGTAACACTGTGGTAGCTTTACGACTTGTCATACATGGAAAAATGTACTTTTTCTTTTCTTTTTAAAGAAAAAAGATGTTTAATTAGCTCTTAGCTTTGGCTTTTGTACAGGATAAAACCTGGGACACCAATACATCAAAGTTTTTGGCTTGGAAACACTAGGTGGCATGCAGTGTCAAGATCTGAAAAATTATCACCATGGAAACCAAAAACCATTAGAGTTCTGCGTATGCCTCCATATTTTTCATTTTTTAAACTGTAAGGAGCTATTAATTGAATAGAAAAAAAGAGAAAAAGACACCCTAACAATCTGTACCTCATCAACTGTGTCTCTTCATCTAATGGAACATTTTCTCACAAATCATGTGATAAGCAATTGTGCTCATTTAAACTCTTCTTTAAGAGAAGCTATCTAAAATAACTGTAAACAGAATAAGCACAAATTGTGACACATGATTCTATCTATACTGGTCACCCTGGTAATAAAACTTAACAGAATTAGTATCACAAAAAATACAAACAAAATTACCCACAAAGTAATATAACCAAGTACCCTCTAAATGTTAGTACCTGCGTCTTATAATTTTAAATGCAATACCTCAGAAAGCAGAATATAGAAAAGGACATTGAGATAATGAGGACACAAAAATATTTATTTCCTATGCCCCCCATACCCCACTTGAAGATCTAAATAGCTGGGTTTAGAGAACAGGCTGTAGATTTTGTGCTTCATCTATGAGTAAATATAAAAGTTAAAGTTTTAAAAATATATGAGAGATTTATTTAATATGAACTGTAAAACAACCAAAGTCTATACTATGAATAAGGTTGTCAGTCATTTTACTACTTTGATAGTGCAGCGCAATGATAACGCATACCAGTCCAGACAAAAAGATACGGGAGTCTCTTCTGCATCATTAAGTTAAATTGCTTTCAAAACAGTTTTACTATTATTTGTTGTTTCTTTGAAAACTTGTAATTAAGAAATTCTATACACACACATAAATGTATGTACACAGTCACGATACCTCAGATAAACAGAAGATCCATTTCCTAATTACTGAATAGTGTTTCTTGTAGTGTGGTAAGATTCACAATTATTAATGATGCGTGATTTATGCACTCCTACTTTAAATTGAATGTCTTTTAAAAACATCTGCTATATGGAATGGAAGAAGACACTAGTCAAATTTACCAGCGACACCATAGAGAGGAAGGGGTTAATCACTGCACCATCAATGCTGTACACTATACTCAAATAGTTTGCATCTTACAGCACAACCAGAACATTAAATCAAGAGACATTTTTCAGTAAAAATGACAAACAGAGTATAAATGCTACTTCTTTAATCTGTGTACTGAAGAACATGTGTTACTTTTTAAAAAAAAAATCACAAACATGTTTTCTGGGACACCAGAATTATACTATGGGGCATTTTCAAACATCAAATTAGCATCTTCCAAGAAAATGCATGTCTAAAAATATAGAACTTGAACAAACTTCAAGGTAGAATGAAATAGTCTCCATCTGTGTTTAAGACTGGGAGATTACTGGAAGCATGGTCCTTCTTGCCTGTTACATTTCATCTGAGTGCCCCATATTACAAAAAAAAAAAAAAAAAAAAAAAAGGCAATTAATTAGAAAAAGTAGAAGTTTGCAGCTAAAAAAAATATTAATGGGTAAGGGACAATAATAATGCTGTGGGGCTATAAAAATTTGATATATTATCTGCCCCATTATGCTCATAGTAAGATGAAATACAAAGTAAATTATTTTATCTTTCTGTGATGTGCCTCCCAAATACATGTCAAGTGTGCATAAAAATATGCTCAGTAAAAAGTCTAAAGACCCTCTCTAAAGAACTTGAAATTATTAAAATATTTCTGCTTTGTTAATCTATGTGTCTTACTGTTTATACGATATAAAATGATGGAGGTCTGTACTGAGGTTAGAATCACCTGGAAACAGGACCCCAGAGATCACTAAGGAGATTTTTAGTATATACAACCCTGTAAATAGTCTTTCAGTCTGGCACACTGTGACCTTATGTGAGCTTCTCCTTGTTTCTGCCTATCCTGAGCTGCTATGGTGTTTCGGGGTTTGCCTTTACATAAGAAAGCGTAATGTGAGTTTTGGAAGGACTTTTGGGGTGGTAATAGCATGTAATTACTGAGGCAGACGATACTCTTCTTGATAGTTAAGGGAATTAAATGTGTCATTTCTTCCAATGAGTTCAATTTAGGCTATCATACTCAGAGGGATAACACACTTTGGGAAAAATGTGAGCAAAAATTTTTGCCTTAAGGGGACTCAACTAGCTTCCTGTTTGGCCATGGAACTCTCACTTCCTATAGGACCATAGGCTCAGGAATACGTGTGGTTTCCACAGAGCTGCAGACACATTTCAATGTCTTCTATGGTGAAGAAGTAAAGCTCTTGGCCAAATTCTAGAAGGGGACCTAGAAGATGGTCCTGAAAAAATTGCTGTTCATTAACTTCCTGATGCACAAGACTCATTCCTACTGCAGGTAATATTATTCCAGGGAATGAGATCAGTGAGAAATACTGTTTCAGAGTGAAAATGGAATTAGGATGATGGAAACAAAGCATAAGAACATTCTTTGGTTCATAAAAGATACAGATGGACATCGACTGATATTTTAAGAATATTATAAATACATGGAGTTTGTTGACTCAAATATAAACTACTATATACATGAGATATCCTTTAATAGCTGGGTTTTAACGGAAGTAAAGACTTACGAGACAGGCAGAAGACTGTTTCCCGAAAGTATTCCTAGTCTGGTTCTCTTGCATTATCTAGGTTCCTAGGCTTTACACATGCATATACTATCTTTTAATTATTAAGACATTGGCTCTAAAACTTTTACTCATTGAGAAAATGTTGTGTGAAAAGTCTTGGAAAACAGAAATCCTTAATGAAATACCTTCTAGTTCACTTTAAACCTTGCTCTAAACATCAGCTAATCTGCCTTGAAATCCACTGTAAAAGCTCATTTATCTGGATTCATTTCATATTATAGTTTAAGCAAACTTGTATCTGTAAAAACTGACATAAAGTGTTTTATAGATTCCTAACAATGAAAATCTGAAAAGTATTTTAGTTTTGCACGTCACCAGAAAGACTTCATGGTCATAAACATTTTTAAATTCCCGAATTCTGTTAAGAAATATAAAACGATTAAAAATAAGTTTTAGAAAAAATAGGAACTTTCATCCATATTAAGATGAGTTTTTATTAAGTATTTTTAGTGTCGGTACTAATTAAAATACAGGTATCACACCTACTATAAAAAATTTATACTCTATCTCTGTGAGAGGAAAACTGAAAAAATAAGTTTAAAAATATAAAAATGAAAAGGAATGGATCACACATGTAAAGTGTCCAACACGGAGTTTAATATGTAGGTATTTATAAAAAGCCACGGGGCTCTCGCTTCCGACAGAGACAGCTGAAAAAATAATGAGGGATTCACTGTGATGTAAAAAGTCGGTGGTCTATGGAAAATAAGTGCTCAAAAATCACTCTAAAATTTATTTCAAAGGCACCTTTTATTCCTTTTAGGAAAAATATGCTACCAAATATAGAAATGGGAATATCTGATAGTGGGAGATACAAGAAAGAGTCCTTGTATTAAACAGAAAAAAAACAAAACTTAAAAAAAAACCTCATACATATTCAGTGTCAAAAGAAATGAATGGGTCTTCTGAAACGAGGTTTCTCTATACTTTTCTACTGGATTATCTTCTTTGGTAAAGATTATCAAGATAAAGCTAAACGCAGACTCACTTTAGCATAAGAATGAAATGTCCAGTTATAGATGGTAGCCTTTCTGATATATCCCAAAGCAATACCTGTAAACTGAGGAAGTGTGGCTCTGTGTGTTGAGAAGGTGGTAATGGAAAAAGAGGAGATTCTTGACAATGTCTATTTTAGTTTAGATAGTTAATAGAATATTTCTTCACATATCACTAAAAGCATGAAAAATGTAAATATATAGATATTTATTTGACATGTTTGTATTCAACAAAATGTTAACGGCTAAGACTGGATATTTGATTTTTATACAAATTACTAACTTATTTAAGTGTTTTGGGGATTTGCTGATATATATGTGTATATATATACAAATATACACATATATATGTATATATATACAAATATACACATATATATGTATATATATACACACATATACATGTGTATATATACATATATACACACACATATGTGTGTGTGTGTGTGTGTGTGTATATATATATATATATATATATATATATATATATATATGGCTTAGGAACATTCATACGAGGTTGGACAATTATGTTCACAAACTCATCCTAGAAAAAGTGCTACATACCTCATTTCTGAATATCACTACGGTCACCTTCGAAGTACTCCCCTTGGGAAGCTATGCACTGACGCCAGTGCCTAGCCCACCCTTCAAAGCAATTTTGGAAACCTTTTTCTGGAATGGCCATTAGAGCTGTTGTCATATTACCCACGATATACTGAATGTCATCAAAATGTCTTCTTTTCAATATTTCCTTTATCTTTAGGTAAAGAAAGAAGTCATTGGGGGCCAGCTCAGGTGAGTAGGGAGGGTGTTCCAATATAGTTATTTGTTTACTGGCCAAAAACTCCATCACAGACAGTGCTACGTTAGCTGGTGCATTGCTGTGATGCAAGAGCCATGAATTGTGGGCGAAAAGTTCAGGTCGTTTTCATTTTTTTCACACAGCCTTTTCAGCACTTTCAAATAGTAAACTTCGTTAACTGTTTGTTCAGTTGGTACAAATTCATAATGAATAATCCCTCTGATATCAAAAAAAGGTTAGCAACGTTGTTGCAACAAGTTCACAAACTTAATTGTCAGACCTCGTATACGTGTTTGCTAAAGCAAAATGCTAATATTCTTATTTGATGGCTGCCACCCATGCACATAGTGATAAACGTAGAATTCTAAACTACCAGAAAGGCTGATGCCCCGCACATTACAGCTAATTTTGCCTTTTAAGGATTCATTCAACAAAATCCCAACTATGTGGAAACACAAATTAAATTACATCCACTAGCTGGGAAACTCATGCTATCCATCTCATCATTGGTCTTATTTTATGTTAGAGTACAGCTAGCTGGCTTTAACACATGTCACTCTGATGTACTATTTTAACCCCAATATTTTGAACCCTTTGTTTAAAGAATTTGTATTTAAAATTTTTTAAATTCAAGTTTTCAAACATAAAAGTAGAGAGAAAAAGTAAGTTAACCCCCCGATTTAATTATTACATTATGCAACATTTTTTATTTTTAAAACAGATCCACTGCATCAAACCATTTCAAGTCTAAATACTTCCACATGTAGTTCTATAAAATAAGGACTTCACAAAACTACAGTTATTCCATAATGCTATATAATGAATTCATATTCAAATTTTCCTGATGTCTCAGAAATGTCTTTCTTCAGTTAGCTTGTAGAGCCAGGCTGAAATGAGGTTCAGTGACTGTGTTTGAATGTGATTATTACTTAAGTCCCTTAAATCTAAAAAGAAGCTCCCACTCCCTCATTTTCATTTTCTTGGCTCACGGAGGGAACCATAATAATAAACTCACAGGAAGTTCCACATTCTGAATTTGTGTGATGGGTTTCTCATGGTGGATTTATACATCCTCTAAACTTAATATGTCTTGTAAGCAGAAAGTTAGAGCTGAAAGCTTTCAGGCCACACTTTTGTGGTTAGAATACTTTATGGATGGTGCTGTGTACTTGATGTCATGTCATATCATAACTTTTACAGGTGCTAAAATCAAATAGCCAATTCAAGTGGTGGCAGCCTTGTCTTTCTGTTTTTAAGTTCACCATCAACTTTTTCCCTAAAGCAATGGTTCTCAAACTTTGTTTCACATTGCAGTCACCTCTGGTGGGGGTTCAGTCCCGTGCCCAGAGATTCCAATTCAATCAACCTAAGTTGTAATCTGAATATTAGAATTTTAAAAACTCCCAAGATGATGCTAATGCGCAACTAGGAGGAAAATACAGAAGTTTTTGCATACATTGACAATCTTTGACTGAATCAATTATTTCATTAGGGGATGCAAATTGGTGATTTTTCTTTTGGCATATTTTAGAAATCTTTAGATAACCAGTAAAGGCTAGGGTTATTTGGTTATCCAGAAATATAATCTGTATTTTGGGCAGGATAAACATTTATTCTTCTTCTTAATTACCAGTAATTCAATTAATTTAATTATGAGTAAAGCAGTGGTGCTCAAAATGCAGAGTGGAATCACCTGGGGATCTTTAAAGACTATTGATGCCTGGTTCGGGTTCCAGACTTTGGGATTTAATTGTGTAGCGGGAGGACTGGGCATCGAGATTTTAATAGCTCCACAGGCTGTTCTAAATTGCAGCAAAGTTTGGGAACCTCTGCAGGGAGACATTTGTATCTGAATTACTTCCAATGGTGATATAAAGTTTATTTTTTGCTTTTTTGGAAATGGTTGGTGCATATTTGTTGACAGAAAAATGTATCTGATCATTTTGAGCCAGATAAAAGGAGAAAAAGGAAAAACCGACAAGAAACATGACAATTTTATTAAATCCCAAGATCAAGTTGATTTCCATCTTCTGTAAGAACTAATCAAATAATAGATTGATTATTGGTAGTGCTGACGTCTACATGCAATGTTCTGATTTAATGAATACTTAATTATTTTTAAAAATAACTTTACGTTTAACCTGTCTGTAAAGCTTATTAAAACTTAAAATATTCACGAAGATTTACACATCTATATTCTGGTAACGTATTAAGCATAGATAGGTATAGACAGGAATATATACTTGTAGGGACCCATTTCGACCCCAAAAGAGTTGGCATGAAGGTTATTTTCAACTGAAATCATTTGAGATTCAACAGATGCAGAAAGAAGCCTTCCTGGCACTTCCCTTATTTCACTAAAAGCGAAACTTCTGGGATTGAGACTGTCAAGGATGCCCTCTGGGGCAGTTTTATGGCATGAAAAAAAATAAAACAAACTTTCTTATCTCCTGTTTGTTCCCTAGGACCTCATTTGTTCCCCTCCCACTCCCTTATAACATTAGTCCCTAACTTCAGCCATTTAGGGAGTTATTTCTTTTGTGAGCACCATATGCATATGAATATCTTAGACCTGTTTTCTTCTATTAATCTGTCTATTGTCAGTTAAATTCACAGGCCCCCAGTCACCCAACCTAAGAGGGTGGAGGAAAAGTGCCCCACATTGTTAAGCATTTTTGGTGAGTAATTTGACACTATTTGACAAATGAAAATATACACATTTCTTCCTTATCCAGGCAGTTCCACTTTATACTGACATATAAACTACATGCACAGTTTTACTATGTTAAGGAAAAAAACCTAAGTCATAAAACAATGTATAATATATCCTCATTGTATTAAAAAAACAAAAAACACATCCATTCGTGTGTAGATATTTATACACCCACCCCCACACACCAGGTTGGTGTATTTTATTCCAGATTTTCATCTATACTGTGTGTGTGTGTGTGTGTGTGTGTGTGTGTGTGTTTGTGTGTAGGTGTGTGGGGCAATGGCCATGGTATGGGGAGATGTGGGAATGAAGGAAAATTTCACCTTTTACTCCAAATTCTTCTCAGCTTACGTTTTTTTAAAATAAGAAGTATGCCTTACTTTGCAATGAAATGTTAAAAAGTTAAGAGCACTTCATAGTGGTGAGTTACAGCCTGGAATTGCAGTGAGAAGAGTATCATGACTATGTGGCTGAAAAAGGCCTAACATGTGTGGGAGGGAAATGTGGACTCGAAGGCTGGCTTTAACAGAAATCTGTATTCCTCCTGGTATTTAGAAGAGAAACAGGAAGGAATATATGATAAAATTTTGTCATGTGTACAATTTGTAGCCATAATAAATCATAACATTCAAAAACCTCAATAAAAATAATAGTTCTTTATACATGATTGATAATTTAATAGTCTCTTTACAAACATGTATAACTTCCTACTGTATCGCCTTTATAAATTCAGTACATTTCTACTGAGGCATAAATGTTCCCATTTAAGTTGGACTCTTATGATATGCTGATGATTTTTTTGTATTGTAAATTACTTGTTCCAGATGAGGGGAAAAAAGAAAAATAAATTGACTTAGGGCTAGTCTCTCATTTGTCATTTATCTTTAGTATTTATGTATTTTTGTAAACCCATCCCAGTGGAAGAACCTTGTATCCACACATTCTAGAAACAAAATTTGAACATATAAACAAAATGCAGACCCCACCTAACCCTTATGAAGTCTTAAATATAGCACCAGTACATATTTACTACAGTATACACCACACAAACATGATTTAAATGGACAGTATATTAAAATTATGGCACTTCAACATATATTCCACAATAAGTGAATGTGACACTGTGAAGTTAAATAATCTTATCAGGTTAAAATTTCTATTTTACAATAATCTTTTTCTTTCCCTTCCATATTTATTGTCAAACATCAAATATCCTAACAGCATGGAATTTTTAATACTTTCTCTCCTACTCATGACTTATTGTAAAAGACCCCACCAAGTCTATGAATCCTTTAATGCCTTCTGGGTCATCCAGAAATTTCCCCATTTATACGCACCTGCGTCCTTTGCTAACCTGCTGCTTTACTAGAGACTCCCATCTTTTGGTATCCTTAACTTCTCATCCATCAGTAGTAATTCCCAATCGCTTGCTTAAATACATTAATTTCTGCTCCTGCAACTATTTCTTGAACAATTTCTTCAAGTGAAAGTGAGTCCGACTCTGGTCTGTTGGGAACAGACAGCGCTCCCACTCTGCAGGCCACTCCTCCTCCTGGTCTACCAGGAGGGGGAGGGGAGGAGAGGGAGCTCCTCCCACTGGTGCTGCTCCCCTCCCCTCATTTTACACGTAAGGACTAAAGCTGGCAACTGCCTAGACTTTAGTAATTTCCCCCCCCCCGCAACAGAAAAACTGTGAAGTTGTGATTTGTGGCAAAATTCACTTTGCAGGATGTGACTGGAGGATTTAAGCAACAACCAATAATGATTTTGACAAAAGGTCTCAATTTGTGGCTTCAAAAGCTTCTTTCTGGTTGGTAGCATACACAGTGTATGGTTATTTTTATGACTGAATTGGTGTGCTTTTTCTTAAAAGAGAGGTTTTAAAGATGTTTCTTTAAAAGATATTAAAAGAATATTAAAAGATATTCTGCATACTCTTTCCCATCATCAAGAAGTATAATTACATGTGCATATATTTGCATTCTCATTTTTCTTCAGAACCTATTATTCTAATATATATTTTCTGTGATTATGGTGTTTATTTTTCTATCATAAGTGTTCTTAAAAGCTACCTCAAACTTTGGTGGAACAAAAGAGATTTTACAAATATATAAATTGTTAAGAGAAATGAAGACATGAACATGGAAAAATAGCACACTGATAAAAGCAGAAAAAGAAAGGAACACTAAGACAACATTCCTTCTTCATCCCTTTTTAGCAGAATATACATAAAAAACACAAAAATGAATGATTACATAAAAAATGCAAGGCTAAGGAAAAGACAAAGCCAAAATAGAAAAAAATAATCTCTCCTCTTCATAAAAGAAAAACAAATGTGCATTTATGTTTTTAGAGAGTACAGTATATGTAATGCTGATAAGCTAGAAAATACAGAAGAATAAAGAGAGGACCACAGGACAGCATGGTAACAACAGAGCATACATGCATCATAAAACTTTATTACTTCCAGGGAAACTTCTCCTTAAAACTCTTTCCCAATGAGCCTGGCAAAATAAAAATATTTTGTAAAATGGATGGTTCTTCCCCATGCTTTGAAAAGTTATCTCTTTGAGCATCAAAACTTAGAAAGGTTTGGCTTTTTACTTTAACACAGGTTACTATCCCTAGTACAGGTTAAAAACCAACCAACCAGCCAGCCAGCCAACCAACCAACCAACCAACCAACCAACCAACCAACCAACCAACCAACCAACCAACCAACCAGAAAAAAACAAGCAAGCTGATCCCTCCTGAACAGAATCAGAAAGGAATGAAAATCTTTTCTGCCTAGGGCATCTGAGCTCTTCTACAGAAAATGACTCTGCAGGAAGTTAGCTATTTAAAAACAAAATTTAGCAGCTGGTCTCAGTTTCTGGCATTTCAACAGAATACAACACCCTGAAAACACCTGAGTAGGCAGGGAGCTTTCCTAGGCAGTGATCAAACCACCACCCTGCTAACATTTCACCTTATTGCTGGAAACCTTTTAAAGTGCTATGCTTTTCAAGTCAAATTTGTAATTAAAAAGGTAGAGAAATTGTTTGCAAGTAAATGGACAAAATATTAAAAGAAAAATGAGGAACAATAATAGACCTTCAATTCTAAATTCTTTTGTGTAATTCTTTCTTATCTAGGAAAACAAGAAAATTGAATAAAGATGTTCCTTTTGTCAAGACCCAGCCAAAGACAAAGTAGACTGAAGACCTTTTAAAAATAGTTTTGCTTTTTTTTTTTTTTTTCACATTTAAGTCACCCCGCCTCATTCTGGGTAGGACTGCCAAATTCGAAAAATGAGATGATTTTCATATTACATTCAGTACCTCTGCATGCAAAGTGGTAATGAGAAGACAACAGTTACAATAAAATTGTAAACTTTACAATAAAAGTGGCAGCAAAACTGTCATTTTATCCCATTATTTACTTACAAGCGAACTTCTAAAGGACATATGTAACTACTTAGAAAAAGAAATATGAAATGAATCAGATTTTACTGTTTTATTCAAACAAATTTCAATTTTCTATCCTTATCATTATAGCTTATTGACAGGATTAAAACTTAAATGTCCTAAATATGACTGAAAAGTAGTCAAATCTATAAAAACACACAAATAACAATAATAAGTAATAACAATAGTAACAAGTAACCAGTAATAGTTAAAAAATAGAAAGTATTATAAGGATCAGTTATGATTGCAGTGTTTGAAGGTTAATACACTTCCCCCTCCCCACAAAAGGAAATCGGGTAAGTGAATGTAATACCTCCCATGTTTCAATACAAGTTTAGGCAAGAGTATGCTCTGACAAAAGTAAGGAGTGAAGCAGTTATTAGGTGTGAATTATGAATGTAGCTGTGGTGAGGACACATGAATTACTGGAGCTGTATTTTCTTAACACTAAAGTATTTGCAGAGCTATTTTTCATATGATATATATATATACACACACATACACACATATATATAATATATTTTATCTATCTATATTTAATGTATTAGTAATTCATGAAGGTGGTGGTCAAATGACTGAAGCTGGGTAAATGTATTAGAGAGGGGAGGTACAAAGGATGCCAAGTGCCCAGATTATTTCATTCCCTATCATGTGGCTTTATAATCTAAGACCATTCTCTCTCTATGTAAATCAACACAGTTATACACTGTGCCTCACTAGCTTTTGGTAGTTAAAAATCTACAATTGCCTACTCCCGCTCAGTTCATCCAGGAAGCGATGGTGTCAGTTAGGAGAACCACAGAGAAGCCAGGCTGTTTCTCCAGCTCCACCTTAGGCAGCATTTCTGAAATGGCTGCATTGCCTTGGTGGTTCCAGCTAATGCTGGACAACTGCCCCTGCTCCACCTCCCACCACTGGCCAGTTTGGTGACAAAAACACCTAGCCTTTTGTCCCTGCAAGCCTAGAAATGGTAGTAGCTGCCCGTAGGATTAATCTCTTGGTGCTTCATCACGCTGTCTATTTCTCTCAAACCCCTTAAATCACACTTTCTTAACTCGAACTTCTTGTATCAAATCCCTTATATTGAACTACCTGCCACGGGTTCAGTTTTCCCAACAGGGTCCTTAAGGATACAGCTATTATCCTTGGGCTACAAAGAACTCTCACCTATCATACACTAACCCTTCAATAGAAAGGGGTGACATAGAAGATATTTCAATATTTTGTAGACAGTTAGAAATAGAAATGAGGACTCTAATGACGGAATATGAGAGGATCAACCTCATGTACTTTAAAGGAGGAGGGAAACTAACACAATCTTTTCAGGAAAGCAACCTGGCTGCACATTTCATGAGCTTTAAAAATGTTAATATATTTTAAATAATTTTCTTCTTAAAAATCTAACTGGCTTATGGTAAATGAAAGGTGCAGATATAATTTTAAACAGGGATATTTACCACAATGTTATGAGAATGAAAAATTAGAAACAATCTGAATGTCCAAAAATGGAGATATGGGTAAAATACGGTGCATACACACTTACAAGTTTTCCTTTGCAGGATTTCCCTCCAAATTTTAAGTGTATTAGAGTTATATGCCTCTACTGGATGTGAAGCACTTAAGAGGACAAGGAATTTGTCTTAAACACTGACAATCATTTGCTAGACAACTGTTAAAGGCTCTCAAGAAATATTTCTGGAATAAATTAAAGATGCAGTACTAAAGATGAACTTAAAGAAGAATATTATACCAAATGGTAAATTTTTGCCATAGCCAAGTACCAAACGCACTGCTATGTGCTTAGTATTTTTCTTTCAAGTAAAAATTTCAAATCACTTTCTAACAGTTCACAGCCCTGATATTTCCTCTGAGGAATGTTGAAATCGGGTGGCTTTTTGCTCAAAGGACTTTCAGTGGCTCCCTAACGCGTGAAGGAAGAGTTCAAAGTCCCTGATATTTGCAGATCTCTGTAATTTGACCCAATGTGGCTGTAGCCTTTGTACATCTCCCCATCTCCCCAAACCAGTTTTAAATGTTCCCCTGTGACATTTCAGTTGTCTGTTCTGCAGCCCAGTGACAACGTTCTCTCCACAGCCTTGCTACCTGTCAAGCCCTAGGCTCCAGGTCTACCTTCCCTGCAAAGCTAGCTCAGAAGCAGGTTGTATATTTATAACAATTTCCCACCTAAGACTTATTTGGCAGTTAACCACATATTATTTAATGGCATGCCTTTCCTTGTATTAAACTGCAGTTTATACGTGTCACTGGTAAGGAGCTTTCCACAGGTCTCAGACTCATCTATGACTTAAGTAAACACCACAGTGCTTGGGAATAGCTTCTTTAGAAAACAGCAGAGTGCCTTGCATGCACTATAAATAATACAAGACTCTGGTACCAGATTCAGGTAAACTCAGATACAAGGCATTTGGTGATCTGAGTTTTACTCAATTGAAGCCCCATTTAAAAACTGCCAACATATTTAGATATCAAGGTGTATTCTCGCATTTACACGTTGTTGGCATCGTCCTTTGCATTGAAAGCTCCATGGGAAGTGAGGAGGGCGTGTGTGTGTCTGCCCAGCATCATTTACAGGGCTGGGTCTATGATGCGGCTGCTCCATAAACATTTGATGAGTGAAGTCTGAGTATGAAGACATCAGATATCTGTGAAAGTGGCAGATACTCGCCTTAATGCATTTTACCCTTTATATGAGGTGAATTTAGGATAAGAAGAAAAGATAAAGAAGTTTCCAGACTATATTAGAAGCTACCAGATATTCTACATCTGGATACATAAAAACAGAGAACCTTTCAGGGAAATCTTCTGAGTATAGGAAACAGTGTGAAAGGAAAGACCTTGATTTATATAAATGATTATACAATAACCTCTGTGAGGGCATCCCCTGGGTTTCCTTATGAAAGAAAAGAAAGTTTTTAGGTATTGAGTTGATATTAAAAATGTTGATGTCCAATGCTTTAACCTTCTTTACAGTTGATATATACAAATCTACTATACTATTTAAAAAAAATTAAGCATATCAAGAACTACTACTTCAAAGCAAAATAGCTCAATATTGTCACGATTAAAGGCTTTGCTTGGCTCATTTCCCCAAGAGGTAGTAAATTCAGAAAGCAGGCTACGAACCCTGCTTTGCGTGTGTGTGTAAAACATAAGAAAGATTTCTTTATATAATAAAAACTCATACCTGTTGATCTCCAAGGAAATGACTTTTCAGTTGAGCTAGAGAAAAAGAAGGGAAAAAAAAAAGGAACATTTACTTCCTTGTCATAAAATTTAACTGTGGACCTGTTTTGCACATATACATTTAATTTTCACATTTAATTATATAAAGTATAAAAACCTCAAACAAAATTTACAATTGCTCTTCTAAGTTAATTATTTAACCTTCCACATTAATTTGGGACAAAACTGTATTTCTACTTGGAAATTAAGACAAATTATAAAGTGACATAAGATTCTCCTAGGATAAGACAAAACAGCACAACTATTTATGATATTGATGGTACTTATACGATGTACTATGTTGCTTTTTGTGATAATATGCAAATTGCATATACATTAAAACAACATATACATTAAAAAGAACTGAAGTCTGTTAAGAATTTCATTCATTTTACTAATTTTCCAAAGGAGCCCTACCTACAATAGACACTAGTTAACGGGGTCAGTTTGATTGTTACCTTATACAATTTAAATCGTATCATGAAACTTTGTGTCAAAACTATAAGGTTTTACAAGCCAGGAGAAAATTTTAGCTACACATTTTTCTTGGTTTATAGAGAGTACCAATTTAAAAACATATCTGTGTACATAAAAACATATCTGTGCCTTCCTGAAACCCCTCCTCACCCCAAAAAAAAAATCAACAGAAAAGTATGGTGCAAAGGGGATAGTGTGGTAGGAACAAGGGACTGGATTATTAAGTATTTACTAAATGCTTGATTAAGTACTCCACATATATTATCTCCTTTACATTATTCTGCTCAACCTTATAAATAGGTACATTATTATACAGATAAAGAAATTGGACAAAGTCTCATGTCAGTACTGGAAGAGTTGGGATTCAAACCCAGGATGGTCTGATTCCAGTCAGTGCTATACGGTAGAACAGGTTGTGATTCCATTTTTGCATTAAACACATACACACATACAGTATGTCTACAAAGAAGTCTAGAAAAATAAAAACCAAAGTACTAAGCAGTTATTTCTGTGGGGGTATAATTAAAAAGATTTTTTTCTTTTTAAACATTTGTGTGTTTTGTTTTTTTAATCAGAATAAAATGTATATTGAAGTATTTTTGGAATGTTTATTAAATTTAAGGAAAAGGTATGCGACATTAGGTTTAAGGAAACATTGCAAAATAAAGGACTTGGAAGGAACAAAGGGACAATCCTTTTGGTGCTATTGTTCTAAGATTTCAAGCTTTTGTTAACCCCTTGATGTTTCCCGTCATTTAGTGGTTAATGAAACGCTTGCTGGTTAAAAACTCTAGATTCACTAAGAACTCCCTGAATTTCAATTTTGCGTGTGGTTTGCCTTTTTCTTCATCAGAGGCACAGCAGTTCACTTTCCAGGACCTTGAATTAGCTGCAGGCAGGAGGGCACGCTTCCAAGAATGGAGTCAATCAGTTAATGCTAATCTTTAGCACTTCACTGATGTCCCTTTATCTAACGCACTCCTGACTGATTTCACAATGGGCTGATGGGATGGAAAAGGATGAAAATTTGGTCACATATCAGTAAGGGCACATTTGTCTTGCTCCTGAGGGTAGTTTATCACAGTCTGATGACTCTAAACGTGGTTCCCTACACTGAATTTCAACTTCTCTTGCATCTTGTTTTTTAATTCACTTCTATCATCTAAATTAGTTTCTTAAGCACTGAGGTTGATATTATTTATCCAACTGTGTTCCTATCAAAATATTTTTGTCAATATTAAAATAAATGATAAACCAAACTGCCATCCAGAAATGTTTAATACATCAAGTTTCTTGGGAATATCATGAAAGTCTACTATCTTCTTAGTTTGAAACTTACATAAACTTTAATGAAATACCTTTACATGATTCTTTATTCTCGAAATTATAAACCATGGACTCTAATTTATGTTAATTGCTCAAACTAGGCAAGGGTTGTGTCTGTTTTGCTCATCTCTTTATGTCAAGTGCCTAGCATTTTGCCTGACACAGCAGGTGCTTAAAATATATTGTTATTACAACACAAATTGTAAAAGGTAATAACGAGTTCTTCATTGTCTTGAAAGATCAAGTATATATAAATTATCAGTTATTACTTTTCTAAAGTAGGTCAACTTATTCTCCTCCACTCTAGCTAGGAAATTCCAGTAGCCTCATCATGTAACAAACAGGCAAACTATTTCTCTGCTGAAAAGACATCTTTGGTCATCAAAATACAATAAGGCATTCATTCCTAGGTGAAGGCAATGGAATGCTTCAGTTCCTATTATTTTTCCCTACTCTATTTTAGGTAAAAGATACAAATCATTAGGAAAATAAATTAATATTAGGATTAAAACTAAGCAAAAAGTTCCACGGTATATTTTGATGATTATATATTCAGCCCAATTACCTTCACACCAACCCTAAAAGTTCTGTTGTAACTGGTTATTATGCTATTCAGAACAATCTATTTCCTTTTGAATCATTCACTTTAAGTGATTCTCAATTATTCACTACTCTGGAATTCAGGGATTGGACAATAAATACGTGCTATTTTGAAATGTTAGGTCACTGAATGTAACCTGCTTTTATTGTAACAATTAGAGGCAGCTCCGTTTTAGAAACAGGCTCATTCCCTCCCTCCCTCTCTTCTTCTAACCATCTATTCCTAGAAACGCTTTCCCAACTTTTACTGAATGTCTACAATGTGTCTACAGGCACTCTGCCCACAAATGACTCCATCCATTCCTTTCACTTCTCAACTGAAGATGCCAAGTAGTTTGTGTTCTCAGAGCTTCCACTGGAATGTGAAACACATTTTAAAATATAAGAACTGAATCATCCATAACAACTTTGTTTCAGTGGGGAGATGCATTCATATTTTCCCATAACTTAATTATCAACAACCTTCTCGAATGAAATCCATTCATAAGTTTGGGACTCTCTGGTGAGTGAACAACAATTAAAAGCAAGTTCATTAGCAAATTAGTAGATCAAGGCAATTCATTTTAATGTGAACAATATTAGTTTTGTTTTAAGGAAGAAACCATGCCTTCATCACCTTACATGCAAATGTGTATTAATAGTAAAGCACGATAAAATTCTACACACTTATGAGATTAATGTTGTTTTTATTCAGACATAAATTGAAGGTAAAAAACATTTTTGTTGGATATTGATGGCTGTGCAATATCTTTGAAAGACTCCTTATTTTGGTGTTTTCCCAGGAGTCAGAAAACTCACCTGCTCAGACCCCTCTGCAGCCAACGACCCAGGGGTCTACGAGCAGACTCGTGAGGGGGTGGCATCTGAGATGGACCCCACAGTGGTGGTGGGCACTGTTCCTGGATACACCTATTCAGAACCTGGCTCTCTGGCCTTCCTAGAGATTCCATAAGTTGACACTCAAAAACTTTCAGTAAGTTTCTTTTCTGCTTACACAAGCCAGACAGAATTCTACTTGCAACCAAAAGTCCTGAGCGATGTTATAAAACTAAGTATTATGACTGATAACAAATATAAACAGGCCCTCTGAAGAAAGCCAACACCTCACTACCTAACTCTAGACCTGTATTTCCAAGTGCATACTAGGTATAACACAGTTCATACTCAACACACTGAAATTCTTTCCCCCCAAACTAACTCCTGTGTAATCATTACTGCCTCATCACTCAAATTGAGGAACATGGAGTCATTTTATTGTCCCCACCTTGACTAGTGTGTAAGCCTTATGAGGGCAGGGAAGTCTGAATGGTTTGCACATATACCTCGAGAACCTAAGACAGAATCTGGCACACGGCCGTCACTCAGAACATTTATCTTTTGAAATCATCCCTACTACCACAGAGTTCAGGCCTTCATCCTCTCATCGTCTTTAGCTGGATACTTTTTTCAGTCTCTCTCCTAACTTGTCTTCCTGGCTTTGACTTCTCATCTTTTCACGCTCTCTTCCATGCTGCTGCTACAGTGATTTTTTTCATGCCCTCCAATATGACACCGTTCTCCTGATGCTAATGCACAACAGATCCAGAGGATAAATTTCTAACATCTCAGTACGGCACAGGACGCTCTCCGCCACCTGGTTCCTTCCAGTTTGCCCTTTCCCACACAAACCTACATTCTAAGCACTTCTAATTACTTGCAGTTCTCTCACATACCATTCTGCTTCACGCTTCCCATGCTATTTTGGGGACAGAATGTGCAGAAACAGAGTCTGGAAACTCTTTCAGAATTACACAAATTCCAGAATGGCATACGCAGGTTACCACATAACAATATATGTGTTAGATACCCGTGCTATTGAACACTCTTCCTTCACTTTGTATCACTTAATAACAGGAATATTTTTGAAAAATGGTCTACTTAATTAAGTCTATACCCAATTTCTTCCTGATTCTAGCTAGTGTGTCTGATGTAAGAGCCTGCTTTAGTGGACACCAACAGGTAAACCACAGGGAAGCAGGCAGTGGAGAATTTGATGAAGAAGCCACACGGTGACTTTCCCATGTCATATTCCTTGCCTTCTCCTAGGTCTAGATGGGGCTCTTTCTATCACAACTCTGTGCAGGCTACGTAAATACTCTCCTACAAGACACACTAAATTGAGACAGAATTCAAGAATTACCCTGCTGAACACAGAACCAGGTCTTAACCTGAGATTAGAACATGGTCCAACTGTAAAATTCACTGCTTTGTTTTATTTTTTAAAAATTCAATGTTTTAAGAAATTTTATATATACACACACACATATATATAGGACCTTCATTAATAGGTTAAAAAAATTAAGCACAGCCAATAACAAATTAAATTTCACCTAGAACTAGTGGAGAGGAATCACTGGGATGAATTATTCTAGAAATTTTTATTCGTGAAAGAGGATGGCATGTCCCACTATCCAGACTACATTATCTCTACACATTCTCCCTGGTGACCACCAATCATCTTTCAAGAATCAGCTCAATGAAAGTTGATCACTTCCTCCTTTATGTCAAGAATGTGCCCAATAATCCACCTCGATTTTTGGACTTTTCCTATGGTTGCAAATTGCAGTACGTGTTTACCTGTCTGTTCCCACTACCTAACTATGGCCTTCGCCCAAGATTGGGTCTTAATTCTATCTGCATCCACCCAGCATTGAATAGGATGATAAATAAATGACAGTTGATCTTAACTCCTTGGATTGTTCTTTTTTAAGGCTAATCCTATGTAATTTTAGAAACGGTTTCGATCATTCTACAAAGGAGTCATATTCCCACCCCTTTTTGGCTCTTTCTATATCTTAGAAGAGATGTTTATTGTACATATTATATGTATTCATTCAACAAATATTTGTTGAGTGCCAGATATAGTTAATGGCTAGGTTAGAATAGTGAAAAGAGGCGAAGTCCTTGCCTTCTGGGAGCTTACAATTGTCTTGTAATTACTTATTACAGGACGGATGTGACTTCCCCACTGGTTCACATGCCCCTCAAAGGCGAGAATGTATCAAGAGACTTTTGAAAAGTTAATCTTAAAGCTGAAATCTTCTAAGAGAAGACTGATGGAACCAGCCGTGTACTGACCGAATAAGCATTCATATGTCTATAACAATGAAAAATATGAAATATTTTTAACACAAGAGCTAGCTCTCTTTTTACTCACCTATTAATAGAAGGCAAATTGGTAATGGTACTACCCAGGTAGGAATTTGAACATGAAGACTCTAGCAAGAAAGGTATGTAGCTCAACTCCCACAGCTCAAAAATTGTAAAGGGCTGGGAAATCAGCCTGTTTGGGAGATTACCAACTTAATACTCTACATGTACAAGTAAACCTGACATTTCCCTCCTTTGTATTATGACAGACAATTGTGTCAAATGGTTGTTTAAACTACCCCAATTCCGTAGCATTATATGATCTACTTATTTCTCTGTTACATATTCTTTCACAATATTTTAAAAGTGATTCTTGGGTGTTCTTCCCTTACTGAACACAGATAATTAATAAATGAATACTAACTGATCATACGTTAGTTAATCCTACCATAAAATTTTTATAAATGCATTTGTACAATGCTGGCCTGACCTTTTCCTTGAGTTCTTATTAGTTTTACTATTTTGAGCTGACTGTAAATTCTGAGTTCCACACAAAAGTTCTGTATTTCTTCTGCATGTGTTAACTCTTGAATTCAAGAACTATCATACGTTTATAGGTGCAATCTTAGCAGCTCAAATAAATTCCAAACTGCATTTCTCTCTTTCTCTACAAATTCATTAGTGTCTTATTTTCAACTTGTGGTTTGCTCATTTCAAAAATTATCTTTCAACCCTTTTGGCTCAATGAGCAGCACCATAGAGGTCAGCAAGAACAAACGCCTTACAAAAGGTGGCCAAAAGAGAGCCAAGAAGAAAGTTGTTGACCCATTTTCTAAGCAAGATCGGTATGATGTATAAGCACCAGCTACGTGCAATGTAAGAAATACCGGGTAAACACTAGTCATAAATCAAGGAACCAAAATTGCAAATGATGGTCTCAAAGGGTCGTGTTTGGAAGTGAGTGTAGCTGATTTCAGAATGATGAAGCTGCATTTAGAAAATTCAAGCTAGCTACAGAGGATGTGAAGAGCAAAAACCTCCTGACAAATTTCCATGGCACGGACCTTACCCATGACAAAATGTGCTCCATGGTCAAAAAAATGGCAGACCATGATTGAAACTCATGTTGATGTCAAGATTACTGGTGCTTATTTGCTTCGTCTATTCTGTCTTGGTTTTAGTGAAAAACTTAACAACCAGATTTGGAAGACCTCTTATGCTCAGCCTCAAGAGGTCTGCAAAATCTGGAAGAAGAAGATGGAAAATCATGACCCAAGAGCTGCAGACAAACAATGTGAAAGAAATGAATTCTTTCAATAAATTAACTCCAGATAGCATTGGAAAATATATAGAAAAGCCTTGCTAACCTATTTATCTGCTCTATGATATCTTTGTTAGAAAAGTCAAAATGCTGAAGAAGCCCATATTTGAACTGGAAAAACTCATGGAGCTTCACAGTAAAGGTATCTATCAGTTCTGGAAAAGCTACTACTGGGGATGAGACAGGTGCTAAGGCTGAGCAAGTTGATGGATATGAGCCCCCAGTCCAAGAATTTGTTAAAAATTCAGACTTTTCATGGTAACATACCCTATTGGAGATATATATATTTACCTTTCAATTTTTTCATTTGTTACTGGGAGGTTTTAATTATTCTACAAATTGAAATTATTTCATTAGCAAATGTGTAGATTTTCTGGATTCTAAATGCATTCTGAAAACTTCTGGCAATTCTCTATTGGTTTATTATAATTACCTTTGTAATCCATTGCTCTAATATCTGTAACTCTGCTTTTTAATTGATTCCAAGGTCCATTTCTCAGTTTAAGAAGAAAAAGGGAAGGTTTGTTTGGTTTTCATTTTTTTTTTTTGGAAATGAATTCACACTGTAATTATGTAACACCTTGCTATCCTCTAGAAATTACAAAGTGCTTTGTGATGAACTACATTAGGAAATTTTGATGTGGGTTGCAAAATTCCCAGGTCCCTCCATATATCTTATTTTGCACCTAGGATTTTCTCTCCCAGGAACCTGGCAAAAGAACTAATGATTCTCACGTTTCAGTTTCTACTTGGAGTGTTACAGGATAAAATTTTAAACAGAACTCTCTCATGTGAGCAATCCCTTCTACTGAACACTTACATTTCTATATCTTCATTAATTATAATTACATCAAATCTTCAATCTGATGTGGAGATAACATAACATACTTTAAGTCATTTCTATTCTGTATTGTTTTGTCTTCCCTTTTAATTAGTACATTTAGAACTTCACTCAGTTTCTCTTAATGCATTTATAAAATATTCCATTAGTTTCTCATGATTCTTAGCTACGTAAAGCTCATTCTGTGCTCTTTCTTGGGTGCTCTTGAGTTTATGCTTGAGAATGCTTTTTAAAAATAATGCCTATGGAAGTCCCAGGTCTTACAAGCATTCATCATGTAAGCAGGTTAAATATCTCCTCACCTTGATCCTCAACAAGAACGTCCTTCAGCTTACTTTATACTCACAATCAGCACAGTGAGAAGTGGGGTCTAGAAGACTGAGATGGAATTGAGGGCTCTCTAACGTTATAAACCATCTTCTGATGTTGCAAGAATCTATACCACCAACCAATAGGTATGTAACCAACTGTTAGGTTATAACTAGTTTTGTTTTCCCTGTTTGGGAAAAAGGGACTTCATTTCTCACTTTTAATTAGATAAGAATTGACTAGGAAATAAATCCTTTACATTAAAAAGAGACTTAATCTCTGAGCATCAGAACAACTAGAGCAGTTAGACAAAATTAAACAATATATCACGATTATTCTTTCCAAGACAGATGTGGAAAGTTCTTCTTTCTTCAACTAGCCTATTCAGGAAAGTCAAAGACAGGAAGGTCAATATGAGGAACAGATAACAAGGTTGAACGGTTTTGTCTGGCTGAAGCAGAGAAGGGGAGTTGGAAGGCAAACATCTGTCTCTTCCCACATTATCATCCCTAAGGGGCTCTGATGATCCTACTTTTAAAAATCACTAGTCTACACACAATAAGGATATCTTAGCAACACTCAGAAAGAAATCCATCTTGGTATTTAACTGCATTTTTGAGAGCTTCTTCCAAATTTACGTATTTTCCATTCACAATCAATCTCAACAAAAACAAAAGCTCTTCCTTCTAATTCACGATTTTTCAGGAATGAGGATCCTCTCTGGATTCTCTTTATCATGGAATCAGACCCTGGACAATTGTATATTGGATGGAAATTGATTTCCTTATTTCTAACAGATAACCACTTGATCTCAGCAGTCAGGAAAAGTGAAACCATGACAATATGCTCATAACGGGAGTTTATTATTTTTACGTGTTATGGTTTTAAATTGCTCTGAAATTTGAACTAAGTAAAGCACAACAAATGGACAGCATAAAGGATTTCTTTTCATAACTACTTATATGATCTGAGGGTGATAGTGAACCTAGAGGAAAGAAAAGATACTTGAATTTAAAAAGATGTCCTTCATGTAGGATGCCGCTGCGCCTGACCTACCAACAACAAAACATAAGCCTTCAGTTCCCTTCTACTAGTGTTAATGGATTTGTGCCACACTCTAAACCCAACCACCTTTGTGACCAAGAGGAGGAGGAAACAAGATGGCTGCAGGAAGGCGGGCCTAATACTGCATGGACACAGGAAAGGTCAAAGGCTTACAGTTTGACCCATATATTCCCTCTCAATGACACTTAACTGAAAAAACTGGCCATGCCCTCAAAATGCGCTTTTATAATTTTAGTCTTTACAAGATCATAAGCAAGAGGTACACCAAAGTTTGGTACAAAAGTGCAGTCTTGGTTTCCATCAGCTGCAAGTGTAGAGTTCAATATATATCCAGCCACTGTGCTGAACATTTGTGGACATAACCTGCTCTTTGTTCTCACCCTTGTTTTCTCTATTCTTCATCACTTTTCCCTCATGCTACTCTACCATATTTTGGGACCCTTATAACAGCTGTCTAAAATGAATTCCAGGAAAAGGTAAGATATAAATAAATAATATCACAAGCAGTCTCCTAAAGAGAAAATTATGTATTTGATGCACAGCAAAAACATTAAAGGAACAGGAAATACCACAACAACCCTTTCAAGTAACTTTCATAGGTACTGGAGGTGAACACATTTTAGAAGATGTTAAATAGTCTTTGACAAAAGCATTTTGTGTTAGTGCTTTGAATCTATGAATAAAAGATCCAGAAGACCATATGGGAAGGGGAAGATCAAAAAGGATGCAGTACTAGACAAAAATGAGACAAACAGTTCCCTCTGGAATCCCCATAAATTATACAGGAAGCACGCCTTCTGTTTGGAGAAGCCCATCCCACAACAGGTTTTCCAACCAGTAAAAGTAGAAATCAGAATGGAAGAGTTTTCTAACATCTCAGTTGACATTTGAAAGAGTGAAAGCAACTGAGATGAAAATAGCAAAAGGGCAAAACACAACATCAGACTCTCTCTTTCCTAAATATTCTGCCATAACTCAGGATGCTATTTAGGCAAAAGGTCAGCCCGGAATAGATGGCCTACTGCGAATATTATTTGTGTCCATGGTCTAAAAAATGCTATTGTTTCCCTCATTTCTATTCTGCCAAACCCTCCAAAGGTGATGACAGTAAGAACATTTTCATTCAACTTAAAAAATAAAGAGCAACACAAATATACTTTTAAAAATGTACAAAACAATTTAAATCTTGTATTTTAAAATAAACCTGGCACTGGTAAGGAGGAGGGCAAGGGTCCTGTTTTTCTACTTACTCTACAAGAGCCTGAGCACAGAACTAAGCTGTAGAGATTTATAGTAAGAGATGTACTGGCTGGCATCCAAAACCCTAAAAATTTGCCATTATAAATAGCTTTATGATGCTCACAATTTCATTTTGTACATTACTTAGAATTTAAAATGTTTTGGAAAGCCTATGTAAGAATTTACTTAAAAGAAGTTTTAAGATACCATAAGTCTAAATTTTCAATTAAACATGAACTGATTTTTTATCCTATTTAGATATTCAAAAGCAAATGATTTATTCACATACAATTCTTTGATACTCAGGTAAAGGCGCTGTCAAATCTGGTGTGTGTCTAATAATGATATTCACTTTCTGGCCAACGATTATTCTTAAAAATAAGAATTGATTTTTAATTTTTATAGTTTCTTTCATTTCTGAGAAGAATTTTATTCTCATTATGAATGTAAACAGAAAACATAATACATTTCTTTACTTTTTGAAGAATATTATCTTTCTCACAGTGTAACAGCATTTTCAGCTCTTGATTCATGGACAAGCATCATAAGTGGCTGTTTTAGTGCTGAAGGAGGAATGAATTCACATGTGGGATAGAGTACAGACCTAGGATCATCAATAACTGTCCTGGAAAAAGAACGGACACATAAGGAGACAGTCAACAGCAGGCATGGCATATGCTGCTACATTTCCATGTAGTAAGACGTAGGGAACCTAGGAAAGTGGTTCTAGCATGCTTTCAATCTCTCCTGAATCCTTAATATGCCCCACATCTCCTGACCTCCTTTGTTTCCTTCTTTTCTCTATTTAGCCCCGAAGCATAAATGTGCAAGTTTTCCAAACTACTGAATAGGGGAATGAAACAGAAAAAAGCCTGTTACAATAAACGAGAAAGAATGACAATAATGATAATGGAGGAACAGGGTAAAATCTCGTAAAACCGCGTTCTTGACATATAGTGGGTGGTCCACAAACACTGCTCAGTGGTTGAACAGGCACCCTCCATGGCAAACAGACAAGGCAAGTGGTTGGACAGCAATGTCTTAAATTTCTAAATATAATGGCCAGCATTCTTCTTTTGAGAAATATGAATGAAAAGAGGAACAATGGTTTGCAGCATGACAAAAGAAGTGACTGACGGGTGTTATCTTCCTTTCCTCCCTTGCTCTCTCTCCCATTCATTGCCATAATGAGCCAACATTATTGATGTAGAAGGTATTATGGGAAACATGGAGCATAATCTATTCAATTTAAATAAAGTTTTACTTAAGCTATTGGAAAGAACACACATCACTTACACTTTAAGAAATATAACCATCCAAATTTTATAAAAATGAAACAAATTTTAACCATAACTTCAGACAGAAAATTAAGAGCCAAATCAGTTAACATTTAAAATACATTTGTTTATGCAACATTTAAAGGTGCAGACAGACACACATGTGTCTGTGTGTGTATGAAAATAGTATAACCAATTCCCTTTGTATTCATTAAACAGCTTCAACAAAAAAAGTGAACGTGTGGTCACATATATCTCATCTATACCTCCACCCACTATTTTCTTTGCATTACTAGATATGATGAAGCAAATCTCAGACATCATATCACTTGATAATAATTTTAGATGTATCTCTGAATAGATACTTTGAAAAGACCATTAGCACAATAACTTATCACACCTAAAAAACTTAACAGTAAAATTCTTAATATCAAAAATATCTAGTCAGTATTCAAATTCCCTAATTCAGTTTTAAAAACAGTTGGTTTCTTTGAATCAAGACCAAACAACATTCCACATATACTTGTTGCAATATCTCTAAAACTTTCTTTTAATGTATAGTTTCATCTCCCTCTTTCTCACACTCTTTTTCCTGTTGGAAATTATTTCATTTGCCCTGCAGAATTCCGGACAGATGGATATAAGTAATGTATCAGCACAGTGTCATTTAACAGGTTCTTCTGTCTCCTATGAATTGTTATTTACACCTAGATGGTTAAGCACTTTGGGGGTAAGAGTGCATCGTAGACGATGTTATGTACTGCCCATTGCATCACATCGGGAGGCCATCATTTCTAGCAATCTCCTGTTCTGTGATATTAACATAAGGTGGACCAGTGGGTTCAGGTGCTGTCAGCCTGCTCTATCCACTGTAAAGTTTCCCAGCATCTATACAACGAATGATGTTAGCAGCTGTCGGTGAACATTGATCTAGATACATTATTTTGTTAGTGGTTGTAAAATTCATCCAAGATTTTAACTTCTAGACTTATACTCTAGTCAATAATATCATTTCAACCTTTGTATTTATGTTTATAAGGAATACAATAAAAAACTGTCCCATTTACTATTTACAAATAAGTCTTTACTGAGAAGTATTTTGCTAATGCTGCTCATAAAATAGATATAGATCTGTATCTTGAACTTCCTAAGAACCAGTTCTTATATTATGGTTGGTAATATTTGAATTTTCTCTGTGGCTCAAATAGCCCCATTATTGATAATGTAACTAAAGGGTGGGGGGAGGTAGATCAGCCTTTAATTGGCTTGTTCTGATGCAGAGACTACACATCACAGGCTCCTCAAATAATTGGCTTTTAATTGTTCTTTTCCAATAAACAAAAGGCTCGGAAAAATAAACACACACATATTCTCTAAAGACATTTCTTCTTGGATTATAAACAGTCCATTAATGCAAACCAAATGCTGTTATCTAAACTGCTTGACAGTGGTTAAAATGTGTAATTGTTTAATATAAGATTTTTTTTAGCTGTGAAAATCTGTAGCCTACAGGCTTATCCCCCTCTTCAGTTTTAGAGCATTTTTTCCCACTACTTAATTGTGGAGTAACAAAACAGCAGAGTAGAAAAATCTATGCAAGAAACAGATTAGATTGATTTGTTATTAAATAGATTGCGAAGCCTCAGGGAGGATAGCTATAATAACAATTCAGTCACTACAAAGTCTGGCAAACTTGTCAGTTGTTTTTTTTCCCCCTTGGCAGACATGCCATGTTCATTTTTACAGCAAGCTGACTACTGAAAATGCACTAATAGATGGCTCTCATTTTTAGGCAGACAATCGCATTTCCAATTTCCTTTTCCATACATCACTGGCTTAGAACTGTACAAGGTAATAGTTCTCTGAAGGGTTAAGGAAACAGCTCATCACAATATATCAGTCTTTCCACTTTGTCCTTAACCTGCCAAATGGTGAGAATGTAAACTCAGCATCAACATTCCTTTATTTCACATGGAAATCACAGTGATTAGATGAAGAAATAGTAAACTTTGCCTCCTAAAATAATGAACTGGAGAAAGTACATTAGTGACAATACAGTTTTCAAGATTGTTTTCCAGAATCTTTGAATTAATATCTAATGATTTATTGTAACATGTTTGTGATAAACTAGAACAGAAATGATAGTCACTCCAGAGTTTCCATAAAGGCAAGACACATAGTGGTAACGGATATGGGGCAAAGGGCTAGTGGCTTTACAATCTTTGTATAGTGAGCACGGTTTTATACCAACTGTGTCTATTTGGAGTGGTAGAATGGAGTGAAGTGAGGTGCTGAAGTTTTCTGAAACCGTTTATTGATACTCCAGTGGAAAACCAATAGAACAACACTATCTTTAGGGAAAAATATCATCCTAATATTAAATTCAGGTCTGCAGCAATTAAAACCAAAGCAAACTTAAGACACAAAAACACCACCAAAACGAACACCTTTTTAAACACAAGGATACAAAACATCTATTAGCACAGGTGCTATTATGCAATAGGTGCTCAGTGGCTATGGTTCTACCTACGATATACTTACCAAAGAAGTATTTCACCAAAAGATATGAGAAACAAAGATATCAAGATAAGGCTTCCTGGGATAGTCTGGACAGACAATGTAATCTGACCAAAACAGCATTTTTGACAAAATTAAAAATAATAAAATGTAGACATATATTTAAGCAGCTACTAAGGTGCTTTGTCATTTTGCTAGTTATGCATAATGATACCTCCTGCAACATTGGAAATTTCAGGCTTTTGTATCTTTGTATCACAACAATAAAGCAAAGTATAAATATTTATTGAGTGAATTTAGAGAAGACATGAACATTTGCAAGGGAAAAAAGGGGGGGACACTAAAGGAAATGTGAAAATAGAAAGTAATGTTACTATCATCTGTTTGGGATTTCACTTACCCTATGATGCAGATTTGGATAATTTAGTTTCTATTATGATAACATATAAAAGGCTGTTTCTTCTACATACTTGTCATAATACTAAAAGATTTGTATCCTAAAAATGGATTAATATGATACACTTTGTGGTGTGATGTACGAAGATGTGCTGTACTATTTTAAGATATACATCTCAATGCTATTTCAGCTCAAAAAACTAATGATAGAACCAAAAAGAATAAGCCAAATTACTCACTAGAAAAATGGGCAAACAATACGAATAGAAGAGGAAACTCAAAGGGATCATAAGGATATGAGAAGCTACTAAACCCCGCTAGTTACCAAAAAATGCGAAGGAAAATGAGATAACATCAGATTGGTAAAATTTAAAGATCCTGTATAATATTAAATGTTGGCCAAAAAGAAAAAAACCCAAAAACTGAGACACCTGAGAGGGTACAATTATTGAGCTACTTCAGAAAGCACTTAAGCAAGTTCTAGAAAAATTGGAAGTGTGCATTCATTATGACCCAAATATGCCACTTCAAATGATATATTTTCCAGAATATTACATACGTAAACCAGAAGGTATGTCGGAAAATGTTCATTATTGTATTATTTATAATATTAAAAAGTGGAACCTAAATGTTTTTCAACAGAAATGGTGAAACAGTTTAATATTCTATGAAATATATAGCAGCAGTTAAAAAAATAAGCCAGATATACACATATCAATAAGGAGAGATCTCAAACGCTGAGTAGAAAAATCAAGGCACACAACGATACATAGACTCTAACACTTGTGTAGGTTAAAAAAGCAACACAAAATATTGGCCAAGGATGTATAGGATGGATGTACAATACAAAACTACACAAAGTAAACTGAAAGACTATACACTAGGTGGTTAGCTATTGGGAAGGGAGAATGGGACAAAGGGGGCTTGAATTTTATTTTAATATATATTTTTTAATAAAAAAGAAGTCAATGAGGAATTATCAATAACTTTCAATTCTGTGAATACTTAATTTTTGTTACATTATTCTCTGTACTTAACATTTTAAATATTTCTCAAAAGAAAGATTAAAAAATACAGATAAAACCCAAGATGACAGTAATAAGAAAATATATGATTAAAATAATTATTAATTCCTACAAAGTAGTAAAAGTAAATTTTTTCAGGAAGCAACTTGAAATATACTATATGGCCTATTTAAATTACTTTATAATTTGTCTATATATATATATATATATGATTAAAAAATCTAATGACTGAGTGGGGGCTAATATAATTCTTGTATTGATTCAATAATTCATCACTGTTACATATTTGAACAACAGTAATTAGAAAATGTGAACTATGAAAAATTACAGAAAATGAAATAATGTTATTTTAATTAAAATGGCTCTTTAAAAGATAATTAAATAATGTCATGGTACATATATTTTAGATGCATGGGCCTCTGATTTTAACAAGTATTTTCCTCTTCATTAATTAGGAAAATTAATACAGCTGGGCTGCCTCCATATTTAAGCAATGTATTAAAATAGTCTTAAAATAATCTGAAAACTTTGATACTAACTATAAACTTGATCTCTTTTTGTGGCTCCGTCTAACCATATCACCCACTCTAACATTTTAAAATGCTCAGTCTAAGAAATAGGTAATTCATTTTTAAGTATTTATTACGATTAAAAACATTTTGTTGTATAATGTTCTAGGTTCGTAAATGATTCTATTACTTATGAAAACTACTTGGCTTAAAAATCCAAATTCTACATGGTCATATTCGTAGGTTGAAATAGGTTAGCTTAATAGAATACTAGTTGATTTACCTTAGGTTCACGTGCCTTAAAGAAGACTTAGTTTACACAAGTTGAATTCAGATGGGTAGAGAGAGTTGCCACTTGGAATTGTGTGTCCCAGATGAAACTGGCTTGTGACAGGAATGGCAATGAGAAGTAATAATTAAACGCCTTCTGGAAGAACTGTGCTTGAGCAAAACGCTACAGAAAAATGACTTCTGTAGAACTGCAGGTCAGCCGCAGACTCATTTGGATCTTTCAGATGTGGTACTCTTTACTGTGTTTACAACAGTAGTTGCATCATAAAAATTCAGTGTTACTAAGTTCGCTCACAAGAGCAACCATTTAATAAATATTCACTGCAGAGAACCCCAAGAGGGTTTCCGATAATCACATTCAAATATCAAATAGTTTATTCTTCATTTAGTCTGAATTAGAAATGAAATCAGAGAGATTTTATTTGTTTGACCATTAAGAGAGTCACTAGTGACCAAATACAGCACTAAGAAAGGAAATTTGGTGAATCATATTCTGATGAATATTACAGGACTCCCAAATAATTAACTGAACGAGGACAACTAGCTCAGCAATATGCAAGGATTTACTGTAACAGAAAGCAAAGGAGAAAGAAGGCAAGCCCTTGTGAGGGACTAGGAGGATGGGTGGTAAGCTAAGGGGACTCTCTCCCACTCGCTGACCCCCAAACTAAGAATTCTCAGAACAAAACCCTTGGGATTTTCCCCTCTTAAAACCTGAGACATAGCAGCATTATCCACAATAGTCAAAAAGTGGAAACAACCCAAATATCTATTAGCTGATGAATAAATAAATAAAAAGTGATATATACATATAATGGAATATTATTTGGAAATAAAAAGCGATGAAGTACTGATACATGCTGCAACATGGATGAAACTTGAAAACATCATACATGCTAAGGGAAAGAAGCCAGTCAGAAAAGGCCATACTACTGCATGACATCGTATATAAGAAACGCCCAGAACAGGCAAATCCATAGATGCAGAAAGTAGAATAGTGGTTCCCAGGGGCTGTGGCTGGGAAGAATGGGGAAGGAGTACTAATGGGTAGGTTTTCCTTTTTGGGGTGATGAAAATGTTCTGAAATTAAATAATGGTGATGGATGTACAACTCTGTGAATATACTAAAAATACTGAATTGTACACTTTCAAAGTCTGAATTTTATGGTATGTGACATCTATCTCAATAAAACCATTATTTAAAAACCTCAGGTTGGGGATGGTGACAGCACTAACGTTCATGGCGACAGAACTTCATCAAGCATCTTCCTGAAGTACATTAAATAAGTAATAAACTGTCAAGGCACAAACAGTCAATCTTTTTAAAGACTCTTCATTTTTAAAGCATGTATTACTGAGAAGTTTTATTTCACAATGACTTAAAAATACTTGAAGAAAAGACCTGAACCATGAAAAAGCCTTTTCTGCCACTGTCAGAGTTTAAGCATTTTTAGAATTTTTATTAGAATCAATGGAAGTCTGATGGGCACCAGGAGATGACCCTATAAAAAATATCTGAATGGCAGTGGAAAATAAAACTTTTTATTAAAAAATAACAGTTTTTTTCTTAAGTGGCAATAAGAAGACTATTTGTCAAGATTGTGTGACCTTTTTGAAATCATAAAGAATTTTATTTCAGCAGGGCTTTAACTACCTGAAAGCCAAGAGAGATAATCTTAGGAAGAGAGTGAAGTTATTTAATTTCAATATTGCCAACCATGTTCCCCCTCATTCAGTTGATATAAACAGCATTTTTCTCAGGGTCTAGAGTAACTTTCTAACACCAGCAGCAGCCGGTTAAAGGTAGGACCACGTGTAGGGAACAAATGCTTCCAAATGGGGTAACATAATTTTAAATAATGTACCAAAAACAAAAAATAAAAACTTAAAACTGCTTTAATTCTACAGCTACCATTAACATTTAATAATTTTTGTAATTATTAAAGGTCCACTTTGTAAGTATCTTTTTTTGACTTCAGATAAAAAGTTAGTGCTTCATTTTAATGAGCAGTCAAGCTATGATTTACAAGATAGCATATGTGGAACCAATTTATGTGCCCCAAAGAAATAAACTTTCTTTCTCACCACCCACAACTTACTTAGAAGTAATAGAAAGCAAAGTTTCTCAGTTGTTGGTCAATAGTAAGATCCCAAGTCTGCAATCACAGTTTTGAAATTCTGTACAATAAAATCTCAGAGATAGTTCCTTGAATTCTAAGATGATCATATTTTCATTACTGACTCTTCAGTTTGAACTAAATTTTATTCTCCTTTCATAGTTTTGTTATCCAACAAGCTGAACCACCAATGCAATTTCTCTGCTTGCATGAAACATGCAACACATGCCATACTTTGTATACTGAAGGTTAAATTCAACTTGTAGTCGGACTTCCCCTGGCCAAGTTTTCCACCCACAGAGTACAGCTTGCCACTGGATGGCTGTAGTGATCTCTAACCATTGCTAAATTAGCATCCATAGGCTGCTGGTCCAGCCCCACACTTTGTGTCCCCTTGGGAATTTGTCAGGCAGATGGGAGCCATTAAAAGTCAGGACTCGGGTGGCCAGATGGCTCAGCTGGTTAGAGCACGAGCTCTGAACAACAGGGTTGCCAGTTCGATTCCCACATGGGCCAGTGAGCTGCGCCCTCCACAACTAGATTGAAGACAACGAGCTGCCGCTGAGCTTCTGGAGGGGCAGCCAGATGGCTCAGTTGGTTAGAGCGCGAGCTCTCAACAACAAGGTTGCCATTTCAATTCCCACATGGGATGGTGGGCTGTGCCCCCTGCAACTAAAGATTGAAAACGGCAACTAGACTTGGAGCTAAGCTGCGCCCTCCACAACTAGATTGAAGGACAATGACTTAGAGCTGATGGGCCCTGGAGAAACACACTGTTCCCCAGTATTCCCCAATAAAGTTAAAAAAAGAAAACAAAAAAAAATTAGGCCTGGCATAGCAAAGTGGGACTTCAGGAATAAGATAAAAAATTAGCCAGAAGTAATTCCCTCAACTTATATTTTTTTAAAAATGAAGAGAATGAAATGTAGCAAACTTTTTAAAGTGGTTGTATCTTTTTTCAGGTTAACAGAAATGTTCTATACGTTGACTGTGGCAGTAGTCATATAACTATAGGCCAAAGTTGTCGAAAATCATAAAACCATGCACTACAAAGAGATAATTTTGCAGTAAGTGACTTACACTTCAATAAACCTGGTTTAAAAATAAAAGTCATCTCTGAATGATAGTTATGGATTTCTCTCTTTATATTCCCTTCAACTTTATAAATTTGTGTCTAAGATGAGCATTATTTAACTCAAGTCAGTGAAAAACAGAGTAAGAACACTGCTTTGGCCACCTCTGCCCCTTCCATGCCCTTGGGAGTGAAGGTGGGCAGGGGAAGTCCCCAGGGTGAGAAGGTGGGCCCTCACTGTAGGGTACTGGGCCCATTTACTGTCACCCCATCCAGTGAAAGCTAAACTAGACTAGTGTGAGAACAATACCCCATTGATGGTAACGCAAGGTGAAACAGAATAAATCCCATATTCATCAAAATTTGGATGAGTGTTGTTGCTTCGCCGATGGAGGAGGTTTAAAGTGTATTATTTCCTTTCGAGGTACCTGTGCTATGAGATTCTCCTGAGACGAGCAGTACATACCCTGAAGGCCAGTTCCGTTGCTAAGGCCCGCCCACCGTGCACTTGCACAGCGACCTCACCTCTGAGCGCCCATTGCCACCCATGACTCTGAAAGGCTAGGAATAAATGTCATCAGCGCACACTGCCTGCTTGGAGGACCTGAAATTGACCTATTCATCTACATATGCTAAATATCATCCTTTAGTCATACTGGAGTGTCAGAACTGGCCTCCTGGAGAATTACTTTTAGCTAAGGTGCTATTCCATCCAATTACATTCCATTCGGCAATGAAAGAAAGAGCCCTATGAGTCTGATTTTGTAACTTAGAGACAGAGTACTGCGGCTACAGCTTGCCTCATCATACGAATACAGCGGTCTCTCAATGACGACGCACGAGAGAAACCACTCAAGTCTCAGACCCTGGAATGGTAAATCCTCCTGAATAACCCAGTTTGTTTTTATCTTCTACATACTTTGAATCATGTAGTGCATTAGTGCTTCTGTCTTTAGCACGGCTACTGTGACACTCAGAACCGAAGTGGCTCCCTACTTTTAGCACATGCATGGAATGCTAACAACGTACGTTTTGTACACTATTCTAACCTTGGCTTCAACTTACTTTTCTAATCTTTATCTTCCCTTTGTCCTAATTTCTTCACTACATTTTTGGTGTTTGTGTTTTTTTAAAGATGTTTCAAGTACTTTTAGAATGAGGTGGAATATTAAATACATAAATAACTATAGTGTACCAGTACACATATAGAAAAGCTGCAACTCTTCAATAAACTGATTCTACAGTCTACCTTCAATGAAGTATTAAATACACAGATAACTATAGTGCACTTAAAACAAATGCAGAAAACCAGTATCCTCTCTATTAACTGATCCCATAACCCTGTTTAATTGAGGTGAAATATTAAATACATCGATAATTATTAAATGTACAAGTAACTACAGTGGACTTGGTATCAAGATAGAAAGTGTAACTTCTCTATTAACTAATGGCTCGACTTCAGGGCTTTTCAGTGTTGCAGTGGAAATTTTTGATATATCATCTTTGGATACAGGCTCCATCAATTCCAGATCAAGGATCATTACAGACTGATATTGCTTGTATTATTAATGTTTTGCAGTAAATAAAACAAATGAAAAATCCTATCAGAAATGGGATTTTTATAACCTTATTTAGAAGGTTATACTTCTAAAGAGTCACCAATAGAAAACCAAGCAATCATTTTAATCATTAAGATTTTTTTTTAAAGTTCTCAACAACTCATATTACAAGTGAACTGCTGTTGGTAACTGTGAGGTTCATTTTTTAGGACACTTCCTAAATAACAACATGCAGAACTCAGTTTCTCTACCTACAAAATGGGCACATCTCACGGCATGGGTTAAAAACTCATCTTTGGTACTGTGAATGTGAGGGAACTGAATTGCTCGGTTTTAGAGCCATTCATCTGAGAGAGAGATTCATAGTACATTATCTAGCACAACATGAGAGTTATGAGTCATTTATTAAATAGGACCTCATGCCACTGCCCGCCTTCTTACTCACAGGGTGAGGCCAATAATGGCAAACTTTGCACAACTGAAAAAGTCAATGAAAATGTAATTGTATTTCCTTTTGAGTTATTAATGTCATCCTTGGATTAGAAAAAGTAAGGAAATCTTACAGATCACCTTACCAACAGAATCTAAACCAAACGAAATGAAAGATAATTAGTTACTAAATGCTCCATTTTGCTGGCTGAACTCACTTCATGTAAGAATGAACTAGGAAGCCACGTGACTATAAGCATCAATGCGACTTTTAATTTCCTCTGAGCAAATCAGAAATGGCTACCAAGAAAGAGGTCTTGGGTCTGAGAACTAATTTCTGTTTTTCTGTATCTTTAGATTCTGGTTCTGAGACTGATAACAGGTGGGGACTAGAAGGTATAGGGGGATGTCTCAAGTGACAACAAAAACCTGTGCTCTCTTTACTAACACTGCTTTCTAACGGGTTCACAGAGCAGAGTAACTATGTCATAGTTTTCTGAGGTCCACTGAAAAGCACACATAGGTTTGCAGAGAGCAGCTGAGAAAGGGTAGACAGAACCCCAAAGATGCCAGGTAGGTAGGTTACACATGCCTACTTGGGAAGCTCAAAACACACTGGGCTTCATTAAGGTTCATTGTTCATTCAATGAACATTTGGCTGGGTGCCTGCCTGCTGAGCACCAGGCACTGTGCCAGGGCTGTGAGGTGGGCTGGGCCTTATCACCTCATAAGAGAGCTAATACAGGTACAGAGGAACAGTCACAAGATGAAGAGAGATGATTTTCCTGAAGAAACTTGGGAAGAGCTGTAAGGAAGTGTTAGCATTTAATTGGGAGCATCGAGACTACATGAGAATCCAACATGAGATGCAAGTAGGGCAATGACAGATAACTGTTATTCTAACCAGAGCTCACTGACTGAAGAAACCCACCTGACGCATAACCCTTAAGGTTTCCTAATACATTCCTCTCTTGCTGTGTGGCCTCTCTTCATTCTCATCTACACAGTGCACTATCAGGTTAACTGCTACCAACCTCCACAACTTCCAATAGGTTTCCTTTACAGACATAAGTACAGTGAAGCTTATCATCACCCTGGTTCCCAGTGCCCCACAATCAAACGCCAACTTTACCTTTCCAGCATCATAAGCCACTAGGTCCTTTCAGAACACATCCTAGACACCTGCGAGCCACTCGGTGCTCCAACACAACGGCAGTGTGGAAGCACCTTTGTGCATGCTTTTCCCCTTTCTCTGGGCAGCCCTGCTCCTATTTCTGCAGGACCCATTCATTCAGCCCACATGCACTGACTGAGCCCCAGAGACATGCCAGGCACATCCAGACACAAAGCACCAAACTCACTAAGTATCACTCACAATACATGTTTTACTAACAGATTTTTCACAAACCTGTGGAATTAGCTAATTCAATCATATAATCTTAAAATTATTATACTTAGTATTTTAAAACTTAAAGTGCCGAAAATAATCTAGTAGCCATGCACATATCAATCACCGCTCATTAAACAGATGTTAATATTTTGTCATGTTTGTTCCAAATGGCAATCTTAATAAAGCCTAATTCCTGATAGTTTCCTCCTCTCTTTCGCCCTAGAGGCACCACTATCTTAAATTGGGGTCATTCCAAAATAGTCTTACTTTTACTATACATGCATACATCCGTAAACGATAGCAAACATTGTTTAAATATTATACAGTTTTGTTATGTATATTTTAAAATGTTCATAATGATATCCTCCTATACCCATTCTTTTGCAAACTGTGGTTTTCACTCAGAATTCTATTTTGCACAGACGTCCATATTGATTCATGTATATCTAGTTAGTTCATTTTAACTGCTCTCAAGTTTACTTATCCACAGTTTATTTCCCAGTTCCATCCTGATGGAAAATTACGTCCTTTCTAATATTTTAAGTTGGTGCAAAAGTAATTGCAGTCAAAAAGGTTAAAAATAATTGCCAAAACCGCAATTACTTTTGCACCAACCTAACACTTTTGCAAATAACGCTATAGTGAGCATCCTCATACCTGTCTTCCCGTGCACACCTGTCAGACTTTCTCCAATGATACCAAATCTTGAAGTTTTAAATCTTACGCTGCTGTCTGTTTCTCACTCACTGTTGCGGTTTTTTTATTTTAATTTTATAATAACTGATTGTGAACTCATCTTTAGTGATGTTAGTTTCTCATCTGGGGATTCCCGAACAATACGGAGTTACATCTGGGTTACAGACTCACATGTGGTACACACCTGGGGTTTGCCAGGGGTGCAGCCCTATGAGAGTCATGGCTTAATGAGGCGACCTTAAGTTCAAACATACCAGCCTGAGCACACAGGCGTACAAGGCCTCATTCTTTGGTCCCTGCATAGGGATTAAACCCAAGACTCTAGTGCTTTTTTGGGGGGTTTAACTGTCCCAGGCCTCCTGCAGAGGCAGCTCTGCATCCTAGTTCTAGCACCTGACGATTTTCCTTTTTTTTTTACCATTTCCTCTATGCACTGACTTATATTATTGATATAGCAAGTATTTCTAAATTATCAAGAGAATTTCTATAGTTAATTAAATTGCCAGAATAAAAGTCCTAACTGAATTCTTTAAATATCAATTTTTCTATTAGTGTAAAATTATAGATTTTAAAATCTGTTGGCCTTTACTTTTTGGAAATATACAATACGATAGTATTGAACTTATGAGTTGCTCTTTTTCAGGCTAAAGATCCAGAAAACTAAAAAAAAAAACACTGAATAAATTAAAATCAGTTTTTGACCATTTTAACTTCCTTGGCAAAGTATTTCATTGAGTATTACAGAGTTAAAAATTTTTGATTTACAATTTTACACTTTGTTTCTAATTTACCTTCCTATGAAAAACTGGCTGGACATTTAAAAAATGATCACATAATTTGATATTTGTATTTTAAAATTTTATTTATCTTATTTGTATCCTTCATGCCTTACTAAACATACTAAATGCATAATGGTTAAGGACCAGAGATGAAAAATTTCTTTAGTACACAACTTACCCACCTAATATTTTTGAATTCATAGCAACAATTAGGTAGAAAAGATAAGCTACATACTGCATTCTCTTCACTAAGGATTTTTTTGAGAAGTAGAACAATGACAATGTTAGAAATAACTGAGAGACAAGTTACTATGGGCACATACCTACTTAGGAGGAAGCAAACCAAGCGTAAAAATGCAAGCAACCAAAGTATTTTTATGGTAGGCTTTTGTGGAATATGTAATTACAAAGAAAGCAAGCCACAAAGAGGATAGCAGGGATATCACCATTTGGAGCTTAGGGAAGTCATTTTTATAGTAATGATGTTTTTAAATAATCTAAGAGGCTATTTAAATATAAAATAATAATTATGATTAAAGATTTTTTTCAGTAATATATTGGTTTTGAATTTACTATATTTGAATACACTGAATTATTTCATATAGTAATTACTTTATACAGTGGTTTTACAGAGTTCTAGAAGAACTCAAGGCAAATTGAAGGTATTTTCAAAAGCTAACTAAATGATAACATTCCTAGTAACTATTTCCTAGTAAAAAACAATCAATACCAGGTTTTCAAAACCAATTAGCTTTACCAAATAATTAACAATTAATTTTGGAAAAACATCCATTACCTGTGTCTACATATGATAAGTCAAATTTCTAAAGATAGCATAGTAGCTGTTGGTACAGAAGCTTACCAATACCACATAAAACACATCAAGCACAGGATTGAAGGATAATCAATACTACAAGAGGCTTCTCAAAATTAGAAGAAATTGACATTTTTGGTGTCAAATTCAGGAAGTCAAGTTAACAGTGACAACACTAACAGAATCACTTGCTGCATCCGGGACAACTTAATAAGGCATGTAACTGGAAGGTGTGTAAAAAGCTAGAGCCGTCGGCCTGTACCTGGTGCTGGCGATGCTTGGCGACTCTGCTCCAAGCCTACATCTTTCTAGCTGACTGGCAACAATCTGCCTTTCCACTTCCAGTTCTCGGGTGAGTCGTTGAAACTGAAGCTCCTGTGATTCAAGGAAATAAAAGGCATATAAGGCGGCAAGGTTTGCTGCTCAGAAAGATATATGAATTACTGTATGTCACAGGAAACATAGGAACATACCCATAACATAACACTAGTGTGGCTCTGTGAAATCAGCGTTTTGGAAAGAACTGTGGGCCTAAACACCCTCCTGATTTGTAGATTTTTCACACTTAAAGGTACTAGAATACTTGCCTTTGTTTGCAGTTAGAAACATCTAGAGATTTATTTGCTTTTCTTTTTTCTTTTTCTGGTGCTAACTGAGGTTTTCAAACGGTACTTCTGCTACAGTGCTGTACAGAGCCCGTACTTGATGTGTCTACAATAGAGGCCCACCAAGCAATACAAGGTCTTCGTCCTCATTAGCTAATTTTTATATCGCTCACACTGTTTGTAAGCACAGCATTAAAAAAATGTAAGTTCCCATGATGAGAATCATTTTACCATTTTTAACAGAAGCCTTTTAATTGTTAAGGAAAACAAAATCATTCTAGTCCCGCAGAGAAAGTCTTGTTATATTTACCAACAATATAAACAGCAAAATTTTTCTATTGTCACAAATGTATTCATGTATCATGGTGTGAAGGAGTGGGGGGGATTTAAAAAGTCTGAGCAATAGTATAGAATTTAAAATTGTATTAAAAAGCTGGAAAGACTGAAGAAATTATATTTCCCATTCTATGCTGTATCATAAAGGCAAGGAAGTTGTATTGTAAGAGAAAATGCTTTTAACGTTTTCTTTTATACTTATCTCACTGTTATCTTGACAGGATTTTAATAAATTTAAAGCATGCTATGCTATAAAACATCTATAGATCAAATCAAGTGTACTCCAAAGGCTTTGAAGCCATAAATAACATCTTCAATAACACCTCAAGCTCCCCTGTGCCATATTATCTCCTTACAAGTCTACTCAAAGCAAATGCTGAACTTGTACGGTGTTTCATTGGACAATGACTGCTAGTTCAAAATACCAGGCACATGAACCCCAAACCTACAAACTAATCAGAAATAAAACTACTTGAGCTACCTGTGAGTAAGTACTTGTCTGCCATGCAAAAATAAAAATTAACTGAAAAAGTATTAACTCCCTGTGCAACCAGGCAAATGGGCAATTACTTGACAGCACTGATTTTGCCAATTCTACAAACGATTCTTAGAATAACTTTTAAGAAATCGTCCCTGCACTACTTATTGTTTTCTGATAATGAGAATCCTTTTCTAATGAGCCCATTGGTGTGGGCATATAGAGCACGGCCTGAATGAGTGGCTGGCTCCATGATGCTGTACAACACGACCGTAATGGGACACTACCAGTCTCTGCAGACAATTCCTGGACCACTGGTTCTTAATATATGTTCAGCAACAAAAGACCACATAGATAATAACTGCACAACATTCAGTATCAAGTAGTTGATTTTAAGGACAAATTGTATTGTTTACCTCACACTTAGTCTTTCTTTGCCCTTAAACAGTATCATATTTTTTGTGATACACTTCCACTCCTTCCATTATTTTACTCGGTTATTTATTATACACCTCTTTTCCCAGAAGACTGGCTGCTTGTATCAATCTGGGACAGGAAAGGTCCATCGGTGAACCCCAAAATATTCCTTGAGCTTTCACATTACCTTTGTGTTCTGATTTTGGTGGCTATAGGGATTGAGGGCTGGAGTGTTTTCTACAATTTGGGATGGCCAAAAGTTACCAAGGTAGGATTAAGATACATTTTGTCAAATGAGGACATAAAAAAAGAACTCCATTCATAGAAAAAAATTCCATTTTAGTGGATTTTTATCAGGTTTGTGACTATGCTCTCTTGAGCATCCTTTGAAGAAAACGGTTGGGAAATTTCCTCCTTGAAGGCAGAAGTTGGAAGCCACTGTCCCATAATTCCTTCCTTCAGAAGCAGAGACAAGTGGCTTTGGCTCTGCCAAGAATATGCCAGACTGACTCAGGTGCTGAAGCCAAGACTTTGACGTTAGGAAACACAAAGCTCATTTTCTTCCTTCCACTTCCTTTCTGCACTCCCTACAGTAGGTCTGAAGGTCATATTCTTAACATGGAAATGACCTCCATGTAAACTGCTACGTTTATGCTTCATTGGCAGTGTTAGTGGTTTCTCTATCTGACCACGTTTGTGGCACAGATTTTGACACTTCTTGGAAGCTTAGTCTCAAGCAAGGCTTGTTCTCCAGTCCTTATAACAAATGTGGGAATTCACTTAATACTCACTTAATAAATACCTTTTTCTGCACAATAAGCCATGTCAGTCACTGTATCTTGCAACTAGAAACCTTGACTGACACACCTACAGAAACCATTTGCAGTTGTTGAGCTACTAGGAGAGCCTATGCACACATGATGTCGCTACATTTTTTTTTCTTTAAAAGTTGGGTAATTCTGTTAATATCCGTATGAAATGAGTGAAATCCACATTTTATTCCTGCTGGATACGGAGTCCATAATACTGAACATCATTGGGTACTTGTATCAAAACCATTCTACCCATTATTTGCTTACACTTCTCACAAGCAGGATGTCATTAAAGCCCTGAAAGCACAGTATCAGGAAGCATGGGATTTGTTAACATTACCTAATACCTGTGAATATTTATTTACAAGTAAAGTATATGTATATTTTGTTACAAATTAATATTATCCTTACATAACATAAACTGAATGCCGAGATGGATGAGTAGGGTGTAAATATTTGACAATTCTGTCTCTACTGGCTTCTTTGACTGACGATGAAAACAGTATTACAGTCATATAAAAACGCATCTAATGATTTCTAAAATAACACTCATTAAGATGATTATGCAGAGATGCCATCTACAAAAAAAATGTTTATATTTTATCCTCTAAACTTAGATTATAAAGGCTGATCCTTAAATCAGCATCCAAAACTGGGCATTTGGATTATAAGAGGATCTTATATTTGTTCTCCTTTGAGAGGAGTAAAGAAAAGAATGTTAAAAGCACGTGCCAATGATTTAGTATATGACAATTTCCTCTTAAATTCTGGCAAAAAAGACCATAAGCAAACTTTGAAGGCAAGTCAAGTCTACTAATATGCTATAAAAATGGAGTCAGTTCACATTTGTTTGAAGGCTTTATTTTTACCTTATGTCTCTCATGTAAAGATATTGATAAATATTCTGAGAGAATCATGGAACAGAAGAAACAAAGCTTCACTTTTTCATGACCTTATCTGGCTCTCGTATGGCGGACACAGCTGCACTGTCCAAGGAAGGACATGGTGCTCCAGCTGTCAGCTACTCCAAGGGTGCCCGTCTACAAAGAACCACCTTCCCCTAAGGTACACCCTGCTGGGTAGGCTGCATCTAGCCCCTGACTGAAGTGGGCTAAAGGCCTGGCTCAGATTTGTTAGAAATCTCCCCAGGGGCTTGGCCATCCTGTGCAGTCCCTGGACTTCTCCCCTGCCCAATCCTGATTTTCCTTCCCCTCTCTCCTCCAGTGTTGATCTGTAATAAATACTCTGCATGCTAGACCCCAACCTGAGACACTGTCGTTTTTTGGCTTCTTTTTATAGAAAATTTCTTGACAGAAATTTTCTCTCCTAATTTTAATACTGTGAGATAAGTCAAATGTACAGAAAGGCACAGACAATAACACAATGAGCTTTGGAGAACCTGACTCAGCTATAGCAAATCTTAATATTTTGCTACATTTGCTTCAGGGTTTTTTGAGAAATAAAACATTACAGACAATGAAATTCCTTGTTTTCTTTCTTTTCAATCCTATTCCTTTCTCTTCCTTCCTCCCCAAAAGGAACCATTATCCTGAATTTGGTGTTTAATAATCACATGAATATTTTATATTATTGCTACTCCATATTTACAGATCCATAAGTGACATATGAGGTCTGACAAGTTCGTGAACTTGTTGTAATGATATTACTAATCTGTTTTTTTTTTAAATATCAGAGGGATTATTCATTATGAATTTATACCAACTGGACAAACAGTTAACCAAGTTTACTATTTGGAGGTGCTGAAAAGGCTGCGTGAAAAAAGTTAGATGACCTGAACTTTTTACCAACAATTCATGGCTCTTGCATCACAATGCACACGCTCACAAGACACTGTCTGTGAGGGAGTTTTTAACCAGTAAACAAATAAATGTATTGGAACACCCTCCCTACTCACCTGATCTGGCCCCCAATGGCTTCTTTACCCGAAGACAAAGGAAATATTGAAAGAAAGAATTTTGATGACATGCAGGACATCAAGGGTAATATGACGACAGCCCTGATGGCTATTCCAGAAAAAGAGTTCCAAAATTGCTTTGAAGGGTGGGCTAGGCACTGGCATTGGTGCATAGCTTCCCAAGGGGAGTACTTCAAAGGTGACTGTAGTGATATTCAGCAATGAGATATGTAGCACTTTTTCTAGGATGAGTTCGTGAATGTAATTGTCCGTCCTCGTATAGTATTGCTTTGCATGTTCATACAATTTATATCAATGGTATGCAGTTTTATGCAGATTGCTTTTATTATAAGATGATTTTGAGAGTTAGCAGTATCAGTACACATAGATCTAGTTCATTTATTTTCATTACTCAATAGTATTCCATTGTACGACTATAGCACAATGTATTTATATGTTCTCATCATGATGACTCCTTGGGTTGTTTCCAATTTTGTGCAATAATAAGCATGCTGCAAAATAAGCATCCTTGTATAAACCATCTTTGTGTACATGTGCCAGGCTTCTCCAGAGTAGAGACCTAGAAGCGGAATAGCTGGGTTGAAGGCTATGCACATCTTCCACTTTACTTGACAATGACTGCCAAATTACTTTCCAAAGTAGTTGTTTTCATTTATATTCCAGTCAGCAGTGTATGACAATTCCAGTTTCCCCACATTCTCACTGAAATTGATTTGCATTTTGGGGTTTAAATTCCCCCCCTTTTGTTTTGGTAATCTGATAGGTATGGATGCTATCTTGTATTTGTTTCGTTTTGTATTTTCCTGGTAACCAACATCTTTTCATATGTTTATTGGCCATTTAGGTTTTTGAATCTCATGGGTGTAAACTCTCAGGGGAGACTTTTCCCTACTACCAGCACCCAGGCCGGTCCTCTTCTGTGGGTCAGCTTTCTGATCACCCTGAGGCAACACTGGAGCTTTCTAAAGTTTTGGCTTTGGGTAAGGGATCTTCCATGAGAATCCCCTCCTGAGGCAGCCTTCAGATGGACTGTAGCATGTCACTGTCAAATGGCATGCCCAGATCACCTAGGGCTGGCAGATACCTTCAGGGTAAAAGCCAAGTTTACGCTTACTTAAGTTTAGGAGTCTCACTTCCATGTTAGCTTTGGTTTCTGTGAATTCCTTACTTTATTTCCAGCTTTGCCTTTACTTTTAAGAGGACAATTTAAATAGTTTTATTCAGCATATTTCATTTCTTTCAGGGGAAAGACTGGTTAGGGTAATGAATAGACTCCCATTTCTGGCACATGCCATCCAGCTACAGTTGCCCCCTCGCCATCACTTCCACCTATTCATTTCAAGTTACTCTAACTGATTCACTAACTCAGGAGTAGCTCCAATAATTACCGCTGCTATGATGGCGACAAGAAAGAGCAGTAGGCACTCATACCAGTCCCTTAGTGATGACATCCTCACTTCCTGTTCCCACATTCACACTAACCGTCAGCTTCTGTCCAGGCTTGGGGGAGGGAAGTGTCCTCTCCTTGTCTAAGGCTGGCCTCGCCATGACCCCTGCCTTTTCCAGGGTCTGGCTTCTCTCTTCTCAATCGTGTGTTTAATCGTCCCAGTTTAATGATCCTCAAGTTCTTCTCATCACACAATACATCTTGATCCCAGGACTCCTCAATATGTTACCTTCCCCTTTGACCTCTACTATCTTTTAATAAATACTTCTCTTTAAATTGACTCCTTTATAGGACAGTATCATCCCAGGTATTAAAATCACTAAAATAATGGTTTCTAATGTTTTTATAACTTCCTAATATAAACTGAAATACATAATATTTTTAAATGTTCATCAATGTACTAAAAATCATCTCATATCAATTAGCATGCCTTCCCATGCCTATAAATCTCAGCAAGAAAGTACTGAGTACTGGTCATACTGAAAGAAGAAAACTGACATAGTTAAATGACGGATGCAATCAGTAGTTAAGAAACATTTTTATTTCAATAATTGTTGCTTAAAAATCCTCCCCCCGAAATTTTACTTTTGTGTCTTAGTGTCACTGAGAGATCAATCATCACTGAATAATATATTAGATTTTTAAGGTAAATCGCATCATTCAGGATATGTCCAGTTCTCAGGACATGCTAGAGCAATTTTTCCCCTTTCCCATGTTCAAAAGATGAGGAGATTATGATCATAATTATATCTGTGAGGCTCTTGAGCCAGGTCTACAGAACTACGTTAAATAGGAAAATTTAAGAGCTAATATATTCTCAAAAACATCCAAAATATTATTCTTTAATCTAGACTGGTACTAAAATCAAAGCATCAATATTTTCCAGGCTCCTTGATCTCAGCCTTAGGATCACTAGCTAGTAATGTAGAGATAGGTGATCAAACGCCCTAGCAGTGTTTTTTTTTTCTTCAATAATTGACAAATCTTTATTAGATCTACTTGGTAGTCTCTAAGTCATACATAATTAATTATTAAAATGCTAGGCGTATGATAGCTATATTTGGTACTGGTTAGTTTCCTTTGTTAAAAGGAAATTCAAAATAAAAAAGTCCTGAACAACTAACACTGCCTTTCTCAAACAAACCGTTTTCTGAGGACACCAGTGTCCCTCTGACCAACCCCCACCCCCCACCACCAGCTATGCCCTTAAAGAATGAAGTTCCAGTCAAGTAGGTTTGGAAAATACTGCCCAGAAGATTCCAAATCTTGAACTTTCACTAGCATGTAAAAAGCTCTGAAAAGTCTACCAGTAGAAAATTAGCTTAAATTTAACTTAGCAACTCTTTTATTTATTTAAACTAAGCACACATTTTGTTTTTCCAGAAACAACTATGAACATCTTAAGATACAATATTGTCTTGCAGAACACAACTTTGCAACACTGGCAAAATCTCATTTAATATATTTATGTATCCATACAGAACTAGAGGTGTTATACTGCATTCTACATTTAAAATGCTTTTGATATGTTGAAAAACAAAACTTTAAGCCCTTTTGTCCACAATGAATATTTACAAAGAGCAGCGCACCCCAAAGGGTTAACCTGCAAATGGAAACTGCTGATCTCACACCACTGGATGGACATGAAGGATGCATATGAAACAACTGTGCAGCATTAGGTGCCTTGTGCCAGGTCCACTGCTTCTTACATTTATATCTTGTCTAAGATGAAAGAAAAGTACAAGACACAACCACCAATCTGATTTTTTGTTACACTAGCTAACATTCTAATAGGAGACGAACAATTTTAAGATCTTTATTGTTGAATCCTACTGCCAAACCATACAGGATTATACCAGGTTCTAGCTTTGATTGTCTATCCTTTAGTTTTAATGAAGCAGAGAGAAAAAGAGCAAAGCTTGCCAGATGCTCTAAATTTGTATTCTAAAGCTCAGGCTCTTATCTGTAATGCTGTCACCAAAGCTCCTTAATTAGGAAATAAAAAAAAAAATTAAGAGGCTTACATTAAAACACAAGGAATGCTTTCTGCTAGAGCCACATGTAGATGAAAACGTCAAGATAAACAGGTAAAAGCCTAAGCTTTTCCTACCGCACTACAGATGGTTTTTTAAAATACTGTCTACTCAACAGTAACTCAATGCCATTGGCTCTTCAGTGTCTGGCAATGTGACTATCACGTGGGTTCATATGCACTAGTGATGTTCAAATTCACTCTCTCTATAATCAGATTCAAACCTGGTGTTTTCAATGATCCATCCGCTGAAGCAGTCATGGGCTCCCCTGAGCCACACCCTCCTGTGTTTTCTGTTTCTCCACTGCAGTGGTTCTCAAAGTGTGGGCCCTGAACCAATAGTATCAGCATCGGCTGGAAACTTCTTTGAATCAGAAGGGATGGGGTCCAGCCACCTGTGTATGTACAAGTCCCCCAAGAGATTCTCAGGCACACAAAAGTTCCAGAACCACTATTTTATATGAAAGCAGCATTCCTCTTTGACGCAGGCTCCTACTGCAGATGTTTTCATCTTTTCATCATTTCCCTTATCCCCCACTCCTCACACATTAAACGGTTTCCCAGAATTTGTCACTCCACCTCGCTGTCACTGGTTGACTCCATTCCCTTCCTCGCTATTTCCTGCCATTACTACCCTCATTCAGGCTCACACTAGCTTCTGACTACTGCAATAAGCCCTCCCTGAGTCTTCTCCTCATGATGGTGGGGAGGGGTCTTGCCTCTGCTTTTCACATTTCTTCCAGATATATCAAAGGGGCAATACTACTCATCAATAATCTCTATCCTTTAGTGAGGTTTACTGGGCTCCGGGGTCTCTGCTAAGTACTTTATAGGCATTACTTCATTAGCTCTGTGGTCACTCTGCGAGGTGGTCAGGGTCACCCTCATTCCACAGAGGGCTGACTTGCCTGAAGTCATTCAAAACCAGGATTTGAAATCACATCAGTCTGACTCCTCACTCCACGGTGTTCAACACTGTGCACCAGGCTCTTCTCACTCTATAAAATAACTTATAAAAACCTAACTCAGCCGTATTTTAAGACCCATGGCAGCCTAGCCCCTGCCCCCGACCAAATACCTTTCTTTGGTCTCCTGTCATTCCTCTTCACATACCTAGACTGCACTACTCGTGGTTTCCTATACACAGTGCTCAAAACTTTTTCTCACGTTGTTTCATCCCCCTGAAATATCACCGTCCCGTGAATGCCCACAGTCCCCTACCCAAGCCCTGGGTGAAGGGCTCCGCCCATTACACGCGCTCCATTTACTAAGCTGGCGTCTCATCACAGAAGACTGAAATCTGGATTTCATTCATCTCAGTATCCTTCTGACTCCCTGTAAAACCAGAACAAGAAAACCCTGCTAATCCATTCAGGGTAAATGTATTTAGTACATTATAGTTGATTGTATAGATTTTTAAATTTACTGATTTACTGAGTATTTTTATACAAAAACGGGCATAATATTTTATCGTTGATCCTTTCTGAGGCCCTTAAAGCCTTTCAAATGTAATAATAATCATGTCCTTACAATGTAAGGAAAATTAGAAAAATCAATGGTCCAAAAGAATGTTCCACTTTTATTTAAAGTCACAGAGAGATGTGGCGACAAAGAAAGGACTAGACCCCAGGGTTCCCAAAATTTTGACGACTGCTCTTTTAACAATTTAGCTCTATCAGGAATTTCATATTATTCACGGTGACATGGGCAAAAAAGATTTTTAAAAACAATAAATAACATTTGCCCAATTTCAGTAGCATATTGCTTATTGCTGTTAATATGACTTATCCCACGAAACTGCTCCGTGTCACAGGCTAGTGTTACAGGCGTATACCTGTCCCTGCCTGCCAACTTCCTTGATCTCTCAGGCATCACATCCTGCCTATCAAAAAATTACAAGTTTCCCAGCCTTGGTGTGGCATTTTTGAAAACCAGTCCACCACTCCACTAACATTTTACATTGCTGAACTATCAATGCCTTCTTTTATTTTCATCTACCTTCTCTCCTAAAAAGTAGGATGTATGTGTGTATTCATATAGGCTGCATATATGTACGAATGCATGTATGTAAATATAAATAATTCTAGTTATGTCTTCTATTAGTTGAAGTTTTGCTAACTTATGTTTAAAATTCCTCGTATTTAAAGAAGTCCTAATAGTCAATTAAATATTGAGGAAAAGACCTACAACATGAAAAATGGATGCTTGGAGATAGTGTCAGTTGCAATTCGCAATGACAACTATTGCTGTCATTTTCCAAAAAGGTGGTTACTTGATAGAATTAAAAACACAAAAAGACTTTCTTTAAAATGTAGTGTCTTGATTATCTTATTAGCCATTATTTTAAACTTTATTGAGAAACTATAAAAAATATAATGATGACTTAACATTAACAATTTATCTGGTTTTCTAGTACATAAATATTTCAAAATTAGTAAGGCCAATGATGCATATCATTGAATGTTAGATGCTTATTTGGGAGTTAATTGACTGCACCGTAGATGATAATAATGCATATAAATCATAATTTCCTTAAATGGAAAACTGAGAAGGATAAATGACCAATCGCCCACTTTCTTTTATTGCAAACACTATAAAAATTTTAAAAAGAATAAAAATATAAATATAAAAATGATGAGAAAATATAAAAATAAGAGAAACGAAAACAAAGGCTAAATTTAATCTTTTATTCAGTAGATAAATAGCACTAGGTAATAAGAGAATAATTTTAAAAATGATTAGTTTAAGGTTTGGTTTGTAACTTAATGAAACGTAAAGGGGAAAGAAAACAAATACCACCTAACACAGGTAGATATTTTTTTATGAGCATAATTTTTAAATTACTATGCTTACTTCTATAGTTGTTCTTTCTGCTTTGCAGATATTTTATGGCTAAAGTGCATGTGGGGTAGAGAGGGTGGTAATACCGGAATTAGAATGTACATCTATAAGTTGTGCCTTAGCCACTTAAAAATGGCTCCTTGTGAAGGCTTGTTACCTGGCTGAAAAGGTATAAGAGGTTTTCAATTGTTTTATCTTCTTAACTTTTTACTTTTACATTTGATCTGCATGCCTTCATTAATATTATCATTCCTTCCTAAACCTCCAGAAACTGTCCTGGGATTCTTGAGAAATAAGGGTAAGAAATATTAATGTATTATTGATAACCATAGGACATATCTAATCTACAAGGAACATTAAAGCCGTTGGACAGAACTGGGGCATATCTAGCCACAGGCTGAGTCCAACCTCAGTGGATCTGCATCTAGACCTGCACCCATCCAGTTCTCAGGTCCACAGTGTTTCTGTGTTTAATGACTCTCTGTTTTTCTCAGACTCTCCTGCTTTCTCCTCTAACCTCCAGCTTCTCCTTCCACTGGTTAGCCACATATAAAAGAATTTAAATTTACTCTGGTACCATTATTTAATAGCTGCATTTTCCCTATTTACCTAAAATAAAGCAAACAGGTTAATAATGTTGCTTTTACTTGTGTTAGGCCTATTTAGCTCTCAGTAGAAAAAAAGAAAAAGTAAAAAAAAAATAGAGTTCTTAGAAAAAAGAGATGCCAGATTTGAATATATAATACGTTATTTTTATAGTTCAGACTAATTTATCTGAAATAATTTTTAAATTAACACATTTGGAATTCTTTTCCTCTTGCATACAATACATGTATATAGTCATGAAGAAATCTACCTGCTTATGTTTGAAACAGGTATAATTTGATATCTAATGTCTCAGTTCATATTTTTTGTTAAGTTATAACACTAATAATAATACTAGGTACGACTGAGTGAATGTCATCTGTGGGTCAGGCACTCTACATATTTTTTCTCTAATTCTTACAAAAGCACCGGTCACTGTTGAATTGAGCTACCACAGGGTGGAAGGGGCAAAATAAATGACCTCCTGAAGGTCACATAATTAGGAATTGAAGAGCAGGGAATGGAATTCTAAATTCTTGCTCCTTCCATTATAGGAAGCTGATAAAATTAAGGTGGTCTCATTTTCTATTTCTGAAGGTTATATTTAGAATTGTTGTTGACTTTAACTGCTTCCAAACTCTCTTCCCAAATCAAACAAGGCCCTGGAATGTAAGAAGTATTAAAGAGCCAGATGCTAGTATACATGGAAACTTACTAATTATGACAAAGGCAGAATTTCATTTAGTGGGAAAAGAACTGATGGCATAATTAGAGAAAACAAAGCTAGATTACTACCTCAAACAACACACATACACACACACACACACACACACACACACACACGCATTTATAATAAATATAGAGGAAACCCCAAATACATTAAAAGATGACCTAGGATAATATTTTTTAAACTTAGGATGATAAGATTCCTCCTGAAATAAGACAAGAAACCCCAAATCATAAGGGATAAGATAGGCATACCTAACCACATAAAAATAAAACTTCATATGCCAAAGATCATGCAAACAAAGTTAAATGACCAAAAAAAAAAAGAGAAAAGTACATATTTATAACACATAACAGACACTTTAAATCCCATATAAACATACTTTATAAAAACATAGTAAAAATAGACCAAGGATATAACAAGCCAAGTCATCTAAGATGAAGCGTAAATGTTAATCAAAATATCAAGAAAAAACTGCTCAATTTTATTTGTATGGAAAAATAAAATCAAATAACAACGAGTTGACACTTTTTATCACATCACAAACATTTTAAAAGCAGTAACATCCATTCAGTATTACTGAAAGTCAACTGCAATTGAAAAATTTTAAAAAGGGGAGGGGAAGGTGACAGGGAATAAGAGGTCCAAATTTCCAGCTATAAAATAAATAAGTCATGGGGATGTAATATACAGCATGGGGAATATACTTAATAATTGTGATAGCATGGCACGGTGTCACATGGTTGCTGGACTTACCATGGCGATCTCTTCTTTAGGTACATAAATGTTGAATAACTATGGTGTACCCCTGAAACTAGTATCATATTGCATGTTACCTACATTTTCATGAAAAATTTTTAAAAGAAAAAACATGGTAACATCCAGGTCTGTGGAAGAAGCAGGTAAAAGGCCACCATGTTGTTTATGTGAGTATAATTTGCTATAACCATTTGGGAAAACAATCTGGTAACATCTACGAAATGAAACATACATATTCCTCATGACTTTGTAATTCCACTTCTGGATATCTACTCTACAGAAATGAAAGCAATCATATATATAACATTAAAAGCATTATGAACAATTTGAATGTTTACCTACATGGCAATATTTTAACAAACTGGAATCTCCATACTACATGGGATAGCTACTACGTATTTATTAAAAAGAATGAACTGGACCTTGCCTCAGAAGAATCATTATACACAATTAAATGAAAAAGTCAGTTTAAAAGCTCACTAAAACACAACAAATAATAAAATTTAAAAAAACCAAACACGTCTATATGGGTTTGAGCATGGAGAAACTGATAGGAATACAGCAGATCAGTGAGATTGGTTACCTCAGGGGGGTGGGATCAAGAAAGGGATCAAAATAGTATGTAAATTTTTATATTATCTCCATATTGTTTCACTTACTATAAGTATATGATTTTAAATTAAAATCTAATTCAGAAAATTAAGACGGAAAGAATAAAAGGGCTAAAGAAATAAAGTACTGTTTAAATACTACCAGACTAGATCTTGTTTAGGAAATAGTCCCATTCGTGGAAAATGGTATTTTGATTGAGAGAATTGATATTTTTGCTTTTTTTGAAGCTATTTAACTACTCTAGGGTGCATCCTCCTATTTGCTAGATGGGGCGCTGCGCGATTCATGAATCACCTAATAAAGCCAATTAGATCTTCCACGAAGTAAATAAATAAACTACTCTGAAGGGGTTCAATAACATTCTAATGACCTGTAAAGGCCCATTCTAATAATACTTAATCAGATTTAGAAGTACATAGCATTTGTAAGGGTGTGGAGAAAGGTACTGTGGGAATATAACAGTGTAAATTATTGGGAGAGCGATTTAACAATACCTAAAAAAATTAAATGTGTACCTATACATGAGCCCATGAGTTCTAATGCTGAGACTTGATTATACTTGGAAGAGTACACAAAATCAACCAATCAAATACAATTGGGAATAAACTGATATCCATCTATGGGGAACTGGTTAAATATATTACATATGAGGTCTGACAATTAAATTCGCGAACTCATCCTAGAAAAAGTGCTACATACCTCATTGCTGAATATCACTACGGTCACCTTCGAAGCACTCTCCTTGGGAAGCTATGCACCAATGCTAGGACCTAGTCCACCCTTCATAGGAATTGTGGAACTCTTTTTCTGGAATGGCCATCAGAGCTGTCATCTTATTACGCTTGATGTCCTGAATGTCATCAAAATGTCTTTCAATATTTCCTTTATCTTTAGGTAAAGAATGAAGTCATTGGGGGCCAGATCAGGTGAGTAGGGAGGGTGTTTCAATACAGTTATTTCTTTACTGGCTAAAAGCTCCCTCACTGACAGTGACGTGTGAGCTGATGCATTGTCGTGATGCAAGAGGTCAAAAAGTTCAGGTCGTCTAACTTTTTCATGCAGGCTTTTCAGCACTTACAAATAGTAAACTTCGTTAACTGTTTGTCCAGTTGGTACAAATTCATAATGAATAATCTCTGATATCAAAAAAGGTTAGCAACATCGTTGCAGCAAGTTTGTGAACTTAATTGTCCAACCTCAGTACATCTATATAGTAGGACTCCATGCAATTGCTAAAGGATTGAAAGTAAATCCGTATGTGCTAATGTGGAATAATTTTCAAGAAAGATTTTTCAGGAAAATAAAACTAGGTAGTTGTTTTTCAAAAGACGTATATGCTGGAATATGCAGAAAACTGCCTTCTTGATGTATACTCAAGAAACATAATTTCAGAGAAAGTTTAAACAGTTGGGAAAAGGGACTAGGCGTTTGTAGGGTGGCTTACTTTTTGTTTTATACTTTTAAAGGTAAACATTTAATTTATTTTACCTTGAGTATTTATTTGCTATCAATTTTTGTAAATAAAATAGAAGTTGTTTATTCATGCAAAACCATACTAAGACCCCAATTTTTACTGTTAGTTAAATGTTCCAATTCTGACCTATTAAAGAAGAGAATGTTTCAATAATTCGTTTTCGTGAAGGGAGTAAAATATATGATAACAGTAATAAATATCGTATTTGAAAATATATGCTGTATAATGAACTGACTGATTTAACGGATTTCACTACATTTCAATATTTCTTGAAACTTTGCAGGACTTTAAATAAAAAACTGGTATCTTTAGAACGATGCTTCTCAGCTTGCTCTATAGTTTTAATTAATTTTCTTCTATCAACTAAACAAGTAAGGAAGGAAAGAGCAACTTATGCTCAATGTAGCTATAAAATCAAATCCACATAATCTTTCTTACAAATCCTACATATCACCATACTTTTTGGAAATAAAGCATGGAAGAGGGCCCTACCCTTAATTTTAAATTTTAAATTATGTCAGGGCCAAATCACTTAGATACTATCAAATGGTAAAATTTCATTTGATAAAATAATAATAGTAGTTTGAAAGGGTAGTCACTTATTGTATTTGATTAGGTATTCAAAGGAGAAATGATTTTTATACTGTAAAATATATAAAATTTACCATTTTAACAATTTTTAAGTGTACAGTTCAGTGGCATTAAGTACATTCACACTGTTGTGCAACCACCATCCATCTCTGGAACCTTTCCATCTTCCTAAATCGAAATACTAAGCACATTAAACAAAAACTCCCAATTTCTCTCTCCACTCAGGCACGGGCAACCACTACTTAATTTTCTGTCTCTATGAATTTCCCTCTTCTAGGTATCTCATATAAATGCAATTATATTTGTCTTTTTGTGACTGGCTTTTTTTCACTTCGTATAACGCCTTCAAGGTTCAACTATGTTATAGCATGTGTCAGAATTTCCTTCCTTTTAAAGGCTGAATAATATTCCATTACACACACACACACACACACACACACACAAACAAACGTATATATACCACATTTTGTGTATACACCCATTCATCAATGGATACTTGGGTCGCTTCTATACATTTTTTAAAAACCCAAAATTATTTATCAAATTTAAGCCAAATTCTCTAACAAAACATATCTTGACATACACATTTCTGGTTTCTTCTCTACTAGCTTTTTCTCCTGTCAAAATACAACTAACTTTCACAAAACTCAGTAGTTAAAGGTCTTATCTACAAGGATGAAACTAGTATTACGGCTTTCTGTAATTTACAAGACAGACTTGATTATACATTCGTTCAAACTTTGAGCATCTACTATGTCCCAGGCACTGTGGTAGGCAGAGATGGAGAGATAAAGAGATGGAGGGAGGGAGGGAGGGAGGGAGGGAGGGAGGGAGGGAGGGAGGGAGGGAGGGAGAGAGAGGAAGGAAGAGAGAGAGAGAGAGAGAGAGAGAGCGCACAAATGCATAAGCTCCACAATCAGACCCAGGAAGTCTGTGTGGGAGCCAGGAGAGCTGAGTGATCTAAATCTTACATGAAGTTTTTCCTCAAGACAGTGAGGAATTGAATTAAAACATTCATGCCTAAATAGCAAAATAAGTCCGCATTTTAATATGGCAAATAAAATTAGGTACCTAGAAAGTTGATGAACACGAAAAGCGGACTAGTGCTGATGAGACCATGTAATTTGGCATCCATTTCCTGGCTGCCTGGTACAACCAGGCAAACACCATCTGGCACACTAGCTGTTGGGTCTCTAAGGTGTGTGAGAGCTTTAATAAACTTTCAAGTCTGATAAAAACTTCTAATCACAGATTTTTGTTCTAATATCCCAGAGCAGGTGTTGGCAAACTTTTCTATAAAGGGATGGATAGTTAATATTTTAGGCTTTGTGGATGGTAAGATAGGTCTGTCACAAGCATCCACCATTACCTTGGTAAGAAAGCAGCCACAGACAGTACATAAATGAATGTGCGTGGCTGTGTTCCAATCAATTTTGTTTATGAACACTGACATCTGAATTTTACCTAACTTTCAGGGGTCATGAAATAGTCTTCTGATTATTTTTAAACTATTAAAAATGTAAAGAATATTCTTAGCTTGCAGGCTGCAAAAACACAGGTAGAGAGTAAGATTTGGCCTGTGGGCCAGTTTGCTGACCCAGGTCAGAGAGTAGAAATACTTGTAAACCTCTTAATGGCATGTGATTTGAGATAGAACAGAACAAACATGGAAGGTTTACAGGATTGGGGTCCAACCTGGATTTGAAACCAGGCTCTGTATAATACTGGATGAGTCACTTTAATATCTATAAACCCCAGTTTAATCTGTAAAATGGGGATAACACCCACAACATATAGGACTTGGTGGGAATATACGAACAAGATGCTAAATGTTGTGTAAACTGTCAAGCTATTCTTAAAGATTTAGGCATTATAAATTAAAACACACACACACACACACATTAACAAATGCGCTATGTTCTCCCCTATGAGGTTCACTCACCAAAAATTTGGGGATATATTTTCAATTCCTAAGGAGGGGGGGTGAAAGTAATTTGCACTATACGTACTAGATGTCTTGGATTCCATTTTTACTAAGCTCTTATCATTGCACAATATTACATCATTCAGTTAATAATTTACTTCTTTCATCTTCTGATTATATTCTGTTCTTAATAGCTCATTTTCCTGTTGTCTCCTCTGAATTCTCATATAAAGAGGAAACAATTTTATATATAAAATCACAAGAAGAGTCGTGGCTGCCACACAGCTCATGACAAATGACAGAGTGTTTCTGTCTTACTACCACCATATGCCCATTTTCTATTTATTAAATTTCAAAACAAGTAATCTCAGCAAATTTAGGGACCCTCACAAAATTAAAGGCATGAAGATATCAAAATGTCAGTGCTGATGGACAGTACAGGGATGGTGGGTAAACATGTCAAGTGGTTCTTTAGGATTCAGATACTGAGTTAAGGCAACCCCAACGTTCAGTATTTCTCATCACCGGATTCTATCAAGAAATTCCTTAACTGGACCGATTATGGCCATTTCACAATATATGCATATATTGAATCATTATGTTGTACATCTGAAACTAAAAAATGTTGTATGTCAAGCATATCTCAACTTCATTTTTTTTTAAAAAAGGAAATTTCTTCCACGTGTCTATTTTACAAAAAACTGAAAAACAACTTTTTCCTCTGGTGTTTTGATATTCCAGCCAGTAATTTTCCTGCCAATGACTCATGCTTCCAGTTGACAGACATGAAAAGATCAAGCTGAATTCTGGCACTGTCTTCCCTCCTTCTAAAAGCAGCAAGTCGATATAGCTAGAGGATGCCACCACTGAGTTGAACGCTTGGTGCAAATTGTCAGCAGAATACCAGGTTCAGTTAGCGTTCCTGGCCAGGCCTGAGGCCGGGACGCCGGACTGTACCCACCTCAGAGCTGCCACCAGCCCTGGGCCTGGGGTCATGTCTGTCTGCCTGTATGTACGTGTGGACAAAGGGGCAAAGACTGGGTCCTCTTGGAAAGAAAGGATGGCGGAGTTTGCCACAGGAGCCCCTCTGACTCCATCAGCAGAGTGAAAGGCTACAGATCACCACATGACACGCTACGGTGACCAACCTCACTGTCCTTGAAACTAAACCAACATTATCACTTTAAATACATATCTGTGACACTTCTCTTTTAAAACAAACTAACGTGTTTACAATGAAAACAAAGCATTTTAATAGTACCGTGTAATGAATGTCAGGAATATTAAATGGTAGGTAAAAATACACGATTTGTCAAATCATCATTTTCTCAGCAGCACACACTAAGTTGGTTGGAACAACACGGTGGTTTAGAAAGGCACATGCTTAGTGGGATGTAAGCACAATGACATCTTCACTGCAAAGGTTGGGCTGACGACCAGCCATAGCAGCCTTGTGTTCTAGAGCAGCACATAGAATGGGTCGGATGTTTTTGGGCTCACTGCCCCGTATCAGTCATGCGACTAAATTTTGTTTTATGATAGAATACATCAATTTGTAACCATTTCCTTATGTTTCCTCCTGTTTTCAATAGACTGTATTTAGCATAGATTCATTAAGGAATTATGCTACTAGTATTAATAGCTATTATTTATTAGGTGCTTACTATAAGCCAGATACTGTATATTCCACGCATATCGTCAAAGAGGAGCACGACCAACACCGAATGAATGACTTCTGTGCCCAGCACCTCCTATTTGAATTCTACCACCACCCCATGGGGGACAGACTATTCTTCTAATTTTTGAGATATTGATCTTGAGTGTCTATGGTCCCGCAGGGGTATGAAGTTAAGAGGCACGACTCCAGAGTTGGTGCTCTTTGTCACTGTCTTTCAGCCTCACATACGACCCATAGAGGGTGGCAATGCAATTGATTTCGAGGTGGCAAGAGGAAGAGAATAATCTCTGAAAAACAATATAAGCCTACGTAATCCATCAAAGGACACACACCCTGCCTGGCTTGTTATTTTACTCCGATGTGATCATCTCCCTCAATTTAATAACTGTGATTCAAAAGCCCTTTTTTTATCGGCATTATCTAAATAAGATGGCACTACTAAATCGTACCCTGATGGTCTCAAACAACTAACACAGTTTCTAAAGTTCTAGGGAAGCAGCTGTAAATGGAGAGAATCTAGTTTGCAGTTCTTTGCAGAGTATCTTCTCCAAGGCGTCCCATCTGATACACGGTGCCCTCTATGACGTCCAGCTCACTTTACAGTTGAGACAGTAATGCATTCAGTGGATCGTAATACTCTTGGGATCACAAGTAAGAGCCCGTAAGTGAAAGTAGAAAAAGAAGGAAGAGCTGCATTGCTTCACTTCTCTATCTGAATTCCTCCATTCTAAATTTTCTGTGAGGATTCCTGTTTTTAAACTCCTTATTGTCAATATATCTGATTGAGAAAGCAGCTAAACAACTCCCAGGTGAGATGGCACCATAGCAACAGGCTTGCCATCAATTCTTTGGGGAGCATAATTTCACAGACTTATTTGATTGCCTATTCACACTCTTGATTACAACATAGCAAGCTGTTTAAATAGTATGCCATTAGTGTACTGAAGGAACTTTAAAAAATAAACTACCCTGTGTGAAGAAATTTTTCACACATACGTTCACATTGAGATGTGTTTAATTGTATGTAGCCTATTTCCCTTTTATTTAGAAAACAAGAGAGACATCTTTAAACTATTTCAGAGCTTGCCAGTGTGATAAATAAGGCATTATGCTTTATCACAAATAAATACTGAATCTTTATTCTGGTTCATAAATATTTGTTCAATCCTTCATTGTGATTATGACAAGATAAATATACAGTCCTTAGAATCTGATCAGGAACATTAAAGTACCTTGAGTTCGATAAAGAGTGACCAAAATAACTATAGAAAAAAACAACCTGAGGTTAAAACAACCTCAGTCTCATAACAGATTATACTTGAACTTGACCTACTGCTCAGTTGGGATAACATAGTAATAACAAAAAATAGTACATAGAGAAAAAAAGTAGTTTCTGTCTGTAGATTATGACAGAAAGTCAGCTACCCTACAAATTATGTCATAACCAAATGTAAGACTAGGTAAGGATACCAATTTTATGGACAAAATCTGCCACAACATCGGAAAATCAACTCAAAGCAAATCCAGATAAGTATGAATTACTGCCACCCACTTTTATGTCCAAATAGAACACATTTAACCAGTTTTTCCCATATTTGGCTATAAATGGTGCTGGAGACAAGAGTAAAATATTTCACAAATATTCAAATAAAAGGTTAGAGGAGCATTCATGAGAAGTTATTTTTATACAACCAATTCTGATATTTATGCTATTAGAGACACCCAATGGTGTAGACCTAATCCAAATTATTTACTTTTGGTTTTGTAATGCATGATATGATGTGTGCGGCAGATTTGCCTTTCTAATTACGTTTTGCTGTTTTATTAAATCAGCTTACAAATCCTTAATATACACCTGTTACGTAGAAAAAGTGGTGTCCCAGAAGCCTGCTGGGTAGGACAGCTGGCTCAATTACAAATATACCAGACAGGCTCCAGAGAAGAAAGAACTGACTGAACAATCTCCAGCCTTAATTACTTTATAAGCACTGAAAGTTTACATAAGATTGGTATAAGGCACTTGTTTCCTTTCTTCCACTTTGCTGATGTTGTATTTGGCCTTCTTAGAAGACTGGGAAGCTCCTTGAACTACCTAGAGCACAATTAGAAATTATCATTTCACTAAATAAGCATGTACTTGCATTTAATTGATTAGACAAGGTTTTTAAGAGATAATTTCCTTAGAATGTATTCATACAATTAAAATATTCAGGACTATTTATTTCAAGTAAGCAAATAGAAAATAATCAGAATACAATGGAAACATGCAATGTTGCAAATATTATGTAGTGGACACTGGTTGCTTTTGCCTCCTAGCATCTTCTTACCTTTCTTCTAATTAGGACATTCACAATTTACTGTGGGGAGACCCACCTTCCCTATTCTTGAATCATGTGAGGTTGGTAAATCAAGAATAGGGTTGGTCAAGGTATAGAGAAAGCGATGAAACCAATGGAGAGGCATTTTAAATAAAGATGAAGAATTATTTCTGTATCAGCACCAAGGGAATGAGCTAAAGGACAGGCAAGGAGTGTGGGTCTAAGAATACAAGGACTAAAGCATGAGGTCACTGGAGATGAGGACACCGAGGCTGCTGTGTGAGAGATTGGAGCGACTGTCGGGTGGGCACTGAGGTCACTCAGAGCTCATGGCAGAAGTGATGTGGAGAATTGGCCTTGAACTGGGAGTTGAGTCTTCAGTGAGTAAGACTAAGTAAGCAGAGGCTGATGAATAACAGCAGTGAGGAGAAGGCGAGGGCGCTGTAGACTCTTCTGTGGGGCATGGAAGCCCCACAGCAGCAGGGACATGTGCAGGGCGCACAGGTATGAATGGCTGGGGAGCAAGGAGAATAATAACCTTATTTCCTAAGATCGAGAAACCAAGAGATTAAGAGAATAGCCACATGCCCCTAGAGTGAGCTTCAGGGCATGTGGAGTCCCCTCAGGGGACAGCCAGACTGCTATTAAGAAGTGGGACAGGACAGATATGAGGAGGGTAAGAATGTGGCGTTACTGGTTGACCACAGGGCAAGAATTGCAGAGGACATGGGGGAAGGGTCTGGGAGGGAGCATGAGGAGGGTGGGGGCTGGACTGGACAAGAGGATGAACAGAAGGATGGGGATGGGAGACTGGCAGCTAACAGGATAACCAGACAAACACAAGCATGGGCTTCTGGTGATGAATTAAATAAAGACAACGTGAGGCATGAGAGACTGAATCCTTAGTGTCTCTAAAAGTAGAGCAAAAACTTATGGATTGTCAGCGGGAGGGGATGAAGACAGCTGAGTACAGCCATTCTGTTAAGCTTCAGGTCCAGGCATGGTAGGTACTCCAGGTTTTGGAGGGTCATAGGCCTCAGGGGGTGAGTTGGTGGTCATGTGTCCCTTGGTGCGACAGATCGTACACCCAGCAGGTGAGTAGTCAGTTTGGCACAGTTAGGGGAGCCCTGAGCCACAGTGATCGGGTAGTATCTGCAGATTACTGGACTTTGGAGCCAAAAGAAAGCCTTCCTCTTAATAGTCCTACACGGCACCTCCAGTCAGCAAGTCCTTTCTGTCTCCCAATTCCAGTTACCAAACTCAGATAATATCCTGCAGAGATTACCAAATGCATCACAACTAGAAGTGAGGGAGAGATCAAGGCAGGCAGACCTGAGGGAAGAGTTCCAGGCAGAGGGAAGGGCGAGTGCAAAGGCCATGAAATGCACCTCGCTGAGGTGACCCGTGTGGTGGAAGGAGTGAGTGGAGAAGGGAGGGGGCAGACCAGGGCAGACAGAAATCAGGGTCTGATCATGGAGGTCTTGGAAAGCCCTCGGTAAGGATACTGCTTCTACCCTGAGAATGAGACACAACTAGAAGACGTGGGCAGAAGGGTGCCCAAATTTGATTCCCTGTTAACAGTGTCCCTCTTGAGACTAGAATACAGACAGGAAAGGGCAGAAACAGGAAGAAGTTAGGAGGCTTCTGTGAGTCCAGGCTACAGGTGGATGAGGGCTGGGTATGGACCATGGAGTGTCTGGCCAGCGGATAGCTGTTAGATTCTGGACATATTTTAATAGAAGCCCATAGACCTCCTTTTAGTTCAAAGAACTTTCCTACCTCAGCATAAAGGCCGTAATGGGAAAAATGAGGAAAAGAATATTCTTTCTTCATCTTTTACCTTCAATGTCACCTCTTTAAAAAGGCCTTACCTGAACATCTATTTAAAGTACCCCCTTATAGTCTCCTATAATATCCATGCTTTGCCTTTAACAGAATTCTCAGAATCAATTCATATATAGTATAATACACTTTTTTTTGAGTTTACTTGTTTAATGTGTGCCTTCCCCCATCAGATTATAAATTCAATATGGTCAAAAACTATGAAAAAAGAGGTAGAAAGGGAACCATCATTAAATCAGATAATACGCTGCATTCTAATGATTAGAACTGCTGAACATGAGTTGCAAGTATTTGTAAACTCCATGAGGGGAAGGACCATGCATTTAAATTTTTTCTTCATCACTGCGTTCTTTCTAGTATTTTACTAAGCATATGTTTGAAAGAATGAATATAATTATTTATCTATATATATATATTTGAAAAAAAATATATATATATTATATATCTGAAGTCCTCATATGGTAACTACAACTCAAAATAATATTGTTGAAAATTATTTCTACCCAAAAGAGGAAGAATAGACAGTGAATTCCTTGAAAAACGAATAAAGATCATCAGGCAACATATGTACCAAAAGCAGGCATCACATTTTTTAAACCAATACATCAGAGAAATTACTAAATTCTCTTTTGAAAAAAGGGGAAAATATCTAAAAGTAGACTCAAGTATTTTCTCAAAACGTTTGATGATTCCTAGTGATAACCTGAGATAAATCAAACTGAAAAAGAAAATAAAGCAAACATTTAATTAGGGCTACATGTAAAGGGGTCACTGTATTAGTTTCTTATGTCTGCTGTAACAAAGTATCATAACCTTGATGGCTTGTAATAAAAAAATTCCATTACCTCACAGTTAAAGATCAGAATTTCAAAATAAATTTCACTGGGCCACACTCCCTCTGGAGTCTCTAGAGGAGAACCCATTCCTTGCCTCCTACAGCTTCTGGCTGCTGCTAGCACTCATTGGTCTGTGGCCTCATCATTCCAATCCCTGCTTCCCGCTTCATTCTGCCTTCTCTCTGTGCATGTCAAATCTCCCTCTGCCTCTCTCTTATAAGGTCAACTGTGATGGCATTTAGACTTCACCTGGATAATCCAGGATCATTTCCCCATCACAAGATCCTTAATCACATCTGCAAAGACCCTTTTCCGAAATAAAGTAACATTTAGTTGCCAGAGAGAAGGACCTGATGACGAACAGCCACCACTACGTCTACCCTACGCAGTCCATCCCTGGGCTTCCCAAGATTCACATCTGTCCCATGTGCAAAACAGATGCACCCCATCCCAACATCCCCGAGAGTCTCAACCCATTATAGCATCAACCAGAAAAACCAAATCTCATCAGTTCAAAACTCCCAAATCTCACCATCTAAACATCTAAATCAGGTATGGATGTGACTCTGGGTACGATCTATCCTGGGGCAAAATTCCTCTCCATCTGTTGATCTGTGAACCTAGAAGGCACATTGTCTGCTTCCAAAATAAAGACAGTGAGACAGGCATAGGCTAACAGTTATGACATTCCCATTTCAAAAGAGAAAATGAAAGGCCAATCAGTCACCCAGCCCATGTCATTTCAAACTCCAGTGGGGCAAGGTTTCAAGGCCAGTGGATAATAGTCTGTGGCTTAAGGCTGTACCCTTGGAGTCACTTTTCCTTTTTCTTGAAGGGTAGCACATATTTGCACATGAGTAGTATAATAAGCCTGTTTTCTGCCCATAGAATTTTGGAAGTCCAACAGATTTCTGACATTTCATCCTGTCTCTGTCCCTTTCAGTCAAGCTGGCATTGTTTCTGCTGACATAGTATTTTGAGAAACCTTGTGGGCCTCCTGTGTATTCATGCTATTAAACAAGAAGGCCCTCCACAGATTTCATAGATACTCCCATCTTCATTCGTTTTCTGCTGAGATGGCTGAGGGGATCCATGAGTCACACACCTCATCAATCCCTCCAGCACTAAAGCTTGTCCAGTTACACCTTTGGGTTTCCATCCAGAGCACACTTTCCTAACCATGAATTTCCTAATTTTAGTGTCTATGCCAATCTGGATAGGCTGCAGATTTTCCAAATCATCAAGTTACGATTCAATTTAGCTTCAAGAGTTCTTGCCTCAATTTATGTGTTTCCTCTTGCATTTTAATACAAGCATCAAGAAACCAGGCGACACTTTCAGCACTTTGTTTGGAAATCTCTTCAGCTAAATATCCAAGTTCATTACTTGACATGCTTTCCACACACCTGTAGGAGACAATTTGGCTAAGTTTTCTTCCACTACATAACAATGATCACTTTTCCTCTAGTATCTAATTACACATTCATTTCCTTCCAAGCGCTCATGGGAAAGCAGCGTTAACTTCCCTATTTCTACCATCAGTCTGTTTAAGGTAATCTAGGCCTTTTTTCTACCATGTGCCTCAAAATTCTTCTAGCCTCTACCCATTGTCCATTTCCAAAGCCATGTCCACATTTTTAAGTATGTATTATATCAGCATTCCCACTTCAATACAGTGTCAACCTGTATTAGTGTCTTATGCCTGCTGTAACAAATCACCACAAACCTGGTAGATTAGACCAACAGAAATTCATACTATCACAGTTCGGGAGGGCAGAAATTTGAAATCAGTTTCACTTGGCTGAGATCAAGGTTGTAATCTGGGATATACTCATTCCAGAGGTTGAAGGAAAGGATCTGTTCTTTGCCTCTTACTGCTTACCAGTGGTTGCTGGCATACCTTGGCGTGTGGCTACATCTCTGCAATTTCTGTCTGCACCTTCACATTGCCTTTTCTTTTGTACATGTGTCAAATCCCCTTCTGCCTGTCTCTTACATGGACATCTGTGAAGGCCATTTAGAGCTGACCTGGAAAATCCAGGCCAATCTCCCCCCTCTCATGGACCTTAACTTAATTATATTCATAAAGATCTATTTTTCAAATAAAGTTAATATTTGCAGTCTCCAGGTATTAGGACCTCATATTCTTGGAGAGAGGGGCATTATTTTGGCCACCACAGCCATAGTATAGAGGTGCGGGACATTAATTTACTACGAGTCTACCATGTCTATAAAAGTGTTGAAATAGAATTTTATTCTTTCAAAGTGACCATTTGTTACCTAATATTGCAATAAAAAGCTGCAAAATAATTTTTCTGAAGTTATTATGTTAATGGAAAACATTCTGGTTTTTCCATTTACAGATAAGTGTAATTAGTTTTGAAAACATAATTTTAAAATAAGGTTTACAATAAGGTATAGCTAAGTAGAGTAAGCACTAGCAAATTAGCAAATAATTGCAAAGAATTTTTTAAAAAAAATTCTGCAGAAAGTCAAAAGATTTTAGGAACAGATATGCCTTATTTTAGAAAACTGCTCTTTGGGAAAATACTTGTTTCCCTTAGGAGCTAGGGTGACTAAGTGGCTGACCTCTCTCTTGTAAAACTTACTTACATCCAGTTTACACTTTCACTCTTTGGGATACAGAAGGGCCAAGGGTGATCAAATACCAGATGGGAGAATACTGGCTGAGATGGTTTCAGTAGAGCAGTAGGCAGCTAAGTCCCTGTCAGCTTGATCAATTACCCTGGGAATGGCATGACAGCCAAGAAATTGGCTCCCCCACTTTCATTTGCTGCTACAAAGCAGGGGAACTTTAGAGAAGCACTGGTTAGTGCTAAACAAACTAAGGCCTTTTTTCTAACCCTAGGAGCAAAGAGTATGGAGTTCTCTGTCTAGAGCTGTAATGGCCAAATAAAAACTGTCCTTGTTAATAGGTTTAATTGCTTTGGTCAAGTTAACCCAAAGACCACAAGCCTGGTGGGAATTTTAATACTAAGAAAGGAAATTGTCCTTTTCCATTTAGGCCTACCAGGCAAACCAGAGTTACATTAGAGAATGATCATTAATACTTAATGGTGAAAAGAATAATGGCAACTGAGTCACTGTATTTGTAAAATGGTATTCTAAGAAACAATGATTCATGCAAGTCACTTTGAATATATAGCTGTACTTTTGATAAACAAGCAGCAAAGCAACCTAATTTTTTTTCTTTTAACATTTAAAAATGTTATTCACATTTTTAAAAGGCCAGGTGGCCTAGACTGAATTCCCTAGAAGGGCATCCATTTGTTTTCCAGAAGTTTACAGGCTTTCTCTTAAAGTACTGATTTTGCAAACCCAAACTAAGGAAGTAACAATAAATGTTGAATACTTAAAACATAAATGCCCAGTCCTGCATAAACTTTAAAATCCCCAGCTAGAGAACTTCAGTGATAAGAGCAGTTTCAGACACTATTTTTCACTGGAACCGAGTGCCAGAAATTCTCCGCTGGGTCTGAGAAGCAGACATACTTCATGAGCCTGTGAAATTAGAAAGGCCTCATTATGGAAAAGATCCCAAGCTGCCACCTTGGGCAACAGTGCAGCCAAAGAGGAGGACTGGGGATCATCACCCCATCAGCAAGTCACAGTCAGTGGCAAAACGCTTGTCGTGCCACACTGCGTTTGTCCAAAGACTCACACCCGCTTTTGAAAAATCTTTTACAGAAAATTGCCTGGGGTGATGGAAATGTTCTGTATCTTGGTTGTGGTTACATAACTGTATGCATTTGTCAACACTCATAGAACAACTCACAGAAAGGGTACATTTTATTGTATGTAAATTATAGGGCAATAAACCTGCCTTAAAAACATTAACACACCTCTCCATACTTTCTTTCTATGAAGTTGTGACATTATAACCTACAGGTGCTTTTCTTATAATTCTGGCAATACTGCTACAGAATCACTCACTAATCTACCTGGATGCACATTATAAATAGACTTCTATGTTTCAGGCAACATTTCTCCACATTAATATATAATCCAATTTAACTTCTCCTTGGCAGTAGAATTTTTTTTTTTCCTGAGAGATCTATATATGTAACTTTGTTTGGAGCAGAGCCACAGAAGGGGCCTCAGAAGAGTAAGGTTTTGATCCTTCATGCGTGCCAGGGCCTTCTTGTATTTCCTCCTCTAAGATGTGAGGACGATACTATGACCGTTAGCTACACTGCTCAGAGGTAAAATGCCGTTTATGTTAGGCTGAATCATTGTAGAACCTTTTTAGAAACCACAACCATATACATTAGGCATAATCGTGAATATTTTTCAGAACTTAGATGTTTGTTTCTATAAATTCATACAATTTTTAAAGCAATGGTGGAAAGAAGTTTTATCAAAGTAAGCTACTATATTGTCAATAAAAAATGACCAGTATACCCCAGGAGACGTGGCGGGCTTACAGCAACACACAGGTGGTTGCCAATCAGCCCTAACAAATCCTATGTAGGTCTGTGTGGACGTCTTAGAAGTGTCTGGCCTCCTTCTAAGAGCTCCATCTGGGAACCAAGACAAGTCATACTGTCCAAAACTTCAAAACAGGTATTTGTACAGAGAGGTTAAAAGCTAAGCAGACGAGCTAGCTAGATAAGATTAAAGGCATCTGTATGTTGTCAAGGTACAGAAATACACCAGTCCAAAAATGTTCACATATTATGGCATGCAGCACAGTCTGAAAAGCAACCAAAGTTATGTTCCGTCTTGGAAATTGTGGTCCAGAGATACTAGTTAGGACATTTTATGCACATAAAGGAGGGAAGGAAATTATATTTAAATTTGAGCTTATTCAAATTAATTTATGTATGTGACACTGAGTGGGAGAAGAAGACACATAATACTGCTTTGTCCCACTACTGCTAGTTTTAGCTCAGATCACTTGGTTTATTTTAAATGGTAAGTGCCAGGTTTTTCTACCAAAAGCTACTTTTTTCCCTTTGTAATTAATAGTATCTTGTGAGGAGATATTTTGATACTATGTAAATAGATTATGAAAATATCCTGTTTCTCATACTCTCCTGCTAGTTTTAGCAGCCATTGGTGATTGTTGCCCGAAACAATTGTGACTGTGGCAATTGCCACAAGTGGGATTTTTCCCTCCTAATTCCATCATTTTAGGATTAATTTTTCACAAGCAGACACACTGGGTAATCCTGAGGAAGGCAGTCTACCAATCACACCCCAAGAAATCTTTATCTGGTTTTTAATCCCCAAGAGAAAGGCGGCACCAACACCACTAAGAAGGAAGCAAGTTCTATCTGCTAAAATACCAGTCTGATTGCCAACATTCCAAGGGAAAACTGCTGGTAAATGAAAGGGGTGGGGTGGGGTCCATTTTCTTCTCTCTTCATGGACATATCTCTGTCCAGTTACAAGAGGTGTTAAGAGTAAACACACAGTGATGCATACCCGGGATTAACCACACCTATTGATCTAAAATGGCCCACGTAATCAAATGCATGAAACCTTTACAATAAGGCAGAGATGAGCCAATGAGTTATTAGGATTATAATTTAAAAAAAAAAGAATCACGGGTGACTTTAGAGGGGCGATTGCACCTAAATACTTGTAGGCCCAGCAGTCCCCCAGTGCCAAACAGCAAAGGGTGGGGGAAGAGTCTCAATCCTGATTGGGGGGTAGGGGGCAGTTGGTGTGTGTGTGTGTGTGTATGGGGGGGAGGGGAATTCAACTAACACGTTCCTCCCTTACAGGGATGTGGGTACAGGGCACTGAGAATTTCCCCCCAAACTCTGAAGAATAGTGCAATGACATTTTAAAGGATTAAAAAGCGGAATACACGGACTCGAGTTTCTTTTTCTGACATGAAATAAAACATGATCCTCCTGTATAAAAGTACCCTTTCTGGTATTACTGGAAACTTAACATTTATGGAATTCCATAACCTAAAGCAATTTCTTCAGCATTAACATAGAGAAGCCAAATACAAATATTACGTTTTTCCACAGGGTTAAAGTTTTACGTATCCACCAATTCTGTTTCTTCATAAGTAAATATGAATATAACTGTTTCGATCTTAAAATACTCCTGAAGCATAAGATGTTATTACGTCCATACTCCTGGTCCTCAAATAGATGAGTAAGGCTTGATTTTATTAAATCTACCAACACAGGTTTCCTTAGGTTATTTCAATAAAATCGTTTTCTATATAAAGTACTCCACAGTTAATCGTCTGAATCCCTGTCTGCCATCCAAAAGACTTTATCTGTAATTCCAGCCATGGCGGATTACATTGCACACATTCCTCCTCAACAGAAAAATAAATGTTAGGATGAACTAGAAATCTAAAACAAAAGTTTTATATCCAACATTTTTGTCCAGCCTCAGCTACACACTGGCCCTTGAGCCTCCCTGGCTAAACTCCAGGAAGCTTCCTTCTTCTACTCAGAGTCTATTATGTTACCTTGTTGCTATTGTTCACTCAGACATTTGCTCAAAACTATTTCTTGGGTGCCTAGTACTAAGCTGCATGATGAAAGTATATATTAAAAAAAAATCTACTGAAGAATCTGTGCTTTGCTTGCAACTCACAGTTTAGTTTAAGCCAAGTAATACTGGGATTTTCAAAAACATATTAGTGCTTTTTACTTTGAAGTCAACGTGGTTGAGATATAACTTACATGCAATAAACGATACTCATTTTAAGGTGTGGAATATCATGGGTTTCACCAAAGGTACACAATAATGAACCACAACTCCAATCAGATTTAGATTGTTACCCTCCAAAAATGGCTTTAACTCCTCTGCTGTACTGCCCCTCTCTCTACTCCTCGGCAACCATGGATTCGCTTTCCGTTGTTATAGATCAATTATTCCTGTTATAGTCTCATGTAAATGGAATAATGCAGTATATACTTTACATGTCTAACTTGTCTAACTCAGCAAACTTTTGAGATTCATCCATGTTGTATGTTTCAGTGATTTCTTTTTTGGTGAACAGTATGAACATAATATGTTTATTCATTCACCTACTGACAGACAACTAAATTGTTTTTAATTTGGGGGTATTGTAAATAATGGTGCTATAAACATTCATATGCAAGTGTTAGTGTGGAAACTCATTCCTGGGTTATACCTCGGAGAACTGCTGGGTCACACAGTGAGCACATGGTTAACTTTGTAAGAAATTGCCAACCTGTTTTCCAGCATGGTTGTATTCATCTTACATTCGCACCAGCAAAAAAAAAAAAAAAAAAAAAAAAATTACAAAAACCACCTTGGCACAGGTTACACAAACATAGTGATGGACTAAATTTGGCTATAGTTTGCTGACTCCTACTCTATAGTTTCCTACATGTAAAATCATGTCTCCTGTGAAAAGGACAGTTTTCTATCCCTTTCCCATCTGTGTACCCTTTATTTTTTATTTATTTTTTTTTTTGCCTTACTGCCCTGGCTAAAATCAGAGAGGGAAAGTATTCAGACTTTCATCATTAATTTAATTAATATTTATAATAATTTAACTTAATCTTTTATCATTATATTAAGCTTTAGGTTTTCCATAGATACCCTTTATCTTAGTTTGTTGAGAGACTTCATCATGAATAAGTGTTGAATTTGTGTAATGCTTTTTCTTTATCTGCTAGGATAACATAGGTTTCCTCAGTCATTCTATTAATATGGTGAATTGCATCGCTTAATTTTCAAATCCTAAACCAAGCTTGCCTTCTTTGGATAAATCACACTTGGTTACAATGAATTAAATTTTTACATACTGTTGGATTGGTCTTGGTGATATTTTGTAAAAAATTTTCTGTATTTATATTTATGAAACATATTGGTTTGTAGTTTTCTTATAATATCTCTGCTAGTCTTGGTATAAGTAATGTTACATGTACTATTTAAAGTTAAGGTTTCTTTTAGGTTCTTTTCTGCATTAGTCTGTTTTTCCTCTTAAAAATATGCAAAGAAATACAAACTTGCATTTCACAACTAGTTCTCTTGATAAAATTTTTGAAACATACTTGCTATATATTCCTGTGAGTTACTACCCTGATTTAATATTTATCATTTAAAAATGAGTTCAAAATCCAAGCCAAATCAAAGTTCAAGGTCCAGAGGCCATTCTCTGAATGACATACCGCAACTGCCCATGGCTACCCTGTCAGTAGGGAAGTTGGAAAGCTAAGTGCCTTTTCTAAAAATCACTCAGTGTCCAGTGATAGAATTAACATTAAAAAACAAAAACAGAAACCCGTTGACTTACTCTAGCCTTGTGCTTTGTGATTCCAACTCATCTTTTACCCTTTACACCTTAACTCTGATATTTCAGCCATTTCTGCATATGTTCCAGACCTATGTTTATACTATCTCTTTATTTGTAAATCATACCCCACTGTTTATTCATAATCTATGCCAACCTCAGTGCTCAACATGCTGCGTCTCTATGCCTATCTCCTATCCATCTACCTGTACCAACTGAGAGGGAATCATTTTCTCCAAAGTGAAATGAGGTTGAATTTGACACCTTACGTCGGCTGCCTACTGATACATGTTTGGTTTATGCTCTATGCTGCTATTTGTCCCAACAAAATTTTCACTTTTCTTTTCTGTATACTGACATCAACCAAACTCCCAAATATCTTGTTGACTACTTACAAAAGGAAGATTCCAAAAGCGTCAGGTTTAAACATGCAGTGCCTATAGTTTTTGCCAATTACCCATTTTTTCCTAAGCATGTCCTGTTTGCAGGTTCTCTCAATGAAGTAATAAAAGTTAGTTTTCATAATCTCTCAAGAGTAAAGCAAAAATTTGATGAAGAATGCTGTTTGGATAAAAGAAAACAAGACTACGAAAGATAAATTAGAAAAAGAACTTTATATGGCAATCTAAAAAGATTGATATTTGATTGACTTTTGTTATTCATTTTATTTAATACCATTTAGAGGTATCACATAGAATTCTCTATTTAAACAAAATTCAGTTCAAATAAATCCCAGAATAGTGACACAAATTCAGTATACATTTTAAAAATAATCTGACAGTCAAATGCAGAGTTTGACAGGTAGTATCCAAATGTCAAAGATAATCCAGGTATAAATGATTGAAGAGATATCAATTTAATCTGAATTTACAGTTCATTTTTTTAAAGATTAAAACCAGCAAGAATAATTCAGCATCTGCTTCAAACAAAAATATGCTTCTAAGTTTGAAATACTTTCAAAGATATTGCATATAAACCTTTCTTGATTGATCATGAAAGAAACTATATGCAGGAGAAACTGAATCCTGGGTATTACATGAAGAGAGCAATCATAATTCTTGGAAATATGTAGAGAATTTACCTTCAAAAAATTTCTATAAACATTAAACTAATGAGATCATGCAATGCACTTGTGAAATTTTATGAACAGTTTACAAATAGAAAAAACTGTAGTACCAGTTTTGAATCAAGCATGACCCTAGGTGGTAACTATGCAGATATATGTATTAATGAATAGCTATCATTGTTCATGAATATGATGAAAAACTATTGGAAGCAGGTTTAAATAAGCGTATTATGAACTGAATACACGTATTATTGGGAAAATCCTAACTTCTGCATCTGCTTAGATGCCTTAATAGCTCTGCTCTTACTGTAAGTGGCATTAAGCCCACAAGAATTTATTAATGTTCTGCAATAGGTAACAAGGGCACTTGCCCTCCAGCAGTTTATAACTTAAAAGAACAGACTTATCCATACCTCAAAATTTTAACACTTCTCTCCGCCTCCCTTTCTTTGAACAAGTAAAAGACACTGATGCTGGTGGGCTGTAGGAAGAGCAAAAGGAACAAAGCTGAGGAAGCAGGAAAAGGAAACAGCTGTTAAAGTAAGGGAATAGAGAGGGAGGGAGGAGGCTCGCTCAGGCTCAGGGTGAGGAAGCCACGCCCCCAAAGGCAGGAGCTACTAATGGCTTCCTCCTGAGAGAACAAAGCTGATCAGAAGTAATGATCAACTGGCGTGTGCTCAGTGGCTCCCAACTAAATAAGGAAAGTTTCCTGTTCTCTTTTATGCTTTGGACTCCAGCCTGCAAGTGCTAGATCTCTGGGTGCCCGATGGCATTGTGCACTCAGGTACAGAGGACAGATGAGAGGTCTCAGAGGGGAGAAGGCTCTATGGGGGACAGTGGAGTTCCATCCTTTATGCTACAGCTGCCTGAAGCTTTCACTTTACCACTCCCTATTTCCATCTGCAGGTAAAGGGGGCTCTCTCTTGAGTTTCTGCTCTCCTAGTGTCCCAACAGATGATGAAAGTGAACCTGTCCAAAGGTTAGTTACACATGGATAACAGCTGTGTACGAGGTCTGACAATTACGTTCAGGAACTTGTTGCAAGAATGTTGTTAAACTCTTTTGATATCACAGAGACTATTCATTATGAATTTGTACCAACTGGACAAACAGTTAACAAAGTTAACTATTTGGAAGTGCTGAAAAGGCTGCGTGAAAAAATTAGACGACCTGAACTTTTCGCCAACAATTCATGGCTCTTGCATCACAACAATGCACCGGTTTACACCGCACTGTGAGGGAGTTTTTAGCCAGTAAACAAATAACTGTATTGGAACACCCTCCCTACTCACCTGACCTGGCCCCCAATGACTTCTTTCTTTACCCAAAGATAAAGGAAATAATGAAAGTGTGGGGAGAGCCAGGGGTGCAGTTTCCAGGCTCTCGGCCTCACGTGGAAAGGTGCTGGCTCAGGTAGTAAATGGTCATCAACTGTCATTGGATGGCCATTAGCTCTGGCTAGTTGGCTGTCAGCTGTAACCAGTGAGCCATTGGCCACTAATATAACTGCCGCGGCTACGCTAACAGAAAATGGGGACTAGCAAGGAGATGGTGGCTGAGCTAGCAAGTGCGGATTGCAGTTAGCATGGTGCGTTGCAGATTGTGTGGATCCTGCTTCCTGTGTCTCCAACGCAGCCGCCAGCAAGACTATAGTGGTATGATTCCCCTATCTGTGGCTCCGTGGGTGTTCCTTTTTGGCATCACCATGTTCTGCGTTCTTATGCGGCGAGCGGGACTAGAGACCCCACCTGATACCCTGCGTGACACATGATGCAGCGAGCAGGGCACAGTGCTGGCCAGAACTTTCCGAAGGGCGGTGAAGCAGTTTGTGCGTATGAACACTCAGTCTCAGGAAGACCAGGGTGAGCAGCTGCCGGAGATCTCGATACCCGTGGAGGAGTGGGAAGACATGACCGGTTCTCCAACCAGCACAGGCCGGAGGAAGCGAAGGTCCTTGCGGCCCTGTGGGCTGGAAAGTGCTTGCTGAGGCCCTTACCCCCAGGTTGGGGAGGACTTAGAGCCCTCACCCTGCGGAGAGGGCACACATTGTGAGGCTAATGCACAGCCCTGGCGAATGACTGGACTATGGGAAATTGCCTTCCATCCCTAACTTAATGGACCGTTTGACTGTTTGCTTGGGAACGTACCACCATGTAGTGGAACCGCTGGATGTTTGCTTCCTGTGTCTTGACTGGCTGCCATCGAGAATACGTGTCCTGCGGGGCGACCTGTGGGGTCACAGCTCCCGCTCCCCACATAAGAACACAGGATATAGTGAGGCCAAAAAGGAACACCCATGGAGCCATAGAGACCGGAGTCATACAACTATAGTCTCGCTGGTGGCTGGGTTGGAGACACAGGAAGCAGGACCCACGCGATCTGCAACCTGCTGCCCGCTTGTCTGCCAACCTACCTCACTTGCTAGCTGCAATCCACGGTGCGAACTACAATCCACTCTTGCTAGCTCAGCCACCATCTTCTTGCTAGCCCCCATTTTTAGCCACAGCAATTATATTAGTGGCCAATGGATCACTGGTTACAGCTGACGGCCAACTAGCCAGAGTTGATGGCCATCCAATCACAGTTGATGGCCATTTACTACCTGAGCCAGCACCTTTCCACGTGAGGCCGAGAGCCTGGAAACTGCACTCCTGGCTCTGTCCCCACAATATGTAAGCACCTTGACTGTGAGCCGCTCTTGTTCTAGCACAGTACCGAGAGGACCAGAGAGAGTGGCAGTGCCGAGAACCCTGGCTGAGTCCAGGAAGTCTGGCTGTGCCCAGAGAAGCCCTGGCTGTGCACGGGTACCCTAATAAGCCCAGGAAGTCTGGCTTTGCCCAGAAGGACTAGTGGTGCCCTGAGAAACCCTGTGCCCAGAGAGCCTGGCTGTGTCCAGGATATTGCATTCACCTCCAGGCTCCTCGCACAGGGCCCCTCACGGACGACACTTGTTGCGTAGATTGTGAGGCGAGACCCTGTAGTGGTAGAGTGTGGGGACAGAGCCAGGAGTGCAGTTTCCAGGCTCTCGGCCTCACGTGGAAAGGTGCTGGCTCAGATAATAAATGGCCATCAACTGTGATTGCATGGCCATCAGCTATATAACCAGTGAGCCACTGGTCACTACTGTAACTGCTGTGGCTACACTAGCAGAAAAGGGAGGCTAGCAAGAAGATGATGGGTGAGCTAGCAAGAGTGGACTGCAGTTAGCATGGCAGATTGCAGCTAGCAAGTGAGGTTGGTTGGCAGAGAGAAGTGGACAGCAGGTTGCGGATCGTGTGGCTCCTGCTTCCTGTGTCTCCAACGCAGCCGCCAGCGAGAATATAGTGGTGTGACTCCCCTATCTATGGCTCCATGGGTGTTCCTTTTTGGCCTCACCATATCCTGCGTTCTTATGTAGGGAACGTTATCAGAAACCCCACATGACACCCTGCATGACAGAAAGGAAGACATTTTGATGACATTCGGGACATCAAGGGTAATACGACGACAGCTCTGAAGGTCGTTCCAAAATTGCTCTGAAGGGTGGACTAGGCACTGGTGTTGGTGCATAGCTTCCCAAGGGGAGTAATTCGAAGGTGACCATAGTGATATTCAGCAATGAGGTATGTAGCACTTTTTCTAGGATGAGTTCACGAACTTAATTGTCTGACCTCATATATACCAAATTGGATACATGTGGATGAGAATACAGGACCTTCTAGCTTCTGGTGACATGTTCAACTCAAAAAAACTCATTAATCAGTGCAAAAGAAACCACCAAAACAAATTCCTCATTGCTGCCATTATTTCCTTTATGCAGCTTACATATGAATGGAATGAAAAGAACACAATTCAACCAGGACTTTTCCTGTTAAACTAGGGGTGGGCCAGTAGGAATGGGGGTGGAATAAGAGAATATTTATGGCAGGGGGAAATAAATTTAGATTTCTAACTTGAAATATTTGAGGCCTAAATTACTCTAATCCTTATTTCTTAGTGTACAATGCTACAGAATACTTCCTAATTAGAAATAATTTTCTTATTTAGCTGACTATAAGGATATCAGCAATGCTTTATAAAAATAATCTGTACACTTAGTGAATTTCTAAGTACTTTCATTCTCCTAAGTCGCACAATGCCCTTACACAATAGGTAGTTAACATCTACTCTTTTTCCCCATCATCCAACAGACAGACTGAGGCTTGGAAACACCACGTGGCTGGCCTAGAGTCACACCGCTAGGAAGTGGTTTTGCTTCAACTCATGTGGCTCTCCTGAACCCTGGGCAAGAACACAAGCTCTGCAATTGGTGGCAGAACAAGGAAGAGGGGAAAACTCCTGCTAATTGCCTATGAATTGTGTGACCATGAGGCGCTACTGAACCCATTTACACTTCAGTCCCTTCATATTTGAGATAATCCCCATAATTCTTAAATTACAGGACAGTGAGGAATTAAATGAGGTACACACATGCCTTTGCTTGCACGGTGCCCGGCCCACTGTAAGTAAGTAAACAAACACTTCTATTCTATCAAAATTCTTTCCCTGGTAAGGACACCCAGATGGGTAGAAGCAGTCCAATCCCTCAGGGATGTTCTCCCTGGTTATGTCCTTTCAATGTGTTCCTTTGTAAAACTGACGACATGGTCCTTTGTACTATTTAATCATTCAGCATTTCTCTATCATCTTTGAGTAAAGAACTGTTCCACAGGATTAAAATTTCGGGACATCCAAAGCTATCCTTCAAATGCCAATTTATTTTCTAATTTTAAATACACCTAAGGTATACTTTTTCCTGACTTGCTAAATATACAGAACATACACTCTTTTCTTGAGAATTTAAAGCATCACTATGAACATTCACAACCACATGGAGACATCATTCATCCCTGGGCCTGTCTTGCAGTTTTTCTGTCTCCTTCCCTGACTTAGGAATGTCAGCTGGTGCTATCCCAGTTTCTCTTCGAATTGTGATCTCCCTTCTTTCTCTTTCCTACCCTTTGGTCTCTCTCAACTCGTCTACCACCCTACACATTAGCCAAATTTGCACATCTAAAACATATTCTACAGAAATACAAAGATAACAAAATTATGTATTTTAAACTAGAATAGAGTTGAGGGTGAGTGCCTGGAGAGCAAAATATAGGATCTTTCTAGTTACTCAGATGCATTTTCATTGTAATTTTTAGTGTGTTTCAAAGGGCTGAAGTTCCAAGTAGCCTGACCTCCAAACAAATGTACACCTACCTGTGCATGTCTGCAGGCACAAGTGGGTGTATGTGTATGTGTGCTGCATGTGAATGTATTGTGTATTTGAGGGGGTAACTTCTATTCGTTGAAGTATTTTATTTTACAGTCTTGAGCATACATATTAAAAATGGTAAATTTTTTAAATATAGAAAGTTGAATATAACTTAGTTAACAAATATTTGAGTACTGACGACCTGCCAGACACTATTTTAGATACCGGGAATAAAAAGCTGAACAAGATAGATAACTTTCCTACTCTTATGGATCAAAATGTTTGAATTAGAAAACTACTTTTGTTTTCCTAAAAGAGATGTTTTAGTTGAGATTATACTCTGAAATTTATTCATTTCCGATTATAGATTGTAAAGGAAAAAGTTTTCAGGTAGTGGCGGAAATCTGTGTTCAACATGCTTACAAATGTAACTTGAGATTCTGAGTTCTCTGGAGAGAAACCTGATGATATTATAAAAAATACATTTAAATTTAAGAGCCTGCGGTAGTACAATTTTTCTGAACGCAAGAACTAAGAAGTAAAGAAATAGAAACGAAACATTTAGGATCTCATAGCAACATCAATTACTCACACTGGGCATACTCAGTAATTTCCATTACTATTTTTCAAGATGGCAATAGCATGAAAAGTTCAATATGAGGATTTTTTTTAAAAAACTGATTTCCATTACACTATTTTATGAGATAGCAATAACATAAAAAGTTGACTATGAGTATTTAAAAAAATGTAACCTATATTTGTAGGATTTCAAAAAATGGCAAATTAAGCCTTAAACGGGAGACATTTTAAAATAGAAACTTAAAGCATTTTAAAATAGAAACTTACTGCTAAGCCAAGGACATCAATTTTTATTCTATTTTTCCATAGCACTTATTACAAACGTTAAATAGGGAAACAAAACCATTTCCCAAGAAATGTAAAAGTCAGTGTAATAATTCTGATTCTGCTTCTTTCTGGATCACCAAGGAGCATCGAGTACAGCTCAGCTCAGCTTCAGACTAATCAAAAGGACGGCAGGCAGGTAGAGAAGAGAGCAGCAGGGCCCAGGTACCAGGTACTCGCACTCTTCCCAAGTAGATGGTGGCAGAAACTGCTGGTTGTTAGTAGCTTAGCTGATTTCATGGTCGCTCAGCTAGAGGCCTTAATCCCAGCTTCTGGCGCAGCCAGCTGTGGCCACGTGACCAAGTTCTGTGCCTGTGAGAAGCCTCTTCTAGACCACCCTCTCCAAAAGATGTGTATGATTCCCTGGTGCTTTATCCCAACCTGCTGGCTGGGATCTAATGAGAAGTGGCAGCTGCATGAGACCCTGAGATGCAACCGCACAACCAAGCTGCCTTGACCAGCTAGCTCTGGACTACTACTCCCTGGAATGTTGAGAGATAAATACATTCCCTTTTTATGTAAGCCACAATATTTTACATGTATTATTTTACAGCAGCTAAACCTGAAGCCCAATTAACACATATTTATGACATAACTGCTTTAGAGTCTAGCTGCCTCAGCTCCTATTATGAAGTTTAGCAAGTATATTCTGACCACCTTTATTGGGTTGAAAGCATCTTTGCTGAATTCTGCAAGTGAAGGGCTGGGATTATGTCCTCTATTTCCCTGAAACTAATACGGGGCTGACTGAGGGAGGAAAGATGAAGGAAAATGAAGTTCAAGTTGTAGGCATTAGGGTCAGACAGCCCCCTAGAATTGAATCCTTTGTCAAACCCTGGATTCTAACTAGATGTGTGAGCTTGAGCAAGTTCAGTCTCCATACAGTAGCCTAAATGGGGGGCCTGCTGCATTACCCTAGCCTAGGTTTCTGTATGGATGGCAGTGTTTACATGCTGTAGACTTAAGTTTCACAAACTCTCTAAGCCTCAGTTTGTCATCTGTAAAATGGGGAAAACAATAGTGATAGACTTAAAGGACTGTTGTGGACTACATCAGACGACAGGTACGAAGTGTTTAGTCAGTGTCATTCACATTGGATTCAATAATTATTAACAAATAAGAAATGTCAATAATTTGTGCTTAGTGCATAGAGTCACTAAATGCCACTGTATCACAGCACTATTCCTCAGCATCCAGTAAGAAAAGCAAGTCAGGAATTGCTATGTCCCATCAGCTTGGTATTCATTTATTTGTAATGTCTTATCTTTTCTTATGTCTGCCATATGTTTGATAGGAACTCTAGACATGTCTTACAAACAAATAAGGGCTTATTATAGCACACCATATATTACAGAGCACTTGGGACCTAATATTAACATAGCGTAAACTTTCAAGAAATAATTCTTCACTGAAAACCGATTTAAGTAAATGAATGGGTTCTTTTCAATATGATGGTTTCGGAATCTACTTTAAGGTCCAAAACAGAACATTACCCCTCTCTCTGATGGTACAGTACCTGGAGCATACCAGATTGCTTTAGCATATCCCTTTGCACTGTGAATCAGAACCTACCACTTCTACCCAGACACTGCTCATATTCTCAAAACAATGGTTGGCTTCTCAGGTCCAGCAGAGAGTTCTTTCAGAATCATCATACTACGTTATTTCGGACTGCAGAATGTTCAAATGCGTTTCAGGAAACGAAGACTCCAAAGGCAGGTTCTAACAGGAAAAGGGTAGAGGGGGGAGGGAGTGGGGGGGCAGGATTTTCTCAACTAACCTCACCAAACAAAATTAAAAGACTGGGAATTAAAGATTTCAGATAGACGAAGATGAAAAAATAAATTTAATGCTCTGCAGGAAATAATGAGCAACAGGGACAATAATACTCCACACTGGGTGGGTGGCTTCATTTTGCTGTAACAATTTCAGGGACAATTAGATTTAAATGTCAGCTTTAGCTCTAAAAATCCCAAAGAAAGAGAAAACTTCAATATTCATAAAACTGAGCTAGCTCTGCTTATGTACAGGAAGTTGGCCATCTATCGAGTACCAAGCGATTAATTAGCATTATAAATATGACCTACAACCTACAAATTGGGCATTACTACTGTAATTTCACAGAGGAGGAAACAAGATATGAGAAGGGGCTTGCCCAATATCATGAAGTTATTTGTGGGAGTCTGGCCATGAACCCCGGTCAGCTTGACACTAATGCCTCTATTCTTCCCACCACAGCAAGATGAATTTAAAAACTACTGACTTCTTTTGAAGAGTACAGTACAACACTGTAAGAATTCACTGATGAGTCAGGATTATCAGATGATTACTATAAATAATGATGGGGCTAACATTTAAGTCTTCACTATGGTACAGTGATGTTCTCTGGACAAACTGAAGCCCCCAAGGCTCCAGGTGCCTCTTCTAGAGGGTCCCAAGGGCCGGCTGGCTGTGAGGATGGTCGCAGATGGCCATCTGACATTTTTCTCAGTTGTCAAGGTGCTTGCCATTCCAACTTGCCAGTGCTAATCTCCTGTGGAAATTAAAACTTGTATTGGCCAATAGGGTTTCCTCAAGGGGCTTAAAATCCTATTTAGAGCAGTCCAAGTGATAGCTAAACAGCCACAGAATAGCAAACTGGATTTTGTGCTTTGCAATATTTTGGGGCTTATCTATTCTATCGTGCATTTCTAGTCTGCCTGAGATAAAAGACCTTGAAGCTGGGACATTATTTTTCAGATCCAAGAATTGTATTGGAAATGGCTCCATATTTTTTGCATAGTTCTAGTCATAAAATAAGACAATCCTAATTACTACATTTACCTTCTTCTGTGTAGGAATATATTACAAGGGACCATTTAGAAAGCACACTGATGTGAGCTCTGCCAGTTCAGATAAATCAGTCAGCATGAATTACAATTGGCTTTGGATTGTATCCAGGTTATGAAGGCAAGAACAGATTAGGGGTATATGCCACCATAGCAGTGACAGATTCTAAACTTCTTTGTAAAAGCACTAGTATGTCTTCAGGATTAGACATGAGTCACTAAGGCTACATTTTTAATGAAATATTGCTGGCATCATTTAAAAGCTAGAAAATATAAGCATGTCAGCACAGACTCCCTCCCCCTATTCCAAAAAATAAAAAATAAAAAACACGTGCGATACCATTTCAGAATGTATTCAGTCTACTGTCACTAGGCTGTTGGGTTTGAGGAGCTGATGTATGCACAAGTGGAAGAAGCCAAAGTGTGGTGTGGTCCTCGTCAAGAGGCAAGGGCCATCATTTTCTTTAGAAACAGACATCCGTTTTCAAACAAATCTCTTTTGATTACTAATTTTGTGCAGAATTGATTTTTCTAATAGCAAGGAAAAAATATAAGGTATAAGCTATCATATACATGCCATGAGAAAACTTTTATTTTTATCTTGGTTATCCCCCTCCTACTTTGTTTTGCAGGGAGAGGGCTTCCTCTCTCTTTCCTATATAATATCCTCCCCTCTCCTATAAAATTCATGTGAGTTGGATGTACATTAGAATACTTGTGTTTTGTTTCCTGCTTATTTTCCATGCTATGTATGTATTCAACAAGTACTGAGAGCTGATTAGTACCAGACATTATTCTAAGCTCTGGAATATAGTGGAAAGCATCCCTGGAGTTTATATCCTGGAATCTACAAAATGAGTGTCTTATACACTTCTCTGCATCTTCCTTCTCTTAATGATACATTGTAGAATTCCTGGTAAGATATATTTGAGGAATCTCTTGGATTCTGAATATACTCTGTAAAGACATGTGCAAAGAGGTGGATTTGCAGAATTTAAGATGACACAACCCATATTTTTATGGGTCGAGACAGACATTGACCCCTCTCATAAGCTTCATCTGCTTCATCAGCATGAAGGCATGAAGCCTCTGCCTGATCATTCAGCTGGAACCCCTTCCATGGGCCTCTGCTTTTCAGTATTCCTCAATTTTGATCCAGGTTCCTCCTAAGTGGGTTAGAACATGATGCTTCCACAACTTTTCTACATAACGTCTCAAGGACAACAACTGTAGTGAATGTATACTCAGTTATTAACTATTTTAGTAAGATTGGAACAATTCATTTTACACGTGAAGACACCCCAAGTTACTGGCTCAAGGTCACACAGCATACTAGGGGTGTAAGTGGAAGCTGCTGCTCTTAACTACTGTGCTCTGATACCTTCCTGGATCTGAAGATTGCTATCATATTGATTCTAAATTTTCCATTTCAACCATGATTCATCTAACAAGTTTTCCACATCTTGCAACCTATATAAACTTCTTTTTTCGCTTCCTCTGTCAACCTTTGTTTATGGTAACTATTTTTGTGGCTTCAGAATTTTTATTAAGCATTGACATGCTTTTTGTAACAAATTTGGAAAATACAAGGGGGAAAAGCATCTGAGGATACCTACTCATCATTTAGAAGTGTCTACTGTTTCATTAATGAGTATGTGTACACACATATAAATATGTGTTTCTATAGCAAAATTCTATACATATGGGTTAGATGCCTTATCATTTGTATTGTAAAGTTTTCCCTATGGCGGTGTAAAGCCTATCATATTCATGTACTATTTTGTAATCAGTCTACTTTTGTTAAATAATCAGATTGTTGCCAATTTTTAGGTACTATAAACACCACTATAATTGATATCTTTGTGTTAACATTTAATATTTCCCTAAGATTGGATACCTACAATTAGAATTACTGGACCAAAGATTTAATCATTTTAAGGTATTTACTACAGATCACTGAAGTGCTTTCAAAATGACTGTGCCAATATACTCTCACCAATACTGCATGAAATTGCCAACATTGCTACATTCACACTGTCTTTTCTTTGATTTAACCATTGCGAATTTGATAGACAGAGATATTCCCATCATTTTAATCTGTATTTCTGTGATTATTAGTGAGGTAAGAGCAGTATTTCATACACATACTTGTCATTTATATTCTTTTTTTGTCAACTGTTAATGTCAAATACCCCCCTTTAACTAGGAAGCTACTGTTTTTCCTTATTTGTAATTACTATCCATAGACTGCACTCATTTTATTCACTCATTAGACAGGTACATACTGCTAAAGTTTTGTTGCTTACCTTGTCCTGTGCTAAGACAATTCTTAACCTTCGTAGTCCAGAACACCTTTGGGAATTTCCTAACAAGAATTTTTCTAAATGAGTATATCTTAACAAAACTAAGATCATATTACCAATACTGATATTTTAAGCGCAATTAAAATAATACTCATAGGTCCAAAAAAGATAACATAGGAATAACATATACAACATATTATTAATTAAATCTCAAACTGCACATTTCTTTTTCTTTCTTTTGTCTTTGCAAATTCAATAAACCAATAAACCATGATTTATGTCATTCAATATGTTTACAAGTTGCAAGCTATCTTAAGTGCTGGGACAATGAAAAATGCCACTAAATTCCTATATGAAATTCTGCATTGACTGGGCATTCTCCGTGTAAAATGTCCAAAACATCTAAGCAGTTTAGCTACTATTATCAAGAGTGGATCAGAATATTACCAATGGCCAATAGTGACAGTTACCAAATAAAGTAACATTCATGTGAACTACTTGAAGGAGTATGTAGCTTGCAGACCAAAAGAAACAAGCACAGGAGAAGAACTGCAAAATCTAATAGATAACACAGAATAACTGTTGATTCCTGATTTAGAATACTAATAGAGTAAGAAAACATGCACTAGTTATTTTACATCATGAATTTCTCATTCTTGAGTCTTAAATTTCATTATTTTTTGAAGGAAACAAATCTTTAATTATCAAAAAGCGTACTACAGTACAAAGGGGACATATTTCATGAGCCCCTGAATATCTGAGAGTATCTTTTTAATCCTTTGCACATTAAAGACAATTTAGCTGGGTATAAACTTTTGGATTATAAGCATTTTTCCTTCAACACTCTAAATTCATTGCTCTATGCTCTTCTGATATTTACTGTTTCACCAAAGCTAGATGTTAGTCTGATTTTATCTTATGCAGATTACCACTACTTTTATTTAAATTCTTGTAATGATTTTTTTCCCCTTTAGCCTTGTAAATTTAAAATTTTGTCAAGGTTATTTCTAGACAGAATTATTTTTGTCTTTTCCGTAGGTGATGCCTGGAATGTGATAACCTCTTCAAATCTGTACAATCAGGGCTTTATTTTCTGCTTTTGAATTATATGTAAGTATTGCTGCTCTTCCAGCTACTCTAAAATCTTTCTCAAGACCATCTACAATGTTTGTTAGATTTATTTTCTATAGCCTTTATATCTGCTAACATTCATCATATCCCTTCTGTTCTTTTCCTCCATATTGCAAGATAACTTCTGAAATAATCTTCTCACCACCAATGATTCTATTTTCCTCTGTATCCTTTCCCTTTATTGACTCCATTGCAGATTTTAATCGTTTAGTAAGCATGTCTGTAAAGTAACTGCTTATATGTGACTCCCAGATTTCCTAATATTAACTATGTAAGCTTAGGCAAGTTATTCAACTTTCCTGAGCTTTAGTTTTCCCATCTGTAAACATGGGTAATAATAACTATCTCTATAATTCAAGATTTTTTGTTACAAGCAACAGAAAACACATGGATAATTTAAGGATTAACAACAATTTACTTGTATAATTGAAGACTATAGTCTTCCAACCTATTCAGGTGGGAAAAAGCATGGGAACAAAGAAATTTAGATTAGATATTCAGTGACCAAAAAAACTGACACATTTTCACAGCATTAATCTATAAAGTTATACTAAGAAATACAGGAAATTCTCCATGTAAAGCACTGTAGCACGATACCTACCACACAGTAAATAATAATATTAGGTATTAGTTTCATTCCATAGAGTTCATTGATTCTTATATGTTACTGGCACAGACAAAATATTAATAAATGTTTCATCTGCTTCCTGTTGTGGTGGTGCTGGTGGTGGGTGGGTAGGTAGGCAGGTAGTAGTGAGGAAAGAGATAGCAATCTGGTTGTATCAAAAAGCGTCAGGCCAGTGAAGCTATACAATACAGGGTCTTTGTCTTCACAACAGCAGACCGGGTGGGCATAGATGGTCCACTGACCATTCTTCTCAATCCTGTTCTCCTGGCCTTATAGTAGGAGAAATCTACACTTCTGATAATAAGGTGAGTCTCTTCATGGTTTTTAATGGGAAATCAAAACAAGTTTTATTAAAGGTTAAGAAATTTTTAAAAATCAACCAAATAAATTAGTTTCACATCAATAAAACACATTTTCCCTATCGCATAGTGTGGATCACATAACCTAAATGTAACAGCATTCTGCTCAGTACCCATAGCTATACAAATATAAGTTTCATATTCTTACCTATAGACCATCAAATCTTCTAATCAATCAGTTTAAAACAATGCCAACAGCAACAATTACTAAGACATATTTTTCTAGAAAATAAATTAAAATTCACTTTTCCACTATATATATACTTTGCTAACTGAAATAAAAGAAATATCAAGATCTTGTTATTACCAGCTTATAGAAAAAAACAATACTCATCTTAAGAAACAAGGAGAAAATAGTGCAATGGGAAAACTCCAGCAAACTCTCCTTATTACAACAGTTACAGGTTTAAAGCAAGAAACTTATGAGGTAGCTAAGGTCATCAATAAAAATGCAGGTACCAACTTACTCCACACTTGGGCAAAAGAGGCTTACTTTTTTTTTTTTCGTTTACTTTTATTTGTTTTAAGTGTATTTTTCTAGGACCCATCAACTCCAAGTCAAGTACCGTATTTCCCCAAAAATAAGACCTAACTGGAAAATAAGCCCTAGCATGATTTTTCAGGATGACATCTCCTGAACATAAGTCCTAACGTGTCTTTTGTAGCAAATCTTAATATAAGACCAGTCTTATTTTAGGGGAAACACACTAGTTCTTTCAATCTAGTTGTGGAGGGTGCAGCTCACAGTGGCCCATGTGGGGATCGAACCAGCAACCTGTTGCTAAGAGCACCACACTCTAACCAACTGAGCTAACCGGCTGCCCCGGCTTACTTTTTGTATACAATAAAACAATTTATGCAAGTATTTTGCAAAGGGAAGGAGTAATAGTTTCCATCAATTGTATGATGGAAACGAATTTCTAAAGGAAAAACAGAATACAGAAAAGGCTAATATTAAGGAAATAGTAAGAATTAATTCCCCTAGAGTACTTTATAAGAAGGCCATATGTAGCTAAAGAACTCTATCATCATTTAAGCTTTAGGAATGATTTTATGAAAACTTGTAAATCAGATATATAACTATTAGGGTAGATGATACTATATGATGAATGCCCTTTGGATGTCATGCTGCTTTATAGGAACTTTCATATGTAAAAGTCTACAAATTAAATAGTCTATATACTGAAATATGTTGAATTCAAATTTTTTAAAGGAAAATTAAAGAGCCAAAAGCTTTCAATTCTAAAAAAAACTTCCTTCCAATTTATGATAGCCATTTTCATTTGTGAAATATAATTAATATAGAATTTAACTGTGTAATATGCATTTGTCTTCAAGTTTCAATAAGGTGTTGTTTCAACTTGCTTGCAGACTGTTCCTATTATTTGCAATGTCTATATTATTAAAGATTGAGTGCACAAAAACTTAAGATTTTATAAGCTAAGATCTAGATCTGTCTTTGAACTACCTGAAAAAGACTATACATGTTAAATGATTTTTCTTAGGAATGCCTAAAACAAAATAATCATAACCTAAATTACTTTGCAGCTCTGATCACTTTGGAAACAATACATTCATAAAATATAAACAGATGCAGTAAGACCATATGGACCCATTTCTGCAAAAGAAACAAAAACGGCAATTTAGAAATTGAGAACACTTAAACATGAACACAGTCTTTTGTGATAGCTATAGAGTAACTTTAGGGTTATACCCGAGAGGAAAATATGTTTCTGAAATATCTTTCCTCTAGAAGTGATCCTAAAAAGAAAAACGATCATGCAGTGCAAAGAATTCAATGCTGAATGATCCTGTCATGCATTTAATCTCACCAACTCAGCAGTCACTCATTTCAAATTTAATAGCATAAAGTTTGCATGTACAGGGGGAAATTATGCTATATATTCATAATTTAACCTTGAATAGGAATTGTGAACTGAGTTATTCAACTGAAAATGAAATTATCATTTTAAACATGCAAAGTCAGGGTTGGCTTTAAGTATTAATAAAAAAAAAATTCTATTACTTTCAAATGTAAATGAAAGGTAATGCTCATTCAATGGTAAAAATTAAAGTTAAAAGTGCCTAAGTTAACATATTTACATAAAACTGACATAATACAATATATATACAGATAGACTGCTTAAATAAAAAAAGGGGCAAAAGTACACATTTTTGGATTTTGTGGTTCCAATTAATGAATATGCCAATTACTGCACAGAAAAGCATACAATACAGTTTGTGCCTCTGCATTGTCTGAGGGTAGAAACTATGAAACAGATCATCTTTGTGTCTCCTTACCGCCCCTCCCCTCCCTTTCCTGGACAGAGTGCTTAGCTCACAGTAGGTTTTCAATCAATATTTTTTATTTAGTTAAAAGCAAGCATGCGCTAACTATAGGGGGATAGTTAGCATTTTTACATTTATAGTTCATTAACCCAACAAACAGTTTACGGCACCTACCATGTTATTCCTCTTCTGCATATGTAATCTAGCTATGTGTGAAAAGTCACATGAAACTTGTTCAAATTCCTGGAATTTGTCAATATATCTAAAAAGATGTTTCCAATTTAATCAAATAGAACAAATACTCAGTTATTCAGAATGTACTCCTGGGATATATAAGATGGGGGAACTTTGCTAACAAGTGCAGCTAATCATGCATCAGTCTCTCAGAAACATAGGCAGACGTCAAAATATTCTAGATATAATTGTTCACTAACTTGGCAATGTAGCTCTTTATGTTGCTGAGGGGTTTCTGTGTGTGTGTGTCTGCACACTCAAATACTGAATAAACCACTTGACCATACTCCATTGTATTCTTTAATCACAGAGATAACTAAAGTGGGGATATCCTACATCATTAACACATGCAATAAAAACGTTACACTGTTAGCAAAATTACATAGATTTCAGGTGTACAATTCTGTATTACATCATCTATAAATCCCACTGTGTGCACCCCAACAAATTAAAAGAAAATGTTACACTGTGACCACTGCATATGCAATTAAGGGACTGATCTCCTGAGAACCAAGTATTAGGGTTCAGAATTCTTGAATCCAGGCCAAACAGTGTCACAAGATCTCTACTTCTTGACCTCACTTTGAACCTCATTTCCATAATATCAAGGAGGTAAAACTGTAAAATTTGATGATCCCACAGAAATTACTAAGAAAAGATACGATCTTACCTCGTGTTTGATGATGCAGTTTAAGCACAGAAGACTTCACTATACATTACACAACAGGTACAATTGCCAGGATAATTCAGTTAGCAATAAGAAATTACTAAGTTACTAATAGGAAAAATATCAAGTTTTAGGCATTGAACTTACAGTACAGGGATTTTAGCTAAACTACAAACTATGCTTGTTTATAGCTGAAATAAAAATTCTGCCTTCTGCATGTGGTTGAGGTGTGTCACAGAGAAGTATTTCATTGTAAATAAACTTAGGAGCCAAATAAAAGGAAGTTGCAAAGACAGGTGCACAACAGTTGAGCTGTTTTCAGTTTCAGAGAAATAAAGTAAATAATTGTTCTGGAATTTGTTCAGTTCTGGGCATTCTGCCATACAGGAAGGGTGTGTAATTACTGAGGCTAACATATTCATGTAAAAATGAAGTAATAGCAATAGGGCACAGTTGGGCTCCAAATTTCCTTGTTTTTATCTTCAAAAATTAAGGATCTCTAATGACTCTCATTTCCCTCTCTGAAGTCTAAATATCACTTAAGGTAAATATGACAGAAAGTAGAAATGTGATTGTCACTAGTCAGAAAATATTGTCTTGAAAGGTGGTGGTGTTCTTTGAGAGCCTACCGAGTGAAGAACATTGTAATTTTCAGTCATCAAAGACAACAAAAATACACACAGTATCTAATTTAGGACTTCACCAGAGTAAGAGGAGAGAGTACACATAAAATGAGCATGTTTCACCAATTCTATTCTTTGCTTACCGCCTCATACTATCTGGATTGGCCTCAACCTAAAATCTGGATTCCAAAGTTCTTAAACCATAAACCAATAATAACAGTGTGGTTTGTGGTAAACAATGGAAGTTAGAACGCCTGAGTATGGCCAAGTTCAAACAAAAATCTCTTTATGACAGAAGATGAAAGGGTGTTAAGAAATAGTGCATGTGTGATTTTATAGAACGTAAATCAACTTATATCCCACACAGAGCTCTGAAATATACTTGTTAACCCTACCCATGATGGGCCATATGGTCTTTTAAAGAGGGTTTCTACAGGATCATATCCTATCAATTACAAAACTAAAGTTTACTCTCCCAAGTGCAAATAGCCTGCACGTGGCCTGTGGCTCACTGCTTCCTTTGTGCCTGTGAGGTCAGCACAGTGACACATCTGACTAAGCTGGAGGGGTAACAGCACAGTTCTGGATGAGCAGCCAGTGTCTTACCAAATTCCAATTCCTCTTCATCCAAAGCCATGCTGTCCATTTCAATAACGAATCAATCATTTTAGTCGAAAGTTTCCATCTGAGGAGGCAGGGCCCTTTGAAGGCACCACATTTGGCCACGTTTTCTGTATCTTATTGTGTATAAGATATTAAACTAGGCACAAGGCCATTCTGAAATTTGCCAGATATTTGAAACCTATCAGGATACCAAAAAAAAAAAAAAGCCTCCTTGTTTCCAACATCTGTATTCATGTTGGACGCTTGGATTCTATTAGGAGTCGAGCTACGCAGCAGCGCCTGCCACACGATGATCCTGATTACAGCCAACTGGTAGCTTCAAGTTCAACGGACACTTCCTGTAATTTCAGATTCAAGTCCAAAGACCACAATACTTTGTTGTTCCCATGGATTGACTTTTTATTTATCTTAAAGCATGATCCTTCGCTGAGAGACATTTCTTTAGCAGTTACCTATATCACCTGGTAGAGATGATGCAGATATTTTGTGACATCACCAAGATAACCACGTCCTATTATTCCCTACACTTAATTTTCATCTAAGTTGGACAGATGGGAGATGAAATTCATATCACCTGTCATTATTTGACCATCAATATGAAATAAAATTTTAGTTTGCTCCTTGCAGAGATTGGATTTAATTCTAATCAGTATTTAATCTAATCAGTGTGGATACATGCAATTCAAACTGTCTTGAGGACCAGAATATACAGCTGGGGAATCAGTTTTCTAGGCACTATAAGATTCTCCTGCTTAGTAAATTTCTATTAATGTGACTACAGATCCTATTATCACAAAACGCGCAGTTGGAGACAAAGTAATCTGATAGCCATTATTCATCCACTACCTTCTGAACAATCATTTATTGAAGGTCTAATATATTTAAGGGGGTGGAGGAGAGCAGCCTATACCATGTGTGTAAAACAATGTATAAAACACAGCTCTGTCCTTAGGTAGCTGATTCTATAATCCAAAGAAGCATGCAGTAAGAGTTAGCACAGTGGTATGAAGTGCTAAAAGCAGCTTGGGAGAGAGATTTGACTCAGACGGGGGAACACGGCTTCAGGCAAGAGGTGGCACTTGAACAGAAGTGGGCTCTTTCTGTCTATTAAAGAACAAGGACTTATTTTTTTAAATAACTGCACAGGTGCATACCTAATGTGACTAACATAAACGTGAAAGGCTATCACTTTACAAAGGAAAGGGAATGTGATTATCAGCATTTTATCAAGGAATAAGGAAAACCTGGCTTCTAGATCCTAGGGAAAGCGTGACCCTATAGAGGAAGATTCAGCTGTTTTTATGACACCCTAAATCCAATTTCAGAGAGTAACAGACTAATGATTTGTTAACAAGACTCCTCTGGTCGCTTGCCATTTCCTTGCCTACTATTTTCCATAAATTGCTCAGGGGAGTATGTATGAACTACTTTAGTGGCTTGAATGTGTTTTATTCAAGAAGAACCCAGACTTTTCCTCTCAAAATTCAGGTGTGTGTTAAAAGACATTACTTTCCAATTCTTTAACCAAGTGCCTTGACATTATGTTTGATGTTGCACTAAGTCAGCGTGTTAATAAAATTTATTTTCAAGTGCACTACTTTTTATAATATATACCTAAAGCTGTGCTAATCTGTGAGGCCAATGCGGTGAAGCTTTGAAAGTTGAATGCCCTTGCAGAAGGGAAATACTGTCACAGCATAAACATGGCTCAATCTTCATCCAGAATGCTTTTTTGTCTTCCTTCCAATGTCCAAAAGAAAGTTCAATGAATCCTTATATATATATTTAAAAATAGAACCACCAGCTCCTCCTAAGAAAAGCTTTTACCTCCTTACGTAAAAGTGACAATGACAACAGTAGTATTAGTCCTTGCTGAGCACTAAGTGCTGGGCACTGCTATAAGCACTTTACAGAGGTTAATTTAATGTCCTCAATAACTATTATTATCCCCATTTTACAGATGAGAAACTGGGACACAGAGAGTTAAGAAATCTTCCCAAGATCATATAGTAGTAAGCAGAGGAGCCGAGATGGGAACCCAGGGCAACTACCCAGTAGCACTGAAGGGGTCTCTTCCTTCTGTACCTTAATGAAACAGCCTTCCTCAGATACAGCTGCCACTGAACAAGGTATGTTCTTTAAGACGAGTGGAGCCGATATCATCAGACCATGGCTATGAACTTGCATAGTAGTGAGGCACTTTTTTAACGTAATTATGAATCCCATCCAAGAATATGGCTATTTGGTATCAAACATGATCAAGGACATAATCTAATATTAACTATTGCACTTGAGTCTAACATGACTATGAATGTCACATTCTGACTAGTATTTTAAAATCAAATATATAACATGAATTGTAATTGGTTTTCTTATTTCTATCTAATTTTTTGTGCTCTGTCTCATTGGGCAGATGACAGGGAGTGACATAGTTTAGGAAATTCCTAAGAAATGGTTACTCTGACTATAGAGATGTTAGAGTATCTTGCCTGGTGCCACAAACATCCTATGGGCACTAGAGTTAGCTATTTAGTCAGGTGAGTATCTTGGAAAAAGAGATAGGTATGATGTCTGGGATTGAATGATTGAAATGCTGACTACTGAGCCCTGACAAGCAATTTTAAGAGAAATTAACAATGAAAGCTGCAAATGTATATAAATAAGGGACTCAAATTCTTAGAACAGTAATAGAAGCAAACACTAGACTGGATCTTCCCACCAGCTAAATAATCTGGGAGATAAAAGATAATTCTAATAAATAACAAATATTTGTGTGCTTTTTTGGCTTCCTTAAGAAACTGTACCCCTTCTTGTTATCACCTAGAAAGTACCCACTCAGAACACAATTTTTTGCCAAAAGATAAAATTTTGAAGTCATCTAAAGCCATCAAGGAATTCCAGTGCAAAAATACAATGACAGGTTTCCATTTGCTTTCTCTTCCCAACATGCAGGGTGTATCTGGTCTCAAGGTACAAACACAAAATTCCTGTTGCTATGTTTACTGAACATATTATCTAGTTTTCAGTCAGTTCTGGGCCTTTTGATAAATTTACTGTCATGTTTCACAAAACACAGTATACGATAAAAGCCCTAAATAAATCAGACCCCTTTCATTTTACAACTCCTTGGGTCAAATCTTGACAACCATGAAGTGCTATCGAAAAAAAAAAAAAAAAAAAAGTCTGTTTTTTCTCCCTGAAGGTGAGAGTATCTTAGATAATCTATAGTTTTGTGGAAAATAAAAACATACTGACTACAATTTTCTTAGGGTCTTCTCAAATTTCTACTTTGCGGAATGTTTAAAAATTAATTTCAGTGAGAAATGGAAATATTTTGACATCTTGATATTAAAATAAGTGGTAAAATCATTTTTCTTCAAAACACAGTTCTAATGTCAGATATTATGTCATAGTTCTGGAGTATTCTTTCATACCACACACTTAGTTTTAAGTTAAAGCAAACAGTAAAATAATGAGGTATTAAGTATTCCTTTACTCTTTGTCATCATTAGTCATTTGAACTGCTCACATTGATTTTTAAAAGACTATTCCAGCAAATACACATCTAAGTTTATATCTCTTGAGGAAAAAAGACCCAGTGGTTGAACCATATGATAATCCAATTTTTTAATTAGATTCTCTCCCACAGAATAACCCTCACAGAGGGCATATATTTTTTGTTTGTTTTTGAGGGAGGGGCAGAGAGGCAGCCCTGGAGCTTTAAAATTACATTCACCTTATTAAAATTTTAAGTCTTAAGAAATTTAGGAATTCGAATTCTCTAAGACAACAAATAAGATTTAATTGAGAAGGCTACTTGCATGTGAAGGATAGTATTAAGGGCCTTAAGAAAATCAACATAAACATAACATTGAAGCAAACTGGCACATTTTGACACAAGTATTAGAACACTAGCTCACAAAATGAATATACTTCGATTCACACAAATACAACGAATATAGTCTTTATCCAAAAATCACAGAGACAGCTCTATATAATACCTATGTTAAAATGTTCAGCACATCTAAGGGTGTTACAGGCCTCGAGTTGCCAGAGTCCTGACAGAAGTCAGCAATGTGAACTACGCTTTACAAAACTCTGCGTGCATGCACACACTCTGCAATGGGGCGAGACAGAGACACCGATCACCATCGATATTGTCCTTACTTGCAGACGCACAAGTATCCTGCATGTTCCGATTCTGACTGGCACCTGGAGCGGCTCTACCTGCCAGTCATCCCAATGTACTCAGGGATGTAAACACCTTATAATTAGAAAATGTGAAGGCGTCAAGGACGTTAGACAAATTTAAAACACATCCAAAGATTAATTTTTAAATGTACTGAAGAAATAATTAACTGCAAATTCCAATAAGAGGATGTACCTGCTCCTTCACAGAAGCTAGAATAGTGGTGGCCGTGGTCTCGGGTTCCATGCCTGGGCCCGTGGAGGCAGCTTCCTGGCAGATCTGTGGTTGCCCTTCTTCCACCAATGAGGCCTGCTCAGGAGCTGGCATTCCTCCTGCAATCAAGCAGGCAAAGGGTTAACACTTTCTCAAGGGCACCTGGGTGGGAACAGGCAGGGGCTGAGGATTTGCAGGTAGCTCCTAAGAAGTACTACAGACTTCTGCACACAACTCCTTACAGCCATTTGATTTTTAGAAGGCAACATCTAGAGGCAAAAGTATAGCCAGTACTACCAAATACGAATGAATGAATGAATGAATGAATGAATGAATGAATGAATGAATGAATATTAAAGAAAAATACTAAGAAAATATTTTTAAAACATTTCTGTCAAAAAATGACATGGAAAGGTTAGGGGAGGAGGGCTCTTAAAGTAAAAATATATGAAGCACAATAAAGTTTTTAGAAGCTTGTTAAATTGCTGAATTTTGTAATCAGATAACCACTAAGTAAATATTATCCATCTTATCATGAAACAAATAGTAACAAACATACTGTAGTGTTATAGTTTTCGAAAGAGTATGCATGTGAGAGGACATCTATAAATGTGCAAATGCTTTACCGATTACAGAAGAGGATTACGCAGCTTTAAAAAAGGTTGTAAAACTGAAAGGAGGCTTGAAAATAAACAAAAGTCTGCTGTATTTAAAAGAAATGCAGGGCATTAATAACTAGTAACACTGTCTTAGGTGGAGTATTATAGCTAGTGTGGTTTCCGTAGAGGGATCTGATTATCCAACGATGACAATGGCTATGGAGACGGTGTTGAAAGGAGATTCCATTTTTCAAGCTGGTAGTTTGTGACAGAACGGGTTCTTGGCAGGAGATGGAACACTTCACATAATGAGAGTGGTGTGCTTGTCAGAAGACTTACTGATCTGATACGAACTTTTTACAAGTTTAAAAAAGATTAAGATGCCCAGCTAAAATGTTGTAAATATTTTAATAAACTGTTTACATGTCATTCTGTCTACTTGAGAGCACAGTCTATCTTCATATCATGAAACTAGACTGGCATATATAATAGGTGCTCAATTAATGTTTGCTGAATAAATGTATATATGAAGGATGACCATCTTTTTTTCCCCTTGTCTCATTCCAGTCATTAGGCAAATCTAACCACGTGCTGTGATGCTCATGAGACCGTATTTGTTCAGTGTGTTATTCTGTATACTCATATATGGATATCTGAGACCATAAATACTGTTGTTGACATTCTTCAGTTTCCTCCTAAAAAATCACTCTACTGTTGTAGTTCAGGTTCTTATCAACTTCTACAATGTTCAATTCTGTAGTATGATCTGGTGATTCTTCCCCCATTCCCTCAAATTTCAATATCAGCCTGTTTATTTCCAAAATCACAATCTATAAGAAAAGGGAAAATGTGTATATCACCAGAGCCTCCGTCTTATTCCTCACTCTCCTGACTTCCACATCAGTGGAGATGGTTCCAGGTTTCTGCTAGTAGTAGCTTTATTCTTGCCATATTAATAGGCAGAAACAGACAATGGGTCTGATGGGTTCCTGCATTTTCCCCTTCATGAAAATGCCTCATGCCTGCCCTGGCAGGTGAATTCTACACCTCCCATTTCCATGTGCTCAGCCGGGTGGACACTCAGCTGCAACGATGAGTTTCCTCAAGTATGAGTAGGAAGAGGAACGTTTCACTTGAAGTAAGTGGGACTAGGATCAAAGCTTAAGTGACCTTGGACAAGTGACCACCTCAGTGAGCCCCCCTTTCCTCACTTATAAAAATGAGCTTACTAATTCTTTATATAGCACAATGGAATGATTTTATGGCAATCTTTATTTTTTAGTGTATGTGGTGTGCTTACTGAGATGTAAAATACACTTAAAATATCATCAACTGGATAAAATAACCCATTTCTGTATTTGCCAGGTGCTCATTAAAGACCAGGTATGAGGTCTACGAAGAAAAAAATGTCACATGTAAAGATCTCAGATTAACATTTAAGGCATTTAAAGATATCAAAGTATTCCATGCCATTGAAAAAAAATCACACACCTTAAAATAAGCAGATGGTTGCAAAGAACAAAAATGTTACTATGCAACAGTGAAACAAATAATGCCAAGAATCAAAATTTTAAATGTCAAGAGTGTAATATCATGAAATGTGTATAATAACCAATGTGTTAGAAAAAGAGAAGCAAAAATTCAGTGAACAAAGAGAATTTGAAAAAGGAGAAATAGAAATGTCACTGGGGAAGTAATTATTTACTAATTCTTTACTATAAGTAGGAGGAGCTTTACTGTTTAAAGAAAGATATAGAATTATATGACTGTAATTAAGTTCCATCACTGTAAGTGTACCATATTTAATTTCATAATATTTACTTTGACGACTTTGTCCAGAATAAATGAAACTAGGTGAGCATTTTCTGAGTACTGCTCTCACCATATGCTGAGCAGGGTGATAAGGGGATACAGACATAAGGCAGGGTCACTGACCATTAGTGGCTCATCTTCTAGCTGAGGTGGCAAAATATGAATCAGATCAAGGCCAAGTATAGCAAGACGCAAGTGATGGAATAACAACACTAAAGTTTATAGAAAGAATTTGCGAAGAACTTACACCTTGGTAAAAGAAAATACTATGTAACAGGAGAAATTTACATAGGCCAGGACGATGTTTTCATTCTCTGATTCCTCAAAGACTGGGAAACATTGTAAGCAATCATTAACACCCATGCGATGAAAACTGGTGACCATATCTGAGGGGGACAGAGGAGGGATGCCACAATACTGACAAGTTATAAACCAATTAAGGTTTTCTGTCCATTTTCTTGTAGTTCTTATAACAATTTAAGGCAGGGGTGTCCAAACTTTTTTCAACAGTTTTCACCAAGGGCCATATGTGATAAAATACACAAACAGCCGGGCCACTCACTGGAGGTGAAGTACGTATTGCCTCACCTGGTTTATTTAAGTAAACTAAATATACTTTTGGAATTTGCTGCAGGCCAATTAACAATGGATCGCGGGCCGCAGTTCGGACATCCCTGATTTAAGGAGTTGTAGGACTCAGGCTCCAACTAGAACCACAGGATGATATTATAACTTCTTCCCATCAGCAAAGAAAAAAAGCAACGAATACTTAGGTAGCAAAGAGACTGTGAGAAATTAGGCCTCGTGCTTCCCTCAATGACTTCAATGTGCGTAATTTGCACGATCACATTCCAGGAACCTAAGAAAACTTACAGATAGGTTGCTGGACCATTTGGGGGGCTCTTTGGAGAATACCAACGGATGGAAGAGTTGCCAGGAAATGAAGCAGGAAAATGCCATTTCTGTTTTTGGAAAGAAGAAAGTAGACTCTGTTCGTGTTACAAACTAGAGAGCTAGACATAGATCTTAGGTGAGATTCTTCAAAGGATTTTATCCAAGAGATGATTTCTGAGAACTAAGCAGGGGTACACCAAGGAAAAGTCATGTTACACTGGTCTAATTTCTGTCTTTGGCAGCATAACCATGGAAATGCAGAATGTCTAGACGCTGGTGAGACATGTATGATGTTAGAAGTCCTCATGAGATTATAAGCAGCACAGAAATGGGGCCGGCACAAGGGCAACTGCTGACTCTAACAATGTGTAAAAAGCTGAACGAACCATATCCTATAGAGATTTGTAATGTAATGCCAAGGATCTCGGATACTGACACAACCCTAACCAAAATTTTAGCCATAATGTACATAATAACACATAAGGCATGCTCAGATTCTTCAATGATTAATAATACTGACTTTACCAGATGATTAAATTATGAATAACATTGCTAAACTGCAATAATGAGCTGCCTCTATGAGATAAAGCAATAGGAATAAACGTAGGGTCTTGTATTTAGGTTAGCTCAGCAAGACATTGGGGAGGGAAAAGATTTAGATACTTTAGGTTCAAGAGAGAATGAAGGAACCATGAATAAGACAAGGCTGCCCAAAAGGCAAGGTGATCTTATGCTATATTATTATCACTATTTAAGGTGATAAGAGGGCAGCATGGTGGCTCAGTTGGTTAGAGCATGATCTCTGAATGACAGGGTTGCTGGTTCGATTCCCACATAGGGCAGTGAGCTGCGCCCTCCACAACTAGATTGAAGACAACAGCTGCCGCTGAGCTTCTGGAGGGGTGGCTAGATGGCTCAGCTGGTTAGAGCGCAAGCTCTCAACAACAAGGTTGTTGGTTCAAGATGGTGGGCTGTGCCCTCTGCAACTAAAGATTGAAAATGGCAACTGGACTTGGAGCTGAGCTGTGCCCTCCACAACTAGACTGAAGGACAACAACTTGACTTGGAGCTGATGGGCCCTAAAGAAACACACTGTTCCCCAATATTCCCCGATAAAATTAAAATAATGCCTTTATTTAGAAAAAAAGATGATAGGGAGAGGGGGATAAATGAGCGTACACCTTTCCTTCAGGTTCCTTGGGTCACACCCACTTCCAGTTATAGGTGACACATTTACAGAAATGGACACAAATACATCCATTTAAGAGAAGACAAGTAGGATGGTGAAAGATTCGGCCATTATTTCCAGGCACAGGAATGGAGATGAAATGAATGACAGCTCCTGTTCCTTATGAGCTCAAACCTTGGCAGACGACAGAGAAAGAACAGTTAACAGACCAGAAAGAGAAAGTCTGACCTAAAGAAAGGACTATGCAGACAGGCCAATAGCTGTAAACCTTTGAAGGACTGCCATGGACAAGCAAGGTTAGACTTCTTAGGTTACAATACTCAGAAACTAGACAAAAAAAAACAAAAAACTAATGGTTTTATAACAAACTTGTGTGAGCCTACATTATTATTGTCTTTATACACTGAATCAAATTTGGCTTATGTTTATGTTACTTTTAATCAAAATTAAAGGCTAAAGCCATGAGGGCAAGCTCAGGAAGGTCTTTCCTTTAGGAGTAAACACTCAAACGTCCAAAATTTCAAGAACTGGTTGCCTGTAAAGGTGGCACATTCCCCATCAAGGCAGGTTTTTAATCACAACTCAGATGATCAAGTAGGAGGAATGATACAGAATGGATCCTGCACTGGGAATGTATTAGGAAAGGGAAACTAAAAATTCCCTGCATCTTGAGGCTGACACCAAGGTAAAACAACTTCTACATTCTGAATTGATGTTGAATGTTACTCAGGAGTTTTCAGAACAGCTGTCAACAATACCAAACCTCCCTATAAAAAGGCAACTGAAGGTTAGGAAGCTGTGCTTTTCTGGGGGCATGATGAATACTGGAAATCTTAGTGCTTGCGGACTGTTTCTCTCTCTCTGACTGTACAAAGCTCAGAGAGGTTCTGTGACCAAGTCTAAAAAGTGTGTTCATTTTATCCCAGCAATTACTTATTAAATTGCCCCTTTGCCCAGGTCTACCAGTAGAACTGCATTCTTTGGAGCCTTGTAAAAACACTTTTTAGAAGGCTGACTGTGTGTTTTCACATAAATAATTTTTAGTGAAGACAAAGAAGCTTTTATGTGAAACTGTTAGTATAATTGTGTGTGTATCTCAGTCTAAAGTATAATTGAAAATTTTTCTGCTAACAGCTGCAGGACACATAAACTCTAGTCAAATACTGAATCTCAAAGCTGTAGATGTAATATATGCAGGCTGTGGATTTAATATATGGCTATGGCTATAATAAATGGGGAAAAAACCTATAATCTCTTTAACCACAAATGACACTAATCCACAAAATTATCTCTGGGCTAAATATCTCTGGAAGAGAAGGTCAACTAGATACTGGATTTTCTTCTATTTACTCATTTCTACTCTCCTTATGTTAATTTTTGGTCAAAGTATACTAAGCATACTATATTTCATCTTATTCAGTGAAATAAATTGGACTCCACATATTTCTTCTCTCCTCTTTTGCATTAGTATCCTGGAGAACAACACACATCTCATCATTTTATTCTGAACACTCAGAAAATATGTTTGATGACTATTTCAAAACTGGTAAAATAATGATGCCTAAGTACAAATTAAGAGAAGTAATAAAGGACAGAAAATAAGCATGAATATTTTAATTTGATTCAAAGGTATGTGTAATACAGAATAGTAAAATTTTGTTAAGGGTGAGGAATAAAAATGTAGTGCTTTTAGAATGCATTCAAATTTCAGCGACCATCAATTTACAATAGACTGCTATATACACAAGTTATTATACATGAGTCTCAACATAACCACAAACCAAAAGTCTACGATAAATACACAAAAAATAAAGAAAAAGGAATCCAAACATAACACTAAACAAAGTCATCAAACTACAAGAAAGCAAAAGAACAGAGAAGAATTACAAAAACAGTCAGAAAACAACAAAATGGCAATCAGTACATCCCTATCAATAATTACTTTAAATATAATTGGACTAAATGCTCCAATCAATAGACACAGGGATGCTGAATGGATTTTAAAAACAAGATCTATAAATACACTGCATATAAGAGACTCACTTCAGATCTAAAGATATAGACTGAAAGTAAAGAAATGGAAAAACATATTTTATGCAAATGGAATGGAAAAAAAATGCTGGGTTAGTAATACCTGTATCAGACAAAATAGGCTTCAAAACAAAGGCTGTAACAAGAGACAAAGAAAGGCATTTCATAAAGATAAAAGGATAAATAGAACAAAAAGATATAATACTTGTAAACATCTACACACTCAACATATGAGCACCTAAATAAATAAATCAAATATTAACAGACACAAAAGGAGAGACTGACAGTATCACAGTAATAGCAGGGAACTTTAATACCCCACTAAGAACAACGGATATTTCATCCAGACAGAAAAATCAACAAGGAAACTCTGGACTTAAATGACACATTAGACCAGATACACTTAATAGATATATAAAGAACATTCCATTCATAAACAACAGAATACATTTGTTTCATGTACAGATGAAACATTTTCCAAGGCAGATCACGTTAGGCCACAAAACAAGTCTCAAGAAATTTAAGACTGAAATCATGTCAAGCATCTTTTCCAACCACAACAATATGAAAACTGAAATCAATCACAAGCAGAAAACAGAAAAAAGCACAGATACGTGGAGGCTAAACAACCAATGAGTCAAAGAGGAAATTAAAAAATACTTTGGGACAAATGAAAATGAAAACTCAATGTTCCAAAATCTACGGGACACAACAAAAGCAGTTTTAAGAGGTAAATTTATATTGATACAGGCCTACCTCAAGAATCAAGAAAAATCTCAAAAAAACCATTTAACCTTATACCTAAAGGAACAAGAAAAACAAACAAAGCCCAAAGTTAGTAGAAGGAAAGAATAAAGATCAGAGTGAAAATGAAAGAAATAGAGAATGAAAACAAACAACAGACAAGATCAATGAAATTAAGAGCATGTTCTTTGAACAGATGAATAAAACTGATAAACCTTTAGACTGACTTACAAGAAAAAAAAGAGAGAATCCAAGCAGAATCAGAAATGAGAGAGAAATTAAACACTACACCACAGAACACAAAAGATCAGAAGAGACTAGTACAAGCAATCATACACCAACAAACTGGACAACCTAGAAGAATGGACAAATTCCTAGAAAAATACAATCTTCCAAAACTGACTCAGGAAGAAACAGAAATTCTGAACAGACTGATTACTAATAACAAAATTGAATCATTCATCAAAAACCTCCCAACAAACAAAGTTCAGGAGGAAGGAATATTTCCAAATTGATTCTGAAGCTAGAAATAGCTCAATACCAAAACCAGACAAAAATACTACAGAAAAAAGAAAATTATAGGCTAATCTCCATGATAAACATATGTAAAAATTCAACAAAATATTAGTAAACCAAGTTCAACAATACACTACAAGGATCACACATCACAATCAAGTGGGATTTATACCAGGGATGCAAGGATACTTCAATTATCTGCAAATCAATCAACGTACTACTCCACATTAATAAAATAAAGGATAAAATTCATATAATTATTTCAATAGATGTAGGAAAACCATTAGACAAAATTCAACATCCATGTATAATAAACAAAAAACTCAAGAAAGTGGTGATAGAGGGAACATACTATAACATAATAAAGACTATATATCACAAACCCACAGCAAACACCATTCTCAGTAGTGAAAAGCTGAAAACTTTCCTCTAAGATCAGGAAAAAGACAAGGATGCCCACTCTCACCACTTTTATTCAGCATAGTATTGGAAGTCCTAGCAACAGCAGTAAGACAAGAAAAAAAATGCATCTAGATTAGAAAAAATAAAATAAAACTGCACTGCTGGCAGATGACATGACTATGTATAGAAAACCTTACAGATTCCACCAAAAAACTATTAGAATAAATTAAGTTGCAGAATACAAAATTAATATACAGAAAATCTGTTGTGTTTCTATACTCTAATTAACAAACTATCAGAAAGAGAAATTTAAAAAACCATCCCATTTACAACTGCAACAAAAAGACTAAAATACCTAGGAATAAATTTAACCAAGGTGGTAAACAACCTGTACTCGGAAAACTCTAAGACATTGATACATGAAATTGAAGACAACACAAATAAATGGAAGGATATGCCATGTTCATGGATGGGAAGACTTAATATTGCTAAAATGTCTATACTACTCAAAGCAATCGACAGATTCAATGCAATTCCTATAAAAAGTCCAAGGGCATGTTTCACAGAAGTAGAACAAATACTCTTAAACTTTGTATGGAACTACAAAAGACCTGGAACAGCCAAAGCAATCTTGAGAATGAAGAACAAAGTTGGAGGTATCATGATCTCTGATTTCAAACTATACTACAAAGCTATAGTCATCAAAAAATTATGATACTGGAACAAAAACAGACATAGCTGGAACAGAATAGAGAGCCCAGAAATAAACCGATGCTTATATAGTCAATTAATCTCCAATAAAGGAGGCAAGAATATATAATGGGGTAAAGACAGCCTCTTCAATAAATGGGGAAACTGGACAGCTACATGAAAAAAAATGAAAGAAAATGGACCACTTGCTTACATCATATACAAAAATAAACTCAAAATGGATTAAAGACTTAAATGTAAGGACAGAAACCATAAAACTCCTAGAAGAAAACACAGGCAGCAAACTCTTTGACACTGGTCTTAGCAATGTTTTTAAATATGTCTCCTCGGGCAAGGGAAACAAACAAAAATAAATACATGGGACTACATCAAACTAAAAACTTTTGTAGAGCAAAGCAAACTGTCAACAAAATAAAACGGCAACCTCTGAATAGGAGAAAATACTTGTCTATGCTATATATCAGAGAATGGATTAATATTCAATATATATATGTGTGTATATATATCCACATATATATACACATATATGTATGTATGTGTGTGTATATATGTATCATACAGCTCAACTATCAAAAAACAAAACAAAAAACAATCTAATTAAAAACTGGGTAGAGGACCTGTATTCATTTCTCTCTAGATGAATACAAATGGCCAACAGACATATAAGATGCTCAACATCACTAAACATAAGGGAAATGCAAATGAAAACTACAAGGAGATATCACGTCGTATCTGTCAGAATGGCTATCATCAAAAAAAAAAAAAAAGAAGTGCTGGGGAGGATAAACAGAAAAAGGAACCCTCTTGCACTGTTGGTGGGATTATAAATTGGTGTATCCACTATGGAAAACAGCATAGAGATTCCTCAAAAAATTAAAAATAGAACTATCATACAGCCCACCAATTCTACTTCTGGGTATTTATCCAAAGAAACCAAAGACACTAAATTTGAAAGGATATATGCACCCCGATGTTAACCGCACCATTATTTACAATAGCCAAGATCTGGAAACAACGTAAGTGTCTGTCAATAAACAAACAGATAAAGAAGAATGGAATATTACTCAGCCATAAAGAATAATGAAATCTTGCCATTTGCAACAATGGATAGACTTAGAGGGTATTATGTGAAGTGAATAGGAAAGACAAAGAAAGACAATGCCATATGATTTTACGTATATGTGTAATCTAAAAAAGAAAACAAAACAGAAACAGTCACAGACACAGAGAAACTGATGCGGGGAAGAGTGATAAGGTGAAGGGGATTAAACAGTATGAACTTCCAGTAATAAAATAAGTAAGTCAGTACAGCATAGGAAATACAGTCAATAATATCGTTCTAAGTTTGAATGGTGACAGATGGTTACCGGAATTATTACGGTGATCACTAGGTAAGGTATATAAACGTTGAATTACGATGTTGTACACCTGAACCTAGTATTATATTGTATTTCAACTATACTTTTAATAAAAGTTTGTTAAATAAGCATTAGATGTACAAAATATTATAACAGTAAAAGTAGAAAAAATTACTGAGTATCCTATATGTAGCAAAGATAAGTTTCTTTGCTTTACTTAAAATGAAACTGGAAGAAATATTACAAAAAAGGAGGAGGAGGAGGAGGAGGAGGTTGATGATGATGATGATAATAATAATAATAATAAAGTATTGGGAAATGAGGAGTATGCCTCAACAGGTAAACACCTTCAGGACCATACGGAATCTATTCTAGAACTCTAAAAGGAGTACTAGATAAAACTGTCCACAGTTAGTTTTAAAATATCCTGGCAATAAGAAGCATTACCCAAATCTGCAACTGTTTAGGAAGCCTAGAGATAATTGGTTACATACTAATCTTCTAATCACAGAGTTCATGCAAAAAATTAAAATTTCTTGGTAAGAGTTTTTTCAGAAGGGAGCTATATGCCAAACAGTATATTGATTCTAGAGAATAAACTATGCACAACATTTTGGCTTACGGATTTATTTTTACAATCAAAAGACCAATGTAAGATACCTGATATAAAAATAAGCGAAAGGTGTGAATAAGCCTCTCAGAAAAGAGGAAATCTAGATGGCCAATAATGAGGTGTTCAACCTCATTAGTAATTAGAAAATTCCAAATTCATACTCCGTGAGATATCAGTACAACAACAGTGAAATGGCAAAACACTTATCAATTGAACTACTTCTGGTTATAAAACTACACTAGATATTATGACTCATAAATGTTTTGATGGAATTCGCCCTCAACCCCATGTACAATTCAATAAAAATTTCTGAAAATGAAACTCATGGTTAATATATAACATCAGGGTCAGCACTGCTCATTGTATTCTATGTGAATGGTGCTCCCTGGAGTTATATATGGTCTCTGTAACAACAGGCAAACACTGAAAAACTGTTAGTAAAAAGTAAAAATTCTATGTTGGATAAATACAGATTTCACTTTGATATATTCAACCTTTCCAAAAAGTATCTTCTTTCTTATGGACAGCATAGAAGGAAAAATGAAAGTCTCTTTTTGGAAAGTACCACAGGTTCACCTTTTTTGGGGGGGAGGCGGAGGGATTGGGGACCCTTTATAGCATATGAGGGAAAAGGAGAAGACTGGAACGTTGAAGGGTGTAAAAAAGACAAGATGGAGATAATCAGTATGGTAAGTATGTAGTTACAACTCTGAGGAGGGATGGCTGGATCAAGAGGCAACATGAACATACATTTCTACTCTTTTCCAACTCACAATTCCTTGAAATTCAGAAAAGGAATTTTGTCTCTTTTAAGTTAATACAATTAGTCTAGAAAAAATTTTAAATACCTTCTGTGTGCCATAAAGTCAGAAAAACAATAGCTGTAGACCTATGGCAACATAACCAGAGGAAACCATAACACAAAAGAGAGAAGAGCCTGCTTTAGAGGCTGGAGCAGTTGGGAGGAAGGCTGCTTGGAGTTGGTGGATATAGGCTCCAAGATTTTAGGCTCTTAGGTCTCGGTCAAGATCAGATGATCAAGAGTAGACTAGAAACAGTGCAGCAGGGTGGTCTGCCCCTCCTAGACATGCTCTAGCAGTTGCCATAGGCAAAGAAGGGCTGATCCAGACATAACAGGGCCACAGCCAGCTACTGATGCCCAGAAGGGACCAAATTCCCTCAACAGAAAAAATAAAGTGGAATAGATAAAACTAATATCCTTTGTGTTTAAATTGAAAACTGCATATATGAAAGAGAAACAGCCAAAGATCTCGAAAAAAATAAAAAAGTTACAGGATAAAAACAAAAATCTCATCAATGAAATGCATGAATAATGTTTTCAAAAGAGTATTTCATAACAGTGATCTAAGTAATTCTCTGAGACCAAAAAAGAGAAAAAGGGATGAAAAAGATAAAAGAACCATTTGAAGACTACAGACTACATACAGGAGTTATGCTTATTTACTAAGAGTCCTAGGAAGAGAAAAAAAAGGGAGAATAAATATTAAAAGAAATAATAAAAATTTCTGAGAGCTGAAAGCTAATCATTTAAAATGAGCCAATAAGTGAAGAAAATGAACGAAACAGATAAACTACACGTAGACCCAATCCACTGAAATTTTTTGGTTCCAAAGATAAAGAAAAGACTGTAAATGTTACCATGGAGGAAAAATAAACTGCCTACAAAGGAATGGATATCAGTTTGGCATCAGACGTCTTATCAACTACAGTGGATATAGCAATAGCTTCAGGTACTGACCAAAAATTATAATTCAAAAAGAAAGCAAAATAAAGGCATTTTAGGACATACCACGACTCAGAGTGTGGCTTCAACAATCTTTAATGGAAATTCTGCAAACGAATGGCAAATGACAGAGGAAGGATGAGTACACAAGAAAACAATGCTGAGCAAATAATTCAGGAAACTGAAGATGAAGTCTAAACACGTACACTCCCCATGATAGCACCATGAGGAGTGAGAAGCTGAAGAAAGTAAGATTGCACTAAAGTTCTCACTTAATTTAGCAGGAAGAAATACATACAGATAACACCAGGTCACCTTGCATCTGCTGCTCTTCTCAGGAAGAGGCAGAACCCACCGCCCACCACTCGAACGTAGGGCTGGCCTCTTGAGACACAGAATGTGGCAGTGATCTGAGGCTAAATCTTAAAAGGACTTGCCGTTTTCTCTTCTGGAACCTTGAAATCACTATGTTGTGAAAAAGCTCGAACTTCAAAGATGCCAGAGGCAGAGGCCCCGTGATTCCAGCCACTCCAGCCAAGACCTCACAACCTGTAAGAAAGGCCATCTTAGAAAGTCCTCCCTGACCAAATCCCCAGCTGCTGCAGCCATCTGAGCGAGGCCAGCAGAAGAACCTCCCAGCTCACCTAGAATTGTGAGACATTAAAAACAACGGTTTGAAAAAAACAACAACAAAAAAACAAACAAACAAACCAAAAAAACCCCACGGTTTGAGCCACTGAGATTTAGGATAACTTGTTACACAATGAATAAGTAATACTAGCTGATGCAACTGTCAAGAGAGGAAATGAGGATAAAGAAAAAAATGAACTTACATTATTTTTAAGTACCATAAGATTAAAAAATTACATTTTACATGCTGAATTATCTTATGAAGATATCATTTATTTCATGCATTATTGATCTCCCACTTATGTACCACACTATAAACTAGGTATTATTGAAAGTATAAAGATAAATAAGAATCTGACCTCTAATCCAATTTACAATCTAAAAGGGAAGACAAGACTTAAACGAACAGATTACAATAAAATGCAGCTTGAGGGAAACAAGATATGAGAGCTCAAATGCAGAATGCAGGTGCTCAAGGAAGGGTTTCCACAGGCACATATAAACGGGGATACTATTCCAGGTGCAGCAGAAGGACGCAGGTGGGGAAAAGCCCACCTATAATGCATTAATTTTATTAAGCTGTGTATTTAAAAATTTGCTTTAGTTCAATAGATTTCTCTAAAACCTCCCTATACTGTTGTTTTATTTCATTTGCAATCAAGGATGTGATAAGCCACATCAAATCTCAAGCTGTTTAAAGATTTGTTTGTATCATTAGTCTTTCATATCAAATGCTAGTATAAACAAAAATTAAAGACTAATGAAATCACTATCTCAGCACACATGGGGATTTAGGAATATGGTCATTTATAAGCGAATTACTAGTGGCAATAAAAATATTTGTTTAATTAAAGATGGGCATTTTAAAATATTAATAAGGTCTATTAAAAATAAAAAGTATGCAATCTAGTAATAACCTGCTACCTTATGCAGTGGTCGTCTTTTTAGTTCATGATACTGATTTTTCTTTTTACATGAAGTAGCTAAATGATTTTTCACTGTCTTCAGATTTATAGTAGGCTGTCCAGCTGATATTAACCTAGACGTTCTGTGTGAAACTTTTTAGAAGTTCTGCATTAGACTTCTATTGAAATTAAAAATTCGTTTGTCATTTGAAAAATTCAATTTAAAACTTAAAGTTCTCACAGTATGCTCCATGAACTATCCCTAATATGTCAAAAGTAAAGTTCCTATGGTAAATAAGTCTGTGAAATACTGCAGAGCATGCTTCCTCTTCAAGATTCCTAAAAACCTTGTTATTTACAGTGTGATCTATAAACTGGCAGCACTTCAGAGCTTGTAAGAAATGCAGAATTTCAGGCACCACTCCAGACCTACTGTGTTACCCTGAAAAATAAGAGCTAACCGGAAAATAAGCCCTAGCATGATTTTTCAGGATGACATGCCCTGAACATAAGCCCTATTATGCCTTTTGGATCAAAAAAGATTGGGTCTTATTTTCAGGGAAACGTGGTACCGAATCAGAATCTTCCTGTGAATCAGATCCGCAGTGTCTCGTATACACCTTCTAGTTTGAGAAGCAGTGGTATGGAGTATTTGAAAGACTCTGAGAAATCTTAAAATAAAAGAACCAGCTTAATCTCGTCTATCTCAGTATCTTACGATTGTCTGATCCCCACTCTTTTTGAGGGCCACCTATTAACATTCTGAAGAATATCCTTTGGGAAATCCCACAATATAATAATCATTATCATTAATGAGTAAAAGTAGCTAGAAAGAGGTATTGTTCCATCTTTCAAAATTAAAATTTGGCTTTCCCCAGTGTTTCCAATGATGTCAGTCTATTAAAAGAAAAACATTAATTAAGTACTTTTAAGAAAATGGTACAGAATAATTTAAGCTTTTTTTCAATAATGACTCCTGGCCAAGAAAATTAAGCATGAAATTGTGTTTTGGCTGTAAGCTGGGTACCAATTTCTTGGAAAACTTAGTTCTAAATGAAAGAATAAATGATTTTCCAGAAAAAGAGCCCAGCCTGCTCCAGGCCAGGTGCAAGTTTTAATTATATTTTTCATGCTTGTCTCATGAACATTTATTGGAAATAAGCTAGGTGTATGGTACATACTGGTATTTTGGTTGGGGAAATCAACTCCCCATCTGGGATGTATAAGAATTTGCCTAAACCATGTCCAGATGTTAGGACAGATGTTAATCTATAAGATGCTTTACTGAAAGCACAGGTAAAAAAGTCACTTTTAACAACACTGATTTATACGATGATGCATCTACTGATTTCCAATTTTGTACATAGCTCTTTAGAGTAAAATAGAAAATTCTAGACTTAAAAAGGCATAAAAGGGGCGTGGGGGTGGGAGATGAGGATAAGGGGGATCAAATATATGGTGATGGAAGGAGAACTGACTCTGGGTGGTGAACACACAATGGGATTTATAGATGATGTAATACAGAATTGTACACCTGAAATCTATGTAATTTCACTAAGAATTGTCACCCCAATAAATTTTTTAAAAAGGCATAAAAAATTAAGTAGGTAGATTAATGAATGTAATAACAATCCTTTCTTTCTGTCCTTGTGTTCTGCAACTTAAAGTTAGACAAATGATGGTTCTCTTTCAGTGTCTTTTATTCAGTTTAGATTCTGTATGCTTAATACCACATTTTGTTTTCAGGAAGACACATTTTCACACTTAACATCTCCAAACAGTTCTTTGAGGAAAGCACAAGAAAAAAAATATCAGCCATTACAAAGCTTTGTGACCACAGATGGAGCATGCAGTGGACTATATTTTCATTTGCTATTCACTGTTCTGTATACCCCAACCATACGGTCTAGGTTCAGTGAGAGCAGGGACGATTTCCCCCTGGGTCACCACTATTTTCAGCACCAACAAAAGTGTCTAAAACATAGTAGGTGTTCAACAGAGTTTGTTCAGTGAACAAATGAAACAAACTGAAGGAAGAATGACAACAAATCTGTGTTGCCATTGAAATAACATTTACATGCCAGGTAGTCTGAGGTTTCAGAACCATCGAGATGCTGAAAGAACAGTCTAGTAAGCAAGGAATAAAAAAAGCATGATAAATGCAACAGTAAAAATGCATAAAACATACCAGAGTCGGAGGCATTGGAGAAGACGGGAGCTACTACGAGGACAGAGAAGTATGAAACATCACAACGTGCTGCGTTCGGAGAATGCCAACATTCTCTGGGTGGAGGAGGAGTAGGGGGAGAAAAAGAGAAAGACAACTCTGGAGATGAGAAGATGAAGGAAACATGAGGGCAGGGAAAGAGACGGATCGCCCAATGTGATGGTGCAAGTGGAGGTGCAGGATTCAAACAAGTGAGGTACCACTGCCCCAGTGAAGGCGGCAGTGACGAGAGCTAGGTAGCATCGACCAGGAGGAGGAGGAGAGAGTAAAAGCCGAAGGTGTCAGTCCACTTAGAATAGGGGTAAAACACACGAAAGGCCTAGAAAGCCACTGTGGGGAAAAGAGCCACTTCATTTCAGAAGACTTCAAAAAGAACACATCAGGCAAAACCTGTAAGAGAAAGCAATTATTCTTCTATCCTTCACGTGCCACGTCCCTGGGGTTACAACGATGACTACAGTCCTAGGAAACCTTGCCGTTCACTGTCCAGCTGGTCTGTTTAAGGAAACTCCAAAGAAGTCCTGGAGTATCACAACCCATTTCGCTTCAGTATCCTCACGGGGCTCCAGATACAACAGGGAGCTGCTCCTCCAAACCCAGAGAGAGAGAAAAAAACAGGTCTGCCCCCAGGAGAAGAAATTCAGAAAAATCAGTAAAATAAGGGCAATATTGGATATGTGTGGAAACAAACTAAGAATCAGTAAATGTATTTTATAAAATAATCAAGAAAAAGACTATAACATCCAGGGCAGAATCAGAATGTGCTTATGATCCGTCATGTGTAATTCCCATCAGAATTGTATGGAGCACAGCCCAGGAAAACCTAGATGCTGGCCCTGTCTGAGGAAGTCAAAAAAGTGAGATCTTCTCTGTTAGATCTTTTGTTAGAAGGGACAGAAATGGTCCTGAAATGAAATCACTCTTGAAATGATCTCTTTACCTTTCACAGGATTCTAGGTTCAACAGTAACCCCGATGCCGGAAGAGAGAAGCCAGTTTGGAAACACGGACATTTTGGGAATTATGAATGAATAAATTAGAGCTCTCATATATACGAGGCCTAGTTCTTAGAACTGTAAAGCAGAGGACGTCAGGACAGCAGTGACTCCAAAGCTCTGGGATATGTTTGAGGAGGCCTTGTCTGTACCACGAGTTGTTCTCCACAGGCAACAATCTAGCTGAGGGTCGTCATTCATTCCAATTCAGAAATTCAACAACAGGTTAACACAAAACTCACACAAATGCAAAGCTTAGTCACCACGAGTAACAGACATCTATTAATCAATCTAGAACAGAATGAAAATAACTACTTACAGAGGTGCCCAGGAAGGTTTTACATGCCAATCAGTCCACAAACCACCACCACTGCTGTGGTCGGACATGGCACTGCCATCACATGCATGTTAATTAAGTTCGATTTTTTCAAAATTCACTAGTTTAAATGAACTTTTACAGAACCATGCCTTAATTCATAATGTCTAATAATGTTTAAAATTTTTGCTTTCAAAAAATAGTGCATTTAAATACCTAAAGTGCAATTTCAAAACCTCTTCAGGATAACATGGTCCAGCGGTCCACACGACATCCAGAAAGCATCTAGACAATCGTCTTTATTTTGTACATTTGAAGATGAAGCCTGTCCTCATTAAAATTCAGTGCTTTGTGTGTGTCTAGTCTGGTCACCCCAAGGTACAGAAACTTACAAATGCATATTTGATGATACAGAATCGTCCTCAAGTTTGCAGTAAGCAACCAGAAAAACCTCTTCAGAAAGGTATTATCATAACATTTTTAAAAATTAAGATATAATTCATACCATACAATTTCTATTGGCTTTAATACTACCCATTTTTATGACTAAATATGCTTTACTCAGGATTTTTAAATACCTAATGGGTCTGATTCAGAATGGGTATGTATTATGACTAGCTTGCATTTACGTACACTCCTATTTCACTGGTAAAATTTAAGTGGCATGTCATAGTCAGAGGAAAGGTAAATAAATGTTTTCTGTATGAAAGCTTGAACAAAATTAAATTGCAGAACACAAGTGTTTCACTTTGAAAACGTCTCCCTAACTGGTCTCAGGGTGCATCCGTCTCTCTCTCTCTCTTTCATAAATACAGTTAGTCATTGCTTTCCAGAAGAAAACTCAGGTGACACAGTTAACTGAGCAAATGTTATTCATCAGATAAATAGTACATTAATTTTTCAAAGTTAGAGCAAATTCTCCAATTTATTCATTTCTTCCAAAGGGTAAATAAAACATTTGTTTTGGAGTACTGGTTAAGTTATAGCATTCAAATAAAATTGTGTATCTCAAATAGCCAAAAAGCACACTTTTGGTCAACATAATATAACATGCATGGAAAATAAAGACAGCCAACTTACAGGATTTGAGAAAAGGTTCTGTGATGATTGACAGCTCAGTAGAAGACTAACATAGGTTTTAGAGACCAGACTTCAGCATACTCCCTCCCCCCTACCTTTCTCTCAGGGCTCCTCTCCCAACTCAGTCTGGTCTTCCCTGACCAACATGTGGCCTTTTGGAACAAGAGGAATCAATCCCTGGACTTTGAAGGATGGAGACCGGTAGGGGAACAATGGGGTTAGATACAGTAGTCTAGATCATTCAAGAAATCAGATGCACAAGTTAGTTGGAAATTCGGCAGGTGCCCCACTGCATCTGCCTGTCCCCAAACTGTGGCCATCCTTGCTAGCAGTCAGTCCCTCTCAACATAGCCCCCCTGTATGTGCTATTTCCATGCCTTGAATCAGACGTTTGAAGCTGGGGAAATGGAATAGCCCCTTCACCTGCTCCCTCCCAAGGCCCCAGCCCTCCACTTTCTGCGGCTTCCAGAGCACAGCCACCTACCTCCTGTCATTTCAAACTCCTCAAGCAAAGCAAATGTAAAACAAAGCTCACTGTCTCAGGCTTCACCAAATTATTTCTTCCTTCCACACACACACATACTTTGCAGGTGCCTCATTCTTAAGAAGGTACTCATTCCTCAAAGTGTTCTGAAATTGCCTGTGTTTTTTTTTTGTTTTTTGTTGTTTTGATGACTCACTCCTCCAGTCCTAACTAATCTGGTTAAAGTCTTAACAACACACAGAGCTCATTTTCACCCACTTGTACGTGCTCTTTAAAATGTTGCCTCACCTATTTAGACTTCAGTTTATTGAAACCAGAATTCCTGTCCTATACGCCTGTATTTTCAATGGTGTCCAACACATATGCTAGGGCATTTCATGCAATGCCTGCTAACAGAACTGGTTCTACTATGTGAGGAGTGGAAAGCAGAAACTGGCACTATACTGATGCACTTACTGAAAAAATGTTTAATATATTAGATGGCTTATATTCAAAGAACCACTGAACAAACTGCTTCCCTAAAGGAGGCTTTTGTTCAGTAGTTGGCACTAAAAATGTCAGAAAGAATCAGATTTCATTTTCAATCTTCCTAGTTAGGTAACTTGTTTCTTTTCAGGTGAGGGTTTTGACTTTCTTAAAAAGAAGAACTCAGAAAAATAACCGCGAGTCAAGGAAGCCACATTCCATTAGCAGGAGACACCACCACTTACGTCATGACGTGGTCGCACTGGACTTTCTCAATTCGCAGCTGCAGATCTAGTGTATCGATAAAGTGTATTTTTAATGAGACCCAACAAATCAGAGCTATGATTCCCACAATAGAAAGCTGTCATCCAAGTCTTGATTATGTCTCAATATATTGCAAAAATGGTCAGATTAAATGGGCAGGAAAATAAATGGACTAGATTATTCTACATTTTAATAACATGTTTTTAATTTTTGCTAATAAAAATATAGATAGTTGTGTCTTAATTTAATGAATAGATCAAAAGCAGCATTTAGTGATTCTAAAACAGTGTGATAAAATATCTCAAAGATTACCTGCATTTACATCTCTTAAAATTTTGTTACTCTTTTTACTTAATACTTCATTTATTTAGAGCACAAAAATAACTTGTCTGTCAAACTGAACTGATTATAAATTGAAAATCTATCAGAATCTAGATTAATGTGATTATAACCAAATCTCAAAAAGTAAGTATTTTGAGTTTAAAATATTGTGCCGTAGGTGCATTTTTGTGTCATTTTAATTATTTTTGGGGGGTGGCATGAAGGGGACACTTGCCTTTATTAATCTGAAGATCATAAACTGTGATTTGAAGTTCACTGATAGGTTGATAGGGACATGCTCATATTTCTCTTCGATACTGCAGAGAAGCTGCCGCATGCCCTCAGAAGGGTGGAACATTCACCAATAAAGTATGGCATTACAGAGTATAAATAAGTAATGGCTAATAAATATTTAGAACCCTGGCAGTGCAAAGAAAGAGAACACATGTTGGATGACTTTCCACTGCCACCCCAGAATCTCTCTACAATTAAGGTAATAGCGCAAATATAAAATCTTGATGCCCGATCAGCCTACTAGGATTATGAAGGCTGTGTCAAAAATACCATATGTTCACTTGAAGTGTATACCCCCACAACTCAGAAGAATTATAACAACATATACAACTTTGATCATCAGAGGTACCGGGATAAATAAGACATTTAATTTAACGTTTTGTGAAGATGGAGCAAGCTGGCACTTTGATGTGGGAGAAAAAGACCCTGAAAAGGCAATCCACTTGTTTTACAGCCAGCCCAACAATTCTCTGGTCTTTCTGAGAGACTACTCTGAGAGCTGCTGGATCTCTCAGTATCTACCTGTGTGTCAATTATAAACTATCACAAAACACATGTAAGAACTGTCAGTGGGAATTAGGAATTGCCTGGGAAATGCAGTGGTTTCTAACATTCTCTCACTGGCACCTTCACTTCTATTTCAGATGTCTCGTATGGAACGTCTAAGAAATAAAATGCTCTTTGGGTGGGGAAAATCGGATGTGCCTAACCAAGGAAAAAGAAGGCAGCGGCAAGCCTGTGGTGAAGCACCCTAAGCAGAGGTGGAGGCTGTCTATGGATCCAGGAAGTTTCCAATAGAGGACGAAGCTCACCAAGGAGAGCACTGGATTCACATTACCCTGCACCTTTCAACTGGCAATAAAGATTTGCAAAGCTTTTCCTAGTAGTCCACATTCGAGAAAGTCTGTGGGCCCCAAAGCCCCCAAACATCCTTTCTTAGGGATTGCTTAATACAATGTATGTCCTCTGTTCTTTTGATAAACGTGAGAGAACCCGTAACAGCTTGAGGTAGACAACAATGTTAACTTCAAAAAACTGATGGTCACGAAAGAACTGAAAAATACTAAACTAACCAAGAAGCCAAAAGTCTGCTCCTCGGTCAGAACATACAATTCATTCCCCCAACAAAGGGGAGTTTTTCAAATGAAGCAATTTAAGCAAGGGATCGAGTTGGGAAAGTGTCAGATGAAACACCCCTTAGTCGGGATAGTCTCACGTTGCCATAACTGGGCCCCAGTTTCACAGTACTCTGCTGATCTTCACCACTGTGACACCTAAACCAGCTGGCTTTCAATATACTTTCGACTCACAGCTGCCACGAGCAGCTACTGAAATTACATCACAACACAGCCAGTCCGTGAAGAGCATAAAGTCATCTTCATACCTTCACAATTGTCAGTCACATACAAAGAAACGCTGAGAAGCACACAGGTCTCTCTCTGAACTTGAACTCATGTATTCTGATTCATATGTGATACCAATCATTTATGGTATCCACTGGCATTTGATACCAGTCGACATATCTACAGCACTTTAAAACATATGGATCATGATAATGTAGAGAATATGAAAACACCCAATTGCTGGACATGTCACCTCAACCTTTAAAGAAAAAAAGAACACAGTCTATGGCTGGATGGAACAAGTTTTACGTTGACCAGGGTCATCGTCTGGCAGTTTCCCACCCGACTTACTATGATTCCATACTGTTACCCATCAGAGACAAAACAGTGACAGCACTTCACAAGACTGTCCTCTAAGGTGAGTGCAACCATGAAGAATGGTCATAAACTAAATCTGGTACTTGTAGAAGACACTTAGCTGTGTTTTATTAACCACTTTTGATTTATCATCCCTAGTTAAGAATATTTTAAGCAGCAGTTGGCTGGCCCATCCATCCTAAAAGTATCCAAGGTGAAATGACACCTACAGAAACTTCCTGGCAACATTTTGCATAAGCATTTTAATCAAAGGGAATAGGGAAACATTCCACTCTAACGTTCCTTTCCTATTCTCTTCAGAGTTTTAGAATATTCCAATTCATAAAGTTTTACTCAGAGGTTAAAAATACATAAACAAGTACAAAATCTGAAGAGATAATTATGTCAATTCTTGAGATTTTAAAAAATAATCACAAAATAAATAGTACTAAACACAGCAGAAACTCTATCGCTAAGGAAGCCCTTGTACCAAATACTCAAGTTTAGTCAAGAAGCACTTCTGTCAGCAATGCCTGAGATCACCAACACATATCTGAACATTTTGGGGGCTAAATTACATGAAATAACATATACTTCAAGACTAATACACACAACAGCTTCCTAGAACTCTAGAAACAGGAGGCCCTTGATGCTCATGGAAAACCATTAAGTGGTTTTCCAACTTCCTAATTTTAACCATTTTTTTCCCCTGAATACACTTAAGAGTAACACTAATACATTAAAAAATAACAGCAGGAGGTACTCCTCCTGGGCCTTCTTCATCTCCAAACCAGTTCGCCTGAAGAAAATCATTCAACATTAAGGATGACGCTGTACAGACATAAGCAGAGCCTTTGAGCCAGGACACAACTTGCCCGCTCTTGCTAATCTGTCTGCTGGTTCTCAAGGCAGGGTTCTTACCAAGGCAACACAATCCAAAACATAAGCCTGTTGCCATCTATCTAACTCAAAAACATTTTCCTGATACCCGCAACCTTTTAAAAATTCAAATTTCACAGTACAGTTTTGAGGGAAAAAAGTTCCGATTTACTATTTTCCAAATGTTTTAACATTTCAGAATGAGGACTGCTCCCACTCGCAGTTGAAGAATGTGCCTCCTGAGTATTTCAGGTCTTCCCCACGAGTGAAGCTGGCAGAGAGGTGGGCCACGCCACACTTCAGGTCCCTCTAACTTCATCTGCAAGTCATCCCATTGGCCCTGCTCCGTTTGCCCTCCCCCATCCTGCTTTCTTTTGCATGTTAATACTTATCACCACCCAATCTATTTGTTTCACCCCCTGCCCCCCATCTCAAACGTAAGCTACATGAGTTCCATAGTAAGACCTTGGTCACTAGTTTATCAGGAGCAGCAGCTGTCGGCAGGCAGCAGAGCGCAGGAGAAAACTGACTACATTCAATTTTCTGACTCCTGATACCTCCTAGGCTCCGGGAGTTCCTAAGCTTTTGTCTTTGGTTTTCCAGGTAGATCTACTTTTGGGGGTGGAATCTTAAGGCTCTGATGACCACTTCTAGGCTAACCGCTAGAAATCTGATTCTGGAGCCCAGGGCTCAGTTCCAGTTTTCATGTTTCCTGGCCATCAACAGGGATCTTTCCAGCTGCTCAAACTCAGTATGCCCACAACTGAATTCTTCCATCTGTGTGGCTTACGGAGTACCTTTCTTTATAGTATATTAAGCCATTCAAAATAGTTATCTAATCCACTCATAAAATATCCTCAGGAAGTAAACAGGAGTAGTATAGAAATGTTTTGTAGGCCAGAGTCCATTAAATCATGGCATCAGAGGACAGGTATGGAACTTTCTCTTAATTTCTACCGGAAAACACTATTAAGCTCTCTGCCCATTTTCTCATGTAGAAGAAGCCGCTTTGTGAACATTGATATGAATAGGTTGGGCAATCTACAAATGTCATTAACCTGTTATAATAAACAGAACAGCCATCAAAAATGAAGCTAAAACATCACCGAAATTGCACTGAAATAAATGGAAAATGTAACATTACATAAAAATTCAATGTATTCATTATTTTGGAGACTATCATAATAAACTTGGTTAGAATCCAACAAAAAAAATTGGCAATTCCTGTGAATTTGTAAAAAGTATATCTAACTTGCTATATACACTTATATTCCAGATTAGCTAATAATTTTTTAAAAATGTATTTGAGAAGATGGTAATACCAGCTTGAACAATGAACCCAAATCATCCCCAAAAGAACTTTAAAAAGTTAATGCTCCCTATTCACATAAATAAGTATCACTAACAAGTAAAAGTGAAGGCTTAATTTTGTTTAACTTGTCTCCCACTCTTGCTAATAGGAGAGCTAAATCAGTGAGATAACCATCCCTCAGGAAGACAAGCACAAGAAGCAAAGAAATGGTAAAATCATTAACCAGGTAACTCTCAGATATTCAAAGTTAGAGCAGCCTAGTTGTGCGGGGCGGCCTGCGGGGTCTGGTCCCGCTCCCCACATAAGCTCCCCACATAAGAACACAGGATATGGTGAGGCCAAAAAGGAACAACCATGGAGCCATAGATAGGGGAGTCATACCACTATAGTCTCGCTGGCGGCTGGGTTGGAGGCACAGGAAGCAGGAGCCACAGAATCTGCAATCCGCCATCCACTTGTCCCTGCCAAACAATCTCACTTGCTAGCAATCCGCTTCTCTGCAATCCGCTTCTCTGCAATCCGCCGTGCTAACTGCAATCTGCTCTTGCTAGCTCAGCCACCATCTTCTTGCTAGCCCCCATTTGCTGCTAGTGTAGCCACAGCAGTTATATTAGTGGCCAATGGCTCAATGGTTACAGCTGACGGCCAACTAGCCACAGCTGATGGCCATTTACTACCTGAGCGAGCACCTTTCCACGTGAGGCCGAGAGCCTGGAAACTGCACCCCTGGCTCTGTCCCCACACTAGTTTTCAAGGAGTAACTCCATTACATTGGGGGAAAATGGGCTACTTGTACATTCATTTTCTCATTCCGACATTTACTGAGTGTCCACTATGTATCAGACACTGGGCCATGTGCTTACTAGAAACCTATTTATATTGAGTTTCTAATAATGGATGCAAAACTAATAGCACAAAGGTCATTGCAATGCTCCATTCACCACCTCTCAAACTATTAAAGAAAACGAGTAAATGCACGTTTGGTCATTTAGCAAGTAATCCCTGTCACACAGTCAGCACTATATACATTTAAATCAATATAAACAAAATGCAGTATCCTGAGAATAGCAAGAAAGGGACTATGGTTAAAAAGCATTTAAGTATAACTTTGTGAACCACAAAAGCTACGGTAAACCTTTCTTACCTTTTCTATGTTCTCTTGTATCTCAAACTCATTATATTTGAAAACCACAAAAGGTCACCATTTACTAGAACCCTAACCAGCAGTCCTGAACGTTTAGTCCAGCAGGATCAGCAGCACCACAGACCCAGGGACCCAGCGACGCTGGGAGCATGCGCAGTGATGTTTTCTGTATTCAACAATCCCCCCAGGGGATCTCCATACACACTACTGGTTGAGAACCACGGTCCCAAACTAACAAATCAGAGGTAACATATTAAAACAAAGCGCTTCGTGACTGTATACGTAAAGATGAGAATACAGTTTGGGGTTATATTTATAGAAAAGTTTGTAATAAAAATGTTAAAGATTATAATTTCCTAACTATAGAAATAATGCAATGCTGTACTTTTAGAGTACTGATAATTCACTAAAAATATTTCATTTATTGAGCTTGGGATTAAATAGTTCTGAGGCAATGACTGGTATTAACTTTGCCCAGCTGCTAAAACTTCCAATTAAAAAATAGGGAGTGTTTAAAATACTTGGAATGTCCAAAATTTTAAGAAAATGAGAAATATAAGATCTGAATTTGCAAAAGCACAATTTAAAAAATTACAAGTATATTCCCACTAAGAAAATATGATTTGATAAAAATATTACTTTACATGAGAATATAATGTCATTTTACAAAAATTTACTTAACAAAATTACCTGTGGGATTTACTTTTAGTAGCAAGCACCCTTTGTCAGCCATTGAAATATTTGTTTATAAGTTATCACAATATTTTTGAATCATAGGAGGAGGAAATTAGAGGTAAAAGGAGAACCAAAGGAATCTGCAGCTGAAGTTCTAGAGTCAACTATCAATTAAATTAAATATGAAACAAATCAAAGATAAGACATCACTGAAATTCCTCTGGACATATTTTCTACATGAGTTGACATGCGTCTATGAAATATCAGAAGCACAGCAAGTACAGTTAACAACTTGGATATTGCTTATATCATCTGACAAATGTTACTTACAGGAGCTTTTCCACTTCCTCCACATGTGTTATAGCTCAAAGTTTTAATTAGGCTGAAGAATTCCTATGAGGGGAGCTTCAAACTGAATTTATGCAAAACAAATGTGGAGAGTAAAACTATGAGCGGTGTAAGAGAGGCCTTGAGTCTTTAACACTTCCTCCCAAGAATTCCCACAGCATTCTTAAATACATAAATAGAAGACCACAGAGCAGAACGTCTCAAGGTTTCGTGCCAAAAGTTCATTTTAAAACAAGGCAAGCTTACTACTCTTTGCTTTTACTAATGTGTACTTTCATTCTTACAAAGACCACCTCTAACATACTGCAGAGGCTGTACCAAATGTAAACAAGCCTTCTGCATCACCAACAGCACCTATTAGCACGTGAGCTAACACGACGTTGTGACTCACCTTTTGTCTCCAACTGTATGTACCAAGTGCATTTGGGCATTTCTCTCAAGGTTAGCAGTGCCTTGAAAACGTTTTATGTTTGTCAAGAGACTGCTGTGTTAAGGGACTAGAAAGAAGTCCAGCGGTGGCAGTTCAGATAGAAAGACCTGCAGTGATCCATCTGGAAGGTGAGTGGGGAGAATGAAGAGTGCTGCAAGGGAGGGGTGATGAGAAGATACTTCAACTGCAGACCAGAGGGGACTTGGGGACAGGTAAGATGTCAGGGAAGGAGTAGAGGCAGGACTAAAGGTGAGGCATTCTGTCATGGAACTTGAAAGCTCAGAGGGATTTGAGAGACAACTGAAAACTGAGGCTTCCAGCACAGGGGACTAGCTTGAGAACGAGGGTTCTAGCTTCCTTGAAAGCTTACTGGGGAGCCCCCACACCAGGAACAGGAAGGTATCAATTTCAGCAGAGACTAGAGCCAAAGTTCTTATGGACCCTAAGCTACAAAGGCAGCAATCTGGGTTTTAATGGACCTGGAGATCACTAATGTGTCCAGTCCAGTACCTTATATCCAGAAACCTCCATGGAGATATCTGCTAAGTTTATGTCATCAGCCAACCTGGATTATCCCAGTTCCTAAAATATGATTGTTCTTATGTACTCCCAGAGATCCTGAGGTTTCATTGTCATGGTCTTTTAAATCCACGTGGATGGTGAACTCTTCAGCATGAATGCAGTTAAGCAAAGTCAAATAAATGGCTTCCATTTTGCTCTATTTAGCTTCACTTGTTGCTCTCAGGCCTCTGAAAACCTCAGTGAGACTGTAAGCGTGATCCAATGTGCTTTACAATATTGTCCAGAACTTGCTCAATGCCAGAACCACGCTCCTGAAATACATATCTGGGGAAGCCCGAGTGATTCCAATTGTCCTGCAGTCATGAAGACACAGGACTATACAGTCAGTGGGAAGATCAAGGTCTCAACATGCTTCAGGCAAGAAAACCTCACCTCGCGGAACATCTGCATGGTGATACTGTCCATGTGCATAGGAGATAGTATGGAAATGAATCAAAGCCAACACACTTTGGAGAGTGCACTAGTAATCGCGCACCTTTCACGGAGCTACTGAAACTTGGTTCTACCCTCACTGAAGTGTTTACATCTGCCTCTTCAACAAAACACTTCACATCAGATGGCAAGACAGGAGTGGCAAAGTCCTGGAGCACAGCCAGTTCACCGGCACTGAAGGCACATTCACTCCAACTTAGCTCAGCTGGCTGGACATGTGCTGGGGATGGATGTGAGCAGGGTATGCGAGCAGCTGCTACAGAAGAGCCACAAGCAGGGAGACTGCAGGGCAGGGAGGGAGAAATCTGTGAAGATGCACTAAAGCTCAGCTTTGAGTAAGGCGGCATCTGTGGAATCCTGAGAAACAGAAGCCCATAAACCAGCCTGGCATGTAGCAATTAGACATAAAATGCTTCATTTTAAGCAACATCAGTGGATACCCAGAAAGGCCAAAAAGGCAGAGATGCACGGCAACAATAAATGTTGGGTTTTTTGTTGTTGTTTTATTAAGTGAGAGGTTATAACATTTGTAAGGTCAGCCTTTTTGGTAACACATCTCAGAAGTCAAATTGCCCACTTGTGGCCACAGCCCTGGAGGCCCTGGGGCCTGGTGCAGCAGAGCGGAGAAGCCTGCCCCGAGGAAAGCAGTGCTCGCAGAGCGCTGGGAGCCGGGGCCCTTCCTTGTGGAGTTCTGAGGATGCTTGTTGTCCCTGCTAAGTTCAAGCTAAAACCCATCTGTGTCCAGGTCTAGCAGCCACAATAAATTTTCCTCGCTTCCAAGGTCTCAAACAGAGCAACAGCTCTACAAAATGGCTCCTAGTTAGAGGCAGCCAGAAGTAGCAGAGTAAAGGCAAGGACGCTGGGCATTAAGATTTTGGGTCTGTCATAACCCTCTGGTGGCCACTCTGTAGAGAGAAAAAAACACAGATAATTGAGAATCTTAAAAATCAAGATCTCTGGATCCATTTATGTGCGAGGCACCAGTCCTGGTACCATGGAGGATGGAACAGTGAATCAGAAGCTAATTCTCACCTCGAAGAAATTAAGTTTATAAGTAAATAATAAGACATATGGCCATAAACACACTGATAAACAGTGTCTCAGGTAATCAGAAGAGGAACAAATAAAGTGGGAAATGGTGTGGACACGCGTACGCGTGCAGGAGGAAGAGGGCACTGGAGGTCAGGAACACCTTTCAGGGAGAAATACTTCATCAGGGCCTTGAAGAGTGCAAAGCCCTTGGGCAGTGAGCTAAAAATGGGAAGAAGATTCGAGGCAGAGTGAAGAGCATGGTCAGAAAGAACAGGACAACGTAAGTGTAGGATGTATATAGAACTGATGCTCGTTCTGTTTTCGCCGAACGACAGGGTCTGAAGCTGGATAACGGTAAACCCAGGGATGTCTGGTCTTGCAGGTGAGGCCAAGAAGTTTGCCCTGCATGATGGGCAGCTGGGCTCCCACGGAAATATGTGAGCAGGAAAGTGGTGTCACCACCTCCGCGTTTTAGGAAGACTTTAGTTAGATGTTAGCCTGACTGGAAAGAAGAGGAGACAGGAGGCCACGTTGGGAGCTTATTCCAACAGTTCAGGTAGAAAAATGGACGTGGGAATTGAGCTGATACTGTAGACTTGAGAAATATTAAAGAAATATGTCGATCAAACAACTAAGTCAATAAGACTTGGTAATTGGGCTTGAGTGTAGGAGAAGGAAACAAATCAAAGATGAACTATGATTTTCTATCTAGTATTAACAAAACTAGGGAAAACGAGGAAGAGCCAAAGCTAGGAGCTCAGTTTGGACACACCAGGTTTGCAGATCTAGCAGGTCACCGATGGAGAAGGCCAGCAGAAAAACAGCAAGGACCTAATCTGGAACCTCAACTTCACCAGCTACGGGCTGCTTTTGTTGGGCTCAGGTTCCAGCCCCCAAAGTGGCATGAGCAGTTCCCCAGCCCAGGGGATCCGTGGGTCAACAAGCACACAGGGGACGGTCACTCTCATGCACACTGTCATGGACTCTACGAGTAAACTCTAGGCTTTCACTTGGAGGTACGTACCTCTGTGGAAAAATGGAGGCAGCTGCCATCTGCAGGCTCATGCTCATATTTTTCCAGGGCATTGCTGCTAAGTGAAACAGGAACTGTATTTTCTATTGCTCAGGGACACAAAATATCTATAAACAGGGAAGGCTTTTGTGCCTTTTCTTTATAGAATTTGGGTCTTAATGAGGATGGTTTATCTTTGTTTTTTGCTATTATGCATGTTTACCAAAGAACAAAACCATATTTGTAAGACAAAAATAAACATTTCTGCATGATTAATAATAGCCCTTGCCTGCTATGCTCAACAAGGTTGTCATTACTGGCAGTTAGGGTGATTGCTTTCTCTACAGAAGCAACTGACTGGGCCTTCACATTTGCCACTGTGTTATGGGCGCATTCTCTGCACTGCAGTTAGGACGTTCAAGCTTCCTGCAGTAGAGAGAAAAATGATGGGCATGCTAAAAATAGAGTAATTAGGATACAAATATGCAAGATTAGCCTGCCCTGATTATTCATGAATGTAAAATATACTAAATTACCTTATATACTGTCCACAAAAATGTCAAAAACTTACTATTGAGGATGACTTTCGTGACTGCTTTCGCTGGCATTAGTACAATAATTAGAACTTTCTACCATTTCTGGGAGAAAACCGTCTCACTTTCTGATACATGTGACATTATTGTGCACAACAATACAATCAGAAATTGTAAAGTCAAGTCTAGAGAAGTGATACTTTGTTCAATTCATGCATCTTACGTTCTCTCAGTCTCTATAGCCTTTGTGCTTCAATATCCTTCATTTCATTCAAGAAATCTGAGAAAAAGACTACGGGTAGGGGCAGTTTTTATGTGGTCCAAGCGTTACCAATTTTTTTCAATTTTCAGAAATAACTGACCTTGTTACTAAACAAGCAAATGAAGAAAAGTACGACAACAATGGCATGATTTAAAAGACACTGTCAAGAAGTCAGACCATGGAGCTTTCAAACTGGGGAGGGGAGGGTCAGGGGTGCACTACTGTGCCACCCACACGAATAGGAATTCCCCTCCAGGCCAGTGGACACATGCCCATCATCCTTTAGGATTATCCGAACACCGACTTCTGCTAACTTAAATGCAGACACCTATAAATGTTATCCGGCCAAAACTCAGTGGTGTTACAGATTCTCTAGAGCTAGAAACACAACTGGGTCACCGGAAGTAACTTCTCCTAAGAACACGCTACAACATTGAACAAGGTGGGTCAATGGATGCCTCATTGACAGACACACAGGACGGGGCAGGTTGTTCAGCAGGAAGGCCACTGGGTCAGCTCTGGGTTTAGGGTGGGGGCCCAGTTGGAAAGCTGCCCACTTGGGTTGGTGGCTGTGCTCCTTCAGGCAATGTACACAGGTACAGTGTTGATATAAAAGGGGTCCGTTTTTTAATTTTAAAAAAGTCCAATGGGTCATTTAATCTTACGCGTTTAAAATTAAGCTTCACAAGCCTTCGCGGTTAGCCACCACAATGAATTGCTCAAACATTTAGGAATCTAAAGTAATTACCATTTTGGATCCCAATGGCAGCCTTTTTCCTGTGGAGTGTTTTGTTGTTCTTATTGTGTATCTCCACACTCATTTTGGATTCAGGAGCACAGAACCGAGGCACCAGCCCTCGGATCTCCCTCCCTGGTGGTGCAGGGAGCTCTGCTTTCTCCTGTGGCCACAAGCGGTATGTTACCACCATTGCCCGCTGTGCTGCTGAAAAGCCAGGCCCAGTCAACAGCAACCGGATCCCCCAAGCCTCCCACCTCTGGAAAAAAAAAAAAAACACACAAAAGACTTACAACCCTCCCACTGCTGCCACTGAGGCAAGAGCATTATCGGAACAAGAGGAGCAGGTTGTGTCTAAGAGCAAAGCAGAGCGTAGTGAGTCCTGGAACAGCCTAGGACCGCACCCTACAACTTATCTCCATGGCTTAACACTGTGGGATCGTCAAACGTTAGAACAAACATCCTGGAGAAGATGGCTACGTGGCCAACCTCAGCACAATAAATCAGATTCCCACTGATTATAACCATTAAAGAAATGCTCAAAGAAAAAATGAAGTCTAAGAAACAAAATTACTGTTCACAACATAGTTAACATTTTTGGAAAACTATGTAAAGCTAATAACATGATCAAATGTTAACACTTTAACAGTATTTCACAACAAAAATTCTGAAACAAAGTACCAAAATACAGAGCCCACCATGAGAACGTAGTGAACACTGTAAAAATTTCTTTTATATCTGGATAAGTTTTTTGCCCATTTCAAATCACCTTGCAATTCCTAACTTCATATTCACATTCATTTAAAAATGTGTGAAAAGCTGTACAATTCAGGATCTACATCCCCCCCCCCCCACCATCCTCACGCTTCCTCAAGGTAATCATCCATTCACCATTTATTATTTTTTATTTAGTCGGGAACTAAGACTTGGGTTTTTCCCCTTCCCTGTGAGAAAGGATTTTCCTCATTCTCTTTCTGCCACATTCCATATCTAAGTTTATAATGCTTATAAAACATCAGACAAACCTCTGAGTGCTACCCCACACTATCTTGTTGACTTGTTTGGGTTTTTTTTTTGGGGGGGTGACTATACACTGAGTAGGCAATGTTTACTGCGATTTTAAAAACTAAAACAGTATTTGAAAACTGTCTGGCCTCCAGCTCCTCTTTTGTAAGTTAATGCTATAATAGCAACCTCAGTGATCATCTACTGAACACTTCCTGTGAGGCAGTGCTGAGCACTTCACAAATATTATGTCATTTAATCCTCGAGGCAAAACTGAGTTACACATTATCCCTGTCTCATTGTTGAGAACACAGAAGCCAGAGACGTTAAATAACCTGCTTAAAGGTCACACACCTAGTGACACAGTCTGGATTCAAGCCCAGGTCTACCAGACTCCTAAGCTCTTAATTATCGCACTATAAGTTTCCAGAAAAACTGGGAGACCATTTTCTAAAGCCATACTTTACTTTAAAGAAGTAGATTTGTATTAAGACAAGATAACTTCTCATTCAGTATTTATTTTCACCATGTGATTTATATCTAGCACTGGACATGCAAAATCATAGAACGAAAAAGTAGGAAAAGCAAGTAAGAGGGAAGTGAACTTGAAGCTATAAACTAGGTAAAGAGCTAAGGGATAAAAAAGAAAGGGCACTTAAAATGTTTAAAAGCAAATTTAGCTCAACTCAGAGTAGAAAAAGTTAGCATGCCACGATAGTCATTAAAAAAAATGTTTAAACATATCAATTTACCATAATGAAAGGTTAAAAATATATACATACACCTGTCCTAATTTTTTTTAACATACAACTATCTTTAATGGCTACATAGAAGTCTACTGTACGATGAGTTAGCTTAATATTTACATGTACTGGTTTTAATACTCTAAACAACTCAGCTGAAAATAATCCCCACCCACTTGAGTGATTATTGTCTTATAGTACATTGGGATGCGTGGAACAAATGTACTTTTGGACTTTTTAAGGCTGCTGATGTCAATGCCAACTTCTTCAACTGAAGAGCGGTGGCAACATGAGCTCCACTATCTGACCCTCATCAGTAGGAGCTTCTATCATTCTTTCCAGTCTTTTGTCAGTCTGAAAAAAAAATGATACAATACTGTTTTTAATAGTTTTATTACCAAAAAGGCAGAGGTTAAAAAAAAAAAGAATAATGACTCTCATTGAGCTTAAAAAAAACAACAAAAAAACCCCACAAAAACCCCAGAAGTAGGAATTACCTTTACTTCATTGATAAAGAAATACATTCAAAGTAGTTAAAATATTTCCAAATTTACAAATAACGAAACTGAAATTTCTATTTGTTTTTAAAAAAAATCATAACTATTTACTTAAAAATTAAAATAAATATTAAATGCATTTTATCTATAATGAGAATATTTAGTACCTCGAAAAAGTCTTTGCATTTTTTAATACAAAAATATCCTATTAAAATTTCTAAATAAAAAAATTGAATAAAAGTAATCTACTCTCATATTTTAAAGAATTTTTGCTATCTGCGATTGCCTAGTTCAAATATTTTATCCCAAAACAAATCCTTACCTGTTATTAATTATCACTTTAGACATATCAGGTTCATAATATGCTCATCTACTTTCAAATAACTAAGGTATATTTTTAAATTACTTATTCATACTATTGCAAATAACTTTCTAGTTCACAGTATATTTTCGGCACAGTTGATATTTCAAATGAACTTCAGGTAAGACTGTAAAAGGTCACTTCTTTTTCACTACTAAGTAGTCTTTTTTGTTTTAAACAAAACTCATCTGCGCCCTCTATGATTTAAAAGAAAACACTTTTAATGCTGAGGTGAAATGATTTTCAAAATGCACATAATGAAAATATATAACCTCCTGTTCTAAGTGCTGAAAATAGAGCAAAATGCCTCAAGTGGTATAATAGATGAGTATCCTGAGTTGAAGGATAATGAGAAATATGCTAAATGCAAACAGCTTTTCCCTCTTCATCAGTGAATCATTTAAAGTTCCTAAATTTTAAAAAGAAAATGATCTGAGCATCCAGATGGCTCAGTTGGTTAGAGCGGGACTCCCAACAAGGTGCCGGTTCAATTCCCGCATGGGATGGTGGGCTGCGCCCCCTGCAACTAAAGGTTGAAAACAGCAACTGGACTTGGAGCTGAGCTGTGCGCTCCACAACTGGACTGAAGGACAACGACTTGGAGCTGATGGGCCCTGGAGAAGCACACTGTTCCCCAATATTCCCCAATAAAAAAAAATTAAAAAACATATAAATAAAAACAAAAAATAAATAAAAAGAAAAATGATCCAAGTTTTATAATGGCAAGAGTCTGCCTACTTTGTGAAGTCTGAAAATGTCAGTCTCATTTTAAATCAATTTTGCACCCCTGGATTCCATTCCCTTCTTCCCAAAAGATGTTAGCAATGTAATCAATAATCACACAGGAGAATGAAAGAAAACTGAGAGAAAGGATCCACATGGGGCAGGGAAAGTAGGAGTGGGAAGAAGAAACCAGTGGTCAGACCTAGACTAGCATTCCTGAAACATCAAGGAAAAGTGTGCTGACAAATGAGCAGGTGCGCACAAATCAGAAAACTGGGGGCACCAGGCTCATTGTCAGCATCAAGCGCCTGACACCTACGGGGACTAGAGACTTTCTGAGAACTTCTCAAATCCCCAAATTTGCTAACATCATTGTATCACCGAATTTATTGCTGTACATGCAGGAGTGTTGGGGATCCCTAACTCCCTTCACGAGTGTCACTCAGGAGCAATGACATTGTGAAACAGGCCTAGAAAGCAGCGAGCCCAGTATGGAGAAGGGAGACAGCAGGGCTGGAACCAAGAAGGTGGGTTCAAAAGAAAACAATGACCTTACTTATCATCTGCTGGATTGACTGCCACATGGAAAATGGGACTCAGAAGCTGAAGGAGGGTATGGGAAGAGTCAACCATAGAGCAAAACAAAATAAATGGAAAAATGAGGCAAATATTTCCACTGGGGGGGAAAAATACTTGTACAAAAAAATGGCAAGAGACTACTTGGTTCATTAATGAATAATATTTACGTAGTCAAAATAACGTAAACAATGAATAGTGATTTTTTAAAAAAATCATAATGTATCAGTATTAGGAAAATGGAAAGAGAAGAAAGTGATGTAAGGTAGGCATTTTCACTTATATAATAAGTAAATAAATGTCTAATATTGATGATTCAAGAAATCGTATAACCATGTTATTTAGAAATAAAGAGATGAATATCAGAAAAAAATAGCTAAAATAATTGAAAGTGTATGCTTCTGGAAAAAAGAATGAGGCAAGGGGGCCAAAGGACTATTTATTATATACATTTCAGTATTACTTAACTTTAAGTACATGCACATTAATTTAAAATAATTTTTAAAAGTTGAAACAGTTACAACATTAAAAATAGCTTGGCAAATATACAGTATCAGTAGGGAGCTAAACAGTTACGTACAAAGACTGCATATGCAGCACAATCCAATTTTAACAAAGAATCAGACAAAATTCTATTTCTAAGAGGTGAAATTTTGGATAGTCTATCCTTTTTATTACTCCATATTTTCTACAGTAAATATGTAAAACACTTTTATAAGGACATAAAAGGTAACTTAAAAAAATAAGTAGTAGGAAAGTGGTCAGCTGGAAATGGAACTTAACAGGAGTCAGAAAGGTGACACATACACACACACACACACACACACACATACAATATCCTAACAGACAAAGAAAAAAACAAATTTCACCAAGGAGTGAGCAGTCAATGGAGCGCAGTGCCGCTGGGCAAGATGAGGCATGAAACACCTCTGCTAGGAAATCAAGAGTTTCTTCCCAAGCAAAACCTGAGCAGGGAAGTGGGAGGAAACGCAGGGCTGTGGGGAACTGAGCAGAGAACAGAGCCTGAGGAAGAGATGGCATCACATCCTTGACTGTGAAATACTATCCTAACTGTGAAAGGGAACAGGGAGCCCAGGCCAGTTCTCAGGAGGCGAAGACAGGTTTCTGGCTGTTGTTAAAATTAAAATCTGGGGAGAGATGTGTTTAAGAAGAGGCCGGCACAGAGAAGTGACTGAGGATAAGAGAAAATATGATTTCCCACTAAAAGACAACTTAACTTTGAGGACATTGATTTCTTTTTGTTTTGGCTTCTAATTTTTATAAACCTTAGTCTGTACTAAGCACTTGACTGTATGTCGCCATTTGGCACAATGAAAACAAAGCACCGTCGAGGAGAACAACCCACTGGCCATTCATTACTGATTTTGATAAACTGTGAATCCTAATGCAAAAAGCGAAGACTGTTTACTTACTATGTAAGTCAAAAGTTACCATTATTCACAAGAATACTTAATCATTTTAAAACAACTACTCTATAATGCTAATCAAGTTGATTAACAGGGCTGGCATGCTTGATAACATTTTCAAAATAAATGGAATTTTTCATTGTAGTTAAATTTTAAACCAAAGGTAGAGTTTTAAACCTCACTTAGCAAGTACTTAGGGGAGGAGAGAAAAGCAAGATGCTGAACAATAAGTTTGGTATGACTCATTTTTCTTCTTTGAAGTGGTGGAAGAGCTAAGTAATATTTCTGACATTGGCTGTATATTAGAATCACCTAGAGATCTATTAAGAATACCAGTGCCTGGGTCCCACCCCCAGCAATTCTGGTTTATTTGTTCTGGATCATGGCCTGGGCACTGAGAACCCCTCTCTGGCCTGCTACCCAAATGATTCTATGTACAGTAAAGGGGCAGGGGGAGTATGAGAGGGTTGGGTTTCAGAATTTTTCATTTCCTACTTTGCTCATTTCTGTATTATCTGACTTCCTAAACAATTCTCATTGTGCTACCGCTATAATTTAAATAGAACTATTTCTCTTTCAAAATTAACAAAAGAAATATATTTTTCTAGACTTCATAATGATTTAAGTAGGGAAATACCTTTTAAATTGTTACAATGCTCACTTTTCTAATACAGGGTGTTTTTAGAAAACATCCAATTCTGTGTACTTGGAGTAGGAAGGTGAGTAAGAGGCAGCGTGGGCACATCTGAATGGGGGGAAAGAGATGCTACAGATCGTAAGGGGCTTCATATGCCCTATGAGTGTTCTGGCTTCACTCTGCAGGCAATAGGACACTTGAAGACTTAATCACGGTAATGACATGATGTGGAGTCTAGATGGAGGAAATTCAAATTGTGAAAGGATAAACTATAAAAAAGAAAATGTTAGAGAACATCTTTGGAACCTAGGGATAGGGAAAGACTTCAAAACTATAAACCAAAGTCAAAAAAAAGAAAAGGTTTCGATAGCACAGTTAAGGGTTTCAGTTGATAAAGTTTACAGGCAGATGAGAGATTAGAAGATTTTTGCAATGCTTTCATCAAGGACTAATATCCAGAATATGAGAATGTCCCTCAAATCAACACAGGAAGGCGAGAACCCAAAAGCTATAAACAAGACATTTTGCAGAAGAGGCTACCCAAAACAAGATAACAAGCAGATTGATGAAGTTCCCAAGTAGCCAGAGAAATACAGACTAAAAATGAGATATTTTATACCTGATAAACTGGTGAAAATTAGAAAGCTGGACCACACCAAGTGTTGTTGGGGCGTGGGGATGCTGCCATTCTAGAGACCGTGCGGCATGGCTTATGCAAATGAAATGTCCTCTTAGTCTACAATCCAGCTATTCTAGTCCTGGGCATAGTTCCCAAAGAAACTGTCATACGTGTCCCAAGAAACATGCAGTCCACTTTGTTGGTGGGGAGATGGAAACAATCTAGATTCTCAGCACAGAAGGAGTGGAGAGGGAACACTCAACTGCAGTCAGAATCAATAAGCTCAATATTCACACAGAACCATGGAAAGACCATTATCATAAATTGCTGAGTGAAAATATTAACTGAATGAGAACAATACTATTTATGTAACATTTTACACAGAGTACATATGAACACAAAGAATCAAACTACACACATTAGAATAAGGGCTATGGTAGTGGTGGGGCGGTGCAGGGAATGCTGACAACAGGAGTGATTACATAAAGCACAGGTCTGGCCCCCGCCAGTGATGACAAAGTGCTACCAACTGAGATGTAAGAACAACTCAACCCTCATTAAAGTGCAACTAAAAAACTACAAAATAAAGATTAACAATGTCAATGAAGGGGGGAGAACCAAAGCGAGGAGAACAAATAGAAAGAACTTTCATCAATCTTCTAGGGTGTTCACTGCTAAAAACCTAGAGACTCATGCCCCCCTCAGTACAGATTGGAAGAGTAAAACCAGGCCCTGCAAGGAACTGAGGCACGCTGCTATTTGCACTTCTTCCTCCAGAAAAATGCCTCTTTATTCCGACTTGTTATTTTTCATTTCCAAACGTCAACCATCTATGACAAATCAGCTATTCTCACCATTTAAAGCCGCACAGTATTTTTTAAAAACAGCCATTAAAAGTGGGAACTTGTTACAGGTTTCTTGAAAGTCTATAAAAAATACATCTACTTTACTTATGTACTTTTTAACCCCCTTAAAAATTCTAGTGAATATGTTTGCTTTGTAGATATCACTTTTATCTTCCCTCTGAAAAGTTTTTTAAATTTGTTTTGGTAACCATGTCTGTCATTACAGAGGTACCAGAAGCCTAGCGGGAGAGAAAGGCAGACAACAAATGCCCTAAGTTAAGTCCTCTTGCATCGATATGTTCACAGTGGCATCAACCGATCTGCTGGCACAAGAACTGTTCATAAGCAAAATTCACACATTTTGGCTGTTCGTGTCCCAATTTCACCCTTCAATAATCCTAGGTAGTAGACAACATCTGTTATTAATGATTTGCAGACCCTTAAACTGAATGAAAATAGTTTAAATAAATTCAACTGTTTGATCTAGTATCTCTAATGTGCCTATTTAAAAATGCAATTTGAGAACAAGATTTCCCCTAATTGTTTCCTTAATAATGACCAACAGCTAAAGAAAAATGGTTCAATCTGTTAGTTATTTTCCCAAGGGAAGTGAGTAGGGAGCGCTGCGGCCAGGGTTTTAGAACCATCAGCATATGAGCCAGACCTGAGGAATCCAGATCTCACCTTAGAGTTCTTCTACTATTCTTGTTAAATTTTTGCTGGACATAGTTATGTTTGTAACACGCACATTTTTGTTTTGTTTGATAAACATAACTATAGAAGTTATTTCCACTGATTCCAAATGGCAAGAAAATTTTGTAAGCTACATGAATGACATAGGGCTTAAAAGCAGGTGCGTAGAATTTAGTTTCTGATTCTGATACTAAAAAAACAAACAAACAAAAATGAAAAAAAAAAAAAAAAAACTGGGACTAATCCTTGGACCTGAGAAGGAAGGAGCTCTCAGCAAAAAACCATCTGCCTGAGTCCAGCTAAGGCAGGAAGCCAGGGTCAGGGGAACCTCATAGCAGCATTTGAGCACCATTATTAATACCAGGAACATTTCAGAGTATAGAAGATGGTTTCAGACGTGCCATAGTGACTTCACAGTAGGAAAAGAATACATGCAGTGCAGAGAAAAGGACACATACTTCCTCCTAACAGGAAATTTTTAGCTTCAGAAAACTCAGAAACACAAACTCAGAAAGATTAAGATGGTCTAACCACATTAAAACTGCCTTCATAACTACACATAACAAGTATAACTCTAGGAAGTTACTATAAATACTATCTCCAAAGAGAAGCCCAGATATGCTAAAATCCAATAAAATAATATCAGAAGATTTAAGATGGTACGTACATTTCTTACCTACAACATACGGTTTCTGAGAAAAAAAAATAACTTCACTGTATCTGGACGGGATTTTTTTGGTTTTGTTTTAAATGAAACTTTATCAAAAAGCAAAATATTACATTTCTGGATGTAAAGGATGTGAACTGAAGAATTTATCAAAATCCTCAACTTCAACTCCATCCATTGTAGATATGAAAAAATAATGACTCAACGAGATGTAAAGCATTCTCCAGGACCACTAAACTAAGGTAGTCAGTAAAAATGAAGACAAGCCTTCTTTCGAATGTGCAGTGCCTCTTTCACCTGTTATCTGTTTCCCGACACCCTTTGGACAGCTCCTTTCAAATAGCCACAGGGCTTGCCTTTCCCTGAATGAGGAGCAGATTCTAAGTTCTTTTACCACAGAGCTATCAAGAATCACAATATTGATGACAGTGCTATTCTTGGAGTAACATTACATCATCCTAAGGAATATTCTATTCATAAGAAGTGAGTAATCAGTTCAGGCCATGCTCAAGGGGAAGGGATTACACAAAGGTATGAATTCCAGGAGGTGGGGATCGCTGGGGGCTATGGTAAAAGCCATCTACCATGCACTACAGTACACTTGATACCTGGACATAAGTGAGACAGTGAGTGTCAAACGATCAAGACAGAGTTGGGGAAGATTCCTTCTTAATGTATGTTGCCTCACATTATTTAGAAGTAGGAGAACAATGTTAAGTGGTACAGAAAGAAAAATAAGGAACGAGCACATGGTCCATATATGAATTCAGCAGAGCACCCTCTCTGGAAAAGTCTCAGTAGTCAAAGTAAGTCCAAATGAAGAGTCATCCCTGAAGGAAACAAAGAAAGTACTGACGAGGAGAAGGTGAAGGAATTCTAGGATAACATGTGATAGTGAGTGCTGAAAAAGAGGATGCTCCTAGCACCACAAATACTTGTTAAATTATGCACTCATCCATTTTTAAAGTTTCGACCCTACCTGCATCGCACAGCCCTCCCTTGAAAATACTTTTATGGGGCGGTTGGTTAGCTTAGTGGGTTAGAGCGCGGTGCTCTTAACAACAAGGTGGCTGGTTCGATCCCCACATGGGCCACTGTGAGCTGCACCCTCCACTAGATTGAAACAATTACTTGACTTAGAGCTGATGAGTCCTGGAAAAATACACTTAAAATAAATAAAAGTTTTTTTTTAAAAAAACTGCAGATGAAAATATTTTTATAATTCGGTTTCATGAGAAAGTGTAATTTGATTTGTAGTGCACATGCACAGAAATCTACTGTAGAATCACATTGACAATGTTTAGAAATAATTTAGTAAGTGGCAATGATAAAATGTGTGGGTATAGAGGGGAGAAACTGAAAAAAATGAAGTGTCTACCTAGACAATGGTCTGCTTCTGTGGAACGAATCCATAAGCAAATGATTCTATAACTGAAGAAACAAATCAACATTTCAATTATGATTTAGGCACACCTCAGGAGTTTTCTACTTAATTTAGTTTACGTGTTATGTTTCATCACCATATTTATTCCCAAAAGAGCTTCTCTTACAAGACACAACACCTGCAAATTTTATTTTCCCTTTCTTGCCTTTCCCTTTTCATTCACTCATTCATTCATTCATTCATTCAACACCACTGAGTCACTATGAGCCAGAACTGTATCTGGCAGTGGATTACAATGTCTTTACTCAGCAATCAAAATGGTATAAAGAAAAAAAACTGTGTAATAGTATGTGCAGAAACTAGTCTAACACTCAAGTTCATTCAGCGCAAGTCTATCTAAATTTAACTTGAACAATTACATAAACGTTATACCCAAACAAACCAAAACTCTAAACTAATAGGTGCTTTATATACATATGACATCTCCCACATTAACTCAGAGCAACAGCATGGTCAAACAGAAGCCTTTCCTTTTTACGTCAGAAAACTAAAGTTCTGATTCTGTTACTCACCAGTTGTGAGTTCGTAGGCAAGTCAGAGACTTTTCTTAGTTTGCTTCCTGGTGTGTAAAGTGTGTATTGATAATATCACATTCTTCCAAAGATTATGTGAAGACAACTAGTAAATGAGAAAATATACAGAACCACTGCATGGTTTATACAAATGCACTTTTACCAAGGCTTTGTATCAGTTACACACATTCTATTTAAGGCTTTATGTCGCTTGCAATTATTTTTAACTTTCACACAAAGCTGAGAGGCTACTGCTGAGATCACTACTACAGGTTGAATTATCGTGTGATAAACCCCATGTTCTGGCCACTTGCTTCTCTGTGTTCTCTGGGCCCACCCCTTGTTTATAGTTGTACCTTATGTAAGAATATTGTTGTAACATTTCATAAGGAATATATCACAGGCCTAGAAACAGGTACATACTGTGTTATATAGAAGTTACATGGAAGATACTTCTGACCATAACCACTTTTGCATGCAGAGCTATGACTAAAATGATCATTGCTCAAATAAGTCTTATTCAACCTACAAAGACTGTCATTGAACTCATATGTTTTATTGTCTATGATCCAGCTTCAAACTGTTCAAGCTCAAGAGGAACCAACCCAAGCAAAGAAGAATGATTTTCAGCCACCGTTTTATATACTTCATGAAAACGGACTGTTACTGGTGAAACACAAAGGTACATCTTTCAAGTATTCTTCTAGACTGCTTCTGCAATCAGATTGCCATGTATTATGCTTTATTTAATCGATTATCTTCCTTACAGGTTAGTCAAGAAGAGCTAGATTTGGAATACGGCTACTTTGTTCTAAACCCCATAATTTACTTGATATTCTACAGCTCTTAGTTAAGCAGAAACACTGTTCCATGATAAAATGAAAAACATTCAGTCATACTGTTTACATTTCTTGACTTCATCATGATTTATTACTTTAATAATAACCTCAAAGGAAAAAATTCCTACCTTTTAGGACACAATTAACATTGTCTCCACACTTCATACAATTTAATAAAATTTTCTTCTTATAGCTACATATATTCAAATAGGAAGAAACTAGTTTACTTTTAGGCCATCACAAGATAATTTAGAAATTGAGCTGCCAAGTATCTCCAAAATAATTTTAGTATAATTACAAGTTAAATGCTATAAAATCCAATTCTCCTTATCAAATTCCATTTTTTTAGTTCTTAGTTTGAACTCCACTATTAATGATTACATAGATTTAATAAGAAATGAAACATTCAGTGACAAAATCAGAATGTGCATTTTATTTTTGTAACAAAATACGAATGCTGTTTAAGTTTTAAATATAGTTAAAAAAAGAAAAAGTTTTAAATAAATTTACTACAAACTTTAATTAGATTACATACGTCAGTATATTTTAATTATTCACATTACAGATGAGTTACTGAACATAAGCTAATTAATACCTATTCTCATACCCATAATCAAAACAAAAGTAAAATGACAAATCTTTGGCCATTATGAAATTACAGCTTTTTTGTATTAGAATCCAATATACTTTATAGAAATTTCAATATCTTCCCTCACTTTCCAGATGATATTAAACTAAAAGATTAAATTTTTTGCTTATAAAAGGGCCTGGTCTCATGTTCAAGCAACGTGATGAGTCACAAAAATCACTTTCATTTATTCATTGAACGTACACTGACCACCTACTACATGTCAGATGGTTTCATGGACTCTAAAAACACAATGGTAATGGGGGAAAGACACAGTTCCTCCTTCATGGAGCTTACAGTCTTGTGAGGGAGAGAGACTTAAATCAAAAACTCCTATAAGTAAACGTGAAATGATGAGCCATGGTGTTACACGTTACACTGACAGCTTATCTCAGGCTGACAGTGGTCGACAGCATGGGTTCTAGACTTTAGTGGTCTTGACAGAAAAGCTGCGCTGTTAATTCTTAGCTGTGTATCTCTTGATGGCATGCTTCACTGGTATGTGTTTCTATATTCACTTCTATAAAACAGAGCTAGTAATTCCTGGCTGTGGGGTTGTGAAGATTAAATTAACGAATTCACATAAAATGCTTAGAATAGTGCCTGCCATATAATAAGCACTCAACAAACCATGACTAGTATTCTAAAAGAAGCTGGAAATCTGGATTTGTGTACAGGCCAGGCTGCCAGTTTAGCAGCTCTGCTGTTAGAGGAAGGAAGGTCACACAGGCCTTATAGATCATGGTCAGGCTTTCAGTCTTTATCACAGAGCAATAATTCATGTTAAGTACAGAAGTGACCTAATCAAATCACACTTTTTGTTTCCTTTTTAAAGATCCGGAGCTTAAGGACAATTAAGTGAGGTACACTGAGTTGAGGATGGTTTACAGTAACAGTATCTTAGTGTCTTTTATTCTGATTGCCACTAGAACTTCTGAAAGCACTCCCTTCTAACAAGTCCATATGGGGCTATGCTAGCAACCCACTTATTAGCAGTTTTCAAGTGTTTACAGAAGCAGGCAATCTTCTGTTTACCTCACTTCTGGAACTACACTTCAAAGAATAACGTCATGGCTAACAACCACTTATAGAGGAAAGTCCATTTATTGCAACAATGTAAAATGTCATTTGATATAAAGGTCAATTGTCGCCATATTTATCACAGGAAATACACTAGAGGCCTCATTAGGTGAGCTCCTCTTTGAGAAAGGAATATACGTGCATCTCCAACATGGACCAGGCAGTTTAGACATTAAAAGTTCACAATGCGCAAACGAAGGGGGGAAAGAAATCCTCCTAAGAACAGACAACATGCATATTAAGAAGACATTAAGAAGAAATGCTAACTTTGAAACATAAACGTCTCTAACACATTTGCCAAATCAAGACAGCAGTGGATACTTTGAACAGCGACTCTTCAATGCTTCAGTTCTCAAAGGCAAGTAAAATTGATACTGGATTAGCTCAGTATCAAAAAGCTTTGAAAAATGTGCAACTATTCACATTCTTATTATGCTTATGTTTTAACATCTACACATATGACAGATTCATCAGTAGGGCTGATAATAGATGAGGAAATAAAACTCAAATAATAATAATAAATTTTTATTAATAATAATAAATTTTACTGGCAGTTTTAAAGTATTTTGCAGAACTCTGATGAAAATCAATACCTTTCAGATTATCTGTTAATTTCTCTATTTCCTAATTTTAACTATATAAATTCTTAGAGTAGAACATAATTCCAAATTCAACTGGTTGCAATAAATGTTAATAAATTCAAGAGTTAAAAACAATAATTAACTTTACATAGTTGTTTTTTAATATTAGGAGTTTTTACAAGTTACCACCAACAAAAACTGAAAAACAACAAAAAAAGCACTCTTCCAGATAGTAAGTTCTCCAAACACTAATAAACACACACACACACACACACACACACACACACACACACACATATACATATATATTCCCACTGACAGTTTCCTTAGAGTAAGAAATTTCGGAATAAAATAAATCTGGGCCCGCACTACCCAACAGAACTTTCTATGATGATGGAAATGTTGTATATTTGTGCTGTCCTATATGGTGGGCACTAGCTATGTGTGGCTACTAAGCACTTGGAATGTGGCTACTGTAACTGAGGAACTGAGTATTTTTATTTTAAATCATTTAAATATAAACTTACATAGCCAAATATGGCTAGTTGATACATATTAGCACAGATGAGTAAGGCATGACAGACCACAGTTAACGAATCTATAAACTATACTGATCTTACTCTAAGTAGAACATAATACCTCTAACATTAACAAAAATGTCTTAATGCCTGACACTAAGTCTATAAACTAATTTGGCACCATTTCCGTAACACAATGGGTAGATGATGTTCATTTGTATAATCAGTTTTGCTGTTTTTCATGTGCTACGTGGCAGTTAATACTTCACGTGTATTTTACTCATACATTGTCATTCATTCCTAGAAAATTTTCTTTCCCTAAAAGTAATCACAATACTTAAAAACATAATAAAAACGCTTGAAATAAACCAATTAAAAATAGGTAAAGAATTTGAATAGACATTTTTCCAAAGAAGATCTCGAAATGGCCAATAAGAACATGAAAATATGCTCAAATGTCTTTAGTTATTAGGGAAATGTAAATCAAAACTATAATGAGTTATCACTTTACACCCACTCGGAAAGCTGTAACTAAAGACCAAGAATACCAAGCGGGTGAGAATGCAGAGGATTGGAACCCTCCTACATTGCTGCTTGGGAAAGTAAAACAGCGCAGCTGCTCTGGAAACAGTCTGGCAGTTCCTCAACAAGTTAAAGTTATCATCTGACCCAACAATTCCACTCCAAGGTGTGTACGGGAAGAACTGAAAACGTATGTCTACAAAAACACACACACAAATGTTCATAGTAACATTTCCTTAATAGCCAAAAAATGAAAACAACCCAAATGTCCCCAGCTCATGAATGGATAAGCAAAATGTGGTATAGCCAAACAACAGAATATTATTCAGTCATAAAAAGGAAATACTGATTCATGCCAAAACATGCGTGAATCTTGAAAACATTACGTTAAGTAAAAGACACCTGACACAAAAGTACACATATTTTATGACTCTGTTTATATGCAATGTCCAGAATAGGAAAATTCATAAAGTAAATTAGTGGTTCCTGGCGACTGGGAGTAAAACAAATGGGGAATGACTGCTAACCAGGCACATGGTTTATTTTGGGGGTGATGAAAATGTTTTGGAATTAGATAGTGATGCTGATTGTACAACTTTATAAAATGTACTAAAAACTACTGAAATGTACACTTTAAAGGGTGAATTTTATGGTATGTGAATTATACCTCAATTTTTTAAAAGCACTTCAATTTTCACTTTAAAAATTTTGTGAATTTTCTATTTACATAAATTTTCTTTAACTATCTTTGGGATTTTTTTCTCTTTAAAAGACACACTGGCCATTTTAATAAATGGTTTTAAGAAGCGACATCTATAAACAAAGCTTCTAAACAGGAGGCACATTTTAAAGTTGCTAGTTACTTAAAATTAATAAGAAAACAATCAACAGAAATCAGGAAAACCTCTGAGCTGAAAATGACTTGTGAGTAGAAAAGGATAGGTTAGTCTTCCTGACCTAGAGATAAAGGGTGAGTCTGTAATTTGGCTCTCCCTGTGAAGCAGTAGCAGTTCTAGCTAAAGTTTGATCACAAAGACTGAGTCCCTTTTTGTTTCTTACCTCCTCCTCAGCTAACAAAGGAAGGATCTGAGAGAGGAAGATTTAAGCCACAAGCAGCCTTGGCTGATGTTAGAGCTGAGGCAAAACTGTGGAGCCAAGTTATGGGAAAGTCCTGAATTTCAGCATGAAGTCAAGTAAGTAATCATGACAAATGGGCTGAAACTTCTCTCCTCAAAGATACAGAGGGAAATTGGGGTAAAGAACAGGGAAGTATAAAATTTGCATAAATCTGAGAGAACTCATAAATGTTTTAGAAATGCAGTTCATGACTTGAAAAAAAAAAGCATCACATACCATGTTTCCCAAAAAATAAGACCGGGTCTTATATTAAGTTTTGCTCCAAAACACGCATTAGGGCTTATCTTCAGGGGATGTCATCCTGAAAAATTATGCTAGGGCTTATTTTCCGGTTAGGTCTTATTTTTGGGGAAACACGGTAGTAAGTCAGACTACAAAATAAATTAAAGAGTAATTAATACTTATAAACTCTTATTCAGCTGTCATCAACAACCTGCTGTAGGTTAATGAAGACTTTTTTCCCCCTAAAAAGGTTGCTATTAGTTGAACTGTTTTCCAAATAGATAAATATGTCGTCTTATTTTAAGTATAAAAATGCCAAACTGCGTGTGGAAGCTTAAATAGGAATACAGCAAGGAAAAATAAAACTTAAAAACTATGCTGCATTTAAAAATTAGCTAATTAACATCTAAATTGTTGGAGAGTGTAAAGGGTTGAAGAAAATGATGCTGCTTAAGTAACTCCTACTAACAGAAAAATCAAAATAATAGAAACCTCCTGGAGAATGCTGGCTTGGAAGCCCAGCCTAGAAAAGGAATTGGAGTCAGTCCTTTCCAGCGAAGTACTTAGTGGGTGGAATTTACTAACTCTAATATCAGGGGAAAAGTGACAGGAAATCATAACCATAACAAGTTTTCAGCATCTAAAAGCTCATAGTTATAAAAATATATAAATGTAGTACAAATAAAACATAACGGAAAGGATAAACACCAACTTCAGAAACCTTATGCAAATTTGGTAAATTTGGTAAAAACAGGATTACTTAAATTTGAAGTATTCGTTGCTATTCATCACATTCTTCTCCGTACTTTTCTATATCTGAAATATTACCTACAGAAAAAGTCTTATGACCATTAGTGATCACTCTTTTCATACCAGAAGTTCAAATTATGTTTTTGAACAACTACCAAAATATAATGTAGATAATTCCATTTTTTTGTGCTTCACCATATCGATTAAGGTTTAAACCATTACTAATAACTTAGGTGATCCAACCAAAATATTTACAAAGCTACTGAGTAGAAAAAGATAAAATATTGCCAAGGTAGAGCAGCAGACAGTAGGCAGATGTCAAGCGCTAATGATTCCATTTATCTTGATTAGTACAGCACCTCTAAAAAGTGTGAATACCTTTTAGTACAAGGAATTTAATGACCACATATATTGTTGGCATAGTCCAAAGTGTTTATTAAACTTTGAAAGTCAAAGTTATAGCATGTAATCTGCTTGTGAGCATCTCATCTTACAATTCTAATTTACTGAATAAGAGAAGCAAAACATACAACATAATGTGATTAGTTTTAAGGTACAGAGGTAATTCTTTTACATCCTTCCCTAATTTAAAAAAAAAAAATCAAAATAACCTAAATAATCATTATGTCTTTATAACCTGGGGTAAAGCTATAATTCTTTTTCATTCAATAGCCTCACATCTTGTAGCTAACATGAGGTTAAACTTCAAACCACACCCTTTCAAAAACAAAACTGCAAATTTAAGATCTCAAACCTTTGCCAGTCTATTTTAGAACACTAAAAATGTTTCTGCTTGAGCCAGAAATTTCTCTCTAGAACACAAGAAAGAGCTGAGAGAACCAACTCTGTCCCTGGGTTATCTGGTAACATATATGAAGCAGTATTATAGTTATCAACTTATTTATTCGCATACCTCAGAAGCTGGTCCTTACAGCTTAGCTGGCATGGGGCTTTCGGCATTTTTTAAATCAGGAAATTGTCACCAGGAAATTGAACTTCAGCCTAATCCTAGTGTATCAACATGACAGCATAATTTCAGGAAACCCTGCGGTAAAGACTGATACTTTACTTTTCTTTATAGGGTCTTTCCCTTGTTGCTTGGCTTCCAGAAAAATCAGACCATAATTAATATTTCAATGGTACAGAGCTGATACTTCTGCTGCAGTGAAGTAGTTCATTCACTCTGGCATGGTTTTCTTCCAACTCTTATTTGTAAAAAGCACATCTCCAGCTGAGTTAGCCTAGATGATTTCTTGTTTTTAAACTGGGGGGAGGGATTAAAGTCCTGAATGCTCATGTAAATCAACTAATGGGAAACACGGTACATCTCCCAGGATGCTGCTATGCAATCGTATGGGACCTGCAGTTTTGAAAAAGTTTCCTGTGGCCATGAAACAGTTGTGCCCACCATGAACTGCTCTGCTGTCAACGGGTTTGCATCCTCTCTGTGGTGCACAGTGGGGCAGATTGTAGACTGAAAGCTCCTGGAATGCACTGATCTCCCATGTGCGTCTTCCCTAGCAGGCATAGCACTGTGCATACAGAAATCTAAGGTTAGAAGAAAGTTTGGGTCAAACCAAGAGGTCAGGTTCAGACTCCAAACCTAAATATTTGGCCATGGCCAGTGTTGCTAAATCAGTGATACCTAACCAGCACTTAAGAGTTCTATAATTTCTGATAATAGTTTTACTGCTTTATTTTAATATAATAACTAACGGATTCCAACTGGTTCATATCCTAAATTTGTTTCTGGCCACCGACAAATTCAGGATAGGAACAAGTCTTATACCTATGAAGAAAAGGCTTTATGTAATGAAAAATTACAGCAAAATATTGTGATACAATGCCTCACAACTACACAAATTTGGATAATGTGAATCACAGATAAAAAGAGTTTATACATAGCTAAATTGGTGCCCAAATACCTGGAAATTTGTGGCTGGCTAGCTTTGTAGGCAGACTTACTTCAGTGACTTTATTACTTTATTAAGTTTGTAATGCAATCCAATTCCACATTTCACAGGACTGATTTTTTTTTTTTTTTTGTATTCAACAAATATCATGGCAGGGTTTACCTGTGTCACTTAAATGTTTAAATTGGCTATCTAGGAAGCACAGACAGGCCTTTCCCTCTTAAAGTTTAATACTTAGATTTAAATATTATAAAATGACCATAAGACATGATACTTGAAAGAACAAACCAACTTAATTCCCACAATAGAAGACAAATCCTGATGAAAATTTCTGCAGCACATAACTCACTGCCATCTCACCAATTTCTTGTACGCAATTTCTAGGGCCTAGGATTTTGGTCAATATGTATTTAGTTTAGCTTCTCAAATTTACTTGTCAACATCACAATGCACCACTACACTGGAGTTTCAAATACTAAGGCCAGCTACCTAAGGTGAAGCAGAAAGATTTTCCTGTTCGGCCATTTCAAGACGATAAATCCAAAAGCAGCTGGATGGCTCAGTTGATTAGAGCACGAGCTCTAAACAGGAGGGTTGCCGGTTCGATTCCCACATAGGCCAGTGAGCTGTGCCCTGCACAACTAAATTGAAGACAACGAGCTGCTACTGAGCTTCCGGAGGGACAACCAGATGGCTCAGTTGGTTAGAGCACAGGCTCTTAAGAACAAGGTTGCCCATTCAATTTCTGCATGGGATGGTGGGCTGTGCCCCCTGCAACTAAAGATTGAAAACAGCAATTGGACTTGGAGCTGAGCTGCACCCTCCACAACTAGATTGAAGTCCAATGACTTTGAGCTGATTGACCCTGGAGAAACACACTGTTCCCCAATATTCCCCAATAAAATTAAAAAAAGAAATGTTTAACTACAATCATAGCTGTAGGTGATTTAAAAACAAAAACAAAAAACAACAACAAAAAAATGCAATGTTAACCTGAAACCAATAATAAAATAAATATTATATTATATATATATATATATGGATGTATATAAATAATAAATCCAAGAACAGAGACAGAAAGCCATCTGAATGTTTTGGTGACACAGTCAGAATCAATGATTTAGGGATCAACTACTTGATTCATTTCACACTGAACATTTGAGTCATGCAGGAAAACTGTGTATCTTGTATTCTACTTTCTAGAAAAAGGTACATTTTGAACATGCAAAACAGTCTGATTCCATTTTTTTGAAGACATTTGAATGTCAAATCTGGGGCTACATCTGGATTCCTAACACTTGTGTGTGTATTTTAGTACTTCCTAAAATTTAAAAGCATAAAGGAACAATTCCTGTACAAAGATAAAAAATAACTCATACAACCTAAAACCTAAAATCAAACACAAATTTAATCCATGAAATGACAGAGATGTTAACTCTCAGTAAGATCAATATACCTTTATGACCTGATAATGTTGGAATATTAACATGGTATCTGGTTTAGGCTTCAGGCCAAGATTTAAGTCTTACTATTTTTCAGCCCTAAGACTCAGACATGCCTTGGAGACTCGGTGACAAAAATGATACCAGTAACACGGGTTACAAAGAGTGCACATCTGCCATGGTTTCCTGCCTCTCAACTTGAAGTCCAGTTTCCCTTATAACTCCTCTACAGTAACCTAAAGCAAGATGGCGCGGGAGCAGCAAACTGATTACCTTAAGAAGTAAAGCAGAGATGTGGCCTGCAGAGAACAATCTGGTAGTCATCAAGGGAAGAACGCATCCTCAGGAGCCTGGAGGCCAAGCCTGCAAAGACTGTTCCCACAAAGGATGACCAGGCTGCAGATACAGACACAACCACTAAGGAAAACACCGAGGCCTCCTGACCCAGGCATGCGCCCCGGAATCAGCATCTCTCCAGATCTCAGGTTCTTCAGCCATAAAAGGAAAAGGACCACATACGGTGATTTCTAACATCCTTCCTTGGTCTGAAAGTCTTTTCTTTGACTCTATAAGCATTAAGCTCATGGCAGTATCCTCACAGTTGCCCTCACACAAGTGTGATTGTGGTATGTGTGGCTTAGCTTTAACGTAGACATGAATTATAAAGGAATTGATTATTTACAACAAAATGCCAACAGTGCTCACCTCTGAATGCAGGTAAATATAGATGGGTTTTACTTTCTTCTCTTGTGCTTCTCTGCACTAAACTACTTTACAAGTCCATTTTCCTATATTTAAAATAGCAGCTCTCAAATCCAAGACTAACACTATTCTATTTCAATTAAAACTGCAGAAGATGAGCCCCCAATCCAAAAGTGCAGGAAAGGAATCATAAAATGCGACACCACACCAAATTCTCACTGTGTATGTGGGCGATGATAACCAGTAATGTAAATGTAAACCTGACAGCATGTCTTTAAAACCTAGTTACTGAGATATGATCATATGTGTACCTGCAGTGACCCAACGATTTCCTGATTACATCTAAAAAGATTTAGTGTACCAGTCTTCTAAAAATAAAATAACAGCTTTAATGTCTAAAGTTAAAAAGGGAAAAAAGGATGTTTCTTTTCCTTTTGGGGCAGGGGAAAAGCAAAGAACCATATGAAATCTGTTGAAAACAATAACACCTCTAAAAAAAGAGATTTCATATGCTCAAGTACCCTCGATTTTGTAAACTGTCCATAATATATAATACTTCAAATGTCTGAATATTTATGTGACTTATAACTGTACTTAGTTGGAATTGTCCAGAATCAGACCCCAACACAAGGATCTGAGTGCAAGTAACTGACTTGGGAGGCAGACAAGTGAGACAGGCCAGGGAAGGCAGTCAGTACAGGGTGCGTTCATGAGCAGGCTACTGCTTAAGCAATGGGTCGCATGCCCCCTGAGGACTTCTGGGAGCCTGCAGAGGGCAAGCCTCAGACTTCTCTCAACTAAGGGGTGAAGTAGTGAACCTACTGGTCCCGCTCCCATTAGTTAATGGTTGAGGGCTGTTCCTTGGGGTGATAACTTCCCGGCACATTTGACCTGACCCAACACCCATGGCAGACAAAGCCTTCAGGCCCAAAGTCCCAGTGGCTTGCACTTAGGAAGCTGCTGCGTCAGAAGATAATGAACTGGTGGTGAGGGCCATGGGATGTGGGCAGGGCACAGACAGAACAGGTTGCCACAATTAAGTACAATAATAAAAAAAAAATGCCCTTAGTTAGATTAAAACGCAAACCACAAACAATTACAGAGGATCCATTCTGTGCCAAGAACTCTGTTTGGCATTGATGATTTAAGAAAAAAGGAATAAAGTCAGTTTCATGACTTGTAGTCCACAATATAGCAGTGGGAAGAACGCACATAGGTTATCGAAAAATACAAAAGCTCCAAAGCTCCAATAAAAGTATTTAAAATGGGGCCAGGAGTTTCGACATTCCAAGTGGAAAATTTATCCTCTCTGAAGCAGCTATAATCATCCGTAACATTTCTTCCAGGAGAAAGGAAGGAAGAGCAAAGATCTCACCCAAATGACAACAGAAACACCACACAATCTGCCCAGTCACAATTTTCTTCAACCCCTCAGAGAGCTGAAACCTCAATAAAACCAACTAACCTGAAATCAAGGGAAAAGAGGCACCTGCAAGGATGACTTGCTTACCTGGGGCAGATGCTGCTAAATACTGTTAAAAAGAAATGAGCTAGATATTTTACCATGTTGGTAAAGGTTAAATGTAGGCAAGCAAAATATAGAACCCTCAGGGCCACAGAAAGGAGAATTCACCCTCAGGTTCTTCTCTGCACACCTCCCCGGCTACCAACATAAAAAACCTGGTCAGAGGCCTGAGACAGCCTCCCACTAGGTGCAGGCCTGCGGGACGGGAACAGCAGCCACGGTGAGAGGCACAAAATCCCACCTAGATCTTTCTCTCCTATCTCTGCTATGGCACAAAAGCCTTAAACTGCTGAGGGAAGGGCAAACAACAAAAGACCCTGTCTCCGTTAGGACACTGGTGAAAGCCCATTGCAGCTGGGAACTTCCAGACCTATAGCTAAGTCATCCCATTTGATGAACAGTCTAACTTAAAGTCAGCTTGCTTGTTACAAACACTGCTTCAAGACTGGTCCCATCCTTCAGTCAGGCCACCAGCCTACACCCCTCAACAGACACTATGGAGCCACCCAGGGTGCAGGAATTTCTCAGGGGCTGGAAAGTGAAGGAGAGAAAAATCATGGCGCTAGAGTGAGGGGGCTTCGGGGGAAAAAAGTTTTAAGATGAAGACTTGAGCATGGTTATGGATACAGCAAGAAAACTCAAAGAACAGGACTTATAATAATCAGGGAGTTAGGAGGACGGGTTATAAATCACTTAGCATGAGTTTTCTTCTGAATGTTACATCAATGTAGTTGCTTAGACATGCAAGTTTAATTTTTATTTAAAATAAGGGGGAAATCCTACATGAAGCGATTCCTCAATTAAATTTAGTATCAGATTTAATTTTTACAGTCAAGAACAATTAAATTGTCTGCTCGTATTCTCTGGATCATGAGAGCTATTCACAATGAAATGTCTAACATTTTGCTCATTGTCAAAAAAGAGGCATCAAGTGCTGACATGAAGAACTGTGCTTTATTTCCAATGGTGCACATCACTGCAGTAACAGGAGCTCATCACACACGTGAGAGAAGACATACTGGAAGCAAGACTCATCCCTTCTTCTAGTTGATGTGACAGAAGTAGTAGCATCCAACCTAACTCAATGAATGTCTGTTTCAATATTTCTTCAATCTTATTCATAGTTACAAAATTAGGATAATTTATTCTATTAACTGCCGTTTATTGTAACATTATTTCAAAGAAAAGATGCACTAGTCATTGAAAAGTAATTCCATTTTAGATACCACATTAAACTTAACAAAGGCCTTTAAATACTTCTGATTACTGAAATATGAAACATGCTTAGTCAGTCTTATTCTACAGATTGCCAAAACTTAAATATATCTTATCAAATGGTTTCTAAAAGATATAGAGTGAAATCGTACTCTTCTCAGGTCTTTCACAATTCCAAAAAGCTTTAAGAAGTTCAGTACAAAACTGACAATTAAAGTGAATTCAAAAAGGGTGAACGAAAAACTATCTTCAGACTGACTCTATCAGTTCTAATGTCTATAAAACCAAGTAGAGTCAGACCTGTACACTAGTTATATCCTATACTTTCCCTCTGAGGAGGGACAATCACCTAATTTCTTAAAAGCAGTGAAAAATAAGCCTCTGGGTTATACCATAGATTTCTGTTACATGTTAAATGATTAAAATATAAAATGTTAAGATATATCCATTTAAAGCAACTCAAATCGTACCTCAGCATATTTTTTCTGCTGTGAAGCTAGTTTATGGAAAATTTTAAATCAGATGAAATGTGTGTCTTTATAAGACTGCATTAAAAAAATAATCAGGGAAGGAGGAAACCGTGCTTTGATTTTCATGGAGTTAGTACGGTGATGCTCTATACACTACATGAATTCTATTTCACATGTGGATTAACTTACCCTGTATACGCCAACTTCTAGTATTCTAGGCTGGTTTTCACTTTAATTTCTAAAGCAAAGCTACAAATGAAAGATGTTCAGCACAACTTTTCCCTTCTCTAACACCCAGAATCATGGAAGTTTCAATACAAGCTTCTTGAGGACAAGCGTTTTGTTGCGTGCTGTCCCTCAGGTCTCAGCACTCAGACTGAAGGAAGGAGAGGAAAAGGCTCTGGCACACTTACAGTTACTACCGCGTTTCCCCGAAAATAAGACCTGACCGGAAAACAAGCCCTAGCATGATTTTTCAGGATGGCATCCCCTGAGCATAAGCCCTAATGCACCTTTTGGAGCAAAACTTAACATAAGACCCGGTCTTATTTTCAGGGCATCATAGTACATGGATGAAGACATTTAAGCCTTTCTGCAATCAGTAATGACATTTCTGGGCTCGCTGAGGCACAGCTGCTACTGTGCCATCACGTGTAAGATTAACGTCGTCCGCACAGGATGTACACAAAGGGACGAGGCCATGTTCACTTCCATAGCCCTTCCCACACCCAGTACTGGGCCTCAGAAATACAAATGATCATTGACTAGAATTCACTGCATTCCACTGAAAATTTCAAAAGACAAGCCCAGTAGAGAGTTTGTTTTAAAAAATCTTGGTGAGATTTTAAATGAAGACAAAAATTCACACACTCTTGTACATCAAACGTTTTCTATAATTCATTAATCAACTATTTACTACTAAATAACAACTATTTTGTTTCAGTATGAAGTGAACCACAAACTGAACTTATAGTATGTTTTAATACGCTTTATGAGTTACTCTTTTCATTCCTCTCTGTGATTCTCTTTACTTATAATTTCCTTTTATTTAATGAAATGAAGGTAATATATTACCTACTTTATAGAGTTATTGTTAAGATTAAAGGAATATTAACATAATGCTTTGGAAACTAGAAAGCTATGTTATTTTGCTTTGTTACTCTAAAAGCATCTACGATTTTATGATTTTATTTATAACTGGTCTCGGCTATTTTCTATACCATTTCCAATAAAACTTTCTGTGACAAAAATGTTCTGTATCTGTCTATTACTATAACCACTTGCCATATGTAGTTATTCTGCACTTAAAACATGGCTAGTGTAGATAAAAAACTGAAGTTTTAATTTAAAAATGTTAATAGCTTATGTGGGCAGTGGCTACCATATTGGACATCACAACTCTGTACGTTCGGGAACAGATAATCTTTTCATTGTTAAAAATTTCAAGAGATAAAATTTTGTTTTCTTAACCAGTTTTCACTCTTTACAATGTGGGACAGTACTATATAAATATAAAAGACAACAACTTAGAGAAGCAAAAACCTACTTAATACAGCTCATTTGGCAAAGGAGGTCTTCAAAAAATTTAGGTGACATACACCAAAGACTGGCACATACTAGGTGCTTAGAAAATAACTACTAATGAAAGGACAAGTGGGAGACTGCCTTTTTGTGTACATCTCAGCATGCCCAAATTAGAGGTTGACCTTGCCTCCAGCATCCTCTATGACCTCTACTTGAAATGGTTCAATGTGATCAATTATTTTACATAGAAAATACACAAGGCAAGGACTCTTCCCTCAAAAAACTAAAGTCTACTTGGAGGAAAGAGACAAGAGGAAAGTTAACCAGTAGAAATTAACCGTCTAATACAACAGAAAAACCTTCATGGGTAGTTTATCATTAAGAGCTAGAGAACAAGACATTTGGAAAAGGAGAGATGACAGTCAGCTAGGTCACACACACTAGGAAGGATTAAACTAGGTCTAGGACTGCGGAGATTTAAATGTAGAGTGCAGGGAGGCAGGGAACCGTGAGTAGAAACTACTTTTGCTGAAGTGGAATGTTCAGGAAGGAAAGTAATTAGGGTTTGATTGTGAAGGGCCTTAAATGGTAGGCAGGCTAAGGAGTCTGAAGCCATCCTACAGGGTAAACAATGGGGAGTCACTGAAAGAGAGAGGAACAACTAAGGTTATAAACAAAAGTATTTAATTATTCATTTGCCCAAAGCAGGCATCTGGTGCTTAATATATGTCAGTACATTGCTAGGGGAGAGAATTACAACGATGGCTGTGACAGTTCTAACCTGGGCAGGGCTCACAACACAATCAGGAAACAACTGGAACACAACGTGCCACGCGTCCATAGCTGAGTTATGTGCACAATGTTAAGAAGCACAAATGGGAAGGTTTAAATTGGGCGTGAAGGGCCTAGGAGACTGCACGAAGGAGAGGACACTGAGTCATACGTCGAAGAAGAAAACCACGGGCTCACCAGGCAGAGAAGAGCAGGCTAGTTACCTATAGAAAAGCCTGCAGGAAATACCCGACTTGTTGGGAAGATCCTCCTTCTACAAAATTAAACGGCTCTAAGGCGATCTTACTGAAGTATAGAGAAAGGATCGAATCCTTCAGAGCAGTGTTGTTAAAGAATGTTACAGCTCTACTTTAGGACTGATCATAGCCGTCAGTTATCTTCTCAGCTATGATTTCCGAAGACTACGAATGCTAAAAGCATTGATGAAAATATTAGAATAATCATATGCAATACAGAACATGACATAACTCTTATATACTAGTTAATTAAATGATCTGGTGGTATTTCAAACTATGAAAAGAAACATATTTGACACTGAAGGTAGAAAGGACATTAATAAAAACAAATCAAATTATCAATCATGAAGACTTTAGGCCAAACAACATTTCAACATTTTTCTCTGGCAGAAATTGTATACAATCATCATGCAAAAAACAAGGGGAAAATTGGGGGTAAAATGAGAGACTTGTGCTTTAGAAAAATGCCTTCTCTTCTAGGAAAGAAAAAGAGTCCTTGCCTCTCAAGTATCAGGTATACTTGTTGGCTTCTACCTGACAACCAAGTCGATTCCAATCACATGCAAGGATACAGTCTTCATTTCACATCCCCACTTTGCCTGTTAGCATGGTACACAATAAACTTTCTTTTTCAAGAATATTACCTATGATGTTTACATCATCCACACCGTAGATGATATTCTGAAAGAGCCAACATTAATATTACATTTTAAAATACAGTATTGTTATTGGAAATTAAATATACCTGCTGTCTAAAACAAAACAAAGCATCACAGAAAGAACAAACAAACCCTTAGTCAAACTACAAAGCAACTTCAGGAATTCCATTTAAAATCAATGATGGAGTTTTGCTAAAAATAAGGTAAACTCATAGGAGGTAGCATTTGTAAAACGCTCAGTAACGAAAAATAAAATACTTAAATTTTACAGATGAATTTTGTAAATAACCAAAGCTATAAATCTAGCTTTTAAGTTGCCAAGGTCTCATGTAATTCAGAGTATAAGTATAGAAAGAAAGCTTTAAAAATTATAATTTAACCCAGCAATTGCATTCTGGGCATTTTCCCCAAAGAAATGTAAACTTATGATAACTCAAAAACCTATTACACAAATATGTATAGCAGCTGTATTTGTATATTGAAAATAAACCACAAACCACACAGATATCCTTCAACAGGTGAATAGTTACACAAACTGTGGTACATCCCTATTATGGAATACTACTCAGTAATAAAACAGAACTGAATATCGATACATGTAACAACCTGGATGAATCTGTAAGAATTATGCTAAGGGGGGGGGGGGGAACCGTCCCAAGGTATATACTGTATGACTCCATTCATTCTTAAAATAACGAAAGTATAGAAAGGAAGGACAATTGGTGGTTGCTAGGGATTAAGGAGGTGAAGGCTGAACAGAAGTGGGGGTGTGGCTACAAAAGGGCAACCAGATCCCTGTACCCCTGTAAAGGAAATGTTCTGTATCTTCACCGGATCAACGTCAATATACTGGTGTGATACTGTGTGTAGTTCTACAAAATGTTACCATGGGGGAAACTGGGTAGAGCGTACCCAGGATCTCTATTATTTCTTAGAAATGCATGTGAATTCATAATCATCTCACAATTGAACGTTTAATTTTAAAAAATTATAATTTATTCAAATTTCGTCATAGTGATTATTTGATTATTTGAGGAAGGGACCACCAAATGTTTAAAAGTGTCTCTAACTACACTATAAAAACCAAAGGAAGATCTGCTGCACCTGTTCGGTCAAAAGAAGCTATGACATTTCCTGTTTTATTACTTTTAATGTTTATGTAATTTGATAGTATTAATTTATATTCATGTCATTTTAGTAACATTTTTCCTTTGAAAAACTTCATGGGCTTAAAATTACATCTAATTTTGAGCTCAATTCATGCAAAAGGTATTTATTACTACTTCAATAAAGGCAAGGACCCAGAAAGTTTGCTGAATGCCATACTGCCTAAGTCTGGCCACGCAAGACGGTCTTGGTGCTTGGGCTGTGTATCAACAGTCTGAGAAAGAGCGCTGTGTCAACTTATCTCACCATAATTATAATCCAAGCAATTAAGGTTAAAATGAATATGAGGCTGTTTAAAATCACCTAGATAATGTTTTTAGTATGGAATTTGATATAATAAATTATCTAGCAAGTTGTATTACAAAGGTAATTTTTCATAAGACAATGCAGCTTTTCCATTGAAACGTATATAAAGTTTTGAGAGTCTAAGATCAAAGAGTTTATGAAAGCAGTTTACAAAAGGAAAGAGGGCTCATATTAGGCAGAGAGAAGTTTATCAAAGAGTAAGTAGGTGAAGGTATGCAAAGATTGGAATTCAAAACTCATTCATTCATTTAAGGTATCTAGAAACACTAGAGGACAAGATTAAGCCCTGCTAAAAGACAAAGTCTGTTACCAAGTAGCTCAGGAAAGGAGGACATGGGAACATGGAACCAATACACTGGTCACATTTTAGGATGGTGGATTTATGGATTATGTTGCTTCTATGAAAAATGTATTCAGGATTTCAAACAAGCGACTCACAAACAATATTTTGGAAGATTGACACCTGCCAATATATTGTCCGAAGATTTCAGACTGACATGTATTTTTCATCTGCTGACAGTCTGAGTTAGACTTTTAACAGCTGAGTTGTTTATCACAGGTCTCAAACAACAGCAGTTCTTGAGAAAGTCCAGTTGGGTTATTTTATTCCTTTTTCAGTGCTTTTAAAAAAAATGACGTTGTTGCTTATTTAGTCATTGACAAATTGACAGTAAGTGGAAAATTCCCATCAGTGCACCAGTCTGAGATTCAAAGTAAGATTCAATGAGACCATTTATTCTAGCAGATGTCACAAGAGATTTTCAAAACATTCTTCTGCTTGTTCATAACAATGGAAGGGAATATTTGCAATAACAAATAATAAGTTTGGACTTATAAGGCACGTAAATTCCATAAAGAATAAAGAAAAAGCACAAAACATAATCCACCAAAGCGCTGCTGTGTGAAAACGAAAATAAGCACTTACTTAAAATGACAAGTCTTGAGGCATAAATTAAAGTTCTTCATAAATGTGGCACTTTCATTGTGATCAATTATTTTCCATCATTATGTGTTCAAGTTTTTCAAGAAATATAACCAAAATAATCAAGCTCATCATTAAAATCTTTCCTTATCGTTAGTAGGGAGCACTTTTTAAGATGCAGGCTTCTCCCAAAGAAAGCCACTGATAGTTAATGCAGCTGTCTATCTAGATTCTGGTAACGTATCAGGTAACACACACCTAAAATGTAGGTTTAGCTAAAACCTAGTTAATACAAAATCATTTTACAGCTCATCCTTAATACTTACAGAACATTTTTGCATATTTATTTATATACTAAAGTTTTCTAGGACAATTTTTTTCCATTTCATGTGTCTTATTTTCCCCAACTAGACTGCAAAATTAATCACAGATTCCTCAAAGGTGGAGACTCAATACTGAATCCAAAACAGACTGTAAAATTCCTTGGGAAAACCATTTTTCGGTCATGAGGTCTAGCAGAGAGTCTGATACACAGATGAGGACTAATGAATGTTGGCTGGACTCAAATGAATGATGCATCTTTGAAAATAAGAGGTATCCAAAACAGAACACAATACTTCACACATAGTAGGACTCCAGCAAATGTACGAAGCACTAATTGAGGTCAGTCAGTCCCTCACTTGGACCTCCGGTGGGACTCAGGAATAAGACATCACTTCTAACTAAATCAGTCCTTGTTTCCCTTTCAATCCAAGGTACAAGTGTCAGAAAACATGATGCACTTCACTGCAAAGCGGTTATCACTGGTTTCCGTTTTACAGAAGTGTTTACAGTTCTCAGGAAGGTAAGGAAGCTGAAGAACCTATTTAAGTATTTGCTGTGATCATGACACGGAGGATTCATTTAGTGCTGCATACATTAGTGGTATAATTGATTCTCCTTTTTGAAAATAATATACTTATTGCATAAGCAAAGGAAAATAGCCAATCTCAGTATTTTTAAACTACTGTTTATGAATGTATACATATGTAAGTTCTATAGGTATTTTGAAGGGACTATATGATCTAAGAGAAACTCTATTCACTGGATTTTTAAATTGCTTTAAAAAACAACAACACACAAATCTAAGCACACTAATCCAAGTAAAATGTCGTCTTGTAGAAATCCACCACAATTTCTGAACACTGGTAGTTTATCTACATGCAAAAATTAGAGTTAAATGAAAAGTACCTATATTCTATCATGAGATATGGATCAGTGAGTTCCTATGGACATAAAGTGTTCATGGAAATGCAACATGTTTTCAGAGGAACAACTCTATCTCAGTAATTTAATATCTTTGAGAACAAATCAAACCAAAACAAATTACAAGTGAGTCTTTCTCATTTTAACAAGACTAGTCCTCGCTAACCACCACCTAACCACCCTTCTGTTTCTATCCAACTTTTTGGAAACTTTAGTCTCAATCAGGTGCACCACAGAGTGCCTGCTAACGCATGAATCCAAGAGAGCAGCCACCGCCTCAGCCTGGACGGAGTCAAATGATTGTCCGGCAGCAACACATATTGTTAGGACCTGAGTATTTCAGGTACACAACTTCATTTTTCCTCCTTATTCTGGAGGGGAAATTGTAATAAACTCTTGAGAAGACCATACATTCTTACCGAGGAAAAAATGTAACCAAATGAGAGCAGTGAAATACTCTCATCTGAAGGACTCTAGAGAGAATCTAGTCTAACGCCTTCATTTTATAGATGAGAAAACTAGAGCTCAGAGGAGTTAAATGACTTGCTCAAGGGATGCACAGCCAGTAGAGCTAGAGCCTCTCCATAGCTGTTAAACCACTGTCCATTCATTTATATCAAGTATCTTCCAAAGTTCTCTTCTAGTCTTCCTTGTTTTGGAAGTTTCCTGCCAATTTCCAGTGTGATTGTGGACAAAAAAAAAAGGAAGCTTAAAGAGTTAACTTACAAGCTGCATTTTACTCCATAAATGATTGACACTTTCTAGCACTTCCTTCATAGATTGACTTGCAAAGACATTGTATAAAATGACTACTACTTAGAATTACAAATGCAATGGTTGTATACATATTTAAAAAGGTATGTTTTACATTTTGCAAGAGTTTCCACTTCTGGCTCAGGCAATATGATACTATCAGTCTTCACCTTTTAAACCTTACAGTTTGTTAAGGTGTGTTTACCCAAACTTCCCACACAGGTTAGTTGTGGTTACATGCCTCTAAGTATTGCCTACAAAAAGAAGCTATAACTTCCCTATTTTTAAAAAAGCTCTTTTTTATTTATTTATTTTGCTGGGTTCTCTTACTTACATGCACTCTCTTACAAGCTATCAAGCTTTTTATTAAGTGTATTTCTTTCCTGAAATATTCTGTTTAGATGGATAATCATATCAATTAAGATCACAGAAAGCAAGCCAATAATTTGCCTGGCATAGAGTAGATACTACAGAAAGCATCGTAAGTACCACAATGTAAAAATAAAAATGACTTACATATAATTAGTGCTGCCCTGAATCAGGCTTTATTATAAGTGCTTTACATGCATTAACTCTTTTAGTCCCCACAACAACCATATAAGGTGGATACATTTATCATTCTGTTTTATGGATGAGCAAAATGAGATCCAGAGAGTTACATAACTTACCAAGTTATACATCTGGCAAATGGAATTTCAGAATTGAACTATGACAGTCTGGCTGCTAATCACTACTCCTCACCCCCTTAATGGCACTTGTCATGGGTTTCACTCAGTGTGACAGTGAAATCCTAACGACTTTCCCTGGCTTAAGCTACCACAGTTAATCTGGACTGGGGTGGGGGGGGGAGACAGCAAAACCTTGAAGACACTATGTTTTTATCCCTTCCCCTCACTTCCCAAATGATAGTTGAAAGAAAGAAAGAAAGAAAGAAAGAAAGAAAGAAAGAAAGAAAGAAAGAAAGAAAGAAAGAAAGAAAGAAAGAAAGAAAGAAAGGAAAAGAAAGGAAAAGAAAGGAAAAGAAAGGAAAAGAAAGGAAAAGAAAAGAAAAGAAAAGAAAAGAAAAGAAAAGAAAAGAAAAGAAAAGAAAAGAAAAGAAAAGACCTATTTAAGATGAACATGAAGGAGATTCAGAAGTCTCAAAAGAGAATCCCAACTTCCTTTGTTGCTATGATTTAGGGTAGGGGGGAGCACAGGACTGATTATTACATGAATGCTTAAGAAATCTTTTTTTTTTTCCTTAAAAAAATAAAAGACACTGAGGATCTGGGAACTTGAGCTGAAACATATCTTAGATCAATGCAATCCAAACTCAGCATTTTTAAAAGGAGGAAACTATAACCCAAATGTTAAATGGTTTGTCGAAGTCATAAAGTTTAGGGACAGATCTCCTAATTTCACCTCCCTCTCATATCTGCAATTTAAGAGAGCTTACAGTGGACCAGAATTTCAGACACCACCTACCCAGTCTCTTAAAAGTCTATTTGTAAATGGGTTGTGGGTGTCTATGAAAAACTGTATTCCAGGTTCCAGGCCAGGCTCCCAAAGCCTGCATAGTACTCTGATAGTCCCATTTCAACTACACATTTTACCTAACAACTTTTATAATATGGTTTTATGACAAAAACCCAAATCCAGTTTAAATCCAACCTGGAACACTAGGCACCAACTTTTCTACATTCTATGTAAGTGGCCCCTGAAAACGGGCTTTCTCTGCCTGTCCAAGCGGAGGGATGCATTAGTGGTGTGAGTGTGTGTGTGTATGGGGATGCAGACCGGGAGGGAATCCAGATTAGGGAAGAGCAAGATAAACACTCTCGGGCATTTGCAAATCATTAAATTTATATTTAATACAGACAATAACTACAGAAGTCAAACTTGCCCTGGCTGTTGAAAAAAGAGGGTTACTGGTTCCCCCAGCCCCCTCCATTCCCACCCTTCATTTGTGAGTTCTGTACTCGGTAAGGGCTATATGATATATCTGCCTACAGGGATTGGCATCTCCGCAATCAGCGGGCATTATTTGATTCAGGAAAAATGCCTCACAATGATATGACTTAAAATAATTCAGACACTTCCACATTTTAATTTATATATTTTATAGTATTAAAAATTTACAATCCAATCTCTAAAGACATTTTATCATCTGCTATCAATCATTATATACGAGCCATAGTAAACTGTAATATTATCAAGACTACGAACAATAAAATGAACAGCAAGGTAGCCAACATTTATTTGTGTATCAAATAAAAGTAAATCTAAATTATAAAAAGAAAAAAACAATGACAAATGGAATATCTGTGGCATTCTAAGCTTAATTGAAGCGTACCATCATGTAATATCCCCAATTTAGTTATGGTAACATTGCCCCCTAAAAATGAACATAATTCCACTGAATTATTAAAGTGGCAACGTGAGCAACACTTGAGTATTGTACAACTTCTCAGCTGAAGCCAGCCAGCACATAAATTACTGCTCTTTGTGACTGAGGATGTGATCTCTTTACTCTTAAAGAAGCCTGTCATTTCTTACTACTGGACATCAAACTGACCAGCTACTGGTATCACTTACTGGTAGTATTTGAAGCATTACATTCAGATAGGCTTAAAGTTTTGTTTCCTTTCTCTGTTTGCAGCTATTTGTAGTCCCAGTTTGGGAGTGAAATAGTTACTTAACTTCCCATACATATCCAGTCCACTGGCGTTATATTTCAGATTCTTCTTCCCCCTTCAGTGCAGGAAAGGCACTACAAAACCATCTAACACCCTGAATTATCTCCCAGGACACGGAAGGCGTGAAGGCAACTTCCCAAAGTGACATACAATTCCATGGATGTTTATGCCCAAGAGTAACCCTAGAATAACTTTTACTTTATCTTCCAGTTAAGAATGATGCCCATTTTAGAATTAAGCAATTTAGGGATTTGCTTTTTGATTGATAGAAAAAAACATTACAGTAACAAGAATTCTCAAAATATCTTAATATTTCAAAGCAATAAGATGAAGGACTGGACTTACCAAATGAGCTGGCATCATCTAGGGTATGAAAATTCTCTATTTAAATCAATCCCTGATCAGCAACATGGAAATCATTCAGTTTTAAAATTGGCAATAACTGGATTTTTAAAAATTAAATGGATTTAAAATTTTTAATTAAATTTACATTCTTAATTTATATAGCTCAGAAAAGAAAGAAAATTGCATTTCTGACTTTGTATATAAACTTAATCCAAATACCCAAGGTCATTCAATTGTTAAACTTTTCATTAAACTGAGTTTGGTAGTAGTTTCTTTAAATTCAAATTATGATATTAGAATTAGTCACAGAATGAGATTTTGGTTTATTCTGCTTGCAAATGCAACAATAACACACATATTTTTCTGGATGAATGCTAGCTGCCCCTATTTTCTGCTTACCTTCTCTTTTGCTTTCATCACTATCCTGCTCCCTTATCTCCATCCAAAAACAGTATATATAACAATTATGGTAACTGGACATTTAGTTTCCCAATTCAGACTCTTCAGTATAACATATAAAACATGAAATGCAGCACCTTCTTATATAAGTGGGGGGTGGGGAGGGAATGTACTTAGTCAAAACACAGTACATGTTGTTTTCAATTGTGGATTATCACCTGTTTAAAAACTTCCTCTATTCAAATATCTATAACAATAGAATACGTTTCTAACTGAAAGCCTACCTTTACTTGAATAGGTAAAACTTTACTTGTACAGCCAATCCTGTATATGCATTACCTATATATTGAATGGGCTATTTCAATTTCTATTGTAACAGAAACTAAATGTGCTTTTACTTCTAATCTTCCCATCAAATCAAATAAGCACGTGTTAAAGTCTGCTGTAATATGATATTGTTACATAACAAGTTTCCTGTTGGCATCTACAAACACCTTCCAATATCCTACAGTGTTGCTAACTCTAATTAAGAGTTCAACCTCTAAATTAGAAGGTCTACATATCATGGACATACCTGAAAAACAATGTAGCAGCCAAAAAACACAACCTTTCCCAGTGCAGTTTTGTTTTTGTTTTTGTTTTTTTTCCTTTTCTTTTCTATTTCTCCTTTCCATTAGGTCCTTAACTAAAAGGTGCTCATCGTATACTTTTCAATGCCCTTGATCCACCCAAAGTGAGTGCTGGAAGATAGCTAGACAACCAACTTACTATATTCCTGAATCTGATACAAAATAACCAAGTGTGGAGAGGCTTATAGTAAACTCAACCTCCAAAGCAAACTGTGTCAAATAAAAGCACACATTGTATGCTTTTCAACATCAGAAACACTTATTTTAAACACCCGTTGTTTTCATTTCAGGTTGCCATTTTCCATAACTGTTACACTGGCATCAGAAAGATACTTCCATAGCACTGAAAAAGGGAAGCAGTCTTCTACCTTCCCTTTTAAAATAAAAGAATCTAAGACCAATTCTAGACAATTATCTTCTGTCAAAAATTTGCTTTTCTTCATTAAGGAAAATAAAATTTGACAAAAAATGTATACTGATCATTATTGATTTTACACAGTTATAATTACCATTCTTTAAAAGTTGTAGGGCTGTGTTAATTTTTTTTCAAACTCAGTAAAAAAAAAAAAAGAACTGCGACCTCAACTAATAAATTACATCTTTAAATATACATGATTGTGTTGTCCCCGTGTTACTTTCAATGGTAACTGACACGCCCCGAATTTAACTGTACCAGACAGTTCTATCTGTCCCATCGCTGACCAAACACTGCTTCTCTGTTTCTATTCATTATATATTATAAGAGGTCTAAACACAGCCCAGTATGACAAGAAAAATTACAATTCTTATGACAGCAAAGCGATGCATTCAAGATCTCTTTTGCAGTACATCCCAGTCCATGAGCATTAACAGACATTTTTTGATAGAGCTAAAATACGTTGGCTGCAAGCTCATTACTCTGAGAACCTTCTGCACCCTTTCCTGCAGGTTTTCATAAAACCCCCAGAAAAACCAGGCACAATTTAAACCTTGCAAACCAAACTTGCCAAGAACCGTGTGCAGTGATCAATAACCTTAGCTACACTGCCACTGGCCCCAAATTCACGGTCCTGGAGACCAATGCAGCAAAAACCCAAACGAAAGGCTAGATGAAGCCCAACAGAACTGCCGCGCTTCCCCTCCGCCGCCCTCTCTGCCGCATGAAGAGGCAAGGGGAGGAGAGGAGTGAAGCGAGCCTCACCAGCTCCAAAGATGCTCCGGTGACCTCTGACTGCGCGGCGGGAGCTGGGCCAGGAAGGCTCTAGTGCAGCCGCGGCGGGCCCTCTGGACTATGCCCCTGGTGCATTCCTCGCATTCCTGCACAATCTGTCGCCCGACGACGAGCCCGCGGCGTGCGTCCCCCCCGGACACAGACACCTGCCTATTGCTGCTCCCCGAGCGGCCACGGCTGCCGCGGCGCCTCCAGTGCCCGCGCTCGCTGTTTGTCGCACTCAGCCAACACGCAGCCAAACCCCGGCCCCGCGGCTCACCCCTTCGCTTCCCCGGTAGGGGGTAAAAAGGAGAGGGCCGGGCAGCCCCAGCGCCGGGCAGGGACACCCGATCCGCCAGGGAGGTGCCGCAGCTCCACTTCAACTACTGGCAGGGAAAGAAGGAAGCGGCGGCGCAGGAGGATAGCCGGGGAAGCTCGGAGCCGGGGACCCGGGAGGGGTGGAGCGTGAGCATACGCCGCGAGGAAAGAAGGGCGCACTGTACAGAGCCGGTGGGCAGGACCCGCTGGAGTGAGGGGCTCCGGGGGCAAACGCGAGACCGCGCGGCAGCAGGGGCGTGGGAGGGAGGGGAGAGCGCCAGGATGCAAGATCTGGGGCGGGAGGGATGGACAGACGGCCCCGAAAGCTGGGGAAGGCGGGCGCCTCGGGGTGTTGGGGGCGCGGGGCGGCGTGCCAGGAGGGCAGGAGCTGGGAAACCTCCCGGCAGACGTCCAGGGGGGCTCGGCGTGGCGCTCCAGTTCAGGGCTGGGGGCTCTGGATCAGAAAAGGCCAAGGTGGGGAGGGGTCACGCGTGATATGTAGGGGAGACCCGAGGAGAGGAATCACCGGGAAAAGCAAATGGAGGGTGAAACTTGTGCGCCTGCCGGGGGGAGGGGAGCAGGCAGGCGAGTGCGGGCAGGAACACGAGGCGGGGCAGGAAAGCCAAGGCGGCCGCGAGGCGGTGGGGACGGAGTAACGGGAGGGAGGCGCCCGTCCCCCCACCGTGCCCCTCGCAGGCAGGTCCCGGCTGGGGCGCGAGGGGCCGAGGGCCGGGGGTCTCGTGGGCAGGAGTCTCCGCGCTCTCCAGGGAGCCCGCACACTTACTTTCCAGGTTAGGCAGCGGCCGTCGTCGCTCCGGGGATCAGGGACAGCAATGCCGAGGGGTCGCCCCTACGGCACCCGAAAAATTAAAAAAGTGCCGTGGCGGAGCGGCTGCCCGCCCCTCCCTCCCCCACCCGCCCCCTCCCCCGAAGCGGCTCTCCCACCACCCCCGGCGGCGGCGGTGGCCAACTTGCCCCTCTACCCGGTGCCCATGGTGCCGCCTCTGCGGCCGGCAACGACACAGACTCAGCCCCGGAGCCCCCTCTGCTGCCCAGAGGCCGCCGCCGCCCGCCCAGCCGCTAGCCCGCCTGCCCAGCCAGCCCTGTGCTCCCGGGAACGTCAGCACGCCGCCGTCCCCAGACCGGCTCCCCGCCAACCCCATTGGTCGGAAGGAAAAGGCTGGCCCTCCCTATTGGCCCGGCCCTCATATTGAACGGGCCAATGGGAGCTGCGGTTTCAGGTTGCCATAGAGACCGATGCTGTTAAGAGCGTGAGGGCCTGGAGAAGGTGGAGAGTGAGGAGGAAGGTGTCGGTGGCTTCGGGCGCCGGATGGGGGTGGGGGAAAGAAGTGCAGGGGGATTCCCGGGAGCTGGCTTTAACATTTGGCGCAGCTTTTGCTTTGCCTTTCTGTCAGCTCCAGCAGTGAAAGGTAGGGTTTGTTCCTGGCGTCATAGGCAGGAACAGCTGAGCCCCAGTCCTTGAAGGTGAGAGCCTTGGAGGTCGTTCCCTTTTCCCGCGTCTGGGGAGCCCCTGAGGCTATGCCCATTGACCCTAGAGATATGAGTGCAGCTTCTGCTTCTCCAGGTGAGTTTGCTCCCCACCCCTTAAATCGCTGCTTCCTCCTGACGTCACTGAAACTCCTGAATTCTACTTGTTCTTCCCAACCACTCCTTGCCTAGGGCGGATCTTGCCTCTAATTTTTGGGTCCTCAAACTTACAGCCCTACATAAAGGAGATTCAAAAAGCATTTCCTTTGATGATAGTTCGGTAAGGAAACTGACATACTGTATGTCATAAGCTCAACACAGAAGATAATGTGTTCCCTGCTTCCCAAAGCAATCCTCTAATCTCTGTGTTGAAGGGTATTTATTAAACACCTATCTGTGTGTGCTTTCTGCACTATGAGCTGACAGATGTTTGCTCTTTCCCTTAAGAGGTTACAGGGTGGGGGAGACAGGTGACAGAGTCAATCCGTGCTTCTAATGATTTCACAAGAGAGTGAAGGAAATAGATTACAGTTGATGGATTTTGTTTTCTGGGTATTTTCCAGATGATGTCTAAATTTGATGGAAAAAACAGCAACAAACACTGAGCCATGGAATCAGTACACACAAAAATCTTGATCTTTAACAAATCTTTTATTTAAAGTTACGTTGTGCTTGTTTGTCAATACCAACTGTTTTTGGTAAATAGCTTTCATATTTAGATACTGGCTACTAAAATGAGATTTCATGAATATATTAGGCTTTTAAGCATTATATTGCTCTATCATGCAGCCACTAATATTCTTAGGTTCCTTCTTTTGGTGATTTTGCTATTTGTTTATACCAATCTCTTTAGTAAGAAGACTGTCTATGTTACTGCCCCTCCAGTTGGGGCTGACCATATTGTTAGAAAAAGCTAATAGGATTTTGGAAATTACAAATATTTTGTTGAGAGAAACGGATTAATGCTTCAGCAAACTATATGTCTACCTACTGTCCAGAACTTTAAGTTGATAATACGCTTTGCTGTTGTTTTTTATCTTACTGTAGTTGAAGATTACAAACATAGATAAGAATTATTAATGTGATGCCTTGATTGGAAAAATATCTCTCACAATTTGTAGTAATATTTGAACTGAGTTGACAATCCTATGCAGGGTTGGACTGCAGAACAAAACAACTGAGCATGTGAGTCTTCCCTCTAGTTTCAGAATTGGGAAGGAATCACCAGGGGCCATGGAATGCTATCTCATGCTTTGCCATCATGAAAATTAGATCATCATGCTTTTTATTTGTGGCTTTCTTTTGTGTTTGTTTATAAGAGAATAGAAAAGGTAAAATGCAATTTTTTTTTATAAATAAGACTTATTTTTAATGTACCAACACGATACCAATGATTAGTTGTTGTTTTTTTTAATATTATTAGATGAAAGGGAGATGTGTCTAATGAAAAGAAAAAAGCATTGACATATGTATCCCTTTTTCTTGCCTTAGGCTAGCATGGAAAAAAATAAAACAAGAACCAATTCATTTTTTTACTCCAATAATTTTCTTGTATTTTTCCCAGGTCACATGTTTGAAGAGTGTTTTGATATTGTGTATTTCAAGTTTGTAATGATTAAAATGTTACTAAAATCCACCATGATTATTGTCACCTAAAATGTTTTCATTCAACATTATTCTTTTCATAATTGTTGAAAAGTTTCTTTTGAACTTGCTCTTGAACTACTAGATAAGGTTAAGAAATTTTATTCCACTATAAGTTTATGCTATCCATACTTGGCTGGGTCTTCACTGATTCTCTAAGTTCCTTTTCTCATCAATAGGGTGATCAATTATCAAGGATTCTTATCTAGGGACATAATCCAAGGCACTTCTCCCAAACCTGTCCTATTTCTGCTGTCCTTAAGCTCCCACTGTACTTGGTCTTCTAGTTCTGCAAATGATTTTGCCTTTTCTTTGACTGAGGCATCCACCACGAGCTTCCTCAGTTTAACTTTCCTAGACCTCAGTCTCAATTTTTAAACTTCATCACTTCCTTCAGTCCTGGCTGAGAAGGGGTGTCTATACTTCTCTTCTAAGCTCATACTCCACTTGTGCTCCTAAACATGGGTCATTCTTTTTCCTCCTCCTCCAGGATGTTGCTCTGCTGATTATAATTTCTGTCTTCGGTCATGTGTTCCATCCTTTAATATTTTTTTCACTGTCCCTTAAGTATCTGACTTTTTATAAAACCACCATCCTTCTGCCCTACCTCCATCTCTATCTGTTGGCCATTCCTTTCACCAAGAAACAGTCTGAAGGGAATTTCTCGGGGCTTCTATTTTTATCACCCCCAATATTCTGGCCCTTGAATATAACCAAAATGATTCTGAAGATTCAAAATCCTAACTCATTTTGCATAAAGGTTTCTCCTTTAAAAGCACAAAAGTTCTTTTTACTTGGAAACTGCAGTGCCTGAATTCAAGCTTTCCAGTGAAGGTTAGAAACCATTGTCTCTCACCCTGAGGGTCCATAGAAATGCAAATGTACCTGAGAAGGGGAAGCTTTTACTTGTTAGCCACACTACCTGTGTGGGACTAACTCCTGGTAATTAAGAGTGGGAAGAGAAGCCTAGGGCAAATCAGGTTAGAAAAAAGGAAGAGGGGTCTCTGCTCAGGCTGACTGGGCCTTAGGGCAAGTTAAAAATGTTGGAAAGAAGGAAGGAGTTTGGCGAGCTCCATCCTCAAAAACAAATGTAAACAGCAAATCCAAGGGAACTTTTTAGTGACCATCCCAGAAAGAGGTCAGTCAACCTCAACGTTTCATGATTATGAAAACTTTGTAACTTTCCAATGTTTGTTGTTTTCAAATTAGCAGAGGCCACAAGGAAAAGGGGGGAGCAGGAACACTGTATCTTCTCATTTTGGATGTATATAGAGAAGGTGAGGGCAGTAAAGATAATAACTCCAAAAAGTACAGGATAGCTGCTACTGGGTTTTTTGTTTGTTTTGTTTTTAAAAGGAATGTTAAAACATACAGGGTGCAAATTAAGGAAAGAAAGCAATGAAGTAAACTGGTCCTAAAAAGAGATCCTAGAGTTTAATAGTTCTGCTCTAGATTTCAGAATTGGAAGTGCGTCACCTCCAGCCCATTCTCTGAATATGTAAATTCTCCCCTGCCCTTAGAGCCCTGCCCAATAGTTACCTGTAAAGATTTTTCTGAAAATTTCCTGACCTTACCCCATGGTGGAGAGGATTTCTGCTTTAATATATTACGGTGGCACTTAACACTCTATATCCAATGTTATACTTATCTCTGTGAGCTTTCTCTCCTAGAATAGGATACATATCATGGTCATGACTATATCACAGTGCCTTAGACGTGCTTCTCACACTAAGAAAAGCCAAAATTCATTAAACCTTTTATTTAATCCTTAGCAGAATTGACCTTCCAATAATGAAAAATTAGAATCAGTAATATTGGGAGGTAATTAGAAAAAGATGGGACCAGAGTTCCAAAGTGGAAAAGTGAGGCAGAGTGGAGTAGAGGTTTTTGCCATGTAGCCTCCTAAGAGAGAAAGGCCTCAGATCTTACCTCTACCGGGACTTATCTGGACCCCTCTGTGAGGGAGGGGACCTATGTGAGAAGCACTGATGTGCTTTGACATCAAGTTATATTCAGAGCTAAGGCTATAAAATTCTGTGCATGGGGGAAAACAGTTGAAACTCAGCTTTGTTGAGCAGGTTAAATAAGGGTTACCTACATTTTTTTCCATTTGAAACATTCAGGATGTTCTGTCTTTTTTGAACACAGTACAATCCTGAGAATTTAATAACTTCATAAAATCAGAAAGGCATCAAACATCTGGTATATATAACAGACATGTTTCCAGGTATTTATCTCTACAACCCTTGCAGTAGGTAGCCCTGCATGGGCTCATGATCTTCCATCTGGCCCATGGTACCAGCCTGGATGGGGACCTGATTCAAACGTAACCAATTCATAGGCTGACAATTGACCCACAACCTGTAACAGTGCCGATCAGATTTTTCTCCTGGGAATTTGGAATTGAGAACAAGACAGCCAGAGAGAGCAACTGCCTTGGTCCTGATGTTTTCTGGGTTACTATTCTACCCATGAAAGCAGAATAAACTTCATTTTTTATTCCATAAGATTTCTGTTTCTTTTTTTTAAATTAAAATTTAATGGGGTGACACACAATGTGATATATAGATGATGTATTACAGAATTGTACACCTGAATGATTTATATTGCTTATATTTACCCCTAAGCCATTCTTTTCATGGTTTGCCTTTAATGAGTCTCTCACTAAAATATTATGCAAGTATTTCACAACAACACAAAACATATATTATGACCATCTTGTTGGACTATGATGAGCAACAGTCTAAAAATTTCTAACAAGCAAAGAAGAGAAAATGAATGATCTGTCTAGTTGCAAACATTGTCAACCTAAGTTGAGTAAAAGAACTTTATTTATTGTGGTGTCTATTCTTCCCGACTCCACAACCTCAAAGCCTTATGCTCTTCACCTCTCAGTTCTTCCCCTTTGAAGTTGAGGGCAAGAGAAGAACTTTGAGAAGATGAGCAATATCATCGCTTTTTCAAGGTAGAATCATTTTGCCACACCATTGGTATCAAAAGAATGTATTGGAATTAATATTTATTTTATAGATTTATACTAATTTTTTAGGAACCAGGCTTTAAAATAAAAATAAAATCAGAAGATTTACCAGAGACAGTCGTGTCCCCCATTGCAGGGGAAATAGATTATGAAGTTTAAGATCCAGCAATTAAAAGAAAGAAAGGAAAAAAAAAGCCTCTCAGGAGAAAACCAAACTTTATTCAAAATTGCTATAATATATTTTTTCTAAACTATCCAGTTTTCAACAAATAAACATGAGACATGCAAAAAAAAAAAATCAGGAAAGTGTAACCCATATTCAGGAAAATGTGTCACCAATAAAAATGCTGAGTGGGCCAGCTTATTAGATTTAGTTGACAACAAATCCAATACAGCTACTGTAAATATGTTGAAAAACTTGAAAGAAAAATGACTAAACAAGTAACATTTCTCAACAGAGAAATAGAAACTGTGGAAAAAAACAAATGGAATCTCTAGACCAACAGAAACTATCCAATCTGAAGAACAGAAAGGAAAAAAAGGCTGAAGAAAAATGAACAGAGACCCTGAAACTTGTGGGATAGTTTGGAGAACAAAAAGGAAAGGAGGGTTGGAAGGGTATATAAAAAACTATTTAAAGAAGCAATGGCCTAAAAGTTCCCAAATTTTATAAAAATTTTAATATACAAATCCATGAAACTCAAAAATCTTAAATAGAATAAACATAAAGAGAACCACAATGAGGTACACCATAGACTGCTGAAAGACAAAGATGAAAAATTTTGAAGCAACAGAGAAGAACAACTCATCATGTACAGGGGAACAACAACAACTTTAATAGCTGCCTTGTAAGAAACAAAAGAAACCAGAAGGCAGTGAAGAACATATTCAAAATGTTAAAAGAAGAAAAAAATCTCCATCAAGTATTCTATATTAGGTTGGTGCAAAAGTAATTGCGGTTTTTGCAATTATTTTTAACCTTGTAAACCACAGTTACTTTTGTACCAACCTAATAACAAAACTGTCAAAAATGAAGGTGACAGTCCTCATAAATGGACCGATGTTGAAAGTATGCTAATTGCTGTGTATAACCCATACAACTGTCAGCTTTGAGTGAAGCCCAAAGCTAAAGAAGGCAGACACGAGGCACCTGACAAGTCAACAATTAATTTTCTTTTGTAAAGCAGTTCTTGACTCAGTGTTAACCCTTGATATCAAATGATCACCACACTAAAATGCTATTTAAAATACTAAATTTAAAGTTCTTTTCCCAAAATAAATTATTGGAAAATATGACCTCATTATTTTCTTAATTCCAAAGCTTTCTGTGTGCTTCATAAAGGTGGCAATAAGCTGACCAAAGCAGTAGGAAAGAGAAAATAAATCACATGCAAGAGTTCTCCCCACATCCTATCATCCAACTGTGGTTCTTGGCCCTTTCCATTCCTGGGGCCCTGTTTCCTTTATACACCAGTTCAGCTCACTGTTATCACAGGATTTGCAAACAACTGGTTACAGTTTCGGGTGGGACTAGGGGAGCAAGTCAACAGCACATGCTAGTACTTTACCATGTCAGGAACCAGAAGTCAGGAATTGTTCTACTTTGCTGTAATTTAATAGATTTTTAAAATGAAAATTAAATCAAGAAAATAAATGCAGAAAAGCAATTAACAAGATCCAACATCCATTCATATAAAAATGCTCAACAAATTAGCAATAGAAAAGCATTTCCTCAATCTGATAAAGTACATTTATAAAAAAGTTACATCTGAGCTCACATTTTGGTAAAAGACAATGCTTTCTTCCTAAGGTTAAAAATAAAATGGCATCCACGCTCATGTCTTTTATGTAAGACTGTACGGGAAGTTTTAGCCATGTAATAAGGAAAAACCGAAATTAAAAGCATATAGATTGGAAAAAAATAAAGCTGTCTTTATTCACAAATGACATGAACCAACACATAGAAAATCCTAAAGAATTACAAAAAACAGTAGTAATACTAGAAGTAATAAATGAATTTAGCAAAGTCATTAAGATACCAGACCAATATAAAAAACAAACCAAAAAATCAATGGTATTTTTGTATCCTAGGAACTAGCAATTTGGAAACGAACTTTAGAAGACAATTCCATTAATAATAACATGACAAAAAGGAAAAATTTTAGAAAAAAAGTATAAGATTTCTGATAAATAGATTCAGTGTAATCCCTATCAAAATCCCAGCAAGCATATTTTGCAGAAACTGACAAGCCAGTCTTAAAATGAACATGTCTAAGAACAATATCCCCTAAACAACAAAAGAGGAAGAATTACAATATTTAATTTCAAAACTTACTATAAAGTTACAATAATAGAATATAGTATTGGCATAATGATAGGCATTTAGATCGATGAAACAGGATAGAAAGTATAGAAATAAATCCTTACATTAATGTCAATTGGTTCTCTATAAAGATGCCATGGTAGTTCAGTGGAGAAAGGCATGTCTTTTTAAGAAATGCTACTGGGGCCAGAAGGTATTGGCATGAAATATTCAAAGTGGATATTCCAAATCTTGGAAAACCAAGATTACTCTACCTAGCAAAGCTATCACTTAGAATCAATGGATTGGGAAAGAGCTTTCCAGACAAGGAAAAACTGAAGGAGTTTATCTCCACCAAACCAGTATTACAAGAAATGTTAGAGACTTTTTCAAGAATAAGAAAAAAGATTTAAAAAATATGCATAATAATATGGCAATAACTGCTTAACTATCAAGAAATACTTCAAATGTAAATGGATTAAATGCTCCAATCAAAAGACACAGGGTGGCTGAAATGGATAAGAAAACAAGACCCTTACGTATGTTGTCCACTAGAAACTCACTTCACATTAAAAGACACACACACACACAGACTGAAAGTAGAGAGGTGGAAAAAAGACATTTCATGAAAATGGAAAGGAACAAACAAAAAAAGCTTGGCTAGCAAAACTTAATACCAGACAAAATAGACTTTAAAACAAAGACTATAAAGAGACAAAGAGGGACCCAGTAATCCCATTTCTGGGTATTTATTCAAAGAAACTCAAAAGACTACTTCGAAGGGACATGTGCATCCATATGTTCATTGCAGGATTATTTACAATGTCCAAGATGTGGACGCAACCTGTGTGTCTATCAATGGAGGAATTGTTAAAAAGTAGAGAGACAGAGAGAGAGAGCAAGAGAACATATGTATAGTAGAATATTACTCAGCCATATGAAATCTTGCCATCTGCAGCAATATGGATGGACCTAGAGGGTATTGTGCTGAATGGAGTAAGTCAGACAGAGAAAAACAAAAGTGACATGATTTCACTTATATGTGGAATCTAGAGAACAGAATAAATGAACAAACAGAACAGAAAAAAGCACATAAATACAGAGAGCATTTTGATAGTTGCCAGATTTGGGGGTGGAGGGTGGGAAGATATGTGAAGTAGGAGAGAGGATTCAGAGGTACAAATTGGTAGTTATAAGATAGTCATGAGAATGTAGAGTTAGCATGGGGAATATCGTCAGTAGTATTGTAATAACTACGTGTAGTATCAGATGGGTACTGGATTTATTAGGGTGATCACTTTGTAAGTTATATAAATGTCTAATCACTATTGTACACCTGAAACTAATATAATATTGATGTCAACTGTTATTAAAAATATTTTTAAAAAGTAATGCTGCTAGGATCATTAGACAACTATATGCAAAGTAATGAACTTATACTCGTTCATTTCTCATACACCATACAGAAAAATTAACTCAATGTACTTCATAGACCTAAGGACTAAAATTATAAGACTTCTGGAATGAAACAGAATACAAAATCTGTGACTTTGCTTTAGGCAACGATTTCCTAGAGATCTGCATTATGATCCATTAAAGAATAAATTGATAAATTGGACTTAATAAAAAGTAAAAGTTTTGTCCTTCAAAAGACAGTAAGAAAATGAAAAGACAAGCTATGGACTAGGAAAGAATTATTTGCTAATCATAATCTGATAAGTGACATATCTAGAATATGTAAAGAAATTCTAAATTTCAGAAGGAGGAAAGCAACTCAATTAAAACTGTGCAAAATATTTGAATAGACGTTTCACCAAAAAGTTATACAACAGATTAGCAAACACATGAAAATATGCGCAACATGATTAATCATTAGGGAAATGCACACTGAAAGCACAATACAATACCACTACACAACCACTAGAATGAGGATTAGCAAAAGATTTGATAATGCCAGGGATGTGGAAAACGGGAAGTCTCATAAATTCTGGAAAACCATGTGAGAGTTTCTTAAAAATATAAACCAACTATAAACCAGCAATTCTAGTTTTAGAAATCCACTCAAACAAATAAAGACATATGTCCACATAAAGACTTTTACATGAATAATAGTAGTACTATTCATAATAGAAAAAAAACAAACTAGAAATAATCCAAATGTCTATCAACTAATGATTAGATAATTTATGGCAAAGTAGATTAATATTTAGCAATAAAAATAATGAACTACTGATACATGCTGCAACATGGATAAACCTCCAATATATTATGCCAAGAGGAAAAAAGCCAGCCACAAACTGGTATCATGTTGCACTTCCAAAAAAAGAAAAAAGTATAGACAGAAAACAGACCAGCTATTATCTTGGGCTGGGATAGGAATATGGAATGCAAGTGGTTATGACAGAAATTTTTCAGGTGATGGAAATGTTCTAGAAGTGAATGGTGCTGATGGTTGCACAATTTATTTTTATGAACTTTATAAATTTCTACATTTACTTGAAATAATTACATTGTACTCTTAATAATGGATGTATTTTTGTAGAATATAAATTAGATCTCAGTAAAGCTATTACGGATAAAAATTTAAAAAATGACATAAGCACATCATCTTGAAACTTTCATATATGATCACTTAGTAAATTTGGAAACTATTTTCTAACATGATGGAAAATCTTCCATATAGCATTTCAGTGGAATTAGACCCCACTTGTTAAACATTAAAGAAAAAAGAAAAAAAAAAAAACAACTTTGCAAGGAAAACTGATTGATAGCAGGGAAGTCAGAAATTTACTGAAGAAAAAAACTAAACTATAACTTTGTGTAATTAATGAATGGAATTGAAATTTGAGTATCATAATTGTGTACATGAAGCCAATGTCGCACTACTTCCATATCTGTTTTTGCAGTATCTGTGTTAGTTATTACAGCCTTTATCACCAAGTATGGGAATGATCTGAACTTAGACTTTGAATTCTTCTATGATCATGTACTAAACCAAGATTTTCAAGGTAATGCAACATTTTCCATCGCATAACTCTCACTAAAATTTATTTAAATTATCAACATTATATATGGCAGTATTTTTTTGTACTTATGGATTTTTCTATATTTGTGTTTTTTTCATGTACATAATGCTAGCACACTATTACACTTAAAGAATTTACACTAATTTTAGAGGTGTGTGCTCAAAGATGTTCAGTAATAGAGGTATGTGTTTGAGAATGTTTGGAGACCTCAGCTTTGCAATATCTTTCGATAAAATGTACGTTCTTTCCTTCATATTTTGGTTTGTTTGTTTTTGTTCATTTTTAAGTTTTCTCTTCTGTGTTCCCCAGGTAGTAGGAATAAATCTTTGAAGACTACATTTTCACCTTTTTTTGTCTCTTTTCTTTGTCTTGAAGATCACTTAGATCATTTGTCTCAAATAAGACACATTTCTTTAGACACATTTCGATCCATAACATCATCACAGGCGCTGATCATTATCACGATCTAACCTGAGTGAAGTCAGTGAAATCTCAAGTGGTATTTGAGCAGAGTATTCTTTTGACACATCCAAATGATGTAAAAGTGAGACGTAAGTAAAAAATGTACAATAAAAAGAAGACTCAAGAAGTTGCTATAAAGTAGAAAATTTGAGAAAAGAAAAAAATTCTACCCACACAGAATTAATGGATTTTTATGGTCAATAGAAAACCTGATTTCAAAATCCTAGGCTTTCAATGATTTACTATTTGACCTTGCAAAAGTCACTTATTTTTCCACTGCCTCTGCCCCACATATGAAAGTGAGGCTTAATATAATTCTCCATTCTCACAAACAGTAATGGTTAACTTTTAAACTTAAAAAAATGTAAAATGCGTAAACTTACGAACTTTTAGTATGAGCATGCTACTGTACCTACATCTGATCGTAAACAAAAGGGTGTTTGGTATCTAAGAATTTATCTCAGAAAAGGACTCCTCGTTTCCACTTTACGTTAACTTTTCTTTTTGCTTTGTTCCTTCTATTTGTCACCATTAGGTAAAAAATGTCTTTATTAACTAACATAGTCTGAACTACCATAGGTAACATAATCTTCAGCATTTTATTAACTTCTTGTATATCTCCCTTTTTTGAAGCCTCTATATACAGTTTTCTCATAGGCTTATGTAGGTGGTATGTCATAATCTCATTGGTCAAATATGCTTAAATTTAATGTTTTCATCCAATGTTTTTTAAACAATCAGTTTTCTAAAATCATTGAATTTTAGAGCTGGAAAAAAACCCTTAGACATTACAAACCAGCATGAATACTGACCATATAACTACTAGCCTAAGACTCTTTCCATTCAACCTTATCAATCTCTCTAATAAAGAAGAATTAATATCACTTAGACATTTCACTGTGTTTGATATGTGTGTGTGTAACTAAATTTTCCAAAACTAAGATAATGTCAACTTAAAAATTTTATAAGGATAAAACAATAGAGGAAAAAATATGCAGTTCTACCAATAATTCTCTTCCTTGCATTTATAAATGACTACTTTATCTACATTGCTCTCCTACAATATTATTTGTCTACTGAGAAGATGATACCTTCAGATATTTTTGTATTTAATCTTTAGTATGTATACAGTGCAGTTATTTTTTACGTTCTTGGAATTGAATTAAAACCCTAATGACTCCCACTTCTGTGTTTTAAACGCTGACAAACTGTGTTTGATACAGTTGGTGGAAGAGCACTGAGCTCAGCCAGCATATCTGGTTGGGTTCTAGCCTTCCCTTGATACTTGCTTCTTCAAGTCTTAGACAAAGCAATTAATCTCTCCGGCCCTGTGTTTACTGATCTGTGAAATGCATCAGACTAAAATCTTCCCTGGGTTTAGATTAATTCATTTAGAAAATGAAATACTGAATGATCTCATTCTAAATCTTGGCTTTGTTTTCTTTTGAAAGAAAATGTTTATCACTTTGCTATAGCCCTAAAGTCTATTTCCATCACCTTCTTTGTTTTCATTTTTCCATAAACTCTCTTCAAAAGACTTCCTTTTTCTTTGTTCAAAATTTGACTCTTCTCTTAATTCTCACTTATATCTTGCCTTCCTTTCCCTCCCCAGGACCTTATTTTTACCTTAACAGGGAAACAGCTGTTTGGGAAAAAAAAAGCATGAGTGAGGTCCACTTCTGTGTATGTTGAGAAGCACCACCTGTGAGTTGTCTCCCTTCCTGGAGGGAGTAGAATAGAGAAGTTACACGCATGGGCTGAGGAGCCAGACTGCCTGGATGTGCATCTGGTCTCTGCCCCTCAGCAACTGCATGATCTTGGACCTCAGTTTCCTATTCTGCAAAATAGGAACAGCAGTGTTACCCAAACATTAGTGTGAGAATTAAATGAATCAAAATAGATGAAGGTTTTAGGATAGTCCCCGGCTCATAGTAATTGCTCAATTAATGTTGGAGATTATTGCATCCCTCTCTCCATTGACCCTCATAAAATGTAATCACTTGAACACAGGCTGAAAGAGGACATAGTACTGCTGAGGCACAGGAATAGCTCTGGGTGAGTCGAATGCTGTGTTCTTACAGTTCAGGGGCCTTTTGTGACTCTATTCCCGACTCCCTGCCCTTTCCCTTCCAGACTTCTGGGATGTAAATGTTGGGCAAAAAGTATGATAAAGAGGAAGACTGGCATGATTTGCAGGTAACGTGCCTTTCATTTAATTTACAGAAACGACTACATATGGTAACTTTTTCTCTAAGTAAATTGTCTGTTTGAAATGTAATTTTTTGCTTTCTGTCACAATGCTGAACTGGCACGCCATAATTATTATACTTTAAGATGGTAAAAAAAATCTCAAAATTTGTCCTTTGGGCAGGCCTATTTATATAACACTCCATTTGAGAAATAGCACTGGAAAAAACGATTCTTAGCAAAGAATATTAATTGATGAAAACGTTTCTTTACTAACAATGTAATGGAAGCAATCTGTTCTTAGCTCTTTCAAACTATAAAATAGAATTGGCCATTCATGAACAAAAGGCAATTAAATTTATTTTCAGTGCTACCTTTTACAAATTTTTGTTTTTGACAATGGAGCTCTTTTAAATTTATCAAACAGATTTTTAAAATAAACAGCTCTTTTAGTAAGGAAAAGGCAGACAAATCTAATAGCAAGATTTAAATTTGGGTGCAAAGTGTAGTTCCCACCTCAAAATTTAACAATATGAGTTATTTTTAAAGAAGTGGTATTTACCCATTCTGATTAAGGAGTCCCATTCACCTAATGTTCTATAGCGTGAGCATAACAAATACGTCACATAAAAAATAAAAGCACAAGAAAAGATTTTTGACTGGTAAAAAGCCAAAATTCTGCAGCATTTATAAAACTCGTACTGCGCATATCTGATGAACATGGAAGATATTGGATTTAGAAAAATCAATGAATATTTCACATTTCTTCACACTCTTCTAGGATGGACAGAAAACAATATTAAACAATATCTTTTAAAAAATACATGTACTTTTTTCCAGTATTTATTGAATACTACTCAATAAAGTACTTGTGTTTGAAGCTCAAAGAAATACATCAACAAAAGCAGGAATTTAAATTCCTAAGACATAGGATGTCACATAGCAAAGAATTTATCTTTTAATAATCTTCAGCATAATTTATTTCAAATACTAACAGAAGAGGAAAAGTCACATATTACATGATCATGTAAGATCATGTAATGATCTTTTTATTGAGATCAATAAAAAATCCAATTTAAAAAGGGGCAGAGGAATTGATAGACCATTTTCCAAAGAAGACATACAGATGGCTAACAGGTACATGAAAAGGTTCTTAACATCACTAATCATTGGGGAAATGTCTATGTATATTTTTGAATTCAGTATGCTATTTATTAAGGAGTTTTCTATGTTTGTTCCTGAGAGACATTGGTCTGTAGATTTCCTGTAATTTCTTTTATGGTTCTGGTATCAGGGTAATGCCAACCTTATAAAAAGGTTTGGGATATGTTCCCTTCTCTTTTAATGTCTGAAGGTGTTTGTTTCTGATTGGCATTATTTATTCCTTAAAAGATTGATAGAATTTACCCTGGAATGTTCTGGGCCTGGAATTTTGTCTTTCAGAAGATTTTTAATAATTCATGTAATTAATTTAATAGATGTAAGGCTATTCAGATTTCTGTTCTTCAGTAATTTTCGATAATTTGTTGTATTCAGGAATTTGTACATTCAACCTGAGTTGTTGTTGTCATAAAGTTGTTTATAATATATTCCCTTGTTATTCTTTCAATATGTATCTGGTCTGTAGTGATGGCCCTTTTTTCATTTCTGATAATGATAATTTATACCTTCTTCCTGTTTTTTAATCAGTCTAAAAGTTTATGAGTTTTACCAATTTTTTCAAAATTCTACATTTATTTAAATTCTACATTTATTTTCTTTAGTTGTCTAGTTTCTACTTTAGGTGTTGACAAACTATAGCTCAGTGGCCAAATCCAGGCCACTACCTAATTTTTTAGATAAAGTTTAGCGTAACCATACTTATTCATTTACCCAGTGTCTGTGGCAGCCTTCATATTTACAACAAGTGGGTTGAGTAACTGCAACGGCGACCCTATGGTCTGCAAACTTTAAAATAATTATTAACTGGCCTTTTATGGAACAAGTTTGCTACTTCAATCCTATTTAATTCGTTTTTTTCTCTTAATTCTCTTTTTTTCTATGCTTACTTTGGGTTTAATTTGCTCTTCTTCCACTAATATTAGTAGTTCAAGCTATCACCTTTCCTCTGAGCCCTGCTTTAACTGTAATCCACAAATTTCACTTCATTGTAGTTTCATTTTTATTCAATTCAAAATATTTTCTAATTTCCATTGTCATTTCTACTTTGACCCATGGATTATGTAAAAGTGTCTTGTTTATGTTAACCACCCAAATATTCATCAACAGATGAATATATAAACAAATTGTGGTATACACATGCAATGGAATACTACTCAATAAAGCAAGGAAAGAATTGTTGATACACATAACATAGATAAAAGCCAACATAATTATCCTGAATGAAAAAGTAAGTACAAAAAGTATATATTTTGTGATTGTATTTACATAAATCTAGAAAAATGCTAACTAATCTATAGTGACAGAATGCAGATCAGTAGTTTCTTAGGGGTAAAAGTGTAGAGAGGGACAGAGGGACTAATGAGAAAGGGCATAAGAAAAGTTTTGTTGGGTCATACATATGTTCAGTGTCTTGATTGTGTGTGGTAATGGTTTCATGGGTACTTACATATGTCAAAATTAAGGTGTATAATTTATGTGGAGTGTATTGCATGTCAATTATACTTCAATAAATCTGTTTTTAAAAGCATGTTAATTTTGCAATATGCAGGGATTTTCCAGTTGTTTATCTGTTATTGATTTCTAATTTAATTCTGCTTAGAATTTGAGTCTGGTCAGAGAACATACTCTATATGATTTAACACCCTATACATTTTCTGACTGTTTTAAACCAAGAATGTGGTCTACCTTGGTTAATTTTCCATTTGCACTTAACAGTAAACATCTATTCTGCTACTGTTAGTTGGAGTGTTCTAAGAATGTCAATTAGGTCAAGTTGGTTGTAGTGTTCAAACCTTACAACTGATTATCTATTTTGTATCAACTACTTGGAAAAGGAGTTTTGAGTCCTCCAGCATTAATTGTGGATTTATTTATTGTTTCAATTATTCCTGCTTTTGTTTCATGTACTATGAAATTCTATTACTGGGTTCAAACATTTTTAGAGTTATTATCTATTCCTCAAGAACCAACCCCTTTATCATTAAGAAAACTCCTCCTAATCCCTGGTAATACATCATGTTCCAATGTCTTATCTGATATTAATACAGTCACTCCAGATTTTTTATATTTATTTTTAGAAGGTATATATTTTGCCACTCTTATACTTTTAAAATATATTTATCTATATATTTAAGGTGTATTTTTTTGGATAGTTGTGTTTTTTTAAAATCAATGGGACAATATCTGCCTCTTAATTATAGTGTTTAGATCATTTACTTTTACTATACTTATCGATATAGTTGGATTTAAACCTACCATTTTGCTCTTTGTTTTTCATTTGTACCATGTAGTCTTTGTTCATTTTCTTTGCATTTTTCTGCTCTTTTGGACTAGTTGAGTAGCTTTTAGTATTCTATTTTTATCGCTACTATGAGATTATTATGATTTTATAGTTATTCCTCTAGGATTTAACTCATCAGTCTATATTCAATAATATTTTCTCAGTTTATCCATTATATATGATCCTTATCTCACAATATTTTCAGTTCTCTCCTCCTATTATGTGCTATTGTTATAATTCCTTTTTAAACCACATATAATGTAAACAGCACTATATATATTTTTCATCTGGTATCATTCTTTTTCTCCTGCAAAACTTTATGTAACATTTCTTGTGCTGCAGTTCTCCTGGCAACAAACTCTTTTGGCTTTTGTTTATCTAAAAAATTCTTTGTTTTGCCTTTGTTCTTGAAAGATATTTTCACTGTGTGTAGAATTTTAGGTTGACAAGTTGCAGTTTTTCTTTGTTTTAATCTAGCACTTTATAGGTCTTGTGTCATTGTCTTCTGATTTATATCATTTCTAACAAATCTGTGATCATTCTTATCTGTGTTCCTCTGTATACTATGTGTGTTTTTATCCCTCTGGCTGCTTTTAAGACTTTCGTTTCAAGACTGGTTTTCAGCAATTTCATTATTATGCCCTGGTGTGGTTTTACTAACGCTTGTCATGCTAGGGGTTCATTGGAATTCTCAAATCTGTGGTTTTACCATTTTCTTCAAATTTGGAAACATTTTGACCCTTATTTCTTAAAATATTTCTGTTTCTCACTTTCTTCGAGGACTCCACTTACATGTTTATTAGTCTTCTTGATCTTCCACAGACCATTGAGTCTCTGTTGATTTTTCGTTTTCCTTTTTGGTCTTTTCCCCCCACTATGCTTCATTTTAGATAGCTTCTATTTTAATATTTTTAGCTCTAGAAATTACGTTTGATTTTGCTCTCTTTTGTTTATTTTCTTTTAAACTCTTGAGCATGTTTATAGCATTTATTAGAGCTTTTTTCAAGTCTGTTAATACTAATCCTATCATCTTTGTCATTTCTGTATCTGTTACTATGTACTAATTTTTATCCTGTTTATTGGTCAACTTTTTTCTACTTTGTGGTATTTCTAGTGCTTTTTGAGTGGCTACTAACGATTGTGAATATTATGTTGTCTTGATTTTGCTGTCTTACTTTAAATTAGTATTGGGCCTTGTTTGGCAAGCAATGAAGATTTGTGGATCAGGTCATGACTTGTTTTTAAGGTTTGGTAGAATAAATGCTGAGTAGACTTTACGCTAAACAAAAATTTAGCCTTATTCCTAAGGCATAACTTCCTGGAGTCTCTACTGAATATCCAAGATGATTAACAAGGGCTTTCCACTCTGGCAGGTCGAAAGTAAAACATCACCCATCCCTGTGTGAACTCTAGTAGCTGCTCATCTTACATAGTCTCATTTAATGTTTGCTTGGATTTGGGACTATTTCCCCTCTGAGTATTCAGCAAAGACTCAAGAAGAAACATATGCAGACTCACAGAGCTGATTTTTCTGCATAACACCCTCTTTTTGCATCTCTGCTTCACAATTTAGCTTCCCTGACTGCCAATCTCTGACTCATCAAGCTTACTGATGCTTGAGAAACCCCCTTCTTGTTGCATGGTCTAGAATATAACTCCAGGCTGAGAGCCAAGGAAATCGCGGGCCCCACTCAGCTTGTTTCTCTTTTCTCAGTGATCACAAACATGTTCTTCCTGTTCCCCAATGTGTGAAAACATGGGCTTCATATATTTTGTCCAGTTTTCTAGTTTACTGTGGAAGGGTAAGCCTCGTTCTTGATACTCCACTATGGTCAGAAGCAGAAATCGGGTTTGTTATTCTTATTATTGTTATTACTATCTTAATTCTTTAGAAAAGCTTTTCAACAGTTTGCCTTAGTGTGTGTGTGTGTGTGTGTGTGTGTGTGTGTGTGTGTGTGCGTGTGTGTGTGTATACCTATGTATTGGATATCGTTAGCTCCTTCCTTCTTAAAAGATTGTCTTCCACTGGCTTCTAGAACGCATACTTATCTGATTTTCCTCCCTCCTCTCTTGCCATTTGTAAGATTCCTTTTCAGGCTCATCCTCTACCTGGGCATTATATCTTAGAATTTGTCAAGGTTTAGTTATAGATCCCTTTTTCTTTTTATCTCATGTTCTCTCCCTGGGACATCTCAGCTCTAACAACATTAAAGGTCACCAAGGACCCTCAGCCTTCTGTCTCTAGCTGAGACCTCTCTTATATACTCTAGACCCTCCTACCTGCTTGGATGTCTCTAAGACAACTCAAAATCAAGTTGATGAAATTGTGATCTTCTCACCTTCCCTAATCCTCACCCCCAAACCTGGCCCTCCTCCAGTGAATTATACCTCCATCTTATCTAGTTGTACTTGGCAGAAGCCAGGGAGAGAACTGGGACTCTTTCCTTTCCCTTATTCCTCTGCCATCCCCGAATATGTCTTATTATGCGTTGTTCCAGCAGGAAGTCCTGTCAGTTTTGCCTTTAAATTTTTTTTATTCCATCCATTTTTCACCATGGCCACTGAATTAGCCCAAGATAAATATCATTTCTCATCTGACATACTGTAGCAATCTCTTAACTGGCCTCTGTATAGTCCCCTCTAATCATCCACCCAAATCTGTTCTCAATACATCAGGCTAAAGTGATTTTCCAAAATGGAGACCTAAGCATGTCACCTTCTTCAATGGATATTCATTGATTTTAAGATAAAGACCCTAATCCTAAACAAGGCATAAAAGGCTCGACATGTTTTGGCATTTACCAAGCTCTCTGCTTTCTCTACCACCGTACTCCTCAATCTGTTCCCGAGTTACACTGGCTTTTAGTTTTTGGAAGATGTCACCTTTCTTCTTGCCATAGGATCTCAGCATATGCAATTACCTTTGTTTGGAATGTTCTTTCCCGCCATCAACTCACACCCTTTTCCAGGTTAATTAATATTATTTATCTATAAATTTCAGCTCATGCCATCTCTTCAAGAAAGCCTTCCTTTTCCTTTAAACATGCATTTTGTATATAATTGTATAAAAGTAATGATGTCACTGCCACTTTGCCCCCCCGTTAAAATAAGCTTCATGTCTTCAGCAATAGGCACTATATAAATATTTGTTGAATGAATGAATGCGTCAATGATTTCTTTTTATTTTTATGGAATCGTGAGCATGATAGACCCTAAATGGACTTTGTTGACCACTTTATTAAGTATTATCTAATGTACATCATTTCATATATTCTAAACGACAGTTTATTTATAGCCTTAAAAAATGAGAATAATAGCATTGAAGGTAATAGCATAGAAGAATTTAATTTCAAGTAAACTTTCCTTATGAGGATAGATTTTTAATTTTTTAAAAATGTGGTTAAAAGATTCACCTCCTGGTTGCTGTTTGCCACTTGTCTTTCTAGGGGGTAAAAAGTCCTACTTTCAAAATATTTCAGTCAGTTGTCGACTGAATAGGTTGTGTATTTTCACAAAAGGGACAATAGTATTCAGTTTTTAGTGAGGGAAATGGGCTTGTGGAGGTAGTTCTGACATCTCTCCCCTCCCATGCACATACTCCAGACCACATTGTCAGTATGTTTTTATTGTGCAGCTTAGTTGCCATTTATTATTTCATATGTGCCTAGTCTCAGGTTTGGTGCTTTACAGTATCATGAATCTCCAAAACTAGTATTACTAATAATGTAAAACATGCATTACTAATCCTGTCTTACAAATTTAAAATGGAGGCCTAGATAAATTAAGTGAATTGCTCAGTTAGTGCCAGAGACAGGATTTATGAAGCTCCAAAACATTTACCTTTTCTGCTAGGTCTTTGTGAGCCATGATTTTATCATGAAAAATTTAGAGTTGTCTTTAAATGTGTCTGTTCCTTGGACTTTATGACATCAAATTCAGTTAAAGAACTACCTTGTAAAAAGAATGATTTCTTTAAACCTGTATGACTCATTCTTAATATAACCTTCCTATATTAATTAAATTTTCATACAGCTATTTCATGAGTTTATTATTAAGCATTGTGATTTTCAATTCTTTGGAAATCATGTGGTTATTTTTATACTTTCTTATTTCCAAATATTAAAGGCTAAGTAAATTAAGCCTTTTTTCTCAATTAGTTAGAACACGATCTTGGTATTGATCAGCATACAATTCTATTGACCTCCCACAGAAAAACCCAGCCCAAAGCTACTACTAATGCTACTTCTGGTTTACATCTGAGTTACTGTCTTCTCTAGTTGTGAAAACCAACACACACAGCCAAGTGTAATATTTTTCTGGAAAAAAAAATTAAGTGGGTTATGATTTTTAGAACTCCTTTTTCTTTTCTAAATGTTAAAATGTATGTTTCTTTTAGCATGCATATATTCATTTGCTCATTCATTTGTTCATGTAACAAACATTTACTTAATGCTTCCTACATTCCATGCATCATTCTAGGGGATATAGATCAACAAGACAGACAAAATGTTTGCCCCATACAGATTTTATACTAATGGGGACAAATGGACAACCACACAATGAAATTGTGGTAACTGCTGATAAGAAAATACACAGGGTATTCTGATAAAGATGGTTGGGAATGGGACTGGGGTTATTTTGGACAGTTTAATCACATAAGGTCTTTTGGTGGTGACATTTGAACCAAGACCTGAACTACGAGAAGGAGCAAGCCATTTGAAAAGCTGTCAGAACCACTTTCCACACAGATGCAACTGCCCTAGAGGAGTTGTTGACCTTTGGAGGAACCAGGAACAGAAAGAAGGTGCTGCTAGAGTATAATTTATAAGACTGTAAAAGAAGTCAGGGACCAGATCTTGAGGATTTAAAATAAAATTATAATGTAATCATCAGTTTCTTCTGAAATAACGTTATTGATATTATTATATTTGCCTTAGAATTAACTTTGTTTCACTGGCCCTATTTATTAATTATGCCACAGACAGAAACATACGTTATGATCAAATTTTAAGAAATGAAATGTTCTTAGAAATTATCTATTAATAGTTCAACCCCTTCGTTTTAGAAACAAGGCAATTTTAGGCCAGAAATGTTAAGTGACTTGTAGGAAATATCTCAGCAAGCCCAGAAAGGCTAGGATTTGAGCTCAGGCTTTAGTATGACAGGGTCCAGTGCTCTTTCCAAAAACCCAATTTTTAAGACACATTTTAAAATTTCATTTGTGATATTTCTGTGGCTCTCCTCTTTTCCATTAAATTGTTTAAAAATAATACATTTCCATAATTAAACCAGGATTTAAGTATAGTTAATTGTTTTAGATTTGGATTAGATATGGTTTTTTAAATCATTGACTAAATTCTTATAACTATGAGAGCAGAATAATGCGGATATTGACTTAGTATTTATTGCTCATTTGACTCATTGTACCATCTGCAGAGATTCTTAACCTGGTTCTTACATTCCAAGGGATCCACAAGTGAATCTAAAGTTCTGACCCTCTGAAAAGGTGTACAGTGTTTAACATCCTTGTGAGTATCATTTCAGGTCCTCCAAGAAACAGACATCAAGACAGGATTAGACAAGCTCAATTTATGGGGAAATGCCTGTTATGGAGGCGAAAGGAGAGGGAGCAGGAGAAGGCAGCAGTGAGATCACAAAGCAGTCCTGACACGTATCTGTGAAGGGAGAAAGGGATGGAAGGATTGTGTAGAAAGTCTCAAACTACAGTACAGTTCCAAGAAAGTCTCAGCCAGGCTGATGGGGAGTCATCAACAAGAAGTCGCTCCTTGAAGGCATCCTTTGCTCGGCAGAAAGGCACTGGCACCAGTACCCTTGCCATGCTCTGTTATTGGCTCCAAGCAGCACAGGCGAAGTGTGGTTTGGTTGTGAACACTGTCATGGATCCAAGGGGACAACAGCTGGGGCTGTCCGTCACCTCCTCTCCTGGCAGCAGCTCGCTGCAAGATCTGGGTGGTGCACTTACAGGGCCATCACACTGTGCTTCCGTGAATTCCTTTGGGGAATGTATCTATCGTGTTTCCCCGAAAATAAGACCTAGCTGGAAAATAAGCTCTAATGCATCTTTTGGAGCAAAAATTAATATAGGACCCAATATTATATTATATTATATTATACCCAGTCTTGTAGTAAACTAAGACCCGGTCTTACATCATAGTAAAATAAGACCGGGTCTTATATTAATTTTTGATCCAAAAGACGCATTATTGCTGATTGCCCAGCTAGGTCTTATTTTCAGGGAAACATGGTATGACTTGTTATCTTCGCAATGTGTTTAGGTCCCCCGAAAATTTCAGAACCACCGACTGTTCTGACACCCAAATGGTTAAAATGTGGTCCTCAGAAACCAAAGCATGGACTCAAATTTTTTACCAAAAGTCAATAAATAGGAGTTATGCACCAAACCATTGAAAATTCTAGCATAATGATGGAGACAGAATTCCTGGGTTCATACTGTGATTCTGCCACTGATGAGTTGCTTGACCATGGTCAATTACTTCACCTTTCTGTACCTCCGATTCGTCATTTCTAACAAGGACATAATAATAGTGCCAGCGTCTTCAGATTTGGGGGAGGAATCAGTGGGTTGATGTCCAGAAAGCTCCTCACACAGTACCTGGCATGCACTATTCCTAAGGTGATAAGCTCTTGGGCACTGAGCACTGCAGTGTGCCCCACTTGAGCAGATTCAGCGATCACATGTGAACTAAAGGAGTGAATGAATGCTTGAAGCTCAGATCCTTTAGCTGCAGAAGGATCTTTTGAAGAGTGAGCTCTTTTAACACATTTAAAAATTATTCAGTGAAAAAATATTGTCTCTGGGTTGGTAGTGTTTGAGGGGATGTTAATTTTTTTTTCATTGTGCTTATTTGTATTTTTAATTTAAAAAATTATTATGGATTACAATTTTATTTTATGCCCAATTCTTTAACACATATGATTTTTAAAGCAATTTTTTTTCTGTAAGTTAGAGCTACAAAGGTGATTTTGCATAGAAGTGGGTTATTTTACGTATAATATTATTAGTGCTGTTGCGTATTGTACAAATGTTTTAAAAGTTTCAATCTTGTTCTACAGAGCTTGACTTTTTTCTGTTTTTACACTTTATTGGATTTATTGGGGTGATTTTGGTTAATAAAATCATGTAGGTTTCAAGTATACAATTCTATAATACATTGTCTGTATATTGCATTGTGTCCAAAATCAGATCTTCTGTCATCATGTGTTTAAACACCTTTACCCTTTTTTATCTCCCCCCTTTCCTCTGGTAACCACCATACTATTGTCTGTGTCTGTGAGTTTTTGTTTTGTTTATTTCTTTGTTTGTTGCATTCAGTTTTATATCCCACACATGAGATAAATCATATGGTTATTTCAGTATGGTGGTATTCTCTGACTTTTCCCCCTCTGTTTCCTCTTTTTTTATGTTATGGTCTCAGTTATAGATTTTTTTGTGCGTAGTTACCATTAGGTTTATGCAAAATAAAGTTTCGTCTGCACAGTAGTCCTTTTTCTTCCGCACGCTTCTTATCTCTCCATTCCCCTTTGCAAATTCAGACCTTTACCCCCTCACCTTTTATGTTTTGGTTGTCACAAATTATCCCTATTTACGCTGTGAGTTTATTTTCAAATTGCAGTAACTATGGTCTTCTTTTTTTTCCCCTTCTTTTTCTTCTTCTTCCTCTCTCTCTCTCTCTCTCTCTCTCTCTCTCTCTCTCTCTCTCTCTCTCTCTCTCTCCCTCTCTCTCTCTCCCTCCTTTAAACTTTGTTTTATTTAAGTGTATAATAATCTATTCTGAAGAAGGGTTGCAATTTCCTGCTTCTGTCTGTCTGTTAGTCATTTTACTCATAGTTTTGTATCCTTTTGCCCTTTTGTTTCAGGTAGAATAACTCCGTTCAGTATTTCCTGTAATACATGTCTTGTGGTGGTAAATTCCCTCGGTTTCTGTATGTCTGGAAAAGTCTTTATTTCCCCTTCCCATCTAAAGGATAACTTTGCTGAATATATTATTCTTTGTTGATAATTTCTGTCTTTCAACAGTTTGAATATCTCATTCCACACTCCCGTAGCTTGTAGAGCTTGACCTTTGTTGATAAATCACTTTCTGTTTGGGTGACACTGCTTTTCCTCCTTTAACAACTTCCTTGATTTCTCTCAGGCTGGTTTTTCTATAAGATTTTAATTCCCATGCTTCTTGGTATACCTTCTTTTCACTATTCCTGGTCTAAACATTTTTGTAAGGCAGATACGATAAGAGGTTAAATAAGCATTTGAAAGGTGAAATTCACAAATTGTTTAGTCCAGTGGTTGGCAAACTACAGCCCAAATGCCAAATCTGTCCAGCAGCTTATTTGAGTCAATAGGTTACATATTGTATATGGCTACTTCCATGCTGCACAACAGAACTAGATAGTTATAGCAGAGAGTGTATGTTCCACAAAGCATAAAATATTTACTGTGTCAGCTCTTACAGAAAAAAATTGCCAATCCCTGATTTCATTTACCCCAAATTTTTAAAAGTAGGAAAAACAATTTTTTAAAAATGTCTACAACAGGATAGTTTCTTGAGGGTAAGGAATTGTACCTTACTCATTGCTTTATCCTTAGTAACTAGCCCAGAGCCAGGCTTGTAGTAGATACTAAACAAATTTATCAAATTGAATTGATTGCATTAATTTTAAAAATTAAATACTTAAAATTAAAAAGGAATTTTCTCCCAGTATGTTTTTATTAAAGTTGGCACTGTAGAGTAAACTCGCTGGGCTAGCCCATTAGAATGGCCATTACAAATAATCTCCATGGGGTGGTTTTAATACATCGAGAAAACATTCTTTTTGTGAACAAACTATTAGTTTAATGGAATAATATGTTTGAGAGAGAATACTTGACCCCCTGCTGCTTCTTTTAACATTTTGCTTTTTATGCTAAGATTCCTTTAATAATTTCGTAATATTTTAGGCATTATAATTCATCAAATTCCTAGACTCACATGCATGAAGTTCTTCACATATTTTCAGTAAGTGGATTCTAGCACCTAGTTTGGAAAAATTGTTTGGGTAGAAAAAACCTTTGTATCTGGTTCCATATAAATTATGAAATTAACTCTAATACTTGTTATAGTGCTAATAAAGTTCAAATATTTTTAACTATTATAATTTATGAATCAGTTATACTCAAAATTTTACAAAGAAAAGAATATAACTTTAAACAGATGACATTTTTTAAAAAAAATTAGGGCATGGGTTTCTGGTTTTCTTTTTGTTAGTCCATTAATTTTTCTGTGATGAACAAGGACATTGATTGACAACAACTTTGAACATTTTCCATGAAATGCTTCCTGTTGATAAAAATCACCTGAGACACTTCTTTAAAAACAATCCAGGGAGAAGGGATGAAAAGGTGGAACACAGAGAGTTTAGGGGTCAATGAAGCTACTCTGTTTAATACTGTAATGTTGGATACATGTCATTATAAGTCTGTCTAAACACTTCGAATGTACACACCAAGAGCGAACTGTAACGTAAACTATGACCTTTCAGTAACAATGATGTGTTAATGTAAGTTTATCAATTATAAAAAATGTACCACTCTGGTGGGGAATGTTGATTGGGGGAGGCTTGTTTCTTTGCATATAGGGAGGTCAGAAGGTACAAGAATGGGAAATATCTATACCGTCCTCACAATTTTTCTCTGAACCTAAAACTGTTCTAAAAAAATGTGAATCTTAAAAAAAAAAAAAAAAAGAAGTAATAAGAAATTCCTAGGCTTCTTCCTCTAGATTTTGATTCAGTATTTATGGGTTGAGGTCCAGGATTCTTTCTTTTTCGAGTATAAGCACAGAAAATGATTGACATCATCAGAGAAGTTTAGGAAATACTACTTTAAATAGTATTTTCACATTTTCTCAATCATGTATGAAATGATTTGAATGGGGCTTGAAAAATTTACCTGGACCCATCATATACTCTCACTAATGATGAAACCATTTGAATATTTACACATAGAATGTAATATTTGCACTTAAAATAGGCTAAATAGTAAATAATTTTATTAATTACTTAAAGTGAGGTGTTTTTTTTGGTTTGGTTTTGATATTTCAGTCGGTGAGTGTCCTTCAATATTTTAAGCTTATTTGGGTCATAGATTCCCTCTGAGAAGTTGATGAACTATATGTAATTTCTCCCCAGGAAAATTAACACAAAAATTTTGCATGTAATTGCATACAGTTTCTACTAACCCTGACATATCATACTGGATTCCAACCATGACCAGTTTATGAGCTGGTCTTCATTTTGGGCCCACTTTGTTTTTCATTTTGCTCTGTACCTAGGTATTTTTACTCCTATTTTTTTCTATCAGATGCCATACAGCCAAAAATGTAATAACTGTCAGTATCCTGACTGTACGTATCTCTCTCTATCCAGTTAAATAGAACATGTATTGTTCTTGTACTCCTTTTGATTAATATGTCTTTTTTTTTTTTTAATCTCATTTTGATACAACTGTGGATTTGGGGGATGCTATTTATGAAAAGAGTAAGACATTGTCAGTTTGTTGATAGAATGAATAGAGGGACAGATACCTTGAGACTGGGTGACTCCTGATAGAAATGTGATAAAAGAAAGACGATACCTGAGGAAGGAGCTGAGGGGACTAGAAGCCAGCAGTGAAAAGCTTAGGGCAGACTGGAGTCAACGGGGTGAATTCAGAGGAAGCTGGCAGCATAGGCCCTTGATTCCTCCCTCATTTTAGAAACGGGAATTCAGTGAGGGATGCAAACAGCTTGGGTGGCAGATGGCTTCGGAAAGACTGCTTCAACCCAAATTTGAGCATTGTATCAAAACTCGGAAAGAAACAATTTTGTTTTCTTCAAAGTCTTAGGGATGAAGTTGGGGGCAGGGGAAGAGCAAGAGAGAAATGTTGAGTGGGGAAAAGAGTGGAGTGGTAGAGAGAGTAAGAGAAGTGAGAGAGAGAGAGAGAGAAATTCAGGAAAGAAGCCATACTTATATTAATCTAGACAAAACAGGGTTCATTGATTACATTGGAAATGTAATCTATCTACCCAACTGTAATCTCAAAAGTGGTACTTTAAAATGATTTCCTGAAAGTGTATATTGTATTGTTTTATGCCTCACTGTGAGGGGAAGAGTATCGGAGAATAAAAGGGTCAGTCTCTCACCTGGATGTCAGATCATGACTCAGGGCTCACAGTAGCGTGTAGGACAATTTAGTATGAATTAGGAACAGCAGATGCAGACCAATACCAGGGCGTGTAGCTTAGCACGCAGAGCACAGCTGAGATTTTAGCCCCCATTTCTCTCCATTGCTATACCAGTTTGTGCAGTGAACTCCCAGCCCAACCCCATGTGTCAGCCCTGTTACAAAGAATTGAATTGCTGTTAGGCTCCAGGCAGCAGAGAGGGTAAGGAGAGACTTCAGATCTCTGTGAAGATTTTTCGGGTCTCTCACAAGCCAGAGCTTCTACGATATTTTGATTTGTTTCTAGAATTCAAACTATCCAAGTAAATGTGAATCAAAGTGGCAAGGTCACAGAGTCGGCTGGTTTGAGGGAGACATACATGGAGAGATCAAGGAGGAAAGAGGTGCTGCCAGCCAGACACATCACGTAGGCCCACCCTGGCAATCAATAAAGAGGCAGGTGTTTCAGTCAGATTGCTCTCACAGCCATAAACTAGTTATAACTTTTATGTTTTCACAAATAACCACAGAAATAGTTTCAGAATTTGCTATATATACATATATATATTCACACACATACAAGATTCATATACATGTTTCATATATACCTCTATTTATGAATCCTAGCCATTCTTCCATATGACTTACTTTAAACTATTATAATATCCAGCAAACTATCTGATAAGTGCAATTATTATAAATAATTCCTATTGTGTCTACTATAGCAAAATATGAACTATGTAAATAAGGAAGTCATTTACTTATCTGGGGAAAGTTAATGACTTCCTTCTTTACATAGTTTAAAATCATGACTCAATCTTACTGACTATTCTTTATTGGTAATTAACTAAACTTCTATTTTGTTCATGTAAATGATTAAGTTGAAAATATTTTGCACATATTTCCAGTATTTTTTTTTCAGCTTTGTTCTCTGTTCCTATCTCCCTTTGCAAATTCAGTGAAAATCTGGGTAATGAGATATTGCTGATCAAATATGAATTCTGTTTGTGTCTTTATTTGCATCAGTTTGGATTGTCCTTAATTAAGTCTGGCCCATTTTTTCATTTAGATTTATTAAATATTGTGTGTCCTGACTAATAAAGTTTATAGTTGTAAGAGGTCTAGAGGTACTTTATCTTCCCTATGTTTAAGTTCCTTTTGTTTGTATGTTCAAGACAGCCTCTTTAGAACTTTTTACTTTATTAAAACAGGCAATTTAAAAATTATTTTAATTTTTTAATATCTAATGCTTGATATGATTCAAAAATTAAAATGATTTAGAATATATGCAAGGAGAGATCTTACCACTACTTCATCCCTGTTCCTCCTCTTCCTTCCAGCCATTTTTAGTAAGGTCTTGTTAATCTTTTCTATGTTTCTTAATGAAAATGAAAGGAAAACCAAATATACATTCTTATTTTTCTCTCATTCTTACAAAAACAGGCAAAATTTAAAATTTCTCCCCATAATGCCCTTTTAATCTTGCTACTGACTGATCAGTCAGTTGGTAACTCTTCTTTTCGAAAAGGATTAATGAAATCATCTAATGTACACTCACAAGATCTCCATACAGTTATCAAAATTAACAAGCTGATTATAAATAAACATTTATTGATTGTACTCTTACAAGTTTCAGAATGAATTGGCTAATTTGCTGGAAGGTCAATGCTTGAGTTAAGGATATCAGAGAGGAAGCCTGGTCCTCTCTTGTGCCTGGAATATCCTGGTGCACGGTCCAGGCTGCTCCCTTCCTGGTTTGACGACTTGGATAAGTACTGTGTTATTTCTTCATAATTTAAAATTTTTAAATTTCTAACATAAAAGCTATGCTAAAAATGCCACATGGGAAAGTTGTGTACAAATCTAAGAATCGGTTAAGGATGTTTTATGAAAAATGTAATTTAAAAAATCTCTTAATTTCAAAATCCTGTATAAAGTGATGTTGCAAAAGAGTTTGACCTGTTTACATTTATAATGCTGAGAAAATTTTGATGCTAACAGTTGTCTCTGGTGTGATCAGATCATCGACTGATTATAAAACTGGACGTTTTCAATTAACTTGAGCCCTTCCTTCTCCTCATGGCTAATATTTTCATTCAGTGGTGGCTAAGCATTCTTATTTACTAACGTGGATTTCATGTTGCTTATTAGTAAAACCTTGCTCCTAGTCCCCAGCATTCCATGCTATCAGACCGTGCTGCACAGACAGTGATTAGTGTGACCTGCCATCCTCGCCACCATATTGCGAATGGAATTCCCTTTCAACCTCAGAAGTGTCCTGGATTGGATAAGAAATTATGTGGTCACTCTAAAAGAAAATTTCCCAATGATAGTAATGGCTGACCTTTATTGGGCATTTGCTCCATGCCAGGCACTGTGCCAAATTATTCACATATATGATTTCATTTATAAGTGCATATAGCATAACTTCCATTAGGCAACTGGTATTATGATATTTATACCACAAAGACAATGGAAGCTAAATGGTTAAGTAATTTATCCAAGGTCATACAACTAGTAACTGAGGAAAGAGGACTTGAATTCAGCCTTGTTGGAGCCACACAATAAGTATTTGTTACTAAGACTTTGTTACTAGGACCAGGCGGTGGCCACCAGTGCCCAAGTTTGTTTGGCAGCAGCTTGAGGAGCTTGTGACCACGAAGTTTCTTGTGATTGCATGAAATTTATGCAGTCTGCTCATCTGCTAAATAAATAAACTAGTTTTTTGTTTTTTTTTTAATAAATGCCTAGGCAAAACAATTTTTTAATTTTTTTTTTGAGACAGGACCAATAATCTTGGCAGTGTTATGTTACAATGGCTTTTTAAATTTTGTACTCGATATCATTTTAATTGTTCAGTTCAGTGGGTGCATTAGGGACAGTGGTTCACTGTTTCACTTTGGAAAAGCTGCTCTCTGTCAGGTTTGTGAACAGCTTTATTATTTAGTTCATGTAAAGGTCAGTAGCTCTAAAAATATACACTTCAATGGGTGATGTAATAGATATTTTATATGTGTCGCAGGTGCTTTCCCTCAGTGGTTAAAATGGGTACCTTTGTGCCTTCTGCAGAGAAGGTATATGTCTGTGGTCTGTGAGTGAGTGTGTGTGTGTGTGTTTGTGTGTTTGCACATCTTGTTTGAAAGCCCAGTCATACAAACATAGACACTGGGTACTTCAATCTCTATCTCATGAGATATCAACATTTCCTATGAATCTATTGTATGTCATTGTATTTGATAGGCATTTTGCCTGTGTAACTTCAAAACGCAGACTTTCGGTCAGAAAAAAAAGATTTGTTGTGGGTTTTGTTTGATTAAAATAATGGGATCAACTGATTCAGTTTAGCTTAGCAGCCTTACAGGTAACTTCAAACCTATCTCAGCTTATTTCTGGACTAAGAGATCATTCCTTTCCTTTTGTTTCTTTTCTTAGCTTGATGAAGTGTTAAGATTTGTTCATTTCAAAGCAGACCATTTAAAAATGAAGAAGTCACATTGTTTAGTTCACTGGACTGGGAACCTTAGAGACATGTTCTATTCTCAGCTCTGGAAAACTTTCTTAAAGCAAAATCACATGACCTGTGACAAAAAGATACTCCTCTAGTTTGAGAGAGTACATTTTACTTTCTAATCTGTGTTGAAAGCGTAGTATTAACTGGAAAGTTTTTGGCAAAGTTATACTTTCTAAACAGGCAAGTTCCAAATCCTGGCAGTGAATATTCCTTTGAGTTACGTGTTTTTTTGGGTTTTTTTGGTTTTTGTTTTTTTTTTAACAACTTTTTAGTCTCTTCTCAACTGTTATCCTTCCCACTAGAATAATACAAGATTAATATATTCAGTGGGGGTATGAAGATATATTTGATGAAGTTACTATAAATCCCTTATGAAAATATTACCACATATAATCCCCAAACTCTAGCTGTCTGGGGACTGGGGTGGTGGTGGGGAAATTGGGGTACTCTGCTCTGTAGCTGGGACTGTTGGGACTCAGTGCCTGACACCACAGGGAAATTGATCTCTTTAGCTATGCTGGTCCAGGCTTTGACATATCTTCTCCTTGACCTTTTTCTTCTGTATTCAACCAAGTGATACGTGCATTCAAACCAAAACAAAACAAAAAAAGCTTCCTTAAGCAAGTAAGGAAAATTATAAAGGAATAAACAAACCTGGAAACCACATAGTGAACAAAATGCAGTTTCTGAAGACGGTGCAGTGAGCAGTGCATAGTACCGTGTTTCCCCGAAAATAAGACCGGGTCTTATATTACTTTTTGCTCCAAAAGGCGAATTTAGGGCTTCTGTTCAGGGGATGTCATCCTGAAAAATCATGCTAGGGCTTATTTTCCAATAAGGTCTTATTTTCAGAGAAACGCAGTACGTAATTGTTTTCAGAAGAATTAAGCTCTAGTGGTTTTGTACCTTTAAGCAACTGACTTAATCTCTTCTTTGCTCTTCATCTGTAAAAAGCTTTTTCCTGGCCCAAGAATATGCTTCATCTAGCTAGTCTGGGATCAAATGATAAACATGAAAGGTAGATGTAAAAGGTAGATGTTTAGTTGTGTTGACGTAAGGCCGCCTTGGGGCTGTTAGGTACATACCATGCACAGCCCAGTTGTTTTTCTCTACTTTGTGGAAGCCCTAAGGAGAAGTAATTTCACACTGTGTGCATAACACACGGTGGAATTCTCACCATCTGCATGATCTCCCCTCTCTTCTAGTTTTGTCTTGTGGCTCCCTAGCCGAGGTCCGGGCTTGTCTGCTCTGGCCATAGTTTCCACTCTGTTTCCTCTTTGCAGCCACTCTTCAGCATTCTTACCCTCTCCTCTCTTGTTCTACCCCAATCCCTTCATCGCAGAGAGAAAGGCTTGTTTACCCTGAGTCCACACCAACTCGTGACTACCTCCCATGCCCCTCTGAAGTTGTCTAGCTTCAAGTCTTCAGAGGTTCTGTCTTCTCCCAGCTCTGGTTCTTGGCTGTGTTGGCTTATCCGAAGCATATTTCTTTTTTAAATTTTGAGACAGATTCCTGGCCTTCTTCACCTGGGCTTGAGTGTGAGTCTGGCTTGCCAGTCTCACTGCCTTTGGGATTAGAAGCTCTTTCCACTTCATTCTGCAGCCATCTCATTGTGTTCCTGCACAGCAGCGGATAGAAACGGCTCTCTCCTAGTTTTGAAAGACTCCATCTCCCCTAGGATCCTCTAAATGAATTTCCATTTCTAGCTTGAAAAAGCAAAAATGAGAATGAAGAAACCCCGTAAGTGTTTCTATCCTGCTCAACTAACTACTGATTGTGGTGGTACTATTAGTAGTAGCTGTGACAGCAGCAGCAGCAGTCGTCATCCTCATGTTGTCACTGTAGTAATTAGCATTTGTTGCCCCTGTTTCCAGCCAGGTATGATGAAAAATTCTTTATATGCATTGCATTATTTAAACCCCACAGCAACCCTGTGAAATGAGTCAGTTACTATTTCTCTTGCAGAGTTGAAGAAATTGAGACCTCTGAGGGGTGAAGTAACTTGCCCGAGGTCACGAAACTAATAATCTGGAGAATCACTATTCAAACCCAGGTTATCTGATTTCAGAACCTGAACACAGTGCTATCTATATAGTATTCTGGAATATATTCATTAGCTCTGTCGCTTACTCAAATGCCCATAGGAGCCAGGCCAAAAATGAAAATTTGTAGAGAGAGCCCAGGGTTAGCAAGGCGACAGTGCCAGCTGGATGTTAAATGGCAGCTGAAATCATTCCTCAGTGTTGGGGTGTCATGAGGACTGTGACTTACTGGAGAACATATATCCAGGGTGAAAAAAGCTAGCTGTTTCTTACTCCATCAGTTGTTATCTTAAGGGAATAAGCTTCTGAAACATGGAAATATAGATTTTATATCATATTTCCTGATTATTAAGTGCTGACAATGAACTCAAATAGCAAAACTAAACTAAACACTGTGAAGGTTAAAGTAATTATATTTGGGGACCAAATTTGGCCTGGTTTGTAACCTCTCTCAGGCCAAAAATTTTGCAACATTAAAATCATTTCAGTGAGTGATGACAGTGTACAAGAAGAGATGTATTGTTCCCCATTGGCCAATAGCTGGACCATCCTTCGCCATTACATCTACTATTGCTTAACAGACGACTGGAAGATCCCGTTTATTAAATGTTGTGTAAAGACTAAAACACATAAAGTAAATAACAGTCTATCCTATTCTTGAGTACCTACTGTGTGCCAAGCACTTTAAATATGCTATTTTATTCATTTTAATCCCATAGGTTAAACAGGTGAGGAAAGAGGTCTCAGAAGTTAAATAACAAGAGCAACAACATCTCACCAAAGGCATTCCTCTAGAAAGGGGCAGCATGTGTTTGAATCTGCGTGTGCATTATTCCACTGCTGCCCAGCTCTCCTGCCTTTACTGGGAAATACTGCAGGGAGATTAGCATTACACTAGAACTTAAGTGAGCAGAGACAGGCTTACCCTGTTGTTGTGATTTTCAGTTTCTGGGGGGGATAGTTCCTTGAATCAAAATGATCTCTCAATGCTACTGGAAATTCTTCCATTTCCCCTTATTATCCAGCCTGAAATTCTAGCCTTCAGAGAGTCTTTTGCCTTAACAAGCACATTCCTGGGAAGGCCCCTGCTTAAGCAATCTTTCCTTCATTCACATGTGAACATGAAATTAATCAGATTACACCTTTCAAACAACCACCTGAGATCTTGGGAATTTTCCTGGAACAGCAGGGAGGGGAAGGGGCTATTTCTGAAGCAGGGGTCATTGTTCAGGTGGAGTGATTGGGTTGGGGAACTTGGAATAGGCCCTTTGTGTCACAGGCGGGCTTCTGGCTGTGTCAGAAGCAGGAGAGTGGACACGCAAGTTTGTTGGCTACTTTGTTTTTCGCCTGGAGCTGTCCTCTCAAATAGGTGAGGCCATATTATTGCTTGGCGTTTTATATCCTGTTATATTTATACTACAAGAATGCAACATTTTTGCTTTGAATAGATTTTGAACACATTTCATACTTCTAAAATAAAAATATAATCTTTAAAAAAATTAATATGTTTTGATCCAATGAGTAATAATATAATAATAATAAAACAAAGCTGAAAAATAATCACAAAATGCCTCTCTAAGGGATAGGATTATGATGGACTTTTTAAATATTTTCTGAATTTTTTATACTAAGATAACTCATTAAAAAAGGAGGACACAAAAGAGTTTTGTTATTGAAGCAGTGAGTGAAAAAAAACTCTTAGTTATCAAGGTGTGATAAGAACAGGGTGGGGAAGTTTTACTTGCTTATGCACTCAAATCTGAAATTACCTCAAGGAGAGAGGTCCTACTGAGAGTACAGGGCAATGAATGGGAGCAATGGAGGGACTTTCTCTCCTTCTCCCTACTCCTGAAGCCCCCAGGAGTGTGCGTTTCCCCCAGATTTTTTACCTTCTCCAGGCGACAAAGAGTTGGAAGAATTGAGGGTGATTCAGTGCTGAGTTCCCTGACATCTGCTAAGCCTTAGTCCTGTTATTTATTAGACAGCTTTGCCCAAAACAGCCTCTTTAATGTGCCAACCCTTGTACAATTTGCTCATGCTTCCTTGCAACATGAATTTTCTCTCTCCCAACTGTTTGGCAATTCCAGAATAGTTCTACTTTCTTCCCTGTTTCTTTCATTTTGGACACTTATGAAAAAATTGCGTTCCTTTATTACGTTTCAGGTGCAACTTGAGATCCTCAACTCAATTCCCGAATTATTGGTCAATGGTAATTGTTGCTTTCCTTAACTATAATATATGGTCTTTTTGCAAAAGTTTGAAGTTTCCAGGAATAGAAGAGTAGTACTTTTTCAACTTTACTGAAGCATAACTGACAAATAAAATTGTAAGACATTTAAGGTGTACAATGTGATGATTTGATATAAGAAGAATGTTATGACTGTGTCCATATATTAACCTAGAATAGCTAAGTTTTACTTTTTATAAATAAACTCAAGACTGATGGACAGTGACTGTAAGTGGAACAAAGTTCAATGCTACAGATTCAGCTCTTTGTACGTACCCATTTCTCACTGGTCAGTGTCCAGAGTCTTTTAGAGGTATAAGAAGGCTCCAAAGAAAAATATCAGAGGCTAGGAATTCAGAAAGCTCTTTGACCATTAAAGGCAAAATGGTCATCATATCTTTTAAAATCGAATGTGTTATATAATTATTTCATTTGTCTAATTCACAGAGATCTGGTACTAGGAAAGGCTTTTATGGGCAACTGCTCTATTCTCTGTGGTATTCTTCTAGATAAAAACCATTTGTTCAGTTCCCAAAAAATCTGCTCCACAGCAGTGTCTTTTAATATGACACGTTCCTCAATGATTTCTCTTTAAAAATCTATCCACCTCTGTGATCTGTTCTCTTGTCAGCTCATCTATTTAATTTTGGCTGCCCTTTTCTAAATTGAAGCCATCAGTGTTCTTGGCACCAGCAGATTTCTGTCAATCCCCTTTTCAGCCATTGTTTCTCTGTCTAGAGCTAAGCCTGCCCACTTGGCCCCCTAACCTGTAGCCATCCAGAATTGCTTGTTCGAACTCTCACAAACACGTACTGCTCTTGTGCCCCTCCCCCACGCCTGACTTAAATAGCTGTGTCTTCTAAGGCCTCTCTCCCTATACATGATGAAACCACACTACTACCTTTCTTCCCCGAAAATAAGACCTCGCCGGACAATCAGCTCTAATGCATCTTTTAGAGCAAAAATTAATATAAGACCTGGTATTATGTTATATTATATTACGTTATATTGTATTACATTATACCTGGTCTTATATTATAGTAAAATAAGACCAGGTCTTATATTATGTAAGACCCAGTCTTATTGTAAGACCCGGTCTTATTTTAGAGCCGGGTCTTATATTAATTTTTGCTCCAAAAGACACATTAGAGCTGATTGTCCGGCTAGGTCTTATTTTCAGGGAAACATGGTATTCTTTAGACTCACTTTACATATAACCTGCCCCTGCCTTTCTCCACGTTGGCCTTCTGCCTCCAGCAAAATGGAGTTGTGTGCCCTTTGTGCTCCAGTAACTCAGACGTCAGGATTTTTGTCTCACTCTGCAGACCAGTGTTCTTCCAGGGAGAGTGCAGTTCAGTCCTATGCAGGAAGGTGCAGGAAGGCGGTGCTACATCTTCTATTTATATTTATTTCAAATCCAAGGCAATCAAGTAAGCTTTTCTAATCTTTAATGCATGGATCCATCCTGGTACCTTCATCCAGTCCCTCATTATACCAAGTTTGATTTCACTCATTTGCTCATATTCAGCATGTTGAGAAATATTGTAATTTCACCTGGTTTTAGGAGGATTTACAGATTATGTTAACTTCTTTTTAACTAAAACTAACCTTCACAAAATGGACAAGTGCCTTAAACCTATTCTTACAAAGGTCCCTGGCTTCCAGATGATACTTGTAATGTAGGCACAAAAATGACAAGGCAGAGCTGACTCGTCCCTGAGGACACCCTCAGCGGTGGTCTGGCACGTGATTGTGGCCAATAACATGCAATGGCCCTGCCATCAGACCCATTATAGGTAAAAACAATCATAATAGCAATCTGACTGCATTTTACAGAAGATTTACAGTGATTAAGAACATTTAAAATATAAATTTACATCAACTATTGCTATCTAATAGGAACAATATCCTAAGGGTTTATTCTGCCCTGGGTTATTAGATGAAAGGAATATAATAGTAGTCATAATATATAAAAATTATAATAATTTACAAATAGGAAATATCTGTTATTGACAAAATATAGTAAAAGAATTGACTAGGTATATGTAATAAAAACATTTAGAGACCACTACCATGAGTTTAGACACCATCTGCTTAGAGCTCTGTGGATAGAGGCTTTGTCGCTCCAGCACCTAGTACAGGTCTGACAATTACGTTCGTGAACTCATCCTAGAAAAAGTGCCACATACCTCATTGCTTAATATCATTATGGTCACCTTCGAAGTACTCCCCTTGGGAAGCTATGCACCAATGCCAGTGCTTAGTCCACCCTTCAAAGCAATTTTGGAACTCTTTCTGAATGGCCATCAGAGCCATGGTCGTATTAATATTACCCTTGATGTCATCAAATGTTTTCAAAATGTCTTCCTTTCAATATTTCCTTTATCTTCAGGTAAAGAAAGAAGTCATTGGGGGCCAGGTCAGGTGAGTAGGGAGGGTGTTCCAATACAGTTATTGGTTTACTGGCTGAAAACTCTCTCACAGACAGTGCCGTGTGAGCTGGTGCATTGTCGTGATACAAGAGTCATGAATTGTTGGTGAAAAGTTCAGGTCATCTAACTTTTTCACGCAGCCTTTTCAGCACTTCCAAATAGTTACCTTGGTTAACTGTTTGTCCAGTTGGTACAAATTCATAATGAACGATCCCTCTGACATCAAAAAAGGTTAGCAACAGCGTTGCAACAAGTTTGCGAACTTAATTGTCAAACCTCATATGCTCAGTAAATACTGAGTGAATTAAATCTGTGAAAGAACCAATACAGCAAGGTGAATGCTCTGCAGAGAAACCTAAGTCAGTTTTTCTATTTTAAGCTCGTACCCAGAGCAATCTAAAACTAGGGGTGGAGAAGGAAGATGAAACAATCAGATGACTCAGATGCAGGAAATGGATTTATGTCTGAGTCCATGTGGTAAAATGATGACCCTGCAACGCGAACACATCTGGTGAGGTCATCACTTCCTGTCTCATCGGGAAAGCGAGACTGCCAGTTAAATGGAAGAATTTGAGATTATTCTCCTTGTGATTTCATGCTAAAACTGCACGTCAGTGCTCAGCTCCTCACCCAGGTCTTGGCTTCTCACACCTTCCACTTGTGCCTGTTACTGTGGAAACTTTATGGAAACTTGAAAGGCTCACCTGAATTCCTGAATGATTTTATCTCTAGTATGATCACAGTCCCAAAGGTATTTTCTGATAAGTGATTACAACTTTACTTATATAACCCTGCAAGCCCAGGCCTCGTCCTTCAATATAGTAGCAAAAGTCTTTTAAGTTCATGTCTTGCTACTGCACCAAAAATCTCACCTTGGGACTCACCTGTTTTACTGTTTAAGGATTTTCTTTGGAAATTCTGGGTTCTTGACAGACGGATCCTTTCATCATTTCTAATCATAAATAATATTAACTGCTAATGAAAGCAATATGGGCTAGAAGGTTGTGTTTTCAAAAGTAAAGAACAATATCATTCTCCCAATATTTTAAAGAAGCAAAACAACTTCAATAACTAGTAGTATAAAGTAAAGCCTCATTACTTTGCTAGCATATGTTCAGTTCATCTATATCATCTTAATTAAGTGTTCTCTAAAATTGTATGGTAGTCGTAACCTAACCTAGTAGGTCTTAGGACTAGTAATGTAGGCATTTCAGAAATAATATTGATCTTTTAATTACTTTCTGCCAAACATTTACATCGCTGAGTGTATCTTCAGGACCCTTAGTCATAATGCAATCTATTAGTTTAAGCAAAAGAAAAAAGATTGGCCCAGGAATACCAACAAACGTGGAACAAATGAAACCAAGGAAAGGGTAGGGTTCAGTGTAGGCCTCAGAAAAAGTCACCACTTCCCTCAGCACGTCAGCTTCATACGTGCTTTCTGTAGGCCTGTTTCTTTTAATAGAAAACATGGTTTATGACAGCTGTTAAGCTTTATATCTTAGAACTTTAGTCACTGGATAAAGGCTGACTTGAAGCTTTCTTTGGCTTTAAGTTTACAATCTTGGAGAAGGAATTTTGTTTACAAAAGACTTTGGCTATTAAAAAGGGTCTGAAACCTTTTTGCTCTGAGCAATTAATTTGCAATCCCACCACTCTTTTCTTACTCCCTGTTGTATCTCCATCTGCTTTTCCCGGCATCATTTCCCTCATTCTGAACTTGGATCTCCCTGCCTACTCGTCCCTGCATCTGGATCTCCTCCTGGCATATTTGGCCCTTAGATTTTTCTGTTCCTTGTGCTTGATATATCTTTTATTCTTTCTGTCCTCTCATGTTGAGTGAAGACTCTCCACCCAGGGAATCCCCTTCCAGATTTCTGTCTGGGAAGAATTGAACCATATAATGTGCAACTTTCAAGATTATATAAACCGTAGCTGTGTTAAAATTTCCTGATGCTATAAAAGGTTTTCACTTAAGGACAAAAGGCAATTATTTTATATCTACTGTAGTCCCCAGCAGCATGTAAATAGGGTAGACGTTCTTAAAATAACTTCATTTGAAAAATGGGACACCTTCATCAGACAACTAGAATTTTTCTCTGAAACAAGTGCTAAGAAATGAGCTTGATTAGTAAAAAAGTGCATAGAGATTGTAGCACGGGAATGAATGATCAATACAGTCTTTCTGTTTCTGGACAATCAATTAAGGCTCCTTCTCCACCAGCCACAGCAGAGCGTAACCTGAGTCAGGTTTGACAATGACATTATTTCACTAAGACCAAAGGAGGTGCCAGCCCATTTTTAGAGCAGAATATTTCATCTTCACTATTCCTCTTAAATTTTTGTGCTGAATTTAGAAAATGTGAGAAACTTGTCCTGGAAATACATTTTAAGTATTGAGAAAAGCATTATTAATTAAGTCAGAGGGCAGGATGAATGTAAGTCGGTCAGACAGTGGTCATACAGAGCATTCTTTGCTTACCTCTATAGTGAAAATATCTTTAAATGAAGAAAAATTAAGTTTAGCTCTATTTACTTTATGAAATCATGGATAAGTACTTTTGAAACAGTAATGATCTAGCCCTTAAGAGAATGTGCGTTGAAAATTGGAGTTGATCTAGGATTAGCTCAGTCAACTTTATCATAATCTTCTCATGTTGTGCAATTGATTAGCATGAGTTCTATCAAACATAAACTATCTTTGTTTTTTGCTCTAGGTTATTCTTATAGAATACTTGAAAGAGGTCCTGACTATTTAAACTGAAATCAAATTTATTGAAGAACTATTTAGCACCTGTTTGTATTACCTTCAACTTGTAGAGAGAATGAAAATATATTATTATGTTATAAGGAGTTATTCTCACACTGAAGATCATCAACATATTCTAGGAGATTTGTATGTTCTCTTTGAGAATTTAAATATTTCATGTTTCTATTTCAAACACAATTTTTAGAAATAATATAAATATATGGTCTTAAATTCATTGATACACTTTTGGTCCCTATTTTTGTGCTCATGGATTCATGATGACATTAGTGCCTCATGATCACCTAAGTGACAGAGTCTATATTTTAATATATTGTTTCTCAAATTAGAGTCTAAGAGTCACAGAGACTATGGACACATTTTCATGCATCTGTGAGTACCTTGTAATAACATTAATAACTAACTTTTTCTTTTGCTGACATTTTTGATACCAGATGCTCATCTTAGAAATGTTTATATATTACCTGCCATAATTCTCATGACTCTAGGAAATACCACTATTATCTTTACTTTAAAGATGGGAAAACTGAGGCACAAAGAAATTAAGGAACTTGCCAAAGTCCTCAGAGCTCGGTTTTGAACCTAACATTTTAGCTCCAGAGATCACACTCTTGAGTAGTGTGATATTTTCCCTTCCGAGTAGGCATAATGGGAACTGTTCCTTTCCTTTATCATGGTTACCCATACTTATGGTCATTAAAAAGTAGTTGCTTTAATTAATTGAATGAATATAGATTTCAGTTTTGTGGCATAAGAAAGCTTGACTCATGTCCTTTTAAATCTCTTTCTCCTTGCCTTTCATAGCTTCTAAATAACCATTGATTTACTTTCCCTTAATATGCATCCTGTTGCATTTTTTAGAGTTTATGTGATTGGAATCATTAAATGTTTACTCTTTTCCTTTTTTTTCCTGGTTTCCTTTATGTTGCACAATTACTTTGAGATTCATCAGTGACATAAGTAGCTCAGCTTTATTTTTTTGCTCTCTTTGAATATACCAGTATTAGTTTATACATTCATATCTTTATGGACATTTGGGTAATTTCCAGTTTTTTGACTACTGTAAATAAGTCTGTATAAAAAACATTTACTGGTCCCTGTTTTAAGAGTATGACTACTTATAGAAGAAATTAATTTATTTATCAAATATTTTTAGAGTTGTCAATAGAAAAGTTAAATCGTAATGCGACAAAGAAGAGCATTTCTATGGAGGTATATTATCTTCTTAGGAAGAAGACAATGTTTCCTCTACCCCCTTTTGGAACAATCAGTCCTAACGCCTTTAGATGAGTCAGAACAAGGCTGGTTTCTACACTGGAAGGAGGAGGGAACTGTAATGGCCCAGAGTGTGGTATTGGAGCCCAGAAAGGGGAAGAAGGGGATTTATTTGGGGGTGCTGATCTGCGCTGGTGTCAAAGACCAACCAAGAGAAAGACGGCATCTATGTGGAGGGGCAGCCAGATGTGCATGTCAGAACTCAAGTGACGTGGTGGGGGGGGAGCACCTATGAATGGCGTGACCAAGTGCAGTGTGTCAGAGGCCAAGCAAGGTGAGGAGAGTGTGAATGCATAGCAGGGGCTGCCTGATATGAGGTTTGGAAATTCAACTGGAAAGGAAGACGTCTCTATGCAGTAGGGAAGGGGGCGGTGTGGGGAGTCAGAGAGCGGAAGGAGTCTATTTGGAATGGTGTAGTCTGCCATCGTATGCTGGAGCTTGTGTGGTGATGGTGAGGCACCCGCTGTAGGTTGTTGGAACTCAAGTCAGGTAAGGAAGGCATTTGTGTAAAGTAGTGGTGGCATAAAAATCAGAGATTGGTTATGGATAGGGAGTTGATCTAATAAGATACATAAAGAGTAATGAGGATTGGGTTTCTTACTGTTGGAATAAGAAACGGGGAAAACTAGAATGAACTTTATACTGTTGTATTGCAGTTGGAGATATCAGTGTGCATGGTGTTCTACCTATCTATTTTTAAAAGATTTTTATTAAAATGTACCTAACATATATTAGTTTAAGGTGTACACAATAGTTATCCAACATTTATGTACCTAAAGAAGTGATCACCATAAGTCCAGCAGCCATCTGACACTGTACAACGTTATCACAACATTATTGACTATATTCCCTATGCTGTACGTTACATCCCCATGACTTCTTTGTTTTACACCTGGAAATTTGAACCTCTCATTCTCCTTCACCTTCCCCACCCCCTTTTTAATTTTTCAATTGTAGTTGATATTCAGTACTATTTTATATTAATTTCAGGTGTACAGGATAGTGGTTAGACATGTATTTAATTTAAGAAATGATCCCCCTGACTAGTCTAGTACCCATCTGGCATTATACATAGTTATTACTATATCATTGACTATATTCCCTATGCTATACTTTATATCACCATAACTATTTTGAAATTACCAATTTGTATTTCTTAATCCCTTCACCTTTTTCACCCTGTCCCCCAACCCCTCCCATCTATCACCCTGATAAATCTAGTACCCATCTGACACCATACATAGTTATTACAATATTATTGACTATATTCCTTATGCTACACCCTACATCCCCATGACTACTGTGTAACAACCATTTGTACTTCTTAATCCCTTCCCCTTTTCCACCCATTCCCAACCCTCCTCCCATCTGATAACCATCAAAATATTCTCTGTATCTATGAGTTTGTTTCTGTTTTGTTTATTTGTTTATTTTATTTTGTTTGTTAGATTCCACATATAAACAAAATCGCATTGCATCTTTTTTTTGTTGTCTGACATACTTTACTCAGCACTGTATCCTCCAGGTCCATCCAGGCCACTGCAACTGGCAAGAACACATTCTCATTCATGGCTGAGCAATATTCCATTGTATATATATATATATATATCACCTTCTTTTTATCCATTCATCCATCCACAGGCAGCCTCTACATCTTGGTCATTAAACAATGCTTTAATGAACATATGGATGTACATGTTCCCTGGAAGTAGTATTTTGGGTTTCTTCGGATAGTTACCCGGAAGTGGGATTACTGGATCCTTCTTTGTCATGTGTTACAGTGTTTGTTTTAAAGTCTATTTTGTCTGGTATGAATATTACTGCCACAAACTCTTTTGGGAGTTTGTTTTAATTTTCTGAAATATCTTTTTCCCATCCCTTTACTTTCAGTCTGTGTGTGTCTTTTGATCTGGTTAGTCTCTCCTAGGCAGCAATGTGAGGGTTTTTTTTTACTCTTTTAGCCACCCTATCTTTTGATTGGAGCACTTAATCCATTTATATTTAAAGTAATTGTTGATAGATATGTAGTTATTGCCATTTTATTATTCAGATTTCTTTCTTTCTTTCTTTCTTTCTTTCTTTCTTTCTTTCTTTCTTTTTTTCTTTCTTTCTTTCTTTCTTTCTTTCTTTCTTTCTTTCTTTCTTTCTTTCTTTCTTTCTTTCTTTCTTTCTTTCTTTCTTTCTTCCTTCCTTTCTTCCTTTCTTTTTCTTTCTTTCGTCTTAAAGAAGTCCCTCTAAGATCCTTATAATACTGATTTGGTGGTGAGGAACTCCTTTAGCTCTTTCTTGTCTGGGAAGCTCTTTATCTGCCCTTTGATACTAAATGATAGCTTTGCTGGGTAAAGTAGTCTTAGTTGTAGGTCCTTGCTTTTCATCACTTTGAATATTTCCTGCCAATCCCTTCCAGGCTGCAAAGTTTCTGTTGCAAAATCAGCTGATAGTCTTATGGGAGCTTCCCTATAGGTAACTAACTGTTTTTCTCTTGCTGCTTTTAACATTTTCTCTTTGTCTTTAACCCTTGGCCTTGTAATTATGATGTGTCTGGGTGTGGGCCTCTTTGAATTCATCTTGTTTGGGACTTTCTATGCTTCCTGGGCTTGAATATCCTCTTCCTCCGCCAGGTTAGGAAAGTTTTCAGTCATTGTTTTTTCAAATAGGTTTTCAATTCCTTGCTCTCTTCTCCTTCTGGTACCTGTATGATGTGAATGTGGATATGCTTGATTTTGTCTCAGAGCCCCTTAAACTCTCCTCATTTCTTTCTTTTTTTCTTTTCTGATTGGGTATTTTCTGCTACCTTATCTTCTAAATTGTGGATTTGATCCTCTGCTTCATTTAATCTACTGTTGATTCCCTTTAATGTATTCTTCATTTCAGTGCTTGTATTCTTTATTTCTGACTGGGTCTTTTTTATGTTTTCTATCCCAATTTTTACATTTCCTAAATCTTCACTGAAGTTCTCCCTGAAATCACTGAGCATCCTTATTATCAGTGTTTGGAACACTGCATCTGGTAGATTGCTTGTCTCTATTTTATTTAGTTCTTTTTTCTGGAGCTTTGTTCTGTTCTTTCATTTGGGAAATGTTTCTCTGCCTCCCCATTTTGGCTGCCTCCCTGTATTTGTTTCTATGTAGGGCTGCTATGCCTCCTGGTCTTAGTAGAGGGGCCTTTCGTAGTAGGGTGTGCTGTGGGACCCAGTGTTGCAGTCTCCCTGGTCACCAGAGCCAGTGCTCTAGGAGTGTTCCTTGTGTGGATTTTGTCTGGCCTCCTATAATAGTTGAGACTTGATTGCTGTTTTCATATCAGTGGGAGGGATTGACCCTCAAGCTGATTGATTGTGAGGACTAGTTGTGACTACAGTGGAGGAGCTGCTGTTCAGGGGCTGACCCTACAGAGCAGGGTTTGCTTTAGTGGGTCTCTGTTGCTTGCCCAGTCTGCCTTTGGTTGTGTCATCCTTGGAGGTGGCCAGGTGATGCTCTGGCCCAGTCTGAAACTAGCCACTGAGACTGCCAGCCCCAGGACCTCATGGGAGGGGACCCACTGCAGGCCACAGCCTGTGCCCTGCTCCAGGCTACCTGGTATGAGCCACGAAGAAATCCAGAAATGACAGCTGCCTAAATTGTGCTTGGAGGTGCCTTGAGAGGCCAAGCCATGAACCAAGGCCAACTGTTGCTAGTGCCAGGGTGAGGGCTGCTCAGCTAGAGGTACACAACATGCCAAAGCCAGATGCTACTTGTTTAGGTTTTGTGAAACTTTGAAAGATTTTAGGGATATCCACAGCATGAACCAAGGCAGGCTGTTTATAGGGAAAAGCCACTGGAAGTGGCTTTGGGTGTGTCCAATATTTAGGTGGGGTGTGGTTTCAGGGTATCAGTAGGGTAGAGCAGATGAAAGGTGATAGCCAGTTTGATGGAGACTCAGATTGGGGTCTGTCTGTGTCTGCATGCAGGGAGGGGGAGGGCTCAACAAAGAAGCAATGGCTTCTGCCAGCTCCTCCATTCCAGAGAAAGCTGCCCCTCCAGCCCTAGCCCTGAAAGCTAGACCAGTTCAGTTCATCCCTGTGTGTCCCTGGCATCTTTCGAGCTGCTGTCCCAGCACTGGAGCTCAGAGTGAATGAGTCCATCAGCAAGTAAGTCCATGCACGGGCCCTTTAAGGGGAACACCTATGAGTATAGCTGCCCTCTGTCTCACTCACATCTCTGCTGGTTGTCACAGCCAGAAATTATAGGGACTTCTCTCCCCAGCACTGAGGAAGGGCTAGGATGCCTGGCTTCTTATGGGGGAACTTGGCAACTGAGATATCCCTCCTGATTTTTTTTTTTATATAAGGTTTTTTTTAAAAATTTTATTGGGGGAGGGGGAACAGGACTTTATTGGGGAACAGTGTGTACTGCCAGGACTTTTTTTTCCAAGTCAAATTGTTGTCCTTTCAACCTTAGTTATGGAGGATGCTGTTCAGCTTCAAGTTGTTGTCCTTTCAGTCTTAGTTGTGGAGGGCGCAGCTCAGCTCCAGGTCCAGTTGCCTTGCTAGTTGCAGGGGGCACAGCCCACCATCCCTTGCGGGACTCAAAGAGTTGAACTGGCAACCTTGTCCTTGAGAGGACACACTCCAACCAACTGAGCCATCTGGGAGCTCAGTGGCAGCTCAGCTCAAGGTGCCATGTTCAATCTTTAGTTGCAGGGGGCGCTGCCTACCATCCCTTGCGGGACTTGAGGAATTGAACTGGCAACCTTGTTGTTGAGAGCCTGTGCTCCAATCAACTGAGCCATCTGGGAGGCAGCTCAGTTTAAGGTGCCATGTTCAATCTTAGTTGCAGGGGGCGGAGCGCACCATCCCTTGCGGGACTCGAGGAGTTGAACTGACAACCTTGTGTTGAGAGCCCACTGGCCCATGTGGGAATCGAACTGGCAGCCTTTGGAATTAGGAGCATGGAGCTCCAACCGCTTGAGCCACCAGGCTGGCCCCATCCGTCCTGATTTTTAATGGTCACCCACGGGGGTTCTACATCTCTCCCGCTCCTATCAGTCTCTAGCTGGTTCTTCTGTATGTCCATAGTTGTAGGGCTTCAGTTCAGCTAGATTTCAGGTGATTTGCAATAATGGTTGTTCTGTGGTTTAGTTGTAATTGATGTGGTCCTGAGAGGCGGTGAGCACAGTGAGGCGGTTACCAACTCTGTCGCCATCTTGACCTATCTATCTATTTTTTTTAAAGAGAAATAGAAATAGAAATAAATATAGCTGTGTGTGTGCATGTGTGTTTGTGTATTTCCTAGCTTTGCCCGTAGGGAGGGTCAAGGAGCAGTAACATCTCAATAGCTGTGAACATATCTGGTGTCCACATCTTAACTCCTAAATACCATCCTCCAAGGAACCAGAGCTCTTTGGAATAAAATAGTTAATTCTAGGACTGTGAAAAGCAACCCATGAGATGAAACTTGAAAAATATGTTATCCCAGAGAAGCAACTACTCAAAGAATGATTTCAAAAGGATATAGAACTCCTCAACCATATATGTATTTTTATATTCCTTTTGGTTCCCTGCAAGGACACTTGTTACATAGTTTGGATAAAACAATGTGGTTTAAATTGATTACCAAAGATAGATTGGCAAAAACTAGAACTAGAGTGGGGCAGATTGTTAGAGCTAGGGATGGATGTAGATTAAAAGTAAATGAAGGTTAAAGCAGACTGAATACCCCTGACAACATGAGGGAAAATAGACCATGTGGGAAGGAATCTGGAAAGGATGAGGAGAAAGTCCCTAAAGAAATGGACAGTTGGTGATTTCAGGGGCCTGGGCATTAACTTATTGAGAATTGTGTTAGAGAATAGCAAGAGATAGAAGAAACTATCTTATGGAAAAAATGCTAGTTCCAAAGATTATGGAGTTTAGAATATCTCTCTTCAGGTTGAGAGAACAATGGGAAAAATAGTTTCAAGCTGAGCTTGTGGTGATATCTGGATCCCCCAGTTACAAGGGCATCTGTTTATTTGAAAGTTAAAGTTGGAGAGGTTGAAGCTGAAAAAAGCTTATGAGAAAAAAGTAATCTGCACTGTAATCACATTGCATATGGCTAATTTGCCTTCACATATAGGGAAGCACTGATGTGTACTGCAATAAGTCTTAAAATAGGCTAATCATTAACATTACTTGGGGAACTTTTAAATATATATACAGTCTCAGAAATCACCAGGAATCACTGCTATGGTGAAAAGGGTGAAACCAGTTGCTTCAAAACCTATTTTTGCCATTTCCTAAATGTACATTCTTGAAAGTTATTTAACCCCTCTGGGCTACAGTTTTCTCACTTGTCAAGTGAGACTAATAGCTATTTTATAGTGTTATAAAGTACAGTAGAGATGTACTCTCAATAAATGTTAATTTCTGTTATCCCCTTGAACCCCCAATTAATACTTTTTTCTTTTAACTCTGTGATGCCTCTCATTATAACTAAAACCAAACAAAAAGTATACTCTAAAATCCTAGCTGAGAGTAATTTAACCAATTTCGTGTAAAGGAGGGCTATACATTAGGAATGAGAGGCCAGGCAACACTCTTTGCGCTTGAAGGCCTTGGGTAAGACAGCAGTGCAGAAAACCAGGGGAGACGATGTAAAGCCTTTGTTTCAGGATGCCCTTGATGTTTTGGCAAATGGGCATGACCAAACAGATGGTGTCACGGAATGATTTCTCCCTTTTTCAAGTGACCCTGTCTTGCCAAAAGGCCACCTCACACTCTAAGAAGGATGCTGGGCTCCCTAAGAAGTTGCCAGAAACCTTGTTTGACCTACAGCAATGTGAGGAGGCTAAAACCTATCTTGCCAGGCCATGGATGCTTAATTATAACACAGCTCAAAAGAGATAAGAAAAAGCAGGAATTCATTTGGTGTTTGTACTAAAATTGGATAAGTCTATACAGGCAAATTTGTAACCTATAATTCCTTTACTTGTAAGATGTGTGTGTTCCTTCTTATTCAATATTTTTCATACCATGTATTTTTATTTGTTTTTTATTTTTGTTTTTAAGGCTATACAGTATTCCATTAAATAGCTATGCCATATTATTTAACTAAACCCCTGAAAGGATATTTTTGGTTTCTTTTTAAGTATTTATTATAAACATACTATAATTAATATCTTCTTTCATAGATCTTGTGTATGCCTCTGATTAAGTCTTTAGGATGAATTCCTAGAAGGGGAAATACTATGCTTTCAATACACATTGCTAAATTAGTCACCAGAAGCCTCTAGCAATTTATATTTCTTTGATGGCATGTTGAAGAGTCATTTCGCTACACACTTGTCATTACTGTGTCATTGCTATTTTTCTAAATGTCTGTGAGTTTGTCAGATAACCAACAATACTAGCTAACATATAAATAGTGCTTATTACGTAGCAGGCACTGTTTTAGCACCATATATATGTAGCAGACAGAATTCTAAGATGGTACCTGAGACTCCCTGTCCCCGAGTGTATACACCTTGTATAATCCCCAGCAATGTAAATATGAGGAGCCATTCCTCCTGTGGTTATGTTATTTTATATTGCAAAAGGTATTTTGCAGAGGTAATTAATGTCTCAGATCAGTTAACCTTGTGATAGGGAGATTATCTGATGGACTTTGTTTAGCAAATGAGCCCTTTCATCGGCGTTTCGATGTCAGCGACAGAGGAAATCAAAGAAATTCAAAGTCTGCGAGGGGTTTAACATGAGAAGGATTACTCTGGTGGTCTTGAAGTTGGAAGGAGCTACACATATCAAGGGATGCAAAGAACCTTTAGTTGCTGAGAGTGGCCTGTGGCCGACGACAAACAATGAAATGGGAACCTCAGTCCTATAGCTGCAAGTAACTGAATTCAACCAACAGTGTGAATGAGACTTGCAAGTGGATTTTCCCCAGAGCATCTATAGAAAAATTCAGCCTACTTGGTACCTTTATTTCAGCCTTGTCATTACCTGAGCAAAGAACCCAGCCATGCTAGACTTCTGACCTACAGTATTGTGAGCTAATAAATGGGTGTTGTTGGTTGGTTTTTTTTGGGTTTTTTTTAAATGGAGGACACAGAAGTCAGCTGAAAGTGGTTTTCACAGGCCAAATTGGGCATAATTGGAGCATCAAAATAAATAATTATAGTAACAGAGTGCTACCCATTGAATAAAATGAATCTATACAGATATAGACAAATAAAAACATACATAAATTAAATGTTTAATAAGGAATGGAGTATATACAGCATTTCAAAGTAACTCGAAAAACTACTTATTAATTATAAGTAGAAAAAAGAATAACTCTATAGTGGAGAAACTTGGCAGATACTACCTTAATTAAGTGTTCAAAGTGAATATTATCAGTAATGGACAAAGGAAAATCAGGTTAGGATGCAATGAGGACACAGATCACTTTTGCGATATTTCTGCCAAATATGCGTAACCTGAGGCTAATCATGAAGAAACATCAGATAAAACCAAATTGAGGGCCTGTAATTTTCAAAAGTATCAAGATTATGGTTTTGTACACCTGAAACTAATAAAAAAAAGTATCAAGATTATGAAAGTCAAAGACTGAATAGCAATTTCAGACTGAAGGAGACTAAAAAGATGACAACTGAACGCAGTGCTTGATTCTGAGCTGGAGCTTTTTCCTACAAAGGACATTATTGGAACCTTTGGCCAAAGTCTGTGTGGGATCTGAGGATTAGTTGATAGTAATGTTAATGTAATCTTGTTGACAGTTGTCTTGTGGTTGTGTAAGAGAATGTCCTTGCTTATACGAAAGACACCCCCAAGTATTCACCAACAATGGGGAATCAGGGTAACAACTTCCTCTGAAATGGAACCTTCCTTCAGAAAAATAAATTTCTACTGTGCTTTTAACTTTTCTGTAAGTCTGTTATTGTTTCAAATTAAAAATATATATATTTAAAATATTTTTAGAAGAAAATATTTTTCCCTCAAGTCCTTTGTAAATTTATAAAATACAGAGCAAAAAGAAGAAAGTAAAAATCATTCTATTCATTTTACTGCAGTTACATTGTGATGTATAGCTTCATAATCATTTATTAAATATTCATGTACACACATATATGTACATACTTAGAGAATTGGAATTCTGTGTCTTTTGTATCTTTATGATTTTTTATTCATATATAATCTAAAACAAACAGTATTCTACACTATTAATTTCTATGGTAACTTTTTTGTATGTAAAATACATTGTGTTATCATTTGAAATGTTCAGATTTGGTTTTAAAATTAGTTGAGTGCCGCTCAGCAAGTTTGTCAACTTTGTCACCATGTCAAATAAATCTCAGCTAGTAATTATAGAAGATATCTTGGAACAATTAACTTAATCCATACTTCGAAGAAGATCGATGCCTGATATTTATGTACACTTTCCCTTATAAATACTTCCCTTTGGACAGATCCCAAAGTATCATTTTCTTGACCTAAGAAGGCACTAACATTGATGAATATTTCACTACCCTCTCCACCTCATAGCCCCATCCCCAACAATGAAAGTCAAAGAGTACATTTGTGAATATATCACAATTTATTTATTCAACCACTGTTAGACATTTGGGTAGTTTCTAATTTGAGGCTACTAGGAATAGTGGTGCTGTGAATATACTTATACGTATCTTCTGGTGAACATATGTGCACATTTAATGTTGGGTATATGTAAGAGTAGATTGGCTAGGTCGTAGTAGCTGAATGGCCAATGAGTTTTCTAAAGCAAATGTACCAATTTATACTCCCAACAGCAGTGTATGAATGTTCTGGTTGCTCCAGCCTTTTACCATTACCAATATTTGGGATTTTCTTTTCATTTTTAGCCGCCTTGGTATGTTTAAGAGGTATTGCATTTGGGTTTTAAATTGGATTTTCCTGTTGAATTAAGATGAGCCCTTTTAATGTGTTTATCGGTCATTTAGATATCCTTTTTTTGTGGAATGTCTATTCAGGTCTTCTGCCCCATTTTCTATTGTGTTGTTTTTAATAATTATTATTAAATTATTGTTAAAAATTATTTAATAATAATTTTCCTTATTAAATTGTAGGTATTTAAAAATACCAATATTCTGGAATCAAGTCTTTTGTTGAATATATGTGTTGTGAGTCTTTTTCCACTCCTTGTTTGCCTTTTCATTCCCTTAATGGAGTATTTGGATGAGCAGAAGTTCTTGATTTTAGCATTTCCCAACTTGGTACCTTTTCCATTTATGCTTAGCATTTTTCTGTGTATGAACTGTTTAAGAAACTTTGTCAATTCTTAGGTCGTGAGGTTCTCTTATGTTTCCTTCTAAAAAATAAGGTTCTCTTATGTTTCCTTCTAAAAGCCTTATTTTTTTATCTTTCACATTTAGATCTTGAATACATCTGGAATTGATTTTTGTAAATGGTGGGAGGTAGGGGGTGAAGATTCATTTTTTCCATATGGACATCCAACTGACCCAGGACCACTTACTGAAAACTGTTCTTTGCACACTTCACAGCAGTGTGCCTCACTCCATCATAAATCAGGTGACCATATGTGTTTGGATCTGTTTCTCGAATCTATATTGTTGGTTTGCCTATTTGTCCATCCTTGCACCAATAATACACTATGTAATTACTACACCTTCATAATGGATTTTGATATATGGTACTGTAAATCCTCCAGCTCTGTTCTCTTTTAAAAATTCCCTTGGCTGTTCTTTGTCCTTTACATTTCTATACACCTTTTTAAATATCATCTTGCCAGTTTTCACACACACACACACACACACACACACAATCTTCTAGGAGTTCAACTGAGATTGTATAAATCAATTTGGAAGAGTTGACATCTTTACAACTTTTTGTCTCATCTACCATTTAAGTAATTTGCTGAGAGTCCCAGTTTGAGTGGCACAGTTGGAATTCAGTCTTCAGTAGCATTATGCTAAAGCCCAACACTATTCTAGAGTTAAAATATCTTAGTTTTGAGGATATGCTCTTTTGATTTCAACTATATTTTAAAGGAACCTATTTTGTTGGTCTAATCTGTTGTTTTCTGTAGGAATATCTTTTTAAAACCTCCCATTGCATGGATACCTCTTATGTCTCATGTCTTTGATTGCCACTGACAAGTAGTACAATAGTCATATGTTAGTGACTATTTCATATACCGGGGATGCCCAAAAATGTATACACATACTTGTATTCCTCTTTTGTTATCAGTATATATTGTTACAATTTTAAAACAGTTTTTTCATTTCTTAAAATGTGTATACATTTTTTTTGGCACCCTCTGTTTTATTGACCATTATATTTTGAACCAAAATATTTTGATGGTACTTTTAAAGCCAAGTGGAACATCCTATGCAGCCAAACTCTTACTGTTTGTCCTTCAGTTGTACGATAATTTGCCCCTCACCCCACCCCCTAGCTCCCACTCCCCACACCATTCCCAGGCAGAAAGGAGAACTTTTTCTTCCCTCTTTCTCTAAGGGAGAGAAATTTTTTTCTTCTACCTCCCACAGCTTTCATAGGATATTATTGAGATTTTTCCATGTAAGGACTTTCAAATCGTTGTTCAGAGAATATGGATCCATGTGGAAGGAGAATATGAACTAAAGTATAGTGGAAAATTTCCCTTTCCTTTCCTGTGTGAAAGAGTAAGTTGAAACAAATATTTAAACAGAAAAAGATTGCTAGACTTCTTTCATTCACTATACCTTCAGCTCCTCTTCTCACGTCACACGTTCTCTCCCTCTTCTCCACAGTGGAGTTGTTCATCCTGAGTTAGTTGCCTCCTATGACTGGAAATTCCACTCAGACCTGCCTTAGGGCCCACTTTTGATGCTCTCTCTCCTCTGCAGTAAACTTCTAACTACTTCAATGCAGCCGATCTAAACTGTGAGTTTGCCTCTCTAGGGAGGGAGGGTGCCTTCGTTATGACCCAAACTTGATGGAACTGGAAAGAGGAAGTAGGAAGTGGACACAATTTTCTTTTCTCTCTTTTGTTCCCTCTAATTTTTGTTCTTCAGTCTTTCTCTTCCTCCCTCTAAACTTTATCTTAATTCCTTTAATCTTTTCCTTTGTTTCTTCATGTCTTAGCCTAGAGAAATTTTCCTTAACTAGCAATAATACAAAAATGAATTAATATTTTTTGCCTATTATGATTATTTCATTTATTCAAAATGTATTTAGTGCTACTGTGTTTCAGGCACTGCCATTTAGCAGAGTTTTATCATCTTTGTTGTTAAAGACTGGTGGATTACTATTAAAAATTAAAAAAAAACTTTTTGTAGCATTTTAAAAGGAAATTTCTTCTTACATAATTGATTCTCTGTGGAAACACTGTATATTCTAGAATAATGAAAACTCTCAAATATATTCTGCTATGTTACTTTTTAATAGTGGAAGTAAGTTTCTGAGGATTTTTTCTTTCCTGTTCCAGAACCACCTCCACATCTTTTTACCTACTCTCTTCTATGTTGAAACTGCAAATGAAACTCTATTGGAGTTTTAAAATAAGAAATTTTGCTAGATGTAATTTTCTCGTGCTACTACTGTGGAGCAATGACAGTAATATTTTCTATTATTTTATCCTGTGCCTTTATTAATGGGTACTTTTATAGAAGAATTTTTATACTGCTTTATATGGAGAGGCATTATATCTCCTGGGTGCTTCATGTAAATCCAGTCAGTATCAGTTGGGAATTTTGTTTGGCTGAAAGTTACAGAACCTGATTGCAGAAGCTTGGGGATTTATTTTTTTCATAACAGCAAGTCCAGAGAGAAGCAGTCTGCGACTGGTACAGCAGATTCTTGATGTCATCAGTGTCCCAGGCTCCCTTTGGCTTTCTTTTCTGCAATAGCTAGTATACATCTTTCATCCTAATACTCACTACATAATCATAACAGCCTCCTGTGTCTAGTTTCACAGCCACATTCCAGGCACAAAGAAAGGACCGGGAAGAAGAGGCAGTGCCTATATGAAAAAGCAAATCTTCCCAAATTCCCAGTAGACCTCTGCTTATATCTCATTGGCTGGAACTGTGTCACATGTCACCTAGAGCCTCAGAGGTATCAACAAAGGCCAATATTTTAACCCTGAACAAGATTGTATTCTGTTAGGAAGAAAATAAGGGAGAATGGATATTGGCACTGAGCTGTGTCTGCCACAATTTTAAACTTCAGATGATACAATTTTCTCAGCAATAAAAAGCACATCAAAATTCCATTTAACTGTTGAACTCTATAACCTTCCTTGTGGCCTGACGTTAACAGTTTCCTTTTAATGAACAAGCTTGTAATTAAAAGAAAGCAGTGCATTTGTGATCATTAATTAGGAGAAAAAGTACTCTGTTTTTAATCATTTTGTTAAAGATGTCAGAAGAAATTTCTCATTAAAGGCACAACAAATTTGTATAAAAATTATTTAATTATATTCAAAATTAAAGGTAAAGTTGACTGGATATTTCAGGCTGGGCTTCACAGAATTGTTGCAGCTTGGTTGGGTCAAGCTGTTCCAGAAGTAATCCAAGCTTGGCAGGTTCAGAAATGGGTGTGACGGGGTGACCAGGCTTTGGGACTCTCACTAACAGAACCCACTGGATAATCAGTAATACTCTCAAATGTAATTTCATTAATCCCACAATAGATGATATGATTATTTCAAGGTAAGGCCTTTTGGACTAATGTTTGTTACTCTTAAATAAATATATATACATATATGTATATACGCATATATACATTCTCTCTGTAAAAATTCAAAAATTTCATTATAGATAAAGCTAAAGTCCCCTTTGAAACTAACCTCCAGTTTCAGTATCCTCTCCAGTTTGGTCTATTTGTATGTCCTGTAGAGTTTTCCTTTGTAGAGTATGTGTGAATGTGTGTGTGTGTGTGTATAATATGCATAAATTATTTTGTGCTGTGAATATTTATGTAATAGTATCACATGGTGCAACTTGCTTTTTTTCATTCAATAATATATAAGATAAGACCAGATAATCTGTGTCTACTATGCAAAGAATGCCTTCTCTAACCTCAAGCCCTTGGAGAAGTACGATGGCGTAGATATCCTTAATTACTAATAAATAGAGCCATTGTCCAGGTTTCTGCGTGGGGTGGGGGCGGGGTTGTGTGCTGTGACTGACAGACGAATAGTTCGCTGGTCCAGGGGCATCTTCAACTGCAGTTAACATGAAGTTACAGTCAGTGCTGAGACTCACCAGGAGAAAGTGGGATTGTTACTCCTTTTCTACTTCTTGCCATGCACATCAATCCACTGCCCATTTTGGTTTGGAGTTTGTTCTTGATAATAATTTTCATCTAATACAGGTGAAGCTGGATTTTAAAAGTTGGTGAAGAACAGGTGAAAAGTATGTGTTTGCCTCTAACACTACCATGCCTTAGGGACAAGGCTGATCTGTAATGTAATCATTGTTGCTTTTTCAGCAAGTATGTATTGAGTGTCCAGGGTGTGTCAGGCACTATTTTAGGCACTCTGGAGAAATAAAGATGATATCGAAGGCCTTGCTTTCATGGAACATACAACTTAGTTGTAGAAGGGAACAATAAGCGAATAAACTAATCAATACCTAGTATAATGTCACTTAGTGAGAAGTGCTATGAAGGAAAAGAATTAGATTGAACACGTAAAGAGTGATTGAGGGTGAAGGGGGCTATTTCAGATGAGATGGCCAGGGCAAGCCTTTCTGTAGAGCCTGAGTAAATCTATATCTCTTTCTCTAGTATGTAATAGATGTTCAATAACCATTGAAATAAATGAATGACTCCATCAATAGCCATATACACAAAGTAGAATAGTAGCACAAGAGGGAAGAAAAATCATCTCTACCTGGATTAGGAGACGCTCAGTAGGATGCTTACGATGAGAATGAAAAACAAGTAGGCCTTGGCCAGAGAGGCAAGAGTAGGGAAAGACATTGCCAGCTTAGGTCACAGCATGTGCCGAGGCAGGGAGGTGTGAAAGAGCAATGTCAGTTTCCTAGTGCTAAGTAACAAATTACCACAAACTTAGTGACTTAAACAACATTAATATATTATCTCATAATTCTGGAGGTCAGACATCAGAAATTGGCATCATTGGGTTAAAATTAAGGTTTCAGCCAGGCTTGCACTCCTCTGAGACTGTAAGGGAAAATTCATTTCCTTGCCTTTTCTAGCCGCTAAAGCTTGCCTGAATTTCTTGGGTCATGGTCCCATTTCTCCAACTTCAAAACCAGCAGGATAGCACCTTCAAATCTTTCTTTTTTCTGATCTCAGCTCTGTCATCCCATCTCCTTTTCTCACTCTGACCCTTCTGCCTTCCTCTTACAAGGACTCCTGTGATTACACTGGGCCTCTCTGGGTAATCCGGCTAATCTCCATAGATAAAGTAATCTGATTAGTTGCAACTTTAATTCCCCTTTACCAAGTAACATAACATATTCACATGTTCTAAGGACTAGGATGTAGACATCTTGGGGCAGAGCTTGACCGTAAGCACTGTGTATTCAGGGATCTGCAAATGGTTTTAAAATGCTGGAGTATAGCATGCATGTGAGGTAATGGGTAAGAAAGAAGCTAAATAGGCAAGAGCTAGATTTAAAAGATCCCTGTCATTTATGCCGAGTTTGAACCTGCCCTGGAAACCATTTGGTGGATTAGATATATTTGAGTTTTTGAGGCACTTGAGAGTAATGTTTATTCTCATAATTACATAAATACGCATATATACATTCTCTTTGTAAAAATGCAAAGGTTTCATTACAGATAAAGCTAAAACCCCCTTGAACCTAACCTCCAGTTGCAGTATCCTCTCCAGTTAGTCTACTCGTATTTGTCTATCCTTTAGACTTTTTTCTTTTGTAGAGTGTGTGTGAATGTGTGTCTTTCTTACTTGACTTGCCATTTTGGACATGCTTAAACTGCAGGCATTGTCAACCTTCCTCTGACATGGTTTGGGAATCCATTTTGTCATCCTACCTACCTGGACTTGAAGGAAGAAGCTTGCCTGCTTCCTCCTGATCCCTTTTACTCCTAACTTTCCCTCACTTGAGAGGTATCAGATAATCCATACTTTCCAAATCTTTTGTGTAGATTCCTAAACCATTTGTAGATCCCTGAATGCTTGTGGTAGGCAGAAAAATGGCTCTCCAAAGATGTTCACATCTTAATCCTCAGAATTTGTGAATGTATGTTGCATAATCATACCAGGAACTTGTGTGATGGTATATGGGGCCAGAAAAACAGATAAAAGGATATTGCAAATACCCCCCCCGCCCCCCACACACACACCACTGTGTGGAAATTTCCTGACCCCCCCACCTTTTTTTTTCCCTGTGTACTTCTCCTCCCCGTTCTCCCACCCCCCCCACCCACCCACCCCCGACACACTCTCTGGTTCAAGCTATTGTTTCTCAGTCTGGATGTGTAGGACACCTCAGCATTAGGAGCACTGCGCTCCAACCACCTGAGCCACCGGGCCGGCCCCTTTCCTGTGTATTTCTTTAAACTGCGCGTATATGCATTTTCTCTTGGGCTTTTGAAATGATTAAAATAGCTTTAAGGACATAGCAGGAGTAAGGGCATGACAGGCTCCACTCTCTATGGAACTCTGAAGTTCCTCAGAAACTTCTAGGTCCCTTGCCTTAGAAAGATAATCAAGTTATTAAATGAAAAGCAACTTGTAGAACTGTACATATATCATGATTCCATTTATAGGAAAATTGGATATGAACATGTACTTGTATGTGCATATAAAAGTTTTTTTAAAAAATAGAAAATAAAACATTGAAAATGACTACCAGGGCTAAATACAACTGGAATATTAGGGTTATGTGGGGCAGGAAATTTTAATTTTTACCTTATAGTTTGCTATACAGTTTGGTTCCATTTGTTTTTCCAGGACAGTAATTTTACCTTATGCTAACTACAATACATAATGTTTTATATTGGAAGTAATATGTGCCATTCTGCTTTGAATTTAAAAGAGAATTCTGCATATTTAAAAAATACTCCTTAAACTAGACTTTGGCTATAGGGTTTGAACTAACACTTAAAATGTCATAATTTGATGCTAAATCCAAGATATTTCTTCAGATTGGTGTTGTTCTCACACTGTTTGGCCTGGCAGAATCCCCACCATCTTTGAAAACTTACCTAGAGGGTGATTGGCTAATCCACATATCTACACAGTTCAGCAGTTTAGAGTTAACAAACTATCCCTATGTCATACGATGCTAAGCCTAAGTACAGCTGACATTTCCTTCCTCAATATATTAAAAGGGATTTTCTTAGGAAAGAGAAGAATGCAAATTTTAACACTGTTAAAAAAACACTTGTTATATAAATGATCTCTTTGCTATTTTTTTTCTCATCTGTAATGAAGTCCTGATTGTTTACCTACCCCGAAGAGACTAGTTAAGGTCATATCTTTTTTTAAAGTTTAGATTCTCTAGTAAATCTGTAAAAAATTAACTTCATATTAAAATGTTTTTCAACCCTCTAGCTACTGCAAAGCTATCATTACATTATACATCAAATGTTCTTCTTACACTATAAGAAATTTCTCATAAAAATATATTATTTAAAAAGCTTTTCAGTAATTGAGTAGATCTAAAAGGTTTAACATTTTGATAACACTCATAAGCAACTTCTAAAATGTCACACAATGTGAACATGGAATGATTTCTAAAACTAAATGCTCTTAAATTATTTAACATGGAAAATTCTATTCAAGTATTCATTATTCAACCAAAAGCATTCTAGCTATAGGCTAAAGTAGCCACTTTGAATTTCTCACTAGTAAGCATAAAATTGAAATGGCCTAGATGACATATACTTGTTTGGGAATCAGACGATGTTTGTTTTAATACAGTTTTATAATCCCTTACCTGTAATCTGCAGGGCCAGATGTATTTTGAATGTTTCAGATGGTTAGAAATGTGATATAGAGCTTATTACTTAAAACTGGTGGCGTCAGCACCCCAGAATTAAACATGTTAATACTTTTACACTAATGTATGAGAGTTCACATCAAATAGGATAAACTTCAGTTTGGATCAAGTTTGCCACCAAATGATTTCAGTTCAGATTGGATTAGGCTACCATATTGATTATGAAATAAACCTTCGTTTTCAGAGATTTTTGTATTATAAATATAAGATTTTGGACTTAAAGTTCTCTGTGATCTTGGTCACTTTTTTAGGCCTCAGTCATCTCAAATGCTAGAATGAGAAGTTAGACTAAGTAAATTATTTATTTATTTTTTGTGGTAAGAAAATATTTTTTGTTGTTGTTAAATTATTTTTCAATCAGGTTGACATCCAGTATTATATTAATTTCAGGTCTGCAACATAGTGATTAGACATTCATATACCTTACAAACTGATCAGCCCAATAACTCTAGTACCCACCTGGCACTATGCATAGTTATTACAATATTATTGACTAAATTCCCTGTACCATACTTTATATCCCTGTGACTATTTTCAAAACTGGCAATTTATTAGACTAAGTAAGTGGTATGTGAACTTTTCAGATTCTAAGTCAGAATATCTGTTTAATTCCCTGATATAAGAAACAATCAATTATTAATAAATCAGTTTCATAATATCTTAGTTTAATAACTGTTTAGCTTAGAGACTCTCACTATTCTTAAAAGGTAAGTAGTATTTCTTTTTATGATTTATATATAAACATTAAAGGATGTAGCTCAAGAAGTATTTCCACTTGGTTTTCTATATAGTTGGAACCAAACTAGGTTTCAAGTTCATGAAGACAGATTAGTTTTTGTTTGCAATTTTGATTTCCAGAATGTGTTCTAGTGCAAAGTTCTTATGGTCATAATTAAAATTCGAACTATGTAGAAATGGTCATAAACATTTTGTGGGCTTCATGAAGACCAGGAGGAACAAATTAAACAGAGTCAGAACAAGGTAACCAAAAGGAAATCTTCAAAACCCCCTTTGTTTCAGAGCCTCAATCTTGTAATCTAAACCCCAAGTAAAATGAGTCCTAAATATAAAGGGGCTTGACTCACCATTGAGGAAGGACTAAAGCTAATCAATTGGAAAACTGGTGAGGTCTCTCCTGGATGGAGATGGCAACCTTGGGTAGTTAAGTTATGGGTGGGAGAATGAAATGAAAACTAGAGGTGAGATGCAGCAGGCCAGAAATCATGAACTGGCTGCTGAGCACAGTATAAATTTGTTTTAGAGACCTGTTTTATTTGTCTAGTACCTGTATTTAAAAAACAAAAGAAAATGTATTTGATTATCTAGGTATGGAATGCTCTTTCATTTCCCATGTTTTCTGCCACTCCCTATGGATGTGTACCTTGTCACTCCCCTCATTTAACTTACTTGATGACCTCTGAGGGCATTGAAATTTGCCATTCCTCTCTGTAGGCTATGCTATCACAGCAAATATTTAAAAATTGAAAGGTGGTTGTTGGAAGAGGGAGGCTATAGTATGGACTTAAGAATTGTTATTGCAGTTCTTCTGAGGGAATACAAGATGTCCAGCTACCACCAGTTACCTTTTCCTCAAATAATATTTATAGTGCATTTAGTATTCCATTCTAGGCTCAGGGGATGCAATCAGAAATAAGACAAATGTGGGCCACATGTCTATGGAGGGAGACAGACATCAAATTGTTGCAGAAAAATGGCAAGGACTGAGAAACTCAAGCGGCACACAGAGATCAGGGAGAACACAGTTTTATTACGCCACAGGGCTCAGCGGGATCCTTCCCAAAAGACTGAGCCTCTAGAAAAGTTTTGAGTAGGTTTTTATGGGTTGGAGACTTCCTTGAGTCAGGGAAAGGGTAGGTGTCATCTGGTGATTGGCTCAAGGTGTGGCTTGGAGCGGGTTATGCGGAAGTGGGCTGGGGCTTAGGCTGGGGACTTCGCTCTCCGCTAGGGCCACCATTTTAGCTCAGTTCCACATGACAGGGAACCATTTTAAGGTCAGTTTCCCCATCAAAATTAGTAAACATGCAAATGTGAAGACTGATACAAATGATCATGGAAAGTAACGAGTAGGATGAGAGAGAAACAAGGGGTCCTCCCTTATTTAGATGGAGAAGTCTGGTTAGGTCTCTCTGAGGAGGTGACATGGTCATGCTGAAGGCTGAGTAGGAACCAACGAGGTAAAAAGAGGAAGGACATTTCTTTAAGGCAAGGGGAACAGCATGTGAGAAGGCCTTGAGGCAGAACAAACTTGGTATATGTGAGAAATAGAGACCAATGTGGTCAGAATGTGTGAATGAGATAAGGATTTCGAAATGACCAAGTTTGGACACCATTCTAAAGGGTCATGGGAAACTATGGAAGAGATTCAAGCAATGTCAGCTGAGAGCTTTAAGAGGTTACTTGCGCTGCTGTGTGGAGAATGGACTATAAGGTACAAAGTGGAACTGCTGCTGTCATCCCGGAAGGAGGTGATGGTGGCTTGAGGCAGTGCAGTTGGACAGGTTGGATGTGTGATACCTTCCAAAAGGAAGAAGAATCTTAGTGGATAGGATGTGGGTGTGAATAGAAACTAGACTATAGGCAGAATTGTCAATGTAACTAAAGGCTTGAACAAAAGAATCCCTGGACCAGAGACCCTGTAGGAATGACACACTGGAGTTTATCCCTACATTCCTAAAGTTGGTGGGCAGTCACCATGATTCCTGATAACATGGCAGAGTTTCCAAAAGTCATGGGCTTGAGCTACTTTCTCTTCCATTTTAGAAGATTTAAGTTACCACAAAGGCCACTAGACATGGGTAGTTCAACCTAGTGGATATGGAACAAAAATGTATGAAAAATGGTTACTGAAGGAATCACTTGACTAATCTGTTTCCCTGGAGGTGCTTAGTTCAGTTTGGGTTCTCAGGAAGGAGATGCTGATGCAGAGTTTGGAGTGCTAGATATTTATCAGGGATCCATACCTGTGAAAGAAGAAGGAAGAAGCAGGATTGGATAGATGAAAAAATCAGTTTCAATGCAGGTTCAACAAACCCTGCAGAGAGCCCTGGAGCACATCTTGCCCATCGGAGTGGCCCACATTGGGTCCAAACTGATGGGCCTTTATATCCCTATCTAGCTCAGTCATTTGGTGCAGGCTGCCCCAGCAGTGGTACGTATAACTTTGAACAAGACTGTTCTCTGCAGCTGAGTCCAACACTAAAGGAGGTAACAGCTGGGCATCAAGTGCATTCTAGAAGTGGATTACATATCCCCAAGTCTACCATAAGTGCACTATTGCTTAATAGAAATAGTGAGAAAAATTGGCTAGCTGATTTATTCTTTATGTAGTTCTTTTTCCTCCCAGGAATTCAAGAGAAAATATACATAATTTTTAAATTACAAAATACTTATGAGACACTGAGACAATCTAAGAGAGGGGAATTAAGAGGTTAGAGATTGGAAGAAGAGACCAAGAACAGGAAAGGCACAGAGGGATAAAAACTAATAGAGGAAAGCTTCTAGGAGCAAAGAGAAGCAAATTTTAATAAAGTACAGAGTTATGGCACCCAGTCCTGGGCCTTATTTTTTAAAAAAAATACTACAATAAACACTTTTTAAAAAATGTTTTTTAAATCACATTGTAAAATTTCAGTTGTCTCTTGTTTCCTTGACAGATATGGAAAACAGGAATACAAGAGACCGACCATTCATGACAATTCAGAAAAGCGATAGCTCAGGTATATTTTTTCTACATCCAAGTCTGTTTTATGATTTATGGTGGATTATGCATGATATACAACTGGAATGTTGATTTTCAAAATTTTAATATGGAAAGCTCATTTCTGGTTCACATTGAAAGTTTCTCTAGTCCTCTTGCAATGGGCATTTTAATCACCTTCAACAGTGATCAGAACATCCGTGGTTTCCGTCAGTGTACTGATTCTTAAATCGTTTGGACCCTTCTTATAGTCATGTGATCCATGATGTATTTAATAAATCTTAATTACTTTACATGGCACCAATTAATTATTCATATAATTGGGGCAAAAGTACAATTTTCGCTTGAATTACTCAGTTTATTATACTTTATGCTATTTGGCCTTAGAGTACCCTCTACTTATATTTTAATTTATCAAAATAGTTAATATACTAAACTATTTTAATAGAGAATGCCTGCCCAAACATTTTATCATTTTAATATTAGATTTTTATCTTTGAGTCTCAACCTTTTTTCAAATTTAATTGAAATTACTTTTAATTTTTCTAAGTTAGAAGTATAGCTATGACTTAAAAAAATATATTTACTTAATTTGATTCACAGTGATGCGATACTTAAGCACCCACAGTTGATGCCTAACACATTTTAATTAAAAAAAAAAATGGTTACACTTTGTAGCTTGACATTATAACTTTCTAAAATTCTCAACATACTAACTTAAATGGAGGTATTCCTTTTATGCCTAAACTTTTAGAAGTAATTTCATATAAGGAATATAGTGGTAATATTGTTAAAGTTCCTATAGCTAGAGGTTCAAATATACTATGAATGTTGTGATATATTATTTCTTGTATTTATTTTAAATTACCTAAAAATAAGAATTGTAGTCAGCCTGTTGCCATAACTGTATTTTGACTTCCGATAACATGATACTATTTCTTTGTCATTTTCTATTTTTGATGAAAAACAGAGAATCTGGTATGCCGTATGAAAAATGGAATGAGAAGCATCAAGTATAAACCAGTAGACTATCAACAATTGCATGCATTAACTGAAGCAAAAAAATTAGCTTCTGCCTCTATAGAACTAAAGGTTAGAAGGTGTGTGTGTGTGTGTGTGTGTGTGTGTGTGTGTGTGTGTGTGTGTGTCTGTGTGTTTTCCAGTTTTGGAAAATTGAATTGCTAGGAAGTAAGATGATAGTTAAATGGGACTTTGAAAATAAATAACATTATAAATAGGTTTTAGAATCTTCCAACTATTAATAATAATGACTAGCAATTAACATTTATTGAATGCTGTCAGACACTGTGTTATATAGTTTACATTCATTACTCACAGAACATTCATAACAACCTATAAGGTCTGAATTCAAATTTATTTTTAGAAAGATTGCTATTTCATACATTTTCAACAATTTCTAATTTAATCTGAAAAATAAAAATTGCTAGTAAAAGTGCCAGCCATGGATGATCATCTGATTTAGGACTCCTTCTGCAACACCATTCAAATATGCCCTCAGGTGCCTATTTTAGAATTCTCTTTTTTGCTCTGACCTAAGAAAAGGTATGAACCTGGACTAGGTTGAAAGGGGTTTATATGCAAGTGATTGTGCACAGTATTTTAGGACCATATATTGTTTATAATTACTCATGTAATGTGTTTCCCTGTTGTGTAAATAATAGAGTATATTACAAACAGCATTTTCATTGCTTGGTTGCATTAAAAATCTGGTTTGGCAAAGTAACATATTAAGTTGTTTACAAGTTTTCATTTGTATTTAATATTTTTGTGTAACATTAATTTTGCAAGTATTTTTATTGTTAATATCTTTTTAAAAATGCAACTCTTATCAATTCAAAGCACATTTGATACCCTATTCTAGAGAAATTACCACATATCCATTAGCTATATTCCCTCAAACTAAGAAGACCACTTAAAAAGTAGGGCATTATTTGTTTGGCTCAGATATAACTTTAAGATAATTTAATATTATCAGGACATTCAAAGAAATTTTATGGGAAAATCACTCATATAACTATCATCCTGATAAAACTGTTTTCATATTTCTGACCCATTGTATATGTACCACATATACACATATATAAACATATGCATATATATGCATATTTGATTTTCTTCCATGATAAACATAGACATGAAATCCTGTATACTTTTTCCCCTAACATTTTGCCACATAATCTTCATAATAGTTTATTTATTACATGATATGGAATATACTTTTTGCAGGAATGGGGGCAGAGGTAAGTCAGTGTTTCTCAAATAAGCCCTGAAATAATGATACATTACATATGAACGCCACTAAAAACATGCAGTATGGTGTATAATAACAGGACTTGATCTCAATGCGGTAGGAAGACTTTCTCAGGAAGTGACGTTGGAATTGGGATCTCAAGGCCAATAAAAATGAACTAAACAAAAACAGGGATGATGGGTACTCCACATAGAAAAAGATGCATGCCTTATTGCATCCTGATTTTTGGATATTTGGATTATATCCCATTTTATGATATTGGAAGTTATGCTTCAGTAAATATCTTCATACATAGACACCATTCATGTTTTAGAATCCATCCCCACAGGCAAAAATATATGAATGCTTTGGGCAAAAATACATGAATGATTTTTAGCTTTTTCCCAAAGTATTGTTCTAATAAGGGTGCCACCACAAATGTTTCCTCTATGCCCATGTCAGTATTGGAATATGTACATATATATTTCTAATATTATCAATATATTTATTTTGTTCATCTGTTTATCTGTCCATCCATCCATCCATCCATCCATCCATCCATCCATCCATCCATCATACGCCAAAAAAAAAAAATTTGGCTGAATGTGTAATGGTTGAGTGTTCAAATCAGTATTTGGTCAAAGTGACTTTCTTTTTTTCTTAGGTTTTTTTTAAATTATTATTATTTATTGGATAGTCCTGGGGAACAGTGTGTTTTTCCAGGACCCATCAGCTCCAAGCCAAGTCGTTGTTTTCAATCCAGTTGTGGAAGGCGCAGCTCACTGGCCCATGTAGGGATCGAACCAGCGACATTGGTGTTATGAGCACTGTGCTCTAACCAACTGAGCCAACCAGCCGCCCTGTGAATTTCTTTTTAATAAAATCACTATCAGAGAATAAACGTATTTAAAAGTTTTAATAATTAATGTGGCTTTTAAGGTTTGACATTAAAGTGCAGGGACAATAATTTCTCAGCATAGTCAGCTGCTAGATAGCTTCTCTGGTCAATGTGTTACACATTTCTGAGGTTAAGCAGATGATCGTTTTCAACTGACATTTTAAATAGCATCAATAACCCTTTTGCTCAGAATATAATTCAGGAAAAAGCTTTTTAGTTACATATTTTCTAGAAACAACTTTGTACCTGGAACTCCTGGTTTGGCAAATTTCAAAAAATCCCCTGTCTTCAACTACTAGACATGGTTCACAGTCTGTAGAAACTATTTTGATCAGCTTTTTACTTCCATTTTTGATCTCCATATATTCATAATGATAAGGAATTGCCCTTTTAAAGCATTTTTGTAATATCTGTTGTTTTGAATTTTGGTTAGTCAGAACAAAGTGTGTCCTGGATACCTCTTTCTTCATTATACAGTATTCGTTTTTTATTATATCTGTATTATGGAAACTGTTTTGGGAATGTTGTTCTACATGATTTTTGGAGTCTTCCCTTTTCACTTAATTAGTGAAAGTTGACTAATTTTCACTTAGCACGTTGACATTTCGCTTCTAATTTATTCATGCCAAATTTTAACAATTTCCAACTACGGCTTTTTCTTGAAAGACTCATGGCTTAAGTGGTATTAGATATCTAGAAATGAATTATAATTTTTTTAAAAAAATAAAGTTTATTGAGGTGACAATTATTAGTAAAGTTACATAGATTTCAGGTGTACAATTCTGTAATACTTAAAGTTTATTTTGTTTAATGTTATGAATACTAATATACCAAATAATCTACACAAACTAGAATTATGAATATAAAATTTCTGTTATTTTTTTCTTGTTATTATTTAAATTTTTATAAAATATGTGTTGGCTCAAGAAGAATTCTTCCGGCCGGCCCGGTGGCTCAGGTGGTTAGAGCTCCGTGCTCCTAACTCCGAAGGCTGCCGGTTCAATTCCCAGATGGGCCAGTGGGCTCTCAACCACAAGGTTGCCAGTTCAGTTCCTCAAGTCCCGCAAGGGATGGTGGCCTCCGCTCCCTGAAACTAAGATTGAACACGGCACCTTGAGCTGAGCTGCCGCTGAGCTCCCGGATGGCTCAGTTGGTTGGAGCATGTCCTCTCAACCACAAGGTTGCTGGTTCGACTCCGGCAAGGGATGGTGGGCTGTGCCCCCTGCAACTAGCAACGGCATCTGGACCTGGAGCTGAGCTGCACCCTCCACAACTAAGACTGAAGGGACAACAACTTGAAGCTGAACAGAACCAACCCTCCACAACTAAGATTGAAAGGACAACAACTTGACTTGGAAAAAAAAAAAAAAAAAGAATTCTTCCTAATTTTACATAGTTAACACATTCTCTCTTAATATTTGTATTAATTAGCAGTCTATTTCCCTATTCTACTAATTAAATGTGCTCATTTTTTTCACATAAAATTAACAGCTTTAACGATCATAATTAATTATTACAGCTCTTTACTCTGGCATTAAATGTATTAAATGTAAACATACTTAAAACTGAATTATAGAATCTTAACATTTAAAGCACATAAGGACATTTTTTCTTCAAGTTATGTCTAGAATACTTTATTAGAAAAATAACAAAATTATTGTTAATTAGCAATAAATTAAAAGAAATCTTACCTGATTTGTATTCCTGGTATTATTATACTGATTAGATATGATGGTCACCTATGTAATCACTGTGTCAGTCATTGATCTTGCACAAGTCCTGGGATGCCAGATAAGACAGTAAAGTGGACATTGAGTGACCTAGTCTTTCAAAGGGTAAGATTGAACTTGAAGCCAAACAGTAGATTTGGACTGAAAACTGAGACCATTCTTGGTACATTATATGTTAACTGTTTGTTCCCGATTCAAGTATAAAAGAGATCTTTACAATTATTTTTATTTGATTTTCTTTGCTTAGCAAGGATGAATGTTTTTTCTTGTCCAACTCAAGTACCCATCTACTAATTCTTTTTCTTAAAAGGTTATATTATGGAAAATTGTAAGCATATGCAAAATTACAGTGAATGGTATCATTAATCTCCATGTAACATTATTCAGCTTCAACTATGATCAATTCTTGGCCGTTGTTTATTCTATACCCCCACCCACAGCTTCTCCCTGTGCCAGATCATTCTGAAGCAAATCTCAGACATCATAATATTTCACCATAAATATTTTAGCATATATCTCTAAAAGATTAGGGGGAAAAAAACAATCCCTACAATACCACCACCATTAAAAATGTTAAAAATTTCTTAATTTCAAATATCAAGTCAGTGTTTAATATCCCTGATTTTCTCCATTTTCTGTCTTAAAGGTTATTCAAATCGGTATCTAAATAAGATCCATAAATAGCAGTTGATTTTAATTTTTAGATTTCCTCCTATATCTCCTTATATTCTTGTAATTTACTTCTTGAGGAATTTGTATTGTCTCTTATAGTTTCTTATAGTCTGGATTTTGCTGATTACCTCCTGGTGGTGCCATTTAACATGTTTTTCTGTCTCTTTCATTTCCAGTAAATTGGTAGTTATGTCTAGAGACTTGATCAAATTCAGGTTCAATTTATTTTGGCAAGAACACTTATTGATGGAATTTTTGTGCTCGTCTTTTTCTATTACAAATAGTGCTGCAGTGAATGGCTTTGTTCATATATCTTTTAATACTTCTGCCAATGTAGAGTTTAGATGGATTTCCAAGTAAGGGTAAACCCATAGGAAATTCACTATACATCTTCAATTTCCATCTTTTTTGGTGAGATGCATCATTTTGTATTCCCAGTAGCAACTAAAGAAAGAGCATGTTTTCCCATAGCTTTATAGAGTGGTTTGTTAAATATTTGTGTTTTTGCCAACCTGATAGATGATAAATTGCAACTTAGTGTAATTGTTTTTTTCCTTTTTATTTGTTTTATTTCTTTGTTGAGGTATAGCTCACTTATAATAAAATGCACAAATCTTAACTGTACATCTCAGTGGATTTTGACAAATAGATACACACATGTAACCAACACTAAATTGTTCACTGATTACTGTTGTTTATATCTAAGGATGGATTATCTGGCCCAGAGGGCTTTTATGGTATTTCAGTGTGCCTATTTAGAGTTTTATATTGGATCATCACAATAAATCACATAGTTTCTGATTCTTTTATAAATTTATTATTTTTGTTATTTTAATACATCAGCATTCTGCATATATCATCATCCACCTTAAATATAGATTTCATTTGGCTTATTGCCCAGCAAAATGAACTGGAATCACCTAGAAATCTGTATATTGATAAAGATACTATTTTAAGTCTTTTTGTTCTTTTACAACTTTATTTTTCTTCATTTTTGGCCTGAGGATAGAAGTGGAGTCAATGAGTGAATTTATAAAAAAAAAAAAAAAAAGAAAAGAAAATCAGGACGTTCTGCAAAATATTGGAAGTGTCTAATGAAAAATAGTAGCTTTATTTTTACTTTTATAGTCTATTTAATTGGTCTTTCCCTAGGCCCAAAGGCAGCAGCATTGATTTTTTTTTAAGCTATAAAAATGTGTCTACATCTTTCACCCATGTGTTTTAATTTTTTTGTATGACATGGACCAAATATGTCAAAGAAATCTAATTCTAAAAGTTGTGTCTGCTGCAACAAACTTTAGAGATTGTAGATGACAAACAGTTGGAATTAATTTTGGTAGTCTTTAAGCAAACACTAGAGTGTCAGATTTTAAAAATACTATGTACCTTTATTTTTTTTGGTGGATAAAATAGAGATTCTGAATGTATTCCTGCAGTGTCTAGTTCTTATTTAAATGTACTTTTCTTCTAAATTTTCTCCTGAAGAAAAGATTTGACTTTGACTTTGTGTCTTTTAAAGTAATGTTTGGGTTATTTTTTTTCCCGCTTATAGTCCTAATTTTGAATCAGTAACCAGAACAGCACAAAGATAAACTCAAGGTTAAAGTAATCAGGGAATGATAGCTAGAAATAGCGTGCATTATAAAGACTCTTTGTAGGACTTGTCTTCTGAAGGTTTTATATCTTCAGTATTGATCTGCTAAAGCATTCAGGCTGTTAAGTATTCTAGTAGCCAAAAATATACAAAATATGTATCTTTCTTCAAGTTTCTGACTGGAGTAGCATTTTTGTAGATGTTTAAAAGTATTGATGTGGAATACATGAGTTCTACGTACACATGAGTATCAGTCAGAATCTGACCTGGAAACAGATACCTCTTGAGGAGGTCTTTAATGAGTAGAGGGGCCTTTAATTCAGGAAATGGCTACACAGGTGATAAAGCTGAGAAGCCAAACAGGACTGTGAAGCAAAACAGGGATTAACAACAGCAGGGAGTCACTGCCATGCCTAAATCAGAGGGACACTTAGTAAAAGCAAAGCTGTGCCACATCCCATGAGCTGAGGTTACCCAGAGGTACTTGCAACTGTAGTACAACTGTCAAGAAAAGATGGAGCAAATGCTTCGGCTTTTCCTTTCCTGCCTCCCTTCAATCTCCCACTGTTAGTGTCTCCCTTTGACTGAACCCAGCTGGAAACCAGCTGATAGGGGTGTGTCTGAGAAACACAGACTGGTCTTTGATATGGAGCAGATCAGGGAGATGGACGAGAATAGATCTTAAAGCAAACAGACCTAGGCCTGATACAACCTGACTTGTCAACAGAAACCCCCAAATACTAATTATTTGCGACATTTTTGAAAAAAAAAGTCATAAAATTTTGGGAAAATTTAAATTTAGCTGAAATTTTGGTTTCAATGTTACATGATTTTTCACTATTTCTTTAAGTATCTTTAAATAAATATTCACCTAATGTTTTAAACAAAAATTTATCTATGAAGTCATGAAGTTGAAAGATTAAAATTGCATATTCAAGGTCATATTCAGTAGGTACTGAAGTTGGAACTATAGCTAGGCCTAACAATTTGTCCAATGACTTTTTCCCATCATACACTGAAGGATGGAAGAAAACCAATTCATACACCAAAGTTCCATGTGATTCTGATGTTTATGAGCTTTATGATCTTGATCAAGATTTTTAACGTCTCTGAACTTCCATGTCGTCATCTGTAAAATGGGAATAAAGATGCTCATGATGGCTGGCAGCAAAGATAGGTCAAAAGGCTAAAAAGTATGGAAAGCTCTTAAAACTTTTCTGGGACTGTATGAATTAATGGGTTATTTGAATTACTTCACCTCCCCCCCCCCATAAATACTTTAAAAACAGTTCTTAAATTGGTCAGTATTCCAAACCATTTTCTCTTTCACCACCTCCCAGCTTTTTGTTTAACTAAGTGCTTATTTTAAGGAGGATTTTGTGTTAGAAGGTGAACTAATAGGATGAAAAAGTGTTAAGTATTTAACTTAGAAAATATAGATTGAACATCTGCATTGTGGAAGACAGATTTTAAAAACATTAAATGGGCTCCTCTTTTGTTCTAAATCTAGATCAGAAAAGCAGTACAGACCTCCAAGATATCTAAGGAACAAACACTAATAAAACAACACAAGCAGGTGTGGTGGCAGGAACATCAAAGGCTAAATGAAGTCAGGTAAGAACTGAGGGAACTTGCAATAGGAACACCTAGGAATTACTAAGACTTGCACTTCTGTAATTAGATGTTTTATAACTTTCCATGTCAATTAAACCATGGTATTCAAAATTTAAAGTTATAGTTTCAATGTGAGTCGATTAAAATCCTTTTATTTCTCCAGTTTAATTTGGAATTCAGTGAATATATTAATATGCTTTTCTTTCTTTAGGGAAGAAAAGATAGTCTCTATCTGTTAATTACTCTTCTGCCCTCCCACTCATACTTGTAACTACTTACATATCTAGCACTTACATATCTGGATTATAATGCATTGCTTACGTATTTGTCTTTCCTATAGAGTGCTAAGCTAGGGCAAGCATCCCATCATATTCATCTTTTCACTGTAGGATACACAGCAGAAGATATATAAATGCTTTCAACCAATGAATGAATGAATGATCTAAAGGGTTCAAGTTGCTCAGCGACTTCTAGATGTAGCTGTATCATGCATGACTAGCTTATTCAATTTGGGTTTTTGACTTTTGTTATTATTTCCAACAATTACTTCAAGACAAATTAAAACTAAATGATGATTCTATACTTGATTTTAATTGTAATCTTTGAAAAATAAGCTTTCCAAAGGCAAGGCAAAAAGAGAAGGCAGATGTGTTTTCCCTCCACTTGAGGCATATATACTAGTTTTAATGATGGTTGTATTTATGAAATATGCTTTTTAAAATATATATTTTAAGTGTATATTTTGTATCACATTAGGTAACTTTTATGATTTTATATTAAGTTAAATTTCCAAATACCATTTCCCTTTGATTTAGGTGTTTTTCATAGTAATAAGTGTTTCTTATTCTGTCAGAAGATTCTTACATGTGAAGTAAAAGGCTCATGATTGGAAATGTTTCTACATCATTGTATAACTTGAAACATAGAAAAACAAAATTATATAGACTTTGTCACCATACTGCTGCTATAAAAAGAAATCAGATTCATCTTATCCCTCAAAAGTTACCTTTTGTGGAGAGGAAGTTTGGGCCCATTAGAAAAATTTTTTCTTGAAAATTTGCATAACTTGAAACATGATAAAAAAAGAAGGCCCTTAGGAGGTTTTAATTATGGTGCTCACTGATGCAAGCTCAAATGTAATGGGTGAAAGTTTTTGATCTTGGCTGTGTCATACTCTTATTAATGTGTATATTAAGTTGTTCTTGAGCTTGATAGCAGAGGTGCATACATATTTTTGTGGAAAATAATTCTTTTTGTTGACCTGGGATGACATAAAGATAATGGAAGTGAGGAACTTTCAAGTAATATAATAACCTTCATGCCTTGCAACTTGTAGCGCTAAAAGTTGTACAAAAAGAAGAATTCCAAGAAAATGTTCTGTGTTATTCTAGAAAGCAGGTTAATTTCAACACATGTTCAGTAAAATTTTTCTAAAAATTAATGGTAAAAGGAGGACAGTTAGAATGTGGCTCAATTTGTGGAGAGTTTAGGGACCACCAGAAAATCAAGAGTTTAAGCTGTATCAGTTTTTCTCAACTTTTAAAAATCTACAATTCCCTTTTAATAAAAAAATTTAAAGTACAATATTCTTATGTATCACCATGAGAGACTCCATTTGTGAATCTCAGGCCCGCAGAAAGTAAGGGCCTACAATGATCTCTAAGTTTTGTTGGGTAATTTAGCATGTGCTGGGTAATATGTTAGGTACTTTACATGCTTTATTTCATTTACTCCTTACAGTGTTGCTGCAGAGTAGGAACCAATGCTATCCCCATTTTACAGATGAGAATCTTGAGGTTCAGAGGATTAAATTTATTTGTCGAAGGCAAATTACTAGTTTATTTGAAGGTGATATTGGAGCACTCGTTTTTAACTCCTGTGCTCCATGACCTTAGAGTTGAGCAGTTTTTTCTTTTGCCCCACAGGGTTCCATTCACACCACCTGAAATCGAATTGGTTTACCATTGCTACTATGTTTCCCCGAAAATAAGACCTTGTTGGACCATCAGCTCTAATGCATCTTTTGGAGCAAAAGTTAATATAAGATCGGGTCTTATATTATATTAAAATAAGACTGGGTCTTATATTAGTTTTTGCTCCAAAAGACGCATTACAGCTGATGGTCCGGGTAGGTCTTATTTTTAGGGAAACCTGGTAGAAAAAAAAAGATTTTGCCAAATTTTAATTCTTAGACATCTGTACTAAGGAAACTACTCACACAAAATTTACAAATACAAAGTTATATTTTATATTTACATTTATAAAATTATATTTAATAATTAATATGTTTTCTCAAACTACACCCCTTGAAAACCTCCAGGATCCCTTGCTCCTTTGTTTCAGAATGACTGTTTAAGAGGAAGTTATTTATATTGGCCATGTGATAATGAATTACAATTTTTATTTTAATTAACAGTTTTTGAATAATAAAGTTTGAGGGGTTTATTTGTCCAGCTTACTACTTTTACTACAATTCCTACAAGGGATGTTTTTAATCAAATCTCTGTTAGAAATACATGTAGCCTCTTGCTCACAATTTTAGTTTTAAAGCATTATTTTAAAAGTATCACCTTTCTATTAATACAAAGGATATCATGGGGTCTTACCCACAACAATTAAATGTTGTCTGGAAATGTGTCTTTAAAGATGAAATTGAGACCAGTGTTTTTACTGTGGTACTCAGGGCACAAGAGAACTCTCTCTGAGCCCAGCTCCTGAGCTTGTTCCTTAGCCAACAGTTAGTTGTCAGACTTCCTTCTGCAGCCTCTGTGTACACTTGACAGACTTCAGGAGTGAGAAGTGGATCAAATAGCTGAGCCTAAGGTGTCAGTGCCGCTGAATTCCTTCCTTGTTGGAGGGGCTAAAGCTTTGGCGTTCAGCCTACTCTGGGCCCTAATTTTCTACAGATCTCAGGCTATTAGTTCCATTTATGGAACTTGAATGTACTCTCTTGCTCTGTTTTTCACAATCCATGTTTCTTTGCGTATTGTTTGGTTAAATGACTTCTGACTCTACTATTCTCTTTCACTCCATGTTTCTCTTGTTCTGCCAAAATGGGTAACTAAGCGGTTGCCCTAGAAATCTCAGGAAGCTCTGGGTAATTTCTGATGTTCTGAGGAGACTGATTCTACACCTAGATCTTTGCACTCTCTTGGCAGGACGAGGACCTGTACTGAGAGTAGGTTCCTGAGAACTAAAAAATGTCCTTCACCAGGCTGGTTTATCTTGCAGGTGGTTGCACTGCAATTGGGCATATCTAGGAAATAGGTTAATATATCACCTAGGCAAACGGTCACACAAAAACTCAAGAGGTTTTTTGCAGTACCATCATATACAATGGTACCAAAGGAAAGGCCAAGTAACATTAGGAGACACTTAAATTGGCATATCTGGACAGGGAAAGTTGCCTTACATTCACCCCCTCTTCAGATGTGGAGGAGGTTGCTTGTACCGCAGAGTTCTAACTTGGTCTAGCATGTCAATGAGCATCGGGGCAGGGTTCTCGTCTCCAGAGTTACCACTTGTACTATTCTTATGTCCATCACAATTTTTACCTATATTTCCTAAAGTATATTCTACAAAACAGAAATATTTTTCAAGCTACTCAATGGAGAACAATCAATTGCATTGGTCTTACAAATTAAGAAAATACTTTACATGTCTTCCCCTTTTTGGAGAACGTTAATGCACCTTAACATAATCAAGTTTCTGTGAAATCCTGCACCGTAGAAGCTTGTCGAATTTTGTTTAGTTCACCATTTCCCACTTTTCCCCCTAGCATCTCATTGACATTACTGTTTTATAGAACACTACTTGGAAAATGTTAGCCTGCATTCACAAGCTAGCCCCAGATTCTCAAGGTTCTTGAGGGCATAACAAATGTTTCTGGATTTGTGGGGCACTCAGGATAATTAGAGAAATGGGCTGTTCTTATCTGACAGGTCAAGGTTGTTGATTTCCAAAGTCGGGATGGAGCTTACTAGAATTATTACATGCAAAGTAGCAGGTTCATGTCCTATATGCACAAAGCCACTTCTCCTGTTGGTTTGTATGTTCTAATATGGCTCTCTGGTGCTGAAAATATAAGGGAACTGAGCTACATGGCTTTTTAAGTGCTACGTTTTTGTTTAAGCAAATCCATTATGAAATAACTTCTGGTTTTGCTTCACTTTCATGCACCCATCCTCCATTTGACAGTTTCAAATGTAATTGTAAAAATACTTCTGTCAAAAAGTACATACTGGGAAAATACACAGTGAAGTGTCATCTATAATATCACCTATACATACAAACAAAACCCCTGTCCCATGTAAGTGAATTGACTTCAAAGAAGATTGCACATATATAAAATAAATGATAATTATGAAAATTATTTAGAAATATTTTAAAATATTATTTTTTAAAAACCCAATATAAAATGGTACATATGCCATAATTACAATGACTTGAAATATACATGCATGTAGACAAGGGCTAGACACTTATAGAAAAATGAAAATAAACATTGTATTAAAGTATTATAATTGTTGCAATTACAACAATACAAATTGTAACTTTTAATTTTATGCCAACTTAATTTTGTATTTTAATAATCATAATGAATCAAAACTCTTTTCTATGATTTTATTAAATCTGCCGTAAGCAAGGGATCAACTACAATATTTTGGGATGTCCATTTAGAGCTGATTATGGTTTTACTCTAAATATGACTGTATAATATTTAAATAATATAGTGAAAGGTCTTTAAGATTTATTACTTATATTAGTGTATAAAAATCAAATATACTTGTTCCCCCATTCCCCTAGGACCTCATCGTCTCTTAACGTTTAAAATAATCTCTTCATTAGTCCTTATTTACCTGATCTCCTCCTTTATTTTCCGTCTTTATTGCTCACCCCTCTTACCAGCCCATCCTCCATCTTGCTGCCTTTGGAATCTTTCTGAAACACAGATCTACTGAGCAGGCCAGGTCAGCTTAGTACCCCTCAGCCTGTCCATATGAAATAGTGCTCAGACATGTTTCGTGCTTGCCTATGCTCATGCTGTTACTTCTGCCTTGGAGTGGTCACTTTTGGTCTCAGTGGCGGCCCTTGCAGGACATTTGTCCTTGTCCAAAACATCCATAGAGCCATTTGGTCCACGCCAAAATATCCTTGATATCTGGTCCTGTTCAAAATGTGCATAGTTAATATAAACCCTGCTTTTCTGCAAGATTCTAACCTAGACCCCTCTACCTAACCCCATTTGCCATGACCAGGTAGGCTGCCAAGGTAAGAAGGGTTGTCATTGGGAATGCAGCCACAGCACAATTAGCAGAGCAATAAAACATATTTTTTATGTAATAATCCTGAAAAGCAAACATAGAAATAAATGTTGTAGGTTCTCTGAACCCAGGGACATTTTTTGGTGTGGACATTTTTTTTTTTTTAATCAGTTTCAGGTGTACAAAACAATGTAATAGTCAGACATTTACACCTCTCACAAAGTGATAAACCCTCTCCCCCAGTCTAGTCAATAAATGGTGCTGGGAAATCTGGACAGACATGCAAAAAAATAAAGTTGGACCACCTCCTTATGCCATATACAAGAATAAATTTAAAACGGATTGAAGACTTAAATGTAAGATTCAAAACCATAAAACTCCTAGAAGAAAATATGGGAAGTAAACTTGCAGACATTACCCGGAATAAGATTTTTACTGATATATCCCCTCGGGCAAGGGAAGTAAGAGAGAAAATAAACATATGGGATTACATCAAACTAAAAAGTTCTTTCACAGCAAAGGAAACCATCAATAAAACAAAAAGGCATCCTACTGAATGGGAGAAGATATTTGTCAATGATACATCTGATAAGGGGTTAATATCCAAAATTTATAAATAAAACTCATTTAACTCAACACCAGAAAAACCGAACAACCCAATTAAAAAATGGGCAGAGAACACAAAGAGACATTTTTCTGAAGCGTGGACATTATTGACAGGACCAAATATCAAGGACCATTTGGCATGGACCAAATATGCTCATAAATGTTTTGGACAGGACCAACTTTCAAGGACATTTTGGTGTGGACCAAATGTCTCAGTGGATATTTTGGACAGGACCAAATGTCTGTTAATCGTGTCTGGCAAATACCTAATCCATGTTAGGGATTTAGTATATGGTCTGAATGACTAACAGGTGAATAAAACCACATGAAATTAAATTTCTACTACTAGGTATTTTTTCAACCTATATATGATTTGTTTATGATTGTAAAAAATGATTGAGATAATATCTATTTCAGATGTAAAATGGAATATGAGATAAAATCCTTTCTCAATGAAAAGAACATTGGAAATGAATGTCTTTCGGACCTTACACATTTTGGTGAGATATTTTTTTTTAATCCTATATTTAAAGGGGAGTTTTGTTTTGAAGATCAAAGTGGGCCACTCACTTCATGTTCTTTTAATATTAACTGGTATTTTTTTTCTAAAGGAATCCAAAAATAAGTCTACACTCTAAAAACCTGTTCTTGAAGAAACTTAAAATAATGTGTTACCTTGGTTTAATTTTGTTTCCCCATAGAACAAGAGTTATCAGAACAATGTTGCACATATCTTAAAAATGTGATAAATCCTATTCAGCAATTGAGAGCAGACCTAAAATACAGACAGCATCACATTTCACAGCATTCACATTCACATACTGGGTTTAACTCAGTGAAAGTACTGGAAGAGGTCAGTATATTGCCTTTACTTTTAATAATGTGATAGTTCACTTTTGTCCCACCTAAAACATTTTGAGATAAGAAACAAACGTGTGTCTTGTGTATTTTAATACAAGCTATAGCAAATTCTGTCTACTCAATATCTTAAAAATATCCCTAAATCTGTCCAAACATGATCATTTCTCACCTGGAATGTTACAATGGCCTAATAACTAGTCTCTCTGTTTTCATCCTTGCCCCTCCTCCCAATACATTCTGGAATCTACCTTCAGTGCAGGAGGGTCAAGTCACGTGCCCTAATAAATTCCCTCCAGGCTCCTGCGGGCCCATCATTCCTCCCTATACATCAGGCCCCTCTCTGCTTCTTCAGTCTCCTCTATGTGACACATCCTCCCGTCCTAGACCTTGTTGCACGATGCGGGCCTTCTTCCTGTTCCTCACACATGCCCTGATCTTTTCTGTTTCAAGGCCTTTGCACGGGCTGTTTCCTCCATCCCACTGATGGCACTTTTTGTCCTTTAGGTCTTCGCTTAAATATTCTCTCCTCCGAAAGGCCTGTCCTCATCACCCACATGAGAGAAGCCATAGTCATTCCCTAGGACCTCACCCTGCTTTTACATTACTTACCTTCTGATAATTTCTTAGCTTTTTTTCATTAGTTTGTCTGCCTTCCCTGATTGGAGCATAAACTCCATGATCATAGTTACAGTAGATGTAGGCTTTTAGGTGCTTTTTCTTACTCTATTTTTCAGTTATTCTGTAGAGTTGTTATATTGCTTTAATAAATAATAATTTTAAAAATATTAAAAAATCCCTTGCCTAGCTGGGGATTTTAGGCAAGGATTCAAGGGAAGGAAGGGTGATTGACACAGACAATCTGGTAAGCTCTCTGCCTTACCACAAACAAACCCAAAATGTGGGTACAAGAGGTTAGGACCCCACTGTGCTTCCTAGGCCCATTTTTGGGTTATGTGTCTAGAAGCCCCCTGTGGTAAGCACTGCCTGGCTATGGCATCTCTTCAACCTCTTCCACAGGTCCTCAAGGGACTTTCTCTTCTCTATTTTGTATCAGTTATTTGCTTTTGAGAATATTTCCTGTAACTTTAAATGTAAATATTGGATGAATCACAATTATTTGCATACTACTTGTTTTAAATGTCTTATAGGTTGACTTTGTGAAAAAACAATCGAAAGCTGTGTTTGAAAGACTTAGCCTGGAGCAACAGAAATTAGAAAGTAGTCTTTCAGACTGGAGTATGAAAGTAAGTGTCATACAGATAGTAATTTGTTTATCAATTTGTCATTTGTGTTAAATAAAATAATCACGTAATTATTTTTCAGATACTAGATCATTCTTCAGAAGAAAGGAATAACATGCTTAGTAAACTCCCTACGGAATTAGAAACTTTGGAATGCCCATATTCTGATTTGAAATCTTCAATTTTTAATGAGTTCTGTAACTTAACAGAGAAATATCAAAAGAAACTTCAAGATTTTGATCTGCAGTTAGAAGACATATACAGGTAATAAGATAAAACTACTTGAATTATTGGGGGTGGCCAATTAGCTCAGTTGGTGAGAGCGTGGTGCTCTTAACAACACAGTTGCCAGTTCGATCCCCACCTGGGCCACTGTGAGCTGCGCCCTCCACAACTAGATTGAAACAAATACTTGACTTGGAGCTGATGGGTACTGGAAAAACACACTTAAAATAAATAAAAGTTAAAAAAAAAAAAAGAAACTACTTGAATTATATAGATTTTTGCCACTAAATTTATAGTTTTGTGGGAGGTTACTATATTTCTGATTTATTGTTTTCATAGTTACTATGTGATTGGAATACAGTCAATCGCTAAATATTCAGATTGACCATTGAATATTCAAGATAATTTCTTCAAGGTAATTTCCCTGAAATAATGGTTTTAAAAATTTACATAAGGTTGAAACATGATGAAAAAAGTCCTCTCATTGGGCTCCTTACTAGACAAGGAAGAAATCCTAGGTGCAGTGTGAGGCTTTCCTGACCTAAGCTTCTTTTTTACATCTCTGTGGCAATAGTCACGTCTTCCTCCATAACAGACACATTTTGGTCTCCTAAGAGCCTCCTCCCTCCCTGCCTCTCTATCTTCCTATTTTCCTTCCATCTTGCAATAAAGTTGAGGAAAAAAATTTAATAATATATCCTTTATATGTGTTGATTGATTAATTAATTAATTACACTTTAATTGAAACTCAGTCACGCTAAAGTGTTAACTCAACCATGCACTTAGTTTAAGTCTCTAATTACAAAACAAATATCCTCTCTCCCCTCCCCATCCTGACCTTGTTAAAGAGATTTTTCCTAATTTATTAGGAAGATTAAGCTTGTAAAATCAGCCAAAGTTTCAAAATGAAGAATAACTGGGGGTGGGATGTGGGGGTGAAACTTGCACAGCCAAATATAGATATATAATATCAAAATAAATTAGAAAGTTTTAAATGTCTAGGAATATGCAGCAGATAAGTAGAACAAAATAGACATACAGAAAACAGAAAATATCTCTAATAATTTAATTTATTATAAAGGAAAAATTTCAAAACTAAGGGAAAGATTGATTGGGACAACTAAACAGGCATAACATACATATACTGGGAATACCAAAGAAGAGGAAAGAGTACAAGAAATATTTGAAGCAACAGAGACTGAGAATTTCCACCAATTAATGTCAGACACCAAACCATAGATCCTGGAAGCTCAGAAAGCACCAGACATGACAAATACCCCCCCCAAACTATACCTACACAAATCATATTCAGACTTCTGTAGACTTCTCCTTAATATTTACCCAAAGTGGGTGAAAACTTATGTCCACACAAAAACCTGAGCATAGATGTTTATAGCAGGTTTATTAATTATTGCCAAAACTTGGAAGCAACCAAGATATCCTTCAGTAGGTGAATGGATAAATAAACTGCTACATCCAGATAAGGGAATATTATTCAATACTAAAAGGAAATGAGCTATCAAGCTATGAAAATACATAGAGGAAACTTATATACATATTACTAAGCAAAGGAAGCTAATCTGAAAAGGCTGCGTACTGTATGATTCCAACCCTATGACATTCTGGAAAGGACATATCTATGGAGGCAGTAAAAAGATCAGCGGTTGCCAAGGGTGAGGGTGAGGAAGGTATAAATAGGCAGAGCACAGATTTTTAGGGCAGTGAAATTATCTGTATGATGCTACAGTGATGGACACGTGCCATTATGCATTTATCAAAACTCATAGACTGCACACCTAATGTAAACGACGGACTTTTGATGATAACGATGCGTCAGTGTAGGTTTATTGATTGTAATCCATGTACCACTGTGGTGCAGGATGTTGATAGAAGGGACGTTGTACATGTGTGAGGACTGAAGAAATATGGGATTTTTTTGTATTTTTGCTCATATTTATCATACACCTCAAACTACTCTAAACAATAAAGTTTACTAATTTAAAATATGAAGAAAAAAGTACATTTCATTGCTATTTAACTGTTCCAGGGCATAGAAAAGAAGAAAAACTTTTAAGTTATGTTTATGAAGCAGCATTACATTGATAGAAAAGTTGGAAAGTACTGCACAAAATAGAAAACGATAGCCTAGTCTCACATCTATTGATACAAAAATCCTAAATAAAATATTTGCAATGAGGATCCACCAGCACATTAAAATAATGAATCCAAGTAGATCTTCTGTAGCTTACCTTCATGGACACTAAAATACCATTAAAAATTTGAGCATCTGTTCTTAAGAAAATGTTAAAATGTTAAAATTATGATGAATACATTTACCATTATAAAATGTATAAACCCTTCAAAACATAAAGGGAAACAATAGAAGCAGTTTCATAACTGACAAGCATCTGCCATCACCACCGTTATTTAATGTTATTCTGTATGTTCTAGGCAACAAAATTAGACAAGAGAAAGACAGAGTTATAAAGCACTGAAAGAAATAGCTATAGTTATCTTATTTGCAGATAATGAGTTTTTCTTTGGAAAATCCAAGGCATTCACAAGAAAGAAATCTAAACACGTAATAAGATAATTTAGTGATATAAAATTAACATACATAGAACCAAACTTGGTTTTATAGACAAACCATGGCCAGCTAAAAGATAAAATGAATGAAAAAAAAACGTACTTTGTAATAGCAACAATAAATATAGAATATGTAGGAATTTGTTTAACAAGAAATGATCTATACTACTGGAAGAAGACTTTAAAATGTTATTTAAGAACATAAGACTTGAATAAGCCATACCTTATTTTTAGAACAGAAGATTCAACAGTTATAGATATTTTCCCCCTCAGCCTACAAATTTAATGTGATTCTAATAAAATTATTCACAAGGTTTTAAAAATTAATCTGAATTTTAGTTTTCCTTTCAAAAAAGAAATAAGCAAAAATAGAAAAATTCTGGGGGTGGGAGGAAGCAATAATGAGGACCATTGCTATTATATGAGGTCAAACAATTAAGTTCACAAACTTTTTGCAATGATGTTGCTAATCTTTTTTGATATCAAAGGGATTATTCATTATGAATTTGTACCAACTGGACAAATAGTTAACCAAGTTAACTATTTGGAATTGCTGTAAAGGCTGTGTCAAAAAGTTAGACAAAATGACCTGAACTTTTTGCCAATTCATGGCTCTTGCATCACAACAATGCACCAGTTTACACGGCACTGTCTGCGAGGGAGGTTTTAGCCAGTAAACAAATAACTGTATTGGAACAACCTCCCTACTCACCTGATCTGGCCCCCAATGACTTCTTTCTTTACGCGAAGATTTATAGATGATGTAATATAGAATTGTACACCTGAAATCTATGTAATTTTATTAACAATTGTCACCCCAATAAATTAAAAAATATATATATATGTGTATATATATATATATATATATATATATATATATATATATATATATATATATAGAAAGGAAGACATTTTGATGACATTCAGGACATCAAGGGTAATACGACGACAGCTCTGATGGCCATTCCAGAAAAAGAATTCCAAAATTGCTTTGAAGGGTGGACTAGGCCCTGGCATTGGTGCATAGCTGCCCAAGGGGAGAACTCCGAAGGTGACCGTAGTGATATTCAGCAATGAGGTATATAGCACTTTTTCTAGGATGCGTTCGTGAACGTAATTGTCTGACCTCGTGTATTAAACATTTTATAAATGATATAATGTCATGAATACATAGGTCAATGGATGTGATTTAGGTTTTGACAATCATAAATACTTGCATAAGATTTGGATTCAAAATTAAGTTAAAGGGGAAAAAAAGGCTGGGAGTGACGCATTCATTTTGTTGCTGTGGATCAGTCTCAGCAGTTGTAGCTTCCTGAAGCGGGGTGGGACCTTCCCTGATCACAACAGAGGCATGTGACTTCCTAGGAGCTGGAAATTGCTCCTCCAGCCATTCCAATTATATTGCAAGTCATATAATATCTGGTCATCCATTCCTTTATACTTAAAGAACTTGAGTGGTGTCTTTCATCAGCAGCTAAGCCTAACATGTGTGAGGGTGTGGGGAAAGCAGGTAGTTCATATACTGCCAAAGGCGATCTAAATTGGTGTAACTTTTCTACAGACAGTAGTTTGGTAGGACTTATCATATCAGAAAGCATATGCCCTTTGTCCCAATGGTTTTCACATCTCAATAATACATCATACAAATATACTTGTATATAGTGATTTAGTTTTAGTTATTTACTGCAGTAGCTAAAGATTGAGGAAAGAATCTTAATATCAATAAGGACTAGTTTTACAGATAATTGTACAACCATACAATGTATATTACTCTCCAGACTGAAAAAAAAAGGAAAGAAGAAAAGAATGTGAATACTTACATTTACTAACATGGAATAATCTCCAAGGGTTAGAGTTAAGGTGTGGTATTGGGTTAAGCAAATAAAATAATGTGCAGTGCACAATGTATAAAATAGGGAAAATTAAACGTACACTTACACACATAACCATACACACAGACATATAAAAACAAATATATATATATATAAAATATATGTATTTAATAAATTTTATATATATATATATATATATTTGTTTTTATATGTCTGAAAAAATATGCAGAAATTGGTAACATTCATTGGCTCTAGGGAGGGGAGCTAAATGCCTGGGGTGGGGGGTGAGTGTGAGAGAGAATTTTTATTGTATGCCCATTTTTTATTATGCCTTTTGGATTTTGAAGCATGTGAACATATTACCTATTCTAAAAACAGAATTTTTTAAAAGGAAAATAACAAGTGTAAAAATTGAATGACAAATGGGAAAACATTGGAAACGTATCAGTCACAAAAAATTAAAGTATTTAATATATGAAGACACTTTGCAAATTGATTGATAAACAGCCAAAAGAAAAGGGACAAAGGAGACAAAGAAACAGTTTATCATTTATATTTTCAACAAGTATTTACTGAGCAACTACTGGCATAAAATAGATAAAAAGTCCTCTACTCATGAAGCAAGTTAGAGACAACAAACTATAAACATAACAGTTAAATTATGCACCATGGTGTATTAGAAGGCGAGATGTGCTGTGAAATAATAGAGACTAGAGTACAAGACAAGTTGCTGAGGTTGTGGGGGAGTGGGGCAGATTGCAGTTTTGAATGGAAGTTTGAGGATAGGCCTGGTTGAAAAAGTGACATTGAAGCAGTCATGATGGGGCTTAGAAAGCTAACCATGCAGAAATTGGGGGTAATGGTGTTTTAGCCAGTGTTTACTGAGATGGGCATGTGGCTGGCAAAAGGCCAGCATGGCAGCAACACAGTGATGGATGGAGAGAGCAGTAGAAGCTGCAGTCAAAGAAGTAGGGTGAAGAGGGGGACACTGAGAGCGTTGTAGCCATTGTAAAAACTTTCAGATGCAGGAAGCTGTTGGAAGCAGAAGTGTGAGAGAAGCATGCAAAGTAACAAGACCTAACTCATGGTTTAGCAGGATCACTTTGACAGTTGTGTTTATGGTGGAGGTAGGGAGGGGGGGAAAAAATTGAACACTTTAGTAAAGTAATCCAGATGGGAGATAATGGTGGCCTAGATCAGGATGTAGAAGTGGTGTGAAATAGCTTTTGGACATATTTTAAAATGAAAGCCATCTGCTGACAGATTTCATAAGGTATGTGAAAAAAAAGAGAGCAACAAGAGAATAGGCCAACGTTTTGGGGTTGAGCAACTGGAAGGATAGAGCTGCTATCACCTGAGATGGGAAAGACTAAGTGAAGCAAGATTTGACTGTGGGGAAGATCTGGCTTTCAGGTGTGGACGTGTTGAGTCTGAGGTGCTGTCAGATATCTAAGTACCAATTTTGAGAAGGCAGGCAGTTCTGTGAGTCTGCAGGTTAGGAGAGAGATCTGAGCTGGAGACACATGTGTGTGAGTCATCAGCATGCAGTTGGATGTGATCATCAAAACGAGTGAAGAGACAACATCAAAGATAAAAAACTGGTCCCTTGGTTCTGCCGGCATTCAGGTGTCAGCGAGAAGAGGGGTAACCAACAAAGGACACTGAGAAAGGGTCTGGGAGATATGAAGAAAACCAAGAGTGTGCTGCCCTGGAAGGCAAGTGAAAGGGAGAGGTCAGCAGTGTGAGCTGAGGAGGGGCCATGCACTGAGGAAACGTGGCTAAGTCATACAGAATAGGACTGATCATTGACTGTGGCTTTAGATGGAGGCTTTTGGTGACTGTAGAAGAAGTGGGAACGAATGCCTGATGGGGTTGGATTTGAGTGAATGGATGGAGAACACTGAAGAGAATGAGAATAGACAACGCTTTTGAGAAGATCTTTTGCAAAGGAGAGCAAGAAAGGAGGGCCAGACTTTATCGTTGTTGTTTTCTCTTTTGTGTTACTCAAAATGGGAGAAATATCATTATGTTTGATGCTAATGAGAAGAATCCAGCAATGGGATACGATACACAAATGGAGGACTAAGCACTGATGATTTATTTACCACAGTAACAGGTGGGGATACAGAGTATAATGGTGCAGACACTGGGAGGTGAATAGATGTCATGCTGGCAATCCATGGAACTCTGGGTGGTAATTCTAAATACAATGACAAAGAAATTTATGAAAACCTCTGTACTCATCAAAGCAATGAAAAATTTAAAAGTACTCAGATTTTTATGTACAAAATGGTAAAACATAAAATAAATTTATCTGTGGTTAAAATATGGGACAAATGGGCATTTTTATACAGGTTTGGTGTGCAAACTCTTTTGGAAAGCTATCTGGCAATACTGCATCCAAAATCTTTATAAATGTTAATAATAGTTTCTCTTTAGAAATAATCTTCAAGGAAATAATCATAGAAGTAAAACAAATAGTTGGCTTCAAGGATGTTCAATATTGTTTTTTCCCTCTTTAGTGAGAGCAAAATCTTCAAAATAACCAGATAGCCAACAAACATGAGGTTAGCTTCATCAATTATGATATATCCACATATTTAAATAACACACTGTCATTCATAATTATATTAAAGCTTTGTAATGTCACAGACAGTTGCAGTAAGTTGCTAGGCAATTAAAAATAAGGTTACAAAACAGTTTGTGTAACATGGCTTATCTTTTTCTTTCCCTCTGAAAGTGTTACTTCTGGATCTATATGACTATAGAAAAAAGACCGGGAGCTTATCCACCCAAACAAACAATAACAATAGTTATCTCCAGGTAGTAAAATTACAAATAATTTTGGCATACATGCTCTTTCTGTTTTGTAAAGCAAAAATACAGATTTTTAAATATCTAAGTTAAAGAATGAAGATGAAACCATTGGTATTTAAAGGGTACCTATTATATGACACGCCAAGTATAGGTCATTTAAGTCCTCAATACACCCCATTAAAAAGCTCTGTTTTACAGATGAAGAAATTGCAGTTCAGCAGGTGAGCAGTTTCCCCAAAGTTTCTGAGGTAGTGCATAGTTGAGCAGGAATGAATTTCTTCTGGTCATCTGAATAGAAAGCTTTTCTCTCACGTCAAACTGCTTCAAGCATTTACATGTATGTTACCAGGATTTTGGTAAATTGCGTTGATTACTAGATCAGTGCTATTTAATAGAAGTATTATGTGAGTCACAGATGTGAGCCACATATATATCATTTAACATTTAAGTAGCCGTATTAAAATAGTTTTAAAGGTTAAATTTATTTTAATTGTATATTTTAACTCAGTAGTTCCAAAATATTATAATTGCAACATATAATCAATATTTTAAAGTTATACGTGAGATCTATCACATTCTTTTTTCCGTACAAAGTCTGTGAAATCTGGTCTACATTGTATACCTACCGCGCATCTCAGTTGGGACCAGCCACATTTCAGGCGCTAAACTGGTGGCTAGTGGCTGCTACATTGGACAGCATAGCTGTGAAGGATGTCGACCTTTTACTAAAACATATTATTAAAACATTATTTACTACAATTGAGGCTATTTCTTTATTCAGTACATTTGTGAAGCTAGATTTTATTAGGGTTGCATTTCATTAGTAACATGAAGACAAGTTTAATTGCTTGTTTTAGACTCAGATGAGATTGTGGCTTTAATTTCCTAGCATTTAGATAAATTAATCATATAGATGAGACATAACTGAATGATGCTCCATTTAGCTATGACAAACCTGAAGCCAATATGTGGCAAAAGCTATAGAGTGATAACAAGTAATTTCTACTTTATTGTTTGATAGGCATATTAAATTTTATAATGTTGATTCATCATTATTATTCTATTTTATGGGATCTGAAAATGAATGCTATTTAAAGTCCACATAATTTTAACAGTTTTGTCCCTCTGAGTGTATATTGCCAAGGCCCATAGTTTAATATTTTTTTAGCTAAATTGTTTCAATTTACCCTACTTGTTAGTAGCTTTCAACATAACTATTTAGTGGCCTATGGATGTGTGTGTGTGTGTGTGTGTGTGTGTGTGTGTGTGTGTGTACAGAGGGTGCCAAAAAAAGTATAGACATTTTAAGAAAGGAAAAAAAAAACTGTATTAAAATTGTAACACTCAATGTGTACTAATAACAAACAATGAATACAAGTCAAGTTTGACTTCTGCAATTAATTATAAGAGGTGCTCAAAGTGGTTACCATCAGTGTAATTTTAATATAGTTTTTTCCTTTCTTAAAATGTGTGTACATTTTTTGGCACCCTCTGTATATTTACATTCTCATAATACAGAAATAATTATGTTTATTAGAGAAAAAAATTTAACAATCAAGGCAAGCAAAGAGAAGAATCTGCAGTTAATTTAGTTCCCAATACTCTCTGGTAACAATTTGTATAATTCAGATATATGTATGTTGTTTATAAAAATGAAAAAGTACTCTACACATGTCTATTGTTTTACCTGTTAATGAATCAGATCCAATATTATTCATTTTTCAATAAATGTTTACTAACCTTCTATTTTTTTGGTAACCATATTAAATATTCTTTTACAACATGTTTTTTATTACATGCATGGTATTATAATATATGGTTGTACCATAAAAAAAAAGTCAATGCATTTCCTGCTTTTGCACAATTATTTATAACATATTTTGATATTTCTATAAAAACCTGGAACAAACAACTTTGTCACTATATTTTGAGTAATCCCATGATTATTCTGTTAAGAAGAATTCCTAGAAATGGAATTGAAGAGTCAAAGGATGTGAAAAACTCTAAGGCTTTTTAGAATGTTGCCATATTGCTTTCTAGGAAAATAGAAACAAGTTATACTTTCACCAAGAGACTTTCTGTCATTTGGCTCATCTTTTAGACTTGTTGATCAGGACTTTGGACTTTGCTATAATGTGTGAATAGCACCAGTGTCCGTTCATATTGCTTCTCTTTTTCAGTATTTATTTACATAGCATAACTTTGTAATGTCACTGTCCTTATGTGAAAGGTCTGCCAACAGAATTGGCAAAATATGAAAAAGATAAAAGATGACGTAGATAAAAGCCATCATCAGAAGCTAGTACTCAAGAAAACAGTAATTTCTTCATGTAATTTTATTTAAAAGACATTTGAAAAAACAAATACTTGCATGTTTGTTGCTTGATGAATACAAGATAGAAGAAAGCGAGGGAAAGGAGCATAATAAATAACTGACATTTGCTTACTTGATGAGCTCATAGCAAGTTAAAACATTGGAGCCTTAATTACCAGGTGGCATTTTTCTCTGAGAATGTAGTCTCAGAATTTTGGTAAGGTTCAGTGCCCGGACATGTCCCAGTCTCAGGTTTTACATTTCTGGTCTGGGCTGGTTGTATGTCAAGAGTGGTTAATAAGGGGAGAAATGCTCCAAAACACCAATGTGTTCACTTAGTCACGTTGGTTACATGACCCACTCAAGCAACATTCTGGGTCACTGCAATTCCCTTTTTCTCTTGGCATATTCCATCCAGGATTGTCCAACCTGACCTTGGAATTTATATTTGTTGGCGGGGAGGTAACAGTTGTAGATTATGATCTTATTTTTGTCATGGGTACTTAGTATGTTTCTCTTAAAATAAATACATAATTGAAAATACTTAATTACTTTATGACTCTTGAACCAAAAGCCACATTTGGTGATTGCTTAACCTACTTTGGGTTTGTTGTAGGAATAAAGTGTAGTTTAAATTCTCTTGGCTGTGGTGGAATGCATTTTATCAAGGGAAAAAAGTAGGTCCAATTTCTACAGGATACCCCAAAAACTAGTCTTAGAGTTTGTCTTTGCTTAATTAATAACTCATTCTGTATATTACCTGTATGTTATGTTTGTTTAAATGTATTTGTGAAAAGAATATCTAAGAAAAGTGGCTATAAATTTCTATGTCAATAGTCTTTATTGTAAGCATCACTGCGGCCCCCAGCACCTTCCTGATATAATTGTTTCAGCCGGGAACTACACGGTGTAATGGTGCATGAGGCTACATTTTTAATACTTCAGGAGACTGAAAAATCTGGGTTTTACAGGATGAAGGCGTGAGAGTCATTTACGAGAGGATCCTGTTCTTTGCTGGATGTGAAATCAAATCAATCTTGAGTAAATCAGATTGGAGACAATAGACTCATAGCAGCTTGACAGATTTTTTCCAAGATAATTGACATGTGTAATTTTTAACCTGGGTAATGCAAATAGAATTTGTTGTTAAAATAATAAAATATGTGTAGGTATAAGCAAAAACAAGATTAAAATTTCTATTGATAGGATTGCCAAATTTTTGACCTGAGAGGAATTATAACACCTATTTTATATTTCAAATCAATTGTTCATAACAAATTTTCCCTACTCCTTATATGTTGAAGTCCAGCTGTGGGTAAATATAGTCCTTTGAGGGAACCTGTCACTAGAACTAAGACTATGGAGAACTGATAATATAAGAAATTATAATCACTGTACTTACAGGTTTATGTTTATTTTCCATATTAGTGCCTATAAAAGAACATAAAGTTGAACACTGTTGATGTCTAAAAAAACAAATTGTGAAAGAGAATCATCATTCCTCTAATCCATTCTTATAATTTCTTTTTTTTTCTTTTTAAGATTTTATTGGGGAAGGGGAACAGAACTTTTTATTGGGGAACAGTGTGTACTTCCAGGCCTTTTTTCCAAGTCAAGTTGTTGTCCCTTTAGTCTTAGTTGTGGAGGGTGCCGTTCAGCTTCAAGTTGTTGTTCTTTCAGTCTTAGTTGTGGAGGGCGCAGCTCAGCTCCAGGTCCAGTTGCCATTGCTAGTTGCAGGGGGCACAGCCCACCATCCCTTGTGGGAGTCGAACCTTGTGGTTGAGAGGACACGCTCCAACCAACAGCCATCCGGGAGGCAGCTCAGCTCAAGGTGCCATGTTCAATCTTAGTTGCCCAGGGGGCAGAGCCCACCATCCCTTGCGGGACTTGAGGAATTGAACAGGCAACCTTGTGGTTGAGAGCCCACTGGCCCATGTGGGAATCGAACCGGCAGCCTTCGGGGTTAGGAGCACAGAGCCCCAACCTCCTGAGCCACCGGGCCAGCCCCTTATAATTTCTTTATGATTACTGGTAGTTGATTTGAGGTGATATTACAGCATTTTTATGTGGCAATTAAAATTTCAGAAGCCTCATGATGGTTAACCTTTTTCCTCATGCCATCCCAAAGAAGTAGACCAGTTTTATTATTCTTGTTTCTGAACCTGGACAATTGGGTCATAATGTCTATATAAAGGAACTTTATTCAATTCAACTTTATTGCACTTAAAAATGTACTTGTTCCCCAAAAGTGATGAATAAAATGGTAACATGGAGGTAGATTTTAGCTCAACAGATTTTTAAAAAATTAGTCTAAATACTGTGTTTGTAGATGATCATGTCTTTATTGATTATGTTTATTTGAGTTAGAGCTGATTTTGTTAGTTTGTTTGTTTTTTGTCTTAAACATGGCCTTTGGTGTTAGACACTTGTCTGCTCCCAATCAGCTGTGGAGAGTTGCTGTAGATGCTAGTCTCTGGCCACATTGGGGATGCATGTCTTTAACCTCTACATCCTTCACAGTGCTTTCCATCCAAAGCAATAGAAGGATGCTACATTTTTTAAGAAGTCATTTTTCTTCCCTTCAGTTAGCTATAAAAATAGGATATCTTTGTCTGTAAGTAAGAGAATAGCCAACCCAAGTCAAAGTAACAAATAATAGGTGATTTCTTATCTTACTTCACAGGAAGTGCAGAGATAGAGAAATCCAAGTACATAGGTCTGGTTTTCTGCATTCTCTTGCTCTGTCTTCTTGCAGGTTAGATGATTTCCTGCCTCACAACTGCAGTAGTTCTGAACCACAACATTCAGAAGGAGAAAGGTTCCTTTTCTTCCTGTGGCTTGTCTTAAGAGCTAGGAAATCATGTCCCAGAAGACTTCTTACATTCATTGGCCAGATTTGGGTCTTTTTCCCATGCTTATACCAAACACTGGCCAAAGGAACGGGAAGCTTATGAGTGGATGTTTGTGAATGGCTTAAGATTGATCAAGATTCACTTCCAGGGCTGGCGATGGGTCTCACCTTCCCTCAAGTGGGGGCCTCTGGAGGAAGGTAGATCATGCATAAAATCAGGACTCTGGTGGATAGGAGCAGGAGTAGGGGCAGTGTCTGCTGTAAGTACCTTCTCCTTACTCTTCTTACAATGAACATAATTATTTAAAGCCAGCATATGGGGTGGTTGAGCCATTTGCATTTTACTTTTAACAGGCTTTTATCTTGATCATATTATCGCAAAACTTCCTCTCTGAATTATATGGCCTCTTAAAAATTAGTGGAAGGTGAACAATTGTCACCCCAATAAACTTTAATTAAAAAAAAAATAGACGTAGATGAGTGCTGGGACAAAAGATGATTGAAGAGTCTCGCCATCATCACAAAAATAAACATTGTACCTCCAACGATACACATTCTAAGCAAAAGAATTGAACTTTCACAAACTATTGCATTCACAAACTACTCTTTAAAATGTATAAGTAAAATCAGTGTGCTAGCTATGCAAATAGCAATTATAGCTTCCGAATTAGTCACTTAGCCTTCTCTTCTGACCAGATTCCCATCCATTAACTTTCCTTTAAGAAATTCTGGAACCGTCACTTTTAGAAGGCTGCCATATTTTCACGTTCCTGTCATCCCTCAGCACAATGTGGCTTTGGATGTTGGTACAAGTTCTGGTTTAACTCTATGGGCCACATTTTTGTCATCGTTGATGCTTCAGTTCAGTAAATTTTGAACATATTCCTGAAAGCCCACTTTTTTCTGGCTGTCAGCTCCCACCTATGTAACTAGACTGGGCAGAGCCTGGGGACCTGGAGGTAAAAACTGCTAAGTGGGAATACATCCTATGGGAAGACCATGTACATACCCAAACAAAACCCAAGGAGTAGATTCTGTTGATTAAAAATGAGTTTGAGGCCAGGGAGCTTCCTATAAACCAGGATGAAAATTAAAGATAGATTTGTATTTGGACACTGGGCCTTGGGTGTGATGGTGGGTAGTGGGAAGAGTTTTAGGAACCAGGCTGATTAGATTTGGTGTTTGGATGGGTCTGATTTGGAAACACAATGTTGAAAGTGAAGTCAAGTTATATTTTCTGCAGGGTCAGACCTACTGCAGCCAAACAAGCAGATGGTGTCAGAGATATCTTTTATCCATGTTAATCCACCAGTGGCTCACTGCAATTATACTTCTCAGTGGAGAAGTACTAGGTGTCCCCTGATAATGTTACACTTGAAGAGATACAAGTACTTCTTTAGGCTGCATTCACTATGGCCGTTTTTAAATCTCGAGGCAGTCGCCAGATGCCGATAACTGCACCGGCTAGTTTCAGGGAGCAGTAATTACCATTTTGCTGGAAAGTTCCCTTCACTCTGAGAAAATGTAAAACAACTTTCAGCCAGTTTGTAAACACAATGCTTAGTTTCATAGAATTGTTTTTATTGTTAAAGTACCTGTTCCCCGTGTGTATCTCATTTGCCATCATAGGCTGCCCCTCTCCCCAAATGTATTTTGATGTCATAGAACCAGACAGACCCCAAGGAAGTGGTTTAAGCATGACTACAAAGAAAACTGGTAGCTAAGTTAATTGTGAGTCTCAGTTTCAGATTTTTGGAATGACTCAAATAATAAAGAGACAATAAGCCTAAGTCTGGTTGAATTCTCACAGCCCTGTCATCCTCTTTTATTGGATTACCTGTTTTGTCTCATACCCTTGGAAATCATGATAAAATGTTATCAGTGGACTTCAATATTTGGGAGCAGGATGAGTGGGGATGGAGAGGTAAATATCTCATAATTCTGCAGGCTAAAATTCCCTGAAGTTTTAGGAGTGCTCAATAGACCTGAAACTATAAAATCTTCGTGTGCTATTTTAAAGATGAAAATTACAAAATAAATTTAAAAATTTGGATGGACAATAAGAATAGAAATTGCAGAGACCTGCCAAAGATCTTTTGTCTAAAGATATTTTAAAAATTGCAAAAGTTTAGGGTAATTTTAAAGTATTATTTAAATTTTTCTACAATAATCTATAAAGAAGAAAACATAGGTACCAAACTTATGGACCTCAGGTTCAAAGCGGATTTTATGCATTTGACCTCAAAAGCAAGGGAAGTAGAAGCTAAAATAAGTGAATGGGAATATATCAAACTAAAAATCTTCTGCAGAGCAAAGAGACCATCAACAAAATAAAGATATAGCCAACTGAATGGGAGAAGATATTTGCAAACAGTGCCTCAGGTAAGGGGCTAAAATATATACGGAACTCATACAACTCAACAGCAAAAAGACAAACAATCCAATTAAAAAATGGTCAGAGGACATGAACAGAAATTTTTCCCAAGAAGACAACAGATATATTTTAAAAATGCTCAACTTCACTAGCTGTTAGGGAAATGCAAATCAAAACCACAAGGAGATATCACCTCACACCTATTATAATGGCTATCATCATCAAGACCAATAATAACAAGTGTGGCAGAGGCTGTGGAGAAAAAGGAACCCTCATACACTGTTGGTGAGAATGTAGATTGGTGCAATCACTATGGAAGTCAGTGTGGAGGTTCCTCTAAAAATTAAGAATAGAATTACTGTATGACCCAGCAATCCCTCTCCTGGGTATCTACCCAAAAAATCAGAAAACATTTATCCATAAAGATATGTGTATACCCCTATGTTCATTGCAGCTTTGTTTATGGTGGCCAAGACATGGAAACAACCAAAGTGTCCTTCGATAGTTGAAGGAAGGATAGGCTAGCTAAAGATGATGTGGTGTATATATACACAATAGAATACTGCTCTGCCATAAGAAAAGATGAAATACTGCCATTTGCAACAACATGGATGGATCTTGAGATTATTATGCTAAGCAAAAAATGTCAGAAAAAGTTGAGAACCATATGACTTCACTCATATGTGACAAAACTGAAAGCAACAGAGGAATAAGACAAATAAAGGAATGAAAACTCATAGACACAGATAACGTTTAATGATTACCAGAGGGTAAGAGAGCAGGGAAGGATGGTAGAAAAGGGTAAAGAGGGTCAAATATATGGTCACGGAAGGAGAATTGACTGGGTGGTGAGCACACAATGTGATACATAGATGATATAGAACTGTACAGTTAAAACCTATGTAATTTTACTAACTACTGTCACCCCAATAAGTTTAATTTTTTAATTTAAAAATAGTCATTTTCTTCAAATTCAGAAAGTAGATAAGTGAGCAGATTATTTTTCAATATCTGTGTAATTTAGTTCATTCTGTTATAATTACTAGCAAAGCAGTTAAATTAAACAAGAACTTCAGAAAGTAAAAGCCAACCCAGTTATTTTACATAGCTAAGCTATTTTATATAGATTTTTCTGTACAATTGAAAGATGGAAGGATTTTCCGTCAAAATGGCAGAGTAAATTCTATGCTCGCCTCCTGTCATGATTGCATCAAACTTACAACTAAACTGCAGAACAACTGTCATTGAGAATTGCCTAAAATCTAGCTGAACTGAAGTCCTACAACTAAGGACAAACAAAAGAAGCCACCTTGAGACTGGTAGGAAGGGAAAAGATGCAGAACGGCCTGGTCCCACACCTGTGTGTGACCATTAAAAATCGGGAGGGTTACCTTGGCTGTGGAGGTCTCCCCTGGAGAAGTGAGGGGTCTCAGACCCACACCAGACTCCCCAGCCCAGGGTTCCGATGACAGGGAGAAAAGTCCCCAAAATTTCAGTCTGTGAAAACCAGCAGAGATGGTGGCTGAGTGACAAGAGGATAGCTGGAGTCTCAAGCACTCCTCTTAAAGGGACCATGCACGGACTTACTGACTCCCTTGCTCTGAGCTCCAGCCCTGGGGCAACAGCTCAAAAGGATCCAGGGACATACAGGGAGGAATTGAATTATCTGACGTCAAGGGTGAGGGCTGGAGGTTCCATTTTCTCCTGGATGAAGGAGCTGGCAAAAGCCATTGTTTCTTTGTTGAGCTTTCCCCAATCCCCTCATGCCGACTCAGACAGCCGCCATATGTGAGTTTCCATTAATCTAGCTAACAATATTCATTCACTCTGCCCTGGTGATTGCCTGAGACCCCACCCCACCCAACTTGCAGACCCACCCAAACTGCTTCCAGTGGCTTACCCATACAAAGGACCTGTCTTGGCTTATGCTCCAGACTTTCCTAAAACTTCCCAACGGTTCACAAAACCCAAATAAGCACCATCTGGCTTTGGCATGACCATACCTCTGATTGAGCATCCCAAAGCCCAGCACTAGTGATAGTCGGCCTTGGTTTATGGCTTGGCCTCTCTCAGGCATCTCCAAGTCCAGTGCAAGCAGTGGCCATCTGCGGATTGCTTTGTAGCTCATGCCACGGTATAGGCTGTGGCTGAACTTGGCCGGCAATGGGGCCCCTCCCAGGAAGCCTCAGTGGACAGTTTCAGAACAAGCCAAAGTATCACCTGGACACCTTCAAGGTGGACATACCCAAAAGTCAAATTGGATATGCACCAGAGCCCTGATCAAGTAAATTCTGTTCTTAAGGGTCAGCCCCTGCAGCACAGCTCCTCCACTGTAGTCATGGCCAGTCCTCACAACCCATCAGCCCGAGGCTCAATGGATAAAGAAAACAAGACTCTTACATATGCTACCTACAAGAGACTCACTTCAGATACAAAGACACATACTGACTGAAAGTAAAGGGATGGAAAAGGATATTTTATGAAAATGGATCCAACAGCAAAAATCAGGAGTAGCAATACTTATACTAAACAAAATAGACTTTAAACAAAGACTATAACAAGAGACAAAGAAGGACCCAGTAATCCTACTTCTGGATATTTATCCAAAGAAACCCAAAACACTACTTCAAGGGGATGTGTGCATCCACATGTTCATTGCAGCATTGTCTACAATAGACAAGATGTGGAGGCAGACTGGGCATCTGTCGATGGATGAATGGATAAAGAGGAGGTGGTACATATATACAATGGAATATTGCTCGGTCATGGAAGGGAATGTGTTCTTGCCATCTGCAGTGGTGTGGGTAGACCTGGAGGGCATTGTGCTGAGGGGAGTATGTCAGAGAAAGACAAATGCAATATAATTTTGCTCATATGTGGAATTTAAACAACAAAAATGAACAAAACAGAAAAGAAAATGCATATATACAGAGAACATTTTGAGGGTTGCCAAATTGGATGTGGGTGAAAAAATGAAGAGATTAAGAAGTACAAATTGGTTGTTACACAGTAGTCATGAGGATATAGGGTATAGCATAAGGAATATAGTGAATAGTATTGTAATAACTATGTATGGTGTCAGATGGGTACTAGATTTATCAGGGTGATAGATGAGAGAGGGTTGTGGGACAGGGTGAAAAGGGTTAAGGGATTAAGAAGTACCAATTGGTAGTTATAAAAGTCACGAGGATATAAAATAAAGTATAGGGAATATAGTCAATGATATAGTAATAACTGTATAGTGCTAGGTGGGTACTAGACTGGTTAGGAGGATCACTTCTTAATTTTTGTAAATGTCTAACCACTATGCAGTACACCTGAAATTAATTTAAAATAATATTGAATGTCAACTGTAATTGACAAATTTTTAAAGGGGAGAAAGAAGGTAGAGGGGAATAAGAGGTCCAAATTTCCAGCTATAAAACAAATAAGTCATGGGGATGTAATGCACAGCATAGGGAATATAGTCAATAACATTTTGATAGCATGGTACGGTGTCAGATGGTTGCTGGACTTATCACAGTGATCACTTCTTTAGGTATATAAATGTTGAATAACTATGGCTTACACCTAAAACTAATATACTATTGTATGTGAACTAGATTTTAATAAAAATTAAAAAAAAAAAAGACGAACATTTGATGAGGAAAAATAAATGTCCAGATTTGAAGTTAGAAATGCAAATACATTAAATTTTATTTTATTTTAGAAGCTAAGTAGGAAATGACTACTTTTTTTATTGTGAAGAAGGTTTTATGTTTGAATATTCCTCTTAGAGGTTTACCATCTTGGAGACTCAATGTGTATATATTTATATGTCATGGTGGGAGTTTTCTGCCTCACAGACAGCATCCTAATGGAGATGTATGACTGTGCCATCATTATTGCTGATGTGAATATTTGCCTCAGGATTTAAGCCTGAGGCTGTGGGAAGTGTTTGCTATAAATACTCTAAAAATAATAATATTGTGAGTATTTGTAAATGATTTCTTTTAAGATGTTTATTATTTTTATTCTACATATAGTAGAAAAATGACTTACAATTGGTGTAATTGTGGTAATTGGAGCAAGCTGTTGAGATGTGAGTTTTCTAAAATCAATAAGAAGAGCAAGCTGGATATGATCATTGTTCATGACATACTTGGTTTGAAATATTTGGGTTTAATGTTACATTACCATTTCATATATTTAAGTGGTTTTAATGTTGTCACTAAAATGGCATCTAATTAATACATTCATGCAATGTATAAAAACAGAGTCTCACAAATTCTCCCACTGCTATGTTTATTTATAGTAACGTACACTTGCTTAATGTGTGCTTTTATTTGAAAAGCATTTTTGTAAATGTTTGCTATTTGCACTTTCTCTTTGAGGATAATCTTACACCACCATTCAATATAAGAAATCATCAAAGCAATTAACTTGGAAGGTCTTCTCCATTTACTAAAGGATTTAAACTATTTTTGAAAATTATGGGTAAGATTGCCTGTAGATTATCTTACGTCCGGTTTGGTAGAAGCAAAGCTGAGACAGGAACTGTAAGAACAAGTGATTTGTTGGGCAATGCTCTCAGGGGAAGGGTGGTAATAGAATCAGGATAGAGGAGGGGAACAAGTCTATGCAAGGAGGACATCTCAGTGACACTCTGGAGCATAAATGGTATCACAAAGTTGGCCCCATCTTGAGGCGATTGGGCTGGCCTTCTGTACCCCCACATCAGCCAAACTTTGGTTGTGATTGGCCCTCTGAAGCTGGTGGTAAAGTAGCCTCCTGCCAGAGGCAGTTCCCAACTGGCTCAGGTCAATTTTCCAGACAAGGGAGATACATCTCTGAATTATCAGCATGTTGGTGATGGGAATTCTAGCTAATAAAGGTGATCTGTCATGGCCTCAACAGCATCCATTACATAATTAAACATCAATTTAGAAGAACATAAAACTTATCGGACCTAGATTCTGTCACTTCCTCTTCCCCAGCACATACTCCTCCCCCACACACACATACATACATTTGTAATCAAATAAACGTGGAAATTCAAACTATGTTCAAATCCCTTTGATTATTGAAACAGTTTAAGAGCATTAATGGGGACATGGATTTTCGGTCTATTCTTTTTTTGTTGTTGCTTGTGGTGTAGTAATAGAGAATTTATGTGGACAACTGCTATTGAAATGTATTTATGTCATCATGAATGAGAGTGAGTTCTTTGAGAGAGGACCTGAGATATTGTTCGTGAAGACTTGAGGGTATTTTAAATGCCAAGTGCATTCAGTCAAGCCTTTCTCCAGGCTTAATACCCCTATTTGAAATGCTTTATGTGCAAAAGCCTCTGACTGTCTATACATGCCTAACTGATTCAGTTGGAACAAAGCACTCAAGGTGTTTAGTGAATGAACTCATCTCAAATTCTTTCTCTGCAATAGTCATACTGAAGAACTGTAGAGTATGCTTTCTCCTGGTAGAATACCTCCAACCCCCTTTTTCTTCTCATTATAGAGCTGTTAGAGAGGATTATCATCTTTGAAAAAGAATTTTTTTTCTTGCTACTGACCAGAATAATGAAATGCTTTACAGAAACTAGGTGAACTTGCGTAAAGACAGTGGAATTCCCATTACAATCACTTGATTTACATAGTTTCTTATTGCTTTAAGTTGTCAAATATTTTTCAAGGGCACAGAGAACTTACAAAAATGCTTTGAATTATACAGTTAACTTTAAAGTAGAAGGCCAATGATATAATGGAATCAACAATAGCAAATCCTCATCTTGATGAAGAAAATATTTGTTGCTAATAATATTCCCACTGATTGCATCTGTATTTGATTATTCCAATTTATTAAACAGGAATAATGATATGCAAATAAACTCAGATTAATAAAGATACATTAATTCAGTTTAGAGTTCAAGCTGATATTGCAACATTTTCACTCTGTGTAGAGTTTTACTAATACAGTTGACCCTTGAAACAACACGGGCTTGAACTACCTGGGTCCACTAATATGAGGATTTTTTTCAATAAATACAGTCAGTCCTTCGAATCCGTGGATTTTGCATCTGTGGATTCAATTAACCGCATACTAAAAACAGTATTTTCCCATTCCCATCTGCAGTTTCCCAACTGCCTGATCGAAAGTACTGTTTTGGATCCTGGGTTGGTTGAATCTGCCAAAGCGAAAGGCTGACTGTAGAAGTAAAAGTTGTACCCAGATTTTCAATTGTTCCAGGGTTGCAGCCCCTAAGCCTCTGTGTTATTCAAGGGTCAGTTGTACTTTACGTAGAACACAAACCACGTCAGTGCCTAAGAGTTTTCTGAAGTGAAAAAGGCATTTTGGAACATGATTGAGATGTTATTGGTTAAGGTGACTTGAAGGGATCCTATTTACAAATGATTTTGTTAGTGAGCTGAAATTTAATGCCATTAAATTTGTCTTTTCATTACCAATATCTTGAGAAGGTGAAATAAAAGATAATTTTAGACTTGCTACTAAAGTCAAACTTTAAATGAAGTACCTCCCTTAGGCCTTAGTTTCCTTTGTGTAATTGTTCATTTAACTTGTCTACGTTAGTATTTTCCTCCAGTCTAGAAATAGGAACTTTCTTGAACAAATAAAATTCCTTTTAATCTGTATGTTTAATAATTTATTCCCAATGTTTTTTATATATCATTTATTGCTCATGATTTTAAAATATTACAGGCAAGATAGAATAAATATTTAAAAAATATTATATCTCATTGTCAAACTTCTTCAAATTATGCCTGTAACTCATAACAAGACCAAATAAAGAATTGAAAGAACTGATTGTATTAGAACTTAAAACCTTTTCTGTAGCAGAAATTTAATTTGGCTAATGTATTTTTTAAAAAAATGAACAGATTTCATTTTATGTAATCATTATCATTTGCTAATAGCTTGAACAGTTTGAGGTCCCTCAAACTCTGGGATTGCTTAACAATACATTGTGACATTTTTGTTGCTTCCAGAAACTTCCAATTGAGTGAAAATGACCACTGGATTTACCAGGCTGTTTTGGATCAGTATCCTAGAGACCTCTGCGGCAGAAGGACTCTGTATCTGGACATGTTACAAAGATATTTTCCTCACAAATCTAGGCATGATTTGGTGAGTGCTAGACCCTATATACTGGCAAGTTAAATTGTTTTAGTGGTCAATAATTATTCATATATATATATAAATATATATATATGTCTATATAGTTCTAAAAAATATTATTTCGTGTACTCTAGAAAATAATAGGGTTATAAGTCTGTCATTTTTAAAGTCTGTACGGTCCATAAAAGGGTGGAGGACCCCTCTGGCAACATTTACTCCCAATGTGTTTACTTGCCCGTGAGATCTTCACTGTGGCTCCCTGGGTTGCTCTGCTAGTGTTTCACCTCCAGGCGTCTATACATTTACCCCCACACACACCCTGGGTATTGCCTGAAGGTGGAGTGCCTGCTCCTCCATCCAGACAGCTGCTACACCTCAGTCCTTCTGGTCAAGCCAACACGTGCCTCGGGGCTGGGGCCTACCTATACCATCCCCACCACGACAACTCCACTCGATCCCTCTAGATGGATCTGAAACTCAAGGGCCTCAAAGTCAGAACTCAGTCAATAATTACTTGTTTTAATTCTGACCTTTATAGCAGAGACCTGTTATGCCAAAAACATGTTATATAATAAATAATTCACTCTACAATTTTTAAAAGTCTTAATTTATTACATTAAATCCTTCTTTTTATTCCCTGTTGAATCTATTTGCTTCTGTGACCAGCTGTCATTTTTAACTTTGTAGACTTTTGTATTTGCCTATTATTTACATAGTAAAGATTTTTACATTTACTTCTTACTTTGAGTTGATTAGTGTGCATTTTCTGCATGGTGTATGCTTCTTTTCTTAACGTTTGACAGGTTTTAAGTATGTTTTTGGCTTTTGGGAACAAAGCTAAAAAGTTTACAGAACAGATTTTAGTAGCTGATGTTTGGTTTAAATGAAGCATGTTTCATCTTGTACCTCATTAACTATACCTAAATTATTATTTGGAGTAGGACCAACCTTATACCCCTTGCCAGCTTGTTTTCTCACATGACTTAAAGGCTAAATAAGGCATCAAATTTGGAGACGTGGTCTATACTGGCAAAATAAAGAATTATTTAGGTCAGTGACTCTCAATTTCAAAAGACTCACCTTCATATAATGAGCATTTCAGAATCACCTACACAGATTTTTCCTGCTCCTCAGGTTATCTCCAATCCTGTTCTTCCCCTTAATGCTGAGCTCTCCCCTAGCTGGGATTCACTGCCAACAGGAACCACTGGTACCGATGTGAGACTGTCATATTCCTCAGGAGTGTGGGATGGGAAGGGTGAACGTCATTGCTGTAATTACTTCAAGTCTAGACATCCTACAATCTGAATGTTTCCGTCATCAAGAGCAAACTGAGTTTTCAGGATTATTGTAACAATTTTTACTATTTATTTGCATGTGTCTAACTGAAGCACTTGAACTAATTGTTAATATACCAGAACTAATTTAAAGATGGACTATATTTGAAATTAGATATAGGGAAATAGTGCTTTCTGCCCGTAGATTCATTGCCCTGCAGAAGTGGAAGTTGTCTGAGGGCCAGCTGGTCTGATTCTATCTTCCATAAGGAAACTAGGGACTTAGAAATATTACATGACTGATCCTCAGGCACCACTTAGCCGCCGGCTCAGAACTCTGGGACTGGTGCCTGGTCCTGTCTGCTGCATTTACTAGTAAGGTATTTGTCCCGTTTTTCAAAATCATTAGTTATATTTCATTTTATTCACTTTTGGAACTGTGACGTAGAGCAGGGGATCACTTTCATAATAAGTGTAAGAAGAGCTGTAATAACCATCTGTTCTTTTTTTAGGTCGAGCATGAGAAGTATTGTGACCAATATCGCTTCGCTAAGGAGCAGCGAAGGATCCTGATATCAAATTGGAATAAGAATAGGAGAGATTTTATACAGAAGGCTGTGCTGACACTCGCCGAAGCCTGTGCAACTCATGAAATGGAGAGCACATTGGCTAAGGACAGGAAAAAGCAACAGGAATTGTGTGCTGATCTGAAAGCCAAGGTGAGACGCTTTGCAGAAGATGTTTCAGTATTTGTCTGGGTATTCATTTAAGAATTCACTTTTCCCTTTTGTTCACCCTCAACCTAAAGTTCAGTTTCTCTAAAAAGCCTATTTTGAATAAAATTTGTTAGTTTGAACCATAAGAAATTACAATTCCTTTAGTCAAAATAATCAACAATTTCATATGGTTCAACCTGAAGTTACTATAACAGAAGGTTAATACTGAAGTCTTGATTGAGAGCTAGCCAACACCAACCATAAATGCTACACAACAGAGTGAGGTGCTAGATGAAAATGCAGAGTGTAATCATAAAGTAAATGTCTGATGTTGGTTCATGTCCTTCCCATGAAAGATGTAAAAAAAAAAAAAAGGTCAAGTTATGAAGAGGAGAAAGGATCTGCGAAGAGATATGTTGGGAGAGTTTAATAGGTGGTGTGTGAGTCCTCAATAAAGTCAAAGAGGGAGGAGATGGGGTTTTCCTCCTGTTCAGACCTAGTGAGGAGCCTCCAGGATGGCTTGGAGAATTCAGTGGGTAACCCCTGTAGTCAGAGGCTTGAGGACTGGTGTCTAACGCTCACAGGGAAATACAGAGGGGCTGCCTCGGGTAGAACTATAAAAAGTGGTGGCTGTGTTGGGAGTAGCTGCATTCCCCAGAATGGTCACGGCTGCATGCGTTCTGGAGGCCCCAGTGGATGGGGCCTCCCTGGGAGTGTTGGCAGGGCCATTAAAAACAAATTGTCTTGAGGTATAACATGTATACAGTAAAGTGCACAAATCTTGATTTTTTTTTTTTTTTTTTTTTTTTATAAATGACATGGTAGGAAGATGATGGAACAACAAGAATTTTATTCTCTTGGTAGAAAAAAATAACCCAGTAAGCATTACACTATAGCAATTAATAGCACATAAAAACAAATGTTTCTGTTTTAACACATTAGAGGAAATATGCCTGCTCTGAATATTTTTTAAACAAAAAGATATTTCTTTTGACATTGCATAACTGTGGGACTTGAAAGAAAAAAGCTGCATGAAGTCTGATCGACTGTGGGCCAGAGAGCTAATGTGTATTTCTTCTCCGTCTGCAGCTGATAAGAAACACACAGGAGTCAGGGCCATGACAAGTCCTTACATACTCCTGGTGTGTTTATATTCATTTTGCACACATTGTCATTAGCCTTTGAGCTCTGCTGTAGGTGATATTCTCTTTCTGTTTAATGCATTGAGGTAAACATACGTGCAGTAAAGTGCATAGAACATAAGTGTGCTATTGACTGAAGTTTTACAAATATATATTATCCTCTTTTGTGAAATGTCCGCTCAAGTCTTTTGCCCATTTTTCTATTGGGTTGTCTATTTTATTTTATTTTTATTCGTTTGTATGTTCTTTATATATGCTATACACAAGGTCTATTTCTTTTTATTTTCTCTCAATCTGTGAGTTGTCTCTTTACTCTCTTAATGGTATCTTCTGATGAACAAAACATCTTAATTTTAAGGAAATTCTGTGTTTTTTTAAATTTTCAAATGTCTTTGAGATGTGTTATATACAATAAAGTCACTCTTTTAAATGTATAGTTCTGTGAGTTGTGACAAATGCATGACATGTCACCACCACCACAGTCAAGATGTAGAACCGTCCATCCCCCTTCAGAAGTCTTTCATGCCTCTTTGTCAGCCCTTCATCTCCCTCCAGCCTTTGGCAGCTACTGATCTCTGTCCCTAGAGTTTTGCCTATCGTAGAATGTCATATAAATGTAGCCATACAGTATGTGGCCCTTTGAGTCTGGCTTTTTTCACTTAGCATAACGCATTTGCGATCTAGCCATGTTATTGTATGTGTTAATAGTTGGTTCTTTTTTTATTTTAAGTAGTATTCCATGATATGGTTTATCACCGTTTATGCACTCACCAGTTGTTTTCAGCTTTGGGCGGTGAGTGTTACGTTATGATGGGAGTTGGCTTTAGCCTGTGCCTCAGAGAGAGACGTGCCGGTCTGTTTCTCCCCCTGCAGTAGATTCTCAATAGGCACTTGCCAGCCTGGTAGGGAAGGAGGCATTCTGGTTTCCTGGTTCAGCCTCAGTCTCAGGCAGCACCTATGTCCCTGGATCTTGGGACTAGAACATACTCAGTGAGCCTCCCCTCCTCCCCATGGCAGACTGACTGCCTCATGTCTTGGTGGTTCTGTACCGAAGAGAGCTTCCTGTCCCTCCCCCGTGAGAGGAGGGTTTCTTTGTTCCCTTTCGCCAGCTGTAATGGGGCTCCACTTGAACCCTGCTGGGTTTGCTGCTCTTCATCTCTCTCTGTGACCAGTGGCTTTTGTTCCTCCCTCACAGACCTGCACCACCCGAGGAGGCTTCCTCTGCTCCCCTACTCTGACCCTGACCTTTGTGTGAGCATTCTGTGCAGTGTGTGGAGAAAAGCCTGGAAGGGGGTGTCTGTAGCCTCCATGGGTTCTATACACTCATGCTCAGCCACAGCAGCAAATTGTTAAAATTTAACTATCAGTTCATTGCACAGTTTTAGCTGCAATCTTCTTACTCACTTCTATGGTGGCTTGTCTTTCCCGGGCGCTCTGCCTCAGGTGAGCCAGTTCTCACATTGCCTCTCTAGTTTGGAGCCATCTGTTTTTCTTTAAATCCCAGGCTACTTTATTGCCCTGTGACCTCTGCTCTCTGATGGGTTCAAGAAAAGTTTTGATGTTGTCGGCTACGCAGCTTTTTCTTGTGGTTAATATGGGAGCAACATTCTCTTCAGCTTTCGATATCCTAAATAGAAGCCAGAAGGTCCTAATGAAATATTATCTATCCATCTTTTATGTGCCCTATGTAAGAAATCATTGACTAGTGGCATGGGGTCATTTTCAAAGGCATCCTGCCTCAGATTTTTCTGTCCAACAGGGCTCCTGCCAGAGCTGAGGGGACCCCCAAAACAGTGGGGTGGAACAACAATAAATGGGAACCTGATAGGTGAGGAGAACTAGTCAGAGGAAAATGTGTACGGGCCACATCAAGGGAATTTTTCCACAGACAGCTCAGCTAACAATGACAGCAACAAAACTGGTAGGAGGGCAGGTCAGCGTGAACAACCTGCCAGGTTTACTTGGGACAGCAGCCATCAGTCACCAGTGTAACGAGAACTCTGCTGTCCTCTCCTGTACCTCTCCTCCCCTCTTCCCTCCCACCTGGGGACTCTGATGGTCTAAGCATCTACGGGATGAAAGGGGATGTCATCTTGTAAATAAAGAGGGAAGAGTTGATTAATCTTGGACTGGACAATTTAATTTTGAATCAAGACTATTTTTTTACTTCAAGTGACTGTGGGACGTCCTATAACCCAAGAGTGAGCCAGAAGCTCTGCTTAATTTTCACCTAGTGACAGGAGAAACATCTGAGTGGTGGACAAAAATAATGCTGTGTTTTGGTTATTTCCCACATACCATGCTGCTCAATGTATCAAGAGTAATAGATAGAGGGCCCCCTCCATCTCAGGCCTTCTACTAGATGCTTTCTAGGCATTTTCTTGTATTACCAGCAGTGATAAATCTAAGATGTGCAGGGGTTGCTGCAGAGTGCACACGCACTGAAATTAGGGGCTTTGTTCTTCAAGGCAATACCACATGGAGTATTCTCAGAGACTCATGGCCACAGGATGGTGACTAAACATCTCTGAACTTCCCAAGGGGTAAATGTGGGCAGAGAATGCAGAAATTGGAACGTAAAGTAAATCTGGTAAAACGGATTCTATTTCGCATAGAGATGGTGTTATCGTTGGGCTTTGTGTTCCTGATCAAGTACTGAGGCTCAATACATTATAGCCTGGACTGAAAATATATCATAGTAGAAAAGGGGTAACTCTATCAATTCCATAGTAATTTAAAATATTAAACTATGCTTCTGGTTGTTTTTTTTTAAGCTGGAAGGAAACTTAGGGATTTATCCCTGTCCTTCACGTTACAAGTCTGAAAGCTGGAGTCCTGAAAGATACAGTGATGTGTCTAAGGTTCATGCCAGCTCATTTGACTTGAAATTCAATATTGTCTCGGCCTCACACAGCTTTGCATACAAGAATCTTACAGAATAATAGAAGATATTTATTATACTGCGGTTTGCAATGTGCTATAAAACAGACCCACAGAATGTGAAAAATACAACTTCATTGCATCACAAATTTGACCTTTCTAAAACTAGGATGCTAGCAGTAATAAACATTAATTAAACATTTACCCATAATTTTGTTCTCAGTCTTGGAATTTCAAAGGGCTTTTTGGGAAATGATTTAGATGGCTCGTGTCTTTTAATAATAGTGTTAAAGGAATTTTGAAATAATGAGTTTTCTCTTTTTTTCTCTCTCTCTGTTTTGTTTTGGTTTTCTGTCAGTTACAGTTGCTGTAACAAGTAGAGGCTTTTAGACCTTTAGAGGCTTTTAGAGGCGTGAAAGTGGGGAAGTAGAACACTCATTCTTTTGCTCCCACAAAACCTCTCTTTAATCCCCTTAGTTTTCCTGGACTGCTAGCCCCGCCCCACTATCCAGCCTACAGCATTCTGTTAGCTATGCACTTGATTCCTTAGCACCGCTGTTTGTCTATGACATGGCTGGGGAAACTCATTCCCAGATCAGTGTCACATCTCTGCGTCCATGATGGAAAGTGCTGCTAAGAAAAAGTCACCTTCATCTGGACCATCAGTGCCACATGTGAGGCCTTAGTCCTGTCCTTTGTCTGCCAAATCTCCCCATTCCACTTTGGACTGTTTCAAAGGGTCACCAGTCCTTACGAGACCCTTACCTAACGCCATACACCCTCCCCACCAAACTCCCAGGAGACAACCCACAACTACTTTATCAGTAAAATGAAGTCATGGAGGTGTGAAATCGACTCCTAATTCCTGTCTCCCTCACCCGATGTCTCTCCGTCTCCTGCTAGGTGCCCCCCCCCCCCGCCCTATGCAGGATGTGATGCCTTCTGCATGTTCATGTCCAGTCCTTTCCCCTAATGTTTGGAACTTTGGCCCATATGATCACTTTAGAAACTTGGTTCTGTGTATTATCCCCTTTCCTTGTTTGTTTGTTTGTTTGTTTGTTTTTCCCTCTCTTATTCTGTGCCGTATTTCTCTCAGCCTATAAATATAGTTAAGTCTTTCTTATTCAAATCAATTCTTCTCTTGACTCTAAGTCATCCTCTAGCTCCTGGGCAGTCCCTAATCTCTACCCTTTTGCTTGAAAGCAACCCTTTGAAAGAATAATCTCTATTATTTTCTCCAGGAATTCTGACCCCTTCAACTCTACCCAAATCCTCTCCTCTTCTAAGGTCACCATATTATTTAACTCAGTCTTCCATCCTGACCTGAGTGGACCTCTCTGCTTCGTTTCTAACTTTTGACTACTCACTCGTTAACATTCTTCACTCCTTCAGCTTCTAAAGAATTATTCACTTTACCATATCTTAAAGAGATTCTTAATCTGCCTGTGTATTTGTCATTCCCCACTGCTAAAATGCTGGTGTCCTCCAGGTTTTGTGTCCTTGCACTTCGCTCTTCTTTCTCTACTTCATTGGCTCCCAAACCCCACTTGTGATTTTACCTACTTTTATATGCTGATTGCTCTCAACTCTTTTCCCATCTCTGAACAGCACTCTCATTTATCCAGCTACATACTGGTTTTATCAACTTAGAAATCTGCAAACGCCTCAAACTCAGTGTCCAAAATAGAAATCTTTGTCTTCCCCTTGTAGACTTGTACTTCTTTCTTGAAACATGGCTTCGTCTTCACCCTTACTGTTACAGCCAACTTCCGAAAATTAAGCAACTTTGGAAAATTTTGTCTCGTAACTTCTTCTTTTCTATCACTGGGCCCTGACCCTTGTTCCTGAACTTCTGTAGCAGCCCTCTAACGCTTCATATTGTGGCCTTCTGAAATCTTTCTCTTCAACTGCAGTCAGTATACGCTTATCTACAACGCAATTCAGGTTATGCCGTCATTTGATAACAGCACCTCGGTGGCACCCTTGCTTACAATAATGGCCACACTTCCTGGCATGGCTTTTCAGGTGCCCAGTAGCATGGACTCCAGCTCCCTTCCCAGCCTCCTTTCTTGACATCCTCCACCTCATACTTTACAATTTAGAAATACCAAACTCCTTACCATCTACTCTCCCTTTCCTTCTGCCACTGCACTGTACGACGTCTTGTTTCCTGACTCCGAGCCTTTGCTCCTGCTACTGTTGGCTTTGTCTGGAATGCCTCTCCTCCCTCCTTGGTCTGGCTAAAGCTCACTCATCATCAAGATTCGGCTCAAATGTCTGCAACAGGAAGCCTTCCTTGAGTTCTTGGCTATATTCTGTGCGCTCTTGGTTCTCCCTAACCCCTATACATAACCCTGACTTGCCACACTGAAATATCAGTGTCCCTTGCACAACTGCAAACAGGAACCTTGTCTTACTCATCTTGGTATAACATACACCCCCTCCAGCTCTATGCCTTCCCCGATGTAACAAATGTTTTAGTGTTTGGAACACAGTAGGTGCTCAACTTTTGTTGTGAACTTTCTAAAATCCTATACGTCTTAGGCATTCCCTTCTTTTCCACAATACCTCCTGCTGTTATACTATTTTCACTACTTTTTTTCTACCTTGTTTATGAGGAAGCTTGCTGTAGAAACAAGTATGTGAATGTGCAAAGTCATTAAGGAGTAAAGTACAAGTCTTAATTGTCAACATTGAATATGCTGAGATGTCAATTGTGGTTTTAAAAATAAAGCCTGGTAACCTATAAAACTGAGGTATATTTCAGTCATGAACAAAGTTAGCAGGCACTTACTTTTCTTCTCCATTTGATTTTGCTTTTGTGTTCCTTATTCCCGTCTGTAGCTAATTGTGGGTCCTAATCAAGAAGCCACAGTAGTTAGGAAAATTAGATAATGATGGGTAGAAGGTACTTTTCTGAATAAATATCATTTGAACACCCTTTCCACGTTTTGATATAATAGTTTCTCTTGGGATCAACTCCTTCCATACTCTCCATTCTCCACAGATTTCAGTCTCTTTGGCTGTTGGAGAACAGATTTAGATTTAGGTTTCTCAGATCAGATGGTGAATTGTACTTTAAATCAAAATAGAGAGCTTTTTGAGTTCCGATCTGAGTGATAATGCATAACTGATATCACAATGGGCAACTATAAAAACTGAACAAAATATTAAAAAGAAAACTGTTTGTAGGCATTGGACAACCAGTGCATGGATAATATCCTCGAAATAAGAAAAGCTTTGAAGGTTTTCGATAGGGCGTAGAGATCCATTTTGCTGGTGTGGTCATGAGCAAAACAGCATATTCTGGGATCAGGGGTGATGGCAGTGATTTTCTAATTGCGCCAGAAGCAGTATGCCTTTTACCAGACCACCTCTGTGATATGTGGTTCTGGATGTTATTCCTGGAAGCTGGGGCTAGAACTAACTTCTCTGTCCCTTCCAAAGACTTTGTGAACTTTCTGAAATCTTATCATTAATACTTTTCTTCTTAAACAAATGAGGATGGATTCTGTTGTATGCAACTAATAACTCTGACAAAGATGATGTCTTGGGCCTACTATGCTATTCTAACACGCCTGCTTGCTGACTTCAGATTCAATGAGTAGGATTCGGAAGCAGGAAAAACCCATCACTTACCTGGTTTAAGCTGGAATCGATCCAATGGGCACACAGGACCCTCTGTAGGAGCACCTTCAAGGGAGAAGTGACCATTAAACGTACCCATCCATCACATGGCCTAAGTGACTAGATGCAGGGGAAAGGACACTTTTACCGCATGATAACAATCTATCCATGTCCATAGCTGTAATTTACTTCTGTTTATATTCCTGGCATCATCCCAGGGGTTTTTTCCTTGTTAATGGGAGATATGGCAAGTTTCTTCTTCAGCATTAACGATCCTCACATTCCATGCCTTCTTGATCAAAACAGTAAAAAACAACATAATTGAAAAATCTTGGATGTCTAATTTACCACAGGAATTGGCAAAGATTCAGTAGTTTCTGGCAACTTAGGGCATTTGTTCATGAATATCTTGCTGTAGTCAATTATGTCGTCCATCACCACAATGATCAGTGTTATCGATGAGTCCCAGGCATTACTGGCTTCCCTAAGGCCTCTGCAGTTGGGGACATTCACAGAGAAGTTGTCTGTGGTTAACCATGGATATAATATTGGCAGAATCAAGAGAGCTCTGAGGAACCGTAGTCATTGATAATAGAGTGATTTTTGGTCACAGAGGCAGATGGTATTTTCTCTATGTGGATATATTATGCTATCTGTGGCTGTTGGCAAGTAGTTAATTGAAATTCCACAGGGCTTGGGGACTTGACGAATCTATGTATTAGTTCCAAGTAAAATACTGAAAGTAGCCCTACTCTTAAAATGCTTTTGTTTCAAAAACAAATATTTGTCTACATTGGGGTCTATTTTATAAAGTCTAAAAGAGACTGTACTTTTTAATGTTCTCTATAATGAGAACCTTGTATTTTAGTGGCAAGTCATAATATCATCTCACAAGATGTTTTGCAAATGGGGATATGTGGTAGCATATATTGTATTGAATGTTTGTATTTTATAGTGATTTTATGCAGTATAACTTCTGGCAATCATAATCTCAAGGACTGGGTAATTTAAGAGTGGAAGCCACAACTTGGAAAGCCAGTTTTTTTTTAAGTGTGTTTTGTTTAACAGAATATAGAATCCAGAAATAGACCCATACATCTATGGTTAGTTGATTTTCAGTAAAGATACAAAGTGAATTCAATTCAATGGAGAAAGGGTAATTGTATAAATAAATGGTGTGGGAACCATTGACTATCCAGATGCAAAATAAATGAACTTCGATATCTACCTTGTGCCCCATAGAAAAAGTAACTCGGAATGGATCATAGACCTAAATGTAAAACTGAAAAGTATAATATACAGAGAAAGACATCTTAGGAGAAAAATCCGTATAACCTTGGGTTGGACACAGATTTTTAAACACAATACCAAATGCGCTATTCCTGAAAGAGAGAAAAAAAGAGATAAATTGGACTTTCTCAAAATTAAGATCTGCATTGAAAGACACTGAGACAATAAGACAGGCCTCCCACAAGGAAAAAATAGCTGCAGATCACGTATCTGATGAAGGACTTGAATCAGAATTTATAAAGAATTTTCAAAACTTAATAATGAGTAAACAAACAACCCAATTAAAAAAGAACAAAACACTGAATAGTCACTTCACAAAAGAAGATGTACAACAAATAAGACATGAAAATATGCTCAATATGATTAGTCATTAGAAAAATGCAAATTAAAACCTCAATGAGCTATCAGTATATACCTATTAGAAAGCCTAAAATAGAAAATCTGGTTATGCTAAATTTGACAAAGATGTAGAACAACTGGAATTTTTGTTCTTTGCTGGTGGGAGTGCAAATGATACAGTCACTTTGTGAAACACTTTGGCAGTTCCTTATACTGTTAAACATACACTCGTCACATAACCCAGCAATTTTACTCCTAGATGCTTGCTTATTTAAAATGACAACCTATGTTCACACAAAAACCTGTAAGGGAACATGTATAGCACCTTTATTTGTAATTGCTAAAACTGGAAGCAATCCAAATGCCCTCCACTGAGGAAGGGATAAACAAAAGATGATACTTCTATACAATAGAATAATACGTAGCAATGAAAGTAACGAACTACTGATATGTGCAACAACATAGACAAATCTTAAAGGTATTACGCTCAGTGAAAAATGCCAGACACAAAAGGCTTCACACTACGTGATGCTCTTCATGCAAAGACAGAACTATAGGAACTGGGAAGGAGGGACTTGCCCGGTCGGCAGCAAGAGGGGAAGGAGACAGCTACACCACAGCTCTTCAAGTTTATTTTCCAGAAATTGCACTCTCTGGTCCCACTTAACCTCTCACGAGCCAGCACTGACTCACACCTTTCATACCTGGCTGCAAGTTGAACTGTGTGGTTTATTTTAGGTGGTTGATTTCCAGCCAAAATCAAGAGGACATTACTATGAATAAATAAGAGGGACAACTAGTAGACTCTACGGCTGTGAGTTACCAGCAAGGGGTTTGGGGGTACCTGCCTCCCTAAAACTCTACATCTAATTCAGTCATTTTCACAAAAGGTCTCTATGGGCTATTATCTCTAAGGACAAACATAGGGCCCTTTGAGTTCTCTTGGAGGGCTGAGTCTATGGTATTTTTAAGGGACAACCTCAGGGTAAAAAAAAACCCACGAAGATTTGGTTAAGTGGTCACTGTATTCCCTAGCTTCTCTCAGTCCCATTGGTACCATCTACTTTTCTTCCTCTTCACTTCTGTTCCACCTGTACTTGCTTTGTGATGGCCCAATATTTGTGGAGTAAATAAATGAAACTTTGCTTTGAAACTTGTAGGCTAAAACAAATCAAACTGCTATTATTGTAGGTCTGAAATGGCTGAATATTGGCACTTTCATATGGCATAACCTAGTGTGTAGATAAGTATAAAAAGCGTTGGCTCCTTTTACTTTATATATAATGGTTTATTAACAGTGCAGCGTTCCCTAGAGATCCAATTTTACACGTAATGCAATAGGTGAATGTGCTCTTTTTCCCGCTGCCCATTGTTCTCCCTGTGCTCACCTGTCACATTTATTACATCTGATATAAATGTTTGTAGGTCTGTTGATGGACTCTAAACATGCGAAGGGAAGGGAACACTTTTTTATTCATCTTTGTATCACTAATGCCTAACACCAGTTATCACCATAATAAGTACTCAATAAGCCCCAGTATTAATTTCATATACCCTTGAATAGGTAATATTTGTGTGAAATTGACTTTAAATTTTTAAAAAGTGCTACAGGAAGAATGCTGTATACCCATTTATGTCCTCTGATAATCTACTTGTTTCAAATTGTTCATATCTGACTTTGATGTTTTTCTTTTTCTTTATGTTTTCTTTATTTTTAAGTTTTTAAATTAAAGTTTATTGGGATGACAATGGTTAGCAAAGTTACATAGGTTTCAAGTATACAATTCTGCAATACATCATTTATATACCACATCGTGTGTCCACTACCCATTTTTCATGGTTTAAAAAAAATTGTATTTTAAAATCAGTTCATGGCGTTATCTTCCCTAATTCTGCTCAAACCAATCTCCATAGTTTTCACAACACCACAGCTCATTCTGGTATCTATATCTATATTTTTCTCCATATAGAAACTCAGAGGGCAGGTCTATTTGCTTTTTGTAGTTTGCCATTTGACCCTGGCATTGTTTGACTGAGGAAACTGTAGGCAGTGGAGAGAAAAATTGGGTAAAAGGACTCTAGTCCTGATTTCTTGCTCTTAGCTCCAGATGGCACAGGAAGTCTTTTATCAAAAGAATTTCATGTTTAGGTTTGACAGGTTATAAGTGGACAGATGAGGTCATCTTTTTAATGTGTTGTGTATTTTCATAGAACTCTGGATGATAATGAAGATGTTAAATATATTAGTTATCGAAAGAAATCTCTGTTTTGGTATCTTTGGTGTTTAAGTACATTTCTACTTAGTGGAGCATTTAGTACACTGAATACAGTGTTTGTCTGGCATCCGTTACCAGGCCGATTCTAACCCAGTGAATTCCCATTAGAGCATTTTCACTGCAGACTACTTGATAAAATCCCCATTTTGTAAATGTCTCAAGTAATATATCTCGAGCTTCTCCTATATTGTCTCATTATAACAAATGTTACATTTGGTTGTGATTGCTTGCTGGAAGTTCTTTTTTGTGGGTGAGAGAGGCAGACTAGCAAAGGGATAAAGTTGAACAGAAAAATGAGAAAAATAATCTGTTAGTGCCTGAGGCATTTCTAATAAAGAAAATCAAATTTCTGGTCATGAAAGGACAATAAGAGACAATGCTAAAAGTGATTCTTCTGGGCTCTGTGCCTATTTCTTTACTTTCACAAAAAATGAAATTTGTAAAAGACACATATTGAAGGGCTGAGTGTTTAAAAGTGACACAAGTTATTTGTTACTAATTTACTTAGTGATTATTGCAAATATTATTTTTCTCTGTATATAGCATAACTCATTCATTTACTGGGTCACCAAGTATTTTTTGAGCCCCTGCACTGTGTTAGGCAGTAGGAATTCAGAGCTGCCCTCCGGGATCCAGATTCTAGTAGGAGACACAGCCATATAAACATCCGGTATTATGGAGGGTGATAAGTGCCACGGGAGAGAGATGTATGCAAATTATGGGAGCACAGAGATGGTTGCATAGCCTACAGGAAGAGACAGCAGTAAGAAGCACCGACAGAGGCAACCATCTGAACTAAATCCTAAAGGATGGTATTTGTCAGCTTGGTAGAACGAGAAGTGGGAAGATGTGTTCCAGACGTGGGGACAGATGAGCCACTCTCCCATAGGTCAGAAACCACATGTCACAGTACAAAAGCAGTTTGGTGTTTCCTCTTCAGAAATTGTGGGCCAGAGAGTCATGAGAGGAGGGCTAGGGAGGTTGGTGCATGTTAGATCTTGCAGGAGCCCTGTGTGCCATGTCAAGGAGCTGGAGTTTCAGTGAATGTGTGCAATGAGGTGCCATCAAAGGGGTTTAGTTGGAGTCTGCCATGTTTTAAGATCAGTCTGCTAGCTCAGGGGAGGGTGCATCTTATGGGGACAGGGCTAGATGAGGGGAGCGAAGACAGCCATCTATTGCCATAGTCCGGGTGAAAGATGACAGTGGTCTGAGAGAGAATAACAGAGACCGAGAGGAAGAGATAGAGGGGTATTTAAAAAGCTAAATGGGCACAACTAGGTGAAGGAGAAGAAAGTACCGATGATGGCCAGATTTATAGCTTTCATTATTGAATGGATGAGTTCATTCATTTGTTCCTTTGCTCACTCATTTAGTCATTCATTCAATAAATATTCAGTGAGTGCTGAATATATGCTGGCATTCTTGGAAGTACTAGGGAGTCAGCCATGAAACAGACCCCTAAATCCCAACCCTTATGGTACCTACATTCTAATAGAAATTAAGATGACTAACTAGATAAATGAATGAAATATATGTTGCAAGAGAGTGATAAGTACTGGTGAGAAAAATATTAAGCAAAGAAAAGGATACAAAGTGTGGGGGTACTATTGAAAATTGAGATCGACTAACTATGGAAGGGCTTAAGGAGATGATGGCAATTGAGCAAAAACCTACCAGAGATGAGAAGAGCATGTTTTGAGTCTAGAGAAAATGTAACAGGCAAGTCTGGGCAAAGGGGACAGCAAGTGCAAAGGCCCTGCAGATTGTGCTTGAGGAACAGAAATCAGAACTGGGTGGTTAGAGTAAGTAGAGTGACCTAAACCGTTTAACAGGCTCTCTCTGATAGTTGGTTTGAGAATAGACTAAAAGGGCAAGGGAAGAAGCTGGCAGACCCATTCAGAGGCTTGCAGTTAGCCAGGTGAGAGGCAATAGTATGAAATGCTAACATAAAATGACAACATGCACCGCCTGGCTGAACATGCCCTGTGCCCAGTCCTTCCCAGATGCCAGTGCCTTTGTCCCCCAGCTTGTTCCCCCCACATCCCCTCCTCAGCGTGCAGCCATGCCCCAGCCCCCTCTCCTCTGGGACTCACCTCAACCCCCATGTCTGCCCTGACAGGTTCCCCCAGGTCAGCCCCCCACCATGTGATGCTGCTTTGCTCCTCCTCCCTGAGACTTCTGCCTCACCCAGGCCCCAGCCATGTGCTTCCTTCCCTCCGCTCCTTTCTTTAACCACCTACCCACAGTCTACCCCTGAAGCACTACCTTTTTGCAGTCTTCAAAATAGTACCAAATATTTGCGAAAATAATTTCTGGGATCTTACAATTGGATATGCATTCCTGAACAATACAAGTTGGTTTTGCCTCTGTTTGAATTCTTGTGAATGGAATCAACGAATATGTTATTGTATTGTGGGGCATCTTTTCTTCAATACTTTGCTGTTGTGTGTGTCTGCAGTATGCCACAATCCGTTTCGCTGTTGATGGACATTTGGGTTGTTTGCACATTAGGGTTTTTAGGAACATGTCGCTATGAACATTCTTACCCATGTTCCCTGGTGCCACATTTCTATGGCGTTGATCCTTACAAGTGGATGGCTGGGTCATAGGGCATGTGTATTTACAACTTTGCAAGGTGCTACCATACTTTTTCCCAAAGGGGTTGTACAGGTTTACAGTTACACCAGCTATGCATACAAGTTCCCATTGTTCCACAGCCTTGCTAATGCTGGTGTTTGCAAATGTCTTCATTGTAACTGATAGATGTGAACTGGTATTTTGTAGTGGTTTTCATTTGCAGTTCTCTGATTTCTGGTGATGTGGAGGACCTTTTAGCATGTTTAATGGCTCTTTGGATTTCTTCTTTGTAAAATTGCCTGTTCAAATCTTTTGTCTATATTTTTCTTATTGGGTTGTCGGTCTTCTTTTTATCAATTTATGCTTGTTCTTTAAATATTTTGAGTACGAGCTCTTGTGGATTTTATGTGTTTCAGATATGTTTCCCCACACTACATCTCTCATTTTCACTCTCTTAGTTGTACCTTTCAATTAGGAAGTTTTTAATTTTTCAGTTATGAATTTATCAATTTTTCTATTTTATAGTTAATGATTTTGTATTTTATATAAGAAGTCTTTCCCTACCCCCAAAGTTATAAATATATTTTTTCTTTTAACCTTCTAAAGGCTTTGTTATTTTACCTCTGATACTTAGCTCTATGATCTACTACCTGGAATTTTTTTTTTTTTAGTGCTTTGAAGTAAAGGTCCATTATTTATTTATTTATTTATTTTTTAAATCATAAGGATACTCAGTTGTTCCCATACCTTTTATTGTAAGGTGTGTCCTTTCCCACTGCTTTGCAGTTCCACCTGTGTCATAAGCCAAGTGTCTGTAAATATGTGGATCTATTTCTGGATACTGTATTCTGTTTCATTTGTCTATATGTAATGAATGGCTAATACTATCCTGCTTTAGTTTCTATTGCTTTATAAATAAGTATTGATTTAGGATAGAATAACTGCTCCTTCCTTATTCTTCTTCATAAGTCCCTTAGTAATTGTTAGACTTTTGCATTGCCATATACATTTTAAAAAGTTTGCCACATTCTAAAAAAAATCCTATTGAGGGTTGTTTAAGAGTTTCATAAATATATAGGTAAATTTGACAAGAATGGAGAGATTTACAAAATAAGGAACATAGTGTGTTTTAATTTACTTAAGCCTTTTTTAGTTTAATTTTGCTCATAAAGTTTTATAATTTCTTTGCTACTCTACATAGATTCTATACATCTTTTGCTAGATTTATTTCAAAGTAGTGTTTTTGATGCTGCAGAAAATGATACCTTAAAAAAATCATATCTAATGTTTATTGCCTGAACATAAAAATATAATTTATACTGATTATAAATAACTATGATATACTAATATTAATATGTTAAGTGTTATTAATTCTAATACTTTACCTCCATATTATGTTAACTTGACTATTACTTTCTGTGAATAACAATTTTGCTTCTTACTTTCCAATGCTTATCCCCTTTATTTATTTTTATGCCTTACTGCTCTGGCTAGGACTTTCAATATGCTATTGAATAGAAGTGTTGATGGGGCATCTTTGTCTTGTTTCTGATCTCAAAGAGAACACTTTCATATTAAGGAAGTTCTCTGTAATCCTAGTTTGCTAGAAGTGTATGTATGTATGTATGTATATGCACATATGTGTATATGTAAATCTATTATTATTAAATGCTTTTTTTTTGTTTCTATGCTTAACTTTTCTATATAGCCCCTCTATTTTATATTCTATACTTCTTTCTGGATAATTTCTTCTGACCTATCTGTGGCTTATCAGTTCTCTTTTCAGCTATTTCTAACCTGCCATTAAACCCACCACTGAATTCTTTTTCTTTAATTTAATTTAACATTTTCAATTACAGTTAACATTCAGTATTATTATATATTAGCTTCAGGTGTACAACACAGTGGTTAGACATTTATATAATTTACGAAGCGATCCCCCCAGTTAGTCTAGTGCCCACCTGGCACTATATCTAGTTATTAGAATATTATTGACTGCGTTCCCTATACTGTACTTTACAACCCCTTGACTGTTTTGTAGCTACCAATTTGTGCTTCTTAATTCCTTTACCTTTCTCATCTCCCCAACCCCTACTTCCATCCGGCAACTCTCAGCTTGTTCTCTGTATCTATGAGTCTGTTTCTGTTTTATTTGTTCATTTATTTTGTACTTTAGATTCCACATATAAGTGAGATCACTGAATTCTTAATTCTGGTTATTGTAGTTTTCAGTTCTAGAATTTGAATTTGCTTCTTTTTCAAAATTTGAAATGTCAATGTACATAGTTTTCAATTCCTTGCCTAAATTTTTAAGCTCAGCTTTTATCTCTATGCACATAGTAAGCACAGGATTTTACAATCTGTTTCTGATGATTCTTGTAGAATTCCTTCTCCTTCTTCTTCTTCTTCTTCTTCTTCTTCTTCTTCTTCTTCTTCTTCTTCTTCTTCTTCTTCTTCTTCCATCATCATCTTCATTTTTATTCTGGTTCTAGCTCAAGCAGACCCCCCTGGTGCAGCCCTTCAAAACCCATGTTTCCTCCATGATCTTTTCAAAGCACTGCTCTTCTCCCTTAGTTGGTGAATGCCCCATTGGTCACGTCTCAGGTTTTCAGAAAAGAATTGGTATTTTTGAGCAGCTATCCAAATTCCCAAAAGGAAATCCTCATTTGGTCATTTAATTTCTTACTATCTTGCTAGCTCTTTAAAAAGTTATTATTATTATTTCTAAAAAAAATTTTTGGCTAGTTATTTTTTCAGTTCAGAAGAAATGTTTGGTATGATGTAACTAGTCTGTCATAATTGGTTTTATTTTCCAATAAAAGTAACTATGCTTTTTAAAGAATGAGTCAATTTAAAGAAAAATATTAATATCCACAGATGATCTGTGGATCTTGTGTATGAGGGGACATTCTAGTGACTGAAGCTTGTCAAACACTGGTGTAGTGGATAAGGCCAGAAGTGCTCGTCACATCTACGTGATTCATGTCTTGTCTAGATCACTTATGAGCTCGCTAACCTTGAACAAGTTCCTTAACCCTCTAAGACTCTGTTTCCTCATTTAGAAAATAGAGAAAATAACTCACTGTATTGTAGTATGGATTAAACGAAGCCATGTGTGTAAATCACATGGCATAGTCCATGGAATTTAGCAAACATTTCATAAGTGTTACTTATTGTTTTCCTTATTTGTGAGTCAGAGAAAAAAATGCTACTGGCATTTTTAGGTCAATCATTATTTCCCTTAGTTATGACAAAACATTAGCCTAATTTGGAACATTTCTTGGTAGATGTGAACTGTTAAGTATCAAGAATGGTCATCGTTATTTCAAAGGAGTGTAGGATGCTTCATAGTAGTTACCCAAATCCTCAAGAGGGTTTTTGCATGAAATGGTCAGTCCAGCTGTGAATAGCCAGCCTTTCAGGATGTGTACTTCCCAACTTGAATCTCTGCAAATGGCACTGCCCCCTTGAGTTATGCTCTGCAATCATTCTCCATAGCTACTTGCAGTAGTCCTGGGAATATTCTTCAATGATGATATGTTCTTAACACATTTGCAATATTAACTTACAAACCATAATTGGACTTAAGGTATCTGTTGTGATTAGTCCTAACAATTATTGCTTCTTAACAGATTTATTTTTTTTAAACATTGACCACTTTTTTTTTTAAACATTGATTTTTTTTTTTTTTAAAGATTTTATTGGGGAAGGGGAACAGGACTTTATTGGGGAACAGTGTGTACTTCCCGGCCTTTTATTTCCAAGTCAAGTTGTTGTCCTTTCAATCTTAGTTGTGGAGGGTTCTGTTCAGCTTCAAGTTGCTGTCCTTTTAGTCTTAGTCGTGGAGGGCGCAGCTCATCTCCAGGTCCAGTCGCCAT